>NC_035443.2:3416597-4779119 GCF_002127325.2 Helianthus annuus
CTGGTTTGGGGTGGGCTGACGACGAGCTGCACCGTTGCAGGTGTGTCAGTCTCGCCGGCCGTGGGGGTTACGCCACGTCAGCCCATTGCTTTAATAGCTCTGACAGGGACTGTCGCCGGGCGCCACTTGCCTCGTGGTGTCAGCCACTTGCCTGGCGTGTCAGTCCACTTGTGGATATGCAGGTGCGGTGCGAGCCGCATCGCTGCATGCGGTAACGCCTGAAGTTACCGCGTCTCCCACTTTGGTCAAGAAACACGCGAGATGCGGTGTTGGCCGCATCATCGTATGTGGAGACTATTGCTCGCTTCCCTTGTCGTGACGAAAATGGCCATATGATGCGGTGCCAGCCGCATCGATATGTTCATCTTCTTTTGTACTTAGGTCAAGCTGTCATCTTCGGACCGAATGGGTTCGAAGGATGTGACCGCATGGGTGCGGTTTGCTTACTGGTAGGGTTTGTTTGATGCGGTAATGGTCGTTTTGGGACCATTACCCTTCAAGTCCCCCAGTCTAGTGTTGCTACTTTGTGCAAGTTGCACGTGGGGAGGAACACTGGACTTATGGTGTAGGAAGGTAGTTTGGCAGTCTGGAGAAAATTCTAGGCCAGATCAAGGTGGTGACTGGTTAAAAAATCCGCCTATGCCCTCTTCCGTACCGGTGAAGGGGTTTCGCTATGGCGAAATTCTCAGCCGTTGCATGTCATAGGTGGGTTGCCACCTGTTGTTGTGTTGAAGGCTGTTAGGGACCTTCATATAAGCTGCACAAACTTCGAACCAACCTCTGGGATGGTGGTTCGAAGGTTTGCACATGTTTCGAACCTCTTGGAGGTGGTTTCTTCTTCGAACCATTTGCCAGAATGGTGCACGAAGAAGAAAAGAAAAGCTTTTAAACCAACCTTTGCGGTCGGGTTTGAAGGTTTTGGATGTTGTGTTAGAACTTTGCTCAAGTTCTATGTTCAGCATCCTATGATGAGATGACCATCCCTTTTTTGTGGGGTGTTCGTGTTTGTCTTGATAGCTCTCAAGTAACCGTACGTTCTTTGCGGTTACTTCGTTGCGTCATTGTTGGCCCTGTTTGGTCGAACAATGTGGATCTAAACTATGGGTAAATAAACATGGTCATAGGCAAGGGGATGCCCATCGTTGTTTATTCCATGCGATCCATTGGTAGGTAAACAAAGTCCTAAGCCAGACTTGTTACCGCGGTCCGTTGGCAGGTAAACAAAGTCATAGGCAGACTTGTTACCGCTGTTCGGACACTTGCTGCTTGATAAGTGCTTGTTTAGAGCACGTATCTGCGTTCTTTCTGGAGCCACTTTCCTTCACGCTCCAATACCGAGTTTATAACGAGGTAGCCTCGTTCGGTGATGTGGAGTGAGCTTTGCTCTTCCGTAGCAACCACTCTGCGGAAGCTATGGTTATGTCTGTAGCTCTTCATGGGTGTCTGCGATGTTGCAGTCCCATATTCGCTCAAAGTTTGCTTGTTGCACGGATGTAACTCTTGAAGGTTCAGGAGTCAGGGCTGCTGATGTGCGGGCGCGTAGATTCCGTTCCTTCTTTTTTCTGAAGAAGTTGTTCATGCACCCTCTGTGGTTGTGAACCGGACAGGAGGGATTTGAAGCTTGAAGAAATTGAAGGCAATGCGCTTTGCCTGTTCCTGAGATGCGGTTCAGTCCAAAGAACAACACTGGTTCTGAGCATCTGACACATCTGAATGGGTTCATGTGTGTCACTTCCGCATATTTCACGTGTGCTCGTGAGTGATGCGGAAAAGGTAATATATCCCTTTATAGTATAGATAGATATATTTCTACCTATTTTTTAGGGTATATAAAAAACGACATGCGGTATGGGTTATGGTGCGGTAAACCAGAAAAACCGCATGCCGCTTAGGTTTTTTGGATAATGTTGTCGCTTTTTCTCGCCTACGTGGCTTGATCGCACGTGTGAGTTGGTAGAAGTTGGTGAGACGTTTCTGCATGTGCTGAAATGAAAGGACATTTGCACTGCCCGAGGCATTAAATGCACTGTAGCAGGGAGTGTAAACGTCTTCTTTGTCAGGCACGTGGGCGGCCACGCGCGCGTGATAACCGTCAGCTAAAACGGCGCTCGACACGTGTTGTTGCAAGATACGCTCTTTTTGAACGTGATGATTTGCTTTCTCCCTCCGCATTAATTGCGATGGGTATATAAGGGGAAACCGTTCGTGGTTTCCTCTCACTTGGTCGAAAATTCAAAAAATTTGCCGTTTGAGAGAAAGTTGTCATCTGTCTTCTCCGACGATTCTTTCTGAAATTCCGGTGAGGTTTCTAGTGTTTCTGTCCCCATCTTCTGTTTCTTTGATATTTTTGATGGCTGAACCATCTAGTCCACACAATGTGGAGGGTGAAAACCCTGAACGGCCTTTAGTGGCCGAAGAAGAAGAAGATGGGACTGCCGGTAGTGGATTACCGGCGCTGAAGTGGACCAGGAAAAGCTTTGATCGCCTTATGCTTGAGGTCCAAATGCCCTCGGAGTATGGGGCTCGGTACCCATCAGAGGGTGATACTGGTGCCGACGCTCCGGCCGGTTATGTGACCATGTGGTCCGATTTCTTCGTAGATTGTAACCTCCGATTACCGTTGACGGTGTTTGTTGTGGATATCTTGGAGTGGTACAGGGTCCACATTTCTCAAGTGAGTCCATTTGGGATGATTCGGATTCGTAATTTTGAGTTTACCTTTCGTGCTCTTGGCATAGAGCCTACCGTCGGAGATTTCCGACGGTTTTATCAGATGACGGTGTTCATGGGGTTCTTTTCTTTCCGTCAACGAGACGGTACCCCGAAGCTGATGACTCCCCCTAAGGGGATGACGATGTGGAAGAAGAAGTTCTTCTATATCAAGTCTGCTGCCCTTGCTGTGGATATGACGTTTCGGAATGTGACCGAGACGATCATAGCAGAGACCATTGCGATGCCCAGTTTGAAATCAGTGCAATGGTTCCCGCAGCTGCAGACTATTGAGTCTGTGAAATTGACCAACACGCAACTATGGCTGTTGCGTATGATGTTGAGGAGGGGCAAGAACTCGAAACCCGTGGTGCGGGAAAAGAGCGGTGGTACGTACTTTTCGTTTCTTTACGTTCTTTATCCTTACGTGTGTTACTGACTTTTGTGTCTACTATCAGAAGATGCTCCCGCATGGAGGATGTTTGCTCCGGATTTCGAGGGTACGGTTGAGACCGTAGTTTGTGCGGATGGTGAACAGGATCACAACACTATCATCCGTAGTAACTTCCGGGTGCCTACTGCGGCTGCACTGGCAGTTGAGTTGCCAGTAGGCAAAGGTATACTATCGAAGTTTTGCTACTTGTGTTGATCATGTTGTGTTATTGACGTATTGATTCCATGCAGGTGATCTTAGGGCCTTGGGGGACCCTGAAGCGAAAGGTGTGCCAAAGAGGCAAACTGTGAAGGGCGTGCGCTTTTGCCAAAAGAAGATAAAGGAGGTCACTACTGTGCCTCATCTGGTGCCGCAGGCAGCAGGTATCTCTCATTCCTCTTTTCGTCGACACAAGGATTATGTGATAGTATCTGATACCCTTGAGGGTTTGAGTACAGCCGCGGAGTCACGTTCTGGTGCTGCGAAGAAGCAGGCAGAAGAGGTGGCTGCGGGAGGGACAGCTGCGGGTCCCCCTGTGATTGGTGAGAAGAGGAGGCCAGAGCAGAAAGCTGCTGGTGGTGTTGAAACCAAACGTCGGAGGCTAGTAACCAAAAGGTCTGCTCCGGCGCAGAAAAAACCTGCGGTTGTCGTTGGTAAGTGTAGGCTATCTAGTCTGAACTGTTGTGTAACTAGTTCTGATAGCTATTTGACTTTTTTGCAGAGCGTCAAGATGAAGATTTTTCTATCTTCGATGCTCCGGAGTCCCCTCCGCGTGCCATGGGTGCGGGTGGAACGGAGGTGCCGTCGACACCTCCTGTCAAGGTGGTACCTGAGTCAACCGTGCAGAAGGAGGGTACCGCAGAGAATGCTGCGGCCCAGATATTCGATACTGTCGACTCGTCTAACAACCTGATCTCTCCCAATGAGGGAGACGATTTGAGTTTGCGGTTCACTGCTACTGGGAAGCAACATTCTGACGCTGAACCGCAAAAAACTGGCGCTGAAGCGCGGCAGCATGATGCTGGGCCGCAGAAGTCTTCGGTTGATAAGGGTACTAGCTCGTCTGCCGGTGGTGCGGGGTATGACGGGCCTCCAATTCAGCCTGGGGAGTCTGAATTGGAGTATTACTACCGCACCTACTCCCAGGATCGCAGTACGCTGTACCATCGACCCCCCTGGACTGTATTGCAGGGGGATGATATTGCTAACGACCCTGCGGCCTGCAGGGAGATCTTGGGCGGTCTGGGGACCCCCTTTGAAGTTGAGCGGGCTCGTGCCGCACCGCGGGAGCTGCGTATAAACCAGCTCTCGACCATGTTGGTAGGGACTTCCATTGTGGCTAATGCCATTTTGGAAGATTATAAGGTGCTAGGCCGCCGCGAGGAGGAGGCTGCTCGTATGCGGGCGGAAGCCGAGAAGTTGGTCGAGGCTGCTCGTGCGGGTGCGGAGCAGCTTGAGAAGGATAAAGCTGCTTTTGAGAAGCAGAAGCAGACCTCTGAGTGGGCTGCTACTGTCCAACTGAAACAGGTGCGTACCCTTGCTAAACTCCTTGCTGATGAGCGTAAGCGTTGGGAGGAAATTTCATCCAACGAGCGCAAGAAGTGGAACGAATCTTGGGCTAAGCAGAACAATCTTCTGTTTCATACTCGGCAGGAGCTAGCAAACGCCAAGGCGGCAAATGTTGCCTTGGGCAATGAAAAAGCTGCGGCTGAGGCCGCAGCAGCTAAAGCGCTGCAGGCAAAGGATGAGGCCCTGAAGGCGCTTGAAGAGGCCAAAGCAGCCGGGGCTCGTGCCTCAAAGGCCCTTGAAGAGGCCGCGGAGAAGGAGAGCCGTTCTTCCAAGGCTCTGGAAGAGGTGAATGCGGAGCGCATTCGTTTGGATAAGGTTGTTTCCAGCCTTCAGGTATGTTTCCTTACCTCTGTTTTATATTTCCTTTATTTTTTTGAAAATATTTATCGGGTGAACCGTTTGCTGTTCTTGTAACAGGCTGAGGTTCAGTCCCGGGCGGTTGCGGTTACGGACCTTACTGCCCGCGTGTCTGATGCGGAGAAGCGAGCCGACGCTGCCGTTGAGGCCAAGGATGTCTTGGTGTCCTCTTTTAACCAGCTGGAAGCTGACCGTGAGTGGCTGCGGACTCACGACATTGCGCGTGTAAGTGTCCATTGCCTTTACATTTGCTTGGGTTAGCATTCAAGACTTATGATTTTTTTTATTGCAGATTGTCGAGGCTATCATGAATGCTCCTGAGACCTCATCTGGTTTGGACCTGGTTAAAGAGCGTGCGCGCGATGCTGGCTTCAAGGCTGGTTATAACCGCTGCATTGGGCATATCAATGTATTGTCCGCAGGCGGTTATACTGATCAGGCATCCGGGTTCCGTGATGTGGATACCGAGGGTCGTCTGAAAGCGGCCGTAGCCTCCTTTTATGACACGCCCCTTGCCTGTGTAGGGGAGCTGGACGAGTGTTTGGAGGTTGCGGACTATGTCGACCGCTTGCGGATGCTTTATCCGGATGTGGAAGAGGAAGAACCCGCTGGTGGTGTCGGAGGAGACGCGGGGACCAGCGGTACAAAATAGGGTTTAGGTTGGCTAGTGTGCCTCCTTTTTTGTATTCCTCTTGTATAGAATAGGAACTTTATGTAAATTCCGTAAGCATCATGTGGATACTTGAAATTTTTGAATATAAAGTTTCTTTGTTCAGTTTGTACAAGTGTTTTTAATTCTTGCATGTCTGAACGTGTGTATGCGTAATCTTTACCCATTTATGAACGGGGTCAAGTATACTCCATGCTTTTGTTGTATGGGTATGCATCAATTCTGTTATTTACCGTGTGAGGGTTTTTAGAATTGTGTGAACTTTGTAAAAGCTTATATTACCGGAACTCTACCCGTTTGTGAATGGGGTCGAGTGTACTCCATACCTTTGTCGTATGAGTCCGCGTCAATTCCGTTGTTTGCCTTTTTGGGGCTCAGGAATTGTGTTTAACAAAAACTTGTGTATCCGGCCGGATAAAACATGCAAGTCTGTTTGTCTTTTGCTGGCCTATTACAATATTTGTGTGTGGTTACCACTTTGTATGGGTATCACGAATGAAGATTTTGCCAATCTGTTTTTGGGATACCGCAAAGTGGAACACGCATTTGTAATAGTAATAACAAACAATAATGTAGAAAATTGCTTATTTATTTATTTGCAAATGGCCTGCGGCCCAATAGGTTACATAGAGAGTGTAAGAACATAGCTTACATATAGCAGCGTCTAAGCTGTTGTGCGTTCCATGTTCTGGCGATAGGTTCGCCCTCTAGTGTTTGTAACCTGTATGCGCCCTTCCCTAAGACCTCGCTGATGAGGTAGGGTCCTTCCCACTTGGGGGCAAGTTTTCCTGGGCGCTCGGCGTTAGATGCCTCGTTGTCACGTAGGACGTAGTCCCCTGGATTTAAAGTACAAACGCGGACTCGCGCGTTGTAATACTTTTCCAGTTTGGATTTGTATTTGGCCTCGTTGATGGCGGCGTTCTCGCGCCTTTCTTCTAGGAGGTCCAAATCGATCCTACGTTCCCTGTTGTTGTCTAGCTTTTCGATAGCCAACATTCTAGGAGACGGGAGGCCCATTTCCGCGGGTATCACCGCTTCAGACCCGTAGACGAGGCTGAAAGGTGTTTCCCCATTGCTTGTTTTTGGGCTAGTGCGGTGAGCCCATAAGATACTTGGGAGTTCATCGACCCAGCCACGCCTGGCTGTTCCCAATCGTGCTTTGATTCCTTCGACTAGGCCTTTATTTATACTCTCGACTTGGCCGTTCCCTTGCGGGTGTGCGACTGACGAGAATATGTGTTTGATGTTCAGCTCTTCTAGCCATTTTTGGAATTCGTCGGCAGCGAAGTTGGTGCCGTTGTCGGTAACAATGTACATTGGTAAACCGAAACGGCAGATGATGTGCTCCCAAATGAACTTTCTTGTTATCATAGCAGTGGTGGAAGCGAGTGGTTTCGCCTCTACCCATTTTGTGAAGTAATCAACCGCCACTATGATAAATTTAACTGCACCTGGTGCGTCCGGGAATGGTCCCACTACGTCGATTGCCCATTTTTGAAAAGGCCATGCAGTAGTGACGGGAACCAGATTGTTCTTTGGTCGCAAAGTTTTTGGAGCATGGCGCTGGCAGTCCATGCATTTGCGTAATTCTTTGACGGCGTCCAGGTGCATGTCGGGCCAGTAATACCCGGCATTCATGATTTTTGCCACGACCGTGCGTGGTCCAGCATGTATGCCACATATACCCTCATGTATCTCTCGGATGAGGTATGTGGCATCTTGTGGATTAACGCATCGGAGGAGCGGTCCGAGGTATGACTTTCGGTATAAGATACCGTCTCCCATTTGATAGTGGCACGCTTTGTATTGCAACTTACGTGCCTCTGTTTTGCTCTCGGGAGTCACACCTGACTGAAGGTATGCGATAATTGGTGTCATCCATGACGTTGTTCCGTATTGAATGACACTGACCTGGCGTAGAGGAACCGAAGGATTTTGCAAAATCTCGATACGTACCTCCTTTGCCAGGTGTTGGAAGCTGGTGGATGCAAGCTTTGATAGTGCATCCGCGGATTTGTTTTCGCTTCGATTAATGTGTCGAATATTGAATGAAGCGAATTTGGATTTTAGCTGCAGGGCTTGCTCGAGGTAGAGGATCATGATATCCCCTTTGGCGGCATAGTCGCCGCGTACCTGGCCCGCAACTAACAAAGAATCGACGTGCGCTTCCAGATGTTGCACGCCGATTTTGACTGCTAAACGTAGCCCGGCTAATAGTGCTTCATATTCTGCCTCGTTGTTCGTGCTTTTAAAATCGAGGCGGATGGCATATGTAAGCTCTTGGCCGTTAGGGCTGACGAGTCGCAGACCGGCGCCCGCGCCTTCCTCGTTGGATGCACCATCGGTAAATAGTGCCCATACTTCTGAGGAGGGTGGTGGGGGCGCAGGATTTTGGGATTCTTCGCATTCTTGGATGCGATCCGCTGGTACTTCAGCGGCGAAATCAGCTAAGATTTGGCCTTTGATGGCAGGGCGCGGTTTGTAATGTATCGTATGTGCGCCCAGCTCAATTGCCCATTTTGCTAATCTCCCAGAGATGTCGGGTTTGGACAGGATCGGGCCGATCCTGTAATTGGTTAGCACTGTGATGATGTGGTTTACGAAGTAGCGTCGTAACCGTCTTGAAGCATGTACCAGTGCTAGTACCAATTTTTCCATTATTGAGTATCTCGTCTCTGGGTCGTTGAGCATTTTGCTGATATAATAGATGGGTGTTTGAACCCCCGCTCGTTCCACTATTAATACCGCGCCCACTGCGTTGTTTGCAGCGGATAGGTATAAGATGAGTGGCTCATCTTTGCATGGTGCGGTTAGTGTTGGGAGTTGTATCAAACACTCCTTCATTTCCCGGAAGGCCTTTTCAGCCTCTGTGGTCCACTGGAATTGTTCTTTCTTTGAACAGCTTCGCAGGGTCTTGATGAAAGGGTATGACTTGGCTGCGTGGTTAGCCAAAAACCTGTTGAGTGCCGCCAGCCTTCCGGCCAGGCGTTGCATATCTTTCATCGATGCAGGCGATGGCATGCGCTCGATCGCCTGCACTTTTTCCGGGTTTACCTTGAATCCATCTTTGGTGACGATGAACCCAAGGAATTTGCCTTCTTCCATTCCAAACGAGCATTTCCCTGGATTGAGCTTCATGTTGACGCTTCGCAGAGTTTGGAATGTTCGTTCTATATCGGTGAGCATGGTATCTTCCTCCATGCTCATGACGACCAGGTCGTCCATATAGATTTCGACACTTTTGCTTATTTGACCGCGGAAAGTGTCGTTCATCAGTTTTTGGTAGGTTGAGCCCGCGTTGCGCAACCCAAACGGCATTTTTGTATAGCAGTAATTTCCGGTTGGGGTCCGGAATGCCGTTTTGTCTTCATCCTCAAGTGCCATTTGTACCTGGTGGTACCCTTTGTAGCAATCGAGGAAACACTTCCACCGAAATGGCGCGAGGTTATCGACCTTTTCGCCGATTTCTGGAAGCGCGTAACAATCCTTGGGGCAGGCCTTGTTAAGGTCCTTGTAATCGACGCACATGCGCCAGCCCCCGGATGATTTTTCTACCATGACAGGGTTGGATAACCAAGTCTGGTACTTGACTTCCCGCAGTATACCTGCGGAGAGCAGTTCTTCGATCTGCTCTTGCATCGCCTGATTTTTAGCTGACCCAAGGTGGCGTTGGCCTTGGATCACTGGCTTGATACCTGGTTTGGTATTCAAATAGTGCTGCGCTATTTCGCGTGGGACCCCTGTCATGTCTGCGGGAGTCCACGCGAAGATGTCTTGGTTCCTGAAGAGGAGCTCCTTCAGGTGCGCTCTGGTGGTCGAGGATAAGGCGTGACCCAATGTGACCTTCTGTTTCGGATGCTTTGGGTTGAGAACCCATTTTTCCGGTTGGCCGACGGGGGAAGGCCTTGCGACCTTTGTCGGACGTGCTTCGTCCGTCATCATGACGTCCTTGCGGGCGTAGATGATTGCAACCCCCGATGCGGTTGGGAAACCAACCGCGGAGTGGGGGACGGATGTGATCATATTGAAATCTCCTTGGGATTCTCTCCCAAGGAGGACGTCATAATTGGAGGTGTGGGGTAAAACCATGAAGTTTACCTCCTCCGTCCGCGTGTGTTTACCATTGGTAAGACGCACGGGAAATGTAATTTGACCTAGGGGAAAGACTGTTTCCCCTGCGAATCCGGCCAGCGGGTAATCTACGGCTTGCAACCGATCTTTGTCCTCTTGGTCAAATTGATTGAAGCATTGCTCGTAGATTATATCGGATGTACTGCCCGGGTCGATGAACAGACGCTCGGTGCAGTAATGGGCCAGCTGGCCTGAAATGACGACGGCGCGTCTATCACGCGGTCCGCCTCGGACTTTTGGGAAGACGACTTGCTCGTCTTTCCAATCATTGTCCGGTCTTCGTGCCGCTTTGCGCGGCCTACCCTTGCCTCCGTAAATCATGTGGGTGGAAGCCACGTACATGGCTTTCTTTCCGGAGGAGGTACCTTCGTTGTGAGGGGTGATATGCTTGGTGGGCTTTTGTCCACCTGGCAAAAGGTGTTGCAGTTTCCCCTCTTTCAACGCCCGCTCAATCTCCAGCCGGAGACTGATGCAGTTGTTGGTGGTGTGGCCCGAGTCCTTGTGGTACTCACAGTATAGTGTGAGGTCCTGACTTTTCTTGGACTTCATTGGTTGGGCCGGCCGCAAGAATTGTGGGTCTGCGAGGAGGACCTCTCTTGGCGACTGGTTGATCTCGGTCCATTTGCGGTCCCGAGATTCTTTTCTTTGTGCCCTAGTGTCTCGGGCAGGGTTGTAGCATTGTGGGTCAAACGTGTTGGGTTGCGGGAAATACGGTTTAGTAATATCCCGATTGCCTGCATCCCGGTTTCGTTTGTTGTTACGTTTGGACCCTTGGTGGGATGTTTCGGCTTGGGGTTTTGCCTTTTTGACGTGCGGTTCGAGCGACCGCTGTGTCTGGGCATATGTCTTGACTGCGGTCATAACATCTTCCCATTTTTTAGGCAACCCCTCCTTGCCAGAGATGGTCATGATCATCTCTCTGTCTTTGACGGCCCGAATAAAATGGTTTCGCGCCATTTGGTCCGCCACGTCGCCTATCTCTAGGCATTCTTTATTGTAACGGATGACGAATGCCTCGAGCGATTCGTCATCCCTTCGCCAGATGTTCATGACGTCCAACGAATCGCGTTCGTGGCGTCGCTGCTGGCTGAAATGGGCGAGGAACTTGGCGCGCAAGTCCTCGAAAGAATCCAGTGATCCCACTGGCAAAGAATCAAACCATGCCCTCGCCAGACCGATAAGGGTCTGGGGGAAAAAATTGCACCAGGTGGGTTCGTCCCACCTGCCATTGACGCCTGCGCCTGTGAAGATGTTCATGTGGTCGTCCGGGTCGGTCGAGCCACTGTATTTCCCAATGTTGACTGGGAATTTTGTCGTTGTGATGTCGGCGTTGGCGATGTGCGGGACGAATTTTGAATTTTCGGCCGCGGCCCTTGGCCTGTATGGTTCGTGCACAGGGCGCTTTGCCGCCTTGAGGTATGTAGTGCGGGGGTGACTGGGAGGAACATAGTTGCGTCCCCCCGGTCTGCTGTTGGTGTCGTGAGACTCCCCGCGGTAGGTTTGATCGTCAGGGTCGGTATGGCCGTACCCTTCCGTGTAAGGTTGCGGGCCCAGTCGGCTCTGGATGCCTGGGCCGCGCCTGGAGGCTGACCGCCTCCTATCTTCGCCATAGGGGCCCAGGCGGGTATGCACTGGCCCTCTGGAGCGGGACTCATATGAGGAAGTATCCTCATTGAGTGTATTGACCGAACAGTAAGATGATCCACGGTCGTCATGTCGGCTTCTGGAAGCCGGACGTGAGTGTAACCTGCCATCGTATTGGAGTATACGGTTGGCAGGTGTGTGTTGTATTGGAGTAGGCCCAGCTTGTACGTTTGCTTCCGTACAAGCGCGGTTGTAAGCCGCTATCAGCAGGTCAGTCTGCTGTTGGTACCAGGAGTGTAAGTCCACGCCTGGTGGAAGCACAGTTGGGGCCTGTGATAAGTCGTGTCCGAACGCAAAGGATGGGATTCTTTGGGTGGACTTGCCAATGTGTCCGGGTTGGGGGGTCGAAGGGTGGACCCCTGTTGGGACCGGGGGATTTGGATTATCCGCATTGGTGTTTTGGTTATCAGTCATGATCTTGAGAGGGAGAGGGATGGATTAAAAAGTGCTAAGAGTAGCGGTGGGCGCCAATGATGAAACAATGGTTAACCGGGCTGGGTTAACACACTGGTCTCGTCAAGAAGGGTTAATCCCTTCCTCTCGGAGATCGCTGGCTGGGTCACCGGTGGATGATCTCCTGCACAAGGAAACAAGCCGTGACTCGTAACAAGGAGGATGGGGTGGGGGGTGCTCCTTGTTACCACTCTCCGGCGTGAGAATCAGTAGTTTGCTTGGGAAGCAAAGCAAGATAATAGTAGTAGTTCGAGAGTTGTGAAGAGATACCTCAAACCTGGTTTGGGGTCGGTATTTATAGCCGAGGAGTGAAGGAGGAGATTGATGGATGGGCTGACGACGAGCTGCACCGTTGCAGGTGTGTCAGTCTCGCCGGCCGTGGGGGTTACGCCACGTCAGCCCATTGCTTTAATAGCTCTGACAGGGGACTGTCGCCGGCGCCACTTGCCTCGTGGTGTCAGCCACTTGCCTGGCGTGTCAGTCCACTTGTGGGATATGCAGGGTGCGGTGCGAGCCGCATCGCTGCATGCGGTAACGCCTGAAGTTACCGCGTCTCCCACTTGTGGTCAAGAAACACGCGAGATGCGGTGTTGGCCGCATCATCGTATGTGGAGACTATTTGCTCGCTTCCCTTGTCGTGACGAAAATGGCCATATGATGCGGTGCCAGCCGCATCGATATGTTCATCTTCTTTTGTACTTAGGTCAAGCTGTTCATCTTCGGACCGAATGGGTTCGAAGGATGTGACCGCATGGGTGCGGTTTGCTTACTGGTAGGGGTTTGTTTGATGCGGGTAATGGTCGTTTTGGGACCATACCCCTTCAGACACCAAAGTTGAAGGTCCACGTATCAGAATATTGTTGAAGGACTTTAAAGCACATGGAGATGGTTTATTGGAGGTATTTTTCATGTTTTCTTAGATATGCGAATTCGTTACATTACATATGCGATTTTAGTTTATTTATTTTACATTATTTTTTAGAAATGCGAAATTGTTATGTTCCACATGCGATATTAATTTTACTCACTTACATGATTGTTAAACATGCGATATTGTTATGTTTATACATGCGATTTTAAATCTTATTATTATTATTTTTTTTGGTTATTTGCTAGGTGTGGTTCAAGAATCTCGAGAATGATGTAACTGCACAGTGTAGCTGTTTGCGATTTGAGCAGTATGGGCTACTATGCAAACACATATATTTTCTTTTCAAGATGTTTGGTGTTAAAGAAATACCAAACAAATATGTTATGAAGAGATGGACGAAGGATGTTGTGCCGAATGAGTTAAATGTTAAGTACAATCTAAATGTGGGTGGCAAGGATGTGCATCAGAGGGCTAAACGGATTGCTCGTGAAATCATCCACACAGGGGAGTATTTGGTTAGTAATTTGATTTCCGACCTTGATCAACTTGTTTTAGTGAGGGATCAAATGATGCAGCTTAAAGAGAGAGTTGATCAGAGTCGCATAACCAAGCAACTTGATCCAAAATTTGACCGATTTTCAAAGTTGATTGGTTATCAACAACCAGTAACTAATGCTCCCCCTACTGTTCGTGTGCCGGCTGGTATAAGAAACAAAAGTCGCGGCTCGCATAGAAGGATTATATCTAAGAAGGAACAAATGATCAGCCGCAAAGGGAAAAGGTCAAGGACATGTAGTGTATGCAATGTAAAAGGTCATGACATTCGGACTTGCGAGGAGCTGAAAGCCAAACAACAAGGTAAACAGCAAAAAAAGAAGATGAAGGGTGTCCAGATTGAAGATGGTTTGAGAGACAAAGACAATGAGGGTGAAGACGACGAAGAGGAAGATGAATTTGAAGATTACATCAGTGATGATGGATCTGAAGAAGAAGATCAGTGGGAAGAGGTGTCTGGAGATGAAGATGACGAGGATGAGTAATGTTTTTTTAAATGTAAATGCGAATTTATAAGAAACACATGCGATTTTATATTCATTAATGTATATCATTTTTCACATGCGATTTTAGTATTATAAACATGCGATTTTTATATGCATCAGTTTAATTTTAGTTTATATGATTTTTTCAAATGCGATTTCTCCTTTAATACATGCGATTTTGAGTTATCTGGTTTTTTTTTATGTTATTGTGGCAAAGATCCCTAATTCATTCATGCGATTTTAAATGATATTAAAGCATAATATTTGTTCAAAACATATATCCAAAATACAAAATAGTGGTTATTGTCAAACACATCTACAACCATAAAACGATTTAACAGAAATTTAGTTACTTGAAGCAAAGATTTTGTCACGTTCGGTAGAGCTGAACTCCATCTTCTCCTTCACCGTGTTTAGAGCATCTGTCAGGAAAGAGAAGGCTAAGTCACCAGCTCGAGATTGCTCTTTTATGTGATCCAAAGCTTTGTCCCTGAAGCTTGATGGTGGTTCTTGAAGTAGCTTTTCCCATACTGCTTGATTGTTCTTGATTTGTTCAAGGATTTTGCCCTGCACATCAAGAACCAAATGAGAAGAGGTGACATCAGTGCTTATTTCTGTCAACGTGCGAGTTGACAATAGCTCCTTGATTGCAATGTTTTTGATTTTTTCCATATCTTCATATGCCATTTTTGTTTGTGTCTGTGTGTTTTGTGTGTGTTTTATTTGGTCTTCTATGTCTTAATATGGAAGGTAGTTATCAAGGTTTTTTATATTAATATAGTAAATTTATTATATAGGTAGGGTGGTAAGTTCAGTACTATTTATTGTAAAATTCATCATTACATGTCAAATTATAGTCACATCGTTAATAAATTAAGTTTTTTTATATAAAATAATATCATTTTTAGTTTTTATGATTGGTAGTTTTTTTTTTCTTTTTTGCATTTTTGTTACAAAGTTTTTTTTTAAAGTTTTGTTTGCAGCCTTATTCGAAATCGCACTTGATTCGAAAGAAATTCGCAAACTGTAAGAAACAAACATTTAGATATCCTTTTTTATGATATCGCATGTTTAATTTATCTGAAATCGCACACTATATGAAGGGGATTTTGGAAAGTTTGATATCGCATGTGTATTATCATGAATTCGCAAACTATATGAAATTTCAAAGAATTCTTAACTTTTTACTGATATCGCATATGCATCCCATGAATTCGCAAACTATATGAAATGTCAAAGAATTCTTTTTATACCGAATTCGCATTTGCATTATCGACGTTTTCGCACATGATTTGTCAATCTGCATCATCTTCCTTCGATAGTCAGTGCATACAGAATTTCTAAAATCATCAGAAGTTCATTTTCTCAGAAGAGTTTGGTGAAATAGGAATCGATCGATTTGGTGAATAAGAATCGTTCGATTTTTGGTTAATTGTTATAATTTCGGTTTTGGTTTTGATTTAGGATCTTACGTTATGATTTTTTACGTTATGATTTTTGAGGTTTTGTTCGCCGTTTATCAGGTGCTTTGATCTTAAATTTGACGATTTGAACCTTGGCGGTTTCCTTTTTATTAATCCTATGTTGACATTTTTAATAGAAAAAGGCGCTGTTTAAGAAAGATGATCCGGCGGTTGTGGACGACGCGTACATAATGTACGATTAGGTTATTTGTATGATAACCGGCCTCTATATATGTATGTATGTATGTATGTATCTTAGGCTCATCCCTCATTTCCTTAGGTCCTTCCTCTTTGCCCTATTCTCACATCCATTCTACGTGGTGCTAACGTGAAGGCTCATCCTCCATCAACCACACCGAGTAGCATTACCTTCTCTATATCTCTAAAAATTGCAATCATTACTGCTGACAACACTCTATTATGTCACCATCCCTCTATCGTTATAGCAAATGATGACATAATTACAAACATGTTAATCTCGGTCTTCTTAACTTGTCACCACCATTTTATGTTTTTTTTGGTCTTTGGCTTCCATGTTTGGAGATAAAGGTGGTTTTTTTTTAATATGAACTAGGTAGATTTGCTTGTGATATGCGGTGGGAATTCGATCAATTTGGCTTAGCTCGTTACCGTACATATCTTTATAGTACTGACGCTCGGTTTAAAGTCATGATATGTTCAAAAGAGTGTGGTTTACATTGAGAATCATAAAGAAAAGAAACGAATACCGGTATGTGTTCCAATAATAACTATAGTAGTACCAATCTGTATTGGTTGGCTGCCAAGACTTTTTTTTTAAAAAAAAGTCACATATTCTACTTTATAAAAAATATATTGAACGCTAGATATCGGATGAAAATCAAATAAAATAAAACTAAATGGGTTAAAAGGATATATTTTTGTAAGTATATATCGATACCGGTTCTGAGAATACCGATACGGGTATCGACGGGGCTTGGTTGGTGTCGTTTTCGTTCGCCATGGTACCGCTATGACACCGACACTTGATATAGCCCAGATACCAAAAAGACTATACTTCGAACACAACCGCGTTGTTAATAAAATTTATACAGGAACGTTGAGAAAAAAGGATATAGCCTATCAATTAGCTTTTCTTCTTTTTATAGAATTATGCTCAGAAATTTGCTTGAACACTCAACTTTAATTTATTTAACTTTCTTTTAAACAAAAGAATGCAAGTAATTGAAGAAAAATCAAATTATTAAAACTTTAAACGGGCTAAAAACGTATAATATATAGAGTATAAGGGTATAATATATATAGTTATTATTTATTATAATATACTAAGAAAACATAATAATAATAATAATAATAATAATAATAATAATAATAATAATAATAATAAATTAATAACATATGTTCACTGTTTATGAGCACTTCCAATTAATATCGATATAGATAGATATAAATATAATTAAAGAAAAATCAAATTACTAAAAATTTAAAAGGGCTAAAAACGTATAATATATATAGTATAGGGTTATAATATTTAGTTGTTAATTATTATGATATACTATTAAATTTAATAATATAAATTAATAAAATATGTTTAGTGTTCATGATCACTTCCAATTAATATAGATAAAATATATATAGTTATTGATTATTATAGTATACTAATAAAAGGTAATAATAATAAATTAGTAAAATATGTTCACTGATCACTTCATATCTATCTATACTATATAATAAAAGAAACCTATGAGAGGACACGTGTCGAATTCCCCCTTTTTTTCTCTAATTTAGTTGATATCCTGTAGGTTTACATATAATTTATATAAACAATAATTATAGATAAGTTTTATTTTTTATTTTACCTATTCTTTAGGTCTAATTATTATTTAGAGTTAATTACATAGTTCGTCCCTGTGGTTTGCACAAAGTAACATACTTAGGTACTAATAGTTTAAAATCACATTCTAGGGTATTAACTTTTCATTTTGTAACGTTTGAAGGTATTAGCGTTATTTGTAGGTTTAAAATCACATTCTATTATTACCTAAATATGTTATTGTGTGCAAACCACGTGGACTAACTATGTTAATACCCTAGAAGTTAATACCTTCAAACGTTACAAAATGAAAAGTTAATACCCTAGAAGGTGATTTTAAACTATTAGTACCTAAATATGTTATTTTATGCAAACCACATGGACTAACTATGTAATTAACTCTTATTATTTATATATTTTCTAACTGATAAGTGATAAGCCACAATTATAGATATTGTTTATATATTTTCTAACTAAATTCATTTTATTAGTTTACAAATTTCATAATCTTATTAAAATTCTTAAAGTTATGTTTTTCTTTTACATTCGTACTAAAGAAAATTCAATTCATTCATGATTTTATTATTATTATTATTATTATTATTATTATTATTATTATTATTATTATTATTATTATTACCTCCGTGGTAAATGTATTATTAGTAATATGTAGTTCTAAAATCAACAAATGAAACTACATAAAAGATAATCGGCTTATAACCAAACACTATCATGAAGTGTGATAAATGTGTTCTTAGAAATTATCTACCAAACTGCATAAAATACTTTTATTATTGTTGTTGTTAGTATTATTATCATTTTGCATCATATGTTATAAGTTGCATCATATGTTAATTATATTTATTTTTTTCAACCCGTGTAATACACAGGGTTGTAACCTAGTTAATATAGATAATAATTTGATTCAATTAAGTTACATATGTGAGAGTACTTGTGGATTTATGTTGAAAAAGATAAACAAACAAATATGATGTAAGCCTCAATTGCATGAAGCCGGATTCCATCATTGCCAAATACAATGCATTTATTTATGTTGGATATAAGATGTACGGTGATAGATTAATTACGTTGCTAACGAGGTATGATTCAAAGAGTTACACTTTAGACGAGAAATAAAAAAAATAATATTCAATGGTTAAATATTATACTCACACTTTGCGGTTTTAGCGTAATGCGGATATTAAATATTTAGTAAAATAGTTAAACTGGGGATGGTTCAAATGAAAACCACTTTTAACGCGAAAACTCGAAAACTAACTAAAAAAAGCCTAAAAAACACACAAAATTTTTTTTTTTTTTTTTTCAATTTTTTTAATAAAAATCGCTAGTTTTTATATATAAAAAAAAACTTTTTTTCAAAAAAAAAAAAAAAAAAAAATTTGTGTAGTGCACATGTGTAATAATACACATGTGTAGTACACAGACACATGTGCAGTATTACACATGTGCACTACACAAAATTTTTTTTTTTTTTTTTTTTTTTGAAATTTTTTTTTTTTTTAATAAAAAAACCTGCGAAAATTTGATTGAAAAAAAAAATTTTTTAAAAAAAAAATTTTTTGCATGTTTTTTTGGCTTTTTTTAATTAGTTTTCGAGTTTTCGCGTTAACTAGTGGTTTTCATTTGAACCTTCCCCTAGTTAAACTAAGTAACTATTTTTTAATTATTTATTTATTAGTTGTTTTAGAAGTAATTAATAGATAATGTGGGATATTCAATTTTTAGATAATATTATTTATATTTATTTGATAAATATAAAGGTTTTAGTATTATACATATTATTTTAAAGTCTTCACGGTAAAATATTTTAATATGGTCTTTTGTGTCTTTTTTTATATTTATATATAATATAAGAAAAACGTATATCACTATAAATATTGTTAGATACTACTCAAAGTTATCAGATAAAAATCAAGTATCCAGTACTTGGATTCATTTTTATGGTTTTCGATAATATTTTGTTTATACAACTTTGTCTACGGCGATAAATGTATATTGACAACATTACCATGACGATCTAAACTAATTGATGCCATTCGAACATCGATGTCGGTACCGGTGTTGTTTTTATTATTTTTGGACGATGTAATTTGTAAAACACGTGTTGGTTTCTATACCGAATGTATGTATCATACCAGTACTATAACGAATCGAACCAATACCCATCAAATGCTCGCAGTCACATACCGCCGCAACGCGCGAAGAAATACTCTAGTTTGTATTAAACTACAATTGGTAGATCAATATAAGTACTACGGTCAACCAACCAAAAGAGGTTACACCATCGTGAGAAAAAATAACCCACAACCACCACCAACCTAACCGCCGATCTCCATCTTCACTAGAAGCCACCCACCGTCACTAATCTGATCGGCCCTTCCCGGTCACCACCTAGAGTCGATGGTTCAATTATTGTTTTTTGAATAACCAACCATCGATTATAGTTAATACTTTTCAATTAACCGAACTCTCGGTTAACTGACTCCACGGTTAACCGACTTTGCACACCCCTAAACGAAATCAATTCAAAGAAGCAAAGGGAAGAAAATGCGATACATATAAACTTAAGGGGCCATACCCAAAAACATACAAAAGTTAAAACCCTAATAAAACCCCCTCAGCCTCATACTTCCAAACTTGTTGCTGAGGCTATTACAGATTTACAGGTATCATCGTTCTTCCTTTTTAACCCTAGCTTTTGTTTATCCTGTGTGAATCCTTCAATTGTTGTGCGAAATTGAAGATTTATGTATAATTGATGTTTCTTATTGATATGTTAGGTTTAAATCTGTTGAATTTGTAGTTGCAGTGGTTTTAAAGAGTGTTTGGATGTGCGTTTAAACTGGTTGTTTCGAATTTGAGTTAGGGTTATTTGTTTTGAGTGTTTTGGGAGCAGTGATTATGATTTTTCAGGTTAATTGTTCTCAAAACAGTTAATTTGGAGAGTAGAAGGGAGTGTGATTCGGATTTCAGATTACTTTTTGTCGAAATAATCAATTTTAGGTGTAGAAGTGCGAGAACGTTACGAAGCGCTTGTATCTTTGCTTTAAGGGGTGTTTGTTTCAGCTCTTACTGGTTCAGAACTCTTACTGGTTTAGACTGTTTGTTTCGCGAGCAGATGTCTGAATGGTTAAGGGGCTGTTTGTTTACCTCTTAATGAGGCTCTTAATGGTTCAAACCTCTTACCGGTTCAACACTTAATGGTTCAGACTGTTTGTTTTGCGAGCAGATGTCTGAATGGTACAGACATTTGCCTCTGAATGGTTCAGACCTCTTATTGATTTAGCACTTGACCATTTAGAAGTTGCCAAACAGCCCCTAAGACATTTGCGTGAGTCTGAATGGTTAAGACCTCTTATCTGAATTGGTCAGACATTTGCCTCTGAATGATTAAGTATTATACTGGCTCTTAATGGTTCAGACCTCTTACTGGCAGGGGCGGACCTAGGTAAAGCGCAGAGTGGGCGGACGCACCCCTTGAAAAAAAAATTTAGTGTATTTTTTAGGAAAAAAACCCGACCGCACCCCCTGAAAATATGCTTGAACCACTCATCCGCACCCCCAACAAATAATTTCTGGGTCCGCCACTGCTTATTGGTTCAACACTTAATGGTTCAGACCTCTTACTGATTCAGCACTTAACCATTCAGAACTTGCCAAACAGCCCCTTAAGTCTGTAATCCGGTATAGAGTTATGTAACCGTCTATTTCATTTTCGTTTGATATTTTATTAAATCAGTGTATTATGCGGCTCTTGCAGCTTTCTGTCTAAAAGTTGTTATGTATTAAGTGCACTCGAAGATAAAGGTGTTAGTTCATTCATGGTGTCTATGATTTTAATTTACGAAAACTGCCTTAAGTGATCTTACGAACTATGCTTTACCTAGAAAACTTGTTAATTGATATGCTTCTGCTTTCTTAGGTGATTCAAACACATGGTTATGCCATGGGTTAGTTTTAACCCGTTTGACCCGTTTTATTTTTAGCTAAAGTTTTTTAGTTTACCTAGTTTGTAGGTAGTCGTAGGTGCTTAAAAAGCGAGGGCTTTTTTTAAGAATGACGCACAGTATTAACAAAGCCGTTTTTAGGGGTTGTAGTCTTGTAGACATGTTTTAGAGCATTCTCACCCAATCCATCAAATTATACATACATTCCACTAAAAAACAACTCCTATATCAATATATTTTCACTAAAAGCAAATACTTTTTCTCTCTCCTTTTCAATTAAATAATATTATCATTACATTTTTCTCTCTCCTTCACTCACGACCACTTTCAATATATATTAAAAAAATTATACTGGATGAACAGTGCCCCCCCAAATATACAGATTAACAGTAACATTTTCTCTCTCCTCCACTCACAACCATTTTTTATACCCTTTATAATATAAAAACTACCCCTCACATATTTTGATGGTTTGGATGAGAATGCTCTTAGAATGGTTCTAGGCCATTTTTGGATGTTTCAGATCATTTTTAGCTGTTTCAAACACTAAGCAGTCAATAGCGGTGCTATAGCGGTGTTATAGCGGTGCTATAGCGGTTAGTGGACCTCAGGGTGTGTAGCGGTCCAAATAGCGGTGGCCTATAGCGGTTCCGCTATTAGCGGCGCTAAATACCGCTATAGCGGTGCTATAGCGGTACTATAGTGGTGCTATAGCGGTGTCCTATAGCGGTTATAGCAGTAACGGTGTTTAATTGTGTTAATTCTTAAATTAAATACTTCAAAGTTACTATTAGTATTTGATTTGCGATAGGTTTTTGATAATGGAATGATATTATTATGAATTTTGATATTACTATTAATATTTTTCAAAGATAGATATATATATATATATATATATATATATATATATATATATATATATATATATATATATATATATATATATATATATATATATATATATACATAAATTATGCATGGTATAAAAATTACCGCTATATCACCGCTATACCATCGCTATAACCTATATATCATATAGCGGACCTTGGCCGCTATTCGATTTTGGACCGCTTTACATGTTCAGGCTGATTGTTTTGCCAAAATTTGGCCGGAATGTGTGCTTGTCAGTCTTGCTCGTCTTTCTCGCTTTTGACTACTTCGCCTAATTTTTTTACCCATTAATAAATAGCATTTAACTTAAATGAACCCATTTGAACATAAGTGAGGATCTTTGCTCAATTTATGTTAATTTCTTGATTAACCTACAAACTTGCATCAAATTTGCAGATCACGCGACAAAAAATGACGAACCCAAAAGTATTCTTTGACATTCTAGTCGGAACAAAGAAAGCGGGCCGAATCGTCATGGAACTATTCGCTGACGTCACCCCAAAAACCGCCGAGAATTTCCGTGCTCTTTGCACCGGTGAAAAGGGGATCGGGATTTCCGGGAAACCCCTACACTACAAAGGATCAGCGTTCCACCGAATCATCCCTAACTTCATGTGTCAAGGTGGTGATTTCACTAGGGGTAACGGGACCGGTGGTGAGTCAATCTACGGTGCCAAATTTGCCGATGAGAACTTTAAACTAAAGCACATGGGCCCCGGGACTCTTTCTATGGCTAATGCGGGCCCGAACACAAACGGGTCGCAGTTTTTTATATGCACCGCGGCAACTTCATGGCTCGATGGGAAGCATGTGGTGTTTGGCAAGGTTGTTGATGGGTATAGCGTTGTGAAAGAGATGGAATCGGTTGGATCCGATAGCGGTTCGACTAAAGCAAAGGTTGTTATTGAAGATTGTGGTGAGGTTAAGGAGAATTGTTGAATGAATCAGCAGCAGCAGCAGTTATTATGTGTTTGAATTTTCTTGTTTTGTAGCTTGAATGATATGTTTGTGTTTCTTAAGATAATTGACCCGAAATCTTAAACGGATCTTTTCGGCTTGAGACTGAACCTGTTCTCGAACCCAACTTTATTGAGTCAGCCAGATTTGTTTGGTTTTGGCTCGATAAACAGCCCGTTTTGAACTGATTATAACACATGCAAGCCTTATAAGAGGTTGATTCGAGTTTACGAAATTAACTGTTCGTGTTTCGGTTAAAGTACCGGTTAATTCCTATCCGTACGTCGCCCCTGGCTAGTTTAGTGACCCCTTTAAATTCAGGCCACGATTGGTGCTCGTTCGCCTGATTTTGTTTAAATCTGACCATTGTTTCATCGGATGCATCCTTCTATTTTTTGCGCGGTGAATGTATCACGACAAGCTAATACCTAAACACACATGATTGTAATTTCAGTTTCGCATGCGATTTCTTTGCCTGAAGTGCTTGTTTCATCGATGAATGTAAATGAAGGTCGAAGGTCGATCGGGTGTTCTAAAGAAACCAACTTTGGTCTTGATTCATTCTCAAATGAAAGAGCAAAATCCACTAAACGTAGATAACCAAAACACGATATGTAAAGAGAGGATATTATTTTTTTATCATCTTTGTAGTTTCGTGTAACCGCCTATTACAACTGAGGTTGGTTGGCAATTTCTAAATGGGTAAGCGTTGAACCAGTAAGAGAGATCTGAATCATTAAGAGACAGTATAATGTTTAACAGTTCAGATGCAAATGTTTGACCAATTCGTATAAGAGGTCTTAACCATTCAGAGGTAAATGTCTGAACCATTCAGACATATGCTCGTGAAAGAAACAATCTGAACCATTAAGTGTTAAACCGGTAAGAAGAGGTCTTAACCATTAAGAGTCTATTTAGAAAGATTTGGAAGAATTTGAAAGTCCACATCACTTTGGGCCTTTATGCTTTAGATCTTGGATGTTGGTTCGTTCCAACTTCTTAATATTTTGCATGAGATTAAATCACTCACTTTTTGTGCATAACTTAAACTTTAAAGCACTAGTTTAAGCCCATTTCAGTATTTGTCAATTTAGTCAATAAACCATATAAACAATAACAAGCATGAAACATTTAGAAACACATGTTATTATATAACTTACAAGGCAAAAATAAAACGGAGTTCCTAAGGGGACTAGGGGTGGTTCACTAGTGATGGATTCTATCACTCTCACTCTCCAATCAAATCATGCCATGTCATCAACCAAATTTCTATCACTAGTGATAGAAATGTAGGAGGGGTGGAATCACTAGTGATGGAATTCTATCACTCCCAATTTTTTTTAATTTTCATTTTAAAATTAAACACTAAATTAAATTTCACTAATCTTTTTATTTTAAATTAATGACCGAGCACAAATTGATGAACAACCCAAAAGCCCAAATTGATGAACAACCCAAAAGCCCAATTGAGGGTTCGTCTGCAATTAAAAAATAAAAATACCAACTGTCTGCAATTAGTTGAAATTGCATGGTTCGTCATGCATGGTTCGTCAAATAACTAAAGGTTCGTCATGCATGGTTCGTCAAATTGGAGGGTTCGTCGTCCAAAGTTCAAATTTGTTCCAAAGTTCGACGCGTGATACACTCAACGCGTTAAAAAAATAACGCGTGAAAAAAGTAGCGGCGGCGGTGTTCCGTTGCAATTCAACGCGTGATGAACGTGTATAACGGGACCGCCCCGAGTGCCCTAACCATGAGAACTTGCAAGGGTCCACCCTAGTGCTTTTGAACCGAAAACTCGGGCCGACCAATAATTGTAGCTTTAAACGCCCAACGCATAAACCAATAGAAGCTGGATTCGAACTAGAGAAATCTACTAGAAGTGAAGTAGACATTTACCACTAAAGGTGTGCAGGTGGGGCTCATTTTTTTCAACCAATCAAATCTTTTTTTTTTTTTTTTATTTTGTTTAATAGGGGGTCTTTAAACCATTGCATGCAAGTTAAAGGAATGGGCTTTAAAGCCCCACATATGACGTGACGCCTAGGTGGATCTGGCGTGGCGTAATAAAGCCCCCTATGGGCTTTAAACCACACCCCCTAGCCTTACAAGCCAACGTTTAGGAAAGGGTGTTGCTACAGAGGCACCAGTCACCACCCCAATAGTGTACATTACTGTGCCTGTCGCATCACACGGGCTATATAGATAGGCAAAAAAAGGTATTCATTATAATTACTTATTTGACTCTACTTAATTATCTCCTACTTAATCATAAATACTTATTTTTTTTATAATTAAAGATATTCATTATATATAGACATTAATAAATGATAAGACTCGAATTTAAATTTGTCTTATAACTAGAATTTTGATCCGCCGCGCATTGCGGTAGTGTCGTAATTTAAAGAGACTCTAATTTGTACCGTCAAATATCTGACCCAACTTGTTTCCTGAACAAAACTTATATCAAAACGTAGACCAACTAAAAGCATACATAAAATAAGCATGGAAACATATTATATTTGTCATGACTCATTGTAGAAAAAACTACGTCAAAACGTAGTCAAACTTAGATTTATACAGAAACATATTTAAAAAAAGCACGTAAGCAAATAATGTTTTTAAGTTAAAGAATGCCGTCGTGGGTTGCGGTGGCGTTAAAACGTAAAGTAAGTCGAAATTATATACCACCAAGCGAAAACATATTATATTTGACTCGACTCGTTTTCAAACAAAACTTATGACAAATTGCAGACCATTCATGTCAAAACGTAAACTAACTTGGATCTGTACCAACACGTAGTTAAAAAAAGCACGTAAGAAAAGAATGTCAGTACCGCGCGTGGCAGCGTTGAAACGTAAAGTAAATCAAATTTATACCATCTAGTGAAAACGTATTATATATGAAAAAATGTAAACCAACTAAAAACATGCATAAAAATGAGCACAAAAAACGTATTGACAAAATGTAAACCAACTGAAACCATATATTAAAATAAGCATCGAAACATATTATATTTGACTCTACATAAAACTTAGCATGCAAAACTTGACGGGGTTAAAATGAAAAAAAGGAAAAAAATCAAAAAAAAAAAAAAAAGAAATAGTAAATTTTTTATGATAAAGAAATAGTATAATTATTTTTGACCAGATGAATTAACTGTTTTTTTAATGTGGATATATTAAAAGCACTTTATTGACCCTATATATTAAAAAGTGAACTCAATGAATAGTAGTCAATATTAAAAAGTGAACTCAATGAACAGTAGTAAATATTTAACAGAGTATTTAATTAAAAGTAATAAAAATAGAAATAAATGAATAGTATCAGGTATCAGTATCGGTATCAAAATGAGTGTATTTTCGGTATCCGTTCGGCACCGGTGTTCATTGGGTTTTACCCTCAAATACCGGTGCCGTAACAATACCGACCGTATCAAGCCGTACTTTACTAGGTATATTCGGTACCGGTATCCATTTTTTGGGATTTCGGTAACGGTATTTTCGATACCCGTTGGTACCGAGCTCATCAAATCCTGTAGCAACGTAGCAATGCAGGTAATTGCACAGTTTAGATTACTTTTCATACACACAGTAAGTAAACTGTATTTCGTTTGAATGAGGTTTTATATACACAACAAGTTATTTTGCCTTATTTTTTTGTCTTTTTACGTAATGAATGAATTGTAGCATGTAAAATTAACTTGGATATTTAGATTATTGATGAGCAAATCGTATCAAATCATGTAATCAAACCGGTATCGTATCGGTACCAAATTTACTATACCAAAACATTTTCGGTTCCAATTTGGTACCCACCTTTTAGCGTTTTTAGAATCGTTACTTTCGGTTTGACACCAGTCTAGCACCATACCTATATTTATTGATTTTTACCTTCAAATACCATACTGTATTGTACCGAGCATTTTCGGTGCCGGTACCTAATTTCGATGATTTTCTGAATCGGTACTTTCGGTGCCGTTACAGGTACCGAGCTCATCCATATTTTAACGTGTTAGCACTGTAATAACTAAACTGAAAACAACCGAATTTCCAACGTCTAGGACGTGTGGGTCCTATTATTATATATTAGGTTATTTAAAATCGATTTTTTTAGGACGGATTGACTATCCTTTTCACGACATTTTTATTTATGTTCTGATATTCGGTATCTGCTTGCCATTACTGACACGCGTTTTGTAGTCATTGGGTTCCCGCCGCAACGCGCGGAAGGAAATTTAACTAGTTTGTTTAAAGATTAAAGATATTCATTAGAAAATAAAGAAATAGTATAATTATTTTTGAACAGTTGAATTAACTTTTTTTAATGTGGATATATTAAAAGCACTTTATTTGTTAATTAAATGCATTAGTCATAAAGATATTTGTTAATTAATTGCATTAGTCATAAATAAAAAAATAAAAAATATGATTATAGTAGTAACTGCACCTTATGAATTTCTCTATGCACCCACTTCTTTGCTAAAGGATGATCTTAAATTGAAAGTTTTAATGCTCCATTAATTATTAGAACACTCAGATTTTTTTTTTTTTTTGAACGGCAAATTTGGATCACTCACGGACCACTGGAGTATCATCATGCCACCAGTGGTACCACGCGATCATATCCCCACTAGGCAATAATGCTTATACACCAATTCAGGAGGAAACCCATTTTTGGGAAAACCCCCTTGTGAGATTCGAACTCAGGACCTTATGGTCACTAAGCCTTATCCCGCCACCATGGATACCAATGGACTATGAAGCCATTGGTAGAACACTCAGATTTAAACTCTCTTTCCGATATTAGTACATCAAAGTTCATTTTTTCAAAAATATATATTGACGACTGTATATGTTAACAGATTACATTATACGTATTCAAGCGGTGTAATACACGTATTTATTCAATTCGTGCAATACACGGGTTTTTAAAGATGTAATTTTTTATTATTTAGTATAAAACTAGGTTACAACCCGTGGTACCCACGGGTCGCTCTATTTTTAAGGATATTAATATTTTATTAATTTTATTACAATGGTCCGTTTTATAAAATGTGTGGGGATATATATAATATGATTCAATGTTAATCGTATATAATAATATATGCAAACAATGTGATTTATGAATGGTAACAATTACCACATAGTTTTCAACATATTACCAGATAATGTTCTACGTATGTAAACTGATTCAGACCAAGATGAAAGGATGATAGCCCCTCTAACCATTCTCTGGATATATATTTGAAGCGATGAATTGATATAGCATTTAGGTTGGTTAAAATCTCAAATAGTAGCATTTCAAAAAGAATATAAAGGATTGTATGAATGAATGAAACATATAATGGATTACTAAGTATAAGATATAGATTAATAAACTAATTTATAAAAGTAAAATGAAAATGGGCTTGAAAAATAAATTCAATTTAGACAATATCCATCGATTGGAATGGTGATTACTATTTAATATAATTAAATAATCCATTGAAATATTTGTGCAAATTTATTGCAAATATTACACTTTTTCAAAATATTGTACCATCTATATCTTAGCAATAATATAAAGATGTGATTTTTATATTTTGAATTATTGCAAAACATAAAGTTACTAGTAGTCTTTAATTTATAACAAATATTTCAGTAACTTTTACAAAATATATTTTTCGAATTATTGAATTATATTAATTAATAGATGACCGATTAGTTAGAGAATTGATTATTTAATAAAATCAAATCATAAAAATGAAATCAAGATTCCATTAATAAACCAATACTACGGCTGACTAATTTATAATGACTTAATTCAATTTTGAATTATAAAATACAAAATATATAAAGAATCCACATTTTCATTTATAAAGGAATTACCATATTTCATTTTGAATTGGCTTTTTATTCAGCATACATGGTTCTAACCTAGTATGCTACTAAATTAAGAAAACAATTTTATAGACGGGGTTTGCTTACATTTTTACAAGTTTTGTTATTTGTATATTTTGCATGCATATCATTTAAATGTTCCCTGAGTTTAATTTAAACAAAAACTTATATTGAATAAATTGACTTTGGTATTAGTAGCATTCTATATTATTCGATTTAACTAGGTTACTAGTTAATCCTATAATTCCATAAAATATAACTTTATTTAAAAAAATAATTCAATCTCAAATAGAATTTATGTAATTAATCATGATTTATAAAAAAAAAAACACTTATTTTCTTATACAATATTAAGCATTTTAAGAGTATTTTTATTAATTATAAACAATATTACATTGGATAAGGTGGGTAACAGTTCCAACAATGATGGAATATTAGAATGGAAGAGACTTGGTTAATTACCGAAAATATAGAATATTACCTTAATATCAAAGGTTTAAACCGGTAAAACCGAAAATACCACAATTACATAAGGTATACCGCATTCTAGTTTTACAAGGCTCGTGTCCGGTATCCAGTATTACCGACCGATTCATACCAGTCTTTAAAAAAAATTGTTCAATATAGTTTAATTTGTCAGTCAAATCGAGTCAAATCAGGACACCTTGAGTCTGCTCGAATTTTTCTATTGAGTAAAAATGAAGCTCGAATTTGACTATTTTACAAACTGAGCAAGCCTACTTCGCTTGATTTAAAAAAAAACTGAAATAGTAGTGGTGATGGTTTTGCGGTGCTGGTTTGCAACTGTTTACAATGAGAAAAAGAGTCGAAATTGGCAGTGGTCATGATGACCAATGTGAGGACCGATAGATGAACGAAGTAAGGGATGGCGGGAGGAGTAGGTGGCATATCGATGGTCAAGCAAGTATAGATATGTCTCGACTATAAATTGAGCAGACGAAGATGAATAGTGCGCTTGCTAATGAGTTGTGAGGAATCAAAACAAAAATAAGTGGTTGAGAGAGAGAAAGAAGGGAGAGAAGTTGTTGATGTGTAGGTGATAATGGGAAGGTAGTCCAAGAGGACGACATAAGGTGGGTAACCAACAGATGACAAGTGACAATGGCTAGGATTCAGGCGACATGGGGAATTAGTTAACGAGCGAGCTTGCTTTTTCTCGAGCTCGACTACTTTATTAAGTGATACTAGATTTAAATAGCCCCAACTTTTACCAATTAGCCGATAACACTCCTAACTTTCGATTTATACCATACCACTCCCAACTTTCAACTTATTGGCAATAACACTCCTAAACTAAACCAACACTAACCCAATTTGGTGACATCAACTGCCACGTCACCAAACCAGTGTCACGTTAACTGCTACGTCATAAAAAAGCAAAGTCAGATGTCACGTCATCAAAAAAGCTAAGTCAGACGTCATGTCATCAAAAAATTCCACTTCAGATGCCACATAAGTAAAAACTAATTAACTGGGTTAAAGTTCAGTTAGTTTGGGAGTGCTATCAGCCAATAAGTTGAAAATTGAGAGTGATATGGTACACATCAAAAGTTAAAAGTGTTATCAACCAATTGATGAAAGTTATAGTTATTTAAATCCAATATTCCAGTTATAAACTAAGTCATCTCGACACGACTCATTTACAAACCGAGATATCTCAGCTCAGCTCGTTAACAAACCGAATAAAAAAAACATGACTAAGCAACAATACCCAACACCCTCTTTTATCCCCACCATCCATTTTCCACTCCAAGAAAAAGCAATCCACACCAACGGTGAAGATCATTTCCACAAACTCTTTAAGTGCACAAACACGCATAAAAAAAAAACCTTTGTGTTTTGTCTCTCATCATTGCATATACATAACTCCTTTCATTGGGGATTATTGGGGCCTTTAATCTTCCTTGCTCCGTACGTCCCCTTTTGTCTCTTCTTCGAGGAAATCAAGGTTAGTTTATCCAAACCTCGTACTCTCAAAACCCAAAACACCCATCAGATCATGGTTTCATATTCAGTGTTTGCTGATTTGTGTTAATTTTTTTTTAATTTTATTTTGGGGGACCAAAAAAAAAAAAAAAAAAAAACAATTGAGAAGCATAGTTTGTGTTTGTTTAATTGTTAGAAGTTGATCATGTGGGTATGATTGATGCAAATGATTTTTACCTTTTTAGGTTTGATTTTGTGTTAATTTTGTTTGAATTTGGGGGAATCTTGAATTATGAAAGTTGGTTTTACTATTTTAGCATCATGATGTTCTTTTTGCTTATAAAGTTTTTGCCTTTGTTTGAATCTTTTTTTTTTTAATTTGTTTTCTATATAGTTAATATCCCGATATATCATTGATATATCGGTTATCGGTTCCCTGCGGAGATAACGGTACAAAATATTGGTCAGAATATCGGTACCGATAAATGGGCGAAGCTTTTAAGGGGCGGGAGGGGGCGGCCGACCCCCCGAACTTTTCGCTTACTAGTGGAGGGTATGTAGTTTTCGTATAGAAATTTTTGGGTGTATACGTTTTCGACCCCCCGGTCGGAAATCTCAAGCTTCGCCACGGCGATAATATCAGCGATATTGTCCGATATTTGACCGATATAGGATCGATAAATCACTGATTTTCCCGATATCAGTACCATTCTTCTTATTTCTACCGTTCATTTTTCTTCTTATTGCTGTTATTAGTGTTTTAAGTCTTAATTGTTAGTTGTTACTGTTAAATGTCAGTGTTTTAAGTCTTAGTCAGTTCTTACTTGTTACAATTGTTAGTGTTAAATTGCTATATATATAAATTTAGCATGGTATTAAAATTACCGATATCCCACGCGATAACCGATATCTCAAATATCGGTCCTTGACCGATATCCAATATTTTACCGCATTAACTACTTAGTTTGTTGTTAATTAAACCCTTTTTGTTTGAATTATGTAAGTTACATTTTTTGTGTAAGTAACAACCCCTTTTGTAAGTATGTAAACTAAAGTGTAAGTGATATATATTGCTTCAATTTATTAACAATTTGCAGCAATCTTAAGTTGTTTCATTAATTTTTAAAGGCTTATTCCTTGTTTATTTTTATGGTTTTAATCTATTTTTTTGGATTAAAGAGCCTTTTCTAATCCTTGATGCTTGTAGTCTAAGTAGTTTGATATATCGGTTATCTGTCCCCTCGTGAGATATCGGTGCAAAATACCAGTATAGATATTATCGGCGATATTGACCGATATTTGATCGATACATCACCGATTTTCCGGATATTAGTACCATTCTTTTTAGTTCTACCATTCGTCTTTCTTCTTATGGCTGCTATTAGTGTTTTAAGTCTTAATCAGTTCCTAGTTGCTACAACTGTTAGTGTTTGTTAATTTGTTAATGGTAGGAAAGTATACTGAAGTGTTAGTCTCAAATTGCTATATATAATTATATATAAATTCAGCATGATATTAATATTACCTATATCCATAGTTTTAAAAAACGCTTGAGGCGTGCGCTTCAAGGCGCGCCTCGAGGCGAAACGGCCAAAAAAACGAGTATGAGGCGCGCCTCATGGGGTTTTTACTGCATATGCACCTCAGAGGGGCTGAGGCGCTAAGAAAGGTTGCGCCTCAGGTGTGCCTCATGGGATTTTCATAGTTGTTTTTGACTTTTTTGTGTCAATTTCAAGCATTTCATGTCCTTTTTATGTATGTTTTTGATGATTTTGATGAATCTGACGATGAAATTAGTTAGTATTATTATTTTTTTTATAATATATATAATTTTTATATTAATTTATTAATCCCGCCTCGGCCTTACGCCTCGTTTCGCCTCGTGAGGCGAAGGGAAAACGCCTCGAAACTCATTTCCGTTCTTTTAAACCTTGCCGATATCCCACCGATATCTCACCGCGATAACAGATATCTCAAATATCGGCCCTTGACCGATAACTAGAGGTGTACAAATCGGTTTTTTTCAAAAACCGGTTCAGTTATTATTAACCGAACCGGTTTTTTCACCCAAAACGAAAACCGGTTTTTTTTTATAACCGGTTTCGGTTACTAACCGGTTTTTCAAGTCCAAAACAATAACCGGTGTAACCGGTTAGGACCGGTTTTTAACCAGTTTTTCCCAAAAAAAAAACGGTTTTTTTTTCCGGTTTTAATCAGTTTTTTTTTTTAAAACCGGTTTCGGTTATTAACCGGTTTTTCAGATCAAGATTAGTAACCGGTCACAAACCGGCGGTTCGGTTATAAAACCGGTTAAAAAAAACCGGTTTCAGTTTTTTTTTTCTCGGTTTCGGTTCTAAAACCGGTTTTTTGTACACCTCTACCGATAACCAATTTTTTACCGCATTAAATACTTAGCTTGTAGTAAATGTAATGATGATGATCGACCTTTGTTTCAGACGCATTACAACTGAAATGACAAACTGCTGAATAGTATTAAATCGGGTTGACTTTTACCCAGTTGTGCGTTGACTTGGCTTTAAAGAGGCTATCGGATCAATAATTCGAAATATCGCAGCAGATTTTATGAATGGATCAAGATGGAAACACGCTCCCGTATGTCTTCAACCCTCTAGTAAAAACCAGCTGAACGATATGCGCCAACCGGGAGCCATGTCATCACAGAATCCTCCATCAGCTTTTGTTGGTTTGACTGGTCAAAACAATGCAATGTCGTGGGGTCCAGAATCACTCGACGATCTTCTTCGATTTCCCGAAAATGTTAGTGGTGGGAGCTTACAAATCGAGCCTCAAAATGGTTTGCTTCCTGTTGGTGATCGTGATAGGGGAACGGGAACCGACTGGCAGAAATGGGGAGTTGACTTTATGAGCGTTGATGTTAATATTGACTCGAATTGGAGCGAAATTTTGGCTGATGTTGATGCTCCAACTCTAGAATCCAAGGTATGCTACTTTTTTGTTAACGGGTCAAAATGGGTTCGGTCGAAAGGAGTCAATTTTTTTTGTTAGCACACATAGTTGTCAACAGCGGTCGCTATGGTCGCAAATTGCGCAGCATATAGGTCGAAGGTCGCTACATGGTATGTAGCGATAAATAGCGGGAATTCAGTTTTTTATTTTAAATATAAATAGCGATTACATATAGCTATAAAATAGCTGGATTTTAGGTTTTTGTTAAATATACATGTAAAATAGCGTATATAGCGTATAAATAGCGATTACATATAGCTAGGGTATTTTGATATGATATACATATAATTTTTAATTTTTTTATTTTCTACTGTATTCGCTATGTAGCATATAGGTACCGTATCGCTATTTGTCGCCATTCACCATCAACATAGGGTTCGGTTGAAAGGAGTCAATTTTTTTGTTAGTAAATAATGCTATAAATATGTCTGGAAAAACAATAGTAGCACGCATAGTTGTCAGTAGCGGTCGCTATGGTCGCGAATAGCGCAGCGTATAGGTCGAAAGTCGCTACAGGGTATGTAGCGATAAATAGCAGGATTTCAGTTTTTTATTTTAAATATAAATAGCGATTACATATAGCTATAAAATAGCTGGATTTTAGGTTTTTGTTAAATATACATGTAAAATAGCGTATATAGCGTATATAGCGTATAAATAGCGATTACATATAGCTAGGGTATTTTGATATGATATACATATAATTTTTAATTTTTTTATTTTCTACTGTATTCGCTATGTAGCATATAGGTACCTTATCGCTATTTGTCGCCATTCACCATCAACACAGGGTTCGGTTGAAAGGAGTCAATTTTTTTGTTAGTAAATAATGCGATAAATATGACTGGAAAAACAATAGTAGCACACATAGTTGTCAATAGCGGTCGCTATGGTCGCGAATAGCGCAGCGTATAGGTCGAAAGTCGCTACAGGGTATGTAGCGATAAATAGCGGGATTTCAGTTTTTTATTTTGAATATAAGTAGCGATTAAATATAGCTATAAAAAAACTGGATTTTAGGTTTTTGTTAAATATACGTGTAAAATAGCGTATATACCAGGGTATTTTGATATGATATACATATAATTTTGAGTTAAATGCCATTTTAGTCTATGTGGTTTGGGCCATTTTACTAGTTTAGTCCAAAGGTTTCATTTTTTGCCTGTGGGTCCAAAAAGTTTTCACCGTTGCCATTTTAGTCCACTGGGTTAACTTCATCCATTTTTTCTGTTAACGAGGAGGGCAATTCGGTCAGTTTATACGGCCGAATTGCCCTTCTAGTTAACAGAACAACATATAAAATATATAAAATGACCGAATTGCCCTTCTCGTTAACGGAAAAATGGATGAAGTTAACCCAGTGGACTAAAATGGCAACGGTGAAACCTTTTTGGACCCCAGGCGAAAAATGAAACCTTTGGACTAAACTGGCAAAATGGCACAAACTACAGGGACTAAAATGGCATTTAACTCTATAATTTAAAATTTTTTTTTTTCTACTGTATTCGCTATTTAGCATATAGGTACCTTATCGCTATTTGTCGCTGTTCACCATCAACAACTATGGTAGTACAATAATCTGAATATTTCGACAGAATATATAGTAGGATGTACGCGTCTATCGGATAAAACACAGTTCGGTCTACTTTAGAGCGTTGGACCCATTTGACATGTTTCCAAGTTAGCTGCAACATGTTATTTGACCCGTTTGAGGTTGAAAATAAACCCAAACAAAACGTTTATAAGTAAATGGGTCGAAATTGGCACCATTTTGCTTAAAATTTTATTAAGAGTTAATTACTGTTTTCGTCCCTGTGGTTTGTCAAAAATCACTATTTCAGTCCATTAGTTTAAAAATTGCGATTTCAGTCCCTGTGGTTTCACTTTCGTAACGATTTCAGTCCCTGTGGTTTCACTTTCGTAACCATTTCAATCCATTTATTCTGTTAGTACAGGGACTGAAATGGTTACGAGGTGGACTGAAATTGTTACAAAAGTCAAACCACAGGGACTGAAGTCGCAATTTTTAAACTAGTGGACTGAGATAGTGATTTTTGACAAACCACAGGGACGGAAACAATAATTAACTCTTTTATTAATAATGTATAAAGAAATATTAAATCAAGTGCTATTGTGCAGCCATTGCAAATCACTCTTCCTGTTCTTGGGCCAAGTATAGAAGCATGTCCAGTCAGCAGCCCGTCATCAACTGGGCCCGTTAAACCTCGCATGCGTTGGACGCCAGAACTCCATGAATCCTTTGTTGAAGCAGTCAACAAGTTGGGTGGCAGTGAACGTGCGTATTTTAGTGACGAATTTTATATAGATATTTGAAAGAGTAAATTACAAAAATCATCCTTTATGTATGTTAGTTATTGCAAACTGTGTCCTTTGTCTTCAATAATTACAGAAAACGTACTCGATGTTTGCAAACCCTTGCAAGTTATGTCCTTTAGCCCTAACTCAGTTAATTTTTTGTGGTTAAATCTGACCAAATGGACCCCACATGAAGGTATTTTGGTCATTTTACTCTCATGTGGGGTCCATTTGGTCAGATTTAACCACAAAAATTAACTGAGTTAGTGCTAAAGGACATAACTTGCAAGGGTTTACAAACATCGAGTACGTTTTCTGTAATTATTAAAGACAAAGGACACAGTTTGCAATAAGTGACATACATAAATGACGATTTTTGTAATTTACTCTATTTGAAAATACTGTTTCCGAGAACTTATGATCTTATGTTTTCCGCTGTTTGACTTAAAGGAGCTACACCTAAAGGTGTTTTGAAGCTCATGAACGTTGACGGTTTGACGATTTATCATGTGAAAAGCCATTTACAGGTATGTAAGAAAGTTATTTTTGGAGTAAACTGCCATTTTGGTCCCTGAGGTTTGATCACTTTTGCCACTTTAGTCCAAAACTCAAACCTTTTGCATCTGGGTCCCTGTGGTTTCAATTTTATTGCCATTTTGGTCCAAAAGTGGAATCAGGTCATATTTGTCTTATAAAATCTTGCTATTTTGTCATTTTACTCAGGGGCAAAATGGTCATTTTGATAAAATAGCAGGATGGTCAGGAAAAATGGTCATTTTCCTTAGGGGCAAAATGATCAGGAAAAAGACAAAATAGCATGATTTTATAAGACAAATATGACCTGATTTCACTTTTGGACCAAAATGGCAATTAAACTGAAACCACAGGGACCCAGATGCAAAAGGTTTAAGTTTTGGACTAAAGTGGCAAAAGTGAACAAACCTCAGGGACCAAAATGGCAGTTTACTCTTATTTTTGTGACAAATCATCTAGTTGATCTCTGAGGTCAAAGTTGGAAGAGTTTGTTAACACTTAACACAAAAAATTATAATTTGATCTCAACATTTGATCGAAAACGTTGGTTTGACCTCCAAAGTCAAAGTAATGACCTATTTCAGATTGATTTTTTCTGCTTTTATTTCAGAAATATAGAACAGCTAGGTACAAGCCAGAGTTATCTGAAGGTAATAATATTGCTGAAAACTGAGCCATTTAAGAACATTATAATATTAAAATAATTACAATAAATACTGTGATTAGGGGTGCAAACGAGCCGAGCGGCTCGCAAGCTGCTCGAAGCGCGAGAAAAAGCTCGAAACGAGCCGAGCCTTATCAAGCCTGAGCCAAGTTTGAGCCTAAAGTAAAGCTCGTTTATTTATCGAGCTCGAGCTTGAGCCTGAGCCTGGCATGTGAGGCTCGTCAGCCTTATCGAGCCTTAAGTGTAATATTAGTTTTTTGTTTATATATTTAATAACATTTACCCCTTATTTATAGTTGTCTTGTAAACGAGCCGAGCCGAGCTTATTTAAACTTGTTTACGAGCTGAGCCCGAACTTAAAAATAAGCTTGTTTAGTAAATGAGCCCGGACCCGGGCTTCACTTATCGAATTTCAAGGATTGTCCTTTATCTTTATACCCATTTTCAGGTGCTGTCCTTTATGTTCAAAATTGACGAGTTTTGTCCTTTATGTTTTCATATCATACACGTTTTGTCCTTTAGGCCTAACCCAGTTAGTTTTTTCAGTTAAATTTGGTCGTATACTTTGCACATGAGGGCATTTTTGTCAATTCGAAGATAAGTTCAATGGGAGATTTACAGCTCAAAGATTTTGCAACCTTTGAATTGACAAAAATGCCCTCATGTGCAAAGCACAAGACCAAATTTAACTGAAAAAACTAACTGGGTTAGGCCTAAAGGACGAAACGTGTATGATATGAAAACATAAAGGACAAAACTCGTCAATTTTGAACGTAAAGGACAGCGCCTGAAAATGGATATAAAGATAAAGGACAATCCTTGAAATTCACTCTTTATTTAATATATTAATTAATAGATAATAAACGAGCTGAGCCCGAGCCCGAGCTTGAGAAACTACCAACGAGCCGAGCTGAGCTCTCATAAATTAATCAAACTCAAGCCTGGTCGAGCTCGGGCTCGGCTCATTTGCACCCTAATTGTAATCTTTGTACAACTGCATTATAAAACTTGACCGGCATCTAATATTTTTATTTGTCGATCCAGTTATTATTATTATATTTTTATTTAATTAAGAAAAACTCTGGTTTAATGGTATCCTTAATGCAGGAACATCGGAGAAGAAATCAACTTCATTTGATGAGATGGTAGCAATGGATATTAAAAACAAGTTTGTTTCTCTCTCTACACATTTTAGATTTATTTGATTGCTAAGGAAATTAATTGACAAGGGTATTTTAGACATTTAGCTATGATCAACAACTCTTGTATAGTTATGCCATGGGCCGACGGTTCATAACTTTGGATAGGTCCCTAACTTTTCAAAATTACATAGATGGTTCCTATGGTTTGCAGTTTGTAACGCATCTAGTCCCCAGCTTTTTCAAAAAGTACATGAATGGTCCCTGTGGTTTGCACTTTGTAACGCATTTAGTCCCAACCTTGGACATGTTAAAAGCTTTACATTTGTTGGCTGGGGGCTAAATGCGTTACAAAGTGCAAACCACAGGACCATCCGTGTACTTTTGGAATGCTAGGGACCAAATCCAAAATTTTGGTAAACCACAACGACCATGGGTGTACTTTACTATTTTTTTTTTAATATTTAAGCCAAGTTTTAAATTTATGTATACGGCTTTTTGATGGTAGGAGTTTGGGGTTCACCGATGCGTTAAAGTTGCAGATGGAAGTACAAAAGCAACTTCACGAACAGCTTGAGGTACGTCAAGTTGTTTTCTTTTCGGTTGTTTTTCCAGTCATATATGCATTAAATTTAAGGAAAAATTACAAGTTTTGTCCTTTATCTTTATACCACTTTTCAGGCGGTGTCCTTTTTAACGAATGTTGACAGGCGGTGTCATTTACTAGGTATTTTGTTGCAAGTTTAGTCCTTTACACCCAACCCAGTTAAAAAACCCTGTTAATTGTTGGGTGTGAAGGACTAAACTTGCAACAAAATACCTAGGTAAAGGGCTAAACTTGTAACAAAATACCTAGTAAAGGACACCGCCTGTCAACAATTAACAGAGTTTTTTAACTAGGTTGGGTGTAAAGGACTAAACTTGCAACAAAATACCTGGTAAAGGACACCGCCTGTCAACATTCGTTAAAAAGGACACCGCCTGAATAGCGGTATAAAGATAAAGGACAAAACTTGTAATTTTTCCTTAAATTTATCTATTTTTCCATTCAGATCCAAAGACACTTACAGTTACGAATAGAAGAACAAGGAAAATACCTCCAAATGATGTTTGAGCAACAAAGAAAAATGGAAACCGAAAGGGTAAAGCCGTCATCATCTAATCCAAATGACGATTCTGCCCCTCCAACCAACACAACTGAAAAACTTAAAGCTTCAGCGCATGATGATGATCAATGCATATCAGATAAAACGAAGAAGTCAACGGACGTGCATAGTCAAAAGTCAAACTCAACGCCACAAGTAGAAGCACGAGATGTTAACAAATTTAATATCAACGGTGGATGTAACCCACACCCTTCAAAGCGGGCCAGATCTGATCAAGCATCAATGTCTTGAATTGTAATGGATCAATTTTAAAACTTTCTACCACTGAACATTGTTAAGAATATGGGTTTTTTTTTTTTTTTTCTCATCTGGAGATTGATTCTGGATCTTTTAGTGATGATAGGTCTTTTGTTTAGTAGAAATAATTAAAATCTAATGAACAAGTTTGTGCTCATGAAAGTTGTTTTTGTTGTTCTTTTTCCAGAGGATTTGTGTTTTAAAAATAATTATTTTATTCCCGTAAACTTAATCATAATATCGGCTACCACCACCGTCGTCGTTGGTGGCATAGTTGTCAATAGCGAGCGTAGCGACCGCTATAGCGCGCTACGTTGCGTATGGGTCTAGGCTCGCTATTAGGGTTGTAGCGATAGATAGTGATAATAGCGATAATTTATTTATTATTTTTGTCTTTTTAATATAAACTAGGGTGTTACACCCGCGCTTCGCGGCGGGCGACCCGATTTTTGATCTGATACAGAAGTATGTCGACATATGTCTTACATCAAGTGCGAAACTCGATTAGAAAAGTTTTTACAAAGTAAAAAGGTTGTCAGTGTGAATGCTAATCAACTTAAGTTTATAGCGACACGTAAATAAAAATAAAGACGTAAAAGTTGATTAAAAAGTATTTAGAAAGTTAGGAGGTTGTAAGAGTCAATGCTGAAAATTAAAGGTTATAAGTAAAAAAACAAAATCACAAAAAAGAAAGAAAAAAGAAAGAAAAAAGAAAGAAAAAAAATTGTGCAAGGGGTAAAAGCGTAAAGTTTAAACGTTGACGAAAACTGTAAATTACAAAAGAACTTGGTATTTAAGAAACAACAAACAAAGCATAAGGGCCGAAAACGTACATTACAAGAGATGAGAAAAAATACGTAAAAAAAAAAAACCACAAAAAATTAGTGCAAGGGGTAAAAACGTAAAGTTAAAAAGTTGATGAAAACTGTAAATTGCAAAAGAAGTTGGTATTTAAGAAACAACGCACAAAGCATAAGGACCGAAAACGTAAATTAAGGAAAAAAAAGAAAAAGAAAACGAAAACCCAAAGGTTGCTAGGAAAAGACAAAAAAAAAGGAAAAAAAATAAAAAAAAAATGTCCTCACCGACATAGCATATTTATAGTTATATAATGGTATTTAAGAAACAACGCACAAAGCATAAAGACCGAAAACGTAAATTAAGGGAAAAAAAAAGAAAAAAAAAAAAGAAAACCCAAAGGTTGCTAGGAAAAGACAAAAAAAAAAAAAAGGAAACAAAATAAAAAAAAATGTCCTCACCAACATAGCATATTTATAGTTATATAATAGCAATTAAATATAGCTATAAAATAGCTAAATTTTAGGTTTTTGTTAAATATACATGTAAAATATCATATATACATTTTGATATAATTTACATATAAAATTTTGTAATTTTTTTCTAGTGTATCATTATTTATAAAATAGCCGCCTGTTTTTTATCGTAATTCGCTATGTAGCATATAGGTACTTTATCGCTATTTGTCGCTATTCGACTTGGTAAAATTGTTGGTGGTAGCTACTACCGCACGTGTCACCTCCACCATTGACACTACTGCGACCACCGTTCCTGATATCACCATCTCCGCCGCTGGTAGAACAATCTGATTTTGATGATGAGTTTTATTTTTACTAGAGCTAAATCGTTATTATAGCGGCAAATTAGTTCTATCAGATTTTCCCGGCCTTAAACATTTCGAGTGTGATGTCACTGGGTAGGTTGGTTTGTTTGTATCATAGCTTTAAACATGAGAATACATTCTAACAATATTTTTCTATAGTTCGATTTTATATTACAATGGTTTTCTGTCGCTCTTACATTTCATGCGTGGTGTGATTGCAGCGAAGTGGATTTTAAATCAATATCACAACATGTTTGCGTGTATCATGTGTTTGACTGTTAGTGCACGCTTGTGTGTATTTTGTTCATGTGTGCGCGAATGTTTGCGTGATCTCATAAATATGTTATATTGTACATTTTAATTTACAATGTCTAGCGAATACTTTTTTATTTTCAAAGCGAATGTAACTTTAAATTAGTTCTTTTGAAAACAGTTTGAATGGAGGATCTTTGCTATACATGCAAAGTGTGTAGAGCAAACTCGTGGTCATTTCATCATAAGCGTCGCATAAAATCATAATCATCGACCCGTTTTAAGTACTTCACATAACTTTTCACTATATTTTTTTTCCTAGAGTTGAAATTTAATTCTATAATATGTTTTTTGTATTGTGCTTTAATTCGTCTGTATCATTTCGTATCATATAACGCATATATATTACTCAGATTTTTGCTGCTATTTGTTTTTAATATACCTCCGCGGTTTAAAGGAAAAAACTTAGCTTCTTATTAATTTCAAAATTAATGCAGTACCCCAAATGGTATTAATGATCCAAAAATAAAATGAAAAAAAAAAAAAAAGAAAGACCAACCAAAATAATTGTTAAAATGATGAACAATCATGTTCTTCATACTCATAGCTTTCTGCAGTCACAGGAAGCCAAAACCAGATCATATGTGCATCACCTGATATCTGTTATCCAGAAAATAATTCTCGAAAAGCTGAAAGCTGACTGATGTCAAATAATCCATGAAAAAGACAAATGATAAAAATCCATGAAAATCAGTGCATAACATGAAAAAATTCCATGAATAATATAAAGAAAGACCATGAAAAACATGGAAAAAACCATGAAAAACTGACGCAAAACATGAAAAGGAAAAAATCCATGAAAACAGTCTTGTTCTTTATGCAGCTTGCAGTTTCAAAAGGAAATTAAGTAAAAAAACATGAAAACAAAATCCAAACATAATTTATGATAAATAAGAGAAAAAGGCCATTTTATTTAATTGATGATAAATAAGAGAAAAAGGACATTTTATTCAGGTAAAACATAACGATTTGATCGCATACAGATCATATTTTCTTAAAAGAAGGTTCTAAAAACCATTTTTTTCTTGGCCTTCTCTTGAGCTTCCTTAATCATATCATCAATCGCTTCAATCTCACTGTCAATCGCAGAACGCACACCATCCAAAACCTCTTGATTGTTGACCTCCCTGAGCGCATTCTCATCAAACAAACATTTCACCATCAAATGTTTCATGTTCTTCTCCTTTTCCTTTGCCAACTGTTTCTTCATTTTGGCTATTTGTTTCTGAAGATAAGCTGAGTGATCTTGCAGAGCATTAGGACTCCACATTGGCGATTTATTAAACCTTTGAATCACTCGATGTGCTTCAGAAGGAGATGGCCAAACATCAGGTGGACTGTCGTCAGTTTCATACATCACAAGACATGCATCAACATCACACAAAATCTTCAACTCACTCATCTTCTTCATTAGACTTGCCTTTCTCTTCCTCATGGTTAAATTCCTGACGCGTTCATCCTCAATGAACTGGTACATAACCATTGAGCGAGTCATGTTGTTTGGTGAACAACAGAAATACATACACACCCATATATATACACATGTATATGCTTATATCTTATATTCTAGACATTGGAAAAGATATCAAAAACATTAAAATGGTCAACGAATTAATACCGCATTTAAGGAAAATTGAAGTTAGAAGCTCTATCGAATTAAGTTAATATTTTATAAAATTATTTAAAAACACGTCTTAGAGAATCTTTTTATTACCATTGTCACGTTCTATATCAATTCACGCGGGAGTCAAAAATTCAATGTTGGTTGAATATTTGTGCTTTATATTTATTAAAACAAGTAAAACAATCTATAATTTGTTGATTATAAGGTTGTTGGGACAAACTACAACTTGAGGATTGGAATGTTACGTAGTCATGAGCTCTCTCACTCACGTTTTTTTACCTTTGTGTGTAATGGTTTCACAAGTTTTCACTATCCACCATCCAATAAAATAATATTTTAGTTAAATACATTAAAGAAAAATAGTTAAAGACAAAATTTGATTGGTTGAAAGCCTTGGGGCCCGCCAACTCTTCCCCTTTCATAAGTGTGGTCTGCACAACGCCCCCTTCCTTTTCACACCCCTTGGCATGGTATTTAATGTCACGGCCCCCGGCCCGGTGTGCCCCGGTCCAGAAGCCGCGGGACAGAAACCCGTGGTATTGATTATTAAATTTGGCAGCGGAAATATTTGACAGGATCTTTTAAACTGAAAATGCCCAATTATTTTATTTCACAATTTGGGACAAACCCCATAATTTACAATAAAGGGAATTTTCACGAGGAAATCTCTGGTTTTACAAAACATATTTATTTATTTTATTGAGCCACCTCTTCAAGCTTTTTAGTGCTACTTAGCACTTTTCCTTGATTCACAGTAAGTCACCTGAAACATGGTCAAAAAGAATTTTATCAGCGGGTAAATACTGGTGAGTCATTCAATTTGCACAAAAGACACATTCTTATAAATTTACAGCATTAGGGGTTTTTATATTTGCCCCTATCATATAATTAACTGGTTCAGCTGTCACTCGACCGAATCTATGACTGTGGACATATCACTAGTTAGGCTCGCCCACCTAACAGTGATAAATCGTTAGTAGTAATCTGCACAAAACCCCACATACTGCCAGTAATTAAAGATTAGCAAAGACTTAATCACTGCAAAGTATAACTGGAAAACATTTAGGGTTTTGCAAACAATTTGGTAAAAAGAGAATGACTCACATTGCAAGTTTAGTTGGACAGAACTTTGCCTACTGATTTTAGCCTTGTTACCTAGTTAAATAACAATGCACACGAAACTAGGTTAGTAACTTAATACAATATTTACGATAAGCTCACGAAATCAAAACCCTCACGACGAATGACAAAGTATAGCCCAAATACGGGCAACACTTAAACATCCATCGGACCGGTTTCAATCGATCGGACATTGTATCGTAGCAGTGATCGAGTTAATACCCTGTACTCGTAGCAACGTTTCCCTACTTAAAACTTCGAATTTGAGCAGTAAGAAACGTTTTTGATCTAAATTTTCGAACACAGATTCAAGTCCCAGGGCCAGGCAATTTATAGCAACTTTTCAAGTTTTACGCGGCCCGCGTAAACCTTAACAAGGTCTTACGCGGCCCGCGAGGGCCCCCTAGTCTACGTGTAGGGCTAGCGTGTCACCGGTAGGTCCGCCACGTGTACGACACGTGGCCTAAGCCCTTATCCGGAGGAATTTTAAGTTGTCGCGGCCCGCGTAGCCTTACCTTATGGTTTACGCGGCCCGCGTGAAACCAATTTTCTAAATTTCTTGATTTTTCATGAATATTAGGGTTTTGGGGGTCCAGGATACTACTTACGGGTCGTTTTGGGACATTTTTGCAGGTCCTTACATCCTCCCCACCTTATTTAAAATCCCATCCTCGAGATTTACTAAAATAAGTGAGGATACTTTCGCTGCATTTCTGATTCCAGCTCCCTGGTGTACTCAGGTCCTCTTTTTGACTTCCACTTAACCTTGACCAGTACTAGTCTTTTGTGCATGAGAAACTTGACCTTTCTGTCTTCTATTTGGAGTGGTTTCTCAACAAATTTTAGCTTTTCATTTACCTCTATATCCTGAAGAGGTACCACTAGAGATTCGTCAGATAAACATTTCTTGAGGTTGGATACATGAAATACGTCATATACTCCGGCTAACTCTTCTGGTAGTTGTAAGCGATAGGCAACTGGTCCTATTTGTTGAATTACTGGGAATGGTCCTACGTACCTTGGACTTAGCTTTCCTTTCTTACCAAAGCGGACTACCCCTTTCCAAGGAGAAACTTTTAAGAGTACCTTGTCTCCAACTTGAAATTCCAGCGGCTTGCGCCGATTGTCTGCATAACTCTTCTGGCGATCTCGAGCTGTTTTCAGTCTTTCCTTGATTTGAGTTATTTTGTCGGTGGTTTCCTACATAATCTCGGGACCTGATAATTGACTTTCTCCTATTTCTGCCCAGCAAACTGGAGTTCTACACTTTCGTCCATACAGTGCTTCGAATGGGGCAGCTTTGATACTTGCATGATAACTATTGTTATAGGAGAATTCAATTAAGGGTAAGTGGTCATTCCAGTTTCCACCAAAATCTATTATACATGCCCTGAGCATGTATTCCAGGGTTTGGATCGTCCTTTCACTTTGTCCGTCTGTTTGGGGATTGTATGCAGTGCTTAAGTTCAGCCTAGTCCCCATGGCTTCTTGAAAACTTGTCCAGAAATGCGAAGTAAAACGACTATCTCTATCTGATACAACAGAGAGTAGAACTCCATGTGAGGATACTACTTCGTCTACGTATAACTTGGCTAATCTTTCCATGCTAAAAGTTTCCTTCATGGGTAGAAAATGAGCTGATTTGGTTAATCAATCCACAATTACCCAAATCGCGTCATTACCTTTTCTAGTTTTAGGCAACTTAGTAACAAAATCCATTGTTATTAGTTCCCATTTCCATACAGGCATTTCTAATTGTTGGAGTAACCCTGAAGGTTTCTGGTGCTCTGCCTTAACTTGTGAACAGGTCAGACACTTAGATACATATCTAGCTATGTCCTTTTTCATTCCTATCCACCAGAAATTATTTCTTAAATCTTGGTACATCTTATTGCTTCCAGGGTGCATGGTATATCTAGATTTATGGGCTTCCTCTAGAATCTTATCTCTTAAATTTCCTTGCTTAGGTACCCAAATCCATTTCTTGTGGAATCTCCAAATTCCATCGGTTCCTTGCTCTAACTCTTTTATCCTTCCTTTCATTCCTTTAGTATCATCCTTGATTGCTGTTGCTTGAACATTCTTCAGTTGTTCCATTAAATCTAATTGTAGGTTTAATCTAAGAGCACGAACTCGCTTTTGCTTTTCATGATACTTACGACTTAGGGCATCTGCAACTACGTTTGCTTTTCCTTCGTGATATTGAATATCACAGTCATAATCACTTAAAATTTCCATCCATTTTCGTTGTCTCATGTTTAATTCCTTTTGCCCAAATATATATCTTAAACCCTTATGATCCGTATAGACAGTAAACTTACTTCCATACAGATAATGTCTCCAAATTTTAAGGGAAAAAATAATCGCTCCTAATTCAAAGTCATGAGTTGTATAATTTTCCTCGTGCTTTTTCAATTGTCTTGAAGCATACGCAATTACCTTCTTGCGTTGCATCAAAACACATCCTAACCCTAACATAGAAGCGTCACAATTTTGCTTAAAATTTTGCTAATAATGTATAAAGAAATATTAAATCAAGTGCTATTATGCAGCCATTGCAAATCACTCCTCCTGTTCTTGGGCCAAGTATAGCAGCATGTCCAGTCAGCAGCCCGTCATCAACTGGGCCCGTTAAACCTCACATGCGTTGGACGCCAGAACTCCATGAATCCTTTGTTGAAGCAGTCAACAAGTTGGGTGGCAGCGAACGTGCGTATTTTAGTGACAAATTTTTTTTTATATAGATATTTGAAAATACTGCTTTCGAGAATTTATGATCTTATGTTTTCCGCTGTTTGACTTAAAGGAGCTACACCTAAAGGTGTTTTGAAGCTCATGAATGTTGACGGTTTGACGATTTATCATGTGAAAAGCCATTTACAGGTATGTAAGAAAGTTATTTTTGGAGTAAACTGCCATTTTGGTCCCGGAGGTTTGATCACTTTTGCCACTTTAGTCCAAAACTCAAACCTTTTGCATCTGGGTCCCTGTGGTTTCAATTTTACTGCCATTTTGGTCCAAAAGTGAAATCAGATCATATTTGTCTTATAAAATCCTGCAATTTTGTCATTTTACTCAGGGGCAAAATGGTCATTTTGATAAGATAGCAGGATGGTCAGGAAAAATGGTCATTTTCCTTAGGGGCAAAATGGTCAGGAAAAAGACAAAATAGCATGATTTTATAAGACAAATATAACCTGATTTCACTTTTGGATCAAAATGGCAATAAAATTGAAACAACAGGGACCCAGATGCAAAAGGTTTAAGTTTTGGACTAAAGTGGCAAAAATGAACAAACCTCAGGGACCAAAATGGCAGTTTACTCTTATTTTTGTGACAAATCATCTAGTTGATCTCTGAGGTCAAAGTTGGAAGAGTTTGTTAACACAAAAAATTATAATTTGATCTCTCCAACATTTGACCGAAAAAGTTGGTTTGACCTCCAAAGTCAAAGTAATGACCTATTTCAGATTGATTTTTTCTGCTTTTATTTCAGAAATATAGAACAGCTAGGTACAAGCCAGAGTTATCTGAAGGTAATAATATTGCTGAAAACTGAGCCATTTAATAACATTATAATATTAAAATAATTACAATAAATACTGTTTAGTGATAATTCAACATCAAGTAAAATTATTGTGATACTAAAAGAGATTTCAGATATTATTAATGACTGTGATTAGGGGTGCAAACGAGCCGAACGGCTCGCAAGCTGCTCGAAGCGCGAGAAAAAGCTCGAAACGAGCCGAGCCTTATCAAGCCCGAGCCGGGCTTGAGCCGAGCTTGAGCCTAAAGTAAAGCTCGTTTATTTATCGAGCCCGAGCTCGAGCCTGAGCCTGAGCCTGGCATGTGAGGCTCGTCAGCCTTATCGAGCCTTAAGTGTAATATTAGTTTTTGTTTATATATTTAATAACATTTACCCCTTATTTATAGTTGTCTAGTAAACGAGCCGAGCCGAGCTTATTTAAACTTGTTTACGAGCCAAGCCGAGCTTATTTAAACTTGTTTACGAGCTGAGCCCGAACCTAAAAATAAGCTTGTTTAGTAAATGAGCCCGGACCCGAGCTTCACTTATCGAGCTCGTGAACCTAAAGGAGTCTATTATTGATATTATTTTTATTTAATATATTAATTAATTAATAGATAATAAACGAGTCGAGCCCGAGCTTGAGAAACTACCAACGAGCCGAGCTGAGCTCTCAGAAGTTAATCAAGCTCAAGCCTGGTCGAGCTCAGGCTCGGCTCATTTGCACCCCTAATTGTAATCTTTGTACAACTGCATTATAAAACTTGATGGACATCTAATATTTTTATTTGTCGATCCAGTTATTATTATTATATTTTTATTTAATTAAGAAAAACTCTGGTTTAATGGTATCCTTAATGCAGGAACATCTGAGAAGAAATCAACTTCAATTGATGAGATGGTAGCAATGGATATTAAAAACAAGTTTGTTTCTCTCTCTACACATTTTAGATTTATTTGATTGCTAGAGAATTGATTGACAAGGGTATTTTAGACATTTAGCTATGATCAACAACTTTTGTATAGTTATGCCATGGGCCGACGGTTCATAACTTTTCAAAAGTACATAGATGGTCCCTGTTGATGCAACAAACACAGGACCAAGGATGGTAGCTTAACTAGTCAGGCAAAAGGGCTGAAGGGTTCAGTTTTGCCTAACGCAGGTCGCGGGGTCCCTCCACGTTTGCAAAACGTGGAAGGAGGTTCACTAGTATGATGGAGATATTTGCTTTGAAGTTCTTTCTTCGAGACTAGCTCGAATTCAGAAAAGAAAGCAAATGAGATGAATTTGATGGAGAGTACTTTGGAGGTGACAAAGAACTCTTGAATGACAAGAGATTAAGGAATCTCTGCTTTTCGGAATGTCTTGGAAGTGTCTTCGAGCTGTCTTCTTATAGTGGAAGACACCTCTCGAAATGGTATGGACTATACTAGTGGAACCTGTTTGCTTATGGAGGGTTTCCCCTTTTGGGGTTCAAGGCTTTGGACCCCTGGTTAATAGGGTGTGCCTGTACAGACCTGCTCTGACTTTGTGAGTTGGTGAGCGTGAGTTGGTGAGATGAGTTGGTGGACATGACTAGTTACTGTTCCTCGATTCACTCATTATGCAGCTTTTCATCCGATGAACCTTTCAACCTTTTAAGCTCTTTGCATATTAGTGATTTTATTTGTCTTTGGGCTACCCCCGTCGTCAGCCCCCCAAGTCAGAGGTTTTTGGGGTATTATGCTCAAAGACTTCTGACTTTTATGCATGTCTTGTAAAGGCTTCAAGGGTTCGTTGTTTGGAGGCTTGAAGGGTTTGAGGCGGTTACTTTTTTGAATTTTGAAATTTAATCGATTTGACAGTTGATTGGACATGTGTCAGGCGGCGGATTGGCAGAAGTTTCTTATTTACCTTTAATGCCCCTACTTTACTCTCTTATTTGTTTTAACTATTGTAAAGTTTCTTCACTTTCTTTGCAATCATTCACCGTTTTCCTCTTCTCAGGTTAGTTTCTTCTCCATTTTCACTTTTACTTTTTCCGATCATGGGTGCCCTTAAGGATTTAGCGAGGTCATTTTCTCGATTGACACAAGAGGAGGTAGACCTGTTTTGTCTTGAACATGGTATTGATAAACAGTTTAATCCAACCGCCCCTGCTTGCGATGCTTCCATTGACAAACCGATTCCTGGTTTTATTGCTTTGTATTGTCGGCATTTTGAGTGGTCTAATCTTCGTTACCCTTTTTCGTTTTTTGTTCTAAATGTGCTTGAGTATTATCGAGTGTCTTTTGGGCAAGTGCACCCGAAAGGAATGGCTAGGGTTTTGCACTTTGAAGTGCTGTGTCGTGCTTTAGGTTATGATCCTTCGTTGTTGCTCTTTCGGAGGTTCTTCCGGTTAGCCAAAAACGGTGATTGGTTTACTTTTGAGAACACAAAGGTTGAAACTTGTCTCGTTTCCTCCATGGTTACGACCCTTGGATCATGGAAGAATACGTTTTTCTGGGTTTCTGAATCCATCATTCCTTTCAAAATGGTGTGGAGGCATCCGGATGCTGTTCTCAACGATCCGGAGCCTTCCGAGTCTGAATTAAATGATGCCTTTCTTTCAGCCATTCGTGGGTGCCCTTCCAGGGTTCGTCCTTTTCCCGAACATTTGTTAGTGCTTTTAGGGGTTAGTAATATTTGGGCAAAAGTTGATCGGGATCCGGTGTTGATGAGAAATGGCCTTGGTATGCATTTTCTCCCCTATGCCTTTTCGTCTTACTTTGTTTGTGACTTATTTTCTTTAATTGTTTTTTGGCAGTTATGTCTGCTTTGGACTTCATCAAGAGTGACGATACGTCCGATGTGGTTTTTGAAGATGCTCCGACTGTTCCGGGTGAAAATGTTGTTGTGAGGACCTCTGAGCAGAGGTTTGAGGGCTCGGGTTATGTCAGTGTTGAAAATGTGAAGGGTTTTACCAAGTCCAATATTCCCAAGCCTTCAACTCGCCGGTTATCTCGTCGTTTACTGAAAGCTACTCCTCAATCCACTTCCACTGAGCCAGTGGATTTGAGTGATGACATCGAGGTTTCTGAGGATCAGGCTGAGGCAGAGGTTGAGAAGGAGAAGGAATTAGTTGTTCGTGGTAAGAAGGTTCGAGGGAAGAAGGGTGTTGCTACCCCTGTTCAAGAATCGTCGAGTAGAGACGTTGAAGGGTTGAACCCTGAGGGCACTTATGTGCCTTCTTGGTTGGTTAAGAATGATGACACTTTTAAGGATGCTGCTGTTTGTGAAGATGCTCTTAGTCATCTTGCTCCTCCTTCCGTTCGTGAAGCTATTGCTGAGATGGATGATGACACTATGTTATCTCGCATGGTTTTAACTACTTGCAACCTTGCAGCCATGCTTCCCCAAGGGATTACACGCTTTCGCCAAAGGATGCGGGAGTATGAGGATTTTTCTAAAAAGAAAGACAAAATGAAATCCTCCCTTGCATCGATGAAGAAGGAAGTGGCTGGGTTTGCTGAGAAGGAGGCAGCTTGGAAGAAGGAGATTGAGGATTTGAAGAAGATGCATGCCATTGAGATGGGTGACTTGAAGAAGAGCTTTGAAGCTAATTTGCTGAAGTTGAAGGCTGATCGAGAGGCCTTATCTGTCCAGCAGAAGGCTTTTCGTGAAGAAAAGGAGGGGTTGAAGGCTTCCGTTGGTCAGGTGACTGCGGATAATCAGTGGTTGATCGAGCATGGGTTTCAGCAGGTTGTGACTTATCTTTTGCACTCTAAGGAATTTAATTCTGCCCTTGGTGATGTTTACACAAAGCTGCTGAACCTGGGGAAGCATCAAGGCCTTACTGCTGGCTATAAACTTCATGAATCTGGGCAACCTTTGGAGAAGTCGCCCATGTATCGCCCCGAGGCTTCTGATGTTTTCAAGGCTTCTGTTGAGCAGATGGAGAGGCTAACTTACCCTTATATTCATGAGGTATCCTCCTGCTTTGGTAAGCCTTTGTCTGTTTTACAGGGATTGAAGCCTGAAGGGTTGAATGAGAAGGTTTGTGCTGAGGTTTTGGGCTCTTTGTCGAGGAAGAGGTCCTACTCCGGGGACAGTGATGATACCCTTTCCAGTCTGCCTGAAACCTCGAAAGATGCTGGTTTGGAAACCTCTGCGGTTGGTGCTGAAGAAGGTGTGAAGGGGAAGAAGACAAAGAAAGCTAAAAAGTCTAAGGGTGAAGGTTCCAAGCCCTCTGATAACTGACATTTATTCGTAGCTTTCTTAGCAAACATTTTATGTTGTGTAATGTTTTAAACAATGTTTAGGTTTTGGGGACCCTTAAGGTTCCCATGGTTGGTTGGTTGGGCCTATATGGCTGTTGAACATTAGTTTTATCTGCAAGTCACTAGGGCTTGCTTTGACTATCTAATGAAGGTCTTTTATGGCCTTTCTGACTATGACATGATGGTTTGGTGTTTTTGTTTATTTTACTTGCTTGGTTTGTTTTTTAGGGTTTCAACCCTTCAAGCTTTTTGTATGGTTGCTGCCGGGTTGAAGCCTTTAACCTTTCAAGCTAAGTATCCGTTAGTTGAACACTGGGCAGCTTCTGATTTGGTTTGTATGTTTGGTTGATGGGCTTGTTTATTTTTATTTTCTTGCCTTGTCTTTGTTTACTTTGTCTTTATGTTTTTTACACTTTAAAGGGTTCAGTGCTGCAGTCACTTTGCCTTAGTGTTTATCATCAAGACGTAGTATCTATCCTTTTCTTTTATTTTGTTGCGATTTGTTTGATTTCGTAAGTCTATTTATTGGGTACATTTTTTAGACTTAAGGAACGATTGGTGTAGGCTGTTCAAACCTGTCTATGAGACACTATTGTTTTTCTTTGATAAGTCTCATGGAGTTGTATTGATTTAGGAACTCACCCCTTATATAGGTCCATTCAACCCTTGAACCTATTGAGCGATATGGCCTGGGAGCTCATCCCCTTACATGGCCCTTGCCATGGAGTTTTTTGCTAGGTTCTCAACCTGATATTAGGATAGAAAGACAAGTTTGATAAAGTAACTTCATTCATTCAAGCAACATTTGCTTTTACAAAAGGTTTTTGTTTTGCTACAAACCAAACTTTCTAAACATAAAACTTTCTAAGGGTTTTTCCGTTCCAGTGCCTTGGAAGCCTCTTGCCTTCTGAATCTGCCAGCTTATAGGATCCGCCCTTGTGTGCTTCGAGGATGGTGTAAGGACCTTCCCATTTTGGGCCTAGTTTCCCTTGGTTTTCCTTTTTGCTGGCTTCATTGTTTCTGAGGACTAGGTCCCCTGGCTTGAATCTTTCGTTCTTGACCTTTTTGTTGTAATAGGCCTCCATCCTTTGTTTGTACTTGGCTTCTTGTATTGCTGCTTGATCCCGGGCTTCTTCTAGGAGTTGCAAGTTCAACATGGTCTCTTGTGTGTTTACATTGGGATCCATGTTGACAACTCGTTGGGTTACAACTCCTATTTCAGCTGGGATTACGGCTTCGGATCCGAATACCAAGCTATACGGTGTCTTTTTGTGACTTGTTTTTTCCGTCGTTCTGATTGCCCATAAGACGCTAGGCAATTCCTCCAGCCAATTACTTTCATATCTTCCCAATCTTGTCTTGATGCCCTCTACAATACTTCTGTTGGTTCTTTCAACCTGGCCATTTGATTGCGGGTAGGCTACTGAGCTGAAGATTTGGTTGATCCTGTACTCCTTGCACCAAAGGCTGAAGGGTTTCTCGGCGAATTGTTTTCCATTATCGGTGACAATTACCCCCGGTAACCCATAGCGACATATGATATTCTCCCAAACAAAGTCTATGACTTGTTTTCCTGTGATTTTGGCAAGGGGTTTAACCTCTGGCCATTTGCTGAAGTAGTCGATTGCTACCAATAGGAATTTTACTCCCCTTTTGCTTGGAGGGAATGGACCGACAATGTCCATTCCCCATTTATGGAATGGCCATGCTGAGGTTATGGGGACCAAGTCGTGTTTGGGACTTTTTGGTATCGGTGAGTGGATTTGGCAGGCATCGCATTTCTTTAGTTGCTCAGCGGTGTCACGATGCATTGAAGGCCAGAAATATCCCAAATTCATGAGCTTTGCAACCACCGATCTAGCTCCAAAATGAGCTCCACATATTCCTTCATGCACTTCTTTGACCAAATATTTGCTTTGTTCAGGGCCCACACACCTTAGTAATGGTGCAAGGTATCCTTTTTTATAGAGGATTTCTCCTTGCAACACATATTGTCTTGCTTTGATCTTTACCCTTTCAGCTTCCATTTGGTCGTTGGGTAGTTCATTGTTTTGAAGGAACTTCTTTATGGGAGTCATCCAATTCGGACCTTCCTCGGTGACCACATCTTGTACTTCCAATTCATCAATTGAACGAGCCTTCAACACTTCAACCAACACCTTTTTTGTGAGGTGGGCGAATGTGAGGGACGCTAATTTGCTTAAGGCATCTGCCTTTTTGTTTTGGGATCTTGGAATTTGTTTGATGTTGCATGCTTGAAATGTGTTCATTAATTCCTTGGATTTTTCTTTGTACCTTCTCATGTTGGGCTCTTTGGCAACGTAGCTGTCATTGACTTGGCTTGATACTAGTAGTGAATCAGTGAACACTTCAAGCTTGTTGACTTTCATTTCTTTGGCTAGCCGGAGACCAGCAATCAGTGCTTCGTATTCAGCCTCGTTATTGGTGGTCTGAAAGTTGAAACGAAGAGCATATGTGAATTCTAGCCCTTCAGGGTTGATTAAGATTATACCAGCTCCTGACCCTTCAACGCTTGAAGCCCCGTCTGTGAACAGTTTCCAGGCTTCAGGGTTGGAGGGTTCAGTGGTTGTGGTGTTTACTTCCTCAGTCTTTTGGCTTGGGATTTCTACTAGAAAGTCAGCCAAAACCTGGGCTTTGATTGCTTTTCGTGGGACATAGGTGATGTTATGTTCACCTAGTTCCACTGCCCATTTTGCCAATCTTCCCGAGTTTTCAGGTTTTTCAAGCACGTTCTTAACGGGTTGGTCAGTGACCACTTGTATAGGATGTGCTTGGAAGTACCTTCTAAGCCTTCTGGCTGTTTGGACCAAGGCTAGGGCTAATTTTTCAAGGGGAGGATATTTGGTTTCAGCCAGTTTTAAGGTTTTGCTGAAAAAATAGACGGGTACCTGAGCCTTATCCCTTTCAATGGTTAGGACGGCACTGATGGCTTCATCGGCGACTGAGAGGTACACCGATATGAGCTCCCCGGTTTCCGGTGCTGCGATATCTGGCAGTGAAGCAAGGTGCTGCTTCATTTGATTAAAAGCTTCCTCAGCCTCATCGGTCCATCTGAAATCTTTCTTATCTGAACAATTCTTGAGCGTTTTGTAGAATGGTAGAGATCTTTCGGCCAGTTTTGATGTAAAACGTTTCAAGGCTGCAAGCTTCCCATTCAAGCTTTCAACCTCCTTTTTGGTTCTTGGCGGTTTAGCTTCGAGAACAGCCTTTACTTTGTTGGGGTTGGCCTTGATGCTTTGCTTTCCCACAATATGACCCAAGAATTTTCCTTCATCAAACCCAAACGAACATTTTTCAGGGTTAAGCTTCATGTTGATTTTTCTAAGATTCTTGAAGGTTTCTTGGATGTCATCAAGCATCTGGTATTCCGTTTTGCTTTTGATCACCAGGTCATCGACATATGCTTCTATGTTTCTTCCAATTTGGCTTTCGAAGGCTTTATCGACGAGCCGTTGGTAAGTGGCTCCTGCGTTCTTGAGGCCAAAAGGCATTTTTCGATAACAGAAAATGCCCTTGTCGGTGTGGAAAGCCGTCTTTTCTTCGTCTTCCTTTTTCATGAGGATCTGATGATAGCCTTTGTATGCATCGAGAAAGCATTTGAACGGGTATCCCGTGAGTGAATCAACCTTGAGATCAATTTCTGGGAGTGGGTAACAATCTTTAGGACAAGCCTTGTTAAGATCTTTGAAATCTATGCACATTCTCCAAGAGTTATCAGGTTTTCGAACCATAACAGGATTAGCAATCCATGACTGGTACTTTACTTCTCGAAGAATGCCAGCTGATACGAGTTTTTCAACCTCTTGGCAAGCTGCTAGGCTTCTTTCGGGTGCCAGGCTTCTTTTCTTCTGCACCACTGGCTTGATATTTGGTGGTATCCTTAGCTCATGTTCAGCAATGCTTCGAGGGATCCCGGTCATGTCTTCGGGGGACCAGGCGAATACATCGCTGTGGTGTTTTAGCAGCTTTTCAAGGTATGAAAGAGTTTCTTGAGAAAGGTTGGGGTTGACCCTTATCCGCTGTTCGGGGTACTTAGGGTTGATGACTAACCCCTGCTTGTCTTTCTCGTCATCGGGACTTTCTCCTTCGATCAGGTAGGCTTCCTGAGAGGGTTGGAGGGTTGCAATCCCTCTCTCAGTGGGGAACTTGACAGTGCCATGGCCAATAGATACAGCCATGTAAAATGCACACTGTCCGGGCCTCCCTATGATCACATCATAGTTGGAAGGGATATTGATAACCACGAAGGTTAGTGATCGAGTCCTTTCCTTTAAACCTTCCCTGAAACATACGTTAAGAGTTATTTGCCCCAAAGGTTTCAAGGTTATATCAGCGATACCCTTTATGGAAGTTCCGGAGGGTTGAAGCCTTGAACGCTCCTCATTGCTTAATCGGTTAAAGAACTTTTCGAACATGATTTCAGTGGCTGCTCCTGTGTCTATGTATGCTTTGCATGTTTGTAAGGTCCCCACGAGGGCTTCGACCACAAGAGGGCCAGGTAGTGGGTCCTTCTCCGTTGGGGGGAAGCAGACACACTGAAGCTCCCAAGCTTCCAAGCGTTGTTTCTTGTAAGGGGCCTTGTCATCAGAGTACACCATGTTTACTTCCTTACCTTTGCTTTCAGCCATCTTGTCTCGAACTCCTTTTACCAAATGGGCAAGTTCTCCCGACTTGACGGCCTCTTCAATTCTCTTTTTCAGTTGGAAGCAATCATTGGTGTGATGTCCCTTTTCTTCATGGAATTCACAGAACTGAGTGGAGTTCTCGTTTTTCCGACTTTTGGGAAGAGGCCTGGGAGGTCTGAAGTTTTGCTTGACCTCTTCCGTTGCCAGGATCTCCTGAGGGGTTTTGGTGAGAGGAGTGAAACTCATGTTTTTATCTCTGCTTGAAGGGTTACGCCCTTCAACCCTTCGAGGGTCTGAACCTTTTGGGCGTCTGTCATAAGAGTTGAAGTTGCCTCTTTTTCTAGCTGGACTGCTACTTCGCCAGCCAGAACCCCTTTTCCTTTGTTCCTTGATGTCAACAGCTTCTTCTCCTCGGATGTGAGCCTCGGCTCTTTCCAGGGCTTCTTCCAAGGTTTTGGGTAGAGATTTGTTGAAATCTCGTGTGAGATACTTAGAGGTTATGGCGTTCATAAAACCGGCAACCCTCATTTTCTCATCAGCCCCCACGTAGGTTAACCCTTCTTTCTTGTACCGTTCAATGAATGCTCGTAGGCTCTCATCATCTCGTTGTTTTATTTGGAAGATTACAGTCGCGTCCTTAACGTATCTCCTTTGTTGGGAGAAGTTTGCCAGGAAGCCTCTGCTGAGGTCATCAAAGCTTCGAATGCTTTGAGCAGGAAGGTCGTTGAACCAAATTCTAGCGGACCCAATGAGGGTTTGCATGAACATTAGGCAACATTCAGCATTCGACCATTTTTCTATTCGAGCAGCACCAGTAAAGATTTGAAGATGATCTTCAGGATCTTCGGTCCCATCATACGTTTTGATGTGGGCAGGCATTTTGATTTTTGACTGGAAGTCATAATCAGCTATCTGTCTTGAAAAGCATGAAAGGTTGCTTGGCTTGTAAGGTTTAGCCAAGTCCTCTTCAGGTCTCGTGCCTCCGTTGTTATTATTGCCTTGGTTTCCCTGGGTGGCCAGCACTTGATTGATGAAGTGCTGCCAAGGGAAGTGGGCCATCATCTGAGACATCACATTGGGCACGAAGTTGAAACCTTGAAGGCTTCTAGGACCAACCGAGCAACTTACCCCAAGAGGGGTGCTGGCAACAGCACTTCGTGCCAAAGGGAGCACGGACAGGGCTTGCTCCCATGTGGTATTCAGAGAAGTGGGACAACTAGTCACTGGGGATTTTAGGAGTTGGTCGAGGGTTAACTCGTGTCCCAGAGGAGTACCACTAGCGGTTGGTTGGGAAGAAAGAACAGGATGAACAGTGGGGTTTGTCATAGTAGACAAATAAGGATGAAAGTTTGAAGGGTTACTGGGACCGGCCTCACCTCTTGTAACAAAGGGTGGTAGAGGTGGCCCAGGAGACAACGTCGGCTCAGGCTCGTCATAGTCTAGACGAATCCTTATACCTTTTTCCCTTTCTCTGTTCACATGTTGGTTAAGGAGTGATCTTAACTCAAGGAAGTTATTAGCGACCCCCTCGGGGGTAAGTTCAACGCGTGTAGGAGTGTCAGACACACCAACGTTTGGAGACGGAGCTCCAGATCTGGATGGGGTTGGTGTGTTAAAGGTGAGGAACTCGGGTGTACTCCCCGGAGTTGAAAAAGGCGTTGTTATTGTTGTGTGAGCTTGACCACTTCCCGGGGTAGAGGTGTTAGGAATCTGGTTCACCTCCCCCGGAGATCCACTTTCTGACATGGTGATTTTGAACGAAAGGAGCTACACGTACCAGGTCTCTTTTGAGGAGAAACAGCGGCGTGGCCCCACGGTGGGCGCCAACTTGTTGATGCAACAAACACAGGACCAAGGATGGTAGCTTAACTAGTCAGGCAAAAGGGCTGAAGGGTTCAGTTTTGCCTAACGCAGGTCGCGGGGTCCCTCCACGTTTGCAAAACGTGGAAGGAGGTTCACTAGTATGATGGAGATATTTGCTTTGAAGTTCTTTCTTCGAGACTAGCTCGAATTCAGAAAAGAAAGCAAATGAGATGAATTTGATGGAGAGTACTTTGGAGGTGACAAAGAACTCTTGAATGACAAGAGATTAAGGAATCTCTGCTTTTCGGAATGTCTTGGAAGTGTCTTCGAGCTGTCTTCTTATAGTGGAAGACACCTCTCGAAATGGTATGGACTATACTAGTGGAACCTGTTTGCTTATGGAGGGTTTCCCCTTTTGGGGTTCAAGGCTTTGGACCCCTGGTTAATAGGGTGTGCCTGTACAGACCTGCTCTGACTTTGTGAGTTGGTGAGCGTGAGTTGGTGAGATGAGTTGGTGGACATGACTAGTTACTGTTCCTCGATTCACTCATTATGCAGCTTTTCATCCGATGAACCTTTCAACCTTTTAAGCTCTTTGCATATTAGTGATTTTATTTGTCTTTGGGCTACCCCCGTCGTCAGTCCCTATGGTTTGCACTTTGTAACGCATTTAGTCCCTAGCTTTTTCAGAAAGTACATGAATGGTCCCTGTGGTTTGCACTTTGTAACGCATTTAGTCCCAACCTTGGACATGTTAAAAGCTTTATATTTGTTGGCTGGAGGCTAAATGCGTTACAAAGTGCAAACCACAAGACCGTTACTTTTGGGATCAAATCCAAAATTTTGGTATGCCATAGCGACCATGGGTGTACTTTACTATTATTTTTTAAGAGTAAATTACAAAAATCGTCCTTTATGTATGTCACTTATTACAAACTATGTCGTTTATCTTCAATAATTACAAAAAACGTACTTGATGTTTGCAAACCCTTGCAAGTTATGTCCTTTAGCCCTAACCTAATTAATTTTGTGGTTAAATCTGACCAAATGGACCCCACATGAGAGTTTTTTCGTCATTTTACTCTCATGTGGGGTACATTTGATCAGATTTAACCATAAAAATACCCTCAGGTGAGGTCCATTTGGTCAGATTTAACCACAAAAATTAACTGAGTTAGGGCTAAAGGACATAACTTGCAAGGGTTTGCAAACATCGAGTACGTTTTCCGTAATTAGTGAAGACAAAGGACACAGTTTGCAATAAGTGACATACATAAAGGACGATTTTTGTAATTTACTCTTTTTTTAATTATTTAAGCCAAGTTTTAAATTTATGTATACGGCTTTTTTATGGCAGGAGTTTGGGGTTCACCGATGCGTTAAAGTTGCAGATGGAAGTACAAAAGCAACTTCACGAACAGCTTGAGGTACGTCAAGTTGTTTTCTTTTCGTTTGTTTTTCCAGTCATATATGCATTAAATTTAAGGAAAAATTACAAGTTTTCTCCTTTATCTTTATACCACTTTTCAGGCGGTGTCCTATTTAACGAATGTTGACAGGCGGTGTCATTTACTAGGTATTTTGTTGCAAGTTTAGTCCTTTACACAATTACACCCAACCTAGTTAAAAAACCCTGTTAATTGTTGGGTGTGAAGGACTAAACTTGCAACAAAATACCTAGGTAAAGGTCTAAACTTGTAACAAAATACCTAGTAAAGGACACCGCCTGTCAACAATTAACAGAGTTTTTTAACTGGGTTGGGTGTAAAGGACTAAACTTGCAACAAAATACCTGGTAAAGGACACCGCCTGTCAACATTCGTTAAAAAGGACACCGCCTGAAAAGCGGTATAAAGATAAAGGACAAAACTTGTAATTTTTCCTTAAATTTATCTATTTTTCCATTCAGATCCAAAGACACTTACAGTTACGAATAGAAGAACAAGGAAAATACCTCCAAATGATGTTTGAGCAACAAAGAAAAATGGAAACCGAAAGGGTAAAGCCGTCATCATCTAATCCAAATGACGATTCTGCCCCTCCAACCAACACAACTGAAAAACTTAAAGCTTTAGCGCATGATGATGATCAATGCATATCAAATAAAACGAAGAAGTCAACGGACGTGCATAGTCAAAAGTCAAAGTCAAAGTCAACGCCACAAGTAGAAGCACGAGATGTTAACAAATTTAATATCAACGGTGGATGTAACCCGCACCCTTCAAAGCGGGCCAGATCTGATCAAGCATCAATGTCTTGAATTGTAATGATCAGTTTTAAAACTTTCTACCGCTCAACATTGTTAAGAATATAGGGTTTTTTTTTTTTTTTTTTTTTTTTTTTTTTTTTTTTTTTGCATCTGGAGATTGATTCTGGATCTTTCAAGTGATGTTAGGTCTTTTGTTTAGTAGAAATAATTAAAATCTAATGAACAAGTTTGTGCTCATGAAAGTTGTTTTGGTTCTTTTTCAAGAGGATTTGTGTTTTAAAAATAATTATTTTATTCCCGTAAACTTGATCATAATATCGGCTACCACCACCCTCGTCGTTGGTGGCATAGTTGTCAATAGTTAGCGTAGCGACCGCTATAGCGCGCTACGTTGCGTATGGGTCTAGGCTCGCTATTAGGGTTGTAGCGATAGATAGCGATAATAGTGACAATTTATTTATATTTTTGTCTTTTTAATATAAATAGCAATTAACTATAGCTATAAAATAGCTAAATTTTAGGTTTTTGTTAAATATACATGTAAAATATCATATATACATTTTGATATAATTTACATATAAAATTTTGTAATTTTTTTCTAGTGTATCATTATTTATAAAATAGCCGCCTGTTTTTTATCGTTATTTGCTATGTAGCATATATGTACTTTATCGCTATTTGTCGCTATTCGACTTGGTAAAATTGTTGGTGGTAGCTACTACCGCACGTGTCACCTCCAGTGGCGGACCCATAAATTATTTGATGGGGGTGCGGATGAGGTGTTCGACCATATTTTCAAGGGGTGCGGTCGGGTTTTTTGCCTAAAATATAAACTAAATTTTTTTTTCAAGGGGTGCGGCCGCCCACCCTAAGCACTATGTAGGTCCGCCAATGGTCACCTCCACCATTTGACACTACTGCCACCACCGTTGCTGATATCACCATCTCCACCGCTGGGTAGAATAATCTGATTTTGATGATGAGTTTTATTTTTACTAGAGCTAAATCGTTATTATAGCGGCAAATTAGTTCTATCAGATTTTTAAACATTTTGAGTGCGATGTCGCTGGGTAGGTTGGTTTGTTTGTATCATAGCTTTAAACATGAGAATACATTCTAACGATATCTTTCTATAGTTCGATTTTATATGACAATGGTTTTATGTCGCTCTTACATTTCATGTGTGGTGTGATTGAAGCGAAGTGGATTTTAAATCAATATCACAACATGTTTGCGTGTATCGTGTGTTTGACTGTTAGTGCACGCTTGTGTGTATTTTGTTGTGTGTGCGCGAATGTTTACATGTTCTCATAAATATGTTTTATTGTACATTCTAATTTATAATGTCTAGCGAATACTTTTTTTTTTCAAAGCGAATGTAACTTTAAATTAGTTCTTTTGAAAACAGTTTGAATGGAGGATCTTCGCTATATATTCAAAATGTGTAGAGCAAACTCGTGGTCATTTCATCATAAGCGTCGCATAAAATCATAATCATCGACCCGTTTTAAGTACTTCACATAACTTTTCACTCTATTTTTTTTCCTAGAGTTGAAATTTAATTCTATAATATGTTTTTTTGTATTGTGCTTTAATTCGTCTGTATCATTTCGTATCATATAACGCATATATATTACTCAGATTTTTGCTGCTATTTGTTTTTAATATACCTCCGCGGTTTAAAGAAAAAAACTTAGCTTCTTATTAATTTCAAAATTAATGCAGTACCCTAAATGGTATTAATGATCCAAAAATAAAATGAGAAAAAAAGAAAGACCAACCAAAATAATTGTTAAAATGATGAACAATCATGTTCTTCATACTCATAGCTTTCTGCTAGAAAAGTTGACTGGTGTCAAATAATCCATGAAAAAGATAAATGATAAAAATCCATGAAAAATCAGTGCATAACATGAAAAAATTCCATGAATAATATGAAGAAAGACCATGAAAAACATGGAAAAAACCATGAAAAACTGATGCAAAACATGAAAAGGAAAAATCCATGAAAACAGTCTTGTTCTTGTTTCAAAGGGAAATTAAGTAAAAAAACATGAAAACAAAATCCAAACATAATTTATGATAAATAAGAGAAAAAGGCCATTTTATTTAATTGATGATAAATAAGAGAAAAAGGGCATTTTATTCGGGTAGAACATAACGATTTGATCGCATACAGATGACATTTTCTTAAAAGAAGGTTCTAAAAACCATCTTTTTCTTGGCCTTCTCTTGAGCTTCCTTGATCATATCATCAATCGCTTCAATCTCACTGTCAATCGCAGAACGCACACCATCCAAAACCTCTTGATTGTTGACCTCACTGAGTGCGTTCTCATCAAACAAACATTTCACCATCAAATGTTTCATGTTCTTCTCCTTTTCCTTTGCCAACTGTTTCTTCATTTTGGCTATTTGTTTCTCAAGATAAGCTGAGTGATCTTGCAGAGCATTAGGACTCCACATTGGCGATTTATTAAACCTTTGAATCACTCGATGTGCTTCAGAAGGAGATGGCCAAACATCAGGTGGACTGTCGTCGGTTTCATACATCACAAGACATGCATCAACATCACACAAAATCTTCAACTCATTCATCTTCTTCATTAGACTCGCCTTCCTCTTCCTCATGGTTACATTCCTGACGCGTTCATCCTCGATGAACTGGTACATAACCATTGAGCGAGTCATGTTGTTTGGTGAACAACAGAAATACATACACACCCATATATATACACACATGTATATGCTTATATCTTATATTCTAGACATTGGAAAAAGATATCAAAAACATTAAAATGGTCAACGAATTAATACCGCATTTAAGGAAAATTGAAGTTAGAAGCTCTATCGAATTAAGTTAATATTTTATAAAATTATTTAAAAACGCGTCTTAGAGAATCTTTTTATTACCATTGTCACGTTCTATATCAATTCACGCGGGAGTCAAAAATTCAATGTTGGTTGAATATTTGTGCTTTATATTTATTAAAACAAGTAAAACAATCTATAACAAGCACCAAATTTGTTGATTATAAGGTTGTTGGGACAAACTACAACTTGAGGATTGGAATGTTACGTAGTCATGAGCTCTCTCACTCACCTTTTTTACCTGTGTGTGATGGTTTCACAAGTTTTCACTATCCACCATCCAATAAAATAATATTTTAGTTAAATACATTAAAGAAAAAGAGTTAAAGATAAAATCTGATTGGTTGAAAGCCTTGGGGCCCACCAACTCTTCTCCTTTCATAAGCGTGGTCTGCACAACGCCCCCTCCCTTTTCACGCCCCTTGGCATGGTGTTTAACCCCATCCACACCCCATTCTTGCCACATCAGTGGGGGCGTTACCCCATGAATTCAAGCCTAATAAACTTCTATAAATATTGTTCTTTTTTTTTTTTTTCATTCGGATTAAGCCATTATTACGATTCATGTTTTTAAATTACCATAACAACGGTTTGTCTATCAATAAAATGATGTTATTTTGTTTCTTATCAATAATATGATGTAATTATCGTATGTTTTCTTACTTTACTACATGGTATAATATGCTTCTGAAGTTATAAAACCTTAAAACAAGTTTCATTTGAGCTCTATTTGCATCATCTGTGATTTAGTAAAAACAAGTATTTTTATATAAATTTTATGGTTCCTTTGCTTCTTTGCTGGTACCTAAGTTTCATAAATAATGTTCCTTTTTTTCCATTCCGTTTAAGATTTAAGTTGATTAAGCCATTATTCTAATTAAGACCTTATTCATGCTTTTTCTTAAATTACAAGATCAGTTGTTTGTTTATGAAACCATTCATCTGATTAAGGGGCTGTTTGACAACATCTGAATGGTTAAGTGATCAACGAGTTCTGAACCATTAAGTGCTGAACCAGTAAGAGGTCAGAACCATTAAGAGCCTGTATAATGCTTAACCGTTCAGAGGCAATTGTCTGACCAATTCAGATTATAGGTCTTAACCATTCAGACTGTGTATAATGCTTAACCATTCAGAGGCAAATGTCTGAACCATTTAGACATCTCCTCATGAAACAAACAGTCTGAACTATTAAGTGCTGAACAGTAAGATGTCTGAACCATTAAGAGCCTCATTAAGAGGTAAACAAACAACCCCTAAGTTGTATTTCTTGTTTCTGATCGTTTGTATGCTGTAATTTTGTTGTTTCTATGCAAATTGGATTTAAATAATCCCAACTCACTCTTATTGGCCAATAATAATCCCAACTCATTTAATCACCAATAATAATCCGAACTATTCACTTTTGTTTGTAAAATACTCCCAGTTAAAAAAACACTAACTAGGTTAAAAAATTGCTGATGTGGCATGCCACGTCACCTGCCACATCAGTTGCCACGTCATCAAAAATGCCACGTAGACAGCCACGTCAGCTGCCACGTCATCAAAAATGCCACATCAACTGCCACGTCAGCAAATTTGCTGATGTGGCATGCCACGTCACCTGCCACGTCAGCAATTTTTTAACCTAGTTAGTGTTTTTTTTAACTGGGAGTATTTTACAAACAAAAGTGAATAGTTCGGATTATTATTGGTGATTAAATGAGTTGGGATTATTATTGGCCAATAACAGTGAGTTGGGATTATTTAAATCCAATTTGCCTTGTTTCTAATCCAAAATACACTTTAAGTTTGTTCTATGCTGTAACTTGGTACTGCAAACAATCGGAAAGTTTGTGTAGTTAAGTGAAGTTTTCATACTTGTTAACTGAATTTACTTTAAGTTTTTGTACTTTGTTGTTACCATTTAATTTTAAACACAGTGTGTACATCATACAATGTTGCTTTTGTTGTTTAACTAAAATTTCAAGTTGTTTTAAATGGCATTTTCTTAACATATATTGTTGTTTTTTCTCTAACCAATTTAAATGGGATTATTTAAATCCAATTTGCCTACTCTTTTTAGTTAGATTATGGGCACTGCCCAGGGCTGGCCCAATGGGCTTCTTAGGTTAGGCACGGGCCACCATAAAATAAGGGCCTCCAATTTTTTAAAAAAGTTTTCATATTTAGTATGTGGATTAGGTCCAAATAGTGAAAAAACATTAAACCAGTTTTTAAATAAAAGCCCAATTAATGCTATCACTTTTTAAAGAGAGGACCAAAGCCCAATTGTTCCAATTAATAGCTAATCGTTCCACAAGTATTAATTTGACACCTTATACTTATTTTTATACACAAAATCTGGAAAGATCAGTTCTGAAACTTGCAAATACATAATTTAATTAATTTATTTTTTCGCATAAGCATCTTTTTTTCATATGATTTGGTGTCCAACTTGCACCAATTAAAGCTAGAAAAATAAATTTTATCTAAATATATATTATATTTTTACAAAACACCTTTCAAAAAAATATTAATAACTCCGTCAAGCCAACTGTAAACTCTCTACTTTATAAGTATGTTGGTTTCAAGTCGGGTAAAGAAGAAGGGTTTTTAGTTTGTATTTTTAGTTGTTTGCATAGCTTTTTTTTGTGAAATTATACAAATTCAAAGGGCCCCAACTTTGTATTATGCTTAGGGCCTCCAAAAACGTTGGAACGGCCCTGATGGGCACTTATGATATTGATCCCATGCATATCAATAATGGTGAAGAGGATGACGAGTCAATGGAAGATAACGACACACAAACTGAATTTCAAAGTGTTGAAAGTTCTTCACAAAATCATAAGAAAAAGAGAAAAAAGAAGAAACTTCTAGTGTTTGGAAAAGTTTCACTATTCTTGATCCATAACCAAATCAACCTCTAAACTGTGGTGAGAGATATGCAGCTGAGAGTAAAAATAGAACCTGTAATTTAAGGTGTCATTTAGTTAAATGTGCTAAATTTACAACAAAAGAAATTGGTCAATATATATATGGTTACTACAGATGATAATGTTTTTGACACGAGAACTTCAAAATTCAATCAAGAAAGATTTAAGGAGTTATTAATAAATGCAATTGCTAGACATGACCTACCATTTTCATTTGTTGAATATGAAGGGAATAGAAGCATTTTCAAATACTTGGAACCAAGTGTGTTTTTTTTTCTAGGAATACTACAAAATCTCATATAGGAAAGTTGATTCCACGTGAAAATAGTAGACTTCGTGGTGAAATGATCAAGTGTCCAGGTAGAATATGCTTAACTTCTTATTGTTGGACATCAATTTCTACAAATGTTTATTTAAGTTTGACAGCTCATTATATTGATAACACTTGGGTCTTACAAAAGAGAATTTTGAACTTTTCGTACATGCCTCCTCTACACACCGGTATTGCTTTAGTTGAAAATTTTAGTGATTTAGTAAAGAATTGGGGAAAATTTTATGAATAGTTGTCGTGTTATCACACCATAGATTCATGGGTCTTGTTTGTCTAAACCCGATTTCATTAAGGAAATTTGGAACCCACATAGCTCACAAGTGGTTTGTGCCATGGCCTTATATTCTGATTCTGGACTTGAACGGTATACAACACATCGCTTCTTTCTTTTCCATGACACAAGATTCCCAGCAACGAAACACAATACCTAGTGGTAGAACGTCTGTTTGTCGGGTCCTCATTATAATCAACAATCTGTAAAGTCTTCTACTGTATGATGACCATGATTTTTGATACACATACCTCGACCTGGAGCACCCTTAAGTACTTGAGGATGTGACAAACAACTTCCAAATGTGCAGTTCTAGGGGATGATATAAAGTGACTAACCACGCCAACTAGAAAAACAATATCTGGTCTAGTAATGTCAAATAGTTTAACTTACCGATGATTCTTCTATATTTTTCTTGATCTTTGACGTGTTGCAAAACACATCTATTTCTCATGAATTAAGGTTTTGAGTTGTGTTTGGTTTTGCTTGTACTTTGATATTGTTGTATTTCGCAGATGTTGGTGTGCAAAAGGAGCGAAAACGAGCTTATCACGGTAAGAAACGAGCACATAGGATAAAAACATCTAACTTTGGATGTGTTTTCTAAGGCAAAAATGGATTGGAAATGAAGATATTGGAAGATAATATGATAGAGGGTTGAGATACGAAAATGTGGCCGCAAGCGAAGAGGAAAACGGAGTTAGAATGAAGATTTTACGATAAAAAAGACAAAATCTAGATCTTAAAGAAGTTGTCGCTTCACCAAGATGTGAGGAGTTTCCCTAGTGTCGCACCAAGATTGAAAAAGTTGAAATGGCACCGCGATTGTTTTGTTATTTTGTGGATTGTTGGCGCGTCGCAAGGCATTAACCAAGCTCCCTAGCGACGCGCTAAGTGTTTCATGTTATTGAAACTGACTTTTGCTTTTGTTATGAACAAAAGTAGCTAAACACTTAGAGCTACCAAGGCTTTATGATGATCGTTGACTTTTGTCACGGCCCCCGACCCGGTTTGACCCGTTTCAGGAGCCGTGGGACAGAAATCCCGCGGTATTTTAATTTAGGTGACAGCGGAAGTCTTTTAAAACAGGATCTTTAGTATTAAAACTGCTCATTACATAATTTAGGGGTAAAACCCAGTAATTTACAATAATGTGATTTCCATGGAAATCTTTATTTTTAAAACATGTTCCTTTATTTATTTACACTGAGCCACTTTTCTAAGCTGGTAGTGCTTCCTGGCACTTTTCTTTGCTCACAACAGATTACCTGAAACATGTTTGAAAAAGGTTTTGTCAGCGGGGAAATACTGAGTGAGTTCATTCAGTTTTTAGGAAATGACCCATAGTTATAAATTACAGCATAAGAGCGATTACAATGGTTCATATCTTATTTTTATCTGGCGTTCTGTCACAATGGTGACAAGTCACAATGGTGACGATGGTCATACCACTATTAGGTCAATGAACTCTAATAGTGACGTTTCTCCCTAGTAGGTCAATGAACCTAACTAGGAGAAATAGTAATGTGCACAATACCCCACTAACCAATAAATCAAGATATCCACGACTTAGTCCCTGTAATTATAACACTTTGAAAATAATTTGGAGTATTGTAAAACAGTTGATAAAAAGAAGAATGACTCACATTGCAGATTCAACGAGCAGTGTATAAGCCTACTGATTAGCCTTGATTATTTCTAATTTAACAATAATGCACACAAAACAGGATTAGTGATCAATACAGCAGTTACGATAATTTCCCGAGATCAAATACTCGCAATGAATGACCAAGTGCAATACTTCAACTCATTTATCAAAATGACAAACGACAAAGTATAGTACTTCAACTCATTATCGAATTATCGACAACGACAAAGTACAATGCTTCAACTCATTTATCGGATTACCGACAAACGACAAAGCATAGCCCAACGTGGGCGGCACTTAGACATTCTTTGAATGTATTGATTCCGGAAACTGAATCGTAATAGCGATCGAGTAATTACCCTGTTCCGCGGCAGCGATTCGATATTAGTGTGTTTTTGTAGTATTTCGACGATATCTGGGTGTACAAATTGAATTTTACCGTCGAACCAACGCAGGAAATCAAGTGCCAAACTCCTCTATTTATACTGGAAATTTGACACCGTCGCGTAGCGCGAGGGGGTACCCCTATAGGCGTCGCGCTACGCGAGTGACCACCCTACTTTCATAGAGTAGCCCTTCATGCATGTAGGCTTGCTGTGTCGACAGTTTTTCAATTTTCGAATTTTACAATTAGTTATAAAGATAATCGTTGGCTAGGTTTTATCCTCCCCTGAGTTTTAGGGGCCCTGATCCTGATTCTGAAAATTCTGAAAATTTTAGGGTTTGTGTAGAATCACTTGGGTGTCTCATTTAGGGTTTTCTTAATAGATAATTAGTATTCTAATTATTAATTTTAATGAGAGTTGTTACATCCTCCCCACCTTAAGAAAAATCTCGTCCTCGAGATTTACTGAAATAAATGAGGGTATTTTCACTTCATCTCTGATTCCAGTTCCCAAGTGTACTCTGGTCCTCTTCTGGATTCCTATTTGACTTTTACTAGCACTAGTCGTTTGTGTTTGAGAAACTTAATTTTCCGATCTTCTATTTGTAGGGTTTTCTCTATAAATTTTAGCTTTTCATTTACCCCTATATCTTGAAGAGGTACTTACCAGGAATTCGTCTGTAAGACATTTCTTGAGATTGGATACATGAAACACATCATGTACTCCAGTTAATTTTTCTGGTAGTTGTAAACGATAAACTACTGGTCCTATGCGTTGGATTGCTGGAAATGGTTCTACGTTAGCTTCTTCTCTTACCGAATTTATAAATTCCTTTCCAAGGAAATACTTTCAGTAGCATTTTGTCTCCAACTCGAACTTCGACGGCTTTTGTTTATTATTTGTATAGTTCTTCTAACCGTCTTCAGCCTTTCCTTCGTGATACTAAATGTCATAGTCGTAATCTCCGAGGATTTCCTTTTCCTCATGTTTAATTCTTGTTGCTTAAATATGTATCTTAAATTCTTATGACCCATATGGATAGTAAACTTGCTTAGATAATGTTTCCTAATCTTAAGGGTAACTTGTGGTTTCTAAATTTTTTAAGCTTACAAGTGGTAAGGCTTTCTTCGTGCTTTTGCAATTGCCTTGATGCATACACAATTATCTTTTTGTGTCGCATTACCATACATCCAAATTCTAACTTTGAAGCATTACCGTATACTTTAAAATTTTCTGTTCCTTCTGGTAAGGCTAGCTAGAGGCTTCTTTTTATTCGGGTTCTTATTTATAATTAACTGTGTTAACTTAGTTAAGGATGTATCTATCTAAAAGAATCCTTAATAAACTGCCTATAGTATTTGTCTAAATTTATAAAATTCCTACTTTCCATTTAAAGATTGCGAACTCTTCCATTGCTATCTTAGCAGGATCTAAGTGAATATCTTCATGATTTATCATGTGACCTTACGTGGTTTATTTCCTATAATCATAAATACTTTTTCGGCGGGTACCTGGATTTTCTATAAAGTTCTTGTCACAGAGAATTTAAGTAGGGTTGGTTACTAACCAATCTATTTCTCACACAACATCAAACTCGGCTAATTTCATAGGAATTAGGTTAGCGAAGAATTATATGATCTGAGAGTTCTATATTTTCCTTTTTGCCTGTTTTGATTGTAAAGATTTGTCCAAGTTAAGAGTTTGACAGAATGAAGTATTTATAAAACTTTGGTGTGCATCAGAGTCAGTTAATACTTTTTGTGTAAACGTTGTAACCTAGGACGTACCGGCTATTACATCTGGAATGAGCTCTGTTTCCTGAGCAGTCAATTGAAAGGCTCTTGCATTCCTTTTTGCTTCTTCTGCAGGTTTGGCTTTAGTGTCAGATGGTTTGTTTAGTTTTGGACAATTTGGCCTAAGGTGTCCAGTTTCTCCACAGTTATAACAAACCGAAAATTTCTTCCTCCTGCAGTCTTCTTCCTGATGCCCCGGAATTTTGCAAAAATTGCAGTATCCTTTGCATCTTCCAAAATGCTTTCTTTTGCAAAAATTGCAAAATGGACTAGTAGAAGATTGCCCATTCCCTCCTTTCTTAAAATCGTTATGGTTATCCGAACGGATTACCTGGGTAATCTTTTGGGCTACCTCCTTCCTTCTATTTTCTTCTCTTGTCCGTACTAGTTCGTCAGTCAGAGTATTGGCTAAATCCACCGCATCATCAATCGTGCGAGGTTTCGCAGCCTTGACGATGTTACGGATTTCAGAAATCAATCCCCAAATATATCGAGAAATAAGTACTGGCTCTGGCGAAGCCAGGGTTGGTACTACTCGAGCATATTCGAAGAATGTCGTAGTATACTTTCGACAATCTACATCAACCATTCGGTGGGTTAAAAACTGGTTTGTCATTTGTTCTTTTTCATATTCGGGACAGAATTTTCTTTCTACCAAGCTCTTAAATTCTTCCCAGTTCATAGCATACGCCATCCTTCTTCCTTTTGATTGTAACACCGTATTCCACCATTCTAGCACTCCTTCTTTGAAAAGATTTGACGCGTACATGACCTGATCATCCTGAGCACATTTACTTATGGCAATTACTGCCTCAGTTTTCTCTAACCAACGTAGTGCCGCAGTTGCTCCTTCATTGCCTGCAAACTCCGATGGTTTACAAGCAAGAAATTCCTTGTAAGTGCAACCAGGCGTTGCAACTTTCATTTTCTTAGGGAGCGGCGCTGGTTGTGGTTCATTGTCATGATCATTGCCTCCGTTTACGCTATTACTGAAGTTATCTTCAGAAATACGTTTGCTAGGAACGAGTTGTTGTGGTTCTATTGGATTTTTAACAGCAGCAACGATGGCTGGAATAGCGTTGGCTATCCCTTGAGCTATCATTGTTGGAATAGTGTTGGCTATCCCTTGAGCAACGATATTTTCTATATCCTGCCTAGTCATATATTGATCCCCCGGTTGTTGCTCAGAATCATTAACTGGTTCATTATTAGCGTTTTCCATTTGATAACTAATTTATAGATAAATAATTAGTATACAAGAAATAATCTCAATATCATACTTAATTGTATATAATCACGTATACGAACAAAATTTATAAATTTTCTAAAATTTCATGCTTCTATATACAATCGTTTTATTATTTATCTTACACATACTGATTTTACTATTACTATTACACAATAACAGTTTCATAATCCCCTATTCTTTTTGTCAACGATATTCTAGTAACTGTGTTCCCTCTTATCGTATTTCCAGGAGATCTGTTTCCCAATCTCTTGGATCCTATTCCCAACATTCATTAGTTTTTGGTCAAAGTGGCGGAGTTCAGTTATATTCTTATTACTTATTGGGAAATTTTGGTAAAGGTTCTAGATGGAACTTGAGGAAAAAGCTTATAGAGATGGTTTTGTAACTGTATTTCATTAATTAAGCATTCGTCTATTTGCGAGTGGATTGAAGGGTTTGGAATGGCTGGTTCTAAGTTCATTGGTAGTTGTGTTTCAAAAGAGCGATTAAAAATATTTTCATTAACAGGCTTAATAGTATTATGGCTTGCCATTATAGAATCTAACTCTTCCTGAGATGGTAACTTTTCAATTTGCCTAGAACTTTCCCCAATTTCTATTTCCTTGGGCTTGGGTTTCTCGAGAGGTAAAGCATCGAATTCTATAGGTTCCTCTATGTTTGGTATATATCTATTGAAATCTCTGGAAACTTCTACTATTACTGGATAGAGATTTAAATTCTGAAGGGCCTCAGACAAGTTACTCATGCTGTTTAGCAAAATAGACATAGTCAGAAATCATAAAATTTATAGAAAACTTTTTAAATATTAGTTCCTACTGGGTACTATTGAAATTTACATCACACGAGGTTTTATTTGGAAATTTTATGATTTTCTTGATAAGACTTCTAGACTGTAGATAATAAAGGTACTAATACTTGAGTCAAATTATTTAAGAATTTGCATTACTTACTACATTGATTAATATATAAAGATCTGCTCATACTGTACAAAATTATTCAGATAATAGAACACATAATCACAAAATAGCAATTAATAAAAATTAAGTTTTTTTTTTCTAAATACTTAATTGGCTTAAATCAGTGGCTTGAGAAGTGGCTCTGATACCACCTTATTTCTGTCACGGCCCCCGACCCGGTTTGACCCGTTTCAGGAGCCGTGGGACAGAAATCCCGCGGTATTTTAATTTAGGTGACAGCGGAAGTCTTTTAAAACAGGATCTTTAGTATTAAAACTGCTCATTACATAATTTAGGGGTAAAACCCAGTAATTTACAATAATGTGATTTCCATGGAAATCTTTATTTTTAAAACATGTTCCTTTATTTATTTACACTGAGCCACTTTTCTAAGCTGGTAGTGCTTCCTGGCACTTTTCTTTGCTCACAACAGATTACCTGAAACATGTTTGAAAAAGGTTTTGTCAGCGGGGAAATACTGAGTGAGTTCATTCAGTTTTTAGGAAATGACCCATAGTTATAAATTACAGCATAAGAGCGATTACAATGGTTCATATCTTATTTTTATCTGGCGTTCTGTCACAATGGTGACGATGGTCATACCACTATTAGGTCAATGAACTCTAATAGTGACGTTTCTCCCTAGTAGGTCAATGAACCTAACTAGGAGAAATAGTAATGTGCACAATACCCCACTAACCAATAAATCAAGATATCCACGACTTAGTCCCTGTAATTATAACACTTTGAAAATAATTTGGAGTATTGTAAAACAGTTGATAAAAAGAAGAATGACTCACATTGCAGATTTAACGAGCAGTGTATAAGCCTACTGATTAGCCTTGATTATTTCTAATTTAACAATAATGCACACAAAACAGGATTAGTGATCAATACAGCAGTTACGATAATTTCCCGAGATCAAATACTCGCAATGAATGACCAAGTGCAATACTTCAACTCATTTATCAAAATGACAAACGACAAAGTATAGTACTTCAACTCATTATCGAATTATCGACAACGACAAAGTACAATGCTTCAACTCATTTATCGGATTACCGACAAACGACAAAGCATAGCCCAACGTGGGCGGCACTTAGACATTCTTTGAATGTATTGATTCCGGAAACTGAATCGTAATAGCGATCGAGTAATTACCCTGTTCCGCGGCAGCGATTCGATATTAGTGTGTTTTTGTAGTATTTCGACGATATCTGGGTGTACAAATTGAATTTTACCGTCGAACCAACGCAGGAAATCAAGTGCCAAACTCCTCTATTTATACTGGAAATTTGACACCGTCGCGTAGCGCGAGGGGGTACCCCTATAGGCGTCGCGCTACGCGAGTGACCACCCTACTTTCATAGAGTAGCCCTTCATGCATGTAGGCTTGCTGTGTCGACAGTTTTTCAATTTTCGAATTTTACAATTAGTTATAAAGATAATCGTTGGCTAGGTTTTATCCCCCCCTGAGTTTTAGGGCCCTGATCCTGATTCTGAAAATTCTGAAAATTTTAGGGTTTGTGTAGAATCACTTGGGTGTCTCAATTAGGGTTTTCTTAATAGATAATTAGTATTCTAATTATTAATTTTAATGAGAGTTGTTAAAACTTTTGAACGATTTTCGGTTTTGGATAATGACATGATTGGCTAATGTTTTGGTAAAAGGTTTTCTAATGTTCAAGCGTGCTTTATATCTGATTGTTATTGCATGTTCCACTTGATTCTAGTTTGATTGTTTTTGTATTGATTGATCTAGGGTTTTAGTGATTTTTGTTGACATTGTGTTTTCAATAGAATCTTGTGGTGGCTAGACGTAGTAAACCATAGGAATAAGTAATTCAAAGATTTGGTAATTTAGCATTCTATCATCTTTGAATCCGAGAGGAGATTAGATGTTGGTGTGTCTAGCTTTATAGATATTTGGGACCGTGGTCTACACTAGAGTGAGTCACCCTAGTAAGTTTATATTGTTAGCATCCCGTGTGAGAAACCTGTTAGAAATACAACCCCTTGCATCCCTTACACATCCCGTATGTATTGTTTCTGATGGGATCGAGGTAATATCCCTTACACATCCCGGAGGTATTATTTATGATTAGTGTTAAAACAGGATATGAAGTTGTGTTTTTTTATTAAATAAACCAAGTTTAAACTTCTCTATACGATTTTCGATGGCAGGAGTTTGGGGTTTACTGATGCATTTAAGTTGCAGATGGAAGTACAAAAGCAACTTCATGAATAGCTTGAGGTACGTCAAGTTGTTTTCTTTTGGTTTAGTTTTCCGGTCTTTTATGTTTTGGTTAGAGGTAACGCAATGGTTGGGGTGGGTAGTGAGGATCGATAATCAAGAACATCAAATGATCCGGTTTGGGCCGCTCTTTATTTCGTTTATTAGTTTGTTTTAATTGGGTCGAACAAGTTACTGGATTATGTTTATTATTTGTATTTCGAATTGGGCCGTAGGTGACCATGTGTTTTATTGGGTGAAGAATAGAAGTCCACTAGCTTTAATATTGGGTATTTGGTTTTGGGTTGTGATGTGCGAAACGGTGTGTGTATGGTACATAACTATATGGACGGTTATCATGGAGGAGACGTATCCCTCCATGAATCGACACAACCCTATACTAACACCCATTCGCTGCATATATATACACGGTTCCATCATTCGGTTATGAATGCAAGTTTCTGTTAATTCAAGTTGAAGTTTATTCAAGTTCATCATTGTTCGGTTAGTTTATTTGTTTGATTTCTGTTGTTTACGTTAAACATGAAGTGGTGTGATATTTGTGGAGATTTTACATACTTGTGTGATCATCCTTCTTCTCGGTTTGATTGGTCTTCGGAACTCGTCAACTGTGATACCAACAGGCCAGCAGGTTATTATAGTTTTAGGTTGAAATGAGTTTTTTTTAGAAAATTTGGGTCGACCTACAAACAATTCATTTGGTTCATTATAATCAGCAGATGCTGACTACTGGTACTATGTTATTATGATAATTATATGCTTATTCAAAATTAAACAATCTAGGAAGCTCTAAGCGTTAAAAATACATTTCGGGCCCAGTTCAACTTGTTTGTTTGTCTTGTTTTGTTTTTAGCTAAATTTTATGATTTGCCCCCCCGAATGACCTGTTTAAAATGAATCACCATATCGACTAAAAGTTATATTAAAACAGCAACTAATTTACATTTTATTTTTTCCCTTTTAGATCCAAAGAAACTTACACTTACAGATAAAAGAACAAGGAAAATACCTTCAAATGATGTTTGAGCAACAAAGAAAAATAGAAACCGAAAGGGTAAAGCCGTCATATCTAATCCAAATGACTATAACGCCCCTCCATCAAACACAGCTGAAAAACCCAATGCTTTAGATCATCATGATGATCAATGCATATCAGATAAAACTAAGAAGTCTAACGGGCGAGAATAGTCAAAAGTCAAAGTCAACGCCACAAGTAGAAGCACGAGATGTTAGCAAATCTAATATCAACGGTTGATGTAACCCGCACCCTTCAAAGCGGGCTAGATCTGATCAAGCATCAATGTCTTGAATTGTAATGTTAAGTTTTTAAACTTTCTACGGCTGAACATTGTTAAGAATATAGGGTTTTTGTATCTGGAGATTGATTCTGGATCTTTTAGCTGATGTTAGGTCTTTTGTTCAGTAGAAATAATTTAAATCTAATGAACAAGTGTGTGCTCATGAATGTTGTTTTGGTTTTTTTTTTTCCTAGAGGATTTGTGTTTTGAAAATATTTATATTATTAATGTGAACTTAATCATAGTATCGGCTACCACCACCTTCATTGGTGGTAGCTACTACCGCATATTGTCACCAGTATCAGCGTTACCAGTAACAGCGTCACCAGTAACAGCGTCACCAGTAACAGCGTCACCAGTAACAGCGTCACCAGTAACAGCATCACCAGTAACAGCGTCACCAGTAACAGCATCACCAGTAACAGCGTTACTGATATCACTGCCATCTCCTCCGCGGGGTGGAATAATCTGATTTTGATGACAAAGTTTTATTTTTACTAGAGCTAACTCGTTATTCTAGCGGTAAATTATTTCTACCAGTTTTTCCCTGCTTTAAACATTTTGAGTGTGATGTCACCGGGTACGTTTATTTGTTTGTGTCATAGCTTTAAACAAGAGAAAACATTCCAAGACTAATTTATATAGCTGAATTTTATATGACAACGGTTTTATGTTGTTCTAACTTTTCACATGTGGGGTGTTTGCAGCTAAGTGGATTTTAAATCAATATCACCACGTGTTTGTGTGTATTATGTGTTTGTGCGTGTTTGTGTGCACAAATGTTTGCGTGTTCTTATAGATATGTTTTATTCTAATTGTTCGTGTGTTGTGTGCATGAATATTTGTGTGTTCTTATAGATATGTTATATTGTACATTTTAATTTATAATGTCTAGAGAATATATTTTTTCAAAGCAAATGTAACTTTAAATTAGTTCTTCTGAAAATAGTTTGTCTGAATGGAGGGTCTTCGTTGTACATGCAAAGCAATGTTTTCAGGACCGGATCGGAGGTCGACCCCGTCGCCTTACGGGGTCAAAGGTCGGACCGGTCCGACTGGTTCGACCGGATTTAAGACCCGGATTACGTCATAAATTATATAAAAAATATATATAATATAGAAAAAAATAGATGGATGTGAGTCTGTAGCAGCAGCAGCGTATGAAGGAGATACAAAATGGAGGCGTGTTTGCTATGTAGCACGGTACGAGAACGATACGGGTATTCTGTTATAATAAAGTAATCAAATAAAAAATGGAAAAAAACTAATATTCTGTTATACATTGTTATTTTAAACTAATAATATAAATAAAAGAAGGAAAGAGGGATTGGTTATTTTAAAATTTAAATAACAAGGAGTCAAGAGTACAAGGAGTGGTCATATCAGAAATAAGAAACAACCAAAATCTTATATATTGTAGTACATTTTTTTATTTATTAACACTAGAAATAAGAAAAGTCAGTACGCAACCCAAAGCCTACTCCTTTTTATCCTCTGTCTTCTTTCTTGCTTCTCCACCGGAAGTTGCAGGTTTGCTTCTCCAGAAATCTCTCCATAAATGTTATTTTTACTCTCTTTTTTTATCCATCTTAACTACTCTATAACATATATCATACATTTTGGAATTTCAAAAAACCAGCCCAACCTTAACTAGACGAACTGCCGGCCTGACAGCCCGGATCTCGGCCAGACCTCCGGGTCGACGTTGAAACGGGTTAAATGCAACAACCGGCCCGGTGATGCTTCCAGCTCCCGGCCGAAATGGTCCGACCGGCCGGCCCGGTCCGGGTTTTGCAAAGTGTGTAGAGCAAACCCGTGGTCATTTCGTTATAAGCGCCACACAAAATCATAATCATTATAAGTACTTTACATAACTTTTGACTCTATTTTTTCCTAGAGTTGAAATTTAATTCTGTAGTATTTTTGTTTATTGTATTGTGCTTTCAATTTCGTATCATATAACAAGTATATATTACCTAGATTTTTGCTCATCTTTGTTTTTTTAATATACCTCCGCGGTTCAAAGAAAATTAGATTTTTATTAATTTCAAATTTAATGCAGTACGCTAAATGGTATTAATGATCAAGAAAAAAAGAAGAAAAAGAAAGACCAAAAAATAGTTCTTGTTAAAATCATGAACAATCATGTTCTTCATACTCATAGTTTTCTGCAGTCACAGGAAGCCAAAACCAGATCATATGTGCATCACCTGATATCTGTTATCCAGAAAATAATTCTAGAAAAGCTGACTGATGTCAAATAATCCATGAAAAAGTTAAATGATAAAAATCCATAAAAATCAGTGCATAACATGAAAAAATTCCATGAATTATATGAAGAAAGACCATGAAAAACATGGAGAAAACCATGAAAAACTGACATAAAACATGAAAAGGAAAAAATCCATGAAAACAGTCTTGTTCTTTATGCAGCTTGCAGTTTCCAAGGGAAATTAAGTAAAAAAACATGAAAACAAAATCCAAACATAATTTATGATAAATAAGAGAAAAAGGCCATTTTATTTAATTGATGATAAATAAGAGAAAAAGGACATTTTATTCAGGTAGAACATAGCGATTTGATCGCATACAGATCACATATTCTTAAAAGAAGGTTCTAAAAACCATCTTTTTCTTGGCCTTCTCTTGAGCTTCCTTAATCATGTCATCAATTGCTTCAATCTCACTGTCAATCGCAGAACGCACACCATCCAAAACCTCTTGATTGTTGACCTCCCTGAGTGCGTTCTCATCAAACAAACATTTCACCATTAAATGTTTCATGTTCTTCTCCTTTTCCTTTGCCAACTGTTTCTTCATTTTGGCTATTTGTTTTTGAAGATAAGCTGAGTGATCTTGTAAGGCATTAGAACTCCACATTGGCGATTTATTAAACTTTTGAATCACGCGATGCGCTTCAGAAGGAGATGGCCAAACATCAGGTGGACTGTCGTCAGTTTCATACATCACAAGACATGCATCAACATCACACAAAATCTTCAACTCATTCATCTTCTTCATTAGACTCGCCTTCCTCTTCCTCATGGTTACATTCCTGACGCGTTCATCCTCAATGAACTGGTACATAACCATTGAGCGAGTCATGTTGTTTGGTGAACAACAGAAATACATACACACCCATATATATACACATGTATATGATTATATCTTATATTCTAGATATTGGAAAAGATATCAAAAACATTAAAATGGTCAACGAATTAATACCGCATTTAAGGAAATTTTAAGACCTTAGAAGCTCTACCAAATTAAGTTAATATTTTATAAAACTATTTGAAAACGCGTCTTCGAGAATGTCTTTATTACTATTGTCACGTTCTATATCAATTCACGCGGGAGTAAAATATTCAATGTTGGTTGAATATTTGTGCTTTATATTTATTAAAAAAGGTAAAACAATCTATAACAACCACCGTATTTGTTAATTAGATGGTTGTTGGGACAACAAACTACTGCTTGAGGATTGGGATGTTACAAAAGGTGTTAAGAGTAGTATCCCTGTAGGTGTTGTGATTTTGGGTATGTAGGACTAAGGAGGACGCGTTATAGTTATGTAAGGGAGGCTGCAACAATCCGTCCCATCGAATGAAGTTGAGTGTTTGAATACCTTACTTTCACATCCGTTTTATGAGGTTGATATAAGAGGTTATGAAATAGTTTATTTAACTAACAACCAAATAATCGATCTGGGTAGTTAGGCTTCTTTGACTATCCCACCCTCTAAGGCTCTAACAAAAAGGAGAATGAACACATGACTTTACAAGAAACTAAATATGTCATTAAGAACAAAGATGAGTATGTAGACAACTAACTTGTGTGAAAGCTTGTATGACCATTATATTTTCCTTCATAAAACAAATACAATGCCAAGATATGTTTATCACATATACACCATATCACTTTCTTAGATCATATAAAAAGGCATCAAGAGATATACAGTTCTGGACTAAACAAAATAGAACGCGCAGAGCTAGACATTAGTAATACCCATAAGGATTTTAAACGGTTAAATAACTCTGTTTGAGTTCCAACTACTTAAGGCTTGCTAGAGGGTGTTTAGATGTGTGTTAACTTGATGAAGTAAATAGTTTAAGGACCAACAAGGTTATGCTTAGATGTGCGTCTAAAGTCGTCGGAAAACTCGGGTTTGGTTTGCGATTCAGATTATTTTTTCATGCCCCTAGTTATACCTAGATAGCCATGTCATAAATAGCTTTTCTGAAAAAAAAAATGTCTTACATGCCTTCTCCGTACACCGGTAATGCTTTAGCTGAAAAAAATTAGTAATTTGCTAAAAAGTTGGGAAATTGAGAAGAAGTTATTTCTTTTACCTGGACAATGCTTCTTCAAATGATGTTCGTGTTGGTGTGCAACCAATTTCGTTATTTTATATCCACTTAATACAACAAACTAGCATCCATCCACGCTAGGGAGTACCAAAGTCACCAACTTATAAACTATAAGGAGAAAACATCTAATTCAGAAAAAGTGAGGACTATATGTGAAATATGAAAAAAACACAGGGAGCATTCGAGTAATTTACTAAAAACCAAAGTAACAAATATTGTTAAAAAGTAATAGTTATTTTATTATATTATATTATATTATATTATATTATATTATATTATATTATATTATATTATATTATATTATATTATATTATATTATATTATATTATATTATATTATATTATATTATATTATATTATATTATATTATATTATATTATATTATATTATATTATATTATATTATATTATATTATACTAGGTTAGAACCCCGTGTATTACACGGGTTGAATGAATGTAGTTTTTTATATTAAATAATAAAAACTTATATCTTTATGAACCTTGTATATTGTACGGGTTAAATAAATGTAATTTTATATATCAAATAATAAAAAAGTTATATCTTTAAAAACCATGTGTATTACACAGATTAAATAAATGTAATTTTGTATACTAAATACTGAAAACGTCGTATCTTTAAAAAAACCCGTGTATAATCGGGTTGAATAAATCTACCAAATAATAAAAAAAATTACATCCTTAAAAACCCCGTATATTACACGTGTTGAATAGATATAAAAAAGAGTTATATCTTTAAAAACCATGTGTATTACACAGATTAAATAAATGTAATTTTGTATATTAAATACTAAAAACGTCGTATCTTTAAAAAACACCGTGTATAGTCGGGTTGAAAAATCTACCAAATAATAAAAAAATATATATCCTTAAAAACCTCGCATTTTACTCGAGTTGAATAAACATAATTTTGTATACCAAATAATAAAAAAAGTTATGGTTTTAAATAATTAGGATAACCGTGGGCTTTGGCTCAGTGGTTATGGAAATGAAGGAAGACTCCTGACCGAATAGTCTTGAGTTCGATTCCCGATCCACCCGGGTTTTATCGGCTCTGCATTGTCGTGCCCTCGGGCGGGTGCAGGGTCGGGTTTTCCTCGGAACTGGTGGCATGGTGGGCTAGGGGCTCCGTGCGTACAGGTAGGGCTGCCGCGGGCTACCTTTCGGCCAATGGGTGCCGCATACGGAGTACCCAACGATTCTTATGTTGGACGTTCAAAAAAATAATTAGGATAACATTTAATATTAATTTATTATTTATATATTTAATATAAGATGAGTAGAAAAGAGAGGTATTTGTTTTAAAAATATATTAAATTAACAATTTAGATTTGAGGATAATATTTTATTAAAGTATGATAAGATTTAGTATTAATTTATTATTTATTTATTTAGATAAATATAAATTTGAGGATAACTTCAATTAACGACACGTGTACAAAAGTTGGTTTCTTTTATTATCGTAGTTATATTATATTATATTGTATTGTATTGTATTGTATTGTATTGTATTGTATTGTATTGTATTGTTGTATTGTATTGTATTGTATTGTATTGTATTGTATTGTATTGTATTGTATTGTATTGTATTGTATTGTATTGTATTGTATTGTATTGTATTGTATTGTATTGTATTGTATTGTATTGTATGTATTGTATTGTATTGTATTGTATTGTATTGTATTGTATTGTATTGTATTGTATTGTATTGTATTGTATTGTATTGTATTGTATTGTATTGTATTGTATTGTATTGTATTGTATTGTATTGTATTGTATTGTATTGTATTGTATTGTATGTATTGTATTGTATTGTATTGTATTGTATTGTATTGTATTGTATTGTATTGTATTGTATTGTATTGTATTGTATTGTATTGTATTGTATTGTATTGTATTGTATTGTATTGTATTGTATTGTATTGTATGTATTGTATTGTATTGTATTGTATTGTATTGTATTGTATTGTATTGTATTGTATTGTATTGTATTGTATTGTAATTGTATATTGTATTGTATTGTATATATTTGTATTGTATTGTATTATATTATATTATATTGTATTATATTTATTTATATTATATTATATTATATTATATTATATTATATTATATTATATTATATTAATTATATTATATTATATTATATTATATTATATTTATATTATATTATATTATATTATATTATATTATATTATATTATATTATATTATATTATATATTATATTATATTATATTATATTATATTATATTATATTATATTATATTATATTATATTATATTATATTATATTATATTATATTATATTATATTATATTATATTATATTATGTTATATTATATTATATTATATTATGTTATATTATATTATATTATATTATATTATATTATATTATATTATATTATATTATATTATATTATATTATGTTATATTATGTTATGTTATGTTATATTATGTTATGTTATGTTATGTTATATTATGTTATGTTATGTTATGTTATGTTATGTTATGTTATATTATGTTATGTTATGTTATATTATATTATATTATGTTATATTATATTATATTATGTTATATTATATTATATTATATTATGTTATATTATATTATGTTATATTATATTATGTTATGTTATATTATGTTATATTATGTTATAGGGTAGGGATATGGTAAAAAGTGTCTAAAATGTAAGAAGGGTAAGAAGTGTTTTAAACCATTAGATATTTGATCTAATGGTTGAGATCAATAGGGTATAAAATGTAAATTGTGTTTTAATTAGAAGGACCTTATGTAAAAATTGAAGGGCAATAGTGACTTTTCCAACGTTTCAAATATGGTAACCGTTTCAAAACCCCCATCAACTTCCTAAAGATCAGCGAATTATATGGTAATCGTCATCAATCTCCAAAAAATCAACGAATTTCTTCATACTTTATCATAAATAGATCTATAATCAGATTCATGGCGCTGTGTTTTAAAACAACTGGATAAATTGACTATGATTCAGGTCATGGTGTTTTATCTGGAGACATTGTTCATGTCGTGGTGTTTTAAACGCTTATGATTCAAGTCATGGTGTTTTATCTGGAGACATTGTTCATGGCGTAGTGTTTTATCAATAGAAAACATTCCCAGATTTTAAAACACCATGACTATGACTCAAGTAATGGTGTTTTATCTGGCGACATTGTTCATGGCGTGGTGTTTTAAAACATCTATGATTTAAGTCATGGTGTTTCATCAGGAGACATTGTTCATGGCGTGGTGTTTTATCAATACAAAAACATTCCCAGATTTTAAAACACCATGACTATGATTCAAGTCATGGTGTTTTATCTGTAGACATTGTTCATGGTGTGGTGTTTTAAACATCTATGATTCAAGTCATGGTGTTTTATATGGAGACATTGTATAATCAGATTCATGGCGTGGTGTTTTAAAATAACTGAATAAATTGACTATGATTCAAGTCATGGTGTTTTATCTAGAATCCAGAAATAATTGTATTGTGATTACATCCATGGTGTTTTAACATCTGGACAATCAATACAAAACATTCCCAGATTTTAAAACACCATGGCTATGATTCAAAGTCACGATCAGAAATGAGGATGACGAAGATGAAAGATGATGACGGTGAATGATTTGTGGAGACGAAAGAAATTGGTGACGGTGGTCGGAGATGCAGGTGTTCAAATCGGAGAAGAGGACGTGAACTGTGATGATGATGACGGAAGGTTAACAAGATGGTCGGAGAAGATGATCTGAATCGGAGATGGAGATGAAACGATCAATCCCTAAACATTCTCATCGCCAGTTTTTTTTTTCAGTTATATTGTAAATCAATTAAATGACAAAAATGTACAATTACTAATCTACCCTTTTGGATTAATTAAGAGGAGGGACACTTGTCATTCCAAGATTATTTCTTACACTTCTTACAAAAGATGGACTTTTTACAGGATCCTTTACCTTATGTTATATTATGTTATATTATGTTATATTATGTTATACTATGTTATATTATGTTATATTATATTATATTATGTTATATTATGTTATATTATATTATATTATATTATATTATATTATATTATATTATATTATATTATATTATATTATATTATATTATATTATATTATATTATATTATATTATATTATATTATATTATATTATATTATATTATATTATATTATATTATATTATATTATATTATATTTATATTATATTATATTATATTATATTATATTATATTATATTATATTATATTATATTATATTATATTATATTATATTATATTATATTATATTATATTATATTATTATATTATATTATATTATATTACATTATATTTGTAACAATTCTAAATAAAACTGACACTCTCGTAAATTTTCCAACACCCTAATATATTTTAAAATATCCCAATATGTCCCAAAATATACCCGTATGTGAAAACCGAGCCCGAAATACAAATGTAACATTAAAAATAAATTAAAAACAAGAAATATTAAGTTGAGGCGGGCCGCGTAGAACCCACCTCAACACTCACGCGGGCAGTATGAAGGTTAGAACTTGATTTCGCTGATTTCTTTAGTTCAGGCGGGCCGCGTAAGACCCACCATTAGTCTATGCGGGCCGCGAGAGTCTCAAAAGATGGCGAAGCCCGGTGCGGCCACGTGGCCCAACACCCGACAGACCTATGCCATGACCCAGACAAGCTACACGTTGACCCAGAGTCAACGAGGGCCACGTAGGCCTTTGCCTACGTTTACGCGGGCCGCGTGAAAGTCGAATTCAGCCCCTATAAATAGATGGCCTCGGATCTCAGTCGAAATCGTTCAAAATTTCTTTCTCAATCTCAATTTCTGATAGTAGGCTTAATATACGCGGGTATTATACCCCCTAATTAGCGAGGTTCTGCTACGATGTAAGTATCATAACCCCTGGAGACGTATTAGATACTCTGCCCGATTGATCTAGGGTTCCGTAACGGCTGTCGTGGTTCTTCCCGACGTAGTCGTTGGAATGCCGTCTCGGGGAGGGTATTACTAATGTTAAATTGGGTTATTATACAAACACGCGTGCATTTGTGTAATTTATAGATTATTCCCAGGAAATCCTTACTGAAAACCCTAAAACAGCAATGTGAGTAATCCTCTTTTGTTAAATGTTTTTACAAAACCTCACTTAATTAAATATATACTAAGCAGTTATTGAGTATTTGTAACAATACAATTATAGTGGGTATGTTGGAGTTTTGTATACAAAATTTGTTACTGGCGTGGTAACATTCCACAAGTTGCGTATGACAGTACCACTGATGTTAATTGTTATATCTTGGAAACAAATGTAATTGCGGATGCGCCCTCAATACTGTTATATCTTGATTAAACTGGGATTCACTCACCAGTATTTCCCACTGACAAAATGTTTTTAAAACGCGTTTCAGGTAACAAAATATAAAAGCCAAATAGAAGCCAGTTGGACAGCACTGAAGGCTTGGAAAAGTGGCAATAAAGTTACCTAAAAGAAATAGATGTTTTTCTTAAATAAAATAGGGTGTATCCCTATGAAGATATGTGTAATAAAAAACTTGGGTTTTACACATGTGTTTAATGTTATAAAATGTGGTGGTTTACTCTGATAAAATATTTCCTAACTACGGTCCTGATGAAAATTTCCGCTGCCAAATTAGACAATAACGTGATACCACCAAAACTGGCTCGCGGCCGTCCGTTCCCGGGGATTAGGGATCGGGGGTTGCGACAGAAGGTTGTATCGGAGCTATGCCACTGATTCAGCCACAGAAGTGTTCTGCTGATATCAAAATTCGAAATGTTAGGAAATAAATAACAGAAATACATGCATAATTGTATTTTCCTGTTATGTGTTATCTGACTATTTGTTAGTTTACAGTATGAGCGACCAAGGACCATCTGACGCGTATCGTCAATTGTCTGGTTCGCCTAGCAGCGAAGGTGCCTGTTCTCAGCCTGCCCTCTCGGGGTACTCTGCTGATACAGAAGAAGGAATATTCGTATTTAAGGCTCAATATGAAGAGCCATTTCCTCAGAAAAAAGAGGGGATGGTTCAGTAGGGAGCACACGAGCGTAGAAAGCGTATGAAAAAGTTACAAGACAAGAGAGCATTAGCCGCAGCTAAACGAGAAACCGATGCATATGCCCAGGATATGCTTAATAGGGGTATAGCCAATATCCATATTTTAGCAACCACTGCAGCTGACCCAAACCTGGAGCAAATGCTAGCACCACAACCACAACCACAAATTCCTGATCAACCCATGAAATAGAAAACCTTGGAAATCAAGTAGAAATGCATGATTTTAACCCGGAGGAGATAACTAGGGTACCTGCACCAAATCCCCTAGACCCAAATTACGACCCCTGGTGGGATAATGTTAGGGACTATGTGCAACGCTACCCGACTCACGAAGATGTGCCAATGCCCAATCTAGGAGCCTATCCAGGGTTAGATACTCTAGATCCCTATTTCAATAATGATGCATACATTAGGGAGATCTTAAAAAATCCTTACCCATACCAGGCCCCTATACCTCCATATCAGGAACCCGCATCCCAGATTCCAAACCCAGTCCTAGAACCTGCACCCCCAATGAGTGCAGAAAACGTACAAGAACTTAGGACTTTTGGTGAGGAAATTTTAGAAAGTAGTGAACGAATGAGACAGGTGGGAGAGCGTCTCGTATGGAAATACGATGAACGCAATATGGATTTTTGGATAAATCCATATCCTTGAATTGATGGTGGAGACAGTAGAAATAATAATAATAATAATAATAATAATAATAATAATAATAATAATGATAATAATAATAATAATAATATAATGAGATATGTGTGTATGTGTTAGAAAAAAAAAACTACGGATGCATATTACTAGTAAGTGTAGCTTTAAATTTAAGTCGGTATTGTAATTTTAATTCCAGTACTGGTGTGTAATAGATGCATAATATATGAATAGAGTAAAAGTCGCAATGCTCGACGCTTTTGACCAAAAGTGTGTGACATGTGATTGGCTATATTCAAATATTATTGGTGATAGTAATATGTGGTAAATGTTTAAAATTTAGATGGACAACGAAGTGAACCAGGAAAACTTGAACAATGAAAACCAGAATGATAACCACTCAAATAACGATAATCTGAATAACGAGAATCCGAACAACAATAACAATGGAAACCAAGTGGATAATAGTGCCCTTCAACATATAGTGGCACAAGGAATCATAGATGCAATGCCATTTATTATCCAAAATGTTAAGGAAGCCGAAAATAAAAGCAAGCATAGCAGTAAGCGACCAATTGAACCAGAACACAGCGTGAACAATGGACCTGTACTTCAAGTGCCCATTCTCAAAAGAAGAAGAACCATGCCATATGGTTGTTCTTACAAAGAATTCTGGTCCTGCAAACCAATAGAATTCTCGAGCAATGAAGGACCCATTGCAGCTCTACGCTGGATAGAGAAGACTGAGGTTGTCCTAAAAATAAGCAAGTGTGCTGAAGAAGATAAGATAATGTTTGCTTCTAATTTGTTTAAGAATTCATCCTTAGAATGGTGGAACACTATCCTCCGGTCAAGAGGAAGTGATAGGATATATAACATGGAATGGGAGGAATTTAAAAATATGGTAGAAAGGAAATTCTGCCCTCCTAATGAAAAAGAGCAGATAGCGAATAAGTTTCTGAACCTTAGGATGACCGGGGTAGATAGTAAGGGGTACACTACTACATTCTTTGAATATGCTAGAATAGTACCAACCCTTGCATCACCTGAGTCAATATTAATCTCCCGTTACATCTGGGGATTAATTGGAGAAATTAGGCATGTAGTCAAGGCAGCTAAACCTCAAACCATAGAAGAAGCTGTAGAACTAGTTAATACCTTGACAAATGAATTGATCTGTACTAGAGAAGAAGACCAGAGGAGAAGCCTAACCCAAAGGCTTACCCAAGAATTCCGTTCTGGGAATTCCAACCGTAGGAATGTAGGTTCTACCTCTGCCCCATACTGTAAAACCTACAGAAAGAAGCATTCAGGAAAATGCTCCACTTACTGCAATTTCTGCAAGGCCCTAGGACACAAGGAAGAAGATTGCAAGAAGAAATCCAGTAATGGAATGTGTTTCAATTGTGGAGAAAAAGGTCACATCATGACAAATTGTCCGAAATTGGCTCCAGCTGCAAACAACAAGAATCCTAAAAATGCTAGAGCATTTGTCTTAACTGCAGATGAAGCCAAGATGATCCCGGATGTCATAGCTGGTACGTTTTTAGTTAATGATATTTTTGCTAAAGTATTATTTGACTCTAGTGCAAACCAAAGTTTTATCAATACTTCGTTTTGCAAACTTCTAAATCAATCATTAACTAAACTACCACAAGAATGTCTAGTAGAGACAACAAATGGAGAAACCGTTAGGATTTCTGAAATCTTGCAGGGAGCAAGAATAGAAATTTTTAATCAAAAATTTATTGCAAACCTTTACCCAATGAATCTGGTAGGATTTGATGTTGTGTTAGGAATGGATTGGTTAATAGCCAATAAAGCCAATATTTTATGTGATCAAAAGTCAATTCAAGTAAATTCACCAAGAGGTGAAAAGATCACAATTAAAGGAGATAAACTATCTAGATCCACAAAATTCATCTCTGTGATGAAAACTGCAAGTTATATAAGAAAAAGATCTATAGTGTATTTGATTTCTATAATCACTAACACTAAAGGAAAAGAATTAAAAGACATTCCAGTAGTGTCCCAGTTTTCAGATGTCTTTCCAGAAGAATTGCCAAGATTACCTCCAGACAGAGAAGTTGAATTCAGAATCCACCTACTACCAGGAACATCACTGATTGCCAAAGCACCTTACCGTTTGGCACCCGCCGAAATGCAGGAATTGAAGAAACAGATAGACGAATTGCTGGAAAAAGGATTCATACAGCCAAGCTCATCGTCATGGGGAGCACCGATTTTATTCGTTAAAAAGAAGGACGGATCAATGCGTATGTGCATTGACTACCGTGAATTGAACAAGGTCACGGTTAAGAATCGGTACCCATTACCAAGAATCGATGATCTGTTCGATCAATTGCAAGGAGCTTGATTTTTCTCTAAAATCGATTTAAGATCAGGATATCATCAATTAAAGGTACAGGAAGAGGACATTCCTAAGACTGCATTCAGAACAAGGTATGGCCATTATGAATTTACTGTCATGCCATTTGGTTTAACCAATGCCCCAGCCATATTTATGGACATGATGAACCGAATATGTAAGCCATATTTGGATAAATTCATAATTGTCTTCATAGATGATATTCTAATTTACTCTAAAAGTAAAGAGGAGCATGCAAAGCATTTGCACTTACTTTTAAGTCTATTAAGAAAAGAAAAATTGTACGTTAAGTTTTCCAAGTGTGAATTTTGGTTAGAACAGGTACAATTTCTTGGACACTTAGTTGATCATGAAGGAATTCATGTGGATCCAACAAAGATCGAGGCAATTACCAAATGGAAAACCCCTGAGTCGCCAACCGAGGTTAGAAGTTTCTTAGGATTGGCTGGTTATTATAGAAGATTTATTCGAGATTTTTCTAGAATAGCCATTCCTTTATCTAAGTTAACCTGTAAATCCATTAAGTTTGAATGGGGACCAAAACAAGAAGCCTTTAGAATCCTTAAGCAAAGATTAACCCATGCACCCATACTAGCGTTACCAGAAAGAACTGAAGACTTTGTAGTCTTTTGTGACGCTTCTAAGTTAGGTTATGGATGTGTGTTGATGCAACGTCAAAAGGTTATAGCTTACGCCTCTAGACAGCTTAAGAATCATGAAGGAAATTATTCGACCCATGATTTGAAATTAGGATCCATAATTTTCGCCCTTAAGATTTGGAGACATTACCTTTATGGTAGTAAGTTTACCATATTTACAGATCATAAAAGTTTAAGGTATGCTTTCGGGCAAAAGGAGTTGAATATGAGACAAAGACGTTGGATGGAATTGCTTAGTGATTACGATTATAATATCCAGTATCATGCAGGGAAAGCCAATGTAGTGGCTGATGCTTTAAGTCGAAAATATCATAAAAAAAACCAAAAAGGATACGTTCTCTTAAATTAAATCTACAAGTAGATTTAAATGATCAAATAAGAAAAGCACAAGAATCAGTAATCAAGGATGATACTGAAAAACTGAAAGGAATGATTAAAGAATTATAGCAAGGAACAGATGGAATTTGGAGATTCCATAAAAAGAGAATGTGGATACCTAAATTAGGAAACCTACGCCACCGTATATTAGAAGAAGCTCATAAGTCTAAATATACGATGCATCCAGGAAGTGATAAGATGTATCAGGATTTAAGGAAAAACTTCTGGTGGATAGGGATGAAAAAGGATATAGCAGCATATGTTTCTAAATGTTTAACTTGTTCTCAAGTCAAAGCTGAACACCAGAAACCCTCAGGTCTGTTACAACAATTAGAAATGCCAGTTTGGAAATGGGAATTGATAACAATGGATTTTGTTACCAAGTTACCCAAAACAAGAAAAGGTAATGATACAATCTGGGTGATTGTAGATAGGCTAACCAAGTCAGCTCATTTCTTACCAATGAAGGAAACTTTCAGTATGGAACAGTTAGCCAAATTATATGTAAATGAAATTGTTTCATTACATGCAATACCTTTATCAATTGTTTCTGATAGGGATAGCCGTTTTACCTCTCATTTTTGGGCAAGTTTCCAAAAAGCAATGGGAACCAGGTTGAATCTAAGCACAGCTTACCATCCTCAAACAGACGGACAAAGCGAAAGGACAATTCAGACAATGGAAGACATGCTTAGAGCTTGTGTAATTGATTTCAGAGGTAATTGGGACGATCACTTACTTTAATAGAATTTTCTTATAATAACAGTTATCACACAAGTATCAATGCTACACTATTCGAAGCACTTTATGGACGAAAGTGCAGAACCCCAGTCTGTTGGGCAGAAATTGGGGAAAAGCAACTATCTGGACCTGAGATAGTGTAGGAAAAAACCGATAAGATCATTCAAGTCAAAGAACGATTGAAAACAGCACGTGATCGACAGAAGAGCTACGCTGATAACAGGCGCAAACCATTAGAATTCCGGGTAGGAGACAAGGTATTGTTAAAAGTCTCTCCTTGGAAAGGAGTGGTAAGATTCATCAAACGGGGAAAGCTAAGTCCCAGGCATGTTGGACCTTTTAGGGTTATTAGAAGGAGAGGACCTGTAGCTTATCAGCTACAACTGCCGGAGGAAATGGCAGGAATACATGATGTATTTCATGTATCTAATCTCAAGAAATTCCTAGCTGATGAATCACTCATAGTACCTCTTAAGGATATAGAGGTAAATGAACAACTTAAGTTTATAGAAAGGCCTCTACAGATTGAAGGCAGAAAGGTTAAGAATCTCAAGCATAAGAGATTAGTTCTGTTCAAAGTGAAGTGGGACTCTAAAAGAGGACCTGAGTACACATGGGAGCTTGAATCTGAAATGCAAAAGAAATATCCGCACTTGTTCCAGTAGATCTCGAGGACGAGCTCTAAAATAAGGTGGGGAGGATGTAACAATTCTAAATAAAACCGACACTCTCGTAAATTTTCCAACACCCTAATATATTTTAAAATATCCCAATATGTCCCAATATATACCCGTATGTGAAAACCGAGCCCGAAATACAAATGTAACATTAAAAATAAATTAAAAACAAGAAATATTAAGTTGAGGGGGGCCGCGTAGAACCCACCTCAACACTCATGCGGGCAGTATGAAGGTTAGAACCTGATTTCGCTGATTTCTTTAGTTCAGGCGGGCCGCGTAAGACCCACCATTAGTCTACGCGGGCCGCGGGAGTCTCAAAAGATGGCAAAGCCCGGTGTGGCCACGTTGCCCAACACCCGACAGACCTATGCCATGACCCGGACAAGCTACACGTTGACCCAGAGTCAACACGGGCCGCGTAGGCCTTTGCCTACGTTTACGCGGGCCGCGTGAAAGTCGAATTCAGCCCCTATAAATAGATGGCCTCGGATCTCAGTCGAAATCGTTCAAAATTTCTTTCTCAATCTCAATTTCTGATAGTAGGCTTATTATACGCGGGTATTATACCCCCTAATTAGCGAGGTTCTACTACGATGTAAGTATCATGACCCCTGGAGGCGTATTAGATACTCTGCCCGATTGATCTAGGGTTCCATAACGGCTGTCGTGGTTCTTCCCGACGTGGTCGTTGGAATGCCGTCTCAGGGAGGGTATTACTAATGTTAAATTGGGTTATTATACTAAAACGCGTGTATTTGTGTAATTTATAGATTATTCCCAGGAAATCCTTACTGAAAACCCTAAAACAGCAATGTGAGTAACCCTCTTTTGTTAAATATTTTTACAAAACCTCACTTAATTAAATATATACTAAGCAGTTATTGAGTATTTGTAAGAATACAATTATAGTGGGTATGTTGGGGTTTTGTATACAAAATTTGTTACTGGCGTGGTAACATTCCACAAGTTGAGTATGACAGTACCACTGATGTTAATTGTTATATCTTGGAAACAAATGTAATTACGAATGCGCCCTCAATACTGTAAAATAATTGGTATTTCAACTTGATTAAATTGGGATTTACTCACCTGTATTTCCCACTGACAAAATGTTTTTAAAACGCGTTTCAGGTAACAAAATATAAAAGCTAAATAGAAGCCAGCTGGACAGCACTGAAGGCTTGGAAAAGTGGCAATAAAGTTACCTAAAAGAAATAGATGTTTTTCTTAAATAAAATAGGGTGTATCCCTATGAAGATATGTGTACTGAAAAACTTGGGTTTTACCCATGTGTTTAATGTTATAAAATGTGGTGGTTTACTCTGATAAAATATTTCCTAACTACGGTCCTGATGAAAATTTCTAGTGCCAAATTAGACAATAACGCGATACCACCAAAACTGGCTCGCGGTCGCCCGTTCCCGGGGATTAGGGATCGGGGGTTGCGACAATACTATACTATACTATACTATACTATACTATACTATACTATACTATACTATACTATACTATACTATACTATACTATACTATACTATACTATACTATACTATACTATACTATACTATACTATACTATACTATACTATACTATACTATACTATACTATACTATACTATACTATACTATACTATACTATACTATACTATACTATACTATCTATACATACTATACTATACTATACTATACTATACTATACTATACTATACTATACTATACTATACTATACTATACTATACTATACTATACTATACTATACTATACTACTATACTATACTATACTATACTATACTATACTATACTATACTACTATACTATACTATACTATACTATACTATACTATACTATACTATACTATACATACTATACTATACTATACTATACTATACTATACTATACTATACTATACTAACTATACTATACTATACTATACTATATATGGTAGAGGATCCTGTAAAAAAGGCCTAAAGTGTGAGAAAGGTAAGAAAAAATCTCAGCCATTAGATCTTTGATCTAATGGTTGAGATAATAGGGACCAAATTGTAAAATGTGTTTTTTATTTTTTGGACTAATTTGTAAATTGTAGGGGTAATATAGTCTTTTATATCCACTAGAATTTAGAAAACTGCAAATCATAATCCTACAATTTCGATCCTCTTTCTTCTTTCAGAATTTTACGAACAACATCATCAAATCACCATCTGTTGCTTCAATTAAAACCCTAACACTCCGACGATTGAACATCTCCGCCTTCCTCCGCCGGTTGACATCTCCGCCGATCTCATCTCCGCCGTTCTGATCTCCATCGATTTTCCTCCGCCGATCTGACATCTCTGCCGATCTCCGCCGATTGAACATCTCCGCCGATCTGAATCATCGACGTCTCTGCCGCTCTAAATCATCGACGTCTTCGCCGGCACTGGAACGATGGGTTGTAGTGTTATACAGAGTTAGAAAATGGTAATATGGTGTTATATACCATTCATAGTGTTTTATAGTCATTTATAGTGTTATAAGTCATTTGTAGTGTTATATCTTGTTTATAGTGTTATATAGTTATTGAATGGTGTTATATAATTATTGAATGGTGTTATATATTTATTGAATGGTGTTATATGTGTGCTGAATGGTGTTATTTTTGTTTACTGAATGATGTTATTTTTTGTTTGCTGGATGTTTTTTTTTGTTTCTGAATGGTGTTATTTTGTTTCTGAATGGTGTTATTTTTTGTTTACTGAATGGTGTTATATCTTGTACTAAATGGTGTTATTTTGTGTACTGAATGGTGTTATATTTTTGTTTACTGAATGGTGTTATATTATTTTCGTAAAAATACCATGAATTGAACTATGAATTTTTTTTAAAACACCATGTCATGAACATGGCTCTGATTCTGTGAATGATGCAAAAAAATTAAAATGAATAATGTTATGGACGGTTATATTTTTCTCTCTCCAAATCCTTAAATCAAGGATTACCATATTTGAATTTGTTAATGCATTTACAATCTTACCCTTTTCAATTAATTTAGATCTAATGGTTGAGATTTTTTCTTACATTTCTCACACTTTTGGTCTTTTTTACAATAACTCCACCCTATTATATATAATAATAATATTTAGAAATAGTTTTTTTTCCTTTAGTAGCTATTTTACAATTATGCTCTTTTAACCTTAATCACTATGCCTGACTTTATAAAGTTATTATACAACCCTAAACTTTAATTACTTATTTATATACTATTATTTTGTAACATTTGTATGCATTTGTAGTTGTAAATTGAGCTTAAGTTGTTGTACCTTATTTATATACTATTATTTTTTAACATTTGTATGCAATTTATGGTTGTAAATTGAGCTTAAGTTGTTGTATCGTAATCAAATAATGGTTTCATTATCTTACAAAATTCAATATGTTTGTATGCATGTATGGTTGTAAATTGTGCTTAAGTGGTTGTACCATAATCAAATAATGGTTTCATTATCTTACCAAATTCAGTCGGTTTGATTCATTTAAAGTTGTGTTGTTTATTTGTAAATTATTATTATTTATAATAATCTAATTAATTTAGCCAAAATCTTGTATAAATATAATTTGCAACATATTGATGCAATGGTTGTTGTAATGTATGCATTATGGTTTGTATAGTGGTAATGAGATATATTATATATAGATTACGATGAACCTGTCAAACAGAAAAAAATAGATGCAGGTTTATCGTAACGCGCAAGTCCTAGATCAACTTAGTTCTTTTATTCTATGTTTTACGTTTCGGTTTAATTTCTTCGCATTAGCACGCTGTAACTTCAGTGTCGGTGGTTGTTGCTGGCAGTAGTGTTCGCCCCCGCCGCAACGCGGGGATGCGTAATACTAGTTTTTTTATTAATTAACACTACAAGTCATAAACTGTAATAAAGCAATTTACACCCCTAATACTTTATTGATATTTACTTTTTTCATGTTTCTTTATCTCTTCATGTTTTAATACATTTCTTTTGTTGAATTGTTTTTTTTTTCCTTTTTAATAGAATCTAATTTTTTTTTCCATTTAGACATGCTTACTTAACTATTCAGTTTGGTTATTCAGACGTGTTAAAAATTGATTCTTCTTATCGTCATTTCGATGTCTTTTTATGTGGTTTTCTTATCATTTCCGCTTATTCTTTTTTCTAAGACAACATTTTACGTTTCGATCTAAATTTTGTTAGTTAACACCCCGCAATGTGCGTGTGTGGTTCAATGCTTTTACGTCTAATTTTGGTTCGATTTGACAATCCCGACACAACACACATGTCCTAAAAACTCGTAGTTCTTATATTTTCAACGAATTATATTGTTTACGTCCATTTAACCTTTAATTAATAATTAATATGCAGAGAGTGGATCCCATACAAGACAACAAATTCATATGAAGCTTACGAGACATGGAGAGAAGGACAAGTGACATCGGTTCGAAGGGTAATTTAGTCCATTCTTACTTAAAACAACTTCCCCCATTAATTATTATAACTTTGCCATAAGTCAATATTTAAAAAAAATTAAACCGTATTAACGGGCATTTTATTCTTGTAAGATTAAATATATTATGATTTAATATTTAATCTAGTAGCCATTATAATCATTTACATAATATAGATCAAATATATAATAACCTATTATATAATTAGTTGGTAATTGTTGATGGACCATATTACCCTTATTAACTAATTAGGTTTCCTCTTGGGTGCTTATATAAGGAGACTTATGTAGAGGTTCTAAGATTAAAAACATAACCTAATTCTCATAACATCAAACTCGCCTCTCTCTCCATAGCCGAACTCCCTTTTTCGGTTTCATCATCACCATCATCAGTTTGCACCCTAAGGAGGAACTAGACCACATTGACAAACATGTCGAACTTGATGTCATCATCTCTCACTGGATTCTCCACAGCACTGTCTACCGTAACAGGTATGTTTTCATGTTTTCCCTCATGTTTAAGCAGAACTGATCAACAATTCTCTTTAATTCGAGCAACATATTGCTATAGTTCCCTTAAAAAATTACAAGATTTTGAATACACATTAGTCTATTACGTGATTATGTGATTTTGAATATTCAGCATATGACTACGTGATTTTGAATACCCATTACGTGATTACACATTCAACATAAATCATTACTTGACAGGGGGGACGGGGTGGTGCGCTATGGAGGTTCAACAACGCGTGATGAACACAAAACACTGTCGCCGGTCTTCTTTATAACGCGTTGATTATATAACGCGTCAATTGTTTCGCGCGTGAAGAAATTGAGGAAGTTGAGGGAAATTGTTGGGTTGTGGGGAAAATTGTTGGGTGTGATGAGTGATGGACATTTCCACTAAAATCCATCACTAGTGATGGAATAATGTTTGATGACATGGCATAACTTGATTGGAAGTTGCGAGTGAGTGATAAGTGATGACCATCCCTACCCCCTAACAATCACCAAGAGTAAAGATGAATATGATGGACAATTAACTTGTGTGAAAGCTTGTATGAACATTATATTTTCCTTCATAAAACAAAACACCAAGATATGTTGATCCCACCTATTACATATCCCTTTCTTAGATTGTAGAAAAACATCAAGAGATATACACAACTGGACTAAACAAAATAGAACGCGCAAAATTAGACATTAGTAATACCTATAGGGAGATTTAACGGTTAAATAACTATATTTGGGCTCCAACCAGCAACCACTCTACTAGTGGGTGTTTAGATGTGTGTCTAACTTGTTGAGGCATATAGTAAGTACAAGGACCAACAAGGTCGTGTTGACATGTGTCATTTCTAGTCTCGTAAAAAAAAAAATTAGTACCCAAGAGTATGTTAGTTTGTTGTTAAAAAAATAATTATTCTAAGTGAGAATAATCACTTTGAAAAAACACTATCTAAAGATATGGTTTGGTCATTTGAAATATGACATACAGGGTGTTTGGGCTAATACAAATCGTTTATAATAAGTTTTTTTTACTATTTTTGGGAACGGCGAATTTCATTACCGAAAACCAGAAAGGCGCTAGAACCCAACAAACAACAAATTACAAAGTCGAACATTGCCACTTATTCCAATCCAACAATAAACTAGTTGAACGATTTTTAATCCATAGGTAGCTTAACAACTTTATAAGTTAATATTTAATAACAGGATAACAAGATAAGTAGGCTATCACTCACACAATCCATATACTGCTTACAATAACAAGATAAACTGGAAAAAACAGTTTGTACATTGGGAATAATTCTATTTGAGTAACATTTGTATAAAATTTTATTTAATATAATTAGTTATTCAAATTTGGGCTCCCTAATTATTACTCTACATAAGAAACAATTTTAAACTATTACTAATATGTTACTAATTACATATTACAATATAACGATGCAAGATAACTAAAGCTGTATTATTTTTTAGATATAACAAACACACACATATAATAATTATATATATTATTTATATATATATAATTATTTAAAGGGTCAGTGACAGATCCAGATTTTTTTATCAATAGGGCAAAAAACGCCCGGTCAAATTGGATTGACCAAAATACGCCAAAATAATTATAACTAAGTTCTTATATATTTGGGGTTTCACTTCATAATTCCCATAATTTAAATTTGTGAATATAGGCAAGTTTAATATATTTTAGAATTTTTTTTGAAGTTAAATAAAAAGCATAACATTTAATTTTACAAAGCATAAGTATGCCTTGAAAACAAATTACTGAAATTTCCGCTATAGCTTACTGACTCAACTAAATTCCATTTATACTTCGAGAAAATCCATGTAACATACATGGTATATAAAATAGTTTTTCTTTGAAAATGGATTTTTTTTCTTACATTTCTCCAAGGACACCTTTCCCTTACTCAAAACTATATGTACATGCGTTACTAGGTGTAAAGAATAATTCATCATATAAAATATATTCATGAAGACATTTTCGCAGCATGTTAAATATGAAATTCATAAGGTTACAAGTTTACAACTATACGATATTTTCGCAATGTGTTAAATATCATTGGCGGATCTAGCCTGAAAATTCAGATGTATCAAAAAAAAATTAGGATCAGGGGTATCCTTTGTATAACGAAGACGGAGTTGAGGGGTATTTTTTACACTACAAAGACGGAGTTGATGGGTATTTTTACAATACGGAGACGGGGTTGAAGGGTAGCACGTGCTACCCCTGCCAACACACTAAACCTGCCTCTGTTAAATATAAAATTCATAAGGTTATAAGCTTACAACAATAATCCACGTAACATCTAATTCATAAGGTTACAAGTTTACAACTATAAGCGACGATATTTTCGCAACACGTTAAATATAAAATTCATAAGGTTATAAGCTTACAACAATAATCCAGTAACGTCTATGCCCGCAAATTAGAAAATCGGATGATGTGTTATAAGGTTTTTATGGTTTGAAGAGGTTCTTATTATTCTTATACATATATTGTTACATGTTTAACAATCCATCCATAATTCCATATCTTTCAACTCCAAATTGAAAGGAAGATATATTCCATGAGTATTTTTCGACTAAGGGTGTATAGGTAAAATTTGTTGGGAAGAGTTGAAATTTTTATTTGTATAGAGGTGTTTGTTTCACAAGGTTGTTGTATTTAATTATTTATAGATAAAAAGTATAATTAAATACAAAATTACCAAAAAAACCTCAAATAATAAGATAATAAATTAAAGAGTAATTTAATATTTTTTTTGAATGGTAACGCTTGCTCTACTCTACTAATTTAATCAAAGTTATAATGCTATTGAAAAACCTCAAATAACGCAATTTCTTCTTATTAACTAAAACGTCTTTCAAACTCAATTTTGTTGTATTAAATCTCTATAGTTATCTATATGAAAATTATGTAAATTAATAACTTGTACTCAATTAATTAATCAAAATTTGTTGAAGTAACACTTAATTATGTTGTATAAAAATATACATCTTATTTTAAGGGGCAATATACATCTTATTTTAAAGGGCAAGACACTTTAAAATCGTAAAACTCATCTTAAAAGTTAAAAAAGTGAGTTGAGTGACTTTTTTTTTTTTTTTTTTTTTGTGTGTTTTACTGTCTATGAACATCAATATTTAGATTTATACTTTTATTTAAAGCTCTAGTATTTATTTTTATCAAAGTGTTTCACAAAATAAATGTAACTAAAATATGTATAATGACATCGAATAACCTAAAAATTAAGCTCCGGACAAAATTAATTAGAAGGTATTCGAGTAACGTAATTAACACTAATTTATATAAACACCTAAAAAGCATATTGGTGTAAAGTAATAGTAACATTTGCCGTTAAAAAAACTAATTCATAAATGTGACGTCATTATCTAGTTTCACTTGAAAGGTATACTTTTTAAATCATCTATTTTTTGTTTGACTTTAATCAATTGACTTCTATAAGTCAACCGTTGACCACGAATTCAATGAATTGATCAAATATCCTTTTATTATTGGTGGGTTACATATTGTCTTTGATGTTGGTCTCAAAACAAAGTATTATCTTCAAACAAGATATTACATACAGAAAATCCAATTGTTAAAAATCACCCGAGTCGATTTGGTTCAAAACGTAACACTTCTATCGACCGCGTAATTTGAGAACTCGGTTTTACTTGCCTGACAGTTGCTCGTTTCACGCGATGGAAGTTTCTAGAAACTTTACAGCCTTTCTGTTGGGCTTTCTGATTTAAATTAAAAATTGCATTCTATTTCACCTGCATAAAAAAAGTAAATTCAGAAAACTATGTTTATGACCACCTGTCATGTTTTATCTCTAGCGGGTCGAACGGGTCAATTAAGAAAGAGTCAACTGCCATTTCCGTCCCTGTGGTTTGTCCAATTATGTCGGCCCAGGCCAAATTTCAAATTTGTACTATTTCCATCACTGACATTCTTGAAACATGCGAGTTCCGTCCAAAATTAACATCTGTTAGACCACCCGTAGTGGGGCGTGATTTTTAAAAAAAATTGAAAAAAAACGCCTTAAAACGCCCCCCCCCCCCATTACACTAGGCGTTATTTTAAAAAAAAAATTCTGAAATTTGAGTTTGGCGTTATTATTAAAACGCTGCATACCTCCATTTCATTCTTGCGTGTAGCCAATGGGAGAAGAAGTTGGTTTGACCAGCCAATGATCATTTAGTTTGTTTGTTTTTTTTTTAATGATTGGAAGGGGCATTATTCCCACTACGCCATTTTTGCAATAACGCCCCATGCTGACTGGACTGCCACGTGTCGGATAATGCCCCATGGTGGGGGCATTATTTTTCTTAACCACTACACATGGTCTTATGCCAGTTTCGTCCGAGTGGTTTGTCCAATTATGCCGGCAGGTTTTAACAGACGTTAGTTGTTTGGACAGAACTGGCATGTTTCAAGAATGTCAGGGACTGAAATAACACAAATATGAAATTTGGCCTGGACGGGCATAATTGGACAAACCACCAAGACGAAAATGGCAGTTAACTCATTAAGAAAATAGAATACGGTCAAATAGGTCAAAAAGGCTTTGCCTAAATGGCTAAATGTACCCCTATGTGCTTGTTAAACCCCCTATGCATACATGTATAAAAAATGTATACGTGCGTATAGGGCTGCAAACGAACTGAACGAACACGGACAAGACCTTGTTTGTGTTCGTTTGTTTAGAAATATATGTGTTCGCGAACCGTTCACGAACACTTATCGAACGAGATTTTATGTTCGTGTTCGTTTGTTAAGGAAATGAACTTGTTCGTGTTCGTTTGTGTTTGTTTGTTAATTTTAGGCAACGAACAAAAACGAATGTTTACGAACACAAATGAGCACAAACTAATGTTCATGAACAAAAATGGAAACAAACGAACACAAACAATCGTTCATGAACAGAATATATAATACACTGACATTTAATAGATATTTAATTTGTCGGAATTTTGAAGTATTTAAATAAATATAAAAACTAAAAACACTAATGAACTATCGAACACAAACGAACACGTTACCGAACGTTCATGAACATAAACGAACAAACACGACCTCTGTTCATGTTTGTTCATTTAACGAAACGAACGAAATTTCTTGTTCGTGTTCTTTTGTTTAATAAACGAACGAACACAAACGAACTTCGCGCCGAACGGTTCACGAACTGTTCGCCGAACGTTTGGTTCGTTTGCAACCCTACGTGTGTATGGTACTTTATGTGTTTTATACAGGCATAACATGTATAAAAAATGTATACGTGCGTATGGTACTTTACGTGTTTTATACAGGCATAACAAGTGGTATATGAACGTATAAAATTGGTATACCGGCATGTATAAGAAGTAGTATACAGGCGTATAAGTGCTTTCAAACAGGACAAAGTGAAATTTTTTTTACTTTTTATTTTCAAAATCTTTAGTTTGGTATTAAAATTGTTGATGTATATGGACTATGGTTCATGAATTTTAAACATATGCATAACTTCATGTATAACATATTAAAAAATTAAATAAATGATAAATGACCAGTTCCAAGTCCCAAACCGTCAGCTGGACCGTTAAACCGCCAAACCTCAAAACCAAACCGTATAAATCTCAAATTGCCCAACCCGGCCAACTGTTGGTTTCAATTTATGCGAAAAAGAAAACCCATCATTTTATTCAAAGACTGAAATTATTATTCTATTTAAACTTTAAATTTTAAATTTTATTAAAAGACTGAAATTATTATTCGATTGAACTTAATTTAAAAAATATATATATTTCATTAAATCACATTCTATCAAAAACCTGCATTAATTGCAATTCTGAAATTGTTGCATTTTAAGGGGTGATAGAATTAATATTTAGCTATTAATTACTGAAATTATTATTCTATTTAAACTTTAAATTTTATTCAAAGACTGAAATTATTATTCGATTGAATTTAATTTAAAAAATATATATATATATATTTCATTAAATCACATTCTATCAAAAACCTGCATTAATTGCAATTCTGAAATTGTTGCATTTTAAGGGGTGATAAAACTAATATTTAGCTATTAATTTAATGCATTGACTTTTTTTTTGAAAGGTGCGAATTATTCGCGAATGTCGGGAGGTCTAGCATACGTTGTCTTAACCGGGTCCGTGCTATAGAGCCCCCTCGCATAATAGATCCCCAATTTAAACCCGTCAACGAGAAACCCCTGTCACCCAGACTCGAACTTGAGACCTGGAGGGGAAAACTCACCCGGGCCCACCATAGGTGGAACTTAAATACCTGTGGCCCACCATAGCTATTAATTTAATGCATTGACTATAATTCCTGAACTTTGTATACTTTTATAAAAGGGTGTACCTATTGGCACACCCAAATGCCTATATGCACACCAAAAAGGGCTTTTTTGTCCTATATGCACACCTTGTAGTGTCGAGTTGTGGCCAAAGCGCGGCGTTTTGGTCCGGTCAACCAGACAAAAGACTGACTGGTGTCTGACGGGTCTGTTGACCGGACCAAAACGCCGAGCTTTGGCTGCGTTTTGGTCCTGTCAACCAGACAAAAGATTGTCCCTGGTTGACAGAACCAAAACGCGAGCTTGACGGGTGTCTGACGGGTCTGTTGACCGGACCAAAACGCAGAGCTTTGGCTGCGTTTTGGTCCTGTCAACCAGACAAAAGATTGACCGGGTGTCTGGTTGACAGAACCAAAACGCGGCCAAAGCTCGGCGTTTTGGTCCGGTCAAAAGACCCGTCAGTCTTTGTCTGATTGACCGGACCAAAACGCCGCGCTTTGACCGCAGCTCGACACTACTGGGTGTGCATATAGGACAAAAAAGTCCTTTTTGGGCTGACTATCTACACACCAAGTGTACAAATAGTCTCCCCCTTATAAAAATAACATCTTAACATTTATTCCATTAAATTAAATACCTGAATTAGTAGTTTTCCAAATTGAAGTCAAAAGGGCGCCTCAAGAGACTCATCCCATACATCTGCACTTCCATTAGAAGCATCATCCGCATCGTCTTCCATCGAAAGCCTTATATATTCGCGATGCGCAAATCGGTCCCACTCGGTCAACGTTGGATTCTCACGCTCCTGTTTACGACAAAACAGTTATTTACGTTTCTACCCCCCTATTCATTTTAGCAAAATATTAATTTAAAAAAAAATACTTTTGTGATTGATACCTGACGAATGAGAAACGGGTCGCGAGATTCAAAGGCCATGAACTTATTAAGGTTAAATAAGATATTGAAACAACTCCCGGAAAGCTTGTTTCCTTTCAAGTCGTTTAAAGTAAAATACGCCTCATCCTGTAAGTCGAATATTTTTTGATTAAATAATATATGTGATAATTATATGAGAACTAGAAGTGAGTCATATCGACCCATTTACTAATGATTTTACGAACCGCCAAAATTTTAGGTTGCGTTTTTACACAGAAGAACAGGTCAAACAAAAAATACGAGCGACAGTCGCTAACACAAGATACGTAGGTTCAGGTTATATACGAGCTGACACGGCTAACCCATTTAAACGGTGATCGAATTCTGACCAAAACACGACATTAGCATGAGAACACAAATCTAACACGGTTTATGCTATATATTTTAGGTTTGCAGACTATGCAGTTAATATCAGTCACCATGTAAAATATCGTGTCAAATATCATATTTGGTCAGAATATCAGTAATTCGGTACCAATATTATCGGCGATATTTGACCGATATATCACCAATATATAACTGAATTGTTAGTGTTAAATTGCTATATATATAAATTCTGCATGATATTAAAATTACCGATATCTCACTGAGATAGCCTATATCTCAAATACCGGTCCTTGACCGATATCCGATATTTTACCACATTAACTGCATGGCTTGCAGATGGACCCATTTCACATGTTTATGTCATAACTTAGAGTAAATTGCCATTTTAGTCCCTGAGGTTTGACCAAAATTGCCACTTTAGTTCAAATAGTTTTTTTCTTGCCATTTTAGTCCAAATAGTTTTGTTTTCTGCCATTTTAGTCCCTGACTTTTTTCATTTTTGCCATTTTCATCCAACCCACTAAGTCCATTAAAAAAATTTAGTTAACTTAGGTGAATTTTGGTCAAACCACATTTTTCTTTCTTTTTTTGCAGGTGCGATGGTATGGGGATAGTGTTGTGCCGGTTTACAGTAAAGATGATGGCGGTGGTTGTTGGTTTTACGATGATGGCGGTGGTGTTGGCTGATGACGTGGGTGGCGGAAAAGTAGCCGGTGGTGGTGGAAATGGCGGGTGGTGATGGTGGTGAGGTGGGTGGGTGGGTGATGACGTTGCAGGCAGGTGGCGGCGATGATAGAAGGTTGTGATGGGGTGGGTGGTGGGAGGTGGTGGTCGATGAAAATGGCAAAAAATGACAAAATTCAGGGACTAAAATGACAGAAAACAAAACCATTTGGACTATAATGGAAAGAAAAAAACTATTGGACTAAAGTGGCAATTTTGGTCAAACCTCAGGGACTAAATGGTAATTTACTCCATAACTTAAACTGATTGGGTATTTTATGCCAAAAGTTAAAAGATAAAATTAAGAATCATGTTTATAGTTTAAACGTTGTTATTTTATGTATATTTGTATGTTTTTGTTGTAAATTTGTAATTACGAATGAAACTATGACTAGCACTTAAAATTAAACAAGACAAATGATAACACTAGCCCAGCCCATTTTGACCGTACAAAAAATTACTCCATTTGAACATGAGCCCATTTTAACGCACTACCCAATCGGGTATGACCCGTTAGACCAAGACGAGCCGGGTACCTGTGGTTTAACCATGTCGACTATCTGACATAATATGTCCTCAAAAAGAACAGGCTCTTGGGCCATACATTCCATCCTATGTAACTGCTCTTCATAGAAAAACTGTAACTCGTTCCTTGTCAGCACACCGTTTCCGTCTAAATCTATACACTTAAACCTGAAAACAAGTTTTCATCTTTTTTGTTAACGAACATTTTAACCCTGTGCAATACACGGCTTGAATTAGTAAAACTTGGTTTTATTTTTATAATTTTAAGAGTTAATTGCTGTTTTCGTCCCTGTGGTTTGTCAAAAATCACTATTTCAGTCCATTAGTTTAAAAATTACGATTTCAGTCCCTGTGGTTTCACTTTCGTAACCATTTCAGTCCCTGTGGTTTCACTTTCGTAACCATTTCAATCCATTTATTCTGTTAGTACAGGTACTGAAATGGTTACAAGGTGGACTGAAATGGTTACGAAAGTGAAACCACAGGGATTGAAATCGCAATTTTTAAACTAATAGACTGAAATAGTGATTTTTGACAAACCACAGGGATGAAAACAGTAATTAACTCTAATTTTAAATATGTGGGATCATAAAAGGCAAAAGAAGAAAATGAGAATCACAACTCTTAAATTTGAAAAAAAGCGGAATGTAATATTGAAAAGGAAATCGGGTAAATTTGAAACAGGCAAGGATCCGCGTGTAAGTTAAATGGGTATACGGTTTAGGCGAAAAACAAAAATTAAGGTTGCCTAGAATTGTGCCATGTGTCCCTTAAATTTTTTTTTATTATTATGTTTAGGTATAAGGCATAATAAATAAGTAATAATATAAAGATAGGGATAGAGATTATATATAATGATTTAACATGTATATTTCTACATTGTAGGAAGTAAAAATTAATATTTGAATTCAAATTAGTATAAAAGATAAATGTGAGAGACTGATTCTAGTTGTGACACGTGGCATTCTTTGGAATCATTTATTATAGAGTTAATTGCCCGGATGGTCCCTGTGGTTTCACGTTTTTTCATGTTTAGTCCCCACCTTTTGGAAATAGCAGGTATGCTCCCTATGGTTTGTCCTTTTGTTACTCGGATAGTCCCCTGACATTTACTCAGGGGACTATCCGAGTAACAAAATGACAAACCATAGGGAGCATACCTGCTATTTCCAAACTAACTGACATCTACTCAGGGGACTATCCGAGTAACAAAATAACAAACCATAGGGAGCATACCTGCTATTTTCAAAAGGTGGGGACTAAATGTGAAAAAACGTTAAACCACAGGGACCATCCGGGCAATTAACTCTAATAGGGATTATAATAATAACTAATGCGATGCTCCAAAGATAAAATTACGATTATACCAGTACTCAAGACTCGGCTCAGATGACTTATCCTCTTCAGCCAAAATGAAGTAAACAAAATCTTCATATCCCATTTTCCCTTCAACTTCACTCGTGAACTTTCTTGGAACCTGAGATTTAACTGAAGCATTAAAAAGACATACAGGTTGAAAAATGGCAGGTTAGGTAACGGGTTGGGTTGGGACGGGTCGGGTAGGTTCGGTTAAGGTGATCTCAAATAACTTTCTACCCATTTAAAAAAAATAGTTAGTTTGTTAAATAAAAGAGTAAACTGCCAAAATGGTCCCTGAGGTTTGGTCACTTTTGCCATTTTAGTCCAAAACTCAAATCTTTTGAATCTGGGTCCCTGTGGTTTCAAATTTGTTGCCACTTTCATCCAAAAGCAAAATCTTGTCAGATTTTTCAGTTAACATCAAGTTTTTTTTGTCTTTTTCCTCCCTTTTAATGAAAGGGCAAAATGGTCAGATTTTTTTAATTTGTTATAATAAAACGTTAAAAGACCATTTTGCCCTTCATTATAAGGGAGAAAAAAGACAAAAAAATGGATGTTAACTAAAAAATCTGACCAGATTTTGATTTTGGATGAAAATGGCAACAAAATTGAAACCACAGGGACCCAGATTCAAAAGTTTGAGTTTTGGACTAAAATGACAAAAGTGACCAAACCTAAGGGACCATTTTAGCTGTTAACTCTAAATAAAATAAGAGTAAGGTACACGGATGGTCCGTATGGTTAACCTAAGGTTTGGATTTGATCCCTAGCTTTTCAAAAGTACACGGGTGGTCCCTATGGTTTGCACTTTGTAATGAATGCATTAAGTCCCCAGCTAACAAATCTAAAGGTTTTAGCAAGTCCGAGTTAGGGACTAATTGCGTTACAAGGTGCAAACTACAGGGACCATGATGTACTTTTGGCAAAAATTGGGGGCTAAATGCGTTACAAAGTGCAGACCAGTATACCACAGAGACCATGATGTACTTTTGGCAAAAAAAATTGGGGATTAAATGCTTTACAAAGTGCAAACCACAGGGACCATGATGTACTTTTGGCAAAAAAAATTGGGGACTAAATGCGTTACAAAGTGCAAACCACAGGGACTATCCATGTATTTTCAATTTATAATAGTAAATAATATTATAAAAACAGAGACGATTACAGACTAATGGCAGGTAGACGAGCAACAAGTTGCGCCGCTACCCCCTTCTGAATAGCAAACTCTACCCTGCTAAACACAAAATTCTGCCCCTTAACATGCGCGGTGTTACTATGATAAATTTTGGAAAGCTAGGGACCAAATCCAAAATTTTGGTCAACCACAGGGACCGTCCATGTACCTTTACTCATAAAATAATAATACCATATTTTTTTTATTAAATGATTAAGGATGTTTTTGTAATTAAACAATTTGGGCAAGAACTTTCGACCTTACTCGACCCTTTGACTCATTTCCTTTTGAACTATTTTTTTATAATTTAATTGTTTAACCGTTTCATTTAAGCTAATTATTTTATTTGACCCGAGCCGAGGGGACAAAACATAACCTTTATTGATGAAAAAACATAATAATTCTTCACATAAACGTTACAAACCTGAGAGAATATTCGATCAACAATTCTGTAAGTGAGCGCATGGTTACCATATCGTATAAGATTCTCTTTATCGATCAAGAAATCATGATCAGTGTCCAGCTCCCAGAACTTACAATATATTACGTAGAAGTGCTCATAAGAGAAAAACCTAATTAAAAATAAAAATAAAAAAATGAATAAATATTCCTGAAGTTAAAATTTATAGTTTCATCTTTTAATGTGAAAAATATAGTTGATTTAGAACAATAAAAATTACTCAAATTAGAGTAAACTTCCGTTTTGCTCTCTGTGGTTTGGTCACTTTAACGGTTTTGCCCCAAACCTTTAAAAATAGCCATTTTACTCCCTGATGTTTTGGTTTTGTTGCCAGTTTGCTCCCTGCGGGGAGCAAAATGGAAAAACAAACAATTTGGATGGAGTTAGAGGCGGGGAGCAAACTGGCAAAAAAACCGAAACATCAGGGAGTAAAATGGCTATTTTTAAAGGTTTGGAGCAAAACCGTTAAAGTGACCAAACCACAGGGAGCAAAACGGAAGTTTACTCTAAAAATAAATATCTTTTTGATAAACTATTACCTTAAAACTTTGTTTATGTCCTCTTCTTCATCGGCGTGAAGCATTGCAGCAATTAAGTTTCCACGTTTGAGTTCCTTGAGTGTAAGACGACCGTTACCCGCTCGATTCACGTAGTAGTAGATTCTGTATATTACCGTTTCAGCTGGCAATAACAATAAAAAATATCTTAAAACAAATAATTGTATTCAACAGATAATAGAGAAAAATGCATAAACAGATAAAACTTTACACCTTTCCCATACCACTAACAAATTAGTTGAAAAACATAAATCAACAATTATTCTAGTACGTTATGTTTTTCTAATGACTTTGTAATGTTTTTATTTTTTTAATGAAATTATGGGTTTTTTTTTAAATTTTATAGTTATTAAAATTGGCATTTAATTTAAAAAATAAAATATATAAATAAAAAAATAATTAGGTAATGATGACGGGGCTTTATCCCACACCCTGCAAGTTAAGGGAGGGCGTGATAAAGCCCCCTGGCTGACGTGGATCCTAGGTGGCGCTGACGTGTCATGATAAAGGGGCTTTATCCCACACCCCATAGCCTAAGATGCCATATCAACAACTTTTTTTTTAAATCAGCAAAAAAATATACCATATCTCTCTTGAAATTCAGGTGTGCTCTGTAAGAATTCCAATCCTGGATGCGTTGTCAGTAGCTCACGAAGTATCGGTTTGAAATCCTCCTATAGCCGAGTTGAAAACAAATTAATATGATAGTTCTCAATTTACGGTTAAAAGATTATATATATATATATATATATATATATATATATATATATATATATATATATAACAAAATAAATCAATCAATCAATAAAAGAAGCAAGGTAATGAAAACTAAACATCTAGAGGGAAAGAGAACAAACTCACTTCATTGCTACTGTTATTTTTAATTGATGATTTTTTTTTAAAAAAGAGTAAACTGCCATTTTGGTCCCTGTGGTTTGGTCAATTTTGCCACTTTAGTTCAAAACTCAAACTTTTTGCATCTGGGTCCTGTGGTTTCAGTTTTATTGCCATTTTGGTCCAAAAATGAAATCAGGTCATATTTGTCTTATAAAATCCTGCTATTTTGTCATTTTCCGTAGGTGCAAAATGATCATTTCTTTTTTATAAATAAATACCATATTTTATAAGACAAATATGACCTGATTTGCCCCTGAGGAAAATGATAAAATTGCAGGATTTTATAAGACAAATATGACCTGATTTCATTTTTGGACCAAAATGGCAATAAAACTGAAACCACAGGACCCAGATGCAAAAAGTGTGAGTTTTGGACTAAAGTGGCAAAAGTGACCAAACCACAGGGACCAAAATGGCAGTTTACTCTTTAAAAAAAGGTATATTGATATATTACCAGCTTTGCCCTTATATCCTGTATACAGACTATAATCTATGAGTAAAGTACATGGATGGTCCCTGTGGTTTACCAAAATTTTGGATTTGGTCCCTAGCTTTCCAAAAGTACATGGATAGTCCCTGTGGTTTGCAATTTGTAACGTATTTAGTCCCCAGCCAACATATCTTAAGGTTTTAGCATGTCCGAGTTAGGGACTAAACGCGTTACAAAGTGCAAACCACAGGGACCATCCATGTACTTTTGGCAAAAGTTGGGGACTAAATGCGTTACAAAGTGCAAACCACAGGGATCATCTGTGTACTTTTGAAAAGCTAGGGATCAAATCCAAATTTTTGGTAAACCACAGGGATCATCTGTTTACTATACTCATAATCTATATAAAGTACCTGATAATATGTAAAAAGTACAGATACATGTCATATTGATTTAAAAGTCGATATATCTCTAATTTTCAAACGATATGCAATTATTGTTTTGAGTTAAATGCCAGTTTAGTCCCTGTGGTTAGGGCGATTTTGCCAGTTTAGTCCAAAGGTTTGAAATGTTGCCATTTTAGTCCAAATAGTTTGAAACATTGCCATTTTAGTCCACTGGGTTAACTTCATCCCATTTTTCTGTTAACGAGAAGGGCAATTCGGTCATTTTATATGGCCGAATTGCCTTTCTATTTAGCAGAATTATATATAAAATGACTGAATTGCCCTTCTAGTTAACAGAAAAAATGGATGAAGTTAACCCAATGGACTAAAATGCCAACGTTTGAAACTATTTGGACTAAAATGGCAACGTTTCAAACCTTTGGACCAAACTAGAAAAATTGCCCAAACCACAGGGACTAAAAAGGTATTTAACTCTATTGTTTTTATAACTCAAAGAAAGTCAATGTTATATTTGGCAGACATTACTAAACCAAAAAATGTAACATTTTTAAAAGAGTTAATAGCCAAAATGGTCCCTGAGGTTTGCTCACTTTTGCCACTTTAGTCCAAAATCCAAAAATTTTAAATTTGGGTCCCTGAGGTTTGCATTTTGTTGCCATTTTAGTCCAAATTTCAAAAACCCCCTTTTTTGACTGTTGCAAACAGCCTATTTTGTTCTTTTGTGCAGGGGTATTCTGGGTTCTTGATATGAGTTTGTTATAATAACTCATAAAAGTGACTAAAATACCCCTGCACAAAAGGACAAAATAGGCTGGTTGCTACAGTCAAAAAAGGGAGTTTTTGAAATTTGGACTAAAATGGCAACAAAATGCAAACTTCAGGGACCCAGATTTAAAAATTTTGGATTTTGGACTAAAGTAGCAAAAATGAGCAAACCTCAGGGACCATTTTGGCTATTAACTCTTTTTAAAATTCCAAATAACTAAGAAAAATGACCTGAGTTAAATATCTCAAATCAGGCTGCTTTAATAACATAAATATCTGAGTTGCTACGTCTTTCGTCAGCATGTTATTGACCCAAAAATCCACAAATGCATCCCTGAAAACATATTATTAGAAACAAGAGTTAATTACTGTTTTCGTCCCCGAGGTTTGTCAAAAATCACTATTTCAGTCCATTAGTTTAAAATTTGCGATTTCAGTCCCTGTGGTTTCACTTTCGTAACCATTTCAGTCCCTGTGGTTTCACTTTCGTAACCATTTCAATCCATTTATTCTGTAAGTACAGGGACTGAAATGGTTACGAAAGTGAAACCACAGGGACTGAAATCGCAATTTTTAAACTAATGGACTGAAATAGTGATTTTTGACAAACCACAGGGACGAAAACAGTAATTAACTCTAGAAACAATATAGTTGATACATCAACCATTATGTAAGATTAAAACGAACTTTTTATGTTAGAAAATATTAAGTAAGAAACTCACTTGGTTACAACGCCGGTATTACCAACGTCTATCTTTTTAAAAAGAGTCGTAGAGAAGAACGATGGCAGCATGCATATTTCCTTCGTAACAGGTTTAAACTCTATTCATTCAAAGCAAAAATTAAAAATTAGCTATATAATTACATGGTGTAAAAAAAAAAAAAAAAAAAAAAAAAAAAAAAAAAAAAACACAGCGAAAATGTAAAACTCACCATCCAATGATAGGCCATTGGCATGACCGTAGAAGAACTGGTTACTTCTAAATAAACAACGTTCTTTTAGTTCGTTAGGGGGTGGACGTCCATTTTGAAAATAGAACTGCAACCATATAAACTATTTTAGTTAAATCCAAATAAATTAAAGAAACCGCGGGTCTATTCGTGTTACGTTTTATGCATAAGGAGTCAGACGACCCTGATTAAAAAATAAAGAGTATAATGCACGGATAGTCCCTGTGGTTTGGTGAAATTTCACCTTTAGTCCCCAACTTTTCAGAATTACACTCTTAGTCCCTGTGGTTTGACAAGCTGTTACTCAGATAGTCCCTAAAGCGGATGAAGGTTACTCGGATAGTCCCTGTGGTTTGACAAGTTGTTACTCAGATAGTCCCTGTGGTTTGACAAGTTGTTACTCGGATAGTCCTTGTCATTTCACACCCACTTAACCAGAAAAACTAACCTCCATCCTCTTTGGGGACTATCCAAGTAACAACTTGTCAAACCACAGGGACTAAGAGTGTAATTTTGAAAAGTTGGGGACTAAAGGTGAAATTTAATCAAACCACACGGACTATCCGTGCATTTTACTCATAAATAAATAAATAAATAAATAAATAAATAAATAAATAAAATCACTCCCTCCGCTGGAAAACAAATGTCCACCTTTCTACATATTTAAAAATGCATTACTTGCACGTTCGTCACACTGTGTGCCTTTTATCTAGACTATAGTGAACATTTACTTTGGAACGAAGGGAGTAGTTAAAAAAGAAAGGGGTCAAAATACCAAAACGGGGTTAATAGTGTAATAAAATAGTTTCTGCAATAATATTTGAGCTACGCAGTTAATGTGTTAAAATATCGATATTTGAGATACAAGTTATCTCAGTGAGATATCGATGGGATATCGGTACTTTTAATATCATGCAGAATTTATATATATAGCAATTTAACACTAACAATTCAGTGATACATCGGTTATATCGGTCAACTAAGGGTGATATATCGGTTATACCGGTCAATATCAATGATAATACAGGTACCGATATTTTACATGGAGACCCCGATATATCACCGATATTAATTGCATAGTATTTGAGTCATATATATCTATAATGATGTTTAAAAGAACTTGCACAAAAAGTATCTTGAGTCAACACAGCTTGACCCGACACATTTCGATTTGCAAAAAAAAAAAAAAAAAAAAAAAAAAAAAACAACTCATTTTGACCTGACAAAAACTGCCCATTTGACCCGATCCCATTTACCCGACTCACCCGCTCATTTTCCACCTCTACTAAAAGCAATGGCGCAATGCATACAAGAATTAGTAATTGGGGTAGCAAACCTGAGGTATTATCTCTTTGATGGGCTCGGTAATTACTTTCAAAGGAGAACCTAGAACAGACGGGCCCCTCTGTTTTGTTATGCGAGGAGAACCCGAAGAGCTTCTTGGTGAAAGTGGAGGCACAAGGTTGTTTCCGGCAGACTTTGGGCTGGAAGTTGCTCCAGCTACATTCAATGAAGCGCCTGCCTTAGCCTTATTTAGCAAAGACTTCACCTATTTACAAAAAAAAAAAAAAAAAAAAAAAAAAAAAAAAAGAAACATAAACATTTTATCTTGTATACAAAAAAACTATTTGCACAAATGGATGCTAGAGAGTGTAATACTAAATTACTGTTTTCGTCCCTGTGGTTTGTCAAAAATCACTATTTCAGTCCATTAGTTTAGAAATTGCGATTTCAGTCCCTCTGGTTTCACTTTCGTAACCATTTCAATCCCTGTGGTTTCACTTACATAACCATTTCAATCCATTTATTCTGTAAGTACAGGGACTGAAATGGTTACGAGGTGGACTGAAATGGTTACGCAAATGAAACCACAGGGACTGAAATCGCAATTTTTAAACTAATGGACTGAAATAGTGATTTTTGACAAACCACAGGGACGAAAACAGTAATTAACTCCTTATGCTTGCTTGTAAATACTAAATAGTGCAGAGGTCTATTTTACAAGAGTAGTGTAATTAAGATGTTTAAAGGATCCTAACAATATTGATTGCTTGTGATAAAAATTCATGCTAAAACAACAAAAGAGTAAAGTACACCGATGGTCCCTTTGTAACGCATTTAGTCCCTAGCCAACAAATCTAAGGGTTTTAGCATGTCCAAGTGAGGGACTAAATGCGTGACAAAGTGCAAACCACAGGGACCATCCATGTACTTTTGGAAAAAGTTGGGGACTAAATGCGTTACAAAGTGCAAACCACAGGAACCATCTGTGTACTTTTGGAAAGCTAGGGACCAAATCCAAAATTTAAGTAACCATGAGTGAGTTAAAGACGAAATAGGAGTAGGTAAGAGAAGAAATACCAATAGATATTGTTATTAATTTCAACTAAAAGATTAAAAAAAATATAGTTCTTATTAGAGTTAATTACTGGAGTTAATTACTGTTTTCGTCCCCGTGGTTTGTCAAAAATCACTATTTCAGTCCATTAGTTTATAAATTGCGATTTCAGTCCCTGTAGTTTCACTTTCGTAACCATTTCAGTCCCTGTGGTTTCACTTTCGTAACCATTTCAATCCATTTATTCTATTAGTACAGGGACTGAAATGGTTACGAGGTGGACTGAAATGGTTACGAAAGTGAAACCACAGGGACTGAAATCGCAATTTTTAAACTAATGGACTGAAATAGTGATTTTTGACAAACCACATGGACGAAAACAGTAATTAACTCTAATTTTACTGTTTTCGTCCATGTGGTTTGTGAAAAATCACTATTTCAGACCATTAGTTTAAAAATTGCGATTTGAGTCCCTGTGGTTTCACTTTCGTAACCATTTTACTCCCTGCGGTTTCACTTTCGTAACCATTTCAATCCATTATTCTGTTAAGTACATGGACTGAAATGGTTACGAGGTGGACTGACATGGTTACGAAAGTGAAACCACAGGGACTGAAATCGCAATTTTTAAACTAATGGACTGAAATAGTGATTTCTGACAAACCACAGGGACGGAAACAGTAATTAACTCTTCTTATTTTATAACAAAAAACCAATAATTTAAGAAGTCCCAAAGCATATCTTGTTGAATTCGGTAAGTGAAGAAACACTAATAGTTTCCTATTTATTATAGTTATAAAAGACAAAAGCGAAGTTCTTCGATAGTTATTACTTTCTACTTGCAAAGTTTAAGCATAATTATAATAGTCTCTTAAAGTAGATAATCATAATCAATCTACCTTTATCCAAATATTTATTATCCGTTAGATCAAAACTCAAAATTGCAGATATGCAGCTTTAACAAGCAATGCCCCCCCCCCCCCTTAAAGGGTACCTCTAATTGTGTCTCCTTATCTCAGAATTTCAAACGCTTCTACCGTAAGTGTAGCCTATGTAGTCTAAGGCCCAGGTTCCGCACAGCGCAATAATGCTTTGCGTCCATCAAGGCGCATAGGGGCAAGAAAACAAAAATAAACGGCCAAAATTTGCAAAAAAATATATATATATATATATAAAAACATCTAAATTGGTCTGAAAACTAGTCTAAAACATCTAAAAATTGCCTAGAACATGTTTACTCTGTGAACCTTGCTTGCTCGGGCCCTCATTTTTAAGCACCTTACGTCTTCAACCATAGTTGTTAATAGCGAATAGCGACAAGGGACCTGTATGCTACATAGTGAATAGCGACAAATAGCGACCGCTATTTTAAAAATAGTGATGCACTAGAAAAAGAATTTTGAAAATTTTTATATGTATATTATATTAAAATACCCTGGTCTATACGCTATTTTACATGTATATTTAACAAAAACCTATAATCCAGCTATTTTATAGCTATCTCATCATCATCATCATACCCAGTAAATCCCACCAATAGCAAAGCGAGGTAGGGTCTGAAGAGGGTAAGATGTAGACAGCCTTACCTCTACCCCGTAGGAATAGAGAGACTGCTTCCAGTGAGACCCCCTGCTCGAATTTTATAGCTATATCTAATTACTATTTATATCAAAAAAATAAAATTAACTGTTACTATTCTCGCTATCAGTCGCTATAACCCTAATAGCGACACTACATCGCTTCGCTACGTAGCGCGCTATGTCTTCAACCACCTAGAGTGATATCCTAACTCAATCTAGGGTACCACATTTCCATTAACCAAACTAACCACCCAAATCGAACCGTTAAATTCTCAAAAAAAAAAAAAAAAAAAAAAAAAAAAAAAAAAAAAAAAAAAAACTATAGCATTGAATTTCACCATATCATCATTATATCACCCTACTATTAACACACACGAAAAAAAAAAAAAAAAAAAAAAAAAAAAAAAAAAAACAAACAACCATTGAACATGAAACATTGAATCAAACAACAAGAACGAATTACCAAAGCAGTAGATTCAGGAAGCGAAAGCCATTGATCGAACAACTTATCCGCAACGAAAGAATTCGACTTAATAGCCAAAGAAGACACTTCATTCAGCTGCAACAATTCAGGATCAAGACGACCCACCTCCCCATTACAACCCATATCCATCAATCTTCTTATTACCCAATCTTCAATTCAAAATATACCCATTCAGATCTCAAATTAACAACCCTTTGAATCGATTAATCGATCCCCTTTTACCGCCAATCAATCGGCAACATGGTTTTGTTGTCGATGTGAAAACCGAATCAATCAAGAAACATTAGATCGTGGAAATCGTACGGAGAATGAATTGGGGTTTGGTTGTTGAATATGGGAGTGGGATCGGAGTGAAGTGGGTGGGAAAAAGGAATAGTTTTGGGATGAGAAGAGATTGAAATGAAGGTATTGTTATTGTATGATGAGAGAACACAGGAATTGGGATGATGGGGGGAAGAAAATGTATGTAGTTGTTCATCTTTTCTTGGAACTTTTTTTATTATTGTTTTTTGGTAATTAATATTCTTTTTTGTTCACTTTAATTTAATGGGTAGCAGTATCGAATTTCTCGAATTAAAAGATTTTTAAAATCACTTCGATACCGACTTTTAGCGTTTTCTGTACCAGGTTTGTGTCGGTTTTTACTTTCATGTACCGATAACCGTACCGGTATTTTCGATACCAATACTGGTTAACATAAGGTTATACACCTTAAAAAGTAAAGAAGATAATATAAATATTAAAAAACGATATATATTGTTATAATATTTAAAACACTATTTATAAATAATTTAATTCTTAGTTTTTTTTACTATTTTTTTTTGGTGTTGTGTTGTGTTATAATAAATAAACATTATTATTATAAATAATTTGGGAGTGTGGAACAGGGTAATACTGGACCGACATGAACCGGTTTGAAACTGGGTTAGGTTTAACATACTTGAGAATTGAGGATCGGCAAAATTTAAGTCGGATATTGCTAAAAGATATGTCATTGATAATGAATATATGTCTAGTGTTAAATATGCTACTGAAGAAAATGTGTATGAAGTAAGTGTCACTAGAGAAATCTACCACTGGTGATATTGCTATAGTCATTCAAGGTTAAAGGTTAAGAAGGCTAAACTGGTACAACAGGTTGTAATTAAGAGTGCGCCGCAACTCAGGAGAGCTTTATTATTTATAAGAGAACTATGACGGATAGGGTAACTTGCAACTTCCGGCAAGTTACCAACGATGAAGAATTGTTATGACAGTTTTGGTTCGAAAGAAGTGTTGTCGTTGATGGAATTCTTTGGAATGGAGATAAGTTACCTTTGGTTGCTTTGTCGTTAATGCGGAAGAAAATGTATTAGTCGATACATATACCTTTTTTCTAGCTTTTTTAATTTAACTTTATTTTTTAAATACACTTTAATACTTTCATATTTATTGGGAAATGTGTTGCAATATACAATGAGTTGTTAGTAGGGATGCTCATTGGTCGGTTGAAAAAAGTAAAAGTCTCAATTTTCATAATAAAAAAGTGTTCAGTCCACGTCAAAACTTTCAAACCAAAACAAATGCTTTGAATTGAGGTTTAAACCAAAATCCCATGTTGAAAAACCAGACCCAATTGTGGATATCAACATAACTCATCGAGAGTATATAAAGGCAACCAAAAATTATGAACACTTTGAGCCTTGTGATGTTCGTCCAGCTTCTTGCCCATTTACTCAGAGTTTGCTTTCTTCTGCTAAAGTTGTTCTTAAGGTTTTCTAGTCTTTATTACTTTTTTCCAAAACCTCGAGTAACTTTCTACCTTCGTTTGTTCTTCTTGATTTAAAAGTTCTTTCTTTTTACTAAATTTGTTCCTTATGTCGACCTAGTAGGCTTATGGACGTGAGTCAAGATATGATCAATTTACTTATTATCTCTCTAATCCACAATAGTTCCATAAACTTTGTTCCATAAACTTTGCCACAACTCTTGTTCCATAAACTTTGCCACAAATTTAATTTATTATCTCTCTAATCCACAATAAATAATTTGTCATCTTGTAATTAGGCTTTAATTTATTACCTATTCTTGCCCACTTGTAGTTGTGGCAAAGTTTATGGAACAAGAGTTGTTGAAAATGGCTACCCTTGAAGACAAATTATGTCCATATTCATTCAAGATTTCCAAAGACACAACAATCAACGATGCTCAACTCAAAAAAGAGTTAAGGGTTGATTGCATGGATTGGATAAAATAGCATGTCAAGTATAAATACACCCTAAAGCAGTTTGTTGGGTGCACCTTGGAAGCTTTACAAAAAGATATTGAAAGTATTGAAAATATGAAGGCATATCCTTTAACTAATCACACACCTCCCAACTGGAAAACAACCGGTAAAAAGACAAAAAATGTCAAGGAGCCTGCCAAACTTTTCAAGATGAAAGAAGAGCTTATTAAAGCTAAATTTAATTCAAGAATCTCTGTTAGTGGATGGGGTGAGAAGAGAGTGTATGAAAATCACAAATAAAGCTTAGGGAATTATAAGAAATATTTTATAGCAAAGCGCAACCTCCAATTGATTTCTCGAAAGCTATTATTCCTAACAAGGTGTCCTCGTCAACTGTTAGAACTCAAAGGCCACAAGCCACTATTAATTTTGCAAAACTTAGGGGATATCAAGAAAGCTTGAGAAAGAGAACTTTGACTCCTAAACAGATTGCATAAGATGTGGAAACAATCCTTAAAGAAGCTACAAAAGGCTTACAATTTGAATAATTACACACTTCACTAGAACAGCTACCTACATGGCTCCCAGGAGAATGGTGAACACCCAGAGATCAGATCAACCCCCACCCCCGCCGATGCCACGGACTGCTGAAGAGTTGGAACTCTCTCCTTGAAGAAAGAATTTCTGAAGCCATCGCCCAGTACGAGGCGAACCGTGCTGAACACAGTGGCGGCACGGGAGGTTCTGGCAGGCACGGTCATGGAGATTCATCTGGTGGAAACCTTAACCAAGGTAACGTTGAGCTGATTTGCTACAATTTAATGAAACTTATGAACGATCATTGTTTCATTGTTTGCTCATTCATGAATTGGTGTGATAGTGTATACGGGCAGATAACACTTGGGGAAGATCTATATGGGGTAAGAAGTATTGCTTACCTATAAATAGGAAGCTTAGGATTCATTTTTCCTTGCTCAATGCTTCTCTTCTTCTTTCATACGTTGGTGTTCTAACCAATAATCACTGATACGATATTCTGTCCGATCGATCAGGGAACCAACTAACGAATGCCAAAGTGCTGCCTGAATTAGGTTATACTTTGTTAACTTACGTTATGGTTCTGATCTCGTGACCATCGTTAGGTTTGATTTGGTTTTACACTAATACGTATTCTACTCTGTTAAACTAAATATTTAACTATCAGAAAGCTCAAAACTATAAACTTACTATCAAAATAGATGCTTAATTTACAGAAGATTCAGAATTATAAGTAGATGCTTAACTATCATAAGGTTTAGAATCAGGAATCCTGTTAAATCAAGAACTATAGACCTACAAGGTAAGTCATTCTCTTTTACTCAAATGATTTGCAAAACCCTAAATGTTTTCCAAGTTGTATTTACAGTGACTAAGTTTTTGAATTCTGAAATTACTGTCATTATGTGGGGTTTTGTATACACTACTTGATAAGCGTTGCTATTGGACAATTGAGGGCCAATAGTAATATGACAACAGTCACCGGGGCGTGTGACAAATACTGATTTGAGTAATTCAAGGATACAAACAAATGTAAAAACCCTTAATACTTTAATTATAACAATGTGTATTTTTATATAAATGAATGATCTCACCAGTATTTCATGTCGATAAAATGTTTTTAAACATGTTTCGGATAATTACCGTAGATCTGAATAAAAGTTGTGATACGGCACCAAAAGGCTTAAAGAAGTGGCTTATTTTATTAACAAACGTTGTTTTATGTATTTGGGTTTATCCCCTATTAAAGTTACATTTGTAAAACATGGGTTTTATTCCCATTTGGTATAATAAAAATTCCGGTGTTTCTAAACTATGATATTTTTCCTAACTCACGGTCCTGATGAAATTTCCGCTGCAGTATTTTCAAAATAACCACCGGTACCACTCGACTGTTCACGGCTCCCGTCCAGGGTGTTGTCGGGGATTGTGACAAGAACAATATTAAACAAGAGAAACGCTAAAATACAACATTATTATACAGAATAATAAATCAAATTAAAAATCCATTTATTGGTTGTGTTTTATCTTCCTCTTCATTTCTTTTGCTTCTTAGCAAGTCTAATGGAAGTGTTTTGTATCTAGAGCAACAAAACATGAAAACAAATATGAATAGTTATTTTAGTTGTAGTTAAACATATATTAATTAAGGAACAAACCTTTTGGTCTAATGATTTGACAAGGGATCTTGGCCAAGGAACAAAACCACCTACTGCCTCCCCAACTGTTTAGAAGTCTCATGTTTGTATTGGTAAAGATGTTCCCCCTTTTTAGCTTTATCAACAAAAACTCTATGCCAATCGTCTTGAAATCTTTTAGCCACACACAATACTTTAACTGTGACCATAAATACTTAATAGTTATTAATTTTTTTTATTTTACTAAGCGGCTAACAAACAATGTTCTTTGGTCACACAAACTCGTAAGTGGTCATATTTTAGCTTTTAGCCACATCATTAAACGTAATATGGCAGTTAGTAACATTTGGTCACACTTTTTAACTGTGGCTAGTAATTGTCACATTTTTTTTATTGAAAGTGTGACTAAAGGTTTCGAAAAAATGTGTTTTGATCACATAAATAAAAAAATCAAACAAATACCATGAGAGTAGGTTACATTTGGCCAATCTTTTCTAGTTGTGGTTAGGGTGTAAGGGGTGCTCACCTAAGAGTTGAGTCCCCTCTCTTACGCCCAACCAATCCTCGTGTGCCACGTCAACTCCCCTCTTAAACTCCCTTAACACCCTAAATTGATGGCGGCACTCCCCTCTTAGGTGAATTGGTTTTTTTTTTTTTTAAAAAAAAAGGAAACTTGTGATTGGTCCCCTCTCCCTCTCTCCTCCCCCTCTCTTCGGCAGCTCCCCACCCATTTCACTCCCTCTCTCTACCTCACCTAATTGTTGGCAGCACACACCTAATCGGCATGTTGAGTCACCTAAGGGGTCACCGAAGGGTGCCCCGATCACCCTTAGTAAATGTAACATATTTTTTTGAAAGTGTGGCTAAAGGAAACTAACTATTATACAATGGTCATATCAATATTAAAATCTTATAAATGACCTTTAGCAACACATTTAGTCGAACGTGTGGCAGGGCGGTTTTGGGAAAGCTGTGGTCGTGGCCCAGTTTTGACGTAGTGGGGATATCGTCGTTCTTGGATTTGAGCTACCCTTTATTCTTTTGAAGCCTTATTTCTTTGTCAAACCCTTCATAAATTTAGAAGGGATGAGAAATAAGAGAGGGAGAGAGAGAGAGAGACAGACAGACAGACGAAGATAAAGTCTAGGAAATATGTCTAATGATTGACTATTGCATCACAACTTTGGCTCAAATAATGTCAAAGCAAGTTCAAAGTAAGGATAAGTCAAAATTAACCTTATCTAGTGGTGAATATCACACAAAAAGACACTTCTATCACAGTTGAAAGACAAGATAGGAACTTAACAAAATTTTAGTTATGGAATGAGTTAATGGGTTTAAGTATTGAAGATCAAAAGGATTTGGTAGATTTGCCTCTATCAAAATAGGAATGTGTGTGATACCTCATCTCTAGACTTTGAATTACAATTCAAAGGGTAAATTGGAGAAAGGCTTATGAAGAAGAAGTGAAGGTAAAAATATGTTGGTGTTGGCATCATCAGTTCAAGTTCAGGAGGAGATTGTTGAACCCTGGAAATAAATAACTGATGATTGAATATAAAAACCTAATTAATATCAACACTTCACATGAAATAAACATTTGAGTTAAAGTGTTCAAAGAATTGTCATAAAGAAATAATTGAAGAATCAGTTGTTATAGCTAAAACGAGGTAAAGAAAAAGAACTGATTGAAGAACAGTTGTTAAAGGAATGACTTTTATTGTAGATAATATAGTTGTTTTACTAGGATAGTTGTTTATGTATTGTAACCGTCTCTATAACTTTCAGTTGTTTATAAGATGATCAGTTTTTCGGGTTAAGTTATTCTACAAAGACTTCTAATTGTAAGAAGTGTAAGAAGGATTTATAGAGTGACAAGTGTCCAATAACATAAAACCTATACCCACTACACTACCACCCAAAACCTAAACATCCACCACCACCCAAAAACCTAAACCCCCACCCCACCCCGGCAAAAAAAAAAAAAAAACTATACCTCACCAAAAAAAACCCCAAAAACCTAACAACCCCCCCCCCCCCACACACACAAACCGAAAAAAAAAAAAAAAAAAAAAAAACTAAAAAAATCTTAAACACCCATCACCACCCAAAAACCTAAACCCCCCACCCCCAAGGGAATTCCAAAACGATAACGACCGAATTCCCGTCACAACGCACAAGGGAATTCCACTAGGTTTTTACAATTACAAATTACAATAAGTTCTAGTGACAAAGAAACCTTGTATTTTGCACCATCAATTCCTATTATGCCTCCCGATTATGTTAATACAACATTCATGCATATAACCCCGAAGGAAGTATAAGGAATTTGATATCTACTGACTACTGACATTGACATGATGTATATGTTGCCTAAACCGCATCAAACCAAAGAAGGATCAAATTCTGCCAAAAATCCACTGGGATTGGGAAATGACTATTTGCTCCGGATTCGGTGTTCCCGCAAACTACTTTAGAGTTGTCAAGTATTTGTGTAACATTTTGATTTTGATTATGTTTTATTTTCTTTATGTATTATTAATTTGTATTTAATGTATGTTTTTATTTTTAATTTCTAATATTTAGTTTAATTTTAATATAAACAAAATATAAAAATATATTATAAAAGTAATTTAATATATATTAGTTTAATGTAAAGGTAGATGTTGATGTGGGATGTGAGGTGGAGGTTTGTGAAGGTGTAGTGATGTATGTAGAAAAAGTAGGGTTTTCCAGATAAGTTTGAAAAGATGATATGATGCTCATGTGGTAGCTTATGGTGGCTTGTAGATGTCGAGCGTTGTAGATGCTTCTAAGTGTCATAGTCTTCTAGGTTCAACGCTAAAAAAATCAATCTATCAATACTTGATTCTCACCATTGTACAATACAACTATCGCAAAAATCTCACAATATAGCTTATCTTATTGCGAGAATTTCACCGGGAGCATTGACGTGTCCTTTTTCTATTAGTTTTGTACCATAGAATCGCACAAGTTTTAGTTAGGGGGGACGCGACACCCTCACGGGTACCTCCTCTGGGTTTGAACCTGTGCCACAACACCACCACCACCACCCACAAGGGTAGGCTTGGCGGGTTGGATCTCTGGGTAGGAGAACCCCTGCATTGTTGATGTTTTTTAGGTCAAAGATGATCGTTGCAAGGTTAGACCACGTGCATTATTGATGTTTTTTGAGTTCAAAGGTACTTTGTTGCAAGGGTAGGGCGCCTCCAGTGTTTTGTGGTGTAAAAGTAGTTTGTAGTGAATTTAACAGGGCGCAAACGGATAGGTCAGGGCAAGGGTAGCACCCTTGGGTGCGTTCTAAAGGACAACGAATCAAATTAGCATTTATGTAACGTTTTTTGTAACTTAAGTAATTGTTGATCAAATTGTAGGCATAGTTTCTCTCTATTTGGTGACGATAGACAGCAATATATACTATAATAAATTAATAATGAATGTAATGTTAATAAACAATAAATATACATATACATATATTTTATATATATATAGTAAAAAAGGTTACATCAATCTCAGTCACAATGACTAATTAACATGTGGAAATAGATGACCTGTATATTATAATACTTCAGTTTCATTGAGCCCCAGTTGGATCTTCATGATGATTTTTTACCAGCAGAAGAAGTTGCAGCCGCTGCCTTGATGTCCGGTTTGGTTTGTGGTTCCTGGAAAATTTCATTTCATAACTATTAAATATATACAAAAAGTGTATCAAAATGTCTTAACGCACGAGCGTAGAGCGTACGTTATGGCAAGTTCGCACGTTATAACCTCAAAAAGGAAATCTCGCATGTTGTAAAAACCAAAGATCGCATGTTATAAAAAAAGTTCGCATGTTAAAAAAATCGCATCTTAAAAAGAAAACCAAAATCGCATGTTCAAAAAAAAATCGTATGTTGATACTGTATCTCGTACGCAGTGTACGTTAAGGCAATTTGTACAGAAACCGGCCTTTACATATATATGCTTGATATATAAAAATACTTAAAATATGTATAAAACTACCAACATACAATGAAATGAAAATATGTATATAAAAATACGTTTTTGAATGATGGTTAAGAGTGATACAAGTTATTTATGAGATAAAGTGGAGGAAAAAAGGTTTATTTGGACATGTATCTATGTAACTTTTATTTATTCTTTTGTACAAAATAATAAAAAAAATTAGTCATATTTTTTCCTATTAAAAGCGGGCAGAAAGTGTTTGTGTGTCAACCAAACCTATTTCTAACAGATCATTTCAACCCAGAACTTTTCAACCCGGTACACTACTCGATTCGACTAATTATCAAATGAATATACATAATCAATAGTTATCAAGTGAAGCTTACCTGAGGGGGTGGTCTTTGTATAGATTGTGACATAAGTACTTGTAGAAGATCAAAAGACCTTGTTTGAGCATAGGCTAAAACTCTCTGGAAGTAAAGAGCTGCCGAATCACCAGCCCGGGTTTTAAATTCGGACAAGGTACGGTCAATCTCGGGTTCATGCTTTGAGATGTATGGTTTCAAAAAGGACTCGTAAATATACTTTGTTCCCTGAAATAATTAAAGCGAAGCAAAGATGAAGTGAAAAATAAAAATCCATTATTTATCTCATATAGGTTATTTGAAAAACCAATGTTTTATAAACCGGACCGGTAGTCAACCCGACTGCTTTGACCGTTTGCCAGTTTAACCAGTCGAACTGGTCTCAAAAACTGGCGTGCGGCTAAGGCAGGAGGTAGTTCCACCAGTTTAACCAGTCGGGTTTCAAAACTTACCTGTGTTTTGGGGTACCAGAGATATACGCAAATAACCAGCTTTGTTTCACTATACATTGGGAGCCTTCAAAGTACAACAATAGAAAACAAAAATGCAAAGTTATAAGTAAATTATCCATCATGAGTAATTGCATATGAAAATGAACTAAAGATTATCTGATTTTTGTTTTGAGTATCAATATTTGTGGTTTCTTACTTGAAATGTCAAAGATATAATTACCATAAAAGATAAAATATATAATTATCAAAATAAACAGCCGTGGAATATATATGCTTATATTTTGAACATTAATGTTTATGAACAAAAACCATACCAAAGTTAGAACAATATAATTTAGAATTTCAATCATCATTTGTTATGAGCTTACTACATTTCAGAAAAAAAAAAAAAAAAAATTGTTATGAGCTTACCATCCAATTAGAGCATCACCAAACGGATCCCAAACGGTCATTGCAGCAATAATTATCCTGAAAATACGTAAGTGAAAGTCAGTTTTCTAGTAGTGATCGGATTCACTTATAAATACTAATTATACCAGTATTGGCACCAAAAGCGAAGTTGTTCCACATCTGGTTTATTTTTCTCTATAGATTTGAAGCATTCATAAGCTGGATAAAGATATGCAAGCAGCAACCTATACACAATAGGTAACATTGTTACTTGATAATAATCAAGTTTTATGGCTATTTTATTTAAGTCCACTCATTGTTTCATTATTAAACCTGTTACTATTTTGTGATTTTACAAGTGAACAATAATAGTCTTGAATTAATGCATTATCTTTGTTTAAAACTAATTATATAGTGAAAAGTTCCATAAATGTTTAGTTCGAACCGGTTATATACAATTCTGAAAACATAAAGTTATGAAAAAAGACCTATGAGTCGATTATTGCGATAGTATACTTAAGACGAGGCTTAAACAAGTTAGAAGTTAACTACTAGTTCGCTACCAACACTCTCCGCATGACACTCCATCATGCAAGCATGTTCGCTGCTTCGTGTAGCGAACATATTGTTTAAACTCTAAAGATATTCATTAATGTTCGTTTTAAACATTTTGTTACACATGTATGCAAAGAAGGGTGAGCGAACATGTAGTGACAAACTGATTGAACATTACGCGCACAACATGTAATGCGCGATTTTTAAGTGAGTTATTTATGTAATTTCTTTATTACTAATCGGTGAAGTGATTTTTAACCATCCCTCGAAAGTTCTTCGCAAAATAAAAAGAGTATTTGATCAAACCATACACAAGCAGTCGGTTGAGCATATATCCCAGCATCTTGACCTGCCAAGAACAATTCAATCAATACTTAAAGAGTTAAAGTAGCTGATGAGCCCAAAAACACATTTCAAAAAGCTTTGTCAGATTTCAACATTTTTAAATCCCTAATTTATATAGAACAAACCTAGAACTTTAAAACACAATCAAAACATATACTAGGGGACAAATTTCTGACACAACATGAAAACAATTAGGTTTTACGTTGATGTGTCTAACCCATTTAGAAAAAAAAAAATGTGTTTGGATTGATCATGATTGGGTTGTCCTGTTTAGTTAAACAAGTCGACCCACTAACCGTTTAACCCATTTTTAACATCCCACCAACTTGATTGTTTCCCGCCAACTCACTTCACACGTTTATATGAATAAATAGATTAAACATATCGTATTCAGGTTACACAATACAAGAACTTGGGTCTATGCCCATGAGGGCTGTAGCGACAACACGAGTTCCCACCATAGACTTTCTAAATATTTTATCACTCTATGGCGATGGCATGTTGTCATGGGACAGGTTAGGCGGGGAAATAAGGAGAAAATAGACGCCATACTGAATAACATCTATGGCAAAAACACATGTCGTCGCCACAACCCAAAATTGTGTCATTACTAGCGCTGTAAACGAACACGAACAATTCACGAACGGTTCATGAACACTTACCGAACAAGATTTTATGTTCGTGTTCGTTCATTAAGGAAATGAGCGTGTTCGCGAACGGTTCACGAACACAAATAAATTTGACGAACGCGACGAAGGATAAAGATAGATGGCCCAGAGAGTAGCACTCGAACTTGAATCCCTCATTGTGGAACGGAGGTCGATCGTATTCAACGATGTAAATAACGAGAAATGAAAGTGAAATGATGCATAAACAAGGTGAAAGTGGGTTTGCTAGTCTAATTGTTAGGGTAATAAAATAAATAAAAGTTTAATAATATAAAAAGTACAAATAAAATATAAGAATGTAGAAAGATCTTCAATTAAAACACAAACATACGAACATAAACGAATGCAAATCAACGAATGTTCACGAACACCTTACCGAACGTTCACGAACACAATCGAACGAACGAGACTTCTGTTCATGTTCGTTCATTTAACTAATCGAACGAAATTTCTTGTTCATGTTCGTTCGCTTATTAAACGAACGAACATAGACGAACTTCCCGCTGAACGGTTCATGAACTGTTCGCTGAACGCCCTAGTCATTACCATAGGGTAGATTACTCGATTTGTTGTAGCGTGTGTTAGAATTGATGTTTTTGTTTTTTACACCCTATAATAAAATATTAATTCACAAAATGAGATTGTTACATAAGGTAATATATGAATAACGATCCATGCATATAATCCTCTCAAACATATATATAGAAAAGGTCATGATCAATAATATTATAGGTTAAGAACTGTCAAACCGATATTTCATGTATCAGAAAATCATAAACAACAACAACAACAACAACAAATATGAAACTAATTAAGATAGTGATATCTCATAATGCACATAATCATCCAAAATATATATACATATATAACGGTTTAATTACCGGCTATCTGAGTGATGTTAACGGAATGTGGATGATGAAGAAACTGCAACGTCGCCGTCAAACCGTTGCGACGGTCGACGGAGGGGAGGAGAGGAGAGAGAGAACGGAGGAGGATCTGAGTGGTTAGGGAAAAGTCTCTCTCTTTATTTATGGTTTTTATATTTTTTTAACATGAAACAAGAATTTATAGGACTCCAAAATAACTTCATGTTAATCATAATATATTTAATCACTTATCCTCATCCATCCAAATTGCAAAAAAATATGGACGGTTTAAATCGATCCCATAATAAACTATCTATAGGTAAAAGAACTTAATAAAATTAATAGATGCATGTAGATGATAACGTGAAAGTGTAAAATACAATACTGTTTATCGTACGATGCGTATGTGAGGGAGATTGAGACGCGTGTCATTCCTCGTTTTTTTGTAACGTGCGTGATTATGTATATAATATGTGTACGCGAGAAAGATTGAGACACGTGTCATTCCTTATTTTTTTATAACGTGTATCCTTAGGGGTGGGGGTGGTGATCACTCATCACTCACAACATCCAATCATGTTCCGTCATGTCATCAACCATTATTACATCACTCACAACTTTTTTAGTAGAAATGGTCATCACTCACAACACCCAACAATAAACCCTCACAACCCAACAAATCAAACAACACCTACCATTCTTCACGGCGTGATTATTTTCACGCGTAATAAAATCGACACGTGATAGTGGATGGTGGCGGTGGTGTTTTGCTTATTTTCACGTGTTAAATATGTTCATCACGGGCTAAAGATCCACCGCCCCGCCTACCCTTATGTATATAACATGCGTAATTAGGGTTTGGAACAACCCATAATTTTGAGTTTAACATGCGTAAGTTTCATGTTTGGTGGCATGCAGGTTCTGATTTTTTTATAACCTATGTAATTATGCAAATAATGTGCGTGATTAGGGTTTTACCCAACCCATACATAATTACGCAATAACATGCGTAATTATGACGAGTTAATTATTATTGTGCCACCATGTTCAATTCAATGCTTAGATGTGTAGTTGAGATGCTCGTATACGCTTCACACGATAAGCACCATTAAACGTTAATTGTCCTTTATACATGATAACTTTTCACTTTATATTTGGATGGATGTCTAAGAGATAGTGAAATAAAGGAAATATTTGGTTGATATTATACATTCATTCATAGAAGTAATATATAAATCATAGGATTAAAAGCAATATAGAAGTTTTTTTTTCTTTTACAAAAAGGCCTTAGTTTTATTTTCTGTATTGAGCTCCTAAAAATTCAGTTGGCCATGTATAGATGTTTTTTTTAATCCTTACACTATTTTTACTAACATTATATAATTATATAATTTATGTGCAATAGAGGTTGTACCATTAGCTTTGTTTCTTTTTTATGCAAATGAATGTTGTACCTTCTGCTTAATTGGTGTTTCTTTGAAATCTATAGACACATTACTTTCTTTACTCATACCCCCAAACTCATACATACATATCTAGAGAGAGAGTGTGCGAACGGCATCGCATCAGAGAGAGAGAGAGAAGCAGGATAGAGAGAGAGAGACCGATGAAAGGGAGAGGAAGCCGGCCACCTCAACCCGATTGTCGCAGCCCCCGACCCCTACCCTGAGAGCGGGAGCCGCGGGAACGCAGAGCTAGTGGTATCGGTGTTTATTAATTTGACAACGGAATTTAAAAAATCAGGACCGTAGTTAGAAAATAAATCTCAGAGTTTCAAAACACCAAACTTTTATAATAAATAAATGGGATAAAACCCATTTTCCATTGATAATACATTTATAGGGATAAACCCTAATTATTGAAAACATAAACTCCTTTTTATTTAGGTAACTTTTATAGCCACTTCTTTAAGCTTTCAGTGCTCCACGGCTGGTTTCTATTAGCTTTACATTAAGTGACCTGAAACGCGTTTTAAAAAGATTTTATCAGCAAGAAATACTGGCGAGTGCATCCCAGTTTAATCAAAACAAGCTTTTATAACTTTACAGTATTGAGAGCGATTACAATGTTTATATCTACCAATATACTCATTCCGTATTTGTCATGTTGGCATTCCATGACTGTGGACATGTTACTCATTGGCTAACTCATTGTCCAATAGTAACGGATTACTAATAGTGTATACAAAACCCCACATATCGGCAGCAATTGTAGAATACATAGACTCAATCACTGTAAGTATAACTGAAAACATTTGAGGTTTTGTAAAACAGTTTGGTAGAAAAAGATAATGACTCACATTGTTGACTTAGGTATTTCTATAGCTTCCTGTTGGTGTTCCTGATTATTATCTATTAAAAATAAACAACGCACACGTGTTAGTAAGATAACCCAAATCACATTATCCATACAACACGAGACAGAACTCCAATGAACTTAGTCAGGCAGAGCCTCGACATGCGTTACGGAGCTCTAGATCAATCGTGTAGGGTAACGAGTTAGTGATCGGAGGTTAGAATACTTACAATGAGGCATAGCTTCGTGTTTAGGGGTATTATATCGAGCAGCGTTTAGCTATTATAGGGACGTAGAAAATAAAAGAATTGAACGATCTGCAACTGAGGCCGAAGGCCCCTTTTATAGGCTGAATTCTTGTTCCCTCGTGCCCCGCGACCCACTGGGGTCTGGGTTGTGCTCCCCGCGAGAGACCTAGGCTAGGGCTTAGGTCAGGTTAGTCACGAGTATAGCTTCGCCGTGTGTCGTGCCACGTGGCACGCTGAGAGGCCGCCAGGTGACACTCGGTCACGCCCCGCGACTCTCCTGGTGATCTTGGTCGTGACCCGCGAGCAACCCATATATTTTGTTTTATTTGATTTTTATTAAAATTAAGGTTATTCAGGTTCGTTTATGTATATACAGGGTATATTTAGGGCGTTTAGGGTGTTTTTCGAGGGTTGTTATATCCTCCCCACCTTGTTTTAAATCTCGTCCTCGATATCTACTGGAACAGGTGTGGATATTTCTGTTGCATTTCTGACTCGAGCTCCCAAGTGTATTATGGTCCTCTCTTTGAGTCCCATTTCACTTTGACCAGAACTAATCTCCTGTGCTTGAGATTCTTGATCTTTCTATCTTCAATCTGAATGGGTTTTTCTACAAACTTAAGCTTCTCATTTACCTCTATGTCCTGAAGAGGTATCACTATTGATTCGTCCGCTAACACTTCTTGAGGTTACACACATGAAATACATCATGTATTACTGCCATTTCCTCTTACTGGTCCTATTCTTTTCCGTCATCTTGGCCAATTGCTCTTTGTTTGTATTCTCGTTTTGAACATCATTAATAAAAGGATTGCCCGGGGGTTTTCCCTCGTTTCCCAAAAAAAAACTACTCCTTTCCATGGAAAAACTTTTAACAATACCTTATCTCCAACTTGAAATTCCAATAGTTTTTGTCTGTTATCTGCATAACTTTTTGATGATCTCGGGCTGCTTTTAGTCTTTCTTCGACTTGAATAATTTTGTCCGTTGTTTCTTACACTCTCTGGTCCAGATAATTGCTTTTATACCAATTTCCGCCCAACAGATTGGAGTTCGGCACTTCCGTCCATAAAGTGCTTCAAACGGTGCAGCATTTATGCTGGTATGATAGTTGTTATTGTAGGAAAATTCTATTAATGGTAAATGATCGTCCTAATTTTCTCTGAAATCAATTACACAGGCACTAAGCATATCTTCCATTGTCTGAATTGTTCTTTCACTTTGTCCATCCGTTTGAGGATGATAAGATGTGCTTAGATTTAACCTGGTTCCGATTGCTTTTTGGAAACTTGTCCAAAAATGAGATGTAAAACGACTATCTCTATCAGACACAATAGATAAAGGAATTCCATATAATGAAACTATTTCATTCACATATAACTTGGCTAACTGTTCCATATTGAAAGTTTCCTTCGTAGGTAAGAAATGAGCAGATTTGGTTAATCTGTCTGCAATCACCCAGATTGTATTATTACATTTTCGTGTGTTTGGGCCCAGCTCATTCTTCGTTGGGTTGCAGATGTCTTTCGTTATAAATAAAACTTGTAACACACAACAGATGTAAGAAAGCACATCAGTAGAGTGAGAGCTTTATCTTGTAATATCTTTGTACTAAAACTCTACTGAATATATACTTTGAGCTTGAAACTTTGAATCCTTTCTTGTGTGTTTGTGTTCTTTGGCTTGGTTTACATACCCGCTTGGATTCCGCACTTGCGGGTGTGTCATAGAACAAGGAAGTAGGTTAACTTGATCCTCCGAGTGGACCTACACGATGGCTGGATAATTCTCAACCAATTAAAAAAACAGTACTATAGTTTTGCTAGAAAGAAAAACAAAAACGATGACAAGACCGTAATTTTGAGCTCGGGGCAAAATAGTAATTTGTAAGGACTAATGAGCGAGTGTTAGACAGCTACTTGACACGAAAATCAATTAAATTGAGTCAACCAATTAAAAGAAAACACTTTTATAGTTGTTCTATAAAAAACTAAAACAATGGTATTACTGTAATTTTTTAACTAAGACCAAAGTTGTATTTTTTGACTCAGGAAAAATCACAATTTGCTAAAAGCAAAAGTGATGGCAATACTGTAAATTTGAACCAGGGGCAAATTTGTAAATTTGCGCAGAGGCAAGTTCGTAATTTTGAAGTTGGGGTAATATCGCAATATAAATTTGAACTAAGTGCACAATCGTAATTTTAAGCTGGAGGCAAAAGCATAATTTTATTTTGAACTGAGGGCAAAATCGTAACTTTGAGTTGGGGGCAAAAGCATAATTTTATTTTGAATTGGGGCAAATATATAATTTTGAACTGATGGTGATATCATAATTTTTTAAACAGGGGCAAATCGTATTTTTGAATAGAGGGCACAATCGTAATTTTAAGCTAGAGGCAAAGTCATAATTTTATTTTGAACTGGGGTGAGGGTAAAATCGTAATTTTCAGCTAGGGGGAAACCATATTTTTATTTTGAACTGGGGGCAAAAACAAAATTTTAAATTGAGGGTAAAATCATAATTTTGAACTAAGGGCAAAATCGTAATTTTGAGCTGAGGGCAAAAACATAATTTTATTTTAAACTGGAGGCAAAAATGTAATTTTCAACTGGGAGCAAAAACGTAATCTTAAAGTGGGTATAAATTAATAAACCAGTGTAAAATCGTAATTTTTAGATAGGGGAAAAACATAATTTTGTTTTGAACTGGGGCAAAAACGTAATTTTGACTGAGGGTAAAATCGTAATTTTTGAACCGAGTGCAAAATCGTAACTTTGACCTGGGGGCAAAAGGATAATTATATTTTAAACTTTGGGGAAAAACATAATTTTAAACTGGGGACAAAAACGTAATTCTAAAATGGGTATAAAATAATAAACTGGTTGGTCCAATGGAGGTGTCAGGCACTATTCTCCAAAGCTTGGGGGGGTAGTGCACGGCCCTCCCAACCGCCGGAGTGATCTCACTCTGGGAGCCGCTACCCGACCAAGCTAGCTCCACGGTGACTTCCCCATGCCGAGTTCTTACCCTAGACGACATATGCCACTCCCAAAAATCAAACCCGATATCTCTAGGAAGAGGTGGGTGTCGGTAGCCAACTGGGCTACCCCAGTTGATTTCTCCAAAGCTTCTAAATGTTTATGTTGTAAATGTAAATGTAAATGTAAATTATTTTAATTAATATAGTTAATTAATGTAATGTAATGTAATGATTGTACATAACAATTCCAAACACCTTAGCTACATTAATATTTATTTTCTCTTTTTGTGACTTCTTTTTTCTTTTTTTTTAAATTAAACTGTCATTTAAGTCCTTGTGATTTGGACTATTTTGTCAATTTAGTTCAAATGTTTCATTTTTTTTTTCAGCAAGTCTAAAAAGGTTTTAGCGTTGTCGTTTTAGTCCACTGGGTTAACTTAATTCATTTTACCAGTTGATATTTTTCCTTTTTCTTTAACCATTTTACACTATAACTGCTAAACTTTAACAAAAATTATTATTTTGAGTTTTTAACGAACTTTTTGTTACGTGATTTTTATATGGGTTTCGTTTTTATATTAACGCTCCACGTGAATTATTTTTGTTTACATTTCAACATGAATTTTGTAATGTTGTTTTTAATTAGACCGGTCATTTTGAACATTTTTTATATCGTTCGATTTTTTAAGCTATCTGACGCTCATCTCTAAATACACCATTGCGGCATGTTTTTTATCTACGTTTAAAGCGACCCGCTGTAATGCGCGACTGTCATGCTTATATTTATATACGTTCTGGTGTAAATTTTGTACAAAAAAACTTGGATTTCACATAAAACGGCGTAACCTTTACATGACTTTCGAATACACTGTTACAACGTGGTTTTTTTATCGTCATGTTCATGATTTACTTATTTTTTATTTACCCACTAATTATTATATATATCAAATGACAACACCACTTTGCTACAGTGGTGTTGTCATTTTTTTTCCTTTTCTTTTTTTCTTTTCTTTTTGTGGTTTTATTTTTCTTTTTACTTTTACTCTTTAATTTTCAGCAATGACTCTTACAACCACTTAACTTTCTAAATACTTTTTTATCGAGTTACGTCTTTATTTTTATTTACGTGTTAATATAAACTTAAGTTGATTTACTTTTTGACATGATTCTTTTTGTGTTTTTTTACGATTCTGCCCCAATGTAAAATTCGTTTTAATATTTTTTTAGAAGATTATGGTAGTGTTTTGTTTTAATTGGTTGGCTCAATTTAATTTTTATTTGTCATGCCAAGCGGTAATTTTTCCATCGTTTTAGTTTTTTTTAGCAAAAGTATGGTAGTATCTTGTTTTACTTTGTTTACTCAATGTAATTTTTTTTGAGATCGTGTTATGAGTAGTATGTACAAGTAACTAAAACACAGACGTACATGCTATGAGAAAGAAATATTCGGCTTAATGCCCCGCAACGCGGGCGGGCAAAACCTAGTTTTAAATAAATCATATATTCTCTACCTATTGTAATAAATTGTTTTATTTAAAAAACTTTGTCCATATCTAATAAATTATATGAGGTCAAAATTATCAAATTTGTTCTCTCTCTAGGTAAACCTTTGAATCACAAAAGTAGTTATTTATATCTATAACATAAAACATTTCATAACATCTACAGAAACCGTTCATTCTTTGCTTTACCACTCTTCCACCACCACCACCGTGATCATGGCGGAGACAGGCACCATGTCATGGGGGCTGAGCCACCTTTTCTTGACGGTTTTCCTGTTCAATTTATCCCATTACATGGTGGTTCCGGCGATAACCGACGTCTGCATGGCGGCACTTTGTCCCGGAGAAGATGAGTGCTCCTTGGCTATTTACCTCACCGGCGTTCAACAAACGGTACAATCTCATCATACTTACATTATCATTGGTGTTTTGTTTCTTCTAGTACTAAATAAAAAAAAATGATATTTTTTCTGCCCCAAAAGAATTTAGAACAAATCTTAAAAATATAAACATGTCATTTAAGTTCATACCACATTTTTTATTCAAGATCATCTGTTAAAGTTGATGGAATTTTGAGGCAATATTCGTCGGAAATGTGTAGAAAACTGTCGTTAATGGCTGCTTTCGACATAAATGGTTTCATTGCAGAATATTTTGTGGTAAACTTTTTCCAACAAAAGTTTACTACACATTTTCAACACAAGCTTTTCGTAGTTTCTTTTAAAAGGTTAAACGACTCATGCTTTTTCGACTGTATTAGAGACTTGCACCTTAGAATATAGTATTGTATTATATTATGAGGTATTGTATTATATTATGATTTAGAATTAAAGTCTAGAATGCAAGTGAGAGTGTGAGACGAAGATCATGGGTGGCCTTTATGGTGTGCGGGGAGGACCACTGTACAGTGATTTCGAGGGGCAAGTGTTTTTTTAAATCCGATATATATGTGTTAATTTTTTTTAAATAGTATACCCATACCAATTCCAATATAGGCCAATTTAGAAATCAATTTTATGATTTAGAAGTTAGGCAATTGACATTAGGTTTAGTCGGCCCAATACTAATTTGATTTAAAAAATAATAATAATAATAATAATAATAATAATAATAATAATAATAATAAAACATTATGTAATGACACATTTTTTCAAACTCGAACATGGTATATGAATTCTCAGAGACACCACTAACGAAGATGTAACACAAAAGGTTTAAACTCAAGCATAGGTGTAACTTCTTATTTTTTGTTTATTAGATGTAACACAAAAGGTTTAAACTCAAGCATAGGTGTAACTTCTTCTTTTTTGTTTATTTGTTTTTTTGTGCTGACTTGAATTCGTGATATCCAATTATTTTCAAACTAGGCATGTTAACATATAATATTTTCTCACAAAAAGACATGACATCTGATCAACAGCATGCATTTATTAAAGAATTTCATTCACCAACTAAATTTAGTCATAAGAAGATATATTTCATGTTATTGAAAGAGTTGTACCAAAAGTGGGATATAAATGTGAGTTTGTACTTGTATATAGGGTCCTTTACGAATGTTACTGCAACAAGTGAGAAGAAAAATGTGACAGATCATGGTTCATCTAAATGCTAAACAATAGATATATCTTTTAAACATCAAAGAATCTCACGTGTAAACTCATCCTGCTCGAAGCTATGTTTAAGGTCGACTCCTCGACAGCCATGAGACCGTGCCCCCCCTAATATGCGGGAACCGGATGAAATCCGTAAACCCTCGTTCCTGTCAGGTTTCAAACCCGGATTAAAGCCCTGATTCGTCTTCTAATTATTAGGTGTGCTAAATGTTCGTGTCTCTAAATATAGCTTATTTAATTAATATGGAAAAATGAAAATATAAAATTATAATTTCTTAAATCATAAGTAGTGTATCCTCTTATTGAAATACTTTGTATTTAGAGAAAAAACATATGATATAATCTGCCATAGTTGATTTTCATATTCTAACACTTTCAATAGATGGTTGAATTGATGATAATATTGATAGTAAGTAATAACAAGTTCAATTTTGAATTTATGATGATCATCAGATTATAGGGATTGGAAGCCTTGTTATGATGCCTCTAATTGGAAAACTTTCTGATCTCTATGGAAGGAAACTGCTTCTCACTTTCCCTTTGATATTTGCTATTTTCCCAACAGGTAAATGTATCATCTACTTTTAGGTGGTTATTTTATTAAAATTTAGAAGATATATTAATTTAAAAAAAAAAAAAACTAACTATATAGTAGTATAATAGATTAACCTACAAATATAAGGTAATATAATATCTTTTACTATTTTCACACTCATACATCTTATTCTCACATCTTTTTTTCTCTCTATCTCACTCTCTATATATATCTATGTATGTATAGAGAGAGATAGAGGAGAGAGCGATGTGTGAATATTAACTCCCATTATATTACATTAACCTGCAAATACATTTTTCCATGTTGGGAAACAGTAACAACCAACCATTGGTTAAAAAAGATGGCATGCGTTCCTTTTTTTCTTTTTTTTATTACGTACTTTAACTTAATATATTTTAGACAATTGAAAGCAAACTCATGTATTAAAATAGCATGTGCTAGAGTGGTTGATTAGGTTATAATTTCGTGTATTGCACGAGTTGATAAATGTAATAATTTATTGTTAGTAATAAAATGTAATGTTTTAAAATGGTCGAGAATAGTAAACCATTGTTATTGGTGAAAAAGACGGCAAACTATTGTCATGTGGCATCCATTAAGTCCTTTATTATTTTTTTAGTTGCTTCGTTTTTAATGTGAGTATATATATAGTTGAAAGAAAAACTTATTATTAAAATGGTGTGTGGTGGAATGGTTGATTTAAGATAAACCTAATTAAGTGACCCGGGTTTGAAACTTGGGAAGGGCAAAGTTTTGCCTTTTTGTTTTTTTTGCTTAATATATTAAATTTAATATCCCTTAACCTTACCCAGTTTTTTTCCTTAACTTAGTTTATCCTACTACTCGACCTTATTTATAGTTCCTAAAGCTTGTAAATGTTTTTTTTTCCTTTGATGATGGTGTTTTATCTACGTCTCCAGGTTATTTTATTGAGATTGTGTTATGACTTATGAATACTGTGTACAATTAACTAACTGAAACAAAAGCGTACCTGCTATCAAACTGAGAAATATTAGGTTTAGCACCCCGCAACGCGGCGGGGCATTCCACTAGTTAATCAACATACATGAACATATTCTTCAAAAAATTCTAACATGAATTCGCCAAGTAAAACTTTTACATAATCAAAACATTTATGACTATTTGTAAATATAAAGTGAATACATGATAGAGACCGATTTGAGATGGTCAGTATATATCCGTAGAGTGGGTCTTCACGGGTCGGGTGGTGGGACGTGTCATATTAACTACTTACCCCTTAAAGTCGTCCTTATCCTATAAACATGGAAGTCATGAATGTGAACGTGAATTTGGGTTGCTAATGTGTCTTGTGTACATATCAATTCATGAATGTACTTCATGATTATAGAGTTAAATCTGAATTTGGTATGGATACACAAGGTGTTAAATGGTCTGTGTTCAGAGTTGCCAGGTCGAACTAACACAACCAAAAAACTTGACACTAACCCAGACATGAAAATCAAGCCAAACTCATAAACCCAAAAACGACACAAGTTTTTGTTGTTGATACGTACCCATTTCTTTTATATTAAGTTTTAATTTTATAAAATACAAAATAAACGTGTCAAATAATTATATTTTAACTAACTATGCTTATATCTCTTTTATTTATAAACGTTAGCATTAAAAAACATGTTTTAAGTAATGATATAACACACATTAAAAAAGAGTAAGTATACAATTAAACAGATCAATTTGTGCACCCGTTAGGTCGACCCATACACCACTCTATCAGCTAAACACGTTCGTGGATTCATTCTGAAACCGACTGAACTTGTTTAAACTAAATCAAAACCCACAAATTTGTAGTTTTTGTATCAAATAAGAGATTACCAACCCAATAAATACACTCATCAGTGGCTCTGATACCATACCGTCAAAGTAAATCAAGAATTTCTTCTTCCTTAGTTTTCGGATTGGTGTTCATGGTATACAAGAATGAATTGTATGCAGAATAGGAAATGAGAGAACAACAAGAGAGAATGATGGACAATTCGAATGAGAATTCAGAATGTCTTGGTACCGGACATAACTGCCGGTAAATACATATATATATATATATATATATATATATATATATATATGAAGATGTTTGGCGGTTAATAATGGCGGGAACAACCGTCGTTTAAAACGATGTTAACCTTCAACCGTCACATCCTTATAGTTATAAGTTGTATTACATATCGAATATATAAGTAAGAAACTAATTACGAACATAAGTTTATATATCTAACACATCCCCCTAAACTTGATTATGCTTAGAAGCATGCATGAGAACACTCCGATTAGCTTCTTCCATGACCTTCATAGCTTGCTTGAAATCAAACCGACGGCGTTTCTTCTGCAGTTTCTTCGCTCCTTCCCAGTCGTTTCCTGCAAACAAGGCATAGTGATGAATTGCTTCTTCGTCTTGAACATCTCCGTCGCTCTTTCTTCTTTCATGACGGGAATCCGATGGACCTTCATCATGTTCAACCATCTCCTTATCGATCACTCTTCCTTGCACTGTTTTGAACTTATAATAATAGACTAGGACATCGAGATACATCGCGTACATAATCCTCATGAACTCACCATCATCATATTCATAACCCATATCTTTTGCTACTACGGCCCAAAGGTTATTGTCGGTAACATTTCTGTATCCACCATCTCGTTTAACCACCATGTAGAGATCGAGCAAATCAACCTTCCTGTTATCAGTTGTATATGGAGGAATGGGTCGGGTAGAGATTCCAAGTTTAATGTTTATGAACCATTTTAACATTTCTTCAAACTTGATCTCTAATTCGTGTTTATATTTAAACACGAATTCCCCATCTTCCATCATATCTAACAATTATTTGCAATGAGAGAACTCATGAAATTCCATGGCATGTATGATCATTAAACTCCAATCGGGTTCTTGTGAAGATAAATTTAGATCTTCAAAGTATGAATTGAGATAATTCTCTTTGTATTCATTGTTTATTACACTTTGATCGACCACTCTCTGTTTTTCCTTCATACCAATTTCTTCTTCTTTGGTTAATCCGGTTATATCGTTCACTGTGTTTGTAATCGGTGTAGAAAACATAGGATAAATCTTACATGTATCGCCAGATTTCTTAACCTTATACCCTTGTAATACTAATTGATCCATGCTTAACACACTACGATCAAGTTCCGGTGTATAGAATACACTTTGTATACGTAGTGTTTCATTCCCTGATTTAACCTCTACGGCCCCTACACCCCGAATAAACAGGAAATTGTCTTCCCCTGTTCTCGTTTCTACCCCAATTAAGTGTTTAATCCATTTAAACACATTAAGATTTCCGACAAAATGATGAGTAAAAACATTACTTACATACCATATGTCACCCCATTGTCCGCCTTCTGTTCTGGTAACATTCAGTTCTTGACGGTGACCAACTTCATCATTCTGTTTCTGTATTCCTGTGTTGATCGCTTGTCTGATCAACTGAGTGGCCTCGTCGTTTTCTTTTGCTTTGTAGGAGTAGATCCGGTGTTCGGGTTCGTGACAATAGTAACACAATCTAACATGTGAAATTTCTTCTGCCTTTCATGTCTTTCATCGGAACAATGTTGGCATGGCATCATCGACGATGTCGGACGAATTTCTTCTTCCTTTTTGAACGTGGCTCTGATACCATACCGTCAAAGTAAATGGTGGAAAATGTCAAATATATCCAATGTTTAGTATTCCTACTTCAAATACGAGGAATGTTGTCATCGGATTAACAAGAGAAGAGGAGTTAGGTGAAAGGGAAAGAAGAATAGTGATTGATGAAGGCCCAGTACATGAAGAATATAAGGAAGATTAATTGAATACTTATTTCAAGAATCTAAGTTTATCATTAATAGAACCGGAATGGAACAAACAGCGAGACACTATGCCCGGAAGAAGCAGAAGTGATGGAGATGTACAGGAGAATGAAGAACAAACTGTGGAAGAGGCCAACAAAAGTGTTTTCAAGCACTCTCTAAAACTGAAATAAGTTTAGGGGAGTGTATTGGAATATTAAACTTAATTTCGTTATATTTATTATGTATTAAGTGTAATCAGGATAATTATGTTTACTTTGTAGAACTTATAAACATGTAACGGTATGTTGGTTATAGCCAGAATCATTAAACTGTCAACGACAGTTAGTCCTGCCAAACATAACCGTTAATAACCATTCATCATGATAAGGTATATATAGTAGACCTCATGTAACAATGGAGACTACCAAGACAATTCCTATTATTATCAATTGTCCACTGTTTCTTATCAATTTGCATACTCTGTTTTTATCATCATATACAAACATGAATATGCAATCTGATTCGAGTGATTATGTGAGAGATATGAGTATAATTTTCGTTGCGACGAACTCTGAAACTCAACATAGTGGTATCAGAGCCACGTTCAAAAAGGAAGAAGAAATTCGTCCGACATCGTCGATGATGCCATGCCAACATTGTTCCGATGAAAAACATGAAAGGCAGAAGAAAGTTTCACATGTTAGATTGTGTTACTATTGTCACGAACCCGGACACCGGATCTCCTCCTGCAAAGCGAAAGAAAACGATGAGCCACTCAGTTGATCAGACAAGCGATCAACACAGGAATACAGAAACAGAATAATGAAATTGGTCACCGTCAAGAACTGATTGTTACCGGAACAGAAGGCGGACAATGGGGTGACATATGCTACGTAAGTAATATTTTTACTCATCATTTTGCGGAAATCTTAATGTGTTTAAATGGATTAAACACTTAATTGGGGTAGAAACGAGAACAGGGGAAGACAATTTCCTGTTTATTCGGGGTGTAGGGGCCGTAGAGGTTAAATCAGGGAATGAAACACTACGTATACAAAGTGTATTCTATACATCGGAACTTGATCGTAATGTGTTAAGCGTGGATCAATTAATATTACAAGGGTATAAGGTTAAGAAATCTGGCGATACATGTAAGATTTATCCTATGTTTTCTACACCGATTACAAACACGGTGAACGATATAACCGGATTAACCAAAGAAGAAGAAATTGGTATGAAGGAAAAACAGAGAGTGATCGATCAAAGTGCAATAAACGATGAATACAAAGAGAATTATCTCAATTCATACTTTGAAGATCTAAATTTATCTTCACAAGAACCCAATTAGAGTTTAATGATCATACATGCCATGGAATTTCATGAGTTCTCTCATTGCAAATCACTGTTAGATATGATGGATGATGGGGAATTCGTGTTTAAATATAAACACGAATTAGAGATCAAGTTTGAAGAAATGTTAAAATGGTTCAAAAACATTAAACTTGGAATCTCTACCCGACCCATTCCTCCATATACAACTGATAACAGGAAGGTTGATTTGCTCGATCTCTACATGGTGGTTAAACGAGATGGTGGATACTGAAATGTTACCGACAATAACCTTTGGGCTGTAGTAGCAAAAGATATGAATATGATGATGGTGAGTTCATGAGGATTATGTACGCGATATATCTCGATGTCCTAGTCTATTATTATAAGTTCAAAACAGTGCAAGGAAGAGTGATCGATACGAAGATGGTTGAACATGATGATGGTCCATCGGATTCCCGTCATGAAAGAAGAAAGAGTGACGGAGATGTTCAAGACGAAGAAGCAATTCATCACTATGCCTTGTTTGCAGGAAACGACTGGGAAGGAGCGAAGAAACTGCAGAAGAAACGCCGTCAGTTCGATTTCAAGCAAGCTATGAAGGCCATGGAAGAAGCTAATCGGAGTGTTCTCATGCATGCTTCTAAGCATAATCAAGTTTAGGGGGATGTGTTAGATATATAAACTTTGTTATGTTCGTAATTGGTTTGTTACTTATATATTCGATATGTAATACAACTTATAACTATAAAGATGTGACGGTTGAAGGTTAACATCGTTTTAAACGACGGTTGTTCCCGCCATTATTAACCGCCAAACATCTTCATATATATATATATATGTATTTACCGGCAGTTATGTCCGGTACCAAGACATTCTGAATTCTCATTCGAATTGTCCATCATTCTCTCTTGTTGTCCTCTCATTTCCTATTCTGCATACAATTCATTCTTGTATACCATGAACACCAATCCGAACACTAAGTCTAATTCCGCTGCAATGTCATTTGAATCCCAACATAGTGTAATACAACTTAATTAGATATATAATGGATAATTAACGAACAAATTCGAACACAAGAATCAAGAATCATACATCAGTATACAATCATATGCAGGACAGAAATTCTAAATAAGAGTCTTTGTATTGATCGGAAATATGGTAACAACCAAAAAGTACAGAATCTGTTTACAAATATGCAGGGCCGACCCGTTAGGCTTACCAATCTAGGCACGGGCCTAGGGCCACCAAAAATCAAGGGTCTCCAATTTTTAGTAAAGTTTTATATATTATATATGTATCAGGCTCAAATAAAAAGCAAAACGAAGCTATGTTTTTTAATAAAGTTACACAGATAAAAATTGTTTAGGAAAAAAATGCCCACATTCAAGGCCTAGTTTCAAAATTAAACCACATAAATAACTGTAGTATGTAGCAACCATCTACCACTCGACCTCATCCGAATTCCGTGAATCAGCTTCAAAAATCCCTAAAATTGAGCCGCAGTCATTGTTCCTACCTCCTACCTCCTATCGCAACCTGCTTTTTCGATTTTCTAGGTTATCGGCTATCACTAACGGTAATCACTCGTGGCATCGGGTCTGTTGGGATTGGAGGAGAATTTATGGGCAAAATTAGGGCTAATTACTAAACGTAGATTAACTTTAGGAGCTAATTTTTCTATTAATCTCTGTATGTTGTGCAAAAGGGCCTCCACTTCGTAGTTCGCTTAGGGTCTACAAAAACGTTGGAACGGCCATGCAAATATGTGTATTATATATAGCCTTAAACTTAACCGTCGGGACTATCTATTAACCGTCAAACCATTTGGCATGGCAGTTATATCATTCGGTTGACCCGTTTCATAATTTGACCCATAATGATTAACTTAATACATAATACATAATAGAATTATAAAAGTATAGTTTATAATTCCCATAAGATGCTCATATTTGTGAAAAAAAATTATCTCTTTATGCTCTTCAGTAGTACTCTTTTAAGTTCTAACTAAAAACAATTTTTTTCATTATCATTATGTTTGTATGTAATGTTTATACAATTTTCCCTAAATTTGATAGATTTTTGTTTATAAAACTAGTATTTCTTTTTCTTTCCCTTTTTTATCAACTTTATTCATTGTTAACTATTTTAACGATTTTATATTTTAAGATCTTTTTCTTAAAAATGTAACTTTGATTTTAGCTTTTTTATAAAGATTTGATAGTATTTGTTTTCCTGCAAGCACTTGTAACTTTATAATAAACCTTTTATAATCATTTTAGTGAAATCATTTTAGAAGGATGGGATGTAAGTGAACCGAATCGACTTTGTACTCGTTTAAATTTGAGCCCGGCATGTTTATGTTAAGAGAGCTTGAACTTGAGCAGCTCGTTTAGATTTTATTTTTAAACCTCGAGCTCGGCTTGTGAGTATTTTCAAGCTCAAACACAATTTGTTTATATTATATACTTAATGATCTTATATTTATATATGCATATTACTATTTTTTATATATTTATAGTTACAGTTTTTATTTATAACAACTATATATATTATTTAGTTCTTTTTGTTATAATGTTTTACATAATTAATAACCATTTGGTAAATATATGTTTAATATGCAAAATAAAAGTCATATAAATATTAGGCTTGTCTAGGTTTGCGAAATGATTCGAATCTAAGCTCGAGTTTATAAGTTTATTTAAGTAAGTAGCTCACGAGCTACTTGGCTCATTTAGACCCACAATATCAAGTTAACCTAATGGGCTCCAAGTAAACTAAATGTTATATTCAAAGATACAAGTAGGTAAAATCATGATGTACAAATACTAACATGATGATGGAAACAGGTATATTGGCATATAGCAGGGAAAAGGGCTACTTCTATGCATACTTTGTGCTCAATACTCTCACCTCAATGGTGTGTGAAGAGACTGTCTTCAGTCTTTCTCTTGCTTATTTGGTAAGATATAACAGTATAACATGTTATGATACTATATATCAGATGAAACTTATAATATCAAATATACTTATTTAAAGATTTTGATACCCTCATCCTTAAAATTAAAGAAAAATACTTAAAAACCACTTCATCCCATCCCATATTATATCCTTATATTTTAGAGAAAACTAAAGTGATTCTCCATAGTTTTTTATATGGGAAATGGGATGTAAGAGGTTTTAGACAATGAGAGATAAATTTAGGAAATGATGATTTTTAGTTAAATTATAGGGATGGGGACATGGAATAGGATGCAAATGCTATAACGCCTTCATTTTTCTTTTTCATCTCTTTATGATATGATTTATTTTGTATCATTCCAATATAAGTTTTATTAAAATTAAAGTGTTTTTGGTATCGAAAAGTAAGGATTAACATGTATTACTAATAACCGGTATCCAACTGAATCAAACTGATACCAACCGAATATCAGTATCATTACCGGTATTCATTTTTATGGTTTTCAATTTCAATACCGGCTAATTGATTTGTTGACTCCGTAAGGCGGATAATGTGGCGGAGCAACGGCGGTCGGCGGCGTTCGGAATTCTCTCCGGCGTCATATCATGCTCTTTTGTCTCCGGCAACCTTCTCTCTCGCTTCCTTCCTTCCACAGCTTCTATCTTCCAAGTAATCAATCAAACACTCTTCCTCATTTCCTCTTAAATAAATTACTCCAACAACGACATGTTTCTAAATTCCTTTATTTATTTAGAGGAAGGTTAACGTACAATATTCTTTAACGTGTGATGGTACGATATGAAATTACGCATGTTATAAAACTGAAAACCCTAATCACGCATATTGAAAAACCATAAATCATGCATGTTGAAAAACCATAATCACGCATGGTTATGATTTTTCAACATGTGTGATTTTGGTTTTGTTTATGCGTGAGTGATTAGGGTTTTGAGTTTTATAACATGCGTAATTTCATATTGTACGTTAACGAATATTGTATTTTACACTTTCACTATTTATTTATTTATTTATTTTGATGATTTCAGGTATCTGCAGCTTGTGCACTCGCTTCTGCAATCTACATGATAGTTTTTCTGCCGGAATCTAACATGGCAGCGACGGTGATTGCTGCTGCTGTTACTTCAAATGAAGAAACAGTGAATGAATGTCTTCTTGAGAAGAGGAATATTGATAATCCGCGATCTGTTCGTTTGATTCTGTTTCTGCAAGAGTCCATTTCGATGTTGAGGAGCAGGTATTTCCTCGTTTTAACAGTTTGTATGCGCGCTCTTTATAAAAAAAATAGTAAAAAAATATTTAGACACGGCAACTTATAATAAAACATATTTTAACTAAAACAATTGACGTAATAAGATGATAAGGGCTGTGCTTTTTGGTTAATAAGATGATTAAAGCATTCTTTTTGGTTAAAATCAAGCATACTTAAATGTTTCTAGATCCACAAAAAGTGTTTGAATGTTATTTTCAGCTGGACATTTTCACAAGCAGCTATTGTGGCATTCGTCAGCACGCTTGGTGATCTTGGCCTATTGTCTGCATTATTGGTACTTTATTCGCTCTTTCGCTCTAATAAACAACTATTAGTTTAGTACTATTCGAACCGACATTGTCCCTAATTGCTATCGAAACCACACCTTTGTGGGCGAGCCATAAGTATAAGTAATTATACGAACCCCTGATCCAAACGGGAGATCAAATTGATTACAAGAATGTTATAATAATTAGTCGATTTTACACAATATAAAGATAAAAGTAAAGTACACGGATGGTCCCTGTGTTTTATCAAAGCTATGAATTTTGTCCCTTGCTTTCCAAAAGTACACAGATGGTCCCCGTGGTTTGCACTTTGTAACACATTTAGTCACCAGCTAACAAATCTAAAGGTTTTAGCAGGTCGAAGTTAGGGATTAAATGCGTTACAAAGTACCAACCACAGACACCATCCATGTACTTTTGGCAAAGTTGGGGACTAAATGCGTTACAAAGTACAAACCACCAGGACCATCGTGTACTCTGAAAAGCAAGGGGCCAAATCTAAAATTTTGATAAACCATAAGGACAATCCGTGTACTTTACTCTAAGAGTTAAATGCCATTTTAGTCCCTGTGGTTCGGGCGATTTGTCAGTTTAGTCCAAAAGTTTCATTTTTCACCTGTGGGTCCAAAAAGGTTTCACCGTTGCCATTTTAGTCCACTAGGTTAACTTCATTCATTTTTTCTGTTAACTTCATTCGTTCGTTGAATTTGTTTGCATTTTGTAGTACTATTTAAAGGCCGAATTCCATTTTAACAAAGACCAGTTTGCTGACTTGATGATCATACAAGGGATTGGTGGCATCATATCTCAGGTAACCCCTCCACACCTGTCTCATGATTATGTTATCAATTCTTCTTAATGTTATAATTTGTAAAATGTAAATATAAACATTACATTATATTGCAAACATGCAGATGATTCTCTTGCCCATGTTGGCTAGGGTGATCAATGAAGAAAAGACTCTTGCGATCGGGCTTGCTTTTAACTGTATCCATGTACGCAATCTATCACATTTTTAACTTCCATTAGCCTTCAAAAAGCCGTTGTTTTTCGTTTGTTGTTTTTTATTTTAACATGGATAACGAAAAACACTTCAAAATAAAAAAAGTTGCAACTCTTGGTTCATAAATGCGCGCATTAGTTACGCATGATGCACGATGCGCTTAATGTGGGGATGGAAACGCATCATTGCGGTTGATACGTAGTACGATGCTATTTCATGATGCGCTTGTGATGCGGTCTAAATGTCTAATGCGGTCTCAAGCTACGCTTCCTTATGTAGTTGACCAGTATCTGAACAAATTAGACCATGGATTGCAATGGGTCTGAGTTTTTCAAATCGTTTGAACAAATCTTATCATTGATAGAGCAATGAGTTTGAGTATATGAACAAAGTAGACCATTATCGAATAAATCTGACCAAATATAATAAGAATATCTTATATTTTAGTGTTTAAAAGGTGTTTAAAAGTTAAGAAGTTATAATATTATCCACAAATAATTACTTGGCATTTTTTAATAACACATGCTTCTCATACATGATGCGCATGCATCATGCATCGCGCATCAGCTTTTGGGATCAAAAAACATTGGAGCGTGACATGTACAAAAAAACCGGTTTTAGATTTGAAATCGAAAAAAATTGGAATCGTTTTTTTGATAACCGGTTCGGGCTCAACCCGACCTGGCGGTTGTAGACCGGGTTCATATTCGCGATCTTTGTAACCGGTTAAAAAACCGAACCGGTTGTAAAAAAAAAAATACTGGTTACAACCGGTTATTTTGCCCAAGCCGGTTTTAAACCTGGTTCGGGTTCTCATCATATAAAACCGGTTTAAAAAAATGCTCATCATATGTAGAATGAATTAATAAGAAGCTTTCCTAACATATTATTTGGATTGAAATGCAGATTTTTCTTTTTGCTGTTGCTTGGAGTCGTTGGGTACACGCTTACGCTCAAATATCAAGCAATAATAATAATAATACCTTTTCTACAACATTTTTTTTGTTAACAATTTTGTTTGAAACAGGTTGTTTATCTTGCATCAGCGTTGCAGATTCTGTCTGAAGTTGCAGGACCCAGTGTCAGTTCATATCTACATTATTATCTTTTTGTTCTAGGGGTGTGCAAAACTCGGTACAAACTGTTTAAACCGGAAAAAACCAAACCGAAACTCGTTTAGTTACGGTCCAGTATTTCCAAAAGTTTGCTTTTGGTTTGGTTTCGGTCTGGTCCTGTTTTGGACCATTGCACATAGGGCTGCAAACGAACCGAACGAACACGAACAAGACCTTCGTGTTCGTTCGGTTAAGAAATATATGTGTTCGCGAACCGTTCACGAACACTTATCGAACGAGATTTTATGTTCGTGTTCGTTTGTTAAGGAAATGAACTTGTTCGTGTTCGTTTGTGTTTGTTTGTTAATTTTAGGAAACGAACAAAAACACCACAAATTAATGTTCATGAACACAAATGGAAACAAAAGAACACAAACATTCGTTTAATTAATAGAATATATAATACACTAATACTTATTAGATATTTAATTTGTCGGAATTTTGAAGCATTTAAATAGATATAAAAACTAAAAACACTAATGAACTATCGAACACAAACGGATCCACGTTGCCGAACGTTCACGAACATAAACGAACGAACACGACCTCTGTTCATGTTTGTTCATTTAACTAAACGAACGAAATTTCTTATTCGTGTTCGTTTGTTTAATAAACAAACGGACACAGACGAACTTCCCGCCGAAAACGTTTGGTTCGTTTGCAGCCCTAATTGCACACACTCTTTAGTTGACAGTTTACCTTAATTTAAACGGTATCTGGTTTGTTTCAGTTACGGAGCATTGTATCCAAACAAGTGGGCCCTACCGAGCAGGTAATGGTCACATATCTCAATCTTACTTAGGTTGTTACATTTTGTTGAAATGGTATTTTGGTCGCAGTTTTAACTAATTTATATAAAAACATGCCAATTCATGCTGTATTTTACATATAATGAGGAAAATAGGTAATATATAAAAAAAATAAGAAAAAATTAAATCGGTTCAAGAGGGTTAAACGGATCAAAAATCACCTAGCGATCATTTTAATTGCGTACAACACCTTGAATCGTTAAATATAGAGAACACATATTGTTTAAAATAACAATGTAGCTTTTGTTAATCACATTTCATACATTAATTATTTACCAATTAAAATAATGGGCAAGTGTTGGGAGCGGTCTCAGGGGTTTGTACGAGAGCCTGAGCTCGAGATCGGCTCGTTCATTGTTAATCGGTTATTTTATTAATTTGTTTGTATACATTTATATTTATAGTTTTTATATTTATGAATATACTCATACATATGTTACATAATGTATATCATTTAGTCACTTTTATCATAGCTTTATATACACTAATAATTCTTATGTAAATATAGGTTTAATATATCAATTAAAATTATACAGATAATATGCTCGTTTAGGTCCGCGAGCTTACGTGAACTCAATAAGTGAAGCTTAAGCTCGGACTCCTTTATTAGACGAGCTTATATGTAGGCTCGAGCTCATTTAAGCTCGGCTTGATTCGAGCTTTTAGCGAGCAAATCTCGAGCAGCTCACAAACACAGCTCGTTTACACCCTAGGCTGCTTGACTGATCCGTTTTTACCTGCACGCAAATTTGACCTCCGGGTTTTGTCATTCTATCACTTGCAAATAAATTGTAGCATCTTTTATGTATCTTGTAGGGCAAGGCACAAGGGTGCATTACAGGCCTATCTTCATTGGCATGTATTATCTCCCCATTGATTTTCAGTCCTCTAACAGGTCAAAAAAATTCAAAACTATTCTTCATGATTTAATTTTTAAATGTGATCTTTAAACTTTTTTTTTTCTTTTTTTTTTCATGCAGCTTTATTCTTGTCTGATCATCCTCCATTTCGGTTTCCCGGATTTAGTCTTTTGTGTGTCACCTTTACTATGGTACGGTCTTGATTCTCGTATCACCATCATATAAACTTTTGTATCTTAACAATGTGGCAAACAAGGTGCAAAACTAGTAAATTTTAGTACGGGTTCAAACTGGTCGGGCCGAAATATATATTTTAAAGAAATAATTTATGTGTTAAACATAAATTTAATCAGAATTTTCTTAGGAAGCAATTTATGTGTCAATTACATAATGAACTATTTTAAAACTACAAAAACCGAACCATTCAGCCTGTCGGCCCTGAAATCCCGTCAAGGCTGAACCGGGCCATTGACATCCCTACTTTATATACCATTGACATGACAAAAAGGTGAATTTTGTAGTATGTGCACATGTGTAATGAACCGTCAGAAACTTTAAATCTACTAGACCTATAGTTTCTTTAGATTTTAGAGTTAACTGTCATTTTCGTCCCTGTGTTTTAGTGGAAAATGCCACTTCAGTCCAAAAAACAAATTTGCGCCAGTTCCGTCCTCAACATTTTTGAAACGTGCCACTTCAGTCCAAAAAGATAACGCGCTGTTAAAAACGTTGAGGACGGAACTGGTGCAAGGCGTTATCTTTTTGGACTGAAGTGACATGTTTCAAAAATGTTAAGGATGGAACTGGCATAAATTTGTTTTTTGGACTGAAGTGACATTTTCCACCAAACCACAGGGACGAAAATGGCAGTTAACTCTACATTTTATTTTATTTTATTTTATCTCACCCGTTAGAAATAAAATATAACTAAAATCAATGCACTCATAACTAACTAAACAAGTTGAATTTTGCCATTTTTGTGCTATAAGCTTAAACAGTGTTTGTTATGAAAGATTAAAGAACTTGAAATTTGTTTATTGGCAGATGATAGCTTTCATCCAAAGCATGATGATCAAGACAACCTTGGATGTTCCTCGTATTTCCGAAGAAATAGATGGAGATGCTTAGTAAATTTTATCATTTGCGGTCTTTATTAATTTTATATAACGTTTTTCTGTATGATAATAAATTCCTTGAATTATTTTTGTCTTGTTTATTGAGTGCAGTTTAGTAAACTCTTTCATAAAGGTTGCTTGTATTAATTTTACAAGTTATTCACGATGCTCATCAATAGGTGTTTTATCTTTTTTAGAAAATAGTGTTTATCGTGTGATGCGTACGCGCTAGCAGGAGATTGAGACACGTGTCATTCCTTATTTTTTTAAACGTGTGATTATGTATACAACATGTAACACCCCAACCCAGAACAGGCTGGCATGTCACTATTATAGATATCAAAAACCAAAAAGTTTCAATAAAAGATAGAAACCAAGAAACAAAAGTCTCGAATCCACCAGAAAACCTAAGTCTTATATTATTCAATTACTGAAATAAAAAAAAACGAAAGGCTTTAAAACTTGAACTTCATATTCCTCTCACTCATCCCTATTTCCCCCAATTACCTGCAAAACACACATAAAACAACACAAGAAAGAAACTACGGCTGAGCCAAAAAGTTGCCCAGTAACGGAGAAATCAACAGTAAACGTAAGACAGACATGCGGACAGAAACATGAACGGTACTGACGTCAAACAAGTCTAGATTTTGGCACAGAAACAGATACGTATATAACTTGAATCTCAAAACTTATACTGAACAGATAACAGATACTGAACATAATCTGAGGCATATAACATATCAAACATATCATAACAGATACAAGACATACGTGACAACATATAACAATAAAACAAGTCACGTAATATAGAAGCACCCACGAGCCTAAACAGAGGCATGCATGGCTATAGTCCATGCGCCGAGATGGTGCATGTAGGCATACACACATTATTCCATCTCAATAGGAGTCAGGAGTCAGGAGTCAGAGCTAAGATCGATCTATTCGCCTCTAGGGGCCATGTGCTACACAAGCACAAACTAGAAACGCCGTGAACTTTAGTTACGCACCGTCACGATGAGTGCCATGTCGTTGACACCCCAACGACAAGTCAGAAGCGCTCGGGTGACAGAGTACAAAGCCGTATCAGAAATAAAATGTATTTTGACATAAGTCTAAAAGGGAACATGCAATAATGAGCACAAAATCTAAGGTCTATTGCATGCTACAATAAAGACTAATCATATAACAATACGAACTGAAACATCCAACGAAAATATCCGTACTGCAAAGTAACAGATTGAATAAAATTATACTATGATGTAAAAGAAACAAAATCCGTACCTTATTAGCAAGCAAAAGAAAACCCAATTAATTAAGTCGACCTCGAAAATCAAAAACCTTAGTCACCAAACGGAGCTAACCGGAGACAAAAGACTAGAGCTGCAGATGATCAAACAAACCGAATCAAGCAACAACAATTGATGCGGCCTGAACGATGTGGCGACGGTCACGACGGAGTAGCGCGGACGGAGCTAGACGGACGATGGAGTGCGACAGGTATGGCGGTTTCAAATCTGCAACGTCTAGTTCGCGAGGGATATATGCGGCGGCGGTTGTGCGGAGGTAACGATAGCTGGTAAAGTGTCGCGTGTTGTGGTGGCGACTGACTCTTAGTGGACAAAGGTTTACGGAGGATTGCGACGGTAGTGCAACGACCGAGTTATGATCGGTATGAAGATCAAATTTAGAAGTGACTATGAAAGGTTTATAAGGAATGGCGATCCTAGAATCGTATCCCAAAATGTTCGGCAGTTTGGTTTGAAAGATAATATATAGTAACTTAAAATTATGAAAAAAAAAAGAATGGCCAAAGAGATAAGGAACAATTTTGCCGCAAAAGACGTCGGAACAAGGATTTGAAAATTGTTTTATGTATAATTAATAGTATATAATTTTCTTTTTCTTTCCTTTACGTAACATAACACATGCATATGTAAACCATAAAGATTTTTTTCTTTTTTTTTGTTGTTATTTCTATTATTAATTGATTTTATATATAAGTATGTATATCACAATTCTACTCCCCTAAAAAAAATTTTGTCCTCAAAATTGCTAAGTACGAATATGAACGTTTCACACATAATGGACACTGAATAGACTTTACACATAGCAAACAATTAGACATCAAACGTACTAAGTTACGGAGTTTCTGATATGGCAAATAAACGGATACTAAATCAAATCAAAACAAGTATATCCAAAAGGAGCAGATATAACTAGAGGATACTCTAAAGCTGCAGACCAGAACTTCAAACACTTAGCAAATAAAAGTGATACCACAAAATATGTCACATCAATATCAAAGAGCATACGTATCATATTCACCAATTTGCACATAACCGGAAAGCGTACCTAAGGCATTAGCTGCGTCATTAGCTACGAGTGCGAAAACTCAACCTCCCCTAGTAGTTTTAGTGTTTTCACCAGTATTAGCTCGCTGCTCAGGCGAGTACAGTCCCTAATCAAATGGTTTGCATCTCCACATCTGAAACAACGACCTTCAGCAAGGCGACATGCTCCACCATGACGTTTCCCACAATGAGTACAAGGAGGGATATCAGCACGATTCTGATTCGGGTTTTGCTGATTATGTAGCTGTGCTCCAGGGGCATCGCTCTGTTGCATCTGATTCTGTGCAGGCCTACGATTCTGATAACGGTTTCTTCCACTTCGCGACTTATTGTTGTAGTACCTATCAGAACGGTCCTCACGGTCTTGGGATTGCTCATTGCCACCCTGATTATCGGAATTATCCTGGTCGTTCTCCCTAGAGCGTTTGCGATCCTTCTCACGTTGCTTCTTCTCATTATTCAAATTCTTTACCGCATCGACTACCTCAGTAATGTCAGTGAAACGAAGATTCAGGATGAACTTCCTATCTCGATCACATACAGCCCATTTGAAATTCTCAGTCTGCTGCTGTGGTGTACCTGCTGCCGGGCCCACAAAATTAACCAAACGACTAAAACGAGCTTTGAACTCCATAATAGGCTCATCATCCCCCTGCCTGATAGAAGCATACTCTCTCAGATACTCACTCCTATCAACGTTAGTGAAGTACTGCTGATAAAACAAAGTGCGAAATTCAGCCCAAGGAAGTGTTGCTGCATACTGATCTCCTCCACGAGCTTCTTTCAAGGTCTTCCACCACCTATGAGCATCGTCCTCCAGTTTATAACTAGCAAGCCTAACTTTGAACGCATCACCCACGCCCATCACTTCGAACAACTTCTCGATATGAGCAATCCAGTTTTCCGCCTCAACTGGTGTAGCAGCGGTACTAAACGATTTTGGCTTTTCCTTTCTGAAGCGCTCAAGCCAATCAAGGATAGTAACAGGAGCGTTATTGTTACCATTGTTATTTCCCCCGGGTGGTTGTACATTATTGTTGTTCTGCTGCAACTGTTGTAGAAGGTTGGGAACTAAACCCGCAACAGCTGTATTGACAGCATTAGCAATCAGAGTCTCAATAGGGACGTCGTTGTTGTTCACATTTCTTCGAGGAGGCATCTGAAAAGAAGATACGTGTGAAAAGAGGAAAGTTTCATAGCGTGCGAAAGATGACAGAGACGGAATCCTAACCCAACGTCTACCCATTAACTCACATGTTTATTTATTATTGTTTAAGTTTTCTACAAAAAGAGCCTGGGCTCTGATACCATAACTGTAACACCCCAACCTGAACAGGCTGGCATGTCATTATTACAGATATCAAAAACCAAAAAGTTTCAATAAAAGATAGAAACCAAGAAACAAAAGTCTCGAATCCACCAGAAAACCTAAGTCTTATATTATTCAATTACTGAAATAAAAAAAACGAAAGGCTTTAAAACTTGAACTTCATATTCCTCTCACTCATCCCTGTTTCCCCCAATTACCTGCAAAACACACATAAAACAACACAAGAAAGAAACTACGGCGGAGCCAAAAAGTTGCCCAGTAACGGAGAAATCAACAGTAAACGTAAGACAGACATGCGGACAGAAACATGAACGGTACTGACGTCAAACAAGTCTAGATTTTGGCACAGAAACAGATACGTATATAACTTGAATCCCAAAACTTATACTGAACAGATAACAGATACTGAACATAATCTGATGCATATAACATATCAAATATATCATAACAGATACAAGACATATGTGACAACATATAACAATAAAACAAGTCACGTAATATAGAAGCACCCACGAGCCTAAACAGAGGCATGCATGGCTATAGTCCATGCGCCGAGATGGTGCATGTAGGCGTACACACATTATTCCATCTCAACAGGAGTCAGAGCTAAGATCGATCTATTCGCCTCTAGGGGCCATGTGCTACACAAGCACAAACTAGAAACGCCGTGAACTTTAGTTACGCACCGTCACGATGAGTGCCATGTCGTTGATGCCCCAACGACAAGTCAGAAGCGCTCGGGTGACAGAGTACAAAGCCGTATCAGAAATAAAATGTATTTTGACATAAGTCTAAAAGGGAACATGCAATAATGAGCACAAAATCTAAGGTCTATTGCATGCTATAATAAAGACTAATCATATAGCAATACGAACTGAAACATCCAACGAAAATATCCGTACTACAAAGTAACGGATTGAATAAAATTATACTATGATGTAAAAGAAACAGAATCCGTACCTTATTAGCAAGCAAAAGAAAACCCAATTAATTAAGTCGACCTCGAAAATCAAAAACCTTAGTCACCAAACGGAGCTAACCGGAGACAAAAGACTAGAGCTGCAGATGATCAAACAAACCGAATCAAGCAACAACAATTGATGCGGCCTGAACGATGTGGCGACGGTCACGACGGAGTAGCGCGGACGGAGCTAGACGGACGATGGAGTGCGACAGGTATGGCGGTTTCAAATCCGCAACGTCTAGTTCGGGAGGGATATATGCGGCGGCGGTTGTGCGGAGGTAACGATAGCTGGTAAAGTGTCGCGTGTTGTGGTGGCGACTGACTCTTGGCGGACAAAGGTTTATGGAGGATTGCGACGGTAGTGCAACGACCGAGTTATGATCGGTATGAAGATCAAATTTAGAAGTGACTATGAAAGGTTTATAAGGAACGGCGATCCTAGAATCGTATCCCAAAATGTTCGGCAGTTTGGTTTGAAAGATAATATATAGTAACTTAAAATTATGAAAAAAAAAGAATGGCCAAAGAGATAAGGAACAATTTTGCCGCAAAAGACGTCGGAACAAGGAATTGAAAATTGTTTTATGTATAATTAATAGTATATAATTTTCTTTTTCTTTCCTTTACGTAACATAACACATGCATATGTTGTCACACCCCAACCGATGGCGGAATCATCGGGGCGCGGCACTGAGCGAAACAGATTGTTCAGAAGTTTCCACAACAACTATCATACAATTTAGTTATATAACACGTCCCATACCGTGTTCCAAATAATAACAAGTTATCATAGAAATCAACTAAACAATATGGGAACTGTTCCGACAACTCAAATTCTTAATTATTACAAACCAAAAGTAAATATTGTTTTAAGACCTCTAGACGACCACTGTGGATCTTACTGACTACAGGTGCCAGTGCAAGATCTACAGATAATTATGGCCCTGGAACAGGTACGTGGACACTGTCCTAAGGACACAGGCTCCTAGAAGTTTATTATTGCCTCGCTTCCCTAGCACGCTAGTAGCTTAAACACCTGTCACATACGTTAAAATAACAGTCAATACATATAATGTAAAGGTGAGTACACAAGTTTGATATAGCATATAGAGTTCGAATAGTTTACGCATAACCAAGCACGTACACAAGGGCAAACGATGCATGTAAATTATCAACTTGGGACCATCAATACCAATGACTTCGAGTTGACTGTCCGAGACAGTTCGCAATACATGATTACCACCGTAATCCATGCAGGTAATTGTCCTTAGCAACCCCCGTGTGAACGGGTGCTGAGTCCAAACTATAGTACTACGTTGCTAAAGCAGGTAGATAGCACTCCACGTGTAAACATAATAAACAGCAATCATTTAGACAAGTATTACATGCAGGTGGGTTAGCGTTCAAATAGTTTGTGTTGTTTGTGAACTTGATAGGTTACGTATGTAACACCCAAAAGTGCTGAAAGCAAAAAGGGATCGAGTATACTCACAGTGGTTGGTTGTGGATTGAAGGGAGCACTGAGAATAGGTTAGCCTGAATAGTTCGATAACACAACGATGAGTAACGCGGAATAAGTAAACAATGTACTTGGATCGAGTAGGCCATTCGATCGGACAGCAGTTCGATCGAGTGGGCTGTTCGATTGGTTTGAAAGTCCGTTCGAACATCCATTCGATCGGCTGGCTGGCTCGATCGGCTGGTTCTTTCAAGTGGATTGTTTCTTCCTTTGATGTGAAAGATGTGTTTGTGTATGATGGTTTGTACTACCTTTCAAGTTGGCCGATCGAACAGCTGTTCGATCGGTTAGCCCAACCGATCGGTTAGCACTTCGTTGTTTTCAAATATGTCACTCGATCGGCTGGCATGTTCGATCGGGTGACATTCCAATGTTTTGAAAAGTCTAAGTGTTGAAGTATAGTATCTCATGATTCGAGCAGTAATGTTTACAATCGAGTGGCTCGATCGATCGAACAGAACCTCGTCAATACTACACTTTTGTGAGTTGGTGGGACTAAGTGCTAGTCGATCGGTTAGCCTAGCCGATCGGCTGGCGTAGTCGATCGAACAGCACTTTGTCAATAATACACTTTGAGTTTGAGGGCCTAAGTGCTAGTCGATCGGTTAGCCTAGCCGATCGGCTGGCATAGTCGTTCGGTTGGGCTGTTCGATCGAACAGCCTAGCCGTTCGGCCAGCTTCTCGATTCGGTTAACCTTTCATTTAACACTTAGTTATTCCCGTTAATTGTTGATGTTTTAGAAATATTTTGACTACGAGTTGAACCACGAAACTGAAGTCTCCATTTAGCCTACTGACTCGAGCAGGAATCACCCAAACTCGGTCAGAGACGGTTTGGAACCCAAGTTTAACGTTTAACCCGGAATCGGTATATCTCTCGGTAGAACCCGAATCTTTGAACCATGTGTTTGTTTAGATTGATTTATAAGTCGGTTCAAGCTCGTTTTCACCGGTTTGAGTGTAAAAGAGTTGAAAGATAGATGAAAACCCATCTTCCAATCCTTTCCCACCGTGAAATGTTAAGATCTTTGGTAGATTTTAAGTTATTGATGTGGAAATCGGTTAGATCTAGCTTATTCATGGTTGAATGAAGTCAAGAACATGAAGTTCTTGATGAACACCAAGAACACCATGATGACATCACTCAAGAACACCTAGCTCTTGGTGATTTCATGGATGAAATTCAGATTTTGAAAGATAGAAAGATGGAGAATCGATTAATGAACAAAAACGTACAAAGATTAGAGCGAAATACTTACCGGTTTGAGAGAAATCTGAGGTTTAGTGAGAAGAAGAGGCTGGTCGGTCAGAGCTTTTCCAAAAGTGGAAAGGTTGACAAAGACAGCCCTATTTATAGGCTTCCAAAAGAGGAAAGGGTCAGCTGATCGAACAGCATTCCTGATCGAGCAGCTGTCCGATCGAACAGCCTGTTCGATCGGCTAGCCTATTCGATCAGGTTGCCCTGTTCGATCGGCTAGCCTGTTCGATCAGGTTGCCCTGTTCGAACGGCTTGCCTAGTCTTGAGTGTTTTGCGACGATTTTCGATATTTCGAGTTCGATGAACGATGATTTGAGAATGGTAGAATTCCTAATCAAATTACTTTTAGTTCCAACTACTATATCTACATACAAGCATCCTTACACCACGATTTGGATTCGATTTCGATTGAGTTTGATTTACCTTTGAGTCTTGATTGATTTGATTGATTCACCACACACTTTAACATAAAAGTAAACATGCACAAGTAACACATAAGGCACACACACACGTATAAAAGTACTAAAATCCCCACACTTGAGCTTGATGATTGATTTGATTCACCTTGGTTATTGATTGACTAGCTTTATTGCGTTGTTACTTCCTATCATTCACAGTCGGTCGTTGATTTATAGTTCGGTTATCTGTCGATTAGTTTGATTATACAACACTTACTCCAAATAATACGAAAAAATCAAAAAATGAAACTAAAATGAAATTAATCTTTAATTCCAATAACAGTCAACCCTTGACTTTGACTTTGACTTTGGAATACACGGGGTGTTACAGTCTCCCCTCCTTTAGGGAATTTCGTCCCGAAATTAGGCCGAGAACCGTACATCGCCGTGTGATTTTATCTATTTGATGCTTCAGATCTACCTGAACAACTGCGGGTACTTGGCCTTCATGTCACTTTCGAGTTCCCAAGTGAACTCCGCGCCTCGTTTGCCTTCCCATCGTACTTTTACAATAGGAATGCGTGAGCGTCTGAGTTGCTTGGTCTGTCGGTCCATGATTTCGACAGGCTTTTCCACGAAGTGCAGCGTCTCATTAACCTGAAGATCGTCGAGTGGTATTATTGCGTCGTGGTCGGCTACGCATTTTCGAAGGTTTGAAATATGGAAAGTCGGGTGGACATTGCTGAGTTCCTCCGGTAATTCGAGTTTGTAGGCAACTTTACCGATCCTTTCCAGAATCTTAAAAGGTCCAACAAATCGAGGCGCAAGTTTCCCTCTTTTGCCGAATCGGACTACTCCCTTCCAAGGTGATACCTTTAGGAGCACGTAGTCGCCAACTGCAAATTCGCGGGGCCTGCGTCGTTTATCGGCGTACATCTTTTGTCTGTCCCGGGCCTTTACCAAATTTTCCCTTATCTGGTGGATCTTGTCAGTCGTTTCTTGCAGAATCTCGGGTCCGGTCAATTGTGAATGGCCGACCTCGTGCCATACAATAGGCGAGCGACATCTCCTACCATACAAGGCTTCGAAAGGTGCCATTTCGATGCTGGAGTGATAGCTATTATTGTACGAAAATTCGACCAACGGTAGGTGTTTGCTCCAACTACCACCAAAATCGATAACACACGCACGGAGCATGTCTTCAATAGTACGAATCGTTCTTTCAGTCTGCCCGTCGGTTTGCGGGTGGAATGCGGTACTCAAATTCAGCGTCGTACCCAGAGCTGCTTGAAAAGTTTCCCACAATCTCGATGTAAACCGAGCGTCGCGATCAGAAATGATGTCTCGAGGCGTACCATGATTCTTAATGATCTCGTCGGTGTAGATTTGGGCTAGCTTGGCCACCTTATAGTCTTCTCGTATTGGCAGAAAGTGGGCTGATTTGGTTAGACGGTCGACTATAACCCAAATACTGCCGTGACCTGATGGCGTGGTCGGAAGCTTAGTTATGAAATCCATAGCTATGCTTTCCCACTTCCATACGGGTATCGGCGGTTGTTCGAGTAAGCCTGACGGTCTTTGGTGTTCAGCCTTGACTCTTGCACAAGTTAAACAGCTACCAACATATAGAGCAATATCCCTTTTCATCCCAGGCCACCAGTACTTGTAGCGAAGGTCCTGGTACATCTTATCCGCACCGGGATGAATGGAATATCGGGATTTGTGGGCTTCGTTCATGATAATCTTTCGCAAATCTGTCCTCCTCGGAACCCAGATTCGGTCCAGATAATAGAATATCCCGTTGGCTTTGCTCACGAGCTGAGTTCCATCGTGATGGATTCGTTCTTTCTTCAACGTACGCTCGTTAAAGCAAGCGTGTTGTGCTTCGCGGATGAGAGCTTCGAGGTTATACTGAGCCTGGATGTTTCGAACACCTATCACGTAATTCTTTCTGCTGAGGGCGTCTGCAACTACGTTCGCCTTGCCTGGGTGATAACGGATCTCACAGTCGTAATCGTTGAGAAGTTCTACCCATCGGCGTTGACGCATATTGAGTTCTCTCTGGTTAAAGATGTGTTGTAGGCTCTTGTGATCAGTGAAGATCGTACACTTTGTACCATACAGGTAGTGTCGCCAAATCTTTAAGGCAAAGACAACTGCGCCTAGCTCGAGGTCATGGGTTGTATAGTTCTTCTCGTGGATTTTGAGCTGTCGAGATGCGTAAGCTATAACCTTGTCTCGTTGCATGAGAACGCAGCCAAGTCCAAGGTTTGAAGCATCACAATAGACAACGAAGTCATCGCTTCCGTCCGGCAGTGTAAGAACTGGTGCATGGCACAGCATGTGTTTGAGGGTTTGGAAAGCAGTCTCTTGCGCGGTTCCCCACACAAAAGGCTTGTCTTTATGGGTAAGGGAGGTAAGCGGTACAGCAATCTTTGAGAATCCTTCGATGAATCGCCGGTAGTAATCAGCTAGTCCGAGAAAAGAGCGAACTTCTGACGGATTCTTTGGCGTAACCCATCCCTTGACTGCCTCAATCTTTGCAGGATCAACGTGTATACCCCGACTATTCACAATGTGACCCAGAAATTGAACCTCCTCTAACCAGAACTCACACTTGGAGAATTTGGCGTAGAGTTGGTTTCCCTGAAGCAATTCGAGAACCAATCGCAAATGCTGCGCATGTTCGGCCCTCGATCTGGAATAGTTCAGGACATCGTCGATAAATACAATGACAAAACGGTCTAAGAACGGTTTACACACGCGATTCATCAGATCCATGAAGACCGCGGGTGCGTTGGTCAGACCAAAAGGCATGACAACAAATTCGTAGTGGCCGTATCGGGTTCGAAAAGCGGTTTTGGGTATGTCTTCCTCTTGAATCCGCAACTGATGGTAGCCTGAACGTAGATCAATCTTGGAGAAACACTGAGCACCTTGTAGTTGGTCAAACAGATCATCGATTCTTGGTAAAGGGTATCGGTTCTTGATGGTCAGCTTGTTCAATTCCCGGTAATCGATGCACATTCGGAACGACCCGTCCTTCTTTTTGACGAAAAGGACTGGTGCGCCCCATGGAGAAGTGCTCGGGCGAATGAAGCCTTTTTCAAGTAACTCTTGGAGTTGGTTTGAGAGTTCTCGCATCTCAGATGGAGCGAGTCGATACGGAGCCTTGGCCACTGGGTTGGCTCCTGGAATAAGGTCGATTCGAAAGTCGATATCACGACTTGGAGGTAATCCAGGAAGATCATCAGGGAACACCTGAGGAAATTCTCGGACAACAGGAACATCATTGACTTCAACTTTCTTTTTCTTGTCCGTCTCTGCTACAACAATGTTGGCCAAGAAGGCTCGATATTCCTTGCGGAGATATTTGCGAGCTTGAAGACAGGACATGAGCTTGAGATCTTTTGCAGTAGTTTCACCATAAACACAAAGAATATCACCACTAGCTAGCACAAAACGAATCATCTTATCGGCACACACAACTTCAGCATGGTTTTCACGAAGAAAGTCCATGCCTACTATGACATCGAAACTTCCGAGTTGCATTGGAATGAGATTAATCGGGAATACATGATTGTTGAGCTTAAGGGTACAATCACGGAGCACAGAATTGACAGCAATGGTTCTTCCGGTAGCGACTTCTACTTCGAAAGGCGTCGAAAGATAAGAGCGCTTACGTCTAAGAAGCTTCTCAAATTCAAATGACACAAAGCAGTTATCGGCTCCAGTATCAAACAAACATGATGCATATATACCATTCACAAGGAACGTACCATTGACCACGTTGTTATCAGCTTGAGCCTGGCGTGCATTGATGTTGAAAGTTCTGGCGTGAGCGGCTTGTTGTTGAGGCTGTTGTTGTTGTTGCTGGGGTTGTTGGGCTTCTTGTTTCACCACCCTGTTCGGGCACCGGTTCGCGAAGTGGTTAGGGTCACCACATGCAAAGCAGGTCCGAACATTGTTTGCCGGGGCCTGTGCAGCTTGAGGAGCTTGAGGAGCTGGGAGTAGAGCCTGGTTAACAGCGGCTTGAGCTTGAGCTTGACGGGGACCATAGCGGCAACTCGCAGTGAAATGCCCGTAAACGTTGCAGTGGGCACAGAATCGGCAGGCCACACCCACCGGGTGATGATAAGAACATGTAGCACAGAGTGGGTGGGGGCCGGTGTACGCACGCTTCGCCGGCGGCGCATTGATCACTGGCGCAGTGCGCTGTGGTTGCTGCTGTTGTGGCGGTACTGACTGAAGAGGAGCAGCATTGGTTGCGGCAGCGCAACTTTTGTTCTTCTTTCTTCTTCTCGAAGACTTGGAGGCTTGGGCAGTGGTGTTATCGGTTGATGCTGCGGTGACTTGATGCAGAGACTTGGTTTGTTTATCCCAGAAACCAGCCTTCACCCGCTTGTCATTAATCTCAGCGGCGAGCAGGTAGGTTTCCTCAATCGTTGCGGGCTTGGAGGCGTGAACAAAATCTGCGACACAATCCGGAAGAGCACGGATGTATTTCTTGATGGTCATATCAGAAGTCTTGACCTGGTCGGGACATATGATACTCAATTGCTTGAAGCGAGCAGTGAGACCAGCATTGTCTCCCTCCTTTTGCTTGATACCCCAGAACTCATCCTCCAACTTTTGGCGTTCGTGGGGAGGACAGAACTCGTCCATCATGATCGCTTTCAATTCCTTCCACGTCAGCTCGTATGCAGCGTCGTTCCCGCGCTTGTTCCTTTCTGCGGTCCACCAGTCCAAAGCTCGCGACTGGAAGACACCGGTAGCATTGAGAGTACGGAGGTGATCTGGGCATCCGCTTTGACGAAGGGTGACTTCTACCGAGTCAAACCAATGAAACAGAGCCGTAGGGCCATCTTCACCGGTAAACTCTTTTGGCCCACATGCCTTGAATTGTTTGAAGCTAAAAGTAGCCTTGTTGGAGTCTTTGGGCGTGAGGGTTCGGGATTCCTCAGATGACTTGCTTGCGTTCTCGAATACTTCACTCACAGCCTTTGCTACTGTTTTAGAGAGGATAGCAGCAAGACGACGATCTCTCTTCTCCCGACGAGTAAGACGTTGACGAGGCCTTGATGATGACGACATGGTCTGCAATAGACATCGCCATAGGGCTCAACACAACGAATTCGAGTCTCGCACGTCTTAGTTTACTAAAGCTTAGAATCACGTCGCATTTCACGTCACGTAACACATACAAACACATAAGCACAATATCACAGAGGCAACTAGAGCATATAAGCAACTAAGCAAATAGAGCACTTAATTTCCTAAACACGTACGAAATTTTATCACAGAAGCAGTCAGAAAACAGAAACCTATATCCACATGTCGAGTGTCGTTTGTTTTGCGTATCGGATAGCATCACATCATATCGTCTAACTTAGTCGTATAGCGTAGCCTAGCACACTGGTTTCGTTCGGATCACATCAACAAGGATTTGATTCGAGATAGGATAACAACAAAAGTCACGCAGATTGATAACAAATGGAGTAACCAACAAATCTTAAAAACACGTAAACAGGTAAATCATATAAAATCAACAAGGCAACACTCATAATCGGAAAATGGATTGTCTGCGGCTACTAGACTTTGACTAACCATGGCAATTTAACTATTCACAGTTGACTTGTCGTCACTTTCGACTCTAGGGGACATGTCTCTGCCTCGATTCTTGGGCATCATGCATGCGCATTCTAGGCCATACTCGTGAGTTCAGGTCGTTGGAGTCCGTCAATTGCCTTGGCGAGATGAAATAATGTTGGAAAAACTGCCAAGGTTAGGGTTTCACCCCTAGCTTAGCAATTTCTTCCTTGTTTTAAGAAAATTCAGAGGGAGTTTTCATCAATTTATGGGTTTCAGCCCTGATTTGGTATAATTCTCCCCCGTTTGTTGATAGAAAATTGCACAAAATAATTGGCAAGAATTCGTAATTTAGGCAGGAATTTGCGGGTTTCACTCCTAATCCCGTCCAAATTACAAAATTTGGCTCGGAGTTCGGATGTAATGATAGAATAGAAGGAAACAACATAAAATAAGCACATAAACTTGGTCTCTTGGTTTCTAACTATAGTCTAGGTCTCTAAGACAGCGATCCGGACTAGACCGTGTCTAACCTAATTCCCTATAGTTATGGCTCTGATACCAATCTGTCACACCCCAACCGATGGCGGAATCATCGGGGCGCGGCACTGAGCGAAACAGATTGTTCAGAAGTTTCCACAACAACTATCATACAATTTAGTTATATAACACGTCCCATACCGTGTTCCAAATAATAACAAGTTATCATAGAAATCAACTAAACAATATGGGAACTGTTCCGACAACTCAAATTCTTAATTATTACAAACCAAAAGTAAATATTGTTTTAAGACCTCTAGACGACCACTGTGGATCTTACTGACTACAGGTGCCAGTGCAAGATCTACAGATAATTATGGCCCTGGAACAGGTACGTGGACACTGTCCTAAGGACACAGGCTCCTAGAAGTTTATTATTGCCTCGCTTCCCTAGCACGCTAGTAGCTTAAACACCTGTCACATACGTTAAAATAACAGTCAATACATATAATGTAAAGGTGAGTACACAAGTTTGATATAGCATATAGAGTTCGAATAGTTTACGCATAACCAAGCACGTACACAAGGGCAAACGATGCATGTAAATTATCAACTTGGGACCATCAATACCAATGACTTCGAGTTGACTGTCCGAGACAGTTCGCAATACATGATTACCACCGTAATCCATGCAGGTAATTGTCCTTAGCAACCCCCGTGTGAACGGGTGCTGAGTCCAAACTATAGTACTACGTTGCTAAAGCAGGTAGATAGCACTCCACGTGTAAACATAATAAACAGCAATCATTTAGACAAGTATTACATGCAGGTGGGTTAGCGTTCAAATAGTTTGTGTTGTTTGTGAACTTGATAGGTTACGTATGTAACACCCAAAAGTGCTGAAAGCAAAAAGGGATCGAGTATACTCACAGTGGTTGGTTGTGGATTGAAGGGAGCACTGAGAATAGGTTAGCCTGAATAGTTCGATAACACAACGATGAGTAACGCGGAATAAGTAAACAATGTACTTGGATCGAGTAGGCCATTCGATCGGACAGCAGTTCGATCGAGTGGGCTGTTCGATTGGTTTGAAAGTCCGTTCGAACATCCATTCGATCGGCTGGCTGGCTCGATCGGCTGGTTCTTTCAAGTGGATTGTTTCTTCCTTTGATGTGAAAGATGTGTTTGTGTATGATGGTTTGTACTACCTTTCAAGTTGGCCGATCGAACAGCTGTTCGATCGGTTAGCCCAACCGATCGGTTAGCACTTCGTTGTTTTCAAATATGTCACTCGATCGGCTGGCATGTTCGATCGGGTGACATTCCAATGTTTTGAAAAGTCTAAGTGTTGAAGTATAGTATCTCATGATTCGAGCAGTAATGTTTACAATCGAGTGGCTCGATCGATCGAACAGAACCTCGTCAATACTACACTTTTGTGAGTTGGTGGGACTAAGTGCTAGTCGATCGGTTAGCCTAGCCGATCGGCTGGCGTAGTCGATCGAACAGCACTTTGTCAATAATACACTTTGAGTTTGAGGGCCTAAGTGCTAGTCGATCGGTTAGCCTAGCCGATCGGCTGGCATAGTCGTTCGGTTGGGCTGTTCGATCGAACAGCCTAGCCGTTCGGCCAGCTTCTCGATTCGGTTAACCTTTCATTTAACACTTAGTTATTCCCGTTAATTGTTGATGTTTTAGAAATATTTTGACTACGAGTTGAACCACGAAACTGAAGTCTCCATTTAGCCTACTGACTCGAGCAGGAATCACCCAAACTCGGTCAGAGACGGTTTGGAACCCAAGTTTAACGTTTAACCCGGAATCGGTATATCTCTCGGTAGAACCCGAATCTTTGAACCATGTGTTTGTTTAGATTGATTTATAAGTCGGTTCAAGCTCGTTTTCACCGGTTTGAGTGTAAAAGAGTTGAAAGATAGATGAAAACCCATCTTCCAATCCTTTCCCACCGTGAAATGTTAAGATCTTTGGTAGATTTTAAGTTATTGATGTGGAAATCGGTTAGATCTAGCTTATTCATGGTTGAATGAAGTCAAGAACATGAAGTTCTTGATGAACACCAAGAACACCATGATGACATCACTCAAGAACACCTAGCTCTTGGTGATTTCATGGATGAAATTCAGATTTTGAAAGATAGAAAGATGGAGAATCGATTAATGAACAAAAACGTACAAAGATTAGAGCGAAATACTTACCGGTTTGAGAGAAATCTGAGGTTTAGTGAGAAGAAGAGGCTGGTCGGTCAGAGCTTTTCCAAAAGTGGAAAGGTTGACAAAGACAGCCCTATTTATAGGCTTCCAAAAGAGGAAAGGGTCAGCTGATCGAACAACATTCCTGATCGAGCAGCTGTCCGATCGAACAGCCTGTTCGATCGGCTAGCCTATTCGATCAGGTTGCCCTGTTCGATCGGCTAGCCTGTTCGATCAGGTTGCCCTGTTCGAACGGCTTGCCTAGTCTTGAGTGTTTTGCGACGATTTTCGATATTTCGAGTTCGATGAACGATGATTTGAGAATGGTAGAATTCCTAATCAAATTACTTTTAGTTCCAACTACTATATCTACATACAAGCATCCTTACACCACGATTTGGATTCGATTTCGATTGAGTTTGATTTACCTTTGAGTCTTGATTGATTTGATTGATTCACCACACACTTTAACATAAAAGTAAACATGCACAAGTAACACATAAGGCACACACACACGTATAAAAGTACTAAAATCCCCACACTTGAGCTTGATGATTGATTTGATTCACCTTGGTTATTGATTGACTAGCTTTATTGCGTTGTTACTTCCTATCATTCACAGTCGGTCGTTGATTTATAGTTCGGTTATCTGTCGATTAGTTTGATTATACAACACTTACTCCAAATAATACGAAAAAATCAAAAAATGAAACTAAAATGAAATTAATCTTTAATTCCAATAACAGTCAACCCTTGACTTTGACTTTGACTTTGGAATACACGGGGTGTTACATATGTAAACCATAAAGATTTTTTTCTTTTTTTTGTTGTTATTTCTATTATTAATTGATTTTATATATAAGTATGTATATCACACAACATGCGTAATTAGGGTTTGGAACAACTCATACTTAATTTTGAGTTTAACATGCGTAATTTTCATTTTGGTGGCATGCAGGTTTTGATTTTTTGTTACGTGCGTAATTATGCATTATAACATACGTAATTCGGGTTTAAGCCAACCCACGTGTAATTATGCATTATAATGTGTGTAATTATGCAATAATGTGCGTAATTATGCCGAGTTAATTAATATTGTGCCATCGCGTTCAATTGATGACTCAGATGTGCGGTTGAGATGTTCGCGTACGCATCGCACAATAAGCACTATTGTACGTTAACCGGCCTATCTTTTTTGAGGTTTTACCTGAAAGTATACATCATTACTTAACAAAGCTATACAATATACAATAGAGGGTTTAACTTTAAAACCGATTAGAATTATATAAAACTTTCAACTTCAAGTGTTCATTTAGCAATTTAGTGACTTCTTTATTTCTTTTACATATAATTGAGGTGTACTGTGATTGAAGCTCACCTTTATGGTACGTGCCTCAACAACTAAGGTTAATTTTCTTGTCTTCTCCAAGCTGTGATGATAATCTTCCTACAAAACACTAAAAACCCCGTTAAACTCGTTAAGAGGAGGGGAATAGGGGGTTCTCCTCTTAACCACTCTCCGGCGTGAGAATAAGTATATGTTTTGAGGAAATAAGTGTGTGATTAAAAGTGAGAGAGCTGAGAACCGAATCCTTAAACCTGTAGATAAAGGCTCCTATTTATAGTCGGGGTAGTGTGGAAGGAGATGGACTGATGGGCCTTGGGCCTAGAGTCGACAACAAGGAATATCCGTCTTGTCCCCTCTGCCACAACTGTTAGTGCTTCTAGCTGAGGGCAGAGTTGGCGCACGCTGAATGGATCCACGTGTCCTGACCATTGTCCTTGTTGTCTCTCTGGTATCAGCGGCTGAGTGGAGATCATGGAGCAGATGTCGGCGCATGTTGATTGGTGCCACGTATGCATCCTTGTGTACCTTCTTGTCTCCTGTACAATTGTTAATCGTGGAGCACGATCGGATACAACCCGTTGGACGCTCATTGGTCCACTGCTCTGCCACTTGTACCTTTGGCACGTGTGTCACACCCCAACCGATGGCGGAAACATCGGGGTGACGCACTGAGCGAAACAGATTGTCCAGGAGAAATCCATAACAACAAATATTACTCAATATTTTTAAGTCATGTCCCATACCATAACATATTTCAGCAAATAATTATTACAGACCAAATATCTCAAAGACAAATAAAGCTGTTCCGACAACTCATAAAATAATTGTTTGTTTCTAGACTCTCCTAAGCTCGATCCCATGATAGCAAGCAAAGCATAACATCCTAAGCGCCTGACACATACGTTAAAATAGAGGTCAATACACATGGTGTAAAGGTGAGCATACAAGTTTAGTAGTATAATAGATAGCGAAATCGTTTTATGCATAACCAGCATGTAACATGTAGCAAAGTGAAGCTAGTAGGTTATCGACAATGAAATATGCATAGGCGTGACTGTGAGTTGTAGAATGCGCAACACATATCACCACTGTGACACGTGAAGTAAAGCCCTTAACAACCCCTGTCCACGACAGGTGCTGAGTCCAAACTATAGTACTATCGTTGCTAAGGTGTCAGGAAACATTCATTGTGTAAACATAACATACAAGCATTCAACGAATAACACGTATAACATGCAATAACGGTCAGCGTATAAAAGTGTTTGCGTCGTGTGTCGATTGCGATTTGAATAAGTAACGTATGTAACACCCAAAGTGCGTAAAGCAAAAAGGGTTCGAGTATACTCACAAATAGCGTTTAATAAATAAATACCGTCTTGGATTGAAGGGAGCGCTGGAAAGTTAGCCTGATTACAGAACGATAGCATAAGCAATGAACAGTGCGTTAAATGGTGACGAGTGAACTGAATGACAAAGGGTCATTCGATCGGATGACAATCCGGACGGATGGTCATTCGATCGGATGACAATCCGTACGGATGGTCATCCGGACGGATGGCCATTCGGTCGGATTGTCCTTCGTTCGGGAAGGATGTGTTTGTGTATGATTGCTTTGAAGTTTTCGTTGTAGCATTTTCAAATGAGAGAAGTATCTCTACCTTTCAGGTCGTCCGGTCGAACGGTCGTTCGGTCGGATGGCCGTTCACTTGGATGGCGATCCGCTCCAAGTGAGACATTTCATAGAGAACAAGTTCATAGCAGAATAGTCATGCAACCGGATGGTCATCCGATCGGATGACTATTCGTCAGAAACTGATGATCTTTGATAATTTGTAAAAACTATTTAAGTGTTGAGATTACAAGTCATCCGATCGGGTTGTCGTTCGATCGGATGGTAATCCGATCGGATGACAGTCCGTTTGGTGACTTGCTCATTTTGAAAGTTGGAAATTTTGTTAAGTTTAGAAAGTTGCGGTTTGACCGAGGCGGTATGGCAACGTGTTAAACAACGGGAACTCCATCGAGCCCAAGTCATCCGATCGGACGGGAATCACCCCAGTCTGATCAGTTAACTGTTCTTGACGGTTGTTCCTGTTCAACCCGTGAATCGGTTGTCTCTCTGATAGGAAATAAGTTCTCATACCGGCACTTCACTAAAGAATGAGGAGAAGGCCTGAATAAGCTCTGATTCTATCGGTTTTGAGTGCAAGAGTGTAAAAGGGTTGAAAGAAAGTTATGAAAACATCTTTCTAATTCTTTTAAATCTTGAAAATGTTTAGATTTATGCGAAATCAGTGTTTAAACATGTTGAAATCTCTTAGATCTGAGTTGTTCTTGGTGGAATGAGGTTAAATCTGGAAGTTCATAAGAACCCCATGACGACATCACCCTAAAACACCTCAAATCAACCGATTTCATGGTGAAAAGTGAAGATTTGTTGGTGAAAAAGATGAAGTTGTGTGTGTAGATGATAGATGTACAAGATTTGAGTTGAAAACTTACAAGATTTGCGAGAAATCGAGAGAAAATAGCCTGAGAAGTCGAAGGGTCGGAGAGAGAGCTGTCACATCACTGTTCATGATGTGACAAGTGTTATTTATAGGTGAAGGAGAGTGAAAGGCGGTGCAGTGACGGATCGGAGGGCAGTCCGATCGGATGGCCATCCGATCGGATGGTCATCCGGACAGATGACCATTCGATCGAATGGTCATTCAATCGAAGGGCTCCGGCGAGTTGCGTTTCGATGTTTCGTTTTGCGTGTGGAGCATTGTGATGCGTTTGAGCGAGTGTCGATTAAGCGATGCGATAGATTTAAATAATAGTCACACAAATAATATAACTAACATACAACAACATAAATAAACTTGCGTTTCCAGTTCGCGATGAGAATGCGTTGCGATAGAGTTGCGATTGTGTTTCGATTAATCACCACAAACATATAATAAACATGCACAAGTAACACATAAGTAGCACACACACATAAACAATATACAGAACCTATAATTCAAGTTGCGAATGCGATTGCGATGCGATTAGCGATAAATAGATTAGTGATAAACGTCGATTAAACTGCGATTATAATAGATACTCTACATGAAGCTAAGTATGAAATCTGGTTTTGTATTTGCCTAGACCTCACGCGCGACATGGGTTTTACGTGATTGGTCGGTGCGAGGTTGAGAAAGTTGCCAGATTGATATGGTAGGAGTATAGTTCCGCGCGCGATCTGATTGGTCGGCACAGGTTTTGAGGACCATACTCCTTCAGTAATCTTAGCTTGCAACTTGAGATACATTTATAACACTTAGTTCTAGTTCTACACAATATGCTAAAGAACATATGTTTATTTAAACCAACAAACCACTCAAATGCATATTTACATAAAACTTGAATAAGTAGAGCAATAAAAACATATTTATCATTATCATGACTATTTGAGTGCATAATAACTTTTAGAACTTGTTTCAACATAGATTAGCTCATGACCAAAGTTGGTCGGATAGCTAGATCAAGAGATAATTGAGCATGGCAAGTTGTCAGGCCTGGCTTATAAATGAACCTTTATGAGCTTCTAAACTATCTTTTAGATTTTTTGTTTAACTATACAACTAAAATGAACCTAGCAAACCATTTTCTTAATAATATATATGATGTTTTTAAACTATTAGACACTATCTACATTTCTAGTTTCTGAAAATTTCGCATATAGGTTCAAAATCTCTTTAATTTATACGGGTTCAAAACCTCTTTAATTTTATGTAAAATTGAAGAATTGAGTCTCAAGAATTTACCAAAAATGATTTCTTGTTTTTTTGGTATGTTGTAGAGGTAGAAGCTATGATTTCTTCATTGCATTAAAGCTCAATTAATTCTTGTAGACACGTAGTTGTAAATAATAACAAAAGAAGCCTTGATGAAATTTTCAAATAAGGGTGAGCATGTTAATTGTCTTAACCAATTATCGAACCGTTTTAACTGATAACTAAGGATTATAGTTTTGAGACATTGGTCATATAGTTAAAGAAATCCCATAAACGAAGCTAACTATTATGGTTACAGTCGAGGGTAAAAATCGAACCGAAACAGGATTTGCACACCCCTAATTTCAAATACATATAATTGTTAATAATGTACATAATTATGGTAAAATAGGTGTGGCGGGTCAGGTAACAAGTCAAAACGACTTGCTACTAAACAATTTCCGACCAAAGCGAGTTAGAAAAAATAAAAATTAGTTGGTGGTGGAGACACACAATGCTTGTTGGCGGTGCTCACTTATCTAAACCCGCTTGAAATTAATAAATTATATAATAGTGACTAAAATGTACTCATTGTATAATCTATTAGACCCAAGTGAACCAAAAAAACAAACGTTTTTACCCAATTAACTTCCTTTTTTACAATGATTTCATAATTTTCTCTGTTATCGGGTCGAACTTAATCCATACATCCAGTTAAATACCTAAGAGCATCTCCAGTCTAAAAACTCAAAAGTCACCACAAACTCATTTTTTTATCTGATATATCAACATCGGCATTGGCGGAGCCACCACACCCGACATGATTGAATTTCACGTATCAAATGTAATGCATAATAGGAAAATCTTTAGCGACACTATTGTTTTTTAACAAGCGAAACCATTATTTTTTTCTAAACCTTTTACGTACTAAACAAATTTATAGTTTAAATATTAAGCCCATTTAACTAATTTTTTATAGTGGACTTTAATTTTTTTTTTTTTTTGAGAAAACATTGTTTCTTTTTAGTTTAAAAGTGCAACTAACGATTGATATAACCAGAAAACTTGTTAAGTTACATCAAAACAGAAGGTAGACGGGCAACAAGCTGCGCCGCCCTTTCTGAATTGCAAACCCCAACCTCCCGAACACAAACCCCTGCCCCCTTGGGGTCGATATTGACTTTTATTTTGTGATTCAACCCATAATTTTTATCGGATGATGTCATTTTTATTTGTGATTCAAAGATAGCACACAAAATCATAACATTATAATTTTTTGATAGTTTTATTTATATACTTTATAACACACAAAATCATAACATTATAATTTTTAGATAGTTATATTTATATACTTCAGAACACACAAACTATAAATAATATTATCAAATATATATATTCGAAAAGATTTTTTTCCACATAATAAACCTACTAAAATAAGTCACTAACAGATACAAAAATAAGAATATAAATATAAAAATTTCGGGTATATGATCGGGTATATAGTTTGAGTAAACGGGTATGTGGTTTCGGGTAATCGGGTCGGGTATCACCTAATCCCATACCCGTGAAATTTTTTAAAACTAATCCCATACCCGGCTCATTACCCGTTGGGTTTCGGGTATACTCGTCCCATATGTTTCGGGTTTTGGGTATACCTATCGGGTTCGGGTTTTTTTGTCATCCTTAATTTTATCACAAATTTTGACCCCTCAACTTTGTCATTAATCAACTTTAGCCTCTCAACTTTAACAATAACAAGTTTAACCCCTTAACTTTGATAATGACATGTTTAGCCACTCAACTTTAATAATGACATATTTAACCACTCAACTTTAATAATAAACAACTTTAACCCCCTAAACTTTAATAATGACATGTTAAACCTCTAAACTAAAACGTCAAACAACTTTAACTCTCACAATTTGCTTATGAGTATCTACGTTTCAAACCCGCTAACCCGGAGGAAAACCCATTAGTTTAAAATTCCTAAGGGTGTAAGGGGTGCTCACCTAATAGGTGAGTCCCCTCTCTTACGCCAAACCAATCCTCGTGTGCCACGTCAACTCCCCTCTTAAACTCCCCTAACACCCCAATTTGATGGCGCCACTCCCCTCTTAACTACCCTTGTTTTTTTATTAAAAAAAAAAAACAAAATGGTTTGATTGGCTGGAAATATGGGGCCCATCATCTTTCTCCCTCACCGCTCGCGTTGAACAACCATCGAATCCACTCACCGATTCGGGTCCCCGCAACGTTGGCGACGGTGTTCCCGATCGGTGGATGTGGTCACCGCAAGCCCTCCCCGAGAACGCCCCGTCCACCCTAAGATACTTCTATGCAACTTTTACACTATTCGTTGAACCCTAACCACTCGATTTCCCCCAAATCTTTCCTCACCAATACCTCAAACAATCAATTCAACCCTAAAATTCACAATCAAACAACTCACTCTAATCGATTTTCACCCTCTACAACACAACAATTTCATCTTTCCATCAGTAAATCATCCCTAATTATTAGAATCATGGAAACCCTAGCTTCGTCCGCATCAATCGTATCATCTCTCTCAATCTTCTATCCAAAATCAAAACCTCAAATCACCAAAAGGCGTTGCAGATTCTCCATAGCCTCCAAGAGTAAGCAGTTGTTAAAAATTTGGGTTTTTTTGTAGATCATTTTTCATGATTATTTTTATTATTATGTTATTATTTTAATTTTTGATTTGTGATTGCAGATGATGATAATGAATTTGGTCTCCGATCGGAGTCTAATGATGCTAGTATTGTACCGATTTCCAGCAATCAAAGTTTCTCTAAGGTGATCTTTTGAATATATTTCTCAAAGTAAATTGTTTTAATTTAACTTCATGTTTTAATGTTTATAAGTTAATAAGTTATAACCTAAGTAGTTAATTAATGCGGTAAAAAATCGGATATTGGTCAAGGACCGATATTTGAGATCTATGTAGTTAATATCCCGATATATCAACCGATGTATCAGTGATATATCGGTTATCGGTCCCCTGCTGAGATAGCGGTACAAAATATCGGTCAGAATATCAGTACCGATAATATCAGCGACATTGTCCGATATTTGACCGATATAGAACCGATATTTGATCGATAAATTACCGATTTTCCCGATATCAGTACCATTCTTCTTATTTCTATCGTTCATTTTTCTTCTTATTGCTGCTAATAGTGTTTTAAGTCTTAATTGTCAGTTGTTACTGTTAAATGTTAGTGTTTTAAGTCTTAGTCAGTTCTTACTTATTACAATTGTTAGTGTTAAATTGCTATATATATAAATTTAGCATGATATTAAAATTACCAATATCCCACCGATATCCCATCGCGATAACCGATATCTCAAATATCGATCCTTGACCAATATCCGATATTTTACCGCATTAACTACTTAGTTTGAGATATCGGTAATCGCGGTGGGATATCGGTAATTTTAATATCATGCTAAATTTATATATATAACAATTTAACACTAACAATTGTAGCAAGTAGGAACTCGTTAAGACTTAAAACACTAATAGCAACAATAAGAAGAAAGGCGAATGGTAGAACTAAGAAGAAAAGTACTGATATCGGGAAAATTGGTGATATTGGTCAATATCGCCGATAATATCGGTATCGATAATATTCTTACTGATATTTTGCACCGATATCTCACCAGAGGACCGATAACCGATATATCACCGATATAAATATATCGGTGATATATCAGCGATATTAACTACATAGGTTATAACCCATATGGTAGTCGATTACAATAATCTTTCTAAGCCCAAATTTTATATCAATCTATGCTCAAGCTCATTGGCTCGCTCATTTGGCTTATGTTGCATTTGTTTATGAGTTTTATATTTATGTAAAAAAATATTATTTTCTACTTATATCTATGTTGTCAAAGACGCAAGGCGCAGGCGAGGCGCATCGGCCTCGCCCGGAGCCTAGGCGCAAGGCGCAAAAAAAGCGTGGGCTTTTTTAAGAAAAGCGCACATAGAGAAAAAAAATATGTTATGCTTTGAAAATAAATAAGATTCCACATATAAAATTAAAAAACTATTATATATGCCATTTAAGATCATGTAGCTAATAGTTAGTAGCAAAAGTTTAGGACTTATATGTTGTAAGTTTTGGGTGTGTGAATAAAAGTCTCAAAAGGTGTAAATACTTTGTCCCACATTGGTGTGGGAACAAAGTTAGCTTTATGACATGTTTTGAGCTGGAATTTGGTTGAGCTCATGCGGACACGAATGCAGCTCCGAAAACCCGGGCCCGCGTGAGGCAGTTTTTGCACGCACTCGGTTTCGTTTTTTTTTTGTTTTCTGCTTATACGCTGCGCCTCAGCACCGTTTTTGCGCCTAGTCGCGCCCCTTTTTGCGCCTCATCACCGTTTTTTCAAAAAAAACCCATTTTTGCGCCTAGGCTACCACCAGGCGCTATAGGTGCGCCCGAGCGCCTACGCGCACGCTTTTTGCGCTTTTGACAACATAGACTTATATTCAAAAAATCTAAACGATCCAGCCACAAGCTGGCTTGAGCTTTTTACGAGCCTAGCTTGATTTCGAATTTCAGCTCGTTAAGATAAACAAGCTGAGCCGAGCTCACTCGTTTAGTTTCGAGTCCGAGCCTGAGCTCAACGTGGCTGGGCTCGCATTGCTCGTTAAGCAGCCCTAGCCTGGCATTGCTTGTTAAAGCTGTTCACCTGCTTATCGGTGTTAAGTCATGGGTGACAAATTATTTACATGAAGAGAATGGCACGAAATCCGTCTAGAAAATGGTTAGGTTTTGGGCTTACATGTCTAACACTCTAACCCATTTAATAAACAGGTTCAGGACCTCAGGTTAACCGAGGTCATCCTGCTTATAATTAGAATTAATTATAAATCGACCCGCCAACCTGTTTAGGCCATTTGTTATAACCGACCAACTTGCTTATGTTCTGTTTAAATTAACACCCCGACATGGTTGCTGCCTCTAGTCCTTGGTTTTAAATTGCGTGATGCGCTCCGATGCGTTTAGTCCAAAAATCTGATGCGTGATGCGCGATGCGAGCGCATCACGTATGTGATGCGTTCTTTATAAAAAAATAGTTAAAAATTATTTATACATAAAAACTTATAAAAACATACTTAAAGTAAAACAACTGACGTAATTAGAAGATAAGAGTTGTGTTTTTTGGTTCAAATCAAGCATACTAAGATGTTAATTATGGAAAAAACCGAACACAGTTCATAAAATCTGGACAAAAAGCATAAGAAACAATGTTGCATGCATCAGAGCGCATTATGCGAAATGCGCGCAATATTCTCGCATCACGTAAACGCATCGCATCAGCTGTTGCGATGCGCTCTCATTAGTGCATCGGGCGCATCACGCATTATGCGCGCATTTTAAAACCAAGCTCTAGCCTTCATACATGATACATGTAACTTATCCCTTTGATAAACGCTAACACATGTGATTACCTGGTTTAAGTGGTTATTACAATTTCAAACAACAGAAGCTCATCTATTTTCTGTAACTTGTTTTATCAGCAGATTGTCTTATTATAATTAGGGTTAATTACACCAAAATGCAACTTACTTTTACATTTTTATCAATTGTATGTAATAAAAATTGTTACTTAAACATTGTATGTAACACTAGGGGTGCAAACGAGCCGAGCCGAGCTCGAGCTCGGCCACGCTCGAGCTCGAGCTCGATTAACTTATGAGAGCTCGGGCTCGGCTCGTTTGTATTTTATCAAGCTCGAGCTCGGCTCGGGTTCGGCTTGTTTATTATCTATTATTTAGTATATTAAATAAAAGTAATATAAATAATAGACTTTTTAGGCTTGCGAGCTCGATAAGTAAAGCTTGGGCTTGGGCTCGTTTACTAAATAAGCTTATTTTTTGGTTCGAGGTCGGCTTGTAAACAAGTTTAATTAAGCTCGGCTCGACTTGGCTCGTTTACACTAAGGCTCGATAAGGCTCGACGAGCCTAACGAGCTTCACATGTGAGGCTCGAGCTCGGGCTCGATAAACAAACGAGCTTTGTTTTGACGCTCAAGCTCGGCTCGGGCTCGATAAGGCTCGGCTCGTTTCGAGCTTTTTCTCGAGCCGATCTCGAGTAGCTCGCGAGCCACTCAGCTCGTTTGCACCCCTATGTAACAGAAATAGTTTCTCTTTCATTGTTTCAAGTAACTTTGATAGCAGCTAAAAGTTGTGATGCTATTTTTTGTGACGTGGTGGTGTGCCACATCATCATTTCACTTGCTATTCTCTGATCAAGGGTTTTGATTCATGCTTGTTGTTCTTCTTTGTAGGATGATGCGATGGGATTAGTTCTTAGTGCAGCAAATGTTAGGGGTTGGACAACAGGGTCGGGTATGGAAGGGCCGCCAGTGTCCGCAAATGGTGGTTGTGGTGGTGAGGAATCCAGTACACACAAGATCTCCACCTTCCCATGGTCCCTCTTCACCAAATCTCCGAGACGCCGTATGCGTGTTGCATTCACTTGTAATGTATGCGGTCAAAGAACAACACGTGCTATTAATCCACATGCATATACTGACGGCACCGTCTTTGTTCAGGTACTCATGTTTTATACAATTATATTTCTTCGGTGGATGCTTATTTGTTATAATTATTCGTCCAATCTTTATTTGTCCTAGAAAGTAGAAACAACAAACTTTATAGCAACCTACTTTAATTTAGGTATAGAGACTAAATTATGTTTAAACTTTTATTTTGCTCCCTGTAGTTTGGTCGTTTTAGTGGTTTTGCTCCAATCTTTTAAAAATAGCCATTTTACTCCCTGATCTATGAAGCCCATCACGATTTCACTCCCCACCCCAAACAACATCCATTTTAAACATTAAAAATTGTCACGTGCGTAATACATGATGGACAATTATGACCATAATTAGACCAATACCTAGACTGAAACCTGACAATTTTTAACGTTTAAAATGGATTCCGCTTGGGGCAGGGAGTGAAATCGTGATAAGCTTCATAGATCAGGGAGTAAAATGGCTATTTTTAAAGGATTGGGGCAAAACCGTTAAAACGACCAAACCACAGGGAGCAAAATGGAAGTTTACTCTTGTGTTTAATTACCAGTGTTAGTAACCAAGTTTCGTTTTTCTTACTGGTTGTAGTAACGTATGACCCGTTCAACCAAATTAATTTTTTGGGTAAAGTCAACCAAATTAATTTTAGCTGATTTTAGAAAGATTTTTTTTTTTTTGAATGGCGAATTTCTTTTCATCCCTGTCGTCTATGGGATCTTATTTGTCATTTTAGTGTACACGCCATCTGTCGCCACACGTGACTCGTCATTTTTAAAACTATTTCTCTTTGGTAGATGCTTTATGTGCTACTTTTTATATTTTCAGTGTTAATTATTCTATTTGATAGACGTATTTCTTATTTGTTAGACGCTTTGAACATTGTGGAGCCGATGAGATGTTTGGTAAATTGGCAATCTTTTGGCATATGCGCGAATTTTGTTGAGAGAATTCATGAAAGAGAACCCGTATTATACATTATTTTTCTGATTTTCGCTATCAACTTTAAATTAGGGGTAGCCCTCGCTACCCCTTGTTTACACCCCTAGTGGTGTGTGTATTTTGCCAGGGGTGGATATACCTTAGAACAAGGGGTAGCCCTCGCTACCCTTGACGCTCCAGCAGTAGTGTAATTTTTTTGAAAATTATTTTTTAGATCCGCTACTGTATTTTGCCCCGTTTTTTCTAGTTAGAACTAATTTTAAGTAGAGAACTACGAGATCTGTATAAGCACTTGTACTTTTTTACTTTAACTATGATACATAAGGCGGTTATGTACAAGTGCATTTTGCGGTTTTCGCCTTGAAACTGGTTTTATACCGACCATGGATGCTTCGGTGGTTAATCGCAAAGGCTAACGACGTCTTGATTGGATTGGTGCAGTGTTGTGGATGTAATGTGTTTCACAAGCTTGTGGATAATTTGAATCTATTTCATGAAATGAAGTGCTATGTGAATCAATCCTTTAATTATCAGGATCCAAATGGTAATGCTACTACTCTTGGATTCAAGTATCTTGACATGGATGATGAAAATGATAACCCCTTTCCACTTTTGTGAGGTTTATATTATGTGGATGGATATTTATATGTATATTCTTTTAATTGTACCTATATTCTATGTACTTATTCTACTTGTAAATAATTTCCTAAATCATTTATTGGAATAAATCTGTGTTTGTGTACTCATTCTTCTTGAATAGCTAGGGTGTACCGAGCCAAGCTTCTACATCCTATTTGAGATCGGCTTGTTAAATCCTCGAATGGAGCCGTGCTTAAACGAGCTTTAGTTTATGTTGTGGCTTATTTAATAAACGAGGTCAGCTTAAACTTGTCTTATTAAATATTATATATATACAGACATACATAATAATTGTTATGATTATATGTAATTTATAGTAAAATAGCTAAATGGTATACATTATATTAAACACACTACAAAGAAGCAACTTATATGTGCATATATGTGTTGTAAGTTAGGCTTTGAGAGTTTTTCAAAAAAAAATGAAAAATTTTCTTTTTAACCCTAAAGTTTTAATGTTTGACAATTTAAGTTTAAACTTCTAATTTTTGTTTTCTTTTAACCCTAAAGTTTTAATCTTTGACAATTTACCCTAAAGTTTTAATATTTGACAATTTAAGTTTAAAATTTTTAATCTTTGTTTCCTTTTTAACACTAAAGTTTTAATCTTTGACAATTTAACTTTAAAGTTTTAATTTTTGGTAAGTTAACCCCTTTGATTAATTTGATTTTTTACTTCTAATTCAAAAGTTTCCATCTTTTGCGATTTAACCACTTTGATTTTTTTTACTTATGTGTTGTAATCTTGACTTTGGAGTTTTTTCAAAGAAAAAATGATTATACATATAGTTGTTGTAACCTTGGTTTTGGAGGTTTTAAAAAAAAATGATTTTTTTACTTTTCACCCAAAAGTATTTCACAAATTACTTTTAACCCAAAACTATTTGTTTTTTTTACTTTTAACACAAAACTTTTTATCTTTTGCAATCTATCCTCACAACTTTTTTTACTTTCAACTTTGGTCCTTTATAGTTTTCATTTTCCGCAAATTTTTCGCTATATGCTTCGTTCTAAATTTTGTGACTTAACACATCGCAACGTGCGTCTTTGGTTTAGCGTTTTTACGTTTCGTTCTAAATTTTGCGAGTTAACAAGACGCAACGTGCGTGTGTGGGTGGACATTTTTACATCATCTACGTTTTTCCCGTTTGACGGGTTCAACATAACGTGCTTATCCTAAATCGATTTAGTTATAACTAAAGAATCCCCGCCGCATTGCGGCGGGTCGTAATTCTAGTTATATATAAAAATATGATTATGAATACATGCAAAAATAGTTATAAATGTATATAAATAAAATAATTAATTAATAGTAATAATAATAATAATAATAATAATAATAATAATAATAATAATGAGTCAATCCCGGTCCGGGCTCAAAAATTATGTACTAGCTGATCTCGTGCTTTCTAATCAAGCTCGAGCTCTATGAAGGAGAGAGCGTGCTTAGACTACATACATCCTTATTTTAAACGTTATAATCATGCTTCCAAATTTGGACTACATATCAAATCGGCTGCTCTTTTACTGGTCGGAATGGTTGAACCGGTCTTAATGCTCGGATAGTGTCATAAATCATATTTAATTTATTATTAAAAATATAATAAATGTAGAATGAAAAAATCTACTATTTGGAAATTGAAATTAAAAAAAAAACAAAAAAACAAAAACAAAATTAGTAGTACAATACTTGTACTACAAAGGCAGTACATCATAACAAGTACCACACCATGATCTTTGAAACGTGTAAATATCATTCTGCTAACTTACATGTAAACCTACAAAATCACATTGAATCAATACACAACCATCAAGAGCCACAGAGTCCGGTCCGAGTACCGAAACATCCTTCTCGCACCACAAAACCGGTTTGCTGGTTCAACCGGATACACGGAAGACACGTTTGGTTCAACCGTCAGCAGCCCACACCATGCGAACAGAACTGGCTCATGATGCGGTCCGGTTTTGAAAACATTGGTTATAACTACTTGTTGGTCTAAAACTAAAGGTGGTAAAACTAAGGGTTTTGCCAGAGTGGCAAGTTGGGGTGTAAACGAGTCGACTCGAGCTTGACTTGTTTAACTCAAGATAGTTTGAGCTCGGCTTATTTCGAGCTCTATTTTAAAGCACGAGCTTGGCTTCTGAGTGGTTTTTCAAACTAGAGTTTGGTTTAGGCTCGACTCGATTATTATATACTAGTTATTTAATTATTTTATATGTGTACATATTTAATTAATTTTATATATAATTGTAACTATACGTAGCATATATATGTTATTTAGTTACTTTTATTATAACATTATAAATTATAAATAATAATAATAATAATAATAATAATAATATAAATATGTATTTATACATTAAATAAAAATTATATAAATAATATGCTTTTTAGTACGATAATTGGAGTTTGAGCTCAAACTCATTTACAAACCGAGTTTCAGCAGAAAAGCTCGAACTCGAGCTCTTTTAACCATGACCAGTTTTATGCTTTTATTTGAGTCGATTTCTTGCGTCTCACGAATGGCTTGGTTATTTTACACCCTATCCGCAAGATTCTATGCGATAATAATACGAAAAAAAAATCGACAAAAGTTACTAAAAAGATTGAAAAATATATTATTTTGGTTTCTTTAATATTTTTAAAATGTGCAAACCGTCTATTTTATAACATTCTTAACAGTTATTACTTTCATTTTCAAAATATAAAAATCAGTTATTTAAACTCAAATATTACTAACCCCCAAAAAAATATTTTTTCTTCAATTATATTGGATATCAATAATTCACACCCTCCAATCAAATACATCCACGTCAGACAACCGGATAGATAACATTATCCACGTGGACAGATATTATCAATCCACAAACCACACAAATTGAACCAAAAAACCAACCACATCACTTTATAACCTCACATTTCTCTACACAACACCAAAACCTCAAAAACCCAAATGGCATCTGTAATTTCATCTGCTGTTTCAGTCCCATCATTCACCGGCCTGAAGGCCGTTGCCACAAGGGCCAACACAGCCGCCACAAACGTTAAGGTGGCGGCTGCTGGCCCTAAACTTTCAGTGAAAGCTTCACTGAAAGACGCAGCAATTACAGCTGTCGCTGTTTCAGCCAGCGCGTTGCTAGCAAGCAACGCGCTGGCATTTGACGTCCTGTTGGGGGACAATGACGGTGGACTGGCATTTGAGCCGTCCACCTTCAGTGTCCCCGCTGGCGAGAAGATTGTCTTCAAGAACAACCGTGGGTTCCCACACAACGTTGTTTTCGATGAAGACGAGATTCCTGCTGGCGTGGATGCTGCCAAGATTTCGATGGGTGAAGACGATTATTTGAATGCTGGTGGAGAGGAATACTCGGTGACGTTGACCGAAAAGGGGACTTACAGTTTCTACTGTGCACCACATCAAGGTGCTGGTATGGTTGGCAAGGTTACTGTCACATAAGTTTTAGTGATTGTTGTTGTATCTCAATAAATCGAAAAAAATTGGTTTTGTAAAGAGTTTAATAGCCCAATATTTTCCGATCTCTATTATGTTGGTTTGAGTTTACTTTTATATGTTATGATTGCATTGTCTAATGTCTAGATGTTTAGTTTTGGAACCCTTAAACGGGCCCACATTAGACGGTATCGAGTCCATCATGTGAGAGGTAAATCGAGCTAATGAAATAACACTAGAGCTAATATAATGTAACTTGTGTTGTAGCGGGGACGTGGTAGAAATTCAGTAGGTATCGCACAGTATGATAACCCGCACACTATGATAACCGATAAAGAAAACCCAAAAAATAAAGTTGTAGCATCAACAAAAATGATATATGCATGTGTACGGTTCTACCGCTCGGCTCTGCTCTGAACAAGGAAAAGTAATGATGAAAAAAGCATGTCATTATTTAAACAAACTAGGTTTTTTTTTACCCGCCGCGCGTTGCGGCGGCGTAAAAACTCAAGTAATTTGATCCCGATAGATTTAGTTTTCCAATGAGAAGTCTTCTTCGGCGACCCTTCTTCCATTCCAACGTTCTTTTTCAGTTCTATCTTCTTTTGAAGTTATAATAGAGATCAAGACCAATAAGTATAAAAACACCCTACACCGATGCGGAAGAAGGTGGCAAGAATCGAACGCTGCAATCCCAATCGAACGACAACCGACCACCTTCATCTCTGAATCGTCGGCAACCAATTAAGATGCTTTTGGCTGTTGGTGGTGAGAAGCGTTGACGATGGTGCTGAAGAGAGGCGATCGAGTGGGAGGGTTTGTAGAAAACAAAGGATCTTGTGACCATGTTTTTTTTATTAAAACATGAGATCGGAACTATAAGAGGACGCGGTTAAGATGCGTGGCTAAAGAAATGGGAGGCATTGCACTACAAGAAATAAAGGGGGATAAAAAAAATAATGCCATGAATTGAACCTGAGTGCATTAAGCATCCAAACAACTATAGAACCACTTTACAATACACAATCAGATGATAAAACCTTGAAAAAAATCCATATATATACACTAACAAAAAGGTGTAAAGAAAAAAAATAAAAGACCAATAAGGATGTGACATTACAAATAAGCTTGTTATTTTATTTCGATATCTAAAATAAATAATAAAACCATACGAAAACGAAGAATAGTATATGAGTAGAAAATAATTCACGAACATGAAATATAACAATGTAAAATTATTTTAGCATCTCCATCAAAATATAGCACTCTCCAAAGAACAACAAAATTCATGATTTTCAATATTTTGATTGGATCTCAATTATTTTTGGTGATGAAATGTGTCAACTCTATTATTTTAATCTCTATTATTTTAATAGAGTAAACTGCCATTTTGGTCCCTGTGGTTTGGTCAATTTTGCCACTTTAGTCCAAAACTTAAACTTTTTGCATCTGGGTCCCTGTGGTTTCAGTTTTATTGCCATTTTGGTCCAAAAATGAAATCAGGTCATATTTGTCTTATAAAATGCTGTTATTTTGTCATTTTTCGAAGGGGCAAAATGATCATTTATTTTTTTATAAATAAATACCATATTTTATAAGACAAATATGACCTGATTTGCCCCTGAGGAAAATGACAAAATTGCAGGATTTTATAAGACAAGTATGACCTGATTTCATTTTTGGACCAAAATGGCAATAAAACTGAAACCACAGGGACCCAGATGCAAAAGGTTTGAGTTTTGGACTAAAGTGGCAAAAGTAAACAAACCTCAGGGACCAAAATGGCAGTTTACTCATTTTAATAGAAGGGTATATTAGTAATTGTCTAATTAACTTAATTATGGAAGTGATAAATTTATTTAAGAGTTGAATGTCATTTTAGTCCCTGTAGTTTGAGTCATTTTACCAGTTTAGTCTAAAGGTTTCATTTTTCGCTCGTGTGTCCAAAAAGGTTTCACCGTTGCCATTTTAGTCCACTGGGTTAAATTCATCCATTTTTTCTGTTAACGAGAAAGATAATTCGGTCATTTTATATGGTCGAATTGTCATTCTAGTTAACGGAATTACATATAAAATGAGCGAATTGCCCTTCTCGTTAACAGAAAAATGGATGAAGTTAACCCAGTGGACTAAAATGACAACGGTGAAAACCTTTTTGGACCCACATGCAAAAAATAAAACCTTTGAACTAAACTGACAAAATGATCCAAACCACAGAGACTAAAATGACATTTAACTCTTTATTTAATTATTTGAGATTTTCATGGAAACCCTCGTTATACTAAAACGGTAAAACCAGAAGAATTAAAAAAAAAAAAAAAATCCTTGCTAATACCGGTTGTTAATTCCGATGTCTAATGTTGTTATTAATTGTGGGAACGGTAAGTATAGTGTGTTTTTAGTTAGTCGACATGCAAATTTGTGTTAAAATTATCGTTCATATATGCATATAAAACTATTGATTTCTTCGCATAGTGTTTTATCATTTTTGGTTTATTAAAATTATCGTTCATATATGCATGTAAAATTATCGTTCTATCTCTCTCAATATTAACAAAATAACCAAAGTCTTCCATTTTAATTTTTAAACAACTAATAACTAACTAGTTTAGTTCAAATAAGGTTTTCATTTGCTAGTATTTTTGAGAAATTGATTTGTTATATTTTAACTAGTTATTTTCTCTAGTTCCTAACTAGCTTTCTTTATGTCTTTATCTACGGATGACTTTTCATTGATGGATCTTGTATCTTCAAGTCTTCATCAATTGTTGTTAATTTGATCTTTTACATTTGAATATGACAATGTATTACACTTGGTGAATCTATTTGATGATTGTTGCATTTGGTCATTGTTGCCCTTCAACCTCTATTAAAGACTTGATCAATTTGCTTTAAGTAAGGCCTTAGCAGCTCATCTTCTAGTTCTTCATCACAATTCTTGAAATATATATCTACGTCGTTAATCTTCTGGTACTTCATCTTCTACTACACACCATGTTTTTACAAGTCAAAAAACCATATTTATACACACCATGTTTTTACAAGTCAAAAAACCATATTATACACACCATGTTTCTTAAAAGTTACTAGTATAACTCAAATAATGTTTTTACTTACATCAATAGAATATTTTAAACTAGTATAAAATAATATTCAATAACATTACTAAATGGTTTGGCTGTATTATGATTGCCTCACATTCACTCTAAAAAATAATTGCAAAGTTAGTTTTTTTAACAACAATTCCAAAGTTAGATGGCATTTACATATAAAAATTATCGTTAAAAACAATTCCAAAGTTAGTTTTTTAACAACAATACCATTTTAGTCCTTGTGGTTTGGGCCATTTTACCAGTTTAGTACAAAAGTTTTTATTTTTTGCCTGTGGGTTCAAAAATATTTCACCGTTGCCATTATAGTCCACTGAGTTAACTTAATCCATTTTTTCTGTTAACGAGAAGGGCAATTCGGTCATTTTATATGTAATTCTCTTAACTAGAAGGGCAATTCGACCATATAAATGACCGAATTGCCCTTCTCGTTAACAGAAAAATAGATAAAGTTAACACAATGTACTAACATGAAAACGGTGAAACATTTTTGAACCTATAGATGAAAAATAAAACATTTAAACTAAACTGATAAAATAGGTTAAAACAGAGGGACTAAAATGAGATTGAACTCAAATTCTCGTTAAAAACAATAATTTAAAAATCAATTAAAATATTATATTATTTAAATATAAATATAATAATTATTAAAAAAATAATGATATTGTGAGTTGGGATTCCTCGTAATAGTTGACCTATAAACCTAATCCAAACAACACTCTTTGGGGAACTTGACAAGATCCACAGTCAAAGTCAAACAAACCCCATCTCCACTCCCACACCCCAGGTCTCTCTTTACTTTTTGTTCATAACTCACTCATATTCTCCACACCATTTTCCCCAAATCTTTCTTCCATTTCAAACCCTAAATTCGATTCACACCAATTTGGGGGTTGTTTCTTGAACCCTAGAAAATTCAACAACAAGGGTTTTATTTGCAATCTCTGTTCTTTCTATTTCAAAATGCCAATGTTCACAGCAATTTGACAAATACCCTTTTTTCCTTTTGTTGAAACCCTAAAAACCCTAAAAGGGTTTTGTTTAATTCTTCCAAAAACTTGTTTTTTTTTAACTTTTTTAACTTTTTTTAAACAATTTTCATCTGGGTGTTCTTGAAAATTGTTATCTTTGGTCAAGAATCAAGAAAGTTGCTTGCTTTATGTTCAAAATCCCAATCTTTGTTGGGATTTTTGTTGTTAATATACCCAATTGGTAGTTTGTTTTGAATACCCAGAAAGATCAAGAAAAGGGTTATCTTTTCTTGTTTTTTGTTGTTTTTTTTTTTTTTTTTTTTTTTTTTGTAATTTAGATTTTACAGCTGTTTTTTTTGGGTTTAAATAAGGTTAAGAATGGATGATTGTGATAATAGTAAGGTGTTTGTGGGTGGGATTTCATGGGAGACAACAGAAGATACTTTAAGAGAACATTTTAGAAGCTATGGAACTGTTGTGGGTTCGGTGATTGCTAAAGATCGAGCCACCGGTACCCCTCGTGGGTTCGCTTTTGTTTCGTTTTCGGATGCGTCGGCTCTTGATAAAGTTCTTGTTGACACCCATACAATTCTTGGCAGAACGGTTTGTTTTTCGTTGCTTTCTTTCTTTCTTTCTTTCTTTCCGGATTGAGTTGTGTTGTGTTGACTAATGAATTTGTTTCATATAGGTTGTATATTAGCTTTTTTATTATTATGTTAACATATAGGTTTGTTCGATAACGATTATTACTAGATAAAGGATACATGATTAAGTGATTAAAGGTAGATAAAGTAGTTTGGTAAATTAATAGTTGTTTGGCTTTTGAGTGTTATATTAGTTGTTTTTGCAAGTTAAATAACTAAATTTAGGTAGTTTATGGGCTTTTGGTTCGAAAATGATTGTTACCGCATAAAGAAATCAATAAAATGATAATTAGAGGTTGATATAGTTTGCTTCTTTTACTAGCATTTGACTTTTGAGCATTACATTAGTTGCTTTCGAAGTTAAAATAAGTACTTGGGTTGGTTTTTAGACTTTCGGTTTGATAATGAGTTGAGTATGATTGCTACATAAAGATAATATATATGGGTGATTAAAGATAGATATAGTTTGTAAGTTTACAATAGTTTGACTTTTGAGTGTCATATTGATTGTTTATTAATTTTGGAGCCGGGGGTCTCACTGGAAGCAGCCTCTCTATCCCCTGGGATAGAGGTAAGGCGTGCCTACATCCTACCCTCCCCAGACCCTATCAATAGCTTCGCTATATGTGGGATTATACTGGGTATGGTTGTTGTTGTTGTTGTTGTTGTTATTAATTGTTTATTAAGTTACTTTAGGTAGGTTTGGGACTTTTGCTTTGATAGTGATTATTACTAATAAAGGGTCCATAAATGAGTGATCAAAGGTAGATATAGTTTGGTAGTTTCATTATTGTTTGGCTTTTGAATGTTACAATAGTTGTTGTTTGATGTTAAACAACTAAATTATGGCGGTTTTTGGACTTTCGATTTGAAAACAATTGTTACTATATAAAGAACTAAATAATATGGTAATTAGAGCTTGATATAGTTTGGTCCTTTTACGATTTTTTTTTACTTTTGAGGTTATATTAGTTGCTTTAATAACTTTCGGTTTGAAAATGATTGTTACTACATATAGAACTCAATGATATGGTAATTAGAGCTTGACATAGTTTTTTTATCCATTGTTTGATTTTTTAGTGTTATATTAGTTGCCTTTGAAGTTAAAATTTAAAAATATATACGCGGATTTCATACTATCGGGTTGATCATAGTTATCAATAGCGTCTATGGTGGGCGCTATAGCGAAACACGAAATAGCAGGCACTATTTCATCGCTGTCACTACGTAGCATATAGGTAGTCTATCGCTATGGGGTTGATAACGAATTGATGATGATCGCTACATAAAGAGAATATCTTGGTGATTAAAGCTAGATGTAGTTTGTAATTTTACAATAGCATGAATTTGGAGTGTCATATTAGTTGTTTATTAAGTTTTTCGGACATTTGGTTTGATATTGGTTATTACTACATGAAGGATCCATAAATGCGTGACTAAAGGTAGATATAGTTTGGTAATTTATATAATTGTTTGGCTTTTAAGTGCTACATTAGTTGTTGTTTGAAGTTAGATAAACAATATGTATGTAGTTTTTGGACTTGGTTCGAAAATTATTATTGCTACATAAAAAAAGAGTTAAATGCCATTTTAGTCCCTGTGGTTTGGGCCATTTTGCCAGTTTAGTCCAAAGGTTTCATATTTCGCCTACGGGTCCAAAAGGTTTCACTGTTGCTATTTTAGTAGTCCACTGGGTTAACTTCATCCATTTTCTCTGTTAACGAGAAGGGCAATTCGGTCATTTTATATGTAATTCTGTTAACTAGAAGGGCATTTCAGCCATATAAAATGACCGAATTGCCCTTCTCGTGAACAGAAAAAATGGATGAAGTTAATCCAGTGGACTAAAATGGCAACGGTGAAACCTTTTTGGACCCACAGGCGAAAAATGAAACCTTTGGACTAAACTGACAAAATGGCCCAAACCACAGGGGCTAAAATGGCATTTAACTCCAAAAAGAATTTAGTAATATGGAAATTAAAGCTTTATATAGTTTGGTTCTTTTACTATTGTTGCCTTTTGAGTGTTATATTAGTTGATGTTTGAAGTTTAATAACTAAATCTAGGTGGCTTTTCGAACTTCGGGTTCGAAACGATTGTTACTACATAAAGAATTCAATAATATGGTAACTAGAACTATATATAGTTTGGTTCTTTTACCATTGTTTGACACTTTGACTTTTGTGTGTTATATTAGTTAAATAGCTAAATTATGCGCGTTTTCGACTTCGGTTCGAAGTCGTCGTTCTACAAATGAAACTCATTAATCTGGCAATATGAGTTCAATGTAGTCTGGTTCTTTACTTCTTTTACTATTGTTTGACTTTTGAGTGTTATATTAGTTGCTTTTGAACTTAAAATTAAGGAAAAATTACAAGTTTTGTCCTTTATCTTTATACCACTTTTCAGGCGGTGTCCTTTTTAACGAATGTTGACAGGCGGTGTTCTTTACTAGGTATTTTGTTGCAAGTTTAGTCCTTTACACCCAACCCAGTTAAAAAACCCTGTTAATTGTTGGGTGTAAAGGACTAAACTTGCAACAAAATACCTAGGTAAAGGACTAAACTTGCAACAAAATACCTAGTAAAGGACACCGCCTGTCAACATTCGTTAAAAAGGACACCGCCTGAAAAGTGGTATAAAGATGAAGGACAAAACTTATAATTTTTCCTAAAATTAATATACGCGGTCTTTAAATTTTCGGTTTGATATTGAATTGACGATATCTGCTGCATAAAGAGAATATTTGGGTGATCAAAGCTAGATATCATATGTAACTTTACAATAGTTTTGGCTTTTTAGTGTGATGTTAGTTGTCTTTAAAGTTAAATTTTGGCAGTTTTTGGAATTTTTTTTGAAAGTAATAATTAGATTATAAAAATAATAAACTAGTTTTATCTCGAGCAACTTTTTAATGGCGAATAGCGATAAGGTACCTATATGCTACATAGCGAATATCGATAAATAGCAGGCGCTATTTTATAAATAGCGATACACTAGAAAAAAATTCTTAAATTTTTTTTATATGTATGTTATATCAAAATACCCTGGTGTATACGCTATTTTACATGTATATTTAACAAAAACCTAAAATCCAGCTATTTTATAGCTATATTTAATTGCTATTTACATTAAAAAAAATTAAAAATCAAAGGTCGCTACCATTGCTATCTATCGCTACAGAGGCTATAGCAAGACTAGACCTATACGCTATTCGCTATAGCGAGCGTAGCGATCGCTATTGACAACTATGGCTATGAAAAAGCCAGATTGTTGGAAACGCCCCTTTTCTGAGATATAAATAAAAAGCGTGACTTGATTTTGCGTTCGAAAGTAGCAACGTAGGTTGAATTTGACTTTTTTTTTTAGTTGCCAATTATGTTGACTTTAACTTGCTTTTTTTTGAGTAACCCTCTTTATGGGGTCCCCTATCGACTCGTTTCATGACCAACATGAGAGGTAAACCGTGCATACCGCAAACAAAGTACATGCGGTTGACCTCCGCTTTTTGCTGCACGTCCCTGACCGCTAAGCCACCGTTGTGGGGACTTAACTTGCTTTTTTGTTGTAACCTAGTTAAAAGAAATTTAATTGAATTGAGGAAAAGTGGGGGGGGGGGGGGCAGGTAATCGGTCAGGCCATACTTTTTACCGGTCGGGTTAGGTTGGATTGAAATACTTTCATCTGTTTTTTTTAAAGCTATTTATAAATTATTAGTGTGCTAAAAATTTTATTTAAAAAGTATTTATTTTTTGAATAATTATAATATTTTTTGAATAAATTGATTTAGAAGGGTCAATACCTTAAAAATACATCTATTTTTTTTACTTTACCCATTTGACCCGTTAGACAAAAAATAATAATAGGGCTGGCAATTGGGTACCTGTTAAGACACGATTAGACCTGTTTGACTGAAAATACACCCTTTGACTTTTTTAATTTTTAAAATAATAAAAATTACAATGTTAGGATCTATCATTTATTTATCTTTGTACGTAAAACATAAAACTGTTTTATAAACATGAGGTAGAAAGTAGTTAAACGAGTCGTAATCATGTTTGAAACTTATGTTGTGCGCGCCGTCAGAAACCTGTTAAGACTCGATTTGCCAGCCTTAAAAAATATAACCTTAATCGACCCGTTCACAAGTTGATGGGCCGAATTTGGTACCTACTTTTGGAGACCTATGAATTTGTCGAAATTATTATGTTTTCCAGGTGTGAAACTCGTCTTAGTCAAAATAGTCAAACCCCAACTGCCCAACTGAACCCGCATTTATTTTCCTTTACTTAATGATTGCTAAACCCTAAACCCTTAACCCTAAACATTTGGCGGTTTTTACAGGTTGAAGTGAAAAAAGCGGTACCAAGAAGTGAACAATATCAAAACCAGCAAGAACAGAACCGAGGGCAAAACAGGAATTTCAGAAATAACGGTACTAAAACCAACGACAACTTAAAAACTAAAAAGATTTTTGTAGGCGGGTTATCTGCAAACTTAACCGAAGACGATTTCAAGTTCTACTTTGAAAAATTCGGTAGGATTACCGACGTGGTTGTGATGCACGATAACGTGACCCACAGGCCACGTGGGTTCGGGTTCATCACGTTTGATTCCGAGGATTCGGTTGAACAAGTCATGCAAAAAAGCTTCCATGAGTTGGGCGGTAAACTTGTTGAGGTCAAAAGGGCGGTACCGAAAGAGGTTGGCGGCGGAATTACTAGCGGCAATAGGGATTCTAACTTTAGTGGCGGACAACAACCGGCCGCCCTGTATAGACCCATGTACGATGTTTATTCCGGTTATGGAATGTTTCCGAGCTACGGAGGTGGTTATCCGTACGGTGGTGGTGTGTTTGGGGGCGGTTATCCGGTTGGCGGTTACGGGATGGCGGCGGTTCCACCTAGGGTTCCGTGGGGTGGTCCGGCAATGGTTGGCATGAGGGGGGGACCATTGCCGTTGACTGTTTACCCGACGTACTTGAACGACGGACATGGGTTAATGGGTATGCCGCTGGCGAATGGTTATAACGGGATTGTGGGACCCGCACCGAGCGGGATGCCGAGTCAACTCAGTGAGCAACTCTGGGGGAGTGTAGATAACAATTCTTTAGGGTCAAGTGGTGGGCAGGCTAGGAAAAATGACCAAAGTGGTGTTGGAGACAACACTGACTGACTAGTTGAGGGTATTTTGGTAATTTAACCATGGTATCCTTTTGTTTAGGCACCTCTAACTTTGTTATAAAAAGATGTTGGTTTCTTTGTATCATTTCTAGTTTTTTTTTTTAATAATTTTAGGATTATGGATTTGGTATTTATGTAAAATAGTTCTTTACATTTATGTTTATTTGGCTATGAATACACCTAAAAGTACATAATTTGTTAGTTATTTGTAGAAATAACAACTTCAACATGCTATTTATTATGTGTATTTTAAGGTAATATAATTGTAAGAAGTGTCAAGTTATTCTACAAAGGCTTCTAATTGTAAGAAGTGTAAGAAGGATTTATATAGAGTGACAAATGTTCAATAACCTAAAATTAAACCTATTACATCATCACCCAAAACCTAAACACCCACCCCACCTCACCCCACCACCACCCAAAAATTTTCAAAATAACAATTTGAAATGTAAATACTGAAATTAACATAAAAATAGACACATAAATTGATTCAATCAATATTTCACGCGTTTTAGGTTTAAAAAAGGAAAGTACAAAGATTGCAAAATTTGGGGGAAAATTTTGATTAACGAATCCATAGCCCTTACTCAAGGTATTAGGGTTTGACAATTAGGTTAAACTATAACAACCCTCCTAAGTATTTTCGACACCCTAATATATTTTAAAATATTCCTATATGTCTCAATATATACCCCGTATGTGAAAACCGAGCCCAAACATCCATACATAATTAAAAAATTAAATAAAAACGAAATTTAAGGGGTCGTCGCGGGGCGCGCAGACCTTAGTCGTCTACTACACGGGCCGCGACAGTTGGGCTACGAGGCGAAACCCGGTGACGACACGTGTCACCATTCGTGTCAAGCCTAGTGACGAGTCAGCCAAACTAGGGCCTACCCTAGCTGTCCTCGCGGGCCGTGAAGGCCTTGGAGAATGGCTACGCGGGGCGCGACGAAGACCAGTATCAGCCCTATAAATGCAGACTACGACAGAACAATCGAACTCGCTCACATTTCTTTTCTCTCTCGAATTTACATATAGCATAAGCTATCCTCTGGCATAATACCCCCCCCCCCATAACGAAGTTCTGCTCCGTTGTAAGTATCATAACCCCGGTTACGTATTAGATACGCTACCCGATTGATCCAGGGTTCCGTAACGGCTGTCGAGGTTCTGTCCGACGTAGTGAAATTGTGTTATTTATTAGATAATCACTAGGAAAACCTAAAGGAATACCTAAGACAACAATGTGAGTAATCTCCTTTTTGCAAACTGTTTTTACAAAACCTCACACAATTAATATTATATTAAACAGTTATTGAGTATTTGTATTCTACAATTATCGTCGGTATGTTGGGGTTTTGTATACAAAATTTGTTACTACCTTGCGAGGAGTAACATGACCACAAGTCGGGTCGACAGTACCGTGGGTGGTAATTAAGTAGATGGAAACAAATGTAATTGCACGACCGCCCTCAATACTGTACAATGGTTTTTACTTAACTTGATTAAACTGAGATTCACTCACCAGTATTTCACACTGATAAAATGTTTTTAAACGCGTTTCAGGTAACAAAATGTGAAAGCCAAATAGAAGCCTGCTGGACAGCACTGAAGGCTTGGAAAAATGGCTATAAAGTTACCTAAAATAAAAGAGATGTTTTATTTAAATAAAATGGGATTTATCCCTATGAAAATGTGTGTACTTAACACTTGGGATTATTCCCACGTGTTTAATATTATAAAAGTGTGGTATTTTACTCTGATAAAATATTTCCTAACTACGGTCATGATGTAATTTCCGCTGCCAAAATGATAACCACCGATACCACCGAAACTGGCCACAGCCGCCCGTTCCCGGGTTGTGAGGGGACGGGGGTTTTGACAGAAGGTGGTATCAGGGCTAAGCCACTGATTCAGCCACATAAGTGTTCTGCTGACACCAATATATTACTCGGATTGTTAGGAAATTTTCTACGGAACTACGTGCATATCTGTATTTTATTATTGTGTGTTATTTAACTATTTGTTAGTTTACAGTATGAGTGACCAAGGACCTTCCGACGCCTACCGTCAGTTGTCCAGCTCACCTAAAAGCGAAGGCACCTCTTCACAGCCTGCCCTCTCAGGGTATTCAGCTGACAATGAAGATGGGATATTCGTGTTTAAGGCTCAGTCTGAAGAGCCATTCCATCCTAGAAAGAGAGGATGGTTCAGTAGGGGAGCACATGAACGTAGGAAGAGAGTGAAAAAGTTACAGCAGCAACGTGTGTTAGCAGCCGCTAAGAGAGAAACCGATGCTCATGCCCAGGATATGTTAAATAGGTATCTAGCAAACTTCCATATTTTAGCAACTACAGCAGCAGACCCTAACCTGGAGCAACTTATAGCACCCCAACCATTACCCTTGTTTCCCACCCAGCCAATGGAAATTGAAAACAACCCAGAAAATCAAATCCAAATGCATGATTTTAACCCAGAAGAGATACCTAGAATGCCAACACCCAATCCCTTAGACCCAAACTACGACCCGTGCTTTGACGACCATAGGGATTACCAGCCACACTACCCAATACCAGAAGATGAACCCATGCCAAACTTAGCCGCCTACCCAGGTTTGGACCCTTTAAATCCTTATTATGATAATGATCAATTCATTAGAGAAATTCTAGAGAATCCACCAGGAACCCATGCCCCACTTCCCAAGCCCCAGTTCCCAAACCCAGTCCCAGCACCTGCACCCCCAATGAGTGCAGAAAATGTGCAAGAACTTAGAACCTTCGGAGAATAGATTTTAGAAAGTAGCGAGAGGATGAGGCAGGTCGGAGAGCGACTCGTCTGGAAGTACGACGAGCACAATGGAGTTCTGGATGAACCCATATCCGTGATGGTGATGGTAGTAATAATATATATATACATATATATATATATATATATAATATGTGTGTATGTTTGAAAAAAAATCTAAACGATAGCTATGGATGCATAGTAGTATTATAATTTTAATTTCCAGTACCGGTTTGTATTAGATGCATATTATATATAAGAAAGAGTAAGTCGCAATGCTCGACGTTTTTTATCAATATGTGTGTTATGTGATTGGTTGCATTAAATATTATTTTTTAATATTAATAATTGGCAAATGTTTAAAATTTAGATGGACAACGAAGTGAATCAGGAAAACCAGAATAATGAAAACTAGAATAACGATAACCCGAACAACAATAACAATGGAAATCAAGTGGATAATAGTGCCATCCAATACATAGTGGCCCAAGGAATTATAGATGCAATGCCATTTATTATCCAAACTGTTAAGGAAGCTTATAATAAAAGTAATAATGGCAGTAAACGACCAACTGAAACAGATCACAGCGTAAACAATGGACCAGCACTTCAAATGCCCATTCCCAAAAGAAGAAGAACTATGTCTTATGGTTATTCTTACAAAGAATTCTGTTCCTGTAAACCAATAGAATTCTCGGGCAATGAAGGACCCATTGCAACTTTACGCTGGATAGAAAAGACTGAGGTTGTCTTAAAAATAAGCAAGTGTGCGGAAGAGGATAAGATAATGTTTGCTTCCAATCTATTTAAAAATTCAGCCTTAGAATGGTGGAACACTATCCTCCAGTCTAAGGGAAGTGGCAGGGTTTACAATATGGAATGGGAGGAATTTAAGAATATGGTAGAAAGCAAATTCTGCCCTCCCAATGAAAAAGAACAAATAACAAATAAGTTCCTAAACCTTAGAATGACTGGAACCAACCTTTGCATCACCAGAACCAGTATTGATCTCCCGTTACATCTGGGGATTAATCGGGGAGATTAGGCATGTAGTCAAGGAAGCTAGACCCCAAACTATAGAGGAAGCTGTAGAACTAGCAAATACCTTGACCGATGAATTAGTTCGTATGCGAGAAGAAGACCAAAGGAGGAACCTAGCTCAAAAGCTTACCCAGGATTACCGCTATGGTAATTCCAACCGTGGGAAAAATGTAGGTTCTACCTCTGTACCTTACTTCAAGGCTTGCAAGAAAAAGCATTCGGGAAAATGCTCCACTTACTGCAATTACTGCAAGATACCAGAACACAAGGAGGAAGACTGTAGGAAGAAACCTAATAATGGAATGTGCTTCAACTGTGGAGAAAAAGGTTACATAAAGTCGAACTGTCCGAAACTAGTTCCAGCCATGAACAACAAGACTACTAAAAATGCTAGAGCATTTGTTCTGACTGCAGAAGAAGCCAAGATGATTCTGGACGTGATTGCCGGTACGTTTTTAGTTAATGATGTTTTTGCTAAAGTATTATTTACTCTGGTGCGAACCAAAGTTTTATTAATACTTCATTTTGCAAACTTCTCAATCAACCATTAGCTAAACTCTTACAAGAATGTCTAGTAGAGACAACAAACGGAGAAACCATTAAGATTACTGAAATCTTGCAGGGAGCAAGAATAGAATTTTAAATCAAAAGTTTATCGCAAACCTTTACCCAATGAATCTGGCAAGATTTGATGTTGTATTATGAGTGGATTGGTTAATAGCCAATAAAGCCAATATTTTATGTGATCAAAAGTCAATCTAAGTAAATTCACCCAAGGGTGAAAAGATCACAATTAAAGGAGACAAACCATCTAGATCCATGAAATTCATTTCTGTAATGAAAACAGCCTGTTATATAAGAAAAGGATCATTAGTGTATTTGATTTCTATAATCACTAACACTAAAGGAAAAGAACTGAAAGATATTCCAGTAGTATCTCAGTTTCCGGATATGTTCCCAGAAGAATTGCCATGACTACCGCCGGACAGAGAAGTTGAATTCAGAATCCATCTGCTACCAGGAACAGCGCCTATTGCCAAAGCACCCTACCGTTTGGCACCCGCAGAAATGCAGGAACTAAAGAAACAGTTAGACGAACTGTTGGAGAAGGGATTCATACAACCAAGTTCATCGCCATGGGGAGCGCCGATTTTATTCATTAAGAAGAAAGACAGATCTATGCGTATGTGCATTGATTACCGTGAATTGAACAAGGTTACGATCAAAAATCGGTATCCATTACCAAGGATCGATGATCTGTTCAATAAATTGCAAGGAGCTCGATTTTTCTCTAAAATTGATTTACGGTCAGGATATCATCAATTAAAGGTACAGGAAGAGGACATTCCTAAGACTGCATTTAGAACAAGGTATGGCCATTATGAATTTACTGTCATGCCATTTGGTTTAACCAATGCCCCAGTTGCATTTATGGACATGATGAACCGAATATGTAAGCCATATTTGGATAAATTCATAATTGTCTTTATAGATGATATTCTCATTAACTCTAAAAATAAAAAGGAACATGCAAAGCATTTACACGCACTTCTAAGTTTATTGAGAAAGGAAAAGCTTTACGCAGAGTTTTTAAAGTGCGAGATTTGGTTAGAACAGGTACAGTTTCTTGGACATTTAGTTAATCATGAAGGAATCCATGTGGATCCCACCAAGATCGAGGCAATTACTAAATGGAAAACCCCTGAATCACCAACCGAGGTTAGAAGTTTCTTAGGATTGGCCGGTTATTATAGAAGATTTATTCAAGATTTTTCTAGAATAGCCATTCCCTTGACTAAGCTAACCTGTAAGTCTGTTAAGTTTGAATGGGGACCAAAACAGGAAGAAGCCTTTAGAATTCTTAAGCAAAGATTGACCCATACACCCATACTAACGTTACCAGAAGGAACTGAAGACTTTGTAGTATATTGTGACGCTTCTAAGTTACGCTATGGATGTGTGTTGATGCAACATCAAAAGGTTATAGCCTATGCATCTAGACAACTTAAGAATTATGAAGAAAATTATTCAACCCATGATTTGGAATTAGGAGCCATAATTTTTGCCCTTAAGATTTGGAGACATTACCTTTATGGTAGTAAATTTACCATTTTCACCGACCATAAGAGTTTAAGGTATGTCTTCGGGCAAAAGGAGTTGAATATGAGACAAAGGCGCTGGATGGAAATTCTTAGTGATTATGATTGCAACATCCAGTATAATGCAGGAAAGGCAAATATGGTAGCTGATGCTTTAAGTCGAAAGTATCATGAAAAACCAAAAAGAGTGCGTTCTCTTAAGTTAAACCTGCAAGTAGACTTAAATGATCAGATTAGAGAAGCACAAGAATCAGTAATCAAGGATGATACTGAAAAGTTAAAAGGAATGATTAAGGAATTAGAGCAAGGAACCGATGGAATTTGGAAATTCCATAAGAAAAGAATGTGGATACCTAAATTAGGAGATCTACGCCACCGTATATTAGAAGAAGCCCATAAGTCTAAGTATACGATGCATCCTGAAAGTGATAAGAGGTATCAGGACTTAAGAAAGAATTTTTGGTGGATAGGAATGAAAAAGGACATAGCAGCTTATGTTTCTAAGTGTTTAACCTGTTCACAAGTCAAAGCTGAGCATCAGAAACCCTCAGGATTGTTATAATAGTTAGAGATGCCCGTATGGAAATGGGAATTGATAACAATGGATTTTGTTACTAAATTACCCAAAACAAGAAAAGGTAATGATACAATCTGGGTGATTGTAGACATGCTAACTAAGTCAGCTCATTTCCTACCAATGAATGAAACTTTTAGCATGGAACAGTTAACTAAGTTGTATGTAGATGAAATAGTTTCATTACATGGAATTCCTTTTTCCATTGTTTCTGACAGAGATAGCCGTTTTACCTCTCATTTTTGGACAAGTTTCCAAAAAGAAATGGGAACCAAGTTGAATCTAAGCACAACTTATCATCCTCAAACGGACGGACAAAGCGAAAGAACAATTCAGACAATGGAAGACATGCTTAGAGCTTGTGTAATTAAATTCGGAGGTAATTGGGATGGTCACTTACCATTAATAGAATTTTCTTATAATTACATTTATCACACAAGTATCGATGCTGCACCATTCGAAGCACTTTATGAACGAAAGTGCCGAACCCCGGTCTGTTGGGCAGAAATTGGGGAAAAACAACTCTCTGGACCAGAGATAGTACAAGAAACGACAGACAAAATCATTCAAGTCAAGGAACGACTGAAAGCAGCACGTGACCGACAAAAGAGTTATGCTGATAACAGGCGAAAACCGCTGGAATTTTAAGTAGGTGACAAAGTGTTATTAAAAGTCTCTCCTTGGAAAGGAGTGGTAAGATTCATCAAAAGAGGAAAGCTAAGCCCCAGGTATGTTGGACCTTTCGAGATTATTAGAAGAATAGGACTTGTAGCCTATTAGCTACAACTGCCAGAGGAAATAGCAGGAATACATGATGTATTTCATGTATCTAATCTCAAGAAATGCTTAGCTGATGAATCACTAGTAGTACCTCTTCAGGATATAGAGGTAAATGAATAATTAAAATTTGTAGAAAGACCTCTACAGATTGAAGACAGGAAAATCAAGAACCTCAAGCACAAGAGATTAATTCTGATCAAAGTGAAATGGGACTCCAGGAGAGGACCAGAGTATGCATGGGAGCTTGTATCAGAAATGCAAAGGAAATATCCACACCTGTTCCAGTAAGATCTCGAGGACGAGCTCTAAAACAAGGTGGGGAGGATATAACAACCCTCCTAAATATTTTCGACACCCAAATATATTTTAAAATATTCCTATATGTCTCAATATATACCCCGTATGTGAAAACCGAGCCTAAGCATCCATACATAATTAAAATATTAAATAAAAACGAAATTTAAAGGGTCGTCGCGGGGCGCGAAGACCTTAGTCGTCTTCTACGCAGGCCGCGACAGTTGGGCTATGAGGCGAAACCCGGTGACGACACGTGTCACCACTCGTGTGACGTGTCAAGCCTAGTGGCGAGTCAGCCAAGCTAGGGCCTACCCTAGCTGGCCTCGCAGGCCGCGAAGGCCTTGGAGAATGGCTACGCGGAGCGCGACGAAAACCAGTATCAACCCTATAAATAGCAGACTTCGGCACAACAATCGAACTCGCTCACATTTCTTTTCTCTCTCGAATTTACATATAGTATAAGTTATTCTCTGGCATAATACCCCCCCCTAAATAACAAAGTTCTGCTCCGTTGTAAGTATCATAACCCCGGTTACGTATTAGATACGCTACCCGATTGATCCAGGGTTCCGTAACGGCTGTCGAGGTTTTGCCCGACGTAGTCGTTGGAATGCCGTCTCGGGGAGGGTATTACTATTGTAAATATTGGGTTATTATACTAACACGTGTGCATTTGTGTATTTATTAGATAATCACCAGGAAACCCTAAAGGAATACCTAAGACAGCAATGTGAGTAATCTCCTTTTTGCAAACTGTTTTTACAAAACCTCACACAATTAATATTATATTAAACAATTATTGAGTATTTATATTCTACAATTATCGTCGGTATGTTGGGGTTTTGTATACAAAATTTGTTACTACCTTGCGAGGAGTAACATGACCACAAGTCGGGTCGACAATACCGTGGGTGGTAATTAAGTAGATGGAAACAAATGTAATTGCATGGCCGCCCTCAATACTGTACAATGGTTTTTACTTAACTTGATTAATCTGAGATTCACTCACCAGTATATCCCACTGACAAAATGTTTTTAAACGCGTTTCAGGTAACAAAATGTGAAAGCCAAATAGAAGCCAGCTGGACAGCACTGAAGGCTTGGAAAAGTGGCAATAAAGTTACCTAAAATAAAAGAGATGTTTTATTTAAATAAAATAGGATTTATCCCTATGAAAATGTGTGTACTTAAAACTTGGGATTATTACCACGTGTTTAATATTATAATATTGTGGTATTTTACTCTGATAAAATATTTCTACCTACGGTCCTGATGTAATTTCCGCTGCCAAAATGATAACCACCGAAACTGGCCACGGCCGCCCGTTCCCGAGTTGTGAGGGGACGGGGGTTTTGACATAAACCACCTATGGTTGTTTGCCACAAGATTCAGCTTGTTGAGGCCTTTCAGTCCCTTACTCATGGACTTCGTAACTTCAATTGTAACTCAATTTATGCCCGTTTGAAGTTTGGGCCTTTTGTGCCCTATTTCCCCCTTTGTCCGTCCAACTGGTCCATGTAAGAGTTCGTCAGCTCTTGGATCAACTCCTCATCAAAGCCACCAATGTATTCTTTCGCTCTTTGCTAGGTGAGCGACTAAATGAGTGAACCCTAGGACCCGCTAGTTCAATTGTCGGCCTGAATTAAATAACATGGGTTCAATAATCATAGTTAAGGGTTTATTATTTAGGTCACTTAAATTATACAACTCGTCAAGTTGGGTTAGTCTTATGGAGCTTTCATTTGACTACTTTGAAGTTCTCTTCTTGAATGCATGCTTTGTTTTCATCCTTATGACTTCAATTGATCTTCCAATCCACAATCTTCTTCAATCAAGAGCAAATCTTCAATTTGATATGTGTCAGCCCACACACGTCTCCAACCCACGTCCCATGCTCCCCGTTATCCCATGTTTTCTACATTTCTTTCCCATTATCACTGGCATCATTTGTGGGACAATTATGCTAGAAAAATCCATCAAGAGGGTTTTCGATTAAAAGTCAGTATGGTATTCATGATAATAGATATGTACATCATATGAGAGTGTATGAGAATAGAAAGAAGGTGACAACTAGTGAGTATGGAGGAGCAAGCCTCCTCGTATGAATGGGCAAGGGAGAAAAGGCCCCCATAATACGGATTGAGTCCACTATATATAGGAGATGAAAAGAGTTAAAGCCATTGTAGGTCCATATGTGTTGAGCCTAAACTCGTTACGCCTGGCTTAGTTATGGGTTACCTCTACACTACTAAGTTCTAACTAGACCATCTCCTACTAGACGCCCTTAGGCTAGTGGAGTGACATGGATTCGACATGAAAACGTGTGTTGGAATTGCTCGATTGGAGATGAAGATCCATGGGTGAGGTGCCCATGCACAAGGGCCTCTTCGAGCATGGTATGTGAAAGAGGGAGAGTACCAAATCTATGCGAAGAGGAGAGAGTGCTAGATGCGTGGGGAATGAGAGAGAAAGAGGGGGGGGGGGGCACCTAGTGGACAACCAACGGGGAGTGCATCAGGGTGCCTGTCCCTTCTCTGCAATGGTTATTGTCTTTATTAGTATGTTTAGTATTAATCCGTGAACAAAAGTTAAAACTTGATCATGTGACTTACACCTAAATCATAGCCTAAGCAACATAACACCAAAAAGGTTCATGCTTATAAACATTTTCATGTTACATTGGTAAACCTTTAAGAAGGTTTTATTTTATGGTTTTACAAATCCATCCCTGAGTTTTGATACTAGGGGCTTGAATAACTAGAAGTTCTACTAAATTCTTCACCAAATTAAATATTCAATTTATCTAACATAAATGTGGTGTCATTTTGCATAAATAGTCAACCATGATTAGCATAATGATTAAATGATTATAACGTTTACTTCAAGTTTTGTGCACTTGTATTGATTGACTTTATATAAAATAAACATCATCACATGGCCATAGGAATGTTTAATAATTAGTCAAATGGAGGCAACTAACATGGAGAGGTGATCAACTACGTAAGCGCGATAGTACATTAAAAGTACCTTTTGGCTGAGAGAAAATTAAAAACGTGTTTAGTATTTATATTCACACATAATTAGTATTTATATCTTAATTTTTTATCTCTATAACCATAAAAATCATAAAAAAGAATTTCTACCTAGTCCCCTATTAATACTATCAGGGTTGTACATTGTTCGAGCTCGAAAAAACGTGCCCTTAGGCTTTAACGAAATTGGGTATTGAGCTCATTAAAGGTTTAAACCTAATGGCAATAGGCTAATAACTAATCTAAACCATAAAAATAGTTTTGTAAGTGGTCCAATGTTGGTGTTTGTATGAACAGGGTAGGAATCCTATATATTAATCCAGAAGTGTGAGAAGTGTATTATAACACTATATAACACCATATAAATACCGTATAACACTATGTAACACCATATAACACTATGTAACACTATATAACAAATATAACACTATATTTTGTCTGATACCATGTCTATGATAGATGTATAGTGTTATATTTGTTATATAGTGTTATATAGTGTTACATAGTGTTATATGGTGTTACATAGTGTTATACGGTGTTTATATGGTGTTATATAGTGTTATATATAGTGTTATAATACACTTCTCACACTTCTGTATTAATGTACATGATCCTAAATCTGTATGAGCATACCCTATTAATGTATTTATTTTTACATTTACATATTGGATTTTTTTTTTAAAATAACGTGTCCTTTGAAGTATCGGGCCCTGGCCGGTGGTCCTCCACGCCCACCCTAAGGGTCGGCCATGAAGACTATGAATTACATACTCCAAACTCTAAAATTAATTACATATTTTTCCTTTTCTATATATTTAGGATGGGAAATGTACAATTGACTACTTTTATATGTTTTAAGAATGAGAAATATGTAATAAATGATCATAGCAAGGGGAAATATATAAATGCTCTAAAAATGAATTTCGTTAATTCAATATAATTTTACGACCCTTAGATAAGTCACCTTTCATTCTTTGAATATAGTTTTGGCTCACTTATATAAAATTTTTACACAGTTACAAATTATTAATAGGTCAGACAGTACTCATAGGAAAAATACTAGTAAGAAAAGCAGAATGTATAGTTGTAAGGAACATATGTGGTAACCGGAAAGGATGTGATGAATCAACACCTTACATGTGAAAATGAAGGTTTATAGTTTATGCAAAGTATTATGATATAATGGCTACATGTATCGAAACTCTCTCTCAAAAAAAAAAAAAAAAAAAAAAAAAAAAAAAAAAAAAAAAAAAAAAAAACCAAGCTAACTAGTAAAAATCTAAGAAATTTTCGAAAGTGGGATAGTAAATGGATAAAATAGTGTGAGAAACTAATGTAAAACATATAATTTTGATGACTAATTGATCAAATTAATATCATAAAGTTATATAAGAATCCAAATATTTTATATACTTCTCATTCTTTTTTATATACTTCTCGTCTACCTGCTATCATTATATAATTTGCCCTGATGATTGGAATGAATATTTTACTTGTGAAAAAAAAAAACAATATTTTATATTGTATGCATGATTATATAATTATAATTTATAGAAGGCAAAAACAAGTTGGCATGAGAAATAATAACACCTGACATACAATGTCAACATGCACATGCAAATGTATTGCATAATTTGTGGCGACTTGCACATCCACAAAATGTCAAACAAAACCGCATGTGGATCACTTTCAACTATATCAAGTGTAAACAAAACATACACACTTAAAGGAGAAGATCTATAGTAACAACTAACAACATTGAGTTTTAATTTTTGACTCAAATAAATGGATAAATTTATAATATTTATATTTCTTTGAAGTATATAATAAAATTAGTAAACATTGTATACTTGAATGTGGATAAAAGTATGAAGTTTGATTATTATTGACATATGATTTTAATTTAAAATTTTGATGCATTTATTACACACACACTAAAAGCTTAATTACAAAGTATCAATCTGAGCTATTATAGCCTAGTGATATTTTGAGGTTAGATAAGTCTCTGGGACTAATAGGTCCTAGGTTCGATTCTCACCAAGAGATTTTTTTTTCCATATTTATTGAGTTTCATCCTGAATTGGTGTATAGGTATTATGCCTAATGGAGATGAATATGATCGGGTAGTTCCGCTAGTGACACGATTATACTCCAGTGGTCCGTCAGTGATCCAAAATTTATCGTTCGAAAAAAATTAGAAAACAGTGATCCAAAATTTGTCGTCCCAAAAAAAAAAAAAAAAATTAAAAAACATAAACACACGGACCCGAATGCAAGTGCAAGGTAATAAGGCTTTATTCTTTTACTTATGTTTATGACATTATTATTGTAAGATGATGTTTATTGTAACAATTAATATTGTGTGTTTTGTCATCAGTAATATATATATATATATAGATATATAGGGTAAGGTTTATGTGATAATCACTTTTATTGTCACGGAACGTAACATATGACACTTCCAAAGTGAATCGAAGTCCTTTTCGAATTAAGGAAACGTGCTTTGGCCTAATAGACAAATACTCTCATCGAGGAGCGACTAACGATATTTGTCCTTCCAGTTACTACACGTCCTTAATCGATTGGGAAATCGAAACTTTGGCGAGAGCGAAAATCGAGGAGTGGGATTAGTTAACAAGATGCGAGTATCACCTCTAACTTGATAACATCGTACCCTAATGTGGTTGGTACTTATCCTAAGATAAGGGTCCACTAGAATATGAAATGGAAAACTCCCAACAAGGTTTGGATATCACTCCTAACTTGAGGGTAGATTTCGTGCAAAAATCAAAGTATAGCTGAGTGAAAATCATCACCAACTGTGGGAATCACCCCTATCTTGATGAATCATTTCGATTGTGTTGTAAGAGTGTCTTTAAAGCCTCCAAGTGTGTATTGTGTTAGCCTTAGGAAAGGCATGTATATTAAGAGTCCAAGAGAATAGAGGGAAGCAAAGAAGATAGAAAGGAAGTTGTTTTAAGCAACACATAGTGAATAAGCTCTTAAACTATAGATTAGGCAAGGCATTCCTAATTCCCTATAGTTATGGCTCTGATACCAATCTGGTATCAGAGTACTCCTACTATAGACTAGGGAAAAGTATAGCAAGCCTACCTAATTCCCTATAGTTATGGCTCTGATACCAATCTGTCACACCCCAACCGATGGCGGAAACATCGGGATGAGACGAACAAATTGCTCAAAACAACATAACACTAAATGTGACAATATGAATTAAATCATTTTATTAAAACTAAAGGGTAATACAAAGTTTCAAACATCCAAATATAAATTCAAACAATAGTTTATTTCTAGAATGAGTTTCTAAGCCATCCTAGCTTGTTTTCTTGTACCTTGATCAATCAACCTGCAATATGTATTAAAATAAAGTCAACAAAAGCATGTTGGCGAGTATACAAGTTTTCATACATAGCATAATACGTGTTTAAAGTGTTGCTCATATCCAAATGTGAAATACAATATCATATTGACAGTATATACTCGAAACGATGTTACTCTACGTGTCCAAACCAAAGTTTAACGCAATTAAAGTGTCCAACCCAAAGTCTACAGGGTGGTTTTAACATAGTTTAACCTAACAATACTCGTTAATATAACGAGAGGGGCGTTTCTCAACCTATAGCGCTACCATTGTTAGGGGAGGCTTGTACGAAGTTAATGAACACATAGTCATGAGTGTTTACAATAGCATAACATGTCTAACATGATTAAAATGTATCACATAGAGTAAGGATAGAGTGTGCATAAAATGTTTAACGTGTTTGTGATGTTTGATATAGAATACATATTGCACCCAAAATGTGGAAAATAGAAAATGGGTCATGTATACTCACCTTAGAGTGCGTTGCGTTTCTTGGTAAAAGAATAAGAGGAAGGGTTGTCCAAGAGATTGCAAGAGTTGCAACGAGCGCAAGAAGATTACCCTATTGTGTTTGGGAATTCGTTAATACTAGTCGATAATTATGATGGAATTAACGTTGAAATAGCAATTCTAGATTTCTAACTTGTTAATTATTGTCGAATAATTATGTCAACGAAAATAGGCTTTAATAATGATAATAACAATATGATATTTGTAATAATAATAATATCTCGTAACAAACTTGATATATATAGAAAATATATAAAATTTTGATTTAATATTTATACATTACTAATGATAAATTACTAATTAATATATATATATATATACTAATAGAATTTTATTTTTATTATTAATATATAATAACATTTGGGTCAATGCATTAATTATAAAAATACTGATTTTAATTAATAATATATGAATCTTATTCACAAAGTTTAAATAATTAATATGACAAATGTTTATATTAATAATTCTGAAAATATAATACAAATCCAAAATGTTTAAGATTAAAAGTCTCATAATAATAATAATAATACTGATTTTATAATTATTCTGATATTAATAATAACGGAAAATAAAACAGGAAATAAAAACAGAAAATAAAACCTTAAAGTTTAAAACAGAAAAATAAGAACAGTGGCCGGAAAAAGGAGGGTTACCGGCGACTGGGGTGTTTCTCCGGCGATGCACGGTCGTTCCACCGGACTTGCAGGTTCCTCTACTGAAGCTTTCGAGTTTCTGGTTGCGGCTGAGGGTTCCGACTAATGACAGGGGAGCAGTGGTGATCAGGGGGGTGAGGGTGTCGAGTAGTATGAGGTTGAGGCTATGTCCGGAAGTCGGTGATGCGAGGTTCGGTTGATCAAAGAGTCTCGGTATTTATAATGACGATGATGGGTTGTAAAATATGGTAATTTGACAGATTGCGGTAACCGGTAATCAATCAATGTTGATTACCGGAGATTACTCCATGACAGTTGTGAAGGTTGGATGTCAAACGCGGTTACAGCCTTTTGGGCGGCAAGTTTCAAAAAGGAAGCCTGTTAATTCGCGCATAAGAGTTAATTGTTTCCTAGTTTGTTTGGATGTGGCATGCCCGGCCGAGTGGTTAAGAGTTCGTTTGTTGAGTGGGAGGTCACGAGTTCGAATCCGGTTAAGGGCGGTTCTCACCCAGGAGACCCCCTTTTTGATTCTTTTTTTTTTTTTTGACTTAACTGAACTAACTGAGTTTTCAAACTCAGTTAGTTGGTTCCTTTAATAAACTAACCTAGTTAGGTTTAAACTAGTAAAATTTTCTTTTTATTTATTTATTTCACAAAATATGATAAATAAATAATTTATTTATTTAATTAATTAAAATGTTAATTTATTATTTAAAATTAATAAATATCAAAATTATTTGATTTAACCCAAATTTCTGGTAAACTACAGAATTAACATACGAATTCCCGATTTTGTCTGGTTTAGGGTAATCTCTTGCTAGTACTTGTTTCGAGAGCCAAGATTAGAATATCTTTCCACTGTTTGTTTGACATAGTTTAACGTGTTTTATCATGAAATAACATAACATAGTATTAAAACAAGCATATGATCAAAACAATGCGTTTTTCATTATGATCCAAGTCTCAAATTACAAAATAGGGTAAAATGAGAGTACACTGACTGAAATTAGAAAGTTTAATACGACTTGCTAAAAATAGAAAGTACAAAAATACGAAACGTTACAGTCTCCCCTACTTTAGGAGATTTCGTCCTCGAAATCTTAGAGGAAAGACTTTAGAAAAGATAAATTTTTTTTTTAACGAGAATAGATGAGACCTTGATCATAATGTTTGTTTAGGAAAAACTTGTTTTCATGAATGCACCATATAGCACCTTGTTTCACATAGAATTTCACATCGTATATAACATGAATAAAGTGACATGGGTTTTCACATAGTGTAACATGTATGATGAAAGCATAATAAATTTAATGTGTTCACGAGAGAGTAACATTAATTGTTTTAGATTGTGAAGATAGTGTAAATTGTGACTTTCTAGCTAGAAATGAATGAAACGCTCAAACGTAAAACACATAATAATTGAGATAACATAAAAGAGATTTAACATAAAACATGGATTGTCACGGAACGTAACATATGACACTTCCAAAGTGAATCGAAGTCCTTTTCGAATTAAGGAAACGTGCTTTGGCCTAATAGACAAATACTCTCATCGAGGAGCGACTAACGATATTTGTCCTTCCAGTTACTACACGTCCTTAATCGATTGGGAAATCGAAACTTTGGCGAGAGCGAAAATCGAGGAGTGGGATTAGTTAACAAGATGCGAGTATCACCTCTAACTTGATAACATCGTACCCTAATGTGGTTGGTACTTATCCTAAGATAAGGGTCCACTAGAATATGAAATGGAAAACTCCCAACAAGGTTTGGATATCACTCCTAACTTGAGGGTAGATTTCGTGCAAAAATCAAAGTATAGCTGAGTGAAAATCATCACCAACTGTGGGAATCACCCCTATCTTGATGAATCATTTCGATTGTGTTGTAAGAGTGTCTTTAAAGCCTCCAAGTGTGTATTGTGTTAGCCTTAGGAAAGGCATGTATATTAAGAGTCCAAGAGAATAGAGGGAAGCAAAGAAGATAGAAAGGAAGTTGTTTTAAGCAACACATAGTGAATAAGCTCTTAAACTATAGATTAGGCAAGGCATTCCTAATTCCCTATAGTTATGGCTCTGATACCAATCTGGTATCAGAGTACTCCTACTATAGACTAGGGAAAAGTATAGCAAGCCTACCTAATTCCCTATAGTTATGGCTCTGATACCAATCTGTCACACCCCAACCGATGGCGGAAACATCGGGATGAGACGAACAAATTGCTCAAAACAACATAACACTAAATGTGACAACATGAATTAAATCATTTTATTAAAACTAAAGGGTAATACAAAGTTTCAAACATCCAAATATAAATTCAAACAATAGTTTATTTCTAGAATGAGTTTCTAAGCCATCCTAGCTTGTTTTCTTGTACCTTGATCAATCAACCTGCAATATGTATTAAAATAAAGTCAACAAAAGCATGTTGGCGAGTATACAAGTTTTCATACATAGCATAATACGTGTTTAAAGTGTTGCTCATATCCAAATGTGAAATACAATATCATATTGACAGTATATACTCGAAACGATGTTACTCTACGTGTCCAAACCAAAGTTTAACGCAATTAAAGTGTCCAACCCAAAGTCTACAGGGTGGTTTTAACATAGTTTAACCTAACAATACTCGTTAATATAACGAGAGGGGCGTTTCTCAACCTATAGCGCTACCATTGTTAGGGGAGGCTTGTACGAAGTTAATGAACACATAGTCATGAGTGTTTACAATAGCATAACATGTCTAACATGATTAAAATGTATCACATAGAGTAAGGATAGAGTGTGCATAAAATGTTTAACGTGTTTGTGATGTTTGATATAGAATACATATTGCACCCAAAATGTGGAAAATAGAAAATGGGTCATGTATACTCACCTTAGAGTGCGTTGCGTTTCTTGGTAAAAGAATAAGAGGAAGGGTTGTCCAAGAGATTGCAAGAGTTGCAACGAGCGCAAGAAGATTACCCTATTGTGTTTGGGAATTCGTTAATACTAGTCGATAATTATGATGGAATTAACGTTGAAATAGCAATTCTAGATTTCTAACTTGTTAATTATTGTCGAATAATTATGTCAACGAAAATAGGCTTTAATAATGATAATAACAATATGATATTTGTAATAATAATAATATCTCGTAACAAACTTGATATATATAGAAAATATATAAAATTTTGATTTAATATTTATACATTACTAATGATAAATTACTAATTAATATATATATATATATACTAATAGAATTTTATTTTTATTATTAATATATAATAACATTTGGGTCAATGCATTAATTATAAAAATACTGATTTTAGTTAATAATATATGAATCTTATTCACAAAGTTTAAATAATTAATATGACAAATGTTTATATTAATAATTCTGAAAATATAATACAAATCCAAAATGTTTAAGATTAAAAGTCTCATAATAATAATAATACTGATTTTATAATTATTCTGATATTAATAATAACAGAAAATAAAACAGGAAATAAAAACAGAAAATAAAACCTTAAAGTTTAAAACAGAAAAATAAGAACAGTGGCCGGAAAAAGGAGGGTTACCGGCGACTGGGGTGTTTCTCCGGCGATGCACGGTCGTTCCACCGGACTTGCAGGTTCCTCTACTGAAGCTTTCGAGTTTCTGGTTGCGGCTGAGGGTTCCGACTAATGACAGGGGAGCAGTGGTGATCAGGGGGGTGAGGGTGTCGAGTAGTATGAGGTTGAGGCTATGTCCGGAAGTCGGTGATGCGAGGTTCGGTTGATCAAAGAGTCTCGGTATTTATAATGACGATGATGGGTTGTAAAATATGGTAATTTGACAGATTGCGGTAACCGGTAATCAATCAATGTTGATTACCGGAGATTACTCCATGACAGTTGTGAAGGTTGGATGTCAAACGCGGTTACAGCCTTTTGGGCGGCAAGTTTCAAAAAGGAAGCCTGTTAATTCGCGCATAAGAGTTAATTGTTTCCTAGTTTGTTTGGATGTGGCATGCCCGGCCGAGTGGTTAAGAGTTCGTTTGTTGAGTGGGAGGTCACGAGTTCGAATCCGGTTAAGGGCGGTTCTCACCCAGGAGACCCCCTTTTTGATTCTTTTTTTTTTTTGACTTAACTGAACTAACTGAGTTTTCAAACTCAGTTAGTTGGTTCCTTTAATAAACTAACCTAGTTAGGTTTAAACTAGTAAAATTTTCTTTTTATTTATTTATTTCACAAAATATGATAAATAAATAATTTATTTATTTAATTAATTAAAATGTTAATTTATTATTTAAAATTAATAAATATCAAAATTATTTGATTTAACCCAAATTTCTGGTAAACTACAGAATTAACATACGAATTCCCGATTTTGTCTGGTTTAGGGTAATCTCTTGCTAGTACTTGTTTCGAGAGCCAAGATTAGAATATCTTTCCACTGTTTTTACGTGTTTGACATAGTTTAACGTGTTTTAACATGAAATAACATAACATAGTATTAAAACAAGCATATGATCAAAACAATGCGTTTTTCATTATGATCCAAGTCTCAAATTACAAAATAGGGTAAAATGAGAGTACACTGACTGAAATTAGAAAGTTTAATACGACTTGCTAAAAATAGAAAGTACAAAAATACGAAACGTTACAATTCTTTAGTTATCAAAAAGTTGAACCACACGCGTACGTTGCGTTGTATTAAGTCGAAAAATTTAGAACTATACGTAAAACGAAAATTTGCCAAAGATGAAAAATATAAGTGACAAAAGTTGTGAAGTTAAATTGCAAATAAGGAAAAGTTTTGGGTTCAAGTTAAAAAAAAACAAATTATGTAAGGTTAAAATTGCAAAAGCTAAAAACCTTTGGGTTAAAAGTAAAAAATCAAGTTTCATTTTGGATTAAAGTTAAAAAAACAAATTATGTAGGGTTAAAATTACAAAAGCTAAAAACCTTTGGGTCAAAAGTAAAAAATCAAGTTTTTTTTTTTTTTTTTTTTTTTGAAAAACTCCCAAAACACAAGGTACAAGTGGTTATGCACAAAAGATTTGCTTATTTATATATGGAATAATATGTTGATTGGATAGTATAAATGGTGTTTACATACATGTAATAAAGTGAAAATATTGGTAATGGTATTGTATTATGGATGTTAGGAGGTAATTGTATTGTATTATGGATGGTAGGAGATAATGGTAGTGTATTATGGATGGTATGATAGATGAAAGGGAAAGTATATTCAAAGTAGTGTATCAAAACACCTATTTCATGTTGATACATATAGATGCACATGTGCATTTCTAATATTGGTAATGTAAAAAATATTGTATTACACATGGTAGTGTAAATGAAAGTGCAATTGTCTAATAGTTGTAATGAATTACGGAATTTGTCAAAGAAATGACAAAAAAATGCACATGTGCATGTTTGTGTATTATGGATGGAATGATAGATGAAAGAGAAATTATTCTACCAAAACACCTTATTTCATGTTGATACATATAGATGCACATGTGCATTTCTAATATTGTTAACGTAAAAAGTAGTGTATTACACGTGGTAGTGTAAATGAAAATGCAATTGTCTAATATTTGTAATGAATTACGGAATTTGTCAAAGAAATTATACAAATGCACATGTGCATGGATAACTGTGACTCGGATTTTTTTTAAATTCTTTTATTTTTTTATTGTAAAGGAAATATAGCGAATTTTACAAAAAAAAAAAATAGTAAAAAAAAATTTGGGTGTTTTTTAGATTTTTTTAGGTATTACTGTTTGTGTTCACACTGGTTCTCGCGGTTCTCACAATAAAGGGTGGTTCCTAATGGATTCTTCTCCTATATATATATATATATATATATATATATATATATATATAGGGAGAAGATCATGCGAGAACCACCTCTTATTGTGAGAACCGCGAGAACCAATGTGAACACACCAAAAAAAAAAGTTTTTTTTTGGCTTCTAAAAGTAGCGATTTTAACATAAAAAATATTAAAAAATTCAAAAAAAATTTTTTAGATTTTTTTTTTATTTTTTTAGATTTTTTTAGGTTTTTGGGGGTTTAGTTTTTAGCATTTTAGCTTGGGTGGGGGGGGGGGGGTGGGGGAGGGGGGTTTAGGTTTTTGGGGGGTGGGGGAGGGGGGTTTAGGTTTTTTTTTTATATTTAGGGTTTAGGGGTTATGATTTAGGGTTTAGGGTTAAAAGATCCTAGTTAGGGTTCGACGAGACGGTTCCAACGCCGCTGGAATGAGTCCAATCGGAGTTCGTTTGAGTCGGTTCCCCACTTTTTTAGTGTTCCCCAATGAACCTCACACTATATATATATATATATATATATATATATATATATAGGGTTAGGTTCATTTGTGAACACTTCCCTATTTGTGAATAAAACGAACAAATCTTGACCATAGATCTTCTTTACTAAATACAAGGGTATGATTGTAATTTTACATATAAATTAATATTAATTCATTAATTATATTCCATCATTAGTAGGTAGTTATCCACGAACAGTTACTTTATCCTATATTTTTGTGATTTCAAAAGATATTTAAATTTTGTCAAGATTTAAATTTTAGTTTATTTTCTTTCGTTTAAAGACGTGCACCTGGTTTAATTTGATTTCCCCTTTTTTATTACGTACTAGAAAACCAACTTTTCCATTATATTCCACAGATATATAAGCTCAATACACCGATGTACTATTTTAAATACAACTATGTATACGTAGTTTCCATTATATTCCACAGATATATAAGCTCAATACACCGATGTACTATTTTAAATACAACTATGTATACGTAGTACTATACATATTTATTATATGCGTATACATAGATTTCAAGTTCACTAATCTTGTTATTCATAAATTTATTAAACTCATCATTAATTTATTATTAATATAACCCAAAATGATGATTTATTCACTAAAAAACAATCCGTTCAGATACACAAAGTACCAACAAGATAACCAAACGTATAACGACTACTAAACAAAAAATAACCACCAAAGTGTCAAAGACTAGTAACATATACTAATATGTAAACTATCATGCAATCTTTATAAGAAAAGTCTTCTTAGCCCTTATCATGTGTATCCGCTTCATCAATTATACGATCACGGTGCTTGTTTGCATCTAAACACACTAACCGCACAGTAAACATTTTCCGTAGTCGTGTTAAACTCACCTTCTTATCCTTTTGTGTAACTTGAAACCCACTGTACCATTTTTCCCATGTCACTCCAAGCCAAGTTTCCATGTGTCACATTGCAAAACCCCATAATCGACAATATTACCAATCGTCGCCTATTCAATCTCCAACCTATAGGGCATTACTCCATCAAAGTCCCGACCTTTCGGATAATCAACTGCCTTCAAGTACTTAGTTAAAATATCTTTCTGCGGAAACGACAAGCTGAAATACTTTAATAATGACACAAATAATAATAACTTTAAAAGTTAAAAATATATTTACCACTTTGAACAGTGTCGTCTTCTTAGAGAAATCATAACAATTGCAGCATCAATATACACACTAGGTTCTAAGTCCTTCATCTGAAAATACATCAGCCCTATTCTAGCTTCCGTTTCAAACACCATTTTCCTGCACATTCTCTATATACTTAGACAGTCGTACTATAGCGATTACATATAAGTACATAAACTTGTACACTCGTGTACGGCATTGCAATACACAGACGTATAACCTTGATTAAATAACGTGTAAACAACCTGTATACTGGTGTACAATAGTGAACAATAGTGCAATACACATTCGTAACAATTGTTTCCAAATACATACAACATCATGTACAATAGTGTACAACTGTTTCATGGTTCAAATAATGCATTTTTACATCTGCAATTCACAATTGTTTGATAGCCAACTTTCATTTTAATAATATACACGCTCAATACACATACGTATACCATTACAGAAAACACATGTGTACAAAACATTATACATATGTGTACAGGCCAACAACTAAACACATCTTCCTATAGTACTAAATCAGCAACTCGAAAGCAACTGACAACTAAAACACCCAAAACTAATCAATTCCGGTTGTGCTTATACATCCCTTACCAATGTTTTTAGCAAACGAGACATCACAAACTACGAATAAACCAAGTCAGCATACACATGTGGCAAAACATAGTATAAGTATCATACTTATTGGTTGAACCCTAAATTAACTAACACTATTGCTGTAACCGGTACAACTTCAAAAAAACTGAAAAATCATATGTATTAGAAGCAACAAAACCAAGCAACTTCAAAAACTATGGCTCTTTATATATACTTTCATATGACCCTGGATTTTAAATGCAAGAACTCAAGGAAAGAACTAACAATTATAAATAACTAAACCATAATACTAAGTATACGTATGTGTATAGTCGAATAAACCCAGAAAACAGAGTGGACCCAAAAAACAGAGTGTACATATGCGTATTCAGTCACCACACTGGCATACATATTTACTCACATAACGTAGCAATCCATGTTCAACACTTGTACACATATATAGAGATTGTATTTTCGCAAATGAATAGTACATATATGTATAACAACACAGTATACATATGTGTATAATCGTAAGAACCCTAAAATAAAGAACAAAATTGGAACAACACAACCACACAACCCATAACTCAAATGAAATCAAACAGCTTTAACCAACCATATTAAACAAATATTTTTTTATATGAACATTCATCTAAAACCCTAACTTTTACATGAAAAAAAGGAAGAAATCCTGAACTATACACAATCGGATGAAACAGACAATTACAAAAATCGAAATACACTTGAAATTGCTACCTTTATATGTTTTGAAGATGTAATTGCCAAAATATGGTTGCTGGAAAACAGGGGATCGTCACATTGAAGCGGCGATGAAAGATGAAGGTGTAGAGAGAGAACAAGATTAGGTTTTTATTTTGATTTAATATTCTAATAACTCATACTTGGGATGGAAATTACTAATTAGCCCTTATATCATTTAATTAAAAACCATGTAACATATAAGAATTACAAAAATGCCACTATTATTAAATTTCATCATCTTCTAAATCAATGGACAAGATTTGTTCATTTTGTTCACAAATCCATCATTGTTCACTCTTGAACCCCACCCTATATATATATATATATATATATATATATATATATATATATAGGATTCGGTTCAAATGAAAACCACTACGAGTTGTGAGAACCGTGATAACTTTTTGATCCGGCGTGAGTTGGGCCATTTTTTTGCATAAACGTAGATGAAAACATTATAAACACATCTGTAAAAAAAGTAAAAAAAAATTGTTAAGGCGTTAATTTTGACTGATGTAAGTCTTTTTTACGCGCTGGCGTAAAATTTTAGAGTTGATAACTATTTTTTTAGGGTAACTTACACTTTTAGAGTCGAATACTAAATGCCCATAATATAACTTATACACAAGTCATAGCTTTAAAGTTTGCTACCCAATCACACCTTTGCATCATCCCGCTAGCAACGTATGGGTGAACGTCGAAGATATGGCAGAGGAGCGTTGTTCGCCACAAGACCAGACACAAGTCGAGATGGATTATAGCACCCGATATGAAGCCATGATCATTGTGTTGTGTCTTGCTTTGACTAAAAATAAATCGAACCTTACCTAAAAATAAAACTAGCACACATATTTCTTTTGTTACATGTAACATATTTATGTAATCTAGAAATCGAACCTTACCTAAAAAATAAAACTAGCATACATATTTATTTTGTTACATGTAAAATATTTATGTGATCTATAAATTGAAGCTTACCTATTAAAAAAATTGTAAAAATGAGTTGAGCAATTCGGTGAGGTTTGGTCCATTGAGATTGAAGGATCTTCTGTGGGGTGAAGACATGTGGGTACGTTGTATATTGAGCTAGAACGTGTGAATAATTGTATCAGAATTCAAGAATTTCTTGGCTCCTGTGCACAGATAATTCTATTTAATTACATTATCAAATATATATAAAAAAATATATATAAGTATATAACAATTTAATAAGTAATTAATTTCTATTCCCTACTTGCAGTCTTACATGTGATAGTGTTGGATTGGTTTACTATTTAATCACCTCTACTTCTTCCCATTTTCTGTATCACCTTCTTCTTGTGTTTAAGGAGAAAAATGGCGAAAATCGACTTGCTTTTGCTAACGCTTTGCGCTATTCTTCTTCTTCCTTACGCCCATGCGTTTACTGCTTCTGGATGGACCCGTGCTCACGCCACCTTCTATGGCGGTAGCGATGCTTCAGGAACAATGGGTATGCATTTTCAATTGTTTTAGCTATACTACTTCGATATACCTCGATGCAAGTTCTGTCATATGCGTGTATCATATACGTTGTTAGCAAACTTCTCATAGTGTTTAGCATTTTTTAACGATAAAGGTACAACAATTTTGAGCACGACCAAGCTCATGCTCAGCTCGTTTCATTTTCAATATGTAAAGCTCTAATTAGGTCTATAACTAAATTTACAACCTTTAAGTTAAGATTTATTTATTACTTGAAATGATAATATTATAATTATCATTTAAGTATAAATTATGTTATTTTTTATAAAAAAATTAATATTATATCAACATAGCCATATTATGTTAATTTTTATAAAAATAATTAATATTATATCAACATAGCTAATAGATTCGTTTAGTCTGTAAAATTTAATAGGCTCGAGATATAAAATTGACACGTAAGCTTATTTAAGTTCTAACTAGATTTAGAGACTATTTGGCAACTTTTGAATAAGTAAGTGTTGAACCATTAAAAACCAGTATAATGCTTAACCGTTTAGAGGCAAATGTCTGACCAATTCAGATAAAAGGTCTTAACCATTCAGAGGCAAATTTCTGAGTCATTCAGAAATCAGCTCGCGAAACAAACAGTTTAAACCATTAAATACTAAACCAGTAAGAACATCAGATAAACAACCAACCCCTTGTTATTTAACGAACCAATCTCAAATATCTTACAAATAACTACAAATAACTGCAGTTTGTATTTAGTTGCAAAAATAAAGGGTATTTAAAAAAAACAATAGTAAATTAATGGGCGGTTTGTCATGGACGGTTAATTTGTCGGATTCAACCTTCTTTGATTGTCTTATTTTTTTATTAATTAAATAATATTTGTTACTGAATTTTATGTTTTAGACATTGGGAATATAAATAACATGTGATTGGTTTTCCAGGGGGTGCTTGTGGGTACGGTAACTTGTACTCAACGGGTTATGGTACAAGAACTGCTGCACTAAGTACTGCTCTTTTCAACGACGGAGCGGCGTGCGGCCAATGCTTCAAACTCATATGCGATTACAAGGCGGACCCGCGGTGGTGCATCAAAGGAACGTCGGTAACAATCACCGCCACCAATTTCTGCCCACCGAACTTTGCTCAGCCGAGCGACGATGGAGGATGGTGCAACCCGCCACGCCAACATTTCGACATGGCGCAACCTGCTTGGGAGAAAATTGGAATCTATCGAGGTGGAATCGTCCCTATTATCTATCAAAGGTTAGAATCTCATCGATCTTAAATGATATTTTGGTTACATAGATTAAAGGATATTCACAGCCTAGTTCGGTCTGTTATAACGAGTTTTTTTGGGCCAAATAGTAAACAAGTATATATCTTTTTTTTTTACACAAATCATAATATTAGATCTTCAAAAGTTCAAGGTACACTTAAAAATAAGACCAAACATTGAGCTTTTAAGTATTACTTAATTAATGGGTCTACAGAAAAAAAATAAAAAGAAAAGAAAGACACATACATAAAAAATATTTTATGCACGTGACAACTTCTTATTGGGCCAACCGTCACTTGGCAACTTCTTAATGGGTCTATCACTATTCATTAGGTTGGTTTATTAATATATGGATAAAATTTATTAATATATGGATAATTACGAATTTAGTTTTTTAATTATAATTATATACCATACATAAAAAATAAAAATAAAACAAAAGTTGCCACGTGGCAACTTCTTATTGGGCCAACCGTCACGTGGCAACATAAAAAAATAAATAAAACAAAAGTTGCCACGTGCCAACTTCTTATTAGGCCAACCGCCACGTGACAACTTCTTAATAAGTCTACCACTATTCATTAGGTTGGTTTATTAATATATGGATAACCACTGTAAAGTTTAAAAGAATATTTTTTTACCGGCCGGGTAAACCAGGGTGTGAAACTCGGTTTAACCATAACTATAAATCAAACTGTATTACTCCTAAAATTTAGTTGAACCGAGCGATTTAACTCGGTTTAACTGTTGCCAAACGGTTTTAAATACCCCTTCTCTAGCTAGGATAATTTATGATTATGACTTTTTTTTTTTGGGTTTTTAGAGTACCTTGTAAGAAACACGGTGGAGTTAGGTTCACCATCAACGGTCGAGACTACTTTGAGCTTGTTTTGATAAGCAACGTCGCCGGTGCTGGATCGATTCAATCGGTGCAGGTGAAGGGATCGAAAACCGGATGGATGGCAATGTCGAGAAATTGGGGAGCTAACTGGCAATCAAATTCTTACCTTAATGGTCAATCGATGTCGTTTAAGGTGACAACCAGCGATGGTGTGACAAAAACTTTCACCAATATTGTTCCAGCCAGTTGGGGATTCGGTCAGACATTTTCGAGCCCATTGCAGTTTTAAGATGATCGGAATTATGGTTTTATCGACGGCAGCGGCGTGCTTACTCTTTTTTGGTGGAAGCAGCCCGCCGGTCAGAGATTTTTCATTATTGTTATTTGTTATCATGCAAGTTTTATTATTATATCATTTGTAACAATATAATTTTGTTGTTGTTAAGACAAGACGTTATAATTATAAGATTGGTGTTTCTATATATTTTTATTATCATATATATATGAAAATATGTTTGTATACATAGATGTGTTGTTACATTACATGCTCTTTTTCTTATGGGATGTGATATTTTTAGCTTGTTTAGAGAAAAGACGTGGATGAAAAAAGGTTTCTAATCTAAAAAATAAATAAATTTAATACGGTATTATTATAAAGCAGGGGCGGACCCAATGCTTTAGCAGCCGTAGCATGGGCTACGGCTCAAGTGCGTATTCGTAGTGTATTTTTTTATTTATTTCTTTTTCGGTTTTATACCAAGGATACACCTAAATCATACAAGGATACCCACAACCAACCCAAACTTGTTGAATAAGGGAGTCTAATTGAAACACTGACCCAATTGCCCAAATTATTAATAATATGATTGAAATTGTGGACCAAGTGATTAGGTATTTGTTTTACTTTATTTATTTATTATTGTTTTTTTTATATTGTATGATTGCACGATAAAATTTTTTTTGGGAATACCCCTGATTTAATGGCTAGTTCCACCTCACTTGCCTACAATTTCGTCGATGACTCGACTATTCCATTCCTAACCATCCCTCCTTTTCCGACTACCTATACAACTCAAACTGAAAACCACCATCCTCCCCAATTATATCAAACGTTTCGATCCAGTTTGAGTGTTCATCCAACTCCGGTTCAAATTAGACTATAAATCTTTATGTATTATTCTGTAATCTGATATCTTCCATGATTAGGAGATTGTAATTGATTGTAGTGCCAACTTTTTTAAGGGGAATAGGTTTTCTATAATGGATACGAAATTAAGATACGATAACCACTTTTGAACACATGTTAATTTCTAGGGAGTTAAATGCGTAGATGGCTTGCATTTTGTTGATGTTGATATAAGACATAAAAAAACTTATATTTGTTATAAAAAATGAGTTAAGTGCTATTTACGTCCCTGTGGTTTGTCCATTTTTGCTATTTCAGACCAAATTTTAAAATTGTACTATTTTCCTCCCTAACATTCTTGAAACTGTCATTTCAGTCCAAAAATCTAACCCTAGTTAAAAAAAGTCAGTTAGCTCAGTGATAAAATGGTCATTTTGCATAGTGGTTCGAAGGTTTTACATACCCTCCACCGTGCACCAACCTCCGAACCACTCCAAACCACTTTGTAAGATGATCATTTTACCCCTGAGTTAATTGAGTTTTTTAATGGGATAGTTTTTTGGACTGAAATGGCACGTTTCGAAAACGTCAGAGAAGAAAATGGTACAATTTTAAAATTTGGTCTGCAATGTCAAAAGTGGACAAACCACTGTAAATGGCACTTAACTCTGAAAAAATAATAAACATATACATATACAATAAGGAAGAGTTTTCTCATTATCATTTCCCATAGATGTATAATAAAGTATTTTTCTAATATATTCGTTAAAAATTACTACAATAACAATGATATTTTTTGTGGAAAAAAAAACATTATCATCATTGTAACATAATAAAATAATAGAAGTGGATAATAGATTAACTAATTGGGCTACCACCCATTCATTATCTTTGACAATTTTCTTTCATTTTTAAAGAAAAAACATTGGGCCCAGTCTAGTACAACTGGAGAAACAAATTAAGATTTTTACATTGCTTCACTTAAATTTTGAACCACACAACTGAATAAACAAATTAATATTTTTACATTGCTTCACATAAATTTTGAACCAATATTCCCATAGCGTCTTTCAAAAATATAATTACATGTTATTAAAAAACTACCCGTTAGGTATAGCTGCTCCCCATGTTATGTTCGATACCCAACCGATAATTATTTGAATAATATCCATCGGTTATTAAATAGAGTCCTGAGACATGAAGTCACAATCAGACATAAGAATAAACTTACCAATATCCATTTTATTGTCATCCCTACTAGAGAACAGTAGCTAAGTATTCATCTAAATGGTTATGGAATTGAACCGAGCTGAGCGTCTCACTTACGCTTGCACCCATGTGAGCACCTGATATATTTTAAAGACACCTAGTCCTGGCCAACTGGCGTCGCCTTGCCCAAGCACCTATACACACATCTCCGATGTCGTTGACTACATAATTCATTCTACACGTTTTCGATAATTGTTTATTTATCAAGTATCTATTCTGTTCCTCAGAGCTTCAGGATCTTTTAAGCCACAACTTGGAGCATATTGAGTAGGGTTGTAAATGAATCGAACACATTAAGGAATGAACTCGTTCATGAACTATTCACGAACGCTTACCGAACGAGATTTCTTGCTTGTGTTCGTTCATTAAGGAAATAAATGTGTTCATAAACATTACCGAACGCAAACGAACATAAAAACACAAAACAAATGTTCATGAACATACATGAACACAAACGGACGTTCATAAACACAAACACATACAAACGAACATATGTTCGTTTTAGAATAAAATTAGCATTTCTCATCACATAAATTATGAAGAATCCACTAAAAATAAATATGTACTTAACGTTATTTTCGAACACAATTCACATAATTGTCATAAACATAACTAACACAAAATCAAGAAGTTTTTCAAGGTTTAACACAAAGTGAAATTGAAATAGTCAAATGAGGGATGTTGGAGGCGTATAGTATAACTAGGATTTCAAAATTTTTAAAAAACAAAAACCAATAGATTAAAAATATTACATATAAAAACCTTTAAGTGAACAAACACAAGCACACATAAATGAACACATTACCAAACATTCATGAACATAAACGAACAAACGCATCCTCTGTGCATGTTCATTCATTTAGCTTAACGAACGGAATTTCTTGTTCGTATTCGTTCATTTAATAAATCAACGAACATAAACGAACTTCCCATCTAACGATTCACGAACTGTACGCTGAACGTTCGGTTCATTTACAACCCTAAAATTTTGAAAGGCTTCACTTGACCTATTTGACACTTTTTATACCATTAGCGGAATAGAAATAAATACGATTAATTAACTTAATTTTAAACGACTTTTTAAATACAAGAGAACAATAAAATATAAATAGATAATATAACAACTTTTATCCCCTAACTTCAATCTCTTTTTGTGTCGGATCTCACCGCCACTAAAAGCCACCGACAAACCGTGTCTCCATCATTAAACCACGGAGGGTCCATGCAAATAGTTGACGTACATTGGTGGGTGCCGGTGGAAGGGAGGGAGACAAGAGTTTAATGTTATCAAGTAAATAAACTTATAGTATGTTGGAAAATAAATGTTTATGTCACTACATTTGCTACATGTTTAACAACTTTTTTTTTTAATCATGTCGTTTGATTAAATTTATAGCTTTACTAAAAAAACATCAAGTATCTTGAATAAATTAAAAAATATTAAAGGACACGAGGGATTCTGTATTTTCGTCGATTCGTTCACTAAATTTTGTGGAAACTCTCACTCTCTCTCCTAATTAAACGTAAGGGGCTGTTTGATAACATCTGAATGATTAAGTGTTGAACCAGTAAGAGGTTTGAACTATTAAGTGCTGAACCAGTAAGAGGTTTGAACCATTAAGAGCATGTATAATGCTTAACCGTTCAAAGACAAATGTCTTACCAATTCAAATTAGATGTCTTAACCATTCAGACTCTGTAAAATGCTTAACCATTTAGAGGTAAATGTCTGAACCATTCAGACATATGCTCGTGAAATAAACAGTCTGAACCATTAAGTGTTAAACCAGTAAGAGGTCTGAACCATATTTAGTATTTCTTTTTTACTTTCTTTCTATTGGCTCATTTAGCATTGTACACACACAATTACATATAGTGCAAATGGTATCTGACTTAATTTAACCTTTCTCCCCTACATAACATTGATCCCTCATCTATTGACATATAATAGTTTTTATTTTATTTTGGGTTTCTATTTTTTGCTTTCTTTTTATTGATCCATGTAGTATAGTATAAAGTATAAAGAAAAGCATAGGGTACACATTTTTTTTGCTTAATTGACTTTATCTCATATGTTGGTTTTTCTTTTACTTAGGGTTTGAGTTATTTATTTGTTAATATAAATGTGTATATTTGTTTTCTAATTTATTTTTTAGAACTAATTACAGGATGGTCCATGTGATTCACCTAAATTACGTATACTATTACATGCCTGTTGCAACGCACGGGTCCTAATTCTTTTCGTAAAGCTCATGTTGCAAGTCGAAATTAAGTAGTAATTCTTTTTTTCGTCCTTTCTTTTGGGGCCCATAAGGCCATAATAAATCATAGAAGCCGCAACTGAAAGTCTGTAATCCATGAATATAGTGAAGGCCCAATTCAAATGGAGGCCTGTTAGTGGACTGGACTGTTAGTCTGTTACCCACAAGAACCAAGTTTTGACCCAAAAACTTTTTTCAGTGTAATATGTATGACTAGAATCTAGATGGCCCATGTTGAAAAGCCCAAGCAGAAAAGCCCACGCTATAATTATAATATAGGAAAATTACAAAAATAATTATTGACAAAAACTACTTTCAGATTTGGCTACCTCACGCGTCCTTGGAGCAACGCATCATGCAAGGGATGCGTTTTTGGAGTGAAACCCAATAAAAAATGGACATGTGGCCACTATGACTTTCAAAAGGGACATGAGATGCGTCTGGAAGGCATGGAATGCATCTAGAGGGGCATGAAATGTGTCTGGGGCCACTTACAACATTTGAAACGACACGTGTCCTTTTTTATTGGGTAGTTGAGAGTTCTGCATATAGACGCATCCCATTCTTGATGCGCCGCTCCAAGGATGCGTGAGGTTGCCATATTTAAAAATAGATTTGGTCAATTGTTATTTTTATAATATTTGTAAGATCTGTAAGACTTTTTTTTTTTACTTTCAAAAATTTGTAATATTTGTAAGAAAAGTTTATACATTTGAAAAAGGAGTAAATAGTTTATTATAAGATCAGTAAAATCCGAAGTACGTAAATTGCTAAATTAAATGATTTTGTGTTACAAAAATAATTAGTTTATTATAATAAATTTTGGTTATAAATAATAAATAATTTTTTTTTGTGATAATGTGAAAGTAGAGACATTGTTAATGTGTCAAGTGATTATACATTTTTAGGTATTTGTGGGTTTATGTATTGGAGATCTTTGAGAGAGTATTTACAATCCAGGTGTTACATGAATGCCACCTTCTCCTCTTTATGTCATCCTCTTAAGAAAGACATGCCATAAATTTATTAAGAAAGTATACAATCTTTTATATTTTTTGTCTTATAAACCTACAATATTAATTTTTAAAAAAACAATGCAATGAATAAAAAAAAATGTGGCCTGACAATCATGGGTTCGATACCTGTATTGAATAGGCATGTCTTTCTCAAGAGGATAACATGAAGAGATAAATGTGGTATCATTCAACACCTGCACCGTAAATGCTCTCAGAGACGTGGAAACAACCTATTATGGAAATATAGTATGTGTATATCATGGTCAAGTGTCCGACACCCACATGACTGACGCGGGAGCTTCTTGAACCGAGCCTGCTCCTTAGAATAAAATATTTATAAATACTTTTTAAACTATATCACTATTTACCATATTTGATACCTCCAAAATATTATATTTGTGTTTTTAGAGTTTCTTTCAAACCATATAACGTTTAAATAGTATGTAAAGTTCAATTTAAAATACATTTTATTAGTTTAATTGCAAAATTTATAAAGTTAAATAATACGATAATAAATATAAATAGTTCATAAAGATAAATGTTCAATTATATAATACTTGTAAAAGATGGTGATAATACATAATTAAAAGTATCTTTAAAGCATAGTGCATTACAGAGGAAATTAGTGATTTTAAGGAATTATTGTTTTAGTGATTGTTCATCTACATGAAAGAATAATGCATTACAGTGGAAATTAGTGTTTTTAAGGAATTCATGTTTTAATGATTGTTCATCTACATGAGTATGCAATTAATAGAATCCACGATATATTGTACACATTTTTTAATTTTTCCTAAGAGAATCAATATACAAAAAGTGCGTTTAAAATCAAAAATAGATTTCTTTTTCTATATAAAGTTTTGTATTGCGTTTGTTGTAATTGCTAAACCAATAAAGGTTTGTATTGCGTTTGTTGTAATTGCTAAACCAATACTAACATACTTTGGTTGTTCATGCTTAAAACGTCCACCAAAAACACAAACTATATATTTTTCTATTATATATTCCTTACTTACTCCATTAAATTAATTAATATACCGTTAACATCCAATCATGTATTTCATAAAATTAAAAATCCTCTCAATTACATTCTCTTACATATAGAAATAGAGAGTTGTCAACTAATGTTCTAAGATGTAATTCATATATTTAAAATAAAATTACATCTTTCTAATATGACATTTATCGTGGAAGGATAAAATAAAAAGTTTATTTTTTTACCTAAGTAAAATAAGAAGAAATCTTTACCTTTCATTTTTCAAATCAATATGTAATATGGTATTAATGGGGTAAGATCAAATAAAAAGTTTATTTTTACTAAGTAGAATGAGAAAGAATCTTGACCTTTCGTTTTTCAAATCAATGGTTAAGATGAAAATGTAGTAAAAAAGAGAAATGTAAGGGTATTTTTGGAAAAAAATACTATTTATTGACTTTCTCTCCACATGCATGTTCTCCCCCCCCCCCCCCCCCCAATTTTTTAAACGTTCATAATTTTTTTATACGACATTAATTTTTCATAAAAAATTCACCATAAAATCGAACGTCTTTTTATCTTTAATTTAAATAACATATTGTTATATAAAATATGACAACTAAAAAAACAAAAAAATATGTTGTGTTTCTATGTTGTATAGCATTTTTTGTGCTAATTTTTTTTTGCTGATTTTTTTTGTCTTATATTTTTTTCTGAATTTTTTGTACTGGATTTTTTTGTGCTATATTTTTTACTACATTTTTTTGTGCTATATAATTTTTTGTACTAGATTCTTTTTTGTATTTTTGAGAAAACAAAAGAGGTGGCACATGTCATCTTCACACTCCTACCTATAAGGACCAAAATATTTTAGGACCAAAATAACCTCCCTTCCTATTTATAACGAGTGTCGCATGTCATCATCACAATTATTTTTACACTAGTTTGGCAAAACCCACAATTTAATGGATGTTTCCCGTTACATTAGTATTCAAGTCATATTACATATCTATAAATTTTTAGATATACAAGCCACCATGTTAACTAACTAGAAAATCTATTCATCATCACAATCATTTTTTTTGCTATATTTTTTTACTAGACTCTTCTCTATTCAAAAAGCTCGCAGCTAACTCGGATTTAGCTTAAAAAAGCTCATTCGATATGGCTTGGTTTGAAATTGAGCCAAGCAGGGCTCGGGTTGGCTCGTTAGTTAGCTCGGCTCGGCTTAGTTCGGATTATTTTAGTTTTAATGTATATTATTTTTATGTGTATTATAATATATCACAAAAAGTATTATTATTTACATGTATTTAGGAGTGCAATTTGATATTTATAGCATATTTGAATGTTGATTACCATGCTAATGAACTTATATTGTAGTTAGTTAAAATTTAGAACTTATTTCGTGTTGTTGAACTTAATTTTGACTTGTAATGTATTAGGTTGCGCTTATTTTGAATATGTTTTTTTTAATCTATTGAAAAATAATTTAGACTACAGAATTTGAGAGCTATATATCAATTTTATTTTTAAAATGGAGCCAAACCAAGCTGAGACGAGGCAACTTGATTTAAAACCAAGCCGAGCCTGAGCTTAGATTTATAGCTCGATTTCAAATCCGAGCCGAGCCAGCTCAATTTATAATCGAGCCGAGCCCGAGCTTGCCCTATCTCGGCTCGTGAACAACCCGACTTTTCTCAAGTGATCGTGCTAGGGGTGATATATTGCTGGAATAGTAGCACTAGACAAGATAATTTGTGAGGATCTAAAGAGTTATTGAGTCCGTTAATTAAGCTCTAAAACAATAGCATATTATGAAGTATAGAAAGAGAATGAAGGGGTCTTGTTAGGTTAATAATTAAGTTAACCTTGATACATACAACTCTATACATCATTATGCCTCAACAACTTATATAAAAATAAACCAAATGAGTTTCGGCTCACCAAATATGCAAAAAACAACTATGCAAAACCTACTTTAAAAATCAATTTAATACATAAGAACTCACCTTTTTCTTCCATACAAATACTTGGACCTTCTCTCAATCTCCATCACAACAAGAAACTGCTACTTGTGTTTAACTGTTTACATTTTAAAAAATGGCATCATGCAATAACTCTTCACTTATTATTGGGTTTCTTGTGCTTGCATTAGTCCATTTTAACAGGATTAACGCACTTAGTTCTAACTACTATGATCAAACATGTCCCATGGTTGAATCAACGGTCACAAGCTCCGTGAAGAAAGCTATGTTGAATGATCGAACAGTTCCTGCTGCACTCCTGAGAATGCACTTCCATGATTGCTTCATTAGGGTAAATCATATGCATTTCAACTCTTGCTGATTTCCTTATAAAAAGGGAAAATTACAAAAATGTCAGTTGACCAACCATGTTTTCGAATTTGTCACGCTCCTGCGTCCGTGGACGGACCTCTGAGCATAGGATGAGTCGGGGTATCATGTTGAAAAGTCCTTGTATCACGCTCCTTCGGAAGAGTCCACCGACGCTTCGGAAGAGTCACCGACGCTTCGGAATAGTTCACTGACGCTTCGGATGGACATGGACTCTTCAACATGATACGCCGACTCATCCCATGCTCAGAGGTCCGTCCACGGACGCAGGAACATGACGAATTTGAAAACACGGTTGGTCAACTGACATTTTCGTAAATTTCCGTTATAAAAAACTCATTTGAATTCTTGGCATTATTGGTAAAAATGATTTGTTATTTTTGTTTGCTAGCTGTTTCAAATCTTTTATTTACAACGTTTTCAGTTATCCAATTCTATAGTAGTAGTTTTTTGTTTTTTGGTTCAAATCTTGATCATTTGATCATGGGCAGTGGCTACTGCCATGGTTTTGGGGGCGGCCAACCTCGTAAAAAAATAATTTAGTGTATTATTTAAGCAAAATCCCGATCGCACCCCTTAAAAATATGGTTAAACCCTACGATCGCACCCCTGAAAATAAATTATGGGTCTGCCACTGATCATGGGTGTTTTTTCATGAAATCTTATTTGGTTTTATTTATTTATCTTTTTTTTGGTTTTGTATTGAAGGGATGTGATGGTTCTGTGTTGTTGAACTCAACCGCTAACAACCAAGCTGAGAAAGACGGGCCTCCGAACATATCTCTTCATGCATTTTACGTCATCGATCACGCAAAGAAAGCATTAGAGGCTGTGTGCCCTGGTACTGTTTCATGTGCTGACATTGTAGCTTTAGCAGCAAGAGATGCAGTTCATCTTGTAAGCATGTGTTCTTCCTTCATACATATATGATTCAATCACAACATCAAATACTTGAATCTTTCTTGAGACATTCAGTTTCCTCATACTAAAAGATTTAGATTGTTTAGGAATGAGATTGGTACTTTTAGGTGTTTTCTAGAACTTCTACACAATTCACTACCACATGTAAGCGAACTCGACAAATTTGCTTCGGTGGCAAGCAAACTCTGTTGAATTGAATTTGGTGAAAAACTTTATAAAGTTCGCTTGCCACCCAAGCGAAACTTGTTGCTTTTGCTTACAACTGTCTATAAGTTTAAAAAGTACAAAAGACTTAGTTTTGTTATTAAAAAAGGAGTAGCGGTGCAACTTGTTGCTCGTTCACCTTCTATTTCGATGTAATTTCCATTTGGAATTCGTTTAACGAGTCGAAACAAGTTTATTATTAAAAACACCTAAAAGTACAATATTTGTTACTAAACAACCCCCTTCTACACAAGTTTCCTGAAAGATAGTATCCATGTTCTATGATGATGCTTGCACTAGCTAGAAACAATTAACCGATAATCATAATGAAACCAAATCGAAATATCGAATAAACTCTAAGCCCTAAGCCCTAATCACGTACATGACTTGGATAAAATGTAAACCCTAAATATTGTATATTACAGTCCGGAGGTCCCACTTGGGTTGTGCCAAAAGGGCGAAAAGATGGTCGGATTTCAAGAGCATCTGAAACTAGACAATTGGCAGCTCCCACCTCCAACATATCTCAACTCCAACAAAGTTTTTCGCAACGAGGTCTTTCCATGGAAGACTTAGTTGCACTTTCAGGTATATTCCAATTGTACTATACTAGAATAAATGTCTCTTAATTCTTCACACTCTAGTCTAACAAGTTCTTAAAGCTATATTCATTTGGCTGTCAATATAAGGGTCATCTTAGTGGTACACCTCAAAATCTTATTGGTACACACTATAAGTAACACCCAAATATATATAATTACAAGATGTTTATATATTTGTGGAGTGTCAATGATGTCTGGAAACCTTTAGTGGTGTCTGAACATCTGCAGCCTAAGATTATTATAAGTATTTTATATGTGTGGACGTTTTTTTATATAAATATTAAGTGTTAAAAATGTGATAATTTATATTTTTCATAGCACTTATGTATTTATTTACATTTTGTATCTGTTTATTAGACCGTGTGTAGTGGGGCGTGATTTATAAAATTTTTTCAAAAAAAACGCCCTATAACGCCCCGGTAACCACTACACCCGGCGTTACCGGGCGTTATTTTTCCAAAAAATTGAATCAGGCGTGATTATTAAAACGCCATTTTGCATTGTTGGAGCTTTGACTTATGTTTGACCCACCAATGAGAAATCACTTTGGTTTTTTTTTTTTTTTTTTTTTTTTTTGTTTAAGGATTGAAAGGGGCATTATTTGGGCATTATTCCCACTACGCCACTTTTGCTATAATGCCCCCTTGCTGACTAGGACGCCACGTGTCGGATAATGCCCCATGGTGGGGGCATTATAAGGTGTTACCACTACACATGGTCTTATAGGTGTGCACAACTTTATTGAGAGGATTTTACTTATTTTTAAAAGTGTGTAAAAAGTGTGCATACAAATTAATGATATATTTAATTATAGCCCTTGTTTAATTTTCTTGATCGGAATCAAGAAACTAAGTTTTTTATGTACAAACTTATGTAGGAGGACATACTCTCGGGTTTGCTCATTGCTCCTCATTCCAAAACAGGATCCACAACTTTGCAACCACACAAGACGTTGATCCATCAATGCACAAATCTTTTGCAGCCAGTTTACGCAGTGTGTGCCCAATGCATAATAAGGTGAGAAGTGCTGGTGCAAACTTGGATTCAACCCCTACCACCTTTGACAATAGATATTATAAGTTACTTCTTGAAGGGAAGAGTATCTTCACTTCTGATCAAGCCTTACTTACCAACCCAACAACCAACACATTGGTTAAGAAGTTTGCGAATTCACGTGAAGAATTTGAGAAAGCATTTGTAGAATCCATGATCAAGATGAGCAGCATAACCGGTGGCCAGGAGGTTAGGCTAAATTGTAGGTTCGTGAATTGATTCCGTGATCTTTATCATTCTTATTTCGTTTGTGTTCTTTAGTGTTTTAGTTTCATTTTTCTAAGGTTTCGAAACTGAGATCTGTTGTAAATGTGTGAATGTGTGTTGCACTTTATGTATTGTTTTTGGATTGTGTAAAGCATCATTGAGTCTTAAGATAAGTTTCTTGTTTAAGTTTTGATTATACATGGGTTTGATAAAAGTATTGTCAAACCCCAGTCTCTTAATTTCGTAAACTTTTGGACTAATAAAGATGCTTTAAATCCAGATCTAGGAATTAGGATACATGTAATGTCACATAAGCTAGGAGCCTAGTGACTTCATATATTTATCTCCTTGTATTAGAGTATACAGAGGTGGTTAGGTAGTTAGAGCATGTGAGTTAGTTGAGTTAGTTAGCATGCTTAGTTGTATAGTTGTTCTCCTATATATAGAGGTGCTTGTATTGATATTCTTACCACTTATGATATGAGATTGAGTTTCTTGAGCCTGATATTCTCTTTATGGTATCAGAGCATCGTTTTCCGGCAAGCTCTTGATTCCGTTCTGTTTTCCGGCTAGTTTTCCAGCAATAACTTTCGATCTGTTCTTCTTCACCGATCTGTTTTCCGGCCAGTTTTCAATTCTGCTGTTATTTTGTTCTTCTTTTCATCTCTGTAACGTTTGTTGCTGATCATCAATGGCAACATCAACCTACAATTTTCAGCTAACACAACTCAATATTGACAATTTTCTCACCTGGAAACATCAGGTATTAACAGTGTTGAAGACTCATGGTTTATTACAATACCTGAATAATGATATCACACCACCAATGAATTCAGAAGCAACAGAAGTGTGGCATAAATCTGATAGTTACGTATTAGCCTTTCTCACTGCTAATATATCTTCTCCATTGCTTCATCTGACTGGAGATATGCAATTTGCATCTGATTTGTGGAATCAAATTGAAAATTTCTTTTATCAAGATGAAAAATCGAATTTGAATACTAATAAAGGTTGGAATTTCGGTATAAATGGTGTTGATGGTGAAAATTTTGGATCTAGGGTTTCGCCGGTTCCATCGTTGTATAACGAATCTTCTCAGGTGGTTTTGCCTTCTCGAAAATTTTCTCAGACATCAGTATTGATTTCGAATTGTGATGATGAATGTATTGAATCTAGGGTTTCTGGTCAGTGTCGTGATGACGGTGATGATGGTTCCGTAGTTTCTCAGTCGGTGTTGCATTCACACAAGTTTTCTCCTGATATTAGTCCAGGTGCTGTTGGGCTTCTTTGCATGTCCCATTCGGCCCAAGTTGATATTTTAGAGTCTAGCCCAAACAATGTTATACACTCTTTTGTTTCACAAACCAATAGCTCCACGGGGCTTCCCGATACTACTGATTTTGGGCCTGTGCATTTCTCTACATGGGATAGTCATACAAGTTCTTCTCATTTTGGATTGATGGCTGATTTTTTGGGTAGTTGCGAGCGTGTGGATTCTTGGATACCCGATTCCGGTGCCACTGCGCATATGTCCGCTGATTCTTCTATTGTTTTTGATGCTTCTCCCTACACTGGCTCTGAGCGAGTCGTTGTAGGCAATGGTATGGCTCTTACTATTTCTCGTATTGGCACTGCTTTACTTCATTTATCAGATCGTACTCTTACTCTTAGACATGTTCTTGTGGTTCCTGGCTTAGCAAAGAACCTTTTATCGATCACGCAGTTAGTTATTGAGCATCCCATAGTTGTTGTTTTCTCATATCTAGGTCTGTCCATTCAGACTCTTTATGGACATCTTCTTCATCACACACGTGGTAGTCCGCATCAGCTATATTCACTTGCTGCTTTTACTTCTGTATCTCGTGAGACTTGGCATTCTCGATTAGGTCATCCGTCTGATGATGTTTTGTCTAGATGTTCGTTCTTACATCTGACAAACAAAACCACACACACATATTGTACTGCTTGTAGTGTTTCAAAATCGACTAGATTGCCTTTTACATCAGTTGTATCTCATTCTACTTCACCTTTACATATTATACATTGTGACATTTGGGGTGCCTCGCCTGTAATGTCTAGAGATGGATACAGATATTTCATTACTTTCATTGATGATTTTAGTCGATTTACATGGATGTATCCTTTGACTTATCTTTCTCAAGCGGTTGATTGCTTTCGGCATTTCAAACTGCTTGTTGAGAACTTTTTCTCCTGCACCATCAAGCATCTTCAGTGTGATGGTGCTCCTGAGCTCATTCGTGGATCTATGGCTCGTTTTCTTTCAGATTCTGGCATCGCTTATCGCATTTCATGTCCCTATAATCCCCAACAAAATGGGGTTGCTGAGCGGAAAAACCGCCATCTTTCTGAGGTAGCTCGAGCTTTATTGTTTCACGCTCGGTTACCAAAGAAATTCTGGTATGATGCATATGCCACTGCTGCCTTCCTTATTAACCGGTTACCATCCACGGTTCTTCATCACTCATCTCCTTATGAGGTTCTTTTTGGATCTCGTCCCGATTACTCTCTTCTTCGTACTTTTGGGTGTTTGTGTTATCCGTTTCTAGGTGATACTCGAGCGGATAAACTTTCACCCAAATCTACTCCTTGTATCTTTGTTGGCTATGCTTCATCTCATCTTGGTTATCTTTGTTATGATCCTTATACGTCTCGTACGTATACTTCTCGACATGTTCGATTCCATGAGTCGATTTTTGACATTCCGGGGAGTTCTATTACTCCCACAGCTTCTTCAGATTCTATTCCTTTCTCCATTCCTCCTCCTTCGCTTTCTACTTCTGTTTCTTCTCTTTCTTCTTCATCTTCTCCTATTATTCCTTCCTCATCTTCTCATGTTATTCCCTCTCCTGATATTACTTCACCTTCTTTTCCTCCTTCTCCTCATCCTCCTCCTCCTTCTCCTCCTCCTCCTACTCTTGTTCCGACTCACCCGATGGTTACAGGATCTCGTGATCATACACGGCAGCCGCGTCAGTTTCGTGATCATATTCTTTTTCATGTCTCTACTACTCCCACCACTGAGCCTTCCACATTTCGACATGCTCAGCAGTATTCTGTTTGGTGGGATGCGATGCATGCTGAGATTGATGCTCTTCATGCCAACCAGACTTGGCGTTTGGTTCAGGCTCCCACTGACGCCAACATTGTTGGTTGTAAGTGGGTTTACAGGATTAAACATAATCCTGATGGATCAGTGAGTCGTTATAAAGCCCGGCTTGTTGCCAAGGGCTTCCATCAGACTGAGGGTATTGACTACACTGAGACTTTTAGTCCTGTGGTCAAACCTACTACTATTCGACTAGTTCTTTCAGTCGCTTTCTCTCGAGGGTGGTCTATTCGTCAGGTTGATGTCAACAATGCGTTCTTACATGGGGATCTTTCTGAGACTGTGTATATGACCCAGCCCCCAGGCTTTGTTGACTCATCTAGACCACATTATGTTTGTCGCCCGCAGAAGGCTCTTTATGGCCTAAAGCAGGCTCCTAGAGCTTGGTTTTCCAAGCTATCCACCGCTCTGCTTACTGATGGTTTTACCCAGTGCCTTTCAGATGTATCTCTCTTTGTTTACAGTCGAGATTCGATACTCTGTTATGTCTTGATCTATGTTGATGACATCATTATTACTGGGAGCTCATCTGATTTTGTTACTAGTTTGATTGGGCGCTTGCACTCACAGTTTGCGCTTAAGGATTTGGGACAGTTATCATATTTTCTGGGTATTCAGGCTACATTTTCTGAGGATGTCTTACATTTATCACAGCAACGCTACTTACTTGATTTGTAACAGCGCACGGGTCATGCCGATTGTCGTCCATTATCTACACCTGTCTCTTCTGGTAGACAAGTTTCTCGGCACACTGGTGATCCTTTGTCTGATCCTACTATGTATCGGAGCACTGTCGGTGCATTACAGTATCTTGTGTTGACACGACCAGAGATTGCTTATGCGGTCAGTAAGGTGTCACAGTTTCTTTAGACACCTACTGATCGACACTGGGTCGCTGTCAAACGGATTTTGCGGTATCTTAAGGGTACCATTTCTCATGGGTTGTGTATACGTCGGTCTACTTGTGTTGATTTACATGCTTATAGTGATGCTGACTGGGCTGGGTGTCCTGATGATCGACGTTCTACCACAGGTTATTGTGTTTTTCTTGGGCCCAACCTCATCAGTTGGAGTTCCAAGAAACAACATACAGTTGCTAGGTCGAGTACTGAGGCTGAGTATCGAGCTCTTGCTCATACAGCTGCTGAGTTACGATGGATTACATCTATACTACATGAGTTACATATCACGATGACTTGTCCACCGTCTCTTTGGTGTGACAATATTGGAGCTACATATCTTGCAGTCAACCCAGTGTTTCATCAGCGCACCAAACACTTGGAGATTGACTTGCATTATATTCGGGACATGGTTTTGGGTGGTACTTTACATGTTCAGTATGTTCCTACTACATTTCAGATTGCAGATATTTTGACCAAAGGATTGTCTGGTGATCGTTTCGATAGTCTGAGGTCCAAGCTTCACGTGGATGCTCCCCGTTCAGCTTGAGGGGGCATATTAGAGTATATAGAGGTGGTTAGGTAGTTAGAGCATGTGAGTTAGTTGAGTTAGTTAGCATGATTAGTTGTATAGTTGAGGTGCTTGTATTGATCTTCTTACCACTTATGATATGAGATTGAGTTTCTTGAGCCTGATATTCTCTTTACCTTGCCTATTACATGCAAAACAAACTTTACAATAAGATAAAGCATGTAACAATTTGTATAGTCTCTCAGTGTTTGTTTTGAAAATACATATGAAACTCACCTTAACGGTCAGAATGAAGATCTCCATTTGTTGCCAAGGGGGAGTCTGTTGATGTAATTTTGGATGGCAAAAGACTGTGGAGATTCATGTTTGTTTGTTTCTGGATTTGGTACTTAGAAAATTGTTGTGACTCCTGGTTGCACTGGTGACTTGCTATTACAAACTGGTAGCAGGCGCAACCTTGCGCCGAAGAAATGCTTAGTTCAAATTCCAGTTCTATAAATAGATTAGCTGTGTGTTTTGACTGTAAGAGTTTTCCAGAAGCGATTCTTTTATTATTGCATATTCTATGCACGATAAGTGTATACATGGATTGCGCACTTATGTAATTAATTTTCTTAATTCTGTATTGTGCAGATCCGAGTGAGATAGGGACCTACAATTGTTTTTGAGGGTAGGTTTTGGTGACTGGGTCACCAACTTGTGGCGGGGCCCATGTCCTTTTAAATTTTATATATAAGCAGAGAGAGAGTATGAGTGGTTAAAAGCTAAATATGGCACGGATGATGTATGTTTTTCCGTGTTGTTGTGTATAAGAAGTGTTTTTTTGATGTGGTAACCGACTAGGTACATATATATATATATATATATATATATATATATATATAGGTTTCATATTGTGGATGCTCAAAATATGAGGAAAATGAAATACCTTCTTGATTTAGCATTATTTCCAAATCAAAAAGTTAAGTGTATCCATCGAATATATAATCAAACAATGACTATTATTAACTAGGTTAGAACCCCGTGTATTACACGGGTTGAATAAATGTAATTTTATATACTAAATTAAACAAAATATTTTTTAAAAATCTCGTTCATTACACGGGTTGAACAAATGTAATTTTATATATTAAAATTATATCTCTAAGAATTCCATGTATTGTACTGAATAAATGTAATTTTATATACCAAATAATAAAAACTCGTGATTTGTACGGGTTGAATAAATCTAATTATATATACTAAATAATAAAAAAGTTATATCTTTAAAAACACTGTGTATTACACAGGTTAAATAAATGTCATTTTATAACCTTGTATATTACTCGGGTTGGATAAATATAATTTTATAAACTAAATAATAAAAAAGTTATATCCTTATAAACCTCGTGTATTATACGGGTTGAATAAATCTAATTATATGTACTAAATCATCATCATCATACTCACTAAATCCCACCAATAGCAAAGCTAAGGTAGGGTCTGAGGAGGGTAAGATGGAGAGGCTGTTTCCAGTGAGACCCCCGGCTCGATAGTAGTTTTGCATCAAGCCTTGGACATAAGGCACATAACACTCAGCAATCGGGACAAAGACCGATTAGTGCATGTTCCCTTTTGTCTTTCTGTTATCAACGCCACCACATTATGATGATGCATTATTAACCGTCCGCCGCTTTTAACATTATTTTCACGAACTTAGTAAAATAACGTTAAAATTAGTGCAATTTCACTTTTACCCTCCGAGCGTCCACACATATATTATATGCACATACCGCAAGCGGGGCGAATATATACTAAATAATAAAAAAAGTTATATCTTTAAAAACATCATGTGTTACACGGATTAAATAAATGTAATTTTGTATAGTAAATAATATGCTATTGGATTCGTTTAAAAATCATAAATTTGGTTCGGTTTAATTCGAATCAAATCACAAACTTGGTTAAGTTTAATTCGAATTAATTAGAACCCGAATTTGAAAAATCAAAAACAGAATTATATTATTAGCTTCTCTTCCTAATTAGTGTTTTTTTTTAAAGTTTGATCTATTGTCTAATAAGTTATTTTGTATATTTTGTTTGTACTTTAAATTTTTTATGTGAGTGTATTATTGTTTTTTTAAGTTTAAGATTATTGTTTTGTGCTATTATTTAAAAAAATATCTTTATTTATAACTTAAATTTGAAGATAATATATTATTAGAAAAAATAGAATATCTATAACTTAAATTTGAAGATAATATATTATTAGAAAAAATAGAATGATTCTATCCGACATTCAAAGTAAATAATAAAAAAGTTATATCCTTATAAATCTCGTGTATTATACGGGTTGAATAAATCTAATTATATGTACTAAATCATCATCATCATACTCAATAAATCCCACCAATATCAAAGCTAAGGTAGGGTCTGAGGAGGGTAAGATGTAGAGGCTGTTTTCAGTGAGACCCCCGGCTCGATAGTAGTTTTGCATCAAGCCTTGGAGATAAGGCACATAACACTCAGCAATCGGGACAAAGACCGATTAGTGCATGTTCCCTTTTGTCTTTCTGTTATCAACGCCACCACATTATGATGATGCATTATTAACCGTCCGCCGCTTTTAACATTATTTTCATGAACTTAGTAAAATAACGTTAAAATTAGTGCAATTTCACTTTTACCATCCGAGCGTCCACACATATATATTATATGCACATACCGCAAGCGGGACGAATATATATTAAATAATAAAAAAAGTTATATCTTTAAAAATACCATGTGTTACACGAGTTAAATAAATGTAATTTTGTATAGTAAATAATATGCTATTGGATTCGTTTAAAAAATCATAAATTTGGTTCAGTTTAATTCGAATCAAATCACAAACTTGGTTAAATTTAATTCGAATTAATTAGAACCCGAATTTGAAAAATCAAAAACAGAATTATATTATTAGCTTCTCTTCCTAATTAGTGTTTTTTTAAAGTTTGATCTATTGTCTAATAAGTTATTTTGTATATTTTGTTTGTACTTTAAATTTTTTATGTGAGTGTATTATTGTTTTTTTAAGTTTAAGATTATTGTTTTGTGCTATTATTTAAAAAAATATCTTTATTTATAACTTAAATTTGAAGATAATATATTATTAGAAAAAATAGAATGATTCTATCCGACATTCAAAGTAAGATAAGATTTAATATTAATTAATTCTTTATATTTTAATTAATTGATATAAGATAAGTATGAAAAGGCAGGAAATTACAAATGTAGACGCCTTTAATGAATGACACGTGTCAAAACTTGGTTTTCTTTTATTATATAGTATAGATATCCAATATACAGTACAAAAGATTACTAAACTTCTTGATCAATGATGCTTCAAACTCCAATAAAATCTAACTAAATCAACATAATTGATAAACAAATTGAATTAACCCAAGAACATTACGGCCAGCCTCCTTCCTTTCCCCTCAGTTTTGTTTAGTTTACCACTCTACAATTGAGCCTAACCTCTTGCCCACCATTGATGTTACTCATCTTAATCATGGATTTCACAAATGCTTTCTGGAACTCTTGTTGTGAGCTAGCAAACTTTGAGACCAGTGCTTTAGACTTTGCCGATGTGACCAACGATTGATCAGAAGAGAATATACTCTTACCTTGCAGAAGTAACTTATAATATCTATTGTCAAAAGTTGTGGGAGTCGAATCAAGATTCGCACCTGCATTTTTTGCTGTGTTTTTTGTAGGGCATGCCCTTTTTAAACCGGCTGCAAATGACGATTCCAGTGTCGGGTCGACACTTTGGTTTGAATTAAAGTTGTGTATCCTGTTCTGAAAGGATGAGCAATGAGCGAACCCAAGTGTATGTCCTCCTACATATTAACCGGTAATTGATAATCTATGCCTCAAAAAAGTTTAAATTGCTACAAGAAAATTTTCATTTAGGATGACACACTTAATAAATTATTAAGTACTAAAAGTAAGAAAACAGTCACTAAGGTGTTACATAAAGTACTAGACTGACAGAGGTCATTGATAATCATTTTGTGAAACATGTTTAGACGGAAGTTGTAAAACCTAAAAGTAGGGGTGTTCAAAAAAATCCGGATTCGAAACCGAATCCGAAATATCCGAAAATCCGTATCCGAAATATCCGAAAATCAGTATCCGAAATATCCGAAATTTCGGATATCCGAAATTTCGGATATCCGAAAATCGGATAATCCGAATTTTCAGATTCGGATTCGGATATGAATTTCAAAAATTTCGGATAATCCGATTATCCGATATCCGAAAACTAATTATTTTTTTTTATAAATATATATAGTATATGAGCATTATATTTTGTTTGAAGTATTGTAGAAGTTAGTAAAAAAGTAGTAAATAATTGTATTCATGTGTTATGATTGTTTATAGTTTTAAATGTTGGAAATTTATAAAATCGAATATAAGTTTAGTTTTAATCTATACACGAAACGGATTTTTTGATTTTTTTTATAAATTCGGATATCCGTTTAGATATCTGAATCCGTATCCGAAATTTCGGATACGGATTCGGATATCAATATTCACTATCCGAAATTTTCGGATATCCGGTTTTCGGATATCCGAAAACCGGATAATCCGATCTTGAACACCCCTACCTAAAACTATATATATAACTATCAGTTATAAATAAGAAAAATGTTTTGGCCAGTTTCTTTTTTCTACATTCTTTTGCAAGTAAATAAACACTTTTTTAAGGTCCACGATTTAGTTAATTAATTACCTGAAAGTGCAACTAAATCATCCAAGGAAAGGCCTCTTTGAGCAAAACTTTGTTGCAATTGGGAAATATTGAATGTTTGAGCTGGTAATTGTAGCGTTTCAATTATTTTCGAAACTCTTCCATCCTTTCTTCCTTTCGGCACGTCCCATGTCGGCCCTCCAGACTAGATTATATCACGGCAAAACCCGATTCAATCTTAACATGAAAACATGTAAAAATGTAAAACTTTAAGGTATTAGAAGAAGAAGATGCTTTACTGACCAAAGTGACTGCATCCCTTGCTGCTAATGCTAAGATGTCTGCACAAGAGACAGTTTTAGGACATAAAGCCTCTACTGCTTTCTTGGCGTTGTCAATAACATAGAATGTAAGAATAAATAAATAATATATTTATTTATATATGGCCATTATAATCATTTACATTATATGGATCAAAATATATAACAATCCATTAAATAATTAGTTGGTAATTGTTGATGGGCCTTATTACCATTATTAACTAATTAGGGTTTCCTCCTGGGTGCATATATAAGGAGACTTATTTTGAGGTTCTAGGGTTAGACTCATAACCTAATTACTCATAACATCAAATCGACCTCCATCTCCATAACCGAACTCCCTTATTCGGTTTCTTCATCACCATCATTAGATTGCACCCTAAGGAGGAACCAGACCAAACTGACAACTATGTCAAACACTGTTGCTACATCTCCATCTGGATTCTCTGCTGGCTTGTGCTGATGCAATCAGGTATGTTTTCATGTTTTCCTTCATGTATAAACAGAACTGAACCAACATGTGGTATCAGAGCATATGTTGATTAGTCAGTTCTGTTTTCGTATCCATAATTCTGGGATTGAAACTTGGAAAACGGAATTTTGAAACCTTATGAATCATAACAGCCGGTTTCGAGTCGGCCTTGTCCACTCGAGATCATAGTTTTCGGATAAAAGCTTAATCATATGTTTATTCGAAATTAACTGGTTTATGTTTTAGCCGAAATCTGTTTAGAAAATTATTAATTTTCAGGTTTCGGGTTCCAGAATTTTATGTTTTACTTTTTTAGGGTTCATCACTTGTTCTTAGAAAATTCGAAAATTCTATTATGTTTTGGAATATGATTCGGATTATTAAGTGTTTTTCCTGTTTTTGATCTGTTTTGTCCTCTAAAGATTTCGAAAAACTGTTATTAGATAAATAGATTATGATTTTGAAATATCTGATAAAATTAAATCTTTATTAAAACAGGAAACACTATCATAAAATCCCTTAGATTTCGAATTTTCGGTTATGATATCACAATTAACAGCTGTTGACGAGGTTGCTACTCGCAACCATGAGGTTGCTACTCGAGACCATGAGGTTGCTACTCGCAACCATGAGGTTGCTACTCGAGACCATGAGGTTGCTACTCGAGACCATGAGGTTGCTACTCGAGACCATGAGGTTGCTACTCGCAACCATGAGGTTGCTGCTCGAGACCATGAGGTTGCGACTCGCAACCATAACGTCATTAGTCGAGACCGTAGTTGCGACTCGCAACCATAACGTCATTAGTCGAGACCGTAGTTGCGACTCGCAACCATAACGTCATTAGTCGAGACCGTAGTTGCGACTCGCAACCATAACATCATTACTCGAAATCGTGGTTGCGACTCGAAATCTCATTATTTTAAGCTGTTTAAATGTGAACTAAAGAAAAAATTTTTCCGGGGCCCCGCCCCGAACCCCGGGCGGGGGCACGCTGTTCCCCGCACCCCCCAGCGAACTCACCGCGGAGTTCGATCCGCGCTAACGGGTGGTTTGCTATTAAATGATTGGTTTTTGTAATTATTTAGTTAATTAATGAGGATCAAAGAATGATTTACAAAACCAAAATGGCTTAACTTGAATGAGCTTTTGATGTATCACTTCTGGCCAAAGCTGATTTGATGCATCTATTTATTGTTCAAGTATTATAAAAGCTATGTTGAGTATGCATTACAAACGTGAAATGTCTTAATTCTGGCCAAAGCTGATTTAATTCATTTATGTTTAGCATGCTTGACAAGTGCATAACTAAAGTGATTGTCTCATTTCTGGCCAAAGCTGATTTGTCACGATTACTTTGCACACATGCTTAAATGATTACACTTCTGGCCAAAGCTGATTTGTCTTCGTTTAAGTAGAATTTTAAATAAGTCTATTATTTTGATGTTAATAATAGACATATCACAACCTCTTCACACAATGATCCTTATATTAATGATCCTTAATTAATTTTTATGATCATTTCGTCTGTTTTTTTTTTTTTTTAAGTACCCATAATTTTACTCACTATAATTTACTTCTACATATATCTCATCCACTCTAATTCCTAAACCCAAAATGTTTGTTTTATTTAAAGTTTCTATTGGAATTAGCTCTTAAATTAAATCCTTGATTATTTCTTAAGACACGATAATCCTATTGCTCTCTTCTGATAAAGATTATAAAGAAGAAAATTAGAGCATGATGATCAGGACAAATCGAACATGATGTCTCTTATGATAATCAAGAACTCTCTAACATAATGCTATCACTAAAGTTATTCCAGATTAAGATTTTCCTAAGGCTAATCTCTTATATGTGGAATAATCACTAGAACTCCTAAGGTGCATGTCTTCATTTAAAATTATAAATTATAAGGTTAAGTGGTATATGTGAATATATTATAATGTACAATACCATGACCCATAAAGTTAAGGGCTTACGCATGGAAATAAGTACATTTTCCAGTACATTACATACTAAGTTTTCATTTGTACAATTTGATGCATTATAAATCAGCTATAACACTCAAAAGTACCAAAGTATAATGAGTGTGTTGATAAGCAACATATGTACAAAGAAATAAATGTTTGAAACTGGAAAATAAGATGTTATTCACCTTACAACCACTAAAACCTTAAGAGAGGATTGTTCTAAGGTCCATAGACAAATTATAAGTGCTAATCCCAACGTTAAGGTTCTTCAAGGGAAAAATCTCACTGCATTATTATGTCATTAGACTAGGCATAAGCAACGAGACTATCCATTATTCTAAAGAACAGTTGGATAAATTAATTAGATAGTAACTTCCTAATGATATTTAAGTCTGATAATTTTTAATATTCCAATTAACACATGATTAGTTGACTCTAGTTCCATACGTTTTCCTTACCAGAACTCGACAAATAACTAACACGAGAGTTAGTGACAAAAATTAAATGTTAAGGCTATAAGAGCCATAATAAGCAGTCTTCAAACAACGCTTTTCGATACCTGATATATTCTGATTAATCAGAATATAGTATCATAATTAAGCAAAGATATGAAGATTGTGAGGTTTGCATAGTCAACATAAAGTCACACTTACTGTAAACTCTCATTTTATTTGTTCTAAATATCTGGATAGAAACATTACTAAGATGAAACTAGATGATGCCTTACTTTTCACAACTTTTGTCATCATGCAAATGAGAATTTGACAAAAGGAAAATGAGACTTATAAATTTCATCCATTAGAACCAAAATTCATGAGAAATCATAACATGGTTAATGAGGATGATTTTTTCATCTAATCTCATTTTAAGTGATTTTAAATCATGACGTTACAGCCCTAAATATTATTTGGCTTAAGGAATAAGTATGGGTCCATCATAAGTCATTCATTGACATTCGTGGAACTTATTCCAAATGGAATATTCAGACATAATTCATTTATCATTTGAAAGACTATCAACTTGTATCTAAATTTTGTCGCATATGGCCCACGGTCTTAGAAGAACTCTATTCATATATGTAGTTAATCAGATTTCTATTAAATATGTCCCTAAAGTTTCTTATGATATCTGGACATTAAAGAAATCAAATAAAGTCTAACGTATAGGTGATAGGTTCCCACGTCACGTAGCTCATTGAAACTTCTCTTGTAGCATTCTAGAGATATTAAAGATCAGTGGGAGCATTAAGTGTCTTAATAATAACTTGCAATAGTTGCAAGAGGTGGGGAGTGAAAATTTTAAATTTACACCTCTTGTACAAGACATCGCTCCATCACGACACTGTTCTATCAAACCTTATCTCCTTAAATCTAATGCTACTCTTACAAAAGTTTCATTGTTGCCTAATTGTGTGCGCACTTAGATTTCTTACCTAAAATAACATAATCCTCAACAAGAGAAACTACAACGACTAACGTCATTAACTTGTTTCTCTATTAGAATTTGTTGGTCATTACATGTTGACCCTAAGCATGCTGAGTTCCTAAAGATTTCTAAGGTCAGTGGGAGCAGTCAAAGTCCTTATTATGACTTGCAAGGAATACAAGAGGCGGGGGGAAGAGTGTCATTAAATTCACTCCGAATTTAACTCCGATTACACCTCTTGTACACTATACTGCACCAACTCTTACAAACTTAGAATGAAAATGATAGCAACCTAACCAAGAGCTAATCCATAAAATTGAAACTTCTAATGAACCCAATAATCAACTCAGGAGGTCATCTAGGTTTAAAAGCCTACTAACTTTGATGATTACATAACCTCCCTAATTGAAGTTGAAATGGATTTTGGAAATGTTTACTGATCCTATCTCTTCAAATTAAGCCATTAGTGTAAATCAATCATTTGAATGGAATATAACAGTTTTATAGTGAAACTGACTTTGTGTGTTCTTATAACGTTTGGGATTTGATTAAGTTACCTAAGAGTGTTCATGACTAAACCAAATCCTAATATAAGCGTTAAGACACTCAAAAGCATGATTGATTGTCAAAGGTTGTACTCAGGAAGAGATAAATTATTAAAGAATCTTTATTGCATATCTAACAAAAGATTTCTTTGAGGATCATCACTGTTCTAGTAGCTTATAATAGTTTTAAGCTACATTAGATGAACATTAAAACGATTTTCCCTAATAAATGGCTGACACATTTACATGTTCATTAGATAACAACCTAAAGTTTCAAACTGAAGGTTAAAGAACACTTTGTTTGTAAGCCAATAATATCCATGTATGGGTTAATGCAAACATCATAATGTGATGAAAAGCTAACGTAATTATTTTCATCAAGAATCAAGTGGATTAATGTACCTACCTCAAGATGAGTGGGAGCAACTAAAATAAACTTGTCTATATAGATGACATTCTTTGACAAGCATATGTTACATAAGTCAAAGCATTGTTAACACAAACTTTGATATAATAAAACTCAGAGATATCTCTTACGTGATTGATATCATAACATACTGAGATAGACCCAATGGGATATTAGTTTCGTTCCATAAGTTTAACATTAAATGGGTCCTTACATATGTAACAATCAATATTGCTCTCCTTTAGAGGATAATAGGATAAATGAGATTATTTATTTATGCTTCATTAATTAGAAGCCTTATGTAAGTTTAAGTCTATACTCGTTTAGATATTACTCACATTGCAACACACTAGATATGTCTAGATTAATGTGTAGCATCTAATTGAGTATTACAATATCTTTAAAAGAAACGAGAGACTACAATTTAAAGAAGAAGTGAGAATTAAAACCGGTTTATTACTCTAACTTTGAGATATTCAAAGATGACAAAATGTAGTTTCGGGTATATCTTTATGTCAGCAGACAAAAACTATCTCATGGAAGAGTCATAATGCACTAATATCAACAACGTAAGTTATAACGACATAATATAGTCACTAAATGTTGTTGGAAATTTATCAGTGGACTCGTAAGTTTATTAACTCCATATAATTAATGTTTTGAAGAATTAGTGTGATAAAGTCAGCTACCATTACTCCTTGAACAGTAACAGTTCAAGAGGTGCTGCATTAAGTTTCGATACGCAATTAATTATTCGTTTATGAACGAATTGAGGAAACTAAGTTTTGTATCGAATACATTCATGATATGCTTAAGGATCCTATAACTGAAGGGCTATTACCCATAAGTCTTATTAAGAGAGCTCATAGACGGGTATTAATTAATAGTCGTGCGCAATTGCATATCGTACTATGAATGACTAAGTATTAGTTAATTTTCCTCATCAGTTTGATTTTGTATGTCTCTAAGAATATGTCAAGCTAGCATAATGGCATATAGACAAATATAGTTACAAATCAAACAAAGGGCTTACGCGTATTTTGATCATAACGATTAGGTTTTAAATTAAGGCTATAGTATGATTAATGGGGGTCCTGAGTTGCATAATGATTCAACGGCTGTATTTTTCTGCTATAGTACTTGTTTAAGGCTAAAATGAGTGTTAACTCCTGATCAGGCTTATCTAATACTCATAGTAAATGATTACTCGGCCAAGTGGGAGAATGTAAGAATAAATAAATAATATATTTATTTATATATGGCCATTATAATCATTTACATTATATGGATCAAAATATATAACAATCCATTAAATAATTAGTTGGTAATTGTTGATGGGCCTTATTACCATTATTAACTAATTAGGGTTTCCTCCTGGGTGCATATATAAGGAGACTTATTTTGAGGTTCTAGGGTTAGACTCATAACCTAATTACTCATAACATCAAATCGACCTCCATCTCCATAACCGAACTCCCTTATTCGGTTTCTTCATCACCATCATTAGATTGCACCCTAAGGAGGAACCAGACCAAACTGACAACTATGTCAAACACTGTTGCTACATCTCCATCTGGATTCTCTGCTGGCTTGTGCTGATGCAATCAGGTATGTTTTCATGTTTTCCTTCATGTATAAACAGAACTGAACCAACATAGAATGCATGTAAAGATATGTTTGGAGGTGAATCTTTCTCAGCTATGTTCTTTTCGGTCGAATTCAACAACACTGAACCATCACATCCCTACAAAATTAAATATTTAGCAATCAATAATTAATAAATTTGTTATACTGAATTGACACTACAATAGCCCGATCACCCGGGTAAATCCAATGGCAAAAGGCCATCCATGTCTGCGAACTGGCCCGCCACCATTCCAGAGAAAACCCATCGCCCGAGGCCCACTGTGTAAAACCTCTGGCTCATCATAGAACAATTTTGCACCAGGCAAGAACTCTTGACCTCCACTTTAGATGGCCATGTTTCGATTGTCATTACAACGGGTATTTTACAAGGGCGACATCTTCTCGATCGCCTTTATTTTTCTTTTTCCGTTTTCATTTAATATTAAATCTAGATTTTCTCTAATATTAACATGTAGTATCCAATATTTTAATTAAAAATAAATACTAAGATTTGTTTCATGTTTTCTGTCAGTGTTTTGATGTAAAATTTTGAAATATTGTATGTTAAAAAAATATGTTATTTTGAATACAAATAAGACTATTTTTAAATAAAACATACATTGAGCAGACATAAATTTTTTTTTCAAAATGTCACACATAACATGTTATTAGAAAAATTAATTAGATCTCAAAACAAAACTGAAAAAAAAAGAATGAAAATAAAAAGTGTTTGGGAGATGTCGCTCTTGCCAAATACGACAATATATCCTATTTGATTAACTTTTCTAAATCATACCCTTATGTGATTACAATTTTTAATATATGACCGATTTCTAAAAAAAGTTTTCCATTCAAGTGAAAAGAAGAAGAATACTCACCCTGATGAAGCAATCATGGAAGTGCATTCTAAGAAGTGCGGCAGGAACTGTTGGATCATTAAGCATTGCTTTCTTGACAACACTTGTAATGGTGGATTCAGCATTGGGGCATGTTTGATCATAGTAATTAGGACTTAGTGTATTAACCAAGTTAAGATGGGCTAAACCTATGAAAATGAAACTGAAAATAAGAGAAAAGATGTTGGTGTTCTTGGCTGCCATTGTTGGAAGCTGCAACAAGGGGTTTTGGGTGATGCTTGAGGTTGATGGATGAAGCTGGTGGTAGCAAAATCAGGTTAGATGATATCTTTATTCTTTGTTATTATAATTAGGGCTGTAAACGAACCGAACGTTCAGCGAACAGTTCGTGAACCGTTTGGTGGGAAGTTCGTTTATGTTCGTTCGTTTATATCGTTCGTTTATTAAACGAACGAACATGAACAAGAAATTTCGTTCGATTAGTTAAATGAACGAACACGAACAGAGGTCTCGTTCGTTCGATTGTGTTCGTGAACGTTCGGTAAGGTGTTCATGAATGTGTTCGTGAACATTCGTTGATTTGCGTTCGTCTATGTTCGTATGTTTGTGTTTTAATTGAAGATCTTTGTACTTTCTTATATTTTATTTGTATTTTTTATATTATTAAACTTTTATTTATTTTATTTCCCTAACAATTAAACTAGAAAACCCACTTTCACCTTGTTTATGCATTATTTCCCTTTCATTTCTCATTATTTACATCCACGAATACGATCGACCTCCGTTCCACAATAAGGGATTCAAGTTCGAGTACTACTTTCTGGGCCATCTATCTTTATCCTTCGTCGAGTTCGCCAAATTTATTTGTGTTCGTGAACCGTTCGCGAACATGCTCATTTCCTTAATGAACGAACACGAACATAAAATCTCGTTCGGCAAGTGTTCATGAACCGTTCATGAACACATTTATTTCCTTAACGAACGAACACGAGGTGTTCGTTCGGTTCGTTTACAACCCTAATTATAATGGTGTTTAATAGAAAAGATGGAGTTATTAATTGATTGTGATAAGAAGGACCTTTTTTGTAATTGATTTCGGAATTTGAATCAAACATGAAATTCAGATTAGCCAAGGTCCCATAGGGTCACTAATGATATATCGCATTTAGAAGTCCATTCACTCGGAAATTTAGACAACTCACAATTTAGCAAAGTTATATTAAGCCTAAAGGTTGTCTATTATCTCAATTACAACTTTAAAGTTCATCAACTATCTTGTTGATCATTGAATCGTATGTACGCCTTACTTTATAGTAATTATAATATAAACGCATTGATATTCGTATTTTATGTATTTTGTAGGTCTTATAAAACAATGAGCTAAACCGATAAAAAAAATTATATTTTAGGGGGTAAGGAGTGGAGGCGGCAAACTAGTTTCACCGATTCGGCAATGGGCGGCAAACCACTGCCAACCCCATTGCCGCATACAATGTTGCCGAAAAGGGGTTAAAATCGGTGATGCTTTACCGATGCGGGAAAGGAGAAAGGAAAGAGAGAGGGGGGGTGTGGGGTGGGGTCCATTCCAATCTCAACCAATCACATTTTTTTCCTTTTTTTTATTTAAAAAGTTTACCACTTCACCAAATGTTTAAACCATTGCCAACACTTTTCAGCAAAGTTTAAACATTTTTGACTGATTGACATGACACGCTCTAATTAGTCGGTTTTTTGGTTTACCACTCCAAAGTGTTTAACCACTCCTTACACCCTTATGATCAAGTTGTTAATTTAATAATGCAACTTGAAGTGTTTTGAGGATTGAATCTGAAGAAATTGAAGAAGTTGCAAATATGTGAGGAAAGCGATAAAAAATAACAAATTCTGATGGAGTTTCGAACTTCTCAAAATAGAAACTATTGTTTGAAAGGTGCTAGTAATCAAGTTGGAATTATATGAATTAATTAACAGGCTTTGCATCTTAAATAAAAAATAGCAAACATGAACGTGTAGCACAAACTAAACATCCTATTTAATTCCTATTTAACTGTTTGACTTTTGAGAATACAACTTGACTTCAAATTTACGATGATTCCATTAAATTCAAGTGGGTTGAACTATTGCCTGATTCCATGAACTTAATTTTGGTTTTTTAGCAGCCTAGGAAAAGCGAATGAGAGGATGAGATAAAAGAGGGTTCACATCAATGTTTTAAAAACCGGTTTTATATTGTAAAGGGTTAGGTTTAGAAACAGTTAAATTGGTTGTACTGGACGGTTCTCCAGTGACTAGTCAATCCTATAATTCCATAAAAATACAACTTCAACTCAAAAAGTAATCCAAAACTACATGATCCCATAATCAAAAATCCATTTTCCACCAAAGTTTTTCTAAATAAAAGTCTAGAGTAGGTTTATAGTATTTGAGTGTTTAATGCATCAAGTTTGCGATCGCTTAAAAATCGAAATTAATGCATCCTCATCAACAAGAACATAGCTATTTGGTTTCCTACCGTATAAAAGAAGTTTTAGTTACCAATAATCATAATGTACTAATATTACGTACCATAAATAAAATATATAGCAAGTTACCTTGTTTCTAAGAAGCCAGTTCATCTTCATTAAAACTCAAAATTGAGCATGGATGTAAACCGGTTCATCGATATGCATCAATTTGATTTGTTTGATCGGTGTTTTAGGGGACAATTAGGGAAAAAAGTTTAAGAAATTTTGACTTTTGCAATACAATGTACGTGTTTTAAAGAAAACTCAATAATTAGACTTTGGGTAAATTACAATTTTCGTCTTTTATGTTTGTATCAGATTGCAATGGATAGCTTTTAAGTTCAATAATTACAGTCACAATCTTTTATTCAGAAAACTCATTACATCTTTCGTCCTTTAGCACTAAGCAAGTTAAAATTTTCAGTTAAATCTAATCAATTAAGGGTATTTTTGTAATTTTACCAATTTACTTAAAAAATATATTTAAATAGAATAGAAACACAAAAAAAATATATATTTCTTTATATTTATAAATCAAACACTCTCCACCAAATCTACACACTCTCCGATCACATACTCAACACTCCACCGCATCCTCTTCCTCCGCCGCCGCCACTGCTGCCACTCCTGCCGCTGACCACCACCATCGTCGTAAGCACCATCGCTGCTCCTCGATGATTCAGAATCAAGATTACAACATTAGTGTTAACTCAGAATAATAGATTTGAATAAAAAATCAAAATTGATTTTCAAGTTGTTCTTTGTAATCATATTCTTTATCATTCCTGTAAAAGCAGACACATGGTGAGTGTGTGAGAGAGAGACTTTGTCAAATAGAGAAACAGGTTGGTGGAACGACTTCCGATCCAAGATTCCGTCAATGGAAACTGATCTTTTTAGAGAAACTGATCTGGGAGTGAAACTGTGATTCCAAGCGAAGCTAAGATTTTCGTCAATTGGAATCGCCCCTGCGCTTTTGGTTGAATCATTGAGAAAAAGTCAAGGTTGGAGAACTCGCTAGTCGGCCGGTGAGGTGGGGACTAGCGACTACTCGGGATTACTCGTGATTAATCGAATCGGAAATTTTATATGTAAATTTTATTATTTTTATAAATATGTATATGTATATATATATATACTTATATATATATACACTTATATATATATACACTTATATATATATATATACACATATAGGGAGGGGCTCATGCGAGAACCACCCTTATTGTGAGAACCTTGAGAACCAATGTGAACACAACCTAAAATAGCTAAAAAAACCTAACCCCCCCCCCCCCCCAAAAAAAAAAAACCTAAACACCCCCCCCCAAAAGCTAAATGCTAAAAAAAACCTTAAAAAAAACCTAACCCCACCCCCCCCCCCAAAACCTAAACCCCCTCCTCCCCCCCCCCCCAAAAAAAAACCTAAAACCCCCCCCCCCCCCCCAAGCTAAAATGCTAAAAACTAAACCCCCAAAAAACCTAAAAAAAATCTAAAAAAATCAAAAAAAAATCTAAATTTTTTTTTTAATTTTTTAATATTTTTTATGTTAAAATCGCTACTTTTAGAAGCCAAATTTTTTTTTTTTATTTTTTGGCTTCGAAAAGTAGCGATTTTTTTATAAAAAATATTAAAAAATTAAAAAAAAAAATTTTGTGTGATTTTTAGCTATTTTTAGGCATTTTTTGTGTGTTCACATTGGTTCTCGCGGTTCTCACAATAAAAGGTGGTTCTCGCGGTTCTCACAATAAGAGGTGGTTCTCGCATGATCTTCTCCCTATATATATATATATATATATATATATATATATATATATATATATATATATACTGGGTCAGGATTTGGAGAAAACGCTCAAAAGTGTGAGAATGGAGAGAACGCTTATGGATCGTCAGATCAAAACAATATATGGACTAGATGACGCGGTGGCATTTTCGTAAATAAAATCACTTTTATTAATCCGGCGCGCTTCATTAAGGGTAAAAGGGTCTTTTGACTTAACATAAAACGCCAAACTCACGCTATTAAAATCCGCCTCAACACACATAGCACAATTCATCATAATATAACGCCATAGATATAAAACGCCAAACTTTGTTTTTAACCGATAAAGCTAAACAAACAGTACTAAAACGACAGAACTTTATTACTAACATTTACTGCAATAAATATCGCGCCTAAAATACGCGCCAAAAACTTCCAATATAAACAAACTCTCAGAATTACTAAAATCCAAACCAAAACCCAAACCACAAAAACCTATATTTTCCTCTACACCATTCATACTTAACATACTCCTTGGCATACTTAACATACATTGAATAACAATCATCAAGGCTTGAGAATTCCATGTCCTTTTTGGGCTTTAATTCTTCACTGACGTCCAGGAATGATAAAAGGTAATCCAGTTTTGGGGCAATGCCTTTGACTCGAGAAAGAGACTTCGTCTGAGAAAACACAGGGAGGAACAGAAAAAAATTAGAAAAACTGAGTGATGTCTCGTAATAACATTATATATTAAAACGCCATTAATTGAATAATAAACAAGACATAATAAACACATAATGAAAACGCCAAAATTAACAAACCTAATGTTTCCACAAATTAACAAAATAGTAATAACTGATATTCACAAATACTACTAAATAAAATTCAAAACTAATCAAATAGACGAAAAACGCCAATGATCGTAAAAACATAACAAATACACAAGAACATAAACGACAATTAAAATAAATATCGAAAACTCCAATTGCAGTTATGAATAATAGATTAAATATCAATTAAAACGTGATTAAACTGCATAATTGAATAACGCTATGGAAAATCATACAACACATTATAAATTAATAATACAAAAAAACGCCATAGAACAATGATAAAAGAACAAAACGCCATATTTGTTGCATGATTTGCTGAACGAAAATAGAAAACGCCAACGAATTTTACTTTGTCGAACAGAATCCACGTTAAACGCCATAGATATGAGAAAGCTTGCAAAGCAGGTAACAGCTAACAATAAATCTTTGGAGTTTTAATTTGAAAGAGATTTATAACGCGAATAAGGAGGGAACGTATAAAAGGACAATCGTACCCCCGCATAACAATTAGGGCCTCCTGCCACGTGTTGGGCCAGGATCCGTTCTCACCATTCTCACACTTTTCACCGTTCTCTCCTGATCCCGTTTTTATATATACTCACACATCCATATCAATATAATACTTAAAAAGGTAAAAGTAGTTCAAAATACAAACTAAACTTACATATAACTCATAACATAACAAGTCACAGTACTTAAAATTCAAACATTAACAAATAGCTCAAATGTAATCGTCATCCCTGTAGTGTTCAATGATTTTGACACCATCCGACTCGTATTCAATCTCCTCGTCTACTTCATCCTCTTTCTCCGACTCAAATTCTTCGTCATATTAGGGTAAAGGATAAGGAAAATGGGCTAAAGTTGTAATCTTGGGCCTGTTTTGTAAGGATTTCAAATGGGCCGACTAGGGCGGTTTGGACCGGCTTTGACCGACTAGCAATTTTTTGACTGATTAGTGAAAAATTACTCAGTATGAGGCCGACTAGCGACTAGTCGGCGATTAATCGCCGAGTAATCGCGATTTTTGCAACACTGGAAAAAGTTGGTCAAAGACAAAGATGTTTGCTACACAAACAAATAACTTTTGTGGAGTGGAGTTCAACGGCGATGGAAGATAGAAAAATCAAACTCGTCGGTCAAAATTCCTTAACCAACTCTGGCATTTCCTTACGTCATCACCGGTATTACGAATCTCGGCCCCCTTTTCACATAGTAAGCAGTTATTACGGTACTATTTTGCAAACAAAAATGTTCAACTTATGAGCAAAATTGTGGTTACTAGCTTTGATTTTGTGGTGATTGTTGCTACCAATTTCGTGGTTAACACTAGAATTAGTCATACTCTTCAATGAATTGTGCTACTACAACTATGTTATGAGCCAGTTCTTCAATTATGGTTACAGAGTATTTAATTTATGTGACCAGGGCTGCAAACAAACTGAGTGGTGGCGTCCGGCGATAATGAGTGGTGGCGTCCGACAATAATGAGTGGTGGTAGTGTGGTAGTGGTGGTGGTAGAGGTTGGTTGGAGAGAAATGAAGATTCTAGGGTTAGAGTTGGGAAATTGGGGAAGATGATGTTTATTTATTAATGAACATTCTAAATAAAAACATGAAATGACCAGAATACCCTTAAGTGGACAGACATAACTGAAAATTTTAACTTGGTTAGTGCTAAAGGACGAAAGGTGTAATGTGTTTTTCAAATAAAGGATTGTAACTGTAATTATTGAAGTTAAAGGCTATTCATTGCAACCCGTTACAAACATAAATGAGTCAAAAGTTCAGATTGATTTTTGTATTATTTTGGAAGAAAATTTTTTAAAGCGAACCAAATTTTTATATATAGTTTTAAACCTCGAAATTTATTTTTTTAAAAGAAAATATATGTTTTGGAACCATAATAAAGTAAAAAAAAGTAGGAAAGATTCTAAATTGCCCTCCGTAGGACTTGTTCTAAGAACAGTGCGTTTCATTTGCTTGAAAATGGAAAACCTCGTTATAATTTGGTTTTGACTTGTCTTGCAACCGAAAATCCATGTACTGTTGGTTTTGATTCATTACAACCGCAGACCCGTTTATTGTTTATTATTCTGATAAGAAGAATAGTTTCTTTTGATTCGTTGTAAAAGACCGAAAGCCTCGAGTACTATTCTTAGAAGTGAGGTTTTGTTTCACTACGCGATCGAAAGACCAGAAGATGAATAATTTGATCCGAAACTACTTAAGTTGATATCAAGTTAGTCACACTCAAAGGAAGAAGATAATTTGATCCGAAGTTAGTCGGGCTGTTTCAAGCATGGTTGACATCGATTTGATCCGAAACGAGTGGAGTTGATATCAAATTCAATCTGAAACCTAAGGAGATAAAGTTAAGATAGTCTAAATCTAATTACCAATATTGGGAAAAAGAAGAAACAAAAAAGTAAGAAGAAAGTGGCTAGAAGATACCAACAAACAAGAGCCACATAAGATGCTACAGTTGCAATGCATTTGGACACCTCCAACATGAATGTCCAATGTTAAAGGAAAATGTGGAAGCTCATCTAATTCAATGCGAGGATGTTGGACCACTATTGTTGTAACTTGTAAGCAAAAGCAAGTAAAGTCTATTTATAGTCAAGACTTTGGAAGGAGAAAGAAATCCAGATTAGTTTTTTTTTTTTTTTTTTTTGACAAAGCAATATTATATACTCATTAAGTTGCAAAAAGCCCTTCCGACAATGCCCATAGTAGCCAAGCAACCCTACAAAGTTCTACGCAAACTAAACGGATACCTTGACTTCCAATACTTGCAACTATGATCCCTCAACATAAAAAACTACACACTAATCATATTCATAAATAACAAAAAGCATCTAAACTCAATTCAATTGAGAAGAATGACAAATATGCTAATATTAACTCTCTCAAAATTTCACTATACACCAAACATAACAATAATATATGATGTAATTATTATTTAAATCACTGTTAAATGATGGTCAAGCGATTGATCTCCTTCATTAGAGCTTCACGACGAGCTACGAATTGTTCAAATTTGAGCTAAAGAGACATATCAAAAGTGTCATGTCTAGAATTAAGTATTGTAACAAATCGTGTGTCGATTTAGTTATCTCACATAGGAGAATGTGATGGAATCGTTGTTATTCATGATTTAAGGACATGCTTATAACATAAATATTTGAGTGAAAGATTTTATTAACACATGATTTAATATATACAAATAACAATAATCTTTAGTATTATAGGTGTGTGATGCCTTAGGGAACAAGGCAATAACTAACTAACACACACTATCTTATGTTAAAATAATAATACAAATAATCTTTAATAACTTAGGATAAATACTATATGATATTTTTATGCCAATATTAATTCCAATATTGCCTCACCTAATGTTGGCATCAAACCTTGATCTTCATGCTTTATTCTTTAACAAGTCCGCAACCTTTGCTTCACAAATGTTGGTTGTCTCTCACAATGACTTCTTTAATTTTGATCGCCTCACGCGACGTGTTTGTTGGTGCACTTGTGTCTGTACTTTGTCTGTATTCAGTCACGATGTAAACGATGTCCTTGTTAGTCCTGTAAGTTGACCAAGTCAACCGTCCTCCTGGTTTGACTTGGCCAAACAGTTAGAAGATGTTTGTATATGGTTGTCTGTCTCGAAGGATACGAGATCGAAGGATGATGTGGATCCTTCGATCTCCTCGAAAGATATGCTTCGATTGATGGACCTCGATAGATCATCCTTCGAGGTCCCTGTGAATCATTCGATGGCCTTGTATTCGATAGATGATCCTTCGACCATCTATCGGATCCTTCGGACAAGACAATCTGTGCTGGGTATATATATACCCATGCAGTGTGTGTTCAAAGACAGACTTGAAGATAGATGCACACCGAGAGATAGAGAGATTGAGAGCATTCTGTCCGAAACACACACACACACTTTGAGAGTTTGCAAAACACATTTGTGAACACTGAGCTTGTAACCGGAACCTTTCATTCGTATTAATACAAGTGGTGTTAATCGGTGAATCTTTGTGTGTTTGTGTTTGTGCTTGTTTCATCCCGGTTTGCTTGCTAGCTTGGATTCCGCACTTGCTACTTGGTTAGTATAACAAGGTTTAGGTTCGTCATCCTCCGAGAGGGACCTACAGTGTTTCACTTTGATCTGCTCACTAGATTGTTAATTGCACCTCTCACGGGTTGCTTTCTATATTTGTTTGAACCACTTACAAGTTTCTTCTTTGATCATATCACATGATAAATGTTCCATCATTTATACATAATTTATATGCATATATATCCCCATTTTATGCCTTATCATCGAGTACATTATCTAAATCATTCCTATTTGATATTTGTAGATTTCCAAGGGCTCTGGATGAAAAGAAGTGTAAAACGAGCAAAAATGAGTCAAAATCTAGATTCTTAAGAAATTAGCAAACTACCTGATAGTGTTGATCAGTTCTGTTTAGACATAATGGAAAACATGAAAACATACCTTTGATTGCATCAGTACAGGCATGCAGAGAATCCAGATGGAGACGCAACAACAGTGTTTGACATGATTGTCAGCTTGGTCTGGTTCCTCCTTAGGGTGCAATCTAATGATGGTGAATAAGAAAACCGATAAAGGGTAATCGGCTATGGAGAGGAGGCGATTGATGTTATGAGTAATTAGGTTATGTGTCTAACCCTAGAACCTCTACATAAGTCTCCTTATATATGCACCCAAGAGGAAACCCTAATTAGTTAATAATGGTAATAAGGCCCATCAACAATTACCAACTAATTATTTAATAGATTGTTATATATTTTGATCCATATAATGTAAATAATTATAATGGCTACTAGATTAAATATAATATAAAAATATATTTAATCTTACATTCTCCCTCTTAGCCGAGTAATCATTTACTATGAGTATTAGATAAGCCTGATTAAGAGTTAACACTCATTTTAGCCTTAAACAAGTACTATAGCAGAGAAATACAGCCGTTGAATCATTATGCGACTCAGGAACCCCATTAGTCATACTATAGCCTTAATTTAAAACCTAATCGTTACGATCCCAAAATACGCATAAGCCCTTTGTTTGATTTGTAACTTTATTTGTCTATATGCCATTATGCCGGCTTGACATAATTCTTAGAGACATACAAAATCAAACTGATGAGGAAAATTAACTCATACTTAGTCATTCATAGTACGATATGCAATGGCGCACGACCATTAACTAATACCCTCTATGAGCTCTTTTAATAAGACTTATGGGTAATAGCCCTTCAGTTATAGGATCCTTAAGCATAGCATGAATGTATTCGATACAAACCTTAGTTTCCTCAATTCGTTTATAAACGAATAATTAATTGCGTATCGAAATTTAATGCAGCACCTCTTGAACTGTTACTGTTCAAGGAGTCATGGTAGCTGACTTTATCACACTAAGTCTTCAAAACATTAATTATATGGAGTTAATAAACTTATGAGTCCACTGATAAATTTCCAACAACATTTAGTGACTATATTATGTAGTTATAACTTAGGTTGTTATTATCAGTTTATTATGACTCCTCCATGAAATAGGTTTTGTCTGCTGACATAAAGATATACCCGAAATTACATTTTGTCATCCTTGAATATCACAAAGTTAAAGTAATAAACCGGTTTTAATTCTCACTTCTTCTTTATATCATAGCCTCTCGTTTCTTTTTAAAGATATTGTATTACTCCATTAAATGTTTCACATTAATCTAGACATATCTAGTGTGTTGCAATGTGAGTAATATCTAAACGAGTATAGACTTGAACTTACATAAGGCTTCTAATTAATGAACCGTAAGGAAATAATCTCATTTATCCTATTATCCTCTAAAGAAGAGCAGTATTTTGTTACATATGTAAGGACCCATTTAATGTTAAACTTATGGAACGATACTATTGTCCATTGGGTCTATCTCGGTATGTTATGATATCTATTACATAAGAGATATCTCTGAGATCTATTATATCAAAGTTTGTGTTAACAATGCTTTGTCTTATGTAACATATAGTTGTCAAAAGAATATCATCTATATAGACAAGTTTAATTTAGTTGCTTCCACTCATTTTGAGGTAGGTACATTAATCCACTTGATTGTTGCTGAAAATAATTACGTAAAGATTTCATCACATTATGATGTTTGCATTAACCCATACATGGATTTTATTGGCTTACAAATAAAGTGTTCTTTAACCTTCAGTTTGGAACTTTCAGGTTGTTTTATGAACATGTAAATATGCCAGCCAGTTATTAGGAAAAATTGTTTTAATGTTCATCTAATGTAGCTTTAAACTATTATAAGCTACTAGAACAGTGACGATCCTCAAAGAAATATTTGATAATTTATCTCTTCCTAAGTATAACCTTTTGACAATCAATCATGCCTCTTCGTGTCTTAACGCTTATATCAGGATTTGGTTTAGTTATGAACACTCTTAGGTAATTCAATCAAACCCCAAACATTATACGAACACATAAAATCAGTTTTACTAGAAAACAGTTTTATTCCATTCAGAGGATTGATTAACACTAATGGCTTAATTTGAAGAGATAGGATCAGTAAACATTTCCAAAATCCATTTCAACGTCAGTTAGGGAGGTTATGTAATCATCAAAGTTAGTAGGTTTTTAAACCTAGATGACCCCCTTAAGTTGATTATTAGGTTTGTTAGAAGTTTCAGTTTTATGGATTAGCTCTTGGTTAGGTTGCTATCATTTTCAGGATTCTAAATCTATAAGAGTTGGTGCAGTATGGTGTACAAGAGGTGTAATCGGAGTTAAATTCAGAGTGAAATTTAATGACACTCTTCCCCCCGCCTCTTGTATTCCTTGCAAGTCATGATAAGGACTTTGACTGCTCCCACTGACCTTAGAAAACTTTAGGAACTCAACATGCTTAGGGTCAATATTTAACGACCAACAAATTCTAATAGAGAAAACAAATTAATGACATCAGTCTTTGTAGTTTCTCTTGTTGAAGAGTATGTTAGTTTAGGTAAGAAATCTAAGTGTGCCCACAATTAAGCAACAATGAAACTTTTGTAACAGTAGCATTAGATTTTAAGGAGACAAGTTATGATAGAACAGTGTCAAGATGGAGCAGTGTCTTGTACAAGAGGTGTAAATTTAGGTAATGTAAAATTTTCACTCCCCCACCTCTTGCAACTATTGCAAGTTATTATTGAGACACTTAATGCTCCCACTGATCTTTAATATCTCTAGAATGCTATAAGAGAAGTTTCAATGAGCTACGTGACGTGGGAACCTATCACATATACGTTAGACTTTATTTGATTTCTTTAATGTCCAGATATCATAAGAAAACTCAGGGACATATCTAATAGAAATCTTATTAAGTATATATATATATATATATATATATATATATATATATATATATATATATATATATATATATATATATATATATGAATAGATTTCTTCTAAGACCGTGGGCCATATGCGACAAAATTTAGATACAAGTAAATAGTCTTTAAAATGATAAATGAATTATGTCTGAATATTCCGTTTGAAATAAGTTCCACGAATGTCAATGAATGACTTATGATGGACCGATACTTATTCCTTAAGCCAAGTAAAATTTAGGGCTGTAACATCATGATTTAAAATCACTTAGAATGAGATTAGATAAAAAATCATCCTCATTAACCATGTCATGATTTCTCATGAATTTTGGCTATAATGGATGAAATTTATAAGTCTCATTTTCCTTTTGTCAAATTCTCATTTGCATGATAACAAAAGTTGTTAAAAGGTAAGGTATCATCTAGTTTCATCTTAGTAATGTTTCTATCCAGATATTTAGAACAAATAAAATGACAGTTTAAGGTAAGTGTGACTTTATGTTGACTATGCAAACCTCACAAGCTTCATAACATTGCTTAATTACGATACTATATTCTGATTAATCTTCAGAATATATAAGGTATCGAAAGGCGTTGTTAGAAGACTGCTTATTATGGTTCTTATAGTCTTAACATTTAATTTTGTCACTAACTCTCATGTTAGTTATTTGTTGACTTCTGGTAAGGAAACGTTTAAAACTAGAGTCAACTAATCATGTGTTAATTGGAATATTAAAAATTAGCAGACTTAAATATCATTAGTAAGTGACTAACTAATTAATTTATCCAATCGTTCTTCTGAATAATGGATAGTCTCGTTGCTTATGTCTAGTCTAATGGCATAATTATGCAGTGAGATTTTCCCTTGAAGAACCTTAGATGTGGAATTAGCACTTGTAATTTGTCTATGGACCTTAGAACAATCCTCTTTTAAAGTTTAAGTGGTTGTAAGGTGAGTGTAGGTCCCTCTCGGAGGATGACGAACCTAAACCTTGTTATACAAACCCACTAGCGAGTGCGGAATCCAAGCTAGCAAGCAAACCGAGATGAAACAAGTATAAACACAAACACACAAAGGTTCACTGATTAACACCACTGTATTAATACGTATGAAGGTTCCGGTTACAAGCACAATGTTTACAAATCAGTTTTGTAAACTCTCACTATGTGTGTGTGTGTTTCGGACAGAATGCTCTCAACTTTCTATCTCTCTATGTGTGCATCTATCTCACTTGTCTATCTGTCTAACACACTGCATGGGTATATATATACCCAGCACAGGTTGACTTGTCCGAAGGATTCGATAGATGGTCGAAGGATCATCTATCGATTACTAGGCTTTCGAAGGATCAGCATCTACCTCGAAGGATGATCTATCGATCATCCATCGAAGGTTCATCTTTCGAGCACATCGAAGGATCAACATTATCCTTCGATGAGCTATCCTTCGACACAGACAATACAACCAGTTTACTAACTGTTGGCCAAGTCAAACCAGGAGGACGGTTGACTTGGTCAACTTACAGGACTGACAAGAACATTGTTTACATCGTGACCGAATACAGACAAAGTACAGACACAAGTGCACCAACAAACTCCCCCTTGGCTGTAGCTTTGTCTCGATCTTCGATGGTTGCAGATTTGTCTCGATCTTGATCATCTTTGATCTTCATGTCTTCAAGACTCTGATGTCCTTTCAAGTCTTCAATGTCGGAGGATCTTCAAAGTCTTCACGTCTTGAAAGCAGAGAGTGTATCAACAAACTACCCGTATCATGTAGGAAGTGTGTTGACAAACTCCCCCTTAACATAAGCTCCCCCTTGGGTTATGCTCGTGAATGACTTGATCTTTATGAAGTGAGATCCTTGTAGTGTTGATGATGGCCAGCGGCAACTCGATCATCTTCATCTTTTGAGCGCCTTCACGTCGTGTCTTCATTCCAAAGCTTTGTCATCGACCATGTTCTCCTAGCCTTTAGAATCTGCACATGCAAGAAATCTAAACGCGTAATGAGAACAACTGCTTGGAATATAGTTAGCATAAACAAATGACACACGAATGACCATGTCACAATCAAACACCGTCCGACAGGTTGAAAGTTTAATAAATTTGTCAATTTAAGTTTCCAACTTTCAAAACTTGCAAATTTTGACCGTTTATGAAGATTTAGTCAATTCGGTTTTCGTTCAGGTTTCAGGTAACGAAGACTCGAGTTCCAACATCGTACGATCGAAAATAAAGCAGAAATAAAATCCTTTTGGAATTTTTGAATTTTTCAAATGTAAAGACTGAAAGCAGTAAATAAATATATACAGACATTCTTTTTGCGAGTTTCGAGGGTACGAGAATCATATCAGAGTACGGTCATGCCAAAACACTCTTGTTGTTTAATTAGTTAACATTAAGATAAGCATCCTATAACAATTATCGGTATTGTTGTCCACTTAAGCTCAACTTATCAGATGTAATCATGGCGAGGGGATACATTAAGGTATGATTTATACTTACCGACCGGTGTTCATCCACATCACGACACATTCCCGTATCAAGGTATGCACGAGGGTTCATCTTACCGGTGAGTATACCGATTATCATCTGTTTGTCCGTATATGATGTGAGCTTCTCACTTATTTTGATTTGAAAACAAGTCCTATGTGATATAATCACTTATTGATGAGGAACTTGATTTTCATATGCATGAGGGCACAGGTGCAAGTCCGTGAACAGGTCAGTACTTCCGTACAGCAGAGAGACGAACTTGACACCCGGATAAATGTGATATTTTATCACTTATTTGATTTGGACATGTGATTGTTTATCACTTATTGAGGTCGAATGCAGTATGTATTATGTACACGTATGTATAGTATCATGGAAGATCTAGACTTGCGTCCCCGTTATTTTTCGGTAAGAGATACAACCATGATACCCAGATGATAAGCAGCATAAAGACCGAATATCTCAGAACCTCGGCAATCTATCAAACGAAATTTCGGTACTAAGACCATATGCCAATGAATGGTTCCCACCCGGTCTTCAGTCGGTTAAGATTTATATCACCCTGCACACTTTAAAATGATTGTGAGCCTACCGATACATCTTATATAGAGCTGCTTATCGTTTTTCATTTAAGGTTTAAAGAGGTTTGGATAGACCACTGATGTACTATCATCTTCTCTTTTTCTCGCCAGGAAACTCATTTTTGCTTTTCTATTGTTTTTGTGTTTTTGAAATTTTTCGATGTTTTTGGATTTTCAGATTTTTGGATTTACTCCCCCTAAAATCAATAAACTAAGACAAATTTAAAACACAAAGATATTTACAAAAATGATTTTCCGATGTTGGTTTTACTCTTGCTTGACCTTAATGCCGTTTACCAATAATAAAAAGTCAAATCTTGATTTGTCAAATGCTTTGGTAAAAAGGTCGGCACGTTGGTCATCGGTGTGGACCTTAACAACATTGATGAGTTTCATATTGAAACAATCACGTGTGAGGTGATATTCGAGTTCAACGTGTCAGGTCAAAGAGTGCTGTATGAGATGATAATAATTCATAAAGCAGCTTAAAAATCAACAAGTATATGAGAGATTAGAAATTTAAAAACCGTATCCTGCAACTGCTTCGTGCATTGCAAGGAATCTGAGCACTCTCCCAAACTGGATATTCACCCGGTGTGGACTTCAAAGTCGATTTTGTAGCTACTGAAAAATATCTTCACAGCAACACGATCAAAAACCTTTGGTTCCGGCTGGTCTTCCATATTGCACCAGCGAAGGTCTTTGTCTTTCTCTTTCAGAAGTGGTGTGCGGATGTTCAATCCACGCCACGACACCTTCACACATTTCATTGTATTCATTCCTGAGGACCCGATCAAAGACCATAACAACCAAATTTTGGCACGTTCTTCATCTGGTCAAATTTTGCAACTTCATTCAGCCACATTCTTTCATCAGACATTTTTGTCTTCTTTTCTTTTTCCTTCCTCTCCATCAATGACAACAACATTCTCCTAGATATAACAATATTTCGGAGCCTTATGTCGCCAATCTTGTGCATGGACGCTCCACTATCAACAATCCTAAGACTATCAATAGTTCCTCCTGGAACATCCTGCACACTCATTCAGAGATTAGTTGGAGAGGGGGACCCAAGCCTTCACAGACTTGGGTCGTCCGTCATCATCGAGAATTGTAACATCCATTTCCCGATGATTCGGAATTGATGCAGCTCCCCCTGAAACAGTTACCGGTTTTGGTATCCAAATCTGTTTCTGTTTTTCATGTTTAACATCCGATTTAACAGATTTTGTTTGGATGACCTCCGGTTTTAAAGCCTTTTCAACTTCTTTTCTTTGTTTCTTTTTCTGTTTCTTTTCTCGTTGTTTAACAAGACGAGGGTCCTGTTTTGATGAAACAGATCTTTTATGGTAATTGTTACCATGGGGGGCATCAACTTTTGACTTTCCCTTGGTGAGATATGGACAATTCTTAATGATGTGTCCATACTCACAGCATTCAAAGCATGATCTCTGCTCAACAAACCTCGGAGTATCATAGCTGTAATAGCTGGATGATGAACTTCGTGATCTTGAGGTACTTGGTCCTACATCACAACCGTTTGTGTGTTGTGTATAGTTGTTTTGACTGTTTCTTTTCAAAATTTTACTTTGTTTAACTGAATCCTTGTTGGATTTGTTTTTGAAAGTATCAACTTTATCAGTCCCTCTTGATTTCACGAAGTTTATCTTCCGATCCTTTTTCTTGTTTTCGCCCTGTTTGCCTTTTCTATTCTCTTGGGCGGCACGATTTTGTTCACGGGGATCATCAACCTTTGCTTTCAACTTATGAAGATATGGACAGTTTCGAATTATATGTCCAATTGTACCACATTCAAAACAATATCTTCGTTCAACAATCCCCGAAGCATCATGTGATCGTCTTGCCGACGATGATGAACTTTGTGATCCCGAGGTACTAGGTTTTGAACAGTTTGGATCATTTCTTTTCAACACTGTTGCTTGTTTAACAAAATCTAAGTTAGATTTGTTCTCAAAAGTTTTGATTTTGTCCGTTCCCTTAGATTTCACAAAGTTCACATTCTTGTTTTTCTTTTGGGTCTGTTTCTTCTGACCCTGAGTCGGTGCTTTTCCTTTAGGTTTGGTGTGATTTGGCTGCCTCTTCTCTGTTGGTAATTTCTGATTGCCATATTGTTTTCGAATTTCAGCCTTTGGAATAGGAGGACACTGTGTAACTGTAACACGTGATCCTGTCTTTCCCAAAAACTTACTTGTCGAATTTTGAAAGACTTCACTGATTAATGATTGATTAACATTCTTAATCGGAAAATCTTTGTCAGAGTAGATTTTATCATCACCAACAAGAGTGTACAGCAAGTTCACACCCTCCGACTCTTGTGCAGACGAGGACTCGATTGCAACAGTCTTAGCGGGTTTTGCAGGAGGATCACATAGAATGTAATTCTCGAGAGGTATGTCCCCATCTTTGACTTCCGCATCAGACTTTGCTGGGACAGCATTATCAGATTCATCATCAGAAGAATCAGCATCCTCAGTAATGACTGGAGGATCCTGATTCAGTTCAGCAGAAGACACACATGCATCTGCTGACACAACTGAATCTGATGATACTTCCTTCTTATATCCGAGTCCTGTTGCAAACTCCTTTACATCTAGAGGAACAGATGGTTCAAAGAACACTCTATCCTCCTCGTCAGGCATTGCATCATAATTGTGTCTCACTGGTGGTGGACATTTCTTGTAGCCTATGCATGTGACATCCCGTTTTTCTTTCTGAACGTCAATGATGTGATCCAACACATAGCTAGAGCTCAAATAACTGTCCAGCTTAAGTTGGATCGCCTCACTTTCGGTTTTCACACAAGCCATCTCTTTTTGCATAGTCTCAAGGCGAGATATATACAAATTTATGTCAGTTTGTTTTCTGGAAACCATTTTTGTTAATTCGGTTTTATCTTTCTTCAAGTTCTCAATTACCGACTTAAACTCTTTTTCATGGTTCTCATAAAACATGTTGGCTTCAGTGCATTTTGAAAGATCCACGGTCAACTTCGGTTGTGGATAAATGTCACATCATATTTCTCTTGCAAAGCTTCGTGTTTGCTTTGCAATTCACACCACTTGGCATTCAATGAAACATGTTTGTCTTGCAAGTCAAACAAACTAGCTTGTAAAGCATCATGTTTGCCTTGCAACTCAGACATGTTTGCTTCTAGATCAGCACACTTAACTCTTAATCTAGCACAATTATCACAATCTACAGTAGTGGGTTTATCGACACATACCTGACTGGAATCACTCTCAGGTGTTGGCCTTTCTGCATCAGAATTAATAACCTCCCTTGATGATTCACATTCAGATCCATCCTCGCTTAAACTTGAACTTGAAGTTGTATCACCCTCAACTGAAGTTGAAACATCTTCATCTGAACTTCTGTCATGTTCAGAACTGTCATCATTTTCCGAGGATTCACCATTGCTTGCATCTTTGACAATTTCAGCATACAACGCCGATTTTGTCTGACTACTGTTCTTTGGATCAAGAGATGATGGTTCTACAGTAGAACGATGGTGTTGTAAACCAACTGGGGGTAATGGATTTCCATACAAGTCTGTGGTTGGAGCTGGCTTTACAGGAACTTGTATTGGATTGCCAAACCAATCTGTTGTTATTTTCGGTTCACTTTGCTTTTGATTAGTAACCGATGCCCACATTTCTGCAGTAATTCGAGGTGGTGTGGGAGATTCGGCCCATGATGGAGATAAACTTGTGCATGTGTACTTTCCACTATCGGGAGCCGGTGTACCCCACCATGAGGGAGTGGAACCTGAACTTGTATATTTTCCACTGTCTGGAGCCGGATTCCACCAATTCGGATTCATGATTGACAAGAAAAATAAATTCTATATCAATGTCTCGAAAGATGATGGCCACCCGAAAGATCACACACAGCCGAAGGAATCTGGTTCGAAAGATCTGAAAAACAGAGACTTGTAAACAATAAACAGACCACAATCGAAAGATCAAATCTTGTTCGAAGGATCAACAGTGCTCGAAAGATCACTGTTGTATCTCGAACAATGATTTCGAAAGATTCACAAACTCGAAGGATTCACTATTTGAAAGATCCTTATCTTTCGAGTATATATCCTTATCTTTCGATGAACTGTCTTTCGAATAGATTCCCTGGTTCGAAGGATAACACTCTGACTTCGAAGGATGGGTCGAAAGATGTATATCTATCGAAGCTTCCTTGATCGAAAGATGGTCTTTCGATGTCGAAAGATATCCTTCGAAACCCACTGACACACTGACACTGATGTGAAAGGTTGGTGAAAAGGTGATAGGTTGGTAAGGTCAACTTTCGGCAAAAGGGATGGTCAGAATGTACTTTCCCACCAACTTTGAAAATGTTACCCGAAATGTACACCCTTATCCAGAAACCAGTCACCGAAAAATGACCGGAATTTTGGCCGAAAAAACACCAAGTTTCTTAAAAACAGATTTTAAGTTACCCAACCCAACCTTGAATACACCCGAAAGGTTTAGAACACGTTTTTATGCCAAGAAATCCAAGAAAATCACTAAAAACGGGAGCTAAACCAAGTGTTCAAACACTCCAAGAACTTGAACAAACCCGGTTTTAAACAAGGTAAAGAGCCTTAGCTCTGATACCACTTGTAGGTCCCTCTCGGAGGATGACGAACCTAAACCTTGTTATACAAACCCACTAGCGAGTGCGGAATCCAAGCTAGCAAGCAAACCGAGATGAAACAAGTATAAACACAAACACACAAAGGTTCACCGATTAACACCACTGTATTAATACGTATGAAGGTTCCGGTTACAAGCACAATGTTTACAAATCAGTTTTGTAAACTCTCACTATGTGTGTGTGTGTTTCGGACAGAATGCTCTCAACTTTCTATCTCTCTATGTGTGCATCTATCTCACTTGTCTATCTGTCTAACACACTGCATGGGTATATATATACCCAGCACAGGTTGACTTGTCCGAAGGATTCGATAGATGGTCGAAGGATCATCTATCGATTACTAGGCTTCGAAGGATCAGCATCTACCTCGAAGGATGATCTATCGATCATCCATCGAAGGTTCATCTTTCGAGCACATCGAAGGATCAACATTATCCTTCGATGAGCTATCCTTCGACACAGACAATACAACCAGTTTACTAACTGTTGGCCAAGTCAAACCAGGAGGACGGTTGACTTGGTCAACTTACAGGACTGACAAGAACATTGTTTACATCGTGACCGAATACAGACAAAGTACAGACACAAGTGCACCAACAGTGAGTAACAACTTATTTTCCAGCTTCAAACATTTATTTCTTTGTACATATGTTGCTTCTCAACACACTCATTATACTTTGGTACTTTTGAGTGTTATAGTTGATTTATAAGGCATCAAATTGTACAAGTGAAAATCTTAGTATGTAATGTACTGGAAAAATGTACTTATTTTCATGCGTAAGCCGTTAACTTTATGGGTCATGGTATTGTACATTATTATGTATTCACATATACCACTTAGCTTTATAGTTTATAATCTTAAATGAAGGCATACGTCTTAGGAATTCTTGTAATTATTCCACAGATAACAGATTAATCTTAGGAAAGACTTAATCTGGAATAACTTTAGTGATAGCAATTATGTTAGAGAATTATTGAGTATCATAAGAGACATCGTGTTCGATTTGTCCTATTAATCATGCTCTACTTTTCTTCTGTAGTCATCATTATCAGAAGAGAGCAGTAGGATTATCGTGTCTTAAGGGATAATCAAGGATTCAATTTAAGAGCTAATTCTTATAGAAACTTTAAGTAAAGAAAAAACATATTAGGTTTAGAAATTAGAGTGGATGAGATATTGATTTATAGAAGAAAGTTATAGTGAGTAAAATTATGGGTACTAAAATAAGGCAGACGAAATGATCATAAAATTAATGAAGGATCATTGATATAAGGATCATTATGTGAAGAGGTTGTGATATGTCTATTACTAACATCAAAATAATAGACTTATTTAAAGTTCTACTTAAACGAAGACAAATCAGCTTTGGCCAGAAGTGTAATCATTTAAGCATGTGTGCAAAGTAATCGTGACAAATCAGCTTTGGCCAGAAATGAGACAATCACTTTAGTTATGCACTTGTTAAGTATGCTAGACATGAATGAATTAAATCAGCTTTGGCCAGAAATTAAGACATTCACATTTGTAATGCATAATTAACATAGCTTTTATAATACTTGAACAATAAATAGATGCATCAAATCAGCTTTGGCCAGAAATAATACATCAGAAGCTCATTCAAGTAAAGCCATTTTGGTTTTGTAAAAACATTATTTGATCCTTATTAATTAACTAAATATTTACAAGACCAATCATTTAATAGCAAACCACTTGTTAGCAGGGGTTCGAGGCGGAGCCCCGAGCTAAGTCTTAGTTCACATTAAACAGCCTAAAATAATGAGGTTTCGAGTGAGATCTCGACTCAGTTATGAGGTCTCGAGTGAGATCTCGAGTCAAGTCTCGACTCATCTTGTAACATTATGAGGTCTCGACTCATTAATGGTCTCGAGTCGCAACCTCAGTGTCTTGAGTCATAATCATGGTCTCGACTACTGTGTTTTATGAGATCTCGAGTGCTTGATGAGATCTCGAGTCGAAACCATGGTCTCGAGTTGTGAAGATTGAAGCCCTTGGTCGAAACCTCAGTGGTCTCGAGTCGAAAACTTATGGTCTCGAGTCGAAATCATTGTCTCGAGTTGTAAATATTTTAGAACACTTATGATTTTGAGTTGAGACCTTGTGGTCTCGAGTCGAGATCTTGGTCTCGAGTCGAAACCTGATGGTCTCGAGTCCACTGTTACAGCTGTTAATGTAAAATCATAACTGAACATTCGAATTCCTAATTGTGATAGAGTTTCCTGTTTTAACATTGATCTAATTTTAACAGAATATTTTGAAAATCATAATCTGTTTATCCTTTTAACAGATTTCAAAAATTCTCATTAGACAAAACATATCAAAATTAGGAAAACATTCAACAATTCAAATTATATTCCAAAACATAAAGGAATTTCAAATTTTCCTAAGAACATGTGATGAACCCTAAAAAAATGAAACATAATTCTGGAACCCGAAACCTGAATGTTTAAGGTTTTTACAAACAGATTTCGGACTTGATTTTAACCATTATGATTTCGAGTCATTTATATAACATTCTTTTTCCAAAAAAAATTGACTTCGGCACATCAGACTCGAAACCAGCCGTGATGTTCATTAAATTTTCAAAACTTATGTTTTCCAGATTACAATCCCAGAATAATGGATACGAAAACAGAACTGATTAATCAACATCTGCTCTGATACCACATGTTGATCAGTTCTGTTTAGACATAATGGAAAACATGAAAACATACCTTTGATTGCATCACTACAGGCCAGCAGAGAATCCAGAAGCAGACGCAGCAACAGTGTTTGACATGATTGTCAGCTTGGTCTGGTTCCTCCTTAGGGTGCAATCTAATGATGGTGATTAAGAAAACCGATAAATGGTAATCGGCTATGGAGAGGAGGCGATTTGATGTTATGAGTAATTAGGTTATGTGTCTAACCCTAGAACCTCTACGTAAGTCTCCTTATATATGCACCCAAGAGGAAACCCTAATTAGTTAATAATGGTAATAAGGCCCATCAACAATTACCAACTAATTATTTAATAGGTTGTTATATATTTTGATCCATATAATGTAAATGATTATAATGGCTACTAGATTAAATATAATATAAAAATATATTTAATCTTACAGATAGACCCTGCCAGGCTATATGGGCATGGCCGTGCACCACAGCCTAGCAACAAGAAGACAACATAAAGTCAAAAAGTCAAATCAAGATGGTCAACAAAAGTCAACAAATGTGCCAAAGCACGATCATGGCCAAAGCTAAAGAAGACAATTAGCAGTCATAGGTCATGCATGACCATGCACATTCTAGGCATGGCCATGCATCCATCCCAGACGACAATAGGTATGCATGGCCATGCATCATTTGGGCATGATCATGCATATTTCATAGTTAAGCAAATTCTAGAGGGTTCTTATGTGAGACAAAGGAGAAAAGACAAAAAAAGGGACAGAAAGGACAAGAAGTACAAGCTTCTAGAAGATGTTATTTGCCAAAGTACTATACATGGTCGTTCATATTATATATGTAATTGCGCATCTCCAAAATTAGCCAACATGCCCCTCTAAAACGTTGTACCTATGTCCCCCTAAGTACTATGCCCGACCATGCATACCTGTTGCCAACTTACTATAAATGTCACTCTCATTTCCATGTTTCAAGTGTAACATTTCTTGGGAGGTTTCTTAGGTCCGACGAGGATTCTAGTGCCTCCCTCTTCTACCCTTTTATCACTTAAATAAGGTACCAGGTAGTTTAGTTAACTAAATATGTAATAAATGAGAATTGAGAGACGCACACTTATACTTGAGCTTGAGCTTGATCATCATGCAAGATTTGTAGTCACCATGGCTAAAAGTGTTGATCATCATATGATTGTAATCTCTGTGTCTTCTCAAATTCTTGGATTAGTTAATCTTATTAAATCTAGTATTTTATTTTTTAAAGTATGTTTATCTTTTACTAATTCTTGGTTTATTATCTTTTGTGATAGGATCACTTGGCTCCTTTAAAACTAAATTAACTTAAGAACTTAATTTAACTAAATTAATCTGATCTAACTTAACTTGACTGGGTGTGCATACGACTTCTGGTTAATCAGATCCAATGTAAGATCGGTGTAAGCTTCTGGTATTAAACCATATCTTACTAGGGGCTTTAGGGTATTGAACCAAATTCGGGTGACAAGCTTCTTGTATCGAACCAAATTTTGAGGTAATAGAACGCTTCTGATATTACATCAAGATTCTTAGGGGGGCTTCTAGTAATGCACCAAATCCAATTAGGGGTAAAAGTTAAGAAAGGTTAAGAATGTTTGGGTAATCCGAAAAAGTAGTGAAATCGTAGAGATTGTCACCAAGTGCATATATCTCTGTTGGACCTAAAGAGGGACCATGACTATAGAGGTCAGCGAGGTAACAATATCAAAGGAGGATCTGCTTTGTTTATTCGGTAATTTAACTAATTCGGAGATTAATCACCTCGGTAATTAATAGAACCTAACCGTGATCCCATTTGTGGGCTTGACATAACACAAACTATTTAAGTTAGAAGAAAATAATAAAACCAAGATGACCTTAAAACCATTCTTGTTGTCGCATATTGTTTACTAATTTAGAGGCTATGGATGGTCGAATGAAGAGCCTATAAAGCCTACAGCTTTAAACCAGTCTATCAATATTATGTTATGACAAGGTAAACCCGTCTATCAATAATATGTTGTGACAAGGATGAGGGAAAGACGGTAACCTTAACAGGAGCCTCTTCTATAACGATCACCGCTACACACCGATCGAATGCCCTTCGATCTTCTCTTGCCACACAGCCATCTTCCCATGTCTTCAGATCTGATTCTATCTGACTCTGATGCCAATTTATGGAATCGGTGTTATTCATGATTCCGGCACAAGTTTATAACATAAATATTTGAGAGAGAGTTTATAAACACATGATCCCATATACACAAATGGAAATTTTCTTGGATATTTGTAGGTGTGGGATGCCTTAAGGAACAAGTCAATAATTAACTTAACCAACACTATCTTAGGATAAATACTAAATGATATTTTTTTATGCCAATATTAATTCCAACATAATGATAAACCTTGAAGTTGTTTATACATACGGAGTTAACATGTTTGATAAGTATCTTTAGTTGTGTTGAGGGTTCCAAAACTTCATTCAAAATTTCCTTAAAACATTCATACTTGTGCATGCTCATGAAATGCGACCACTTTCTCAATCAGTTTCTCCACTCTACACAAAGTTAAGATGTGGTTGCGTAAAGTTTTCACAAATATCCAAGTTGTCTGGGTTTCTTAATCTTTGAAGTTTAATACCGTAGAACCCAGGTTACCACCCAGATACGAAGGACTGTTGGTTACAGGCCCTACTCCACACACACAACACACACTCACAACTCACTTAGAATTATATTATGTATATGTGAATAGGAAATTTGAGAAAGCTTGCAGACTTTTACTCTATCTTTACGAATGAAGGGTTGTTCATTCAATAAATCAAATTGGCTATTTATAGCCTTACACGTACATTAGAAAGCAAATAAAGAATATTCTAATTTAACCTAAAGATCCTATAACCAAACAAATACAACACGTGCAAATCTCCATGACTTATTCCATTCCTCATACATACTCTACTGATTGCTCGGTCTTCAAATCACACGTTCACATCCCATATTCTTGCTCAATATTTGACCACTTCAGTACCATGTGACTAATATAAAACCCAGCTGACCCGTTTAATTATTCGACCCGTACTCGACCCATACGACCCGATAACGTGCCGACCCATGTGACCCGTAAAAAAACCCGAATAATCCAACAATTACCAAAATACAGAAAACTGAGGGAAGAACATCATGAGTGCTTGTGATTGCTTACTTAAAAGTACGAGTTTTAGCGATTTTGTGTAAGAATTTATGTATAACTGAGATAATCTCAATTAGAATGTGTTTTTTTTTTAATGTTTTTGTTCTAGTTAATATGTTAAAGTTGAAATACAAACAAACAAACACACACACACACATATATAGTTTTTTTCCAGTATCCAAATTGAAAAAGAATGGTTGTGGAATATTAATTAAACAATACATTATTGGTAGCAAAACAGAATACTTTACAAAACAATTGGATCAATAGTTCGACAAACTCTATTGATATCCAAGAAAACAGAAACCATACGCAAATAGTATTCAACTGATGACACATTAGTTTACTGCTCTACAATCGAGCCTAACCTCTTGCCCACCATTAATGCTACTCATCTTAATCATGGATTTAACAAATGCTTTCTGGAACTCTTGTTGTGAGCTAGCAAACTTTGAGACCAATGCTTTGGTCTTTGCTGATGTGACCAACGACTGATCAGAAGAGAAAATACTCTTCCCTTGGAGAAGTAACTTATAGTATCTATTGTCAAAAGTCGTGGGAGTCGAATCAAGATTGGCACCAGCATTTTTCGCTGTGTTCTTTGCTGGGCATACACTTTTTAAACTGGCTGCAAATGACGATTCCAATGTTGGGTCGACACTTTGCTTTGAATTAAAGTTGTGTATCCTGTTCTGAAAGGATGAGCAATGAGAGAATCCAAGTGTATGTCCTCCTACACATTGAGCGTAATTAATAATCCTTGTTTAGTTTTCCATAAAAGTGTCTAGAGTACTACAAAATAATGTCATTTAGGGTGACACACATATAAAAAGTGTCGATAAAGAAACAAAATAGTCACTAAGACACTAACTGTCTAGTGTAAATCTCTAAAACATAATATAATATCTATAAATTCAAATTACAACAAAATTTATGACTAGAAAACGAAACTTCTTGTTAGTTTGATTAAAAATGTCCTTAAAAACCTGGAGATTACAACATTCTAAGTAAATGAACACGTTGAAATCATTGGTTATTGGATTATGGAAATCTTTAACATCCAGGATTTGGTTAATTACCTGAAAGGGCAACTAAATCGTCTAAGGAAAGACCTCTCTGAGCAAAACTTTGTTGCAATTGAGAAATATTAAATGTTGGAGCTGGTAATTGTCGTGTTTCAGTTGCTTTCGAAACTCTTCCATCTTTTCTTCCTTTCGGCACCACCCATGTTGGCCCTCCAGACTAGATTCAAACAAGTTAAAACTTGAATCAATCATAACCTCAAAAGATCTAGAAATTGAAAACTTTAAGGTATGAAAAGAAGAAGATGCTTTACTGACCAAAGTGACTGCATCCCTTGCTGCTAATGCTAAGATATCTGCACAAGATACAGTTTTAGGACATAAAGCCTCTACTGCTTTCTTGGCATTATCAATAACATAAAATGCATGCAAAGATATGTTTGGAGGTCCATCTTTCTCAGCTTTGTGATAGAAACTTGAAATTGAAAACTTCGATTACTGAACGAACGATACAATTAGCCACATTCGAGATAGGCCGGATCTCCAACTTTAGAGTAAAAAACCCTAATTTTATATAAACATAAAACATCGACCCCTAATCTAAATGAGAGATATTAATAAGATTAGAACTAACTGCCCCACTACTTGCTCCTAAAACTGTTCCCCCCAAAACTCATTCCCACTAATAATTAAACGGGTCAAATACCCAGCTGGAGCTTCACACAAAATATGGGCCAATCCACAGGTTTGTATCATACAAACCTGTGGATTGGCCCATATTTTGTGTGAAGCTCCAGCTGGGTATTTGACCCGTTTAATTATTAGTGGGAATGAGTTTTGGGGGGAACAGTTTTAGGAGCAAGTAGTGGGGCAGTTAGTTCTAATCTTATTAATATCTCTCATTTAGATTAGGGGTCGATGTTTTATGTTTATATAAAATTAGGGTTTTTTACTCTAAAGTTGGAGATCCGGCCTATCTCGAATGTGGCTAATTGTATCGTTCGTTCAGTAATAAGTTTTCAATTTCAAGTTTCTATCAATGGTTCCATTGCCGGGAAATCGAATGGTGCTTACAACCCGGAATTTAGCGGATCAACTCGCAATCATTGCAGCACGATTAGACGGCATTCTTGCATCTTTGAGAGATGTTGTTGACGAAATTAAAGCTCAGGTGATTGAAGATGGTTGTAACAGTGAAGAATCAGACGAAGATAGTTGTTACAGTGAAGAAGTGGACAGTGATTTGAAGAACACGGTGGAGAAGGATGAAGGACCGAATGATCTTCATGAAGAACTGATGAAGGCTAACGTTTTTATCCAGAAACCTAGAACCAAGTGTTATGTTGTTCGCCTTGCCCTAGAAAACGAGTCCCAGATCTGTTCATCTAAGCGCAGCAGAAGTCTTGCATGGAGCCCAAGCCCAAAACCTATTTCAGACTATACTAAAAATGTCGTTCAGTATGATACCCACAACCCTACACCCCAATGTCCGCTTTTCCACAAACTCAGCCTTGTCAACATCTTTAAGAAACTGCCATCTAGCTCTTGTGGATCTTATCGCATCATTCTGGTCTCCCATGTATCCTGGCTGAAACCCGCAAGGGTTCAAGTTCCCGCAACGCCTTTAGCTTCTCCACCGACTACCAAAGATTGGGAATTTGATTTTCAACCTCGGTCTATAATTGAATGGCTTATTGCTTGGCACAACAGTTCCCTCGTTTCCGACTTGAGGACAAGTCGGATTTTGGGACAGGATGTATTGATACAAACCTGTGGATTGGCCCATATTTTGTGTGAAGCTCCAGCTGGGTATTTGACCCGTTTAATTATTAGTGGGAATGAGTTTTGGGGGGAACAGTTTTAGGAGCAAGTAGTGGGGCAGTTAGTTCTAATCTTATTAATATCTCTCATTTAGATTAGGGGTCGATGTTTTATGTTTATATAAAATTAGGGTTTTTTACTCTAAAGTTGGAGATCCGGCCTATCTCGAATGTGGCTAATTGTATCGTTCGTTCAGTAATCGAAGTTTTCAATTTCAAGTTTCTATCACTTTGTTTTTCCCAGTTGAATTCAACAACACCGAACCATCGCATCCCTACAAAATTCGATGTAGTCGTCAATAAACAAACAAAATGATGAAACAATCATTGAAATGCATATGAATGAAATATAAGAATAATCACCCTAATGAAGCAATCATGGAAATGCATTCTTAGAAGTGCAGCAGGAACTGTTGGGTCATTCAACATTGCTTTCTTGACAACACTTGTAATGGTTGATTCAGCATTGGGGCATGTTTGATCATAGTAATTAGTACTTAGTGTATTAACCAAGTTAAGATAGGCTAATCGAACGATAATGAAACTGAAAATAAGGTAAAACATGTTGGTGTTCTTGGCTGCCATTGGGTGATGTTTGAAGGTTGATGAAAAAGATTGAGAGGAAAGGTTGGTATTTATACGAGGAAGAAGAAGGCATTGTTAAGAGGTTGATGCATGAAGATGGAGTTGGCAAAATATGGTGAGCTGATATCTCTATTATAATGGTGTTTGATAGATAAGGGGGAGTTGTTAATTGTTTATGATTTGTAGGATAATGCTTAAATATTCTAGACCCATTTAGAATGTATTACTTAGAATTCTACTGAATGTAATACAATTATTGTTATTAATATTTTGATAGCAGACTTGGACTTTTGACCAATTGGCATCCAATATGTTTCCAAACAAATATTCTTTGGTTAAAGTGGTTGAAGTCTTGCACCAATCATAACTAACTCATTGTTATTGTATTGTTTTTGCACTCTAGATTTTTTCCACCTAATCTACCAAAACACTCCAAAAAAAAAAAAAATAATAAACAAAGAAAAATGAAAATCTCGACAGAAAAACTATATTTGAGTGAATTGCATTGCATTTTATAAAAAAATATTGAAATCTTAGTGTTGTGTTCTTTGAGCATGCTTATTAGATTTTACAAACGGCTAAAATTTTGGCTAAAATAATAATCCTTTATCCCTCAAAAAAAATAATGGGTCATGTTATGAATTAATGAAATTTTGCATTACATTACATTTTCAGTAAAATTAATCTTGATTTTGAAGAAGAACAAGCTATTAGACCATCTCCAAAGCATAATCAAAATTTTTACAAAAAAAAATTGCCACATCATCTCTTTCCTATTTCTCTTTCTTCATTAAAGAAAACTTATCCAAAAGTTATAAAAACTTATTAATTTCTTATTATGTATCATCATAACTCTATGCTACTCAAGGAATTTGCAAACGAAAGAGGTAGATTGCAATGTATATAAAAGGACATCCACTTCCACCTTGTGCAAACACGGGCATGCATAGCCATGGGCGGCTATGATGGTGTGCGGAGAGGACCTCCGCACAAGGCCAGTGATTTTGAGGGGCACGCACTTAAAAAAGAATCTGATATATATATGTTATTTTAAGGCAATATGTCACAGAATAGTAACCAAGTTTTAAAAGTGTTCTAATTAGGTCACTCGTATCGTTTTTGTCCCAATTAGATAACTTAACTTTCAAATCGAGTCATGTCCTTTTTTCTATGTGTCAAGAAAAAAAAAAGAATAAGACGCCTCTGTGCATAGCTTACCTAGTTATTTTTTAAACCACCAGTTCCAGCGTATTAGTTGCTACGAAATTAACAAAGAGAATATAACACATGTGAAAAGTATGGAGGTTTTGGTAGACAAATAAAACTAAGTGTAGAAAACAATTATTCTCTATACCTCTTTACTAATACTATGGTTGATGTGTCTATACTCTTTATGGTCACATCTATATATTTATGATGTACAAAAGTTTATAATTTTTAATTTCACTAGTTTCGGCCTTAACAAGTTTCTATCATCTCACTATAAGCGTTAGTATTCTCCATTAGAGCATTCACATCCAATCCACTAAAAATATACATACATTCCACTAAAAAACAACTCCTATATCAATATATTTCCACTAAAAACAAACACTTTTTCTCTTGTTGATGCAGATTTTGTGTCCGATGCTTGTCGAATAGATTAGTTATTATTTTACGCTGAATTTGTAATAGTTAGTGAAACGGTCTATCGAACATGTATAGACCCGCTCGTTTGAAGTGGTCAAACGAGAGGGTTATTCGGTTGACCGTGTGTGTGTTTGCTAGACAAGTTATGGTTGCTTATGTTGGTGTCGAAGGATAGGGCATCGAAGGATTGTTGATATCCTTCGATGAGCTCGAAAGATATCCATCGAAGGTTGAAGATGGACCTCGAAGGATATGGTATCCTTCGAGGCATGTGTGTATCTTTCGAAAGCTGGATGGTCGACAGATGATCTATCGACCAGTCAGTGTTATCCTTCGACTGTGCAACCTGTGTTTGGTATAAATACCAACACCTTGTCTTGTAAAACACAAGAGTGAGAGCACAAGTGTGTGCTAGAGAGTGAATGGAGGTTTGAGTCCTCACCGGGAGAAATCACCACTTGATTTCTCCCTGGATGTATACTTCTTTGGTATTAGTTCGGTTTCCATGTAATCGGGCCGACTTGTAATGTTTACTACCGGATTAATACAAAAGTTGTTTGTTTATCATCTCTTATCTCTTCCATCTATGAACATTATCATGAAAATCACGGATTGGATCCTGAAACACGGACCTACAATTGGTATCAGAGCCATGGTGCCCGATTTAGTAAAACTAACCGTTTACTAAGTCACATGTGCTCTAGATCTGTGATTTTTGTGGGTTTTTGTTCAAGATGTAAAAATGGTGAAAATGAGAAAAACTCAGATCTGAACCCGAATATTCAGATCTGTGATAAAACGGGTGTTGGGTTTTATGTTTTTCTCCTAAAAGTTCAAGTTTTCTTCATCAAAAATTGTGTACAAAGTGTTTCATCGCATCTGCAAATTTTCCCAGGTCCCTGTGTTCATAATGTTCTTCACATCTTCATAGTTTGAAGGATATGAAGAACTTCGAAAGATCAGGTTGCTTTTTCGAGAGATCAGTCCTTTAGTCGAAGGGTTATCCTTCATTGATTCGAAGGATCATTCTTTGTTTCGAAGGGTCAAGTTCTTTTTGAAAAATCAGTTCTGATATGACAGCAGCTGATGTGTGTCAGATCCAGATCTGACATGTGCCAGAAAAGTCAATTTCACAACTTTCGAAAGATTCTTTTCTCGAAGGATTATCTCACAACCTCGAAAGATCATATCTGTTCGAAAGACATAAACTGATCTGTGGATCATCTTTCGAGACCGAAAGATCTGTGCTCGAAACCCCCAACAATTTCGAAGGATAATCATTCCAACAACCTCGAAGGATATCCTTCGGTTGTGGAAACATCTGTCACAGGAGGTTGTTTTTGTTAATTGAAGCATATGGCGGTGCACACCAACAAAAATCAATCAAATGTTATTGGCCTTTTTGGGGCGGTGCCTTGGGCAGTCAACCCAAACAATAAACAACAAACTTTATTGGTCATATGGGCGGTGATCATTCTGTTGTTGATTAAAAAAAAAAAAAAAAAAAAAAATAATAATAATAAAGAAAAAGGGGTCAGACATGTTAATGATGGTTGTCGGCTGTTTGTTGTTTATTAAAGAAAAAGAAGAAGGTAAGGATATTTATTGACAGAAAGTGAAAGGTTGAAAAAGTGAAGATGTTTATCGGCTGACCTTGGGGAAAGAAATAATAACTGTTGTCGGCGGAATGGGTGAAGTAGGGTTTTGATTTTTGAGTTGGGCCCCGCGTTTAAACATCTGAATATCTTTAATCCTATTACAGGCCTACATTTAACATTTGGGCTGTCTTGGGGTTTGATAAATGCACACTTGGGCCCAGCAACAATGTAACCATTTTTTTTGGGTCATGACATTTATCATTTATTTTGGGCCGATACCAATAAGATGATCTGATATGTTTTGTCATCGGGTATATGGACCAAAATTTATTTGTGGATTTTTATTGATGGCCCACTAGCAATTTACTAGCAACCATTATCACATGATGGTTTCTACAAATTACTAGTGGGAGTGGGGTCGGGTATTTGCGGAGTTGGTCTGAATCGCGCTCCTAATATCAAGGTCAAAATTTGTATGGATTTTGGGAGCGCGCGGAATGATTCGGAACGATGAAAACAGAAGATGATGAAAGCTTGATTTTTGAAAAATGTGGGGTAGTCACGGTTACCGATGCAAATGGCAAAAATGGTAACGCGACTATTATGGGCCAAAAACAACACGGTATGTTCGCTTCCGCACATCAGTATTTATGATTGTTACCGGTTATTCGGAAATGTTCGAAAGGATTTTGTTTATTGTCATATTCTCGCATTTGAAGACGAACGTATGAACCTGGAACGTCTATACCGATCCTAACGAGTTCACAAAGTCTTTGGAGGGATACAAGTCGGATCCTACGGGGTACTAGGCGAAATTTCTTTATCAACTAGAATATGCAACGAAGAAATCTTTTTGTTTATTGTCATATTCTCGCATTTGGTAACGAATGAATGAACCTAGAATGTCAATACCGGTCCTAACGAGTTCACAAATTCTTTGGAGGGATACAATTCAGATCCTACGGGGTACCAGGGGACGTTCTTATTCAACTAGATTATGCAAAGAAGAAAGTCATGTTCGTGAATTTTCGGAACCGAGAACATTCAATGAAGATTGATGACAGTTCCGCTCAGTGGAGGGAATTGGTGAACATTTGACGACAGTTTCTTTGAAGTGGAAAGAATCTGTTAAGGTTTAGAGATTTTACCAAAGAAATGGGGGGATAAAAATTTTCATTTGTTGAATTTCTTCGGTAAATTTCTAAACGCAATCACAGGTGGTAGAGTTTGTGGTTTTTCTGGTGATACAAGCGGTTCGGAGTGGAATGTTTTGCACAGACACATATTTGAGGATTTTAATTAATTCTCCAGCCAGCGTGAAGGGTTTTGCACGGAAACATACAGGTATCTAAAGTCGACAGTTGTTTCAAAGCGCTGTTTACTGAAGACCTGGGGGAATCTTTATAGAAGTTGATAGTTCAAGGCTGAAGACCTGCAGGATTCGGTTTTGGGTTTGATGCTTCTTTGGGATTTTACAGGGATCTGGGGGTAACTCAATTCGTTGAGTTTGCAAACGATGTGCTTGGTCAAGCTGACTTCCTGGGTACTGATGCTGAAGATCCGTAGTGCATTACGTGGTCGACTTCACAAAGGCGAGACAATGAGATCTGGATGTAGTTCAACTAAGCGTGCCGTTTGGTTGAGCTTGCAAGGGATACACTTGGTCAAGCTGACTTTCCTGAGTGTTGATGCTGAAGATTAAAGTGCATTACTTGGTCGATTTCACAAAGACGGTTTACAGAAGACAGTTCACCAGAAATCTCTATCAATGTAGTATGCTTGAAGATCAAGACTTGATGCAGCTTTTAAAGAATGGAACCTTTATCATATGCCGGTTGGAGTATTGGAAGATCAGCGGAAGATCGGTCAATTGATCCTTTTGAGGAAATTGCACAACACCCAACACGGATACGCGTACTTTGAGGGGGAAATATTATACAATGAGCATCAAGATACTACTTACCTGGATCATCGGTCAAGGGGGAATTTGTCAACGGACAGAGAAGATGAACACTTGACTGAAGATTGATTGCAGTTGCATTTTCAGCATTCGACAGCAACGGACAAGGGGGAATTTGTTGATGCAGATTTTGTGTCCGATGCTTGTCGAATAGATTAGTTATTATTTTACGCTGAATTTGTAATAGTTAGTGAAACGGTCTATCGAACATGTATAGACCCGCTCGTTTGAAGTGGTCAAACGAGAGGGTTATTCGGTTGACCGTGTGTGTGTTTGCTAGACAAGTTATGGTTGCTTATGTTGGTGTCGAAGGATAGGGCATCGAAGGATTGTTGATATCCTTCGATGAGCTCGAAAGATATCCATCGAAGGTTGAAGATGGACCTCGAAGGATATGGTATCCTTCGAGGCATGTGTGTATCTTTCGAAAGCTGGATGGTCGACAGATGATCTATCGACCAGTCAGTGTTATCCTTCGACTGTGCAACCTGTGTTTGGTATAAATACCAACACCTTGTCTTGTAAAACACAAGAGTGAGAGCACAAGTGTGTGCTAGAGAGTGAATGGAGGTTTGAGTCCTCACCGGGAGAAATCACCACTTGATTTCTCCCTGGATGTATACTTCTTTGGTATTAGTTCGGTTTCCATGTAATCGGGCCGACTTGTAATGTTTACTACCGGATTAATACAAAAGTTGTTTGTTTATCATCTCTTATCTCTTCCATCTATGAACATTATCATGAAAATCACGGATTGGATCCTGAAACACGGACCTACATCTCTCTCCTTTTCAATATATATTACATTTTCTCTCTCCTCCACTCACAACCACTTTCAATATATATTAAAAAAGTATAGGGGGTGAACAGTGTCCCCCTAAATATACAGATGAACAGTAACATTTTCTCTCTCCTCCACACACAACCACTTTTTATACTTCTTATATTTTAAAAACCCCACACACAGATTTTGGTGGTTTGGATGAGAATGCTCTTAATCTCTTTCTTGTTCCTGCTCAATCAACAATTTCATTGGTTTAGGCCTTAGAAATTTTCACAAATACAAGACAACATGTTTCACCTCCTAAATGTGGTAAAAACAAACTTAATATGTGCAGAATGATATAACTTCATAATTTAGCTTTATTATCTAAGTCGAAAAGGAATTGAAAGCTTGTGGAATATTCTCTAGACAATAACCATTATTATTCCCCAAATACAGTACAAAACATTACTAAATTTATGGATAATGACCCATCAAACTCCAATGGAATCTAACTGAAACAACATAAATGATAAACAAATTTAATTTAAACCAAGAACATATTACGCCAGCCACCTTCCTTTTCCACCAGTTCGGTTTAGTTTACCGCTCTACAGTCGAGCCTTACCTCTTGCCCACCACTGATGCTGCTCATCTTAATCATGGATTTCACAAATGCTTTCTGGAACTCTTGTTGTGAGCTAGCAAACTTTGAGACCAATGCTTTCGTCTTTGCCGAATTAATCAACGACTGATCAGAAGAGAATATACTCTTGCCTTGGAGAAGTAACTTATAATATCTATTGTCAAAAGTTGTGGGAGTCGCATCAAGATTTGCACCCGCATTTTTCGCTGTGTTTTTTGCAGGGCATACACTCTTTAAACTGGCTGCAAATGATGATTCCAGAGTCGGGTCAACACTTTGCTTTGAACTAAAGTTGTGTATCCTGTTCTGAAAGGATGAGCAATGAGCGAACCCAAGTGTATGTCCTCCTACACATTGGTCAGCAAATAATAATCTTTATTTCGTTTGCTTCAAAAAAGATTAATACAAGAAAAATAACATTTTGGGTGACACATTTATAAAACGTGTAACAAATTAGTTACTATATGTTTGTAAAATATATTCTTGAAGGATAAGAGTAATCTTTAAAACTATATCTTTTAGCTATAATTATAAGATAAATATTATTACTAAAGAGCAAAAAGTTTTGTTACTTTGTTTAAAATGGAGTCACTAAGAACCCGGATATCTGGACATTCTAGGTAAATCAACTCGTTAAAATAAACAGTTCCGGTTATCTGGAAATTTTAGGTAATATTTGGTCAATTACCTGATAGTGCAACTAAATCATCGATGGAAAGACCTCTTTGTGCAAAACTTTGTTGCAATTGGGATATATTGAATGTTGGAGCAGGTAATTGTCGTGTTTCGGTAGCTTTCGAAACTCTTCCATCCTTTCTTCCTTTTGGCACATCCCATGTTGGCCCTCCAGACTATATTCAAATCAAGTTTAAACTCGAAACGAAATTAATATCAAATTGTAAAATTTGTAAACTTTTAGTTATTAAAAAAAGATGCTTTACTAACCAAAGTGACTGCATCCCTTGCTGCTAATGCCTAGATATCTGCACAAGAGACAGTTTTAGGACATAAAGCCTCTACTGCTTTCTTGGCATGATCAATAACATAAAATGCATGCAAAGATATGTTTGGAGGTCCATCTTTCTCTGCTTTGTTCTTCCCGGTTGAGTTCAACAACACCGAACCATCACACCCCTACAAAGTTTTAAGTTTAGTAATCAACATTTAATCAAAATGATATATACTGTTTTGCATATGACATGTAAGTGGAAAAAGAAGAAGAAGAGTCACCCTAATGAAGCAATCATGGAAATGCATTCTTAGAAGTGCAGCAGGAACTGTTGGATCATTCAACATAGCTTTCTTGACAACACTTGTAATGGTTGATTCAGCATTGGGGCATGTTTGATCATAGTAATTAACACTTAGTGTATTAACCAAGTTAAATGGGCTAATCCAAAGATAATGACACTGAAAATAAGGTAAAACATGTTGGTGTTCTTGGCTGCCATTGGGTGATGTTTGAAGGTTGATGAAAAAGATTGAGAGGAAAGGTTGGCATTTATACGAGGAAGAAGAAGGCAATGTTAAGAGGTTGATGCATGAAGATGGAGTTGGCAAAATATGGTGAGCTGATATCTCTATTATAATTGTAGGTCCCTGTTTCGGTGGATGATTACGAACCTAAACCTTGTTATACCAACCCGCTAGCGAGTGCGGAATCCAAGCTAGCAAGCAAACCGAGTTAGTAGCAAGTAGAGAAACAAACACACAAAGATTCACCGATTAACACTAGTCGTATTAATGCAAATGAAGGTTTCGGTTACAAGCACAATGTTTACAAATCTAACATGTAAACTCTCAAGTGTGTGTGTGTGTGAGTTCCGACAGAATGCTCTCAACACTCTCTATCTCTCGGTGCAAATGGCAGAACTCTAGAACTAACTCACACTCAACATATGCATGGGTATATATACCCAGCTCAGCAGGTCTGCTCGAAGGATTCGACAGATGGTCCAAAGGATCATCTGTCGACCACATGTTACACGAAAGATCAGCATGGACCTCGAAGGATCATCCTTCGAGGTCTAATGGTTGAACCATGGTCGAACCATATCTTTCGATCACCTCGAAGGATCAGGTGTATCCTTCGAGGCTATCCTTCGATCAGAACAAACATCTTTCAACTGTTGTCCAAGTCAAACCGGAGGATGGTTGACTTGGTCAACTTACAACACAAATCAGGACATCGTTTATATCAGACCGAATACAGACAAAGTACAGACACAAGTGCACCAACAAACTCCCCCTTGGCTGTAGCTTTGTCTTTGATCTCTAAGCTTTGTCTTGTTCTCCCAAAAGTGTAGACTCGTCTTGAACTTCGACGATCTTTGGTCTTCAGGTCTTCAAGACTCTGATGTCCTTTCAAGTCTTCAATGTCGGAGGATTTTCAAAGTCTTCACGTCTTGAAAGTAGAGAGTGTATCAACAAACTACCCGTATCATGTAGAAAGTGTGTTGACAAACTCCCCCTTAACATAAGCTCCCCCTTGAGTTATGCTCGTGAAAAGACTTTATCTTTATGAAGTGAGATCCTTGTGGTGTTGATGATGGCCAGCGGCAACTCGATCATCTTCATCTTTTGAGCGCCTTCTCGTGGTGTCTTCATTCCAAAGCTTGTTGTAGGTCCCTTTTCGCGGAGGATTACGAACCTAAACCTTGTTATACAAACCTACTAGCGAGTGCGGAATCCAAGCTAGCAAGCAAACCGAGTTAGTAGCAAGAAGAGAAACAAACACACAAGTTCACCGATTAACACAACTTGTATTAATGCAATGAGGGTTCGGTTACAAGCTCAATGTTTACAGAAATGTTCTATAAACTCTCTAAGTGTGTGTGTGTGAGTCCTGGACAGAATGCTCTCAAAGCTCTCTATCTCTCGGGTGTTTCTGTCTGTGTGTTTTTCAACTGAACTCAACACATGCATGGGTATATATACCCAAACACATCAGGTCTGCTCGAAGGATTCGATAGATGGTCCGAAGGATCATCTATCGATCACAACATGTTCGAAAGATGAACATTGACCTCGAAGGATGATCCTTCGAGGTCTAATACTCGAAGCATATCTTTCGAGCACCTCGAAGGATCAACAGTATCCTTCGAGGCTATCCTTCAATACAGAACATCTGTCAACTGTTGACTAAGTCAAACCAGGAGGACGGTTGACTTGGTCAACTTACATGACTTATAAGGACATCGTTTACATCGTGACCGAATACAGACAAAGTACAGACACAAGTGCACCAACAAACTCCCCCTTGGCTGTAGCTTTGTCTTTATCTTCTATAGATGTAGACTTGTCTCGAACTTCGACGGTCTTGGGTCTTCGAGTTACCAAAACTCTGATGTCCTTTCAAGTCTTCAAAGTCGGAGGATCTTCAAAGTCTTCACGTCTTGAAAGCAGAGAGTGTATCAACAAACTACCCGTATCATGTAGGAAGTGTGTTGACAAACTCCCCCTTAACATAAGCTCCCCCTTGAGTTATGCTCGTGAAAAGACTTTATCTTTATGAAGTGAGATCCTTGTGGTGTTGATGATGGCCAGCGGCAACTCGATCATCTTCATCTTTTGAGCGCCTTCTCGTCGTGTCTTCATTCCAATGCTTGTCATCGACCATGTTCTCCTAGCCTTTAGAATCTGCACATGCAAGAAATCTAAACGCATAATGAGAACAACTGCTTGGAATATAGTATAAACAAATGACACACGAATGACCATGTCACAATCAAACACCGTCCGACAGTTTGAAAGTTTAAGTTTGTCAACTTTAGTTTTTAACTTTCAAACATGCAAATTTTTGACCGTTTATGAAGATTTAGTCAGTTAGGTTTTCGTTCAGGTTTCAGGTAACGAAGACTTGAGCTCCAACATCGTACGATCGAAAATAAAGTAGAAAGAAAATCTTTTTGGTTTTTATAAAGTATAAGACAACAATTTAAAATCCTTTGAGTGTTATCAAACGACATCACCGCTAATGTCGTGCTGATATGCACCAAACGACGAAACTGTTTAAAAGAAAAACAATAAAAGTTAAGCAATAAATAAATATATACAGACATTCTTTTTGCGAGTTTCGAGGGTAAGAGAATCATATCAGTGTACGGTCATGCCAAAACACTCTTGCTGTTCAGTTAGTTAACATTAAAATAAGCATCCTATAACAATTATCGGTATTGTTGTCCACTTAAGCTCAACTTATCAGATGTAATCATGGCGAGGGGATACGTTAAGGTATGATTTATACTTACCGACCGGTGTTCATCCACATCACGACACATTCCCGTATCAAGGTATGCACGAGAGTTCATCTTACCGGTGAGTATACCGATTATCATCTGTTTGACCGTATAAATTGTGAGATACTCACTTATTTTGATTTGAAAACAAGCCCTATGTGACATAATCACTTATTGATGAGGAACTTGATTTTCGTATGCATGAGGGCACAGGTGCAAGTCCGTGAACAGGTCAGTACTTCCGTACAGCAGAGAGACGAACTTGACACCCGGATAAATGTGATATTTTTATCACTTATTTGATTTGGACATGTGATTGTTTATCACTTATTGAGGTCGAATGCAGTATGTAATATGTACACGTATGTATAGTATCATGGAAGATCTAGACTTGCGTCCCCGTTATTTTTCGGTAAAAGATACAACCATGATACCCAGATGATAAGCAGCATAAAGACCGAATATCTCAGAACCTCGGCAATCTATCAAACGAAATTTCGGTACTAAGACCATATGCCAATGAATGGTTCCCACCTGGTCTTCAGTCGATTAAGATTTATATCACCCTGCACACTTTAAAATGATTGTGAGCCTACCGATACATCTTATATAGAGCTGCTTATCGTTTTTCATTTAAGGTTTAAAGAGGTTTGGATAGACCACTGATGTACTATCACTTTCTCTTTTGCTCGCCAGGAAACTCATTTTTGTTTTTCTATTGTTTTTGTGTTTTTGAATTTTTCGATGTTTTTGGATTTTCAGATTTTTGGATATACTCCCCCTAAAATCAATAAACTAAGATAAATTTAAAACACACAAAGATATTTTCAAAAATGATTTTCCGATGTTGGTTTACTCTTGTGCTTGACCTTAATGCCGTTTACCAAAATTAAGTTTTATCAGAAAAGATTTAACAAATTTTGGAAAAATGAGTTGGCATGTCGGTAAGCGGTGCGAACCATGACAACATTGATGAGTTTCACATTGAAACAATCACGTGTGAGGTGATATCCGAGATCAACGTGTCAGGTCAAAGAGTGCTGTACGAGATAATAACAATTCACAAAGCAGCTAAAATATCGACAAGTATAGGAGAGATTAAGGATTTAAAGGCGTATCCTGCAACTGTTCCGTGCATTGCAAGGAATCTAAGCACTCCCCCAACTTAATATTCACCCGGTGTGAACTTCAAGGTCGAATGTGCAGCTACTGAGAAATCTCTTGACAGCAACAAGCTCATAAACCTCCGGGTCCGGCTGGTCTTCCACATTTCACCAGCGAAGGTCTTGACTTTCTCTTTCAGAAATGGTGTGCGGATGTTCAATCCATGCAAAGGCATCGGCACACATTTCATTTTATTCGTTCCTGAGGACCCGATCAAAACCAGAATGACCAAGTTTTCGGCACGTTCTTCATATGGTCGAATTTTGCAACTTCATTCAGCCACATTTTCTTTTCATTCCTCTCTCTCCATCAAAGGCAACAATTTCTTCTGTCGCCTGACTTGTGCAAGGACATTCCACTATCAACAATCCTAAGACTATCAATAGTTCCTCCTGGAACTTCCTGCACACTCACTCAGAGATTAGTTGGAGAGGGGGACCCAAGCCATTGTGGTCTTGGGTCTTCCATTTTCATCAATGACAATAACTTCTTGTCTTTGATGGTTTGTAAATTGTGATGGTCCCCCTGATTCAGTAACCGATTTAGGTTTCCATGTCTGTTTTGTTTTATCAGTGTCATTCTTTAAAATTTTAACTTCATTACAGTTTGAAGTTTTTGAATTTGTTGATTTTACAGAAACAGATTGTTTTTGAACCACATCGGTTTTAATTGCTTTTTCAATCCTTTTGACCTGTTGGCGTTTCTGCTTCTTCTCCCTTTCTTTTACAAGTCGGGGATCTTGTTTTGTGGAAACAGATGGCTTACGGTCAGTCTTGTCACGGGGATCATCAACCTTCCCTTTTTGCTTATGAAGATAAGGGCAATTTCGAATTATATGCCCAATGGTTCCACACTCAAAACATGATCTTCGTTCAACATACCTCGAAGAATCATGTGTTCTCTTAGCCGATGATGTTGAACTTTGTGAACCCGAGGTACTAGGCTGTGAACTGTTTTGTTCATTTCTTTTCAAAACAGTAGCTTTCTTGACAAAATCTAAGTTAGATTTATTTTCAAACGTTTCAATTTTGTCCGTTCCCGTCGATTTCACAAAGTTAACATTTTTCTTCTTCTTTTGATTCGGCTTCTTCTGGACTTGAGCCGGTGCCTTTCCTTTGGGCTTGGTGTGATTTTGCTGTTTTGGCATTGCTGGTAATTTCTTGTTGCCAAATTGTTTTCGAACTTCAGCCTTTGGGATTGGAGGACACTGTGTAACTGTAACATGTGGTCCTTTCTTCCCCAAAAACTTACTTGTCGAATTTTCAAAGACTTTATCGATTAAGGATTGATTAACGTTCTTAATCGGAAAATCTTTGTCTGAGTAAATTTTATCATCACCAACCAAAGTGTACAGCAAGGTCACACTCTCCGACTCCTTCTCAGACGAGGACTCAGTTGCAACAGTCTTAGCGGGTGTGGTAGGGGGATCACATAGAATGTGATTCTCAAGAGGTATGTCCTCATTTTTTTACTACCGCATCAGACTTTGCTGGAGCAGCATCATCAGATTCATCATCTGAAGAATCAGCATCCTCAACCTCAACTGGAGGATCCTGTTTCTGTTCGGCAGTTACAGAAGTATCTGCTGACACATCCGAATCTGAGGATACTTCTTTCTGGTATCCGAGTCCTGCTGCAAACTCCTTCACATCAAGAGGAACAGATGGTTCGAAGAACACTCTATCCTCCTCATCAGGCATGGCATCATAATTGTGTCTGACTGGTGGTGGACATTTTTTGTAACCTATGCATGTGACATCCCGTTTTTCTTTCTGAACGTCAATGATGTGATCCAACACATAGCTAGAGCTCAAATAACTGTCTAGCTTAAGCTGGATCGCATCACTTTCCGTTTTGACACAAGCCATTTCCTTTTGCATCATCTCAAGGCGAGATATATACAAATTAATGTCCGTTTGTTTTCTGGAAACCATTTTAGTCAATTCAGTTTTATCTTTCTTTAATGTCTCAATCATTGACTTAAATTCTTTTTCATGGTTTTCATAAAACATATTGGCTTCTGTGCATTTTGAAAGATCCACAGTCAACTTCTGATTGTGGATGAATGTCACATCATATTTTTCTTGCAAAGCCTCGTGTTTGCTTTGCAATGCACACCACTCATCATTCAAGGAACCATGTTTGTCTTGCAAGTCAAACAAACTAGCTTGTAAAGCATCATGTTTGGCTTGCAACTCAGACATGCTTGCCTCAAACTCAGCACATTTAGCCTGCAAGCTATCACAGTTATCACAGTTTACAGCAATGGGTTCATCGACACATACCTGATTTGAAGAACTGTCGACATTAGCCATAAAGGCTGAATGGAGAGAAGACGAAGTACAAGCAGCTTGATCCATCAGAACAGATCTTCTTTGAGTTTCTGCTGCAGCTTCCTCCAAAAGTTCATCAATATCAGCATCAACTGAGACACCAGATGTCTCACCCATATTCTCATCGCCTGACCCAGATGAATTTTCATCAACACTCCTGCTGTAACCAGAAGAGTCTTCATCTTCAGAAGATTCACCTCCACTGGCGGAAGATTCTCCACCACTGGTTTTAACTACATCCTTCACAACTTGAGCAAAGCAAGCTGTACCATTAGGAGCATCACCACCAAACTGGATTGACCAGTCGCAACCTTCATCCATCTGAACTACAAGTGCCCGGTTGGCTTGATTGTTGACAGGCACTAATGTACGTTCATTATTCCTGTTCTGGTTCTGCTGGTTGCCCTGGTTTCTGAAGGGGTTCTGGTTTCCATGCTGTGCTGGCTTTGCACATTCCCGTTTAAAGTGACCCCGTTCACCACAGTTGAAGCATTTAACGGCCTGCTTATCGAAACCATACTTGGTGTCTCGCTTACTTTCCAAGCTGGTTCTTCCAGTACTTTCCATCCAATCCTTTGCTCTTCTCACAGCACTCGCAAAGGCCCACTTGATGTCCATCAAGTCCATCTCTTCTTTATCTATCTGCCGATAGTCTTCCTGTGTCAGATTAATGTTACCAATCTGACCTTCTATCAACCCACAGTACGCGCTCACTATAGTGTTAAGTAGCTCCATGTGTTCCTTGGCTACTTCTACACTGACTTTGGAAAAGCTTGAAGTATTGAGCTGAACTGTATTTGGCTTTGATTGTTGATCAGCAGATGATGTTCCTCCATAACATGCCCGTTGTTGTTGAGCAGGAGGAGGTGGAGGTGGTTGGATTGGATTTCCAAATATATCTGTGGTGGGAGGCGGCTTAACAGGAACTTGTATTGGATTGCCAAAACAATCTGTGCTTGTGACAAACGCCGTTTGAATTGGAGCATGTGAACCAGTTCTTGCAGACGAAGAGCTGGAAGTTCCATAATACATTTCTGGATTCTGTGGCAATGGAACTCTCTTCGCCTTCAATGTTTCCTCCTGATCCTTGTTTTCCAAAAGCTGCACGAAGTCGTTAAAACTTGTAGTTCTCAACGCTCCGTTATACTTAAGGATTTCCAAGAAACTACTCCATTGCGGAGGTAAGGCATCAGCAAACTTCTTTACCACCTCTGCTTGAGTTGTTGTAACTCCAAAATTGTTCAATTCAGTAAGCAGGTGATAGAACCGACTTGTCATGTCTCCCAGAGACTCCTTATCCAGGCAAGCGAAGCTGTCAAATTCTTTCTTGAGTAGATCATGACGCAGCTGACGTGTTGCTTCATTCCCTACTCCTCTTGTTTTCAACCCGTCCCACAACTTCTTAGTTGTCTTGAAGCTGACAAACTGGTGATAAATATCCTTGCTCAAAGCCTGGGTGAGAATGGCGTATGCTTTCTTTTCCAGATCATACGTTTTCTTTTTATCTTCGGGAAGATCAGCAAATGACGCAGTCTCTGAAGCAGCAACCTCTATGGCTTGATCGAAATCTGTGGTGAAACGTATCCACAGTTCCGTATTTTGACCAAGAACATATGTTTTAAACCTCTCAGCCCATCCTGGATATTCATTCAAACTCATCAGTTTTGGGGGTCGATTCAAACTTCCTGTTTCGCTTTCGCTTAATAAGATACTTTGTACACTCGGAGTTTGACCCGTTACTAATGCCCATTGATTTGATGGTAAAGCATTTACTTGTGAAGATGTAGATACTGGAGATTCGGCCCATGATGGTGATAGACTTGTACACGTGTATTTTCCACTATCAGGAGCCGGTGTACCCCACCATGAAGGAGTAACTCCTGAACTTGTATATTTACCACTATCTGGAGCAGGATTCCACCAACTCGGATTCATGATTGATAAGCAAAATAAATGCTAAGTGAATAATCCGAGAGATCACACAGCCGAACGATCCTGTTCGAAAGATCTGAAATCACAGAAACTTGTTAACAATAAACAGACCACAATCGAAAGATCAACTATTGTTCGAAGGATCAACAGTACTCGAAAGATTACTGTTGAGTCTTGAACAATAATTTCGAAAGATTCAAGAACTCGAAGGATTCCCTTTTGAAAGATCCTTATCTTTCGAGTCAAATCCCTATCTTTCGGACACTTATCTTTCGAATAGCTAACTTCCGAAGGATCACACTTGTTCGAATGATCAACAGTGTTCGAAGGATCACTGTTGACTTTCGAGCACTGGCTTCAAAAGACTCAAAATCTCGAAAGATTCACACTTGAAAGATCCTTATCTTTCGAGATAAAACAACTATCTTTCGAAAAGATTCCCTGATCGAAAAATATGTTTCGAACTTCGAAGGACTACTCGAAAGATGTTTATCTATCGAGCTGTCACTGATCGAAGGATGGTCTTTCGATGTCGAAGGATATCTTTCGAAGTCGAAGGATATCTTTCGAATGGGCACTGACACACTGACACAGATGTGACGGGTTGGTGAAAAGGTGATGGGTAGGTAAGTCAACTTTCGGCAGAAAGGATGTGCAGGCTGTCCTTTCACCACCAACTTTGAAAGTTTGCCAAAAATGACAACAACACCAGTCACCGGAATTTTGAACCGGAATATAGCCGGAAAATTCAAAATCACTTAAAACAATTTTTCAAGTTACCCAACCCCACTTTAAACACTCCCGGTTAGTTTAGACACGTTTTTACTCAAAGAAAAAGCAAGAAAACAAGTAAAAACAGGTGCAAAACCAAGTGTTTCAACACACCACAACTTGTAAAAACCCGGTTTTAAACAAGGTAAAGAGCCAAGCTCTGATACCACTTGTAGGTCCCTTTTCGCGGAGGATTACGAACCTAAACCTTGTTATACAAACCTACTAGCGAGTGCGGAATCCAAGCTAGCAAGCAAACCGAGTTAGTAGCAAGAAGAGAAACAAACACACAAGTTCACCGATTAACACAACTTGTATTAATGCAATGAGGGTTCGGTTACAAGCTCAATGTTTACAGAAATGTTCTATAAACTCTCTAAGTGTGTGTGTGTGAGTCCTGGACAGAATGCTCTCAAAGCTCTCTATCTCTCGGGTGTTTCTGTCTGTGTGTTTTTCAACTGAACTCAACACATGCATGGGTATATATACCCAAACACATCAGGTCTGCTCGAAGGATTCGATAGATGGTCCGAAGGATCATCTATCGATCACAACATGTTCGAAAGATGAACATTGACCTCGAAGGATGATCCTTCGAGGTCTAATACTCGAAGCATATCTTTCGAGCACCTCGAAGGATCAACAGTATCCTTCGAGGCTATCCTTCAATACAGAACATCTGTCAACTGTTGACTAAGTCAAACCAGGAGGACGGTTGACTTGGTCAACTTACATGACTTATAAGGACATCGTTTACATCGTGACCGAATACAGACAAAGTACAGACACAAGTGCACCAACACTTGTCATCGACCATGTTCTCCCAGCCTTTAGAATCTGCACATGCAAGAAATCTAAACGCATAATGAGAACAACTGCTTGGAATATAGTATAGACAAATGACACACGAATGACCATGTCACAATCAAACACCGTCCGACAGTTTGAAAGTTTAATAAATTTATCAATTTCAATTTTTAACTTTCAAAACTTTGCAAATTTTGACCGTTTATGAAGATTTAGTCAGTTCGGTTTTCGTTCAGGTTTCAGGCAACGAAGACTCGAGCTCCAACATCGTACGATCGAAAATAAAGCAGAAATAAAATATTTTTGGCTTTTATAAAGTTTATATTAAAACACTCCTAAAATCTTTTTGGTATTTTTGAGATTAAAAGACAACAAGTTAAAATCCTTTGAGTGTTATCAAACGACATCACCGCTAATGTCGTGCTGATATGCACCAAACGACGAAACTGTTTAAAAGAAATAATAAAAGTTAAGCAGTAAGTAAATAAATATATACAGACATTCTTTTTGCGAGTTTCGAGGGTAAGAGAATCATATCAGTGTACGGTCATGCCAAAACACTCTTGTTGTTCAGTTAGTTAACATTAAGATAAGCATCCTATAACAATTATCGGTATTGTTGTCCACTTAAACTCAACTTATCAGATGTAATCATGTTTAGAGGATACGTTAATGTATGATTTATACTTACTGACCGGTGTTCATCCACATCACGACACATTCCCGTATCAAGGTATGCACGAGAGTTCATCTTACCGGTGAGTATACCGAATATCATCTGTTTGACCGTATAAATTGTGAGATACTCACTTATTTTGATTTGAAAACAAGTCCTTTGTGATATAATCACTTATTGATGAGGAACTTGATTTTCGTATGCATGAGGGCACAGGTGCAAGTCCGTGAACAGGTCAGTACTTCCGTACAGCAGAGAGACGAACTTGACACCCGGATAAATGTGATATTTTATCACTTATTTGATTTGGACATGTGATTGTTTATCACTTATTGAGGTCGAATGCAGTATGAATTATGTACACGTATGTATAGTATCATGGAAGATCTTAGACTTAGTCTATTTATAGAAGCAACCATGATACCCAGATGATAAGCAGCATAAAGACCGAATATCTCAGAACCTCGGCAATCTATCAAACGAAATTTCGGTACTAAGACCATATGCCAATGAATGGTTCCCACCTGGTCTTCAGTCGGTTTAAGATTTATATCACCCTGCACACTTTAAAATGATTGTGAGCCTACCGATACATCTTATATAGAGCTGCTTATCGTTTTGCATTTAAGGTTTAAAGAGGTTAGGATAGACCACTGATGTACTATCATTTTCTCTTTTGCTCGCCAGGAAACTCATTTTTGTTTTTCTATTGTTTTTGTGTTTTTGAAATTTTTCGATGTTTTTGGATTTTCAGATTTTTGGATTTACTCCCCCTAAAATCAATAAACTAAGACAAATTTAAAAGACACAAAGATATTTACAAAAATGATTTTCCGATGTTGGTTTTACTCTTGCTTGACCTTAATGCCGTTTACCAATAATAAAAAGTCAAATCTTGATTTGTCAAAAGCTTTGGTAAATAAGTCGGCACGTTGGTCATCGGTGTGGACCTTAACAACATCGATTAGCCTTTTCTCAAAGCAATCACGTATGAAGTGATATTTGATTTCGATGTGTTTGGTCTTTGAATGCTGCACAGGATTTCTAGTGATATCTAAAGCAGCAGAATTATCAACGTAAATAGGAGTAGTTAGGAATTCAAAACCGTAGTCCCGCATTTGTTGTTGGATCCAAAGAACTTGGGAGCAACAACTTGAGGCAGCAATGTATTCAGCTTCGCATGTTGATGTAGCTACACACGTCTGCTTCTTGCATTGCCAGGTAACTAGGCGATTTCCTAAAAACTGACATCCAGCTGTTGTGGACTTTCCGTCGATTTTGCATCCGCCAAAATCAGAATCACTGAAAGCTACCAATTCAAAGTTATTATCCCTAGGGTACCACAGACCGGTGTCAGGGTATGCCTTCAAATAACGAAAAATCCTTTTAACAGCAGCAAGATGTGAGGCCTTCGGGTTGACTTGATATCTGGCAAGCAGGCACGTTGGGTACATGATGTCTGGCCTTGATGCTGTGAGGTACATAAGAGATCCGATCATAGCGCGATAGTTTGAGGGACTAACAGCTTCTCCCTTCAAATCTGGAGTAATTCCGTGATTAGTTGGCAATGGGGTACCAATGGGCGTTGCATCAGACATCTGGAACCGGTTCAAGATGTCACCAACATATTTAGTCTGATGGATGAATATCCCAGACTCCGTTTGTTGCACTTGTAGCCCCAAGAAGAAAGTCATTTCCCCCATAGCACTCATCTCGAATTTATCCTGCATGATGCGCTCGAATTCCCTACACAAGACATCATTAGTAGAACCAAAAATAATGTCATCAACGTATACCTGTACCAGAAGAAGATCTCCATCTTGTTCCTTGACGAAAAGAGTACAGTCGATAAGGCCCCGTCGAAAACCGTTCTCCAGCAGATAGTGTGATAAGGTTGCATACCAAGCTCGTGGTGCTTGATGAAGACCATAAAGAGCTTTGTTGAGCAACCAAACCCGATCGGGATGGATAGGATCCTCAAAACCTGGAGGTTGTTCGACGTACACCTCTTCTTCAACCACACCGTGTAAAAATGCACTTTTCACGTCCATCTGATAAACCTTGAATCCTTTGAAGGACGCATAGGCTAGAAAGATTCGAATTGCTTCGAGACGTGCCACTGGTGCATAGACTTCGTTGTAGTCGATCCCTTCAATCTGACGAAAACCCTGAACGACTAAACGAGCTTTGTTTCGGATAACAACTCCGCGGTCATCCTTTTTGCATTTGAAAACCCAACGGGTACCAATCTTCTTGTATCCAGCAGGTTTCTCTACAAGTTTCCAGACACCCAGCTTCTGGAATTGTTGCAGTTCTTCCTGCATTGCTTCAACCCAAGCATTATCTTTCAAGGCTTCTTTCCACGTTCTTGGTTCTTCTTGTGAGACATAACACGCGAAGGACCAGTCGTTTTGTTGCCCGGATTCTCGAATAGCTGCATACAAGCCTGCATTGTTGTTGTTTCGCAACATGTTTCTTGTTTGTACGCCACTTTGCACATTTCCAATGATGTTTTGTTGAGGATGGGTATTATGAATCCTTGTTTCTGGATTGTCTGGAACTGGAACATTTATACCCAGGTTGTTAAGATTAAGATCAACAACCAATTCAAGACCCGGAATTGACGAAGAGGATGATGCAGTAGTCTCAGCTGTTCTATGTGTATCCACTGGAGGAGTACCCTCTGAAGTACCATGAACTGCTGTTGTAGGAGCTTCTTGATCTGCATCTAGAAATTCATCATCCTCTGAAGATTCGTTCAATTCGTTTGCATCATGAAAATCCTCATTGTTGAGAGTATTATTGTTCACCGAAGAGGATGGTTCTTGATTCACAAGAATTGGACGAACCACCGGTGAAACTGTTGCATTGTCACTCTCGAAAAACATCCTAGCCGCAGCATTTTCTTCAACGGCTTCAACATTGATCGAATTGAAGAAGTCATCATACTCAAACATCCAAGGTTGACCCGGATTTTTGACTGGCAAGGTGTGCCTTTGTACTCTGACCTCAGACCATTCCTCGACCCTTTTAGTCTCTAGATTCCAGACTCGTAAGTTAGGGGTGGCATACCCAAGAAAGTATCCATCAATTGCTCTTGCCCCAAACTTTCCATTAGGATCGATGATTGTGCATGGAGCTCCAAACGGTTCTAGATAAGACAAATCTGGTTTCCGTTTCTGAAGAAGCTCAAAGCAGGTCTTGTTGTGTCTTTTTACTGTAAGGACTCTGTTCAATGTGTAACATGCAGAGGCCACAGCTTCAGTCCAGAATGGAATGGGTAACTGTGACTCTACCAACATTGTCCTAGCAGTCTCGATCAATGTGCGGTTCTTACGTTCAGCGACACCATTCTGTTGAGGAGTATAAGCTGCACTAAACTCATGAAGAATACCCTTTGAAGTGCAGAACTCCGTCATGGAATGATTTTTAAATTCAGTACCATTGTCGCTGCGTATCCGCCTAACCTTCAACTTATACAAATTCTCAATCTGAATGATCAAGTTTTTGATAATGCCAAAGGTTTCACTCTTGTGTGCCATGAACGCAACCCAAGAAAATCTTGAATAATCATCAGTAACCACGAGGCAGTATTGATCACCCCGAATACTCTTGTGCTTGACAGGACCGAACAAATCCATGTGCAAACGTTCAAGAGGAACTGCCACTGTGTTGATCTTCTTTGTAGGATGCTTCTTCTTTGTTTGCTTTCCTTTCTGGCACGAAACACAGATGTCTTGAAGATGGAAATTTTTGAGGGGAACACCATTCACCAATTCATTTGAAACCAAATGATTCATTTTGCGTAAGTGAATGTGACCCATTCGTCTGTGCCAAGAGATAGTGTCTTTTTCTGTGGCTTTGGAAACGAAACAAGTTGCTTGTGCAGACGTAGTAATAGCCTGGCTCATGTCAAGGACGTACAAATCATTTATCCTTGGAGCCGACAAGAGAATCCATTCTTTTGGAATTTTGAAGCCGGGTTTCAGCACGTAACATCCATTAGCATCAAAGTGTACTGAAAATTTCTTGTCACAAATTTGAGAAACACTAAGAAGATTGTGATCAAGTTGTTGCACAAAATTGATCTTGTCAAAGCTGACAATCCCGTTAGATATCATTCCTTCTCCCGTTATATATCCACCTTTATCTCCAGCAAAAGCAACATAACCTCCTCTAATAGATTTAACGTCGTAGAGAAGCTTCATGTCGCCTGTCATGTGCCTGGATGCCCCACTATCAACAATCCAATGACTACTGATAGTTCCTCCTAAAGCACCCTGCACATGAACTCAAATGAATTAGTTGGAGATGGGGACCCAAGCCATTGTGGTCTTGGGTCTTCCATTTTCATCAATGACAATCACTTCTTGTCTTTGATGGTTGGTGAATTGTGATGGTCCCCCTGATTCAGCAACCGTTTTTGGTTTCCAAGTCTGTTTGGTTTCACCAGTGTTTTTCTTTAAAATTTTAACTTCTTGATGATTTGAAGTTTTAGAATTTTCTGGTTTTACAACAACAGATTGTTTATGAACCACATCGGTTTTAATCGCTTTTTCAATTTTCTTGACCTGTTGCCGTTTCTGTTTCTTTTCCCTTTCTTTTACAAGTCGGGGATCTTGTTTTGTGGAAACAGATGGCTTACGGTCAGTCTTACCACGGGGATCATCAACCTTTCCTTTCTGCTTATGAAGATATGGGCAGTTTCTAATAATGTGCCCAATGGTTCCACACTCAAAACATGATCTTCGTTCTACAAACCCCGAAGAATCATGTGATCGTCTAGCCGATGATGTTGAACTTTGTGAACCCGAGGTACTAGGTTTTGAACTACTTGGTTCATTTCTTTTCTCGACAAAAGCTTTCTTGACAAAATCTAAGTTAGATTGATTTTCAAACTTCTCAATTTTGTCTGTTCCCGTCGATTTCACAAAGTTAACATTCTTCTTCTTCTTTTGGTTCGGCTTCTTTTGCACTGGAGCCGGTGCTTTACCTTTGGGTTTGGTGTGATTTTGCTGTGTTGGCACTGTTGGCAATTTCTTGTTGCCAAATTGCTTTCGAACTTCAGCCTTTGGGATTGGAGGACACTGGGTGACTGTAACTTTAGGTCCTGCCTTTCCCAAGAACTTACTCGTCGAATTTTCAAAGACTTTGCAGATTAAGGATTGATTAACATTCTTAATGGGAAAATCTTTGTCTGAGTAAATTTTATCATCACCAACTAGAGTGTACAGCAAATTCACACTCTCCGACTCCTTCTCAGACGAGGACTCAGTTGCAACAGTCTTAGCGGGTTTGACAGGGGGATCACATAGAATGTGATTCTCAAGAGGTATGTCCTCATTTTTGACTACCGCATCAGACTTTGCTGGGACAGTATCGTCAGATTCATCATCAGACGAATCAGCATCCTCAATCACAACTGGAGGATCTTGATTCTGTTCAGCACTCACAAATGTATCTGCTGACACATCTGAATCTGAGGATACTTCCTTTTGGTATCCGAGTCCTGCAGCAAACTCCTTAACATCTAGAGGCACAGAAGGTTCAAAGAAAACCCTGTCCTCTTCATCAGGCATGGCATCATAATTATGTCTCACTGGAGGTGGACACTTCTTGTACCCTATGCATGTGACATCTCTCTTTTCCTTCTGAACGTCAATGATGTGATCTAACACATAGCTAGAACTCAAATAACTGTCTAGCTTGAGTTGGATCGCATCACTTTCGGTTTTCACACAAGCCATCTCTTTTTGCATACTCTCAAGGCGAGATATATACAAATTAATATCAGTTTGTTTTCTTGAAACCATTTTAGTCAATTCAGTTTTATCTTTCTTTAATGTTTCAATCATTGACTTAAATTCTTTTTCATGATTTTCATGAAACATGTTGGCTTCTGTGCATTTTGAGAGATCCACAGTCAGTTTCTGATTGTGGAGAAAGGTCACATCATATTTTTCTTGCAAAGCGTCATGCTTACTTTGCAAGTCACTCAAATTTTCATTCACAGTAGTATGTTTGTCTTGCAAGTCAAACAAACTAGCTTGTAAAGCATCATGTTTGCCTTGCAACTCAGACATACTTTTCTCCATTTCAGCACATCTAGCATGCATCCTAGCACATTCATCACAACTAACAGCAGTGGGTTCATCGACACATACCTGACTTGATGAACCGTCGACATTAGCCATAAAGGCTGAATGGAGAGAAGACGAAGTATAAGCAGCTTGATCCACCAAAATAGATCTTCTTTGAGTTTCTGCTGCAGCTTCCTCCAAAAGTTCATCAATATCTGCGTCGATTGCTGCATTCGATGTCTCACCCACATAATCATCACCAGAATTGGATGATTCTTCATCAGCACTCCTGCTATAACCAGAAGAGTCTTCATCTTCAGACGATTCACCACCACTGGCAGAAGATTCTCTACCACTGGTGTGAGCTAGCTCCTTCACAATCTGAGCAAAACATGCTGTTTCATCAGGAGCATCACCACCCAACTGGATTGACCAGTCACAACCTTCATCCACCTGAACTGCAAGTGCTCGGTTGGTTTGGTTATTTGCAGGCACCAATGAACGCTCAGTGTTCCTGTTCTGATTCTGCTGGTTGCCTCGGTTTCTGAAGGGATTTTGATTCCCGTGCTGTGCTGGCTTTGTACATTCCCTTTTAAAGTGGCCCCGTTCACCACAGTTGAAGCATTTAACCGCCTGCTTATCGAACCCATACTTGGTGTCTCGCTTGCTTTCCAAGCTGGTTCTGCCGGTACTTTCCATCCAATCCTTTGCTCTTCTCACTGCACTCGCAAAGGCCCACTTGATATCCATCAAGTCCATCTCTTCCTTATCAATCTGCCTGTAATCTTCTTGTGTCAGATTAATGTTTCCAATCTGACCTTCTATCAGCCCACAGTACGCGCTCACTACAGTGTTAAGCAGCTCCATGTGTTCCTTAGCTACTTCTACACTGATTTTAGAAAAGCTTGACGTGTCGAGCTGCACTGTACTTGACTTTGATTGTTGACCTGCAGCAGATGATGTTCCTCCATAACACGCATATTGAGGTTGTTGAGCAGGAGGAGGAGGAGGTGGTTGTATTGGATTTCCATACAGATCTGTGGTTGGAGGTGGCTTTACAGGAACTTGCACTGGATTGCCATACACATCCGTGCTTGTGACAAACGCCGTTTGAAGTGGAGCATGTGAACCGGCTTTTGCAGATGAAGAAGTGGAGGTGCCATAATACATCTCTGGATTCTGTGGCACTGCGACTCTCTTTGCCTTCAACGTTTCTTCCTGATCCTTGTTCTCCAGAAGCTGCACGAAATCGTTGATATTTGTGGTTCTCAGCGTTCCGTTATACTTCAAGATTTCCAGGAAGTTGTTCCATTGAGGAGGCAATGCATCGGCAAACTTCTTTACCACCTCTGTTGGAGTCGTTGTGACTTCAAAGTTGGTCAGCTCAGTAAGCAGGTGATAGAAACGGCTTGTCATATCTCCTAAGGACTCCTTATCCATACATGTGAAGCCATCGAATTCTTTCTTCAGTAGATCTCGTCTTAGTTGACGTGTGGCTTCATTACCTACTCCTCTCGTCTTCAATGCATCCCACAGCTTCTTCGTTGTCTTGAAACTGACGAACTGATGATAAATATCCTTGCTCAGTGCTTGAGTGAGAATAGCGTATGCTTTCTTTTCTAAGTCATACGTCTTCTTTTGATCATCAGGAAGATCGGCAAATGTAGCTGTCGAAGAAGCAGCAACCTCGATAGTTTGATCGAATTCCGTAATGAACCGCAACCACAACTCTGTATTTTGACCAAGAATGTATGTATGGAAACGATCAACCCATCCTGGATATTCATGAAGATGCATCAACTTTGGAGGCCTGTTCAAACTTCCGGTTTCACTTTCGCTTAGAAGAAGACTTTGAATACTCGGAGTTTGATTTGAAACAAACGCCCATTGACCAGCTGGAGTGGCATTTGTTTGTGAGGATGTAGATACTGGCGATTCGGCCCATGATGGAGATTGACTGGTATTCATGTATTTTCCACTGTCTGGAGCCGGACTTCCCCACCAACTCGGATTCATGATAAATAAGCAAAATAAATGCTAAGTAAGAATGATCCGAAAGATAACACAACCGAAAGATCCTGGTCGAAAGATCTGAAATCACAGAAACTTGTTAGCAATAAACTGATCACAGTCGAAAGATCGATTTATTGTTCGAAGGATCAACAGTATTCGAAAGATTACTGTTGACTCTCGAACAATGACTTCGAAGGATTCAAGAGCTCGAAGGATTCCCTTTTGAAAGATCCTTATCTTTCGAGTTAACTCTTTATCTTTCGAATAACAGATCTCGAAAGATTCACCAGTACGAAGGATCCTAATCTTTCGGACACGAATCTTTCGAAAAGATTCCTCTGTCGAAGGATATGTTTCAGACTTCGAAGGATGGGTCGAAGGATATAAATCTTTCGAGCCCTCCTTGATCGAAAGATATCGAAGGATGATCTTTCGATGTCGAAAGATATCTTTCGAGAGCTCTGACACAATCTGATCTGATGTGAAAGGTTGGTGAAAAGGTGACAGGTTGGTAAGGTCAACTTTCGGCAAAAGGTATGGTCAGACGTACTTTCCCACCAACTTTGAAAAGATTGCCCAAAAAGGAAAAACCTTATCTTCACACTAGTCACCGGAAAACTTGATCGGAACTTGACCGGAAATACCAAGTTACTTAAAAACAATTTTTCAAGTTACCCAACCCACTTTAAAACACTCCCGGTTAGTTTAGACACGTTTTTACTCAAAGAAAATGCAAGAAACTTAGTAAAAACAGGTGCGAAACCAAGTGTTTCAACACACCAAAACTTGTAAAAACCCGGTTTTAAACAAGGTAAAGAGCGAGGCTCTGATACCACTTGTAGGTCCCTGTTTCGGTGGATGATTACGAACCTAAACCTTGTTATACCAACCCGCTAGCGAGTGCGGAATCCAAGCTAGCAAGCAAACCGAGTTAGTAGCAAGTAGAGAAACAAACACACAAAGATTCACCGATTAACACTAGTCGTATTAATGCAAATGAAGGTTTCGGTTACAAGCACAATGTTTACAAATCTAACATGTAAACTCTCAAGTGTGTGTGTGTGTGAGTTCCGACAGAATGCTCTCAACACTCTCTATCTCTCGGTGCAAATGGCAGAACTCTAGAACTAACTCACACTCAACATATGCATGGGTATATATACCCAGCTCAGCAGGTCTGCTCGAAGGATTCGACAGATGGTCCGAAGGATCATCTGTCGACCACATGTTACACGAAAGATCAGCATGGACCTCGAAGGATCATCCTTCGAGGTCTAATGGTTGAACCATGGTCGAACCATATCTTTCGATCACCTCGAAGGATCAGGTGTATCCTTCGAGGCTATCCTTCGATCAGAACAAACATCTTTCAACTGTTGTCCAAGTCAAACCGGAGGATGGTTGACTTGGTCAACTTACAACACAAATCAGGACATCGTTTATATCAGACCGAATACAGACAAAGTACAGACACAAGTGCACCAACAATAATGGTGTTTGATCGATAAGGGGGAGTTGTTAATTGTTTATGATTTGTAGGATAATGCTTAAATATTCTAGACCCATTTAGAATGTATTACTTAGAATTCTACTGAATGTAATACAATTATTGTTATATATAATAATAGGGGCCGGGCTTAATATTTTGATAGCAGACTTGGACTTTTTCCCAATTGGCATCCAATATGTTTCCAAACAAATACTCTTTGGTTAAAGTGGTTGAAGTCTTGCACCAATCATAACTAACTCATTGTTATTGTATTGTTTTTGCACTCTAGATTTTTTCCACCTAATCTACCAAAACACTCCAAAAAAAAAAAATGAAACAAATTAAAAAGAAAAACCTCAATAGAAAAACTATATTTGAGTGAATTGCATTGCATTGTTTAAAAAAAAATATTGAAATCTTAGTGTTGTGTTCTTTGAGCATACTTATTAGATTTTACAAACGGCTAAATTTTTGGCTAAAATAATAATCCTTTATCCCTAAAAAAATAATAATGGGCCATGTTATGAATTAATGGAATTTTGCATTACATTACATTTTCAGATAAAATTAATCTTGGTTTTGAAGAAGAAGAAGCTATTAGACCATCTCCAATGCATAATCAAAATTTTTGCAAAAAGTGCTCCACGTCATCTTTTTTCTATTTCTCTTTCTTCATTAAAAACCTCACTACTCATAAACTTGATTCTCTGTCTACAAATACATGCACTTAACCAAGAACATTTCTACCCTCTCTCTACTCTCTTCTCCAACTCATCATCCATGTCACAAATGCACCTCAAATACATTGCATTGGGTTTGGTCTTAGTTCTCTACCTTGATTTCGAAGAACAATAACAAAAGAACTTTGAAATGTGTGCATAGGTGGAACCTTACAAACATGGGAAACTATTCCTTGGAATAAGTCTCACAACCAATCCAAAAGTTAGGAAAACTTATTAATTTCTTATTATGTATCGTCATAACTCTATGCTACTCAAGGAATTTGCAAACGAAAGAGGTAGATTGCAATGTATGTCAAAGGACATCCACTTCCTCCTTGTGCAAACACGGGCATGAATAGCGTACCTAGTTATTTTTGGAACCACCAGTTCTAGCGTATTAGTTGCTACGAAAATAACAAAGAGAATATAACACATGTGAAAAGTATGGAGGTTTTGATAGACAAATAAAACTAAGTGTAGAAAACAATTATTCTCTATACCTCTTTACTAATACTGTGGTTGATGTGTCTATACTCTTTATGGTCACATCTATATATTTATGATGTACAAAACTTTATAATTTTTAATTTCACTGGTTTCGGCCTTAACAAGTTTCTATCATCCCACTATAAACGTTAGTATTCTCCAATAATCTCTTGCTTGTTCCTGCTCAATCAACAATTTCATTGGTTTAGGTCTTAGAAATTTTCACAAATACAAGACAACATGTTTCACCTCCTAAATGTGGTAAAACCAAACTTAATATGCGCAGAATGATATAACTTCATAATTTAGCTTTATATCTAAGTCGAAAACGAAAGCTTGTGGAATATTCTTTAGACAATAACCATTATTATTCCCCAAATACAGTACAAAACATTACTAAATTTATGGATGATGACCCATCAAACTCCAATGGAATCTAACAGAATCAACATAAATGATAAACAAATTTAATTTAAACCAAGAACATAATACAGCCAGCCACCTTCCTTTTCCACCAGTTTGGTTTAGTTTACCGCTCTACAGTCGAGCCTTACCTCTTGCCCACCACTGATGCTGCTCATCTTAATCATGGATTTCACAAATGCTTTCTGGAACTCTTGTTGTGAGCTAGCAAACTTTGAGACCAATGCTTTCGTCTTTGCCGAATTGATCAACGACTGATCAGAAGAGAATATACTCTTGCCTTGGAGAAGTAACTTATAATATCTATTGTCAAAAGTTGTGGGAGTCGCATCAAGATTTGCACCCGCATTTTTCGCTGTGTTTTTTGCAGGGCATACACTCTTTAAACTGGCTGCAAATGATGATTCCAGAGTCGGGTCGACACTTTGCTTTGAACTAAAGTTGTGTATCCTGTTCTGAAAGGATGAGCAATGAGCGAACCCAAGTGTATGTCCTCCTACACATTGGTCAGCAAATAATAATCTTTATTTCGTTTGCTTCAAAAAAAAATACTACAAGAAAAATAACATTTTGGGTGACACATTTATAAAACGTGTAACAAATCAGTTACTATATGTTTGTAAAATATATTCTTGAAGGATAAGAGTAATCTTTAAAACTATATCTTTTAGCTATAGTTAAGATAAATATTATAAAGAGCAAAAAGTTTTGTCTTGTTTAAAATGGAGTCACTAAGAACCCGGATATCTGGACATTCTAGGTAAATCAACTCGTTAAAATAAACAGTTCCGGTTATCTGGAAATTTTAGGTAATATTTGGTCAATTAATTACCTGATAGTGCAACTAAATCATCCATGGAAAGACCTCTTTGTGCAAAACTTTGTTGCAATTGGGAAAGATTGAATGTTGGAGCAGGTAATTGTCGTGTTTCGGTAGCTTTCGAAACTCTTCCATCCTTTCTTCCTTTTGGCACATCCCATGTTGGCCCTCCAGACTATATTCAAATCAAGTTTAAACTCGAAACGAAATTAAAATCAAATTGTAAAATTTGTAAACTTTTAGTTATTAAAAAAAGATGCTTTACTAACCAAAGTGACTGCATCCCTTGCTGCTAATGCCAAGATATCTGCACAAGAGACAGTTTTAGGACATAAAGCCTCTACCGCTTTCTTGGCATTATCAATAACATAAAATGCATGCAAAGATATGTTTGGGGGTCCATCTTTCTCAGCTTTGTTCTTCCCGGTTGAGTTCAACAACACCGAACCATCACACCCCTACAAAGTTGTAAGTTTAGTAATCAACAATTAATCAAAATGATATACTGTTTTGCATATGACATGTAAGTGGAAGAGGAAGAATAATCACCCTAATGAAGCAATCATGGAAATGCATTCTTAGAAGTGCAGCAGGAACTGTTGGATCATTCAACATAGCTTTCTTGACAACACTTGTAATGGTTGATTCAGCATTGGGGCATGTTTGATCATAGTATTTAGAGCTTAGTGTATTAACCAAGTTAAGATGGGCTAATCCTAAGATAATGAAACTGAAAATAAGGGAAAGCATGTTGGTGTTCTTGGCTGCCATTGGGTGATGTTTGAATGTTGATGAAAAAGATTGAGAGTAAAGTTGGTATTTGTAAGAGGAAGAAGAAGGCAATGTTTAGAGGTTGATGCATGAAGTTGGAGTTGGCAAAATCAGGTGAGCTGATATCTTTATTATATTAATGGTTTTGATAGAAAAGGGGGAGTTGTTAATTGTTTATGATTAGACCAGATAATGCTTAAATATTCTGCAGATCTTAAGTTAATTTTTGATCTTTTTTTAGACAAACCCTATATTTCGTTTATAATTTTTATCACTATGTAAAAAGATTTGCTAGACCCCTTTCAAATTCCCTAATCGTAACAACTTAAGGATGACGAACCGGGAATAATTCGACTCGTTTGGAACAACCTATTTTGACATGTAACTCAATCACATTATCATTAGTATGTACAATTTAACTCCTATTTAACAAGATTGCTGGAAAATGTAGTATTGCTTGTTTCCTTGACTTGTTAACTCAAAATAATATAACTTAAAGAAATGTAAATACTTATCAGAAGTGACTTGGTTAATATTTTCTTGCTTGATGGACAATTCTATGATATTGACCCATATCTATAATTAATAAATTATAGTATAAAACATCGAATTCTATAAATTATGATATATAAATGATAATATTTTTACAGATGACTTGGAAATTAACCCATTGGCATCCAACTATGTTAGGGTGGTTGAAGTTTTGCACCAATCTTAACTAACTCATTTTTAGTGTATTGTTTTTTGCACACTAGATTTATTCCACCTAGTCTACCAAACCACTCCAAAAAAGGAAAAGAAAACAAAACTGGATTGAAAACTATAATTGAGTGAATTGGATTGTATATAACATATTGAAATCTTAGTGTTGTGCTCAAATTGGATTGTATATAACATACTGAAAATCTTAGTGTTGTGCTAATTTGAGCATGCATGTTAGATATGAACCAAGCACTTATCATTGCCTAAACTAGCAAGCTAATAGTTAATAAAGGTATTGGATCAACATATTTCATGCATTTTATTGAAATATTATAATTACAATTATACAATAGTATGACGGGTGTATCTTTAGATTTCATAATTTCAATAGTATGAATTTTAATTAAAAGTTACAAAAGAAAAAAAAGAAACAAACGGCTAAAGTATTGGCTAAAACAATAATCCTTTATCCCTCAAAAAAAATTAAAATATATAATAACAATGGGCCATGTCATGAATTAAAGAAATTTTTGTATTACATTATAAAATAAATCTTGATTTTGAAGAAGAACAAGCTATTAGTTCTTTTACCTTGATTTCAGAGAATAATAACAAAAGAACTTTGAAATGTGTGGAGGGGTAGAACCATACAAACATCCTTGGAATAAGTCTCACAACCAATCCAAGTGTTAGGAAAACTTATTTTCAAATTATGTATCGTCATAGTTCTATGCAACTCAACAAATTTGCAAACGAAAGAGCTAGATTGCAATGTATGTCAAAGGACGCCAACTTCCACCTGATGCAAACGCCAGCATGCATAACGTACCTAAAAGTGTTTATGGATCAAGAATAATTCGTGTCCTCCATTCAATAATAACATCCCTTTAAATAGGGGTAGATACAATACAAGAGATATGGAAACATATCAAATACATAATTATCTCCTAATATAATGGATACATAATATTTACATATTCTAATAGTCCCCCGCAGTTGAAGCGTGATATGGATGAACGCGCAAACTGGATAGAAATTCTTCAAAAAGCGTGCGAGGAAGACCCTTAGTAAAAATATCCGCATATTGCGAGGAGGAGGGCACGTGTAAAACTTTAACATGACCAATCTGTACCTTTTCCCGAACGAAGTGAATGTCCATTTCAACATGCTTTGTACGCTGATGTTGCACGGGATTTGCTGAAAGGTAAACCGCGGATACATTATCACAGTAGATGATGGTGGCCTTTAAGATTGGGACACGAAGTTCAAGAAGAAGGTTCCGAAGCCAGCTGGTCTCGGCCACCGCGTTAGCAACGCCACGGTATTCAGCTTCGGCACTAGAGCGGGAAATGGTGGGCTGGCGTTTAGACGACCATGAGATGAGATTATCACCCATAAAAATGCAGTACCCAGATGTGGAGCGCCTAGAATCAGGGCAGCCCCCCCAATCCGCGTCAGAATAGGCAATAAGAGAGGATGTGGAGGAGGCCGACAAGTGTAGGCCGAAACCGATAGTGCCCTGAAGGTAACGAAGTATCCGCTTAAGAAAGGCAAAGTGTGGCTCCCGTGGGGCATGCATAAATAAACAAACTTGTTGTACCGCGTAAGTGATGTCAGGTCTTGTAAATGTGAGATACTGAAGAGCGCCCGCTAGACTGCGGTAAAGAGTGCCATCTGTAAGCAGATCCCCATCATTAGCGCCTAATTTGGAACCTGTGTCGCATGGAGTGGCGCAAGGTTTACACCCGGTCATGTTCGCTCGGTGTATGATGTCCCGAGCGTATTGTGATTGGGACAAGAACAACCCGGTAGAGTCCCTCGTAACAGTGATCCCCAGAAAATGATGCAACGGACCTAAGTCTGTCATAGCAAACTCCCGCGATAGCATAGTAATGATTGACGTTAGAAGAGTCGAATCAGAGGCGGTCACGACAATATCGTCGACATACAATAATAAGTATGCCGTAGAAGTCCCATGTTGATATATAAATAGCGACGAATCACATATACTGCTGCGGAATCCTCGGGACAACAAATGGGTCGAAAAACGGGTATACCATGCACGAGGGGCTTGCTTGAGACCATATAGAGATTTCTTTAGGCGACAAACATGATTCGGACGTTGACTGTCAATAAAACCCGGTGGCTGATACATAAACACTGTTTCTTCTAAGTGACCATGCAAGAAAGCATTTTTGACGTCGAGTTGGTGAATGGGCCATGCCCGAGAGACCGCCAAACTTAAAACTGTGCGAATGGTGGCGGGTTTGACGACTGGACTAAACGTATCATGACAGTCGATGCCAACCGTTTGAGATTTGCCATTTACCACTAACCGAGCTTTGTAGCGCTCGAGAGCGCCGTCGGATTTAAATTTATGTCTAAAGAGCCACATGCAACGTGTAATGGGCACCCCCTCCGGTCGCGGTACCAATTCCCATGTCTGATTTTCCTGCAAAGCATTAAACTCATTGTTCATAGCCATAAGCCAATTAGGATCTAGAAGGGCTTTGAGGTGGGATGTGGGAATGGGTGAGATGTTATGGTTGACGGAAGGAGCAGTAAGATTAAATTTTGGATTAGGCTTGGAGATTCCAGCCTTGGATCGAGTATATATGTGGTGACGGTTGGAAGTGGATTGGGCCGCTGGGGAAGAAGGCGGTGAGTGATTTGGTGAATGCGGTTGAGGTGGGGTTGGGTTAACAGTGGGCTGGGTAGTGAAAGGCGGGTTGGGGACGGGTTGGTTTGGGCCGATAGGAGTGGGCTGGGTAGTGGAAGGCTGGTTGGGGACGGGTTGGGTTGGGCCGATAGGCAGGTGGGCCGAAGGTGGGTATGGTGCGGCTGTGGGTATCGGAGCGAAGAAAGGGTAGGTTTCATCATCGAGGAAGTGATAAGCGTCGGGCGGGGTGGTGATGTCGGAGGGAAAGTCGTGCTCGTCAAAAATCACATGACGAGAAATATGGACCCGACCAGTGAGGGGATCCATGCATCGATACCCACGAAAATTTGGCGGGTAGCCCAAAAAGATGCATCGGGTAGACCGGGGTGAGAGTTTATGGGGTTGAGTGGCAGAGGCGTTCGGGTAACAGGCGCACCCAAAAACGCGAAGATGATCATAGGTTGGATGTCTTTGGTAAAGGGCGAAGGCCGGGGTGTGATGGTTGAGCTTAGGGGTAGGAAGAATATTGTGAAGATAGGTTGCAGTGTGGAGAGCTTCAACCCAAAATGTGGGTGGAAGACGAGCATGGGTAAGTATTGCACGGATAATATTATTAAGGCGTCGAAGCATTCGTTCGGCCTTGCCGTTTTGTGGTGAGGTCTGGGGGCATGAGAAATGAAGAACCATGCCTTGTTGAGCGGCAAATTGCTTGAAGCTGTGATTGTCAAACTCACCACCCAAGTCACATTGAAACGTTTTAATGAGACGGTTAAATTGAGTGTGGATTAGTCTATGAAATTTAGCAAAGGTAGGAAACGTTTCGGATTTAAATTTAAGTGGGTAGACCCAAACATGTTGTGTGAAATTGTCAATAAGCACCATGTAATATTTGTAACCGCTTTTACTTAAAACCGGGGATGTCCACAAATCACAATGTACGATGTCAAAGGGAGCAAACGTAATAGACTTTGAATCATTAAAAGGTAATCGTTGACTATTAGCAATTTGACAAGAAGAACAAATGGACTGACTAGTAGTCTTATTACAATGAATGAAATTATGACTAGACAAAAAATTCAAAATAGTTGCGCCAGGATGACCAAGTCGGTTGTGCCACGGGGTGGGTTGAGAAACGGAGGCCAAAGCAAATGAAGGTGGCGTAAGAGGATAGAGGTCCCCCGTGCTATCATGGCGCGAAAGGAAGGTGCCCGTCTTGAGGTCCTTCAAAGAAAAACCAAAAGGGTCAAATTCAATACTAACTTGGTTATCACGAGTGAATTTACGAACAGAAAGTAAATCTTTGATAACAGTGGGTGAGTGTAGGACATTATTAAGTTGGTAGGTTTTGGTTGAGACAGTGTGTAGGGAATTTCCAGATCCTGTAATTGGTAATTTATGGCCATTCCCAACAAGAATAGTGCTTGAAGAAAAAGACAAGGGAGTAGAAATTTTACCGATATTGGAGGTGATGTGAGAGGATGCTCCGGTGTCCATGTTCCACGAGGTGTCCGGGTTATTGATCTGCATCATGGAGAGAGCCGTGCCGATGTCCGTTGGGTTTAATGCATTAAAAACATTCGGGTCGTGGAACTGGGTAGGGGTGGGAGGCTGCTGGGTTAATGGCTGCATTTGGGCCTGTTGGTAAGCAAGATGGGCCTGGTTGTATTGGGGTTGGGGGTAAGGAGGAGGTGGTTGATTAGGGGCCCAAGCTTGTGAGGGGTAAGGGGTAGGCGGTGTGTTCCAGGAGGGGAAAGGGGCCGGAGATTGCTGTGGGCCGTAAGCGGGTGGATAGGTGGGTGAGGGTTGGTTCCATTGAGAGGTAGAGTATTGGTTGCTATAGTTGCCACGTCCCCGAGAACCCCGACCACGACCGCCACGGTAGCCGCGTCCACGGCCACGAGGACGGTTTGGATCATAATAATTTTGTGAGTACCGATTAGGATCTGTAGGGGCTGTATTAGGTGCGGGTGGGTTGTTAGTTTGGGTAGATGGTTCGGTAACGGTAGCAGCGGGAATCGGAGTGGTGACAAGTACCGATTGGTTGTTATTTTGGCGGGCGGCTTGGCGTTGTTGTTCTTTTTGCAGACTGGTGCGAGCTTCATCCCATGTAGGGGAGGTTTGATTGATGAGGGCAGCGGTAACATCATACTCGGACGGTAGGCCTCGAACAAGTTGCATAACGAGCCGTGGCTCGCTAACCGGAAAGCCGACATCGCCTAGTTGCTCGGCGATGTCTTTAAGTTTCTGACAATATTCGTCGAGGGATGCACAAGCTCCAAGTGTGAGATTTGTAAAGTCATGCTCAAGAGTCGTAGCTCGAGAGCCTTTGTTACTAAGAAAAATACCTTCAAGTTTCACCCATGTGGCTCGTGCCGTAGCATCGGTTTCAAGAACCCGAACCAAATACTCGTCGGATAGCGTGGCGTATATCCATTGGAGAATAAGGGCGTCGATCTCTTGCCAGGAATCATAGTCATCGTCGCCTTCCTTTGGTGCAGTCGTGCCGTCGATATGATCAAGAACCTTGTAAGCTTTTGCATGTAACTTGAAAAGCTTTACCCATGATGAATACGTAACCTTGGTGCCGTCGAGAGTGCGAACCTTGTTTTGAATGTTGGTCACCGTATAGGCTGGATGCAGGGAGGAGGATTTAGGTTCGGTGTTGGACGTATGTTCTTTGCCGGTCATGGTGGCTGTCGAAACAGGGGATGACCGGAAAAAAACGAGCGACGGTTAAGGTGTGCGACGGCTAGGGTTTGTAGAGCGTAAGCTCTGATACCATAAAAGTGTTTATGGATCAAGAATAATTCGTGTCCTCCATTCAATAATAACATCCCTTTAAATAGGGGTAGATACAATACAAGAGATATGGAAACATATCAAATACATAATTATCTCCTAATATAATGGATACATAATATTTACATATTCTAATAGTACCTAGTTGTTTTCGGGACCACCAGTTCCAGCATATTAGTTTCTATAATATTAACAAAGAGAATATAACACATGTGAAAAACAGGGAGGTTTTGGAAAACAAAGAAAAGTAAGTGTAGTTATGAGCATAGTTATTAAAGGCGCTAGGTGCACTCAAGGCGCGTAGGCCTCGTCTGGGGCCTAGACGATAAGCCCAAAAAAAGGCACAGCATGAAAAAAAAATATATATTATGTATTAGAAAAATAATACTATTGTTTAAATAAAATAAACAAAAGCTATTATAGAGCATTTAATTTCATTTATTTAGTACCAAAAATTGTAAAATACTAGTGTATTAGTGTAGAAAAGTAGTTTTCCTTAGATAAAATTAGAAATCCGGCTGGAATTTGGCCGAAAACTCTCCGGAATCTAGGAATCTCGCCGAAATGTTTGCATGTCTCGACTTAAAGCGCAATTGTCCTGCCTCGCCTGGAAAATGGGCCTAGGCGCAAAAGGCAATGGCTTTTAACAACTACGATTATGAGTATCGAATAGATCGCATTGGCAAATGCCTAAAATACCTTGATGAAAATCTAATTTAAAATCTTATCTTATCCCAGGACAGGCATCTTAAAAAGACTAGGTAGGAATCTTATCATAAATCTTATCTTTAGTAAAACCAAGGGATATCGTTTAGAAACTAGTTCCCACCGACAACGACCAATCATGGACTTACTCGTGTTGGTGGTCTCAATAATCTGTGGTAGAACGTTGATCATCGGGCCATCCAGCCTAATCAACATTATTATAAGCATGTAAATCAATAGAAGTAGGACCGATGTATACATAACCCATGAGAAATGGTACCCTTAAGATACCGCAAAAAGCGCTTGACAATGACATGTCGATTAGTAGGTGTCTTGGTGTCTAAAGGAATTGTGACACCTTACTGGCCGCATAAGCAATCTCTGGCCGTGTCAATACAAGGTACTTTAATGCACCAAAAGTGCTCCGATACATAGTAGGTTCATATAAAGGATCACTCGTATGTTTATGTTGAGAAAGTTGTCTACCGAAAGAGACATGAGTAAATAATGGTTGACAATCAACAAGACTGATGAACTGTAGTAAATCAAGTAAGTAGCGTTGTTGAGATAAGTGTAAAATATCCTCACAAAATGTGGCCTTAATACCTGGAAAATATGACAACTGTCTTAAATTCTTAAGTGTAAATTGAGAATGTAAGCGTCCAATCAAGCCAGTAAGAAAACAAAAGAGCTCCCACTAAAATGATGTCATCAACATAGGTCAAGACATAACTAAGTATCGAATCCTAGCTATAAACAAAGAGCGATACATCTAAAAGACACTTGGTAAAACCATAAGTAAGCAAAGTTGTGGATAGCTTGGAAATCCAAGCTCTGGGAGCATGCTTTAGGCCATAAAGAGCCTTCTGCAGACGATAAACATAATGTGGTCTAGATGAGTTAACAAAGCCTGGGGGTCGGGTCATATACACTGTCTCAGGAAGATCCCCATGTAAGAAGGCATTGTTGACATTAACCTGACGAATAGACCATCCTTTAGAGAAAGTGACTGAAAGAACTGGGCGAGTAGTAGTAGTAGGTTTGACCACAAGACTGAAAATCTCAGTGTAGTCAATACCAACAGTATGATGAAAGCCCTTGCCAAATGTCACAATGTATAATATATAAAGGTGAAGTATAATGGGATACAACTAATGTAAAAGGAAATCTAGTTGATTTTGAAACACTACAAGCAGTACAATGTGTGTGTTGGTTTTTTTTTATCAAATGTAAAAAATGAACATCTAGACAAAACATCATCAGACTGTTGACCCAAACGAGAATGCCAAGTCTCACGAGAAACAGAAGTGAAAGTAGCAAATGAATATAGCTTATGTGGACTACGACATGTATGATGGGTGAGTTGTCCATCAAAAGTCAGAATGGACAAACCTAACTGCGTGATCGATGTTCTTGGCTAAGCTAGGAACCATAAGAACGTGTCTAATAGTAAGAGTACGATCAAATAAATGAAGCAAGGCAGTGCCAACGTGAGAAATAGTAAGAGCCATACAATTGCCTACAACGACTCGCTTAGAGCCGGTGCGTAGGGAGCAGCATCAAATACTATAGAAAAGTCAGTGGTCATATGTGCAGTGACCCCACAGTCGAGTATCCATGAATCTACTTTCTCACAAATGTTAGATAAATCCGCGGTAAATCCAAAATGAACATAGGAGTGTTGATTAGCCTAATGTAAACTGTGACGTGGCCCAAAACTAACAAAATCAGCAAGCCTAGAAGCAAAACTGGGTTGTGAAACCTGTAGGTCCCTCTTGGAGGATGACGAACCTAAACCTTGTTATACTAACCCACTAGCAAGTGCGGAATCCAAGCTAGCAAGCAAACCGGGATGAAACAAGCACAAACACAAACACACAAGGTTCACCGATTAACACCACTTGTATTAATACGAATGAAAGGTTCCGGTTACAAGCTCAATGTTCACAAATCAGTTTTGCAAACTCTCTAGTGTGTGTGTGTGTTCACAGCAGAATACTCTCTCAAAGTTGTCTGCCTTATCTCTTGTGACTAACTAATGAACACACATTGCATGGGTATATATATACCCAGCACTGGTTGTCTTGGCCGAAGGATCCGATAGATGGTCGAAGGATCATCTATCGATGACAAACCTGTCGAAGGATCAGCATTCATCTCAAAGGATGATCTGTCGAGCATCCATCGAAGGTTCATCTTTCGAGGAGATCGAAGGATCCACATCATCCTTCGATCTCTTATCCTTCGAGACAGACAACCATATACAAACATTTTCTAACTGTTTGGCCAAGTCAAACCGGAGGATGGTTGACTTGGTCAAACTTACAAGACTAAGGAACATCGTTTACATCGTGACTGAATACAGACAAAGTACAGACACAAGTGCACCAACAAACTCCCCCTTGGCTGTAGCTTTGTCTCGATCTTCGATGTTTGCAGATTTTTCTTGATCTTGATCATCTTTGATCTTCATGTCTTCAAGACTCTGATGTCCTTTCAAGTCTTCAATATCGGAGGATCTTTAAAGTTTTCACGTCTTGAAAGCAGAGAGTGTATCAACAAACTACCCGTATCATGTAGGAAGTGTGTTGACAAACTCCCCCTTAACATAAGCTCCCCCTTGAGTTATGCTCGTGAAATACGTGATCTTTATGAAGTGAGATCCTTGTGGTGTTGATGATGGTCAGCGGCAACTCGAACATCTTCATCATTTGAGTGCCTTCACGTCGTGTCTTCGTTCCAAAGTTTTGTCATCGACCATGTTCTCCTAGCCTTTAGAATCTGCACATGCAAGAAATCTAAACGCGTAATGAGAACAACTGCTTGGAATTAGTTAACATAAACAAGTGACACACGTATGACCATGTTTCAATCAAACACCGTCCGACAGTTTGAAAGTTCAATAAATTTGTCAATTTTAGATTCCAACTTTCAAAACTTGCAAATTTCGACCGTTTATGAAGATTTAGTCAATTCGGTTTCCGTTCAGGTTTCAGGTAACGAAGACTCGAGTTCCAACATCGTACGATCGAAAATAAAATAGAAATAAAATCTTTTTGGCTTTTTGAATTTTTCAAATGTAAAGACTGAAAGCAGTAAATAAATATATACAGACATTCTTTTTGCGAGTTTCGAGGGTAAGAGAATCATATCAGTGTACGGTCATGCCAAAACGCTCCTGTTGTTCAATTAATTAACATTAAGATAAGCATCCTACAACAATTATCGGTATTGTTGTCCACTAAAGCTCAACTTATCAGATGTAATCATGGCGAGGGGATACGTTAAGGTATGATTTATACTTACCGACCGGTGTTCATCCACATCACGACACATTCCCGTATCAAGGTATGCACGAGGGTGCATCTTACCGGTGAGTATACCGATTATCATCTGTTTGACCGTATATGATGTGAGATTCTCACTTATTTTGATTTGAAAACAAGCCCTATGTGATATAATCACTTATTGATGAGGAACTTGATTTTCATATGCATGAGGGGCACAGGAGCAAGTCCGTGAACAGGTCAGTACTTCCGTACAGCAGAGAGACGAACTTGACTCCCGGATAAATGTGATATTTTATCACTTATTTGATATGGACATGTGATTGTTTATCACTTATTGAGGTCGAATGCAGTATGTAATATGTACACGTATGTATAGTATCATTGAAGATCTAGACTTGCGTCCCCGTTATTTTTCGGTAAAAGATACAACCATGATACCCAGATGATAAGCAGCATAAAGACCGAATATCTCAGAACCTCGGCAATCTATCAAACGAAATTTCGGTACTAAGACCATATGCCAATGAATGGTTCCCACCTGATCTTCAGTCGATTTAAGATTTATATCACCCTGCACACTTTAAAATGATTGTGAGCCTACCGATACATCTTATATAGAGCTGCTTATCGTTTTTCATTTTAGGTTTAAAGAGGTTTGGATAGACCACTGATGTACTATCATTTTCTCTTTTGCTCGCCAGGAAACTCATTTTTGTTTTTCTATTGTTTTTGTGTTTTTGAAATTTTTCGATGTTTTTGGATTTTCAGATTTTGGATTTACTCCCCCTAAAATCAATAAACTAAGATAAATTTAAAACACAAAGATATTTACAAAAATGATTTTCCGATGTTGGTTTTACTCTTGCTTGACCTTAATGCCGTTTACCAATAATAAAAAGTCAAATCTTGATTTGTCAAATGCTTTGGTAAAAAGGTCGGCACGTTGGTCATCGGTGTGGACCTTAACAACATCGATTAGTCTTTTCTCAAAGCAATCACGTATGAAGTGATATTTGATTTCGATGTGTTTGGTCTTTGAATGCTGCACAGGATTTCTAGTGATATCTAAAGCAGCAGAATTATCAACGTAAATAGGAGTAGTTAGGAATTCAAAACCGTAGTCCCGCAATTGTTGTTGGATCCAAAGAACTTGGGAGCAACAACTTGAGGCAGCAATGTATTCAGCTTCGCATGTTGATATAGCGACGCATGTCTGCTTCTTGCATTGCCATGTGACTAGGCGATTTCCTAAAACTGACATCCAGCCGTTGTGGATTTGCCGTCGATTTTGCATCCGCCAAAATCAGAATCACTGAATGCAACCAGTTCAAAGTTATTATCCCTAGGGTACCACAGACCGGTGTCAGGGTAAGCCTTCAAATAACGAAAAATCCTTTTAACAGCTGCAAGATGTGAGGCCTTCGGATTGACTTGATATCTGGCAAGCAGGCACGTTGGGTACATTATGTCTGGCCTTGATGCTGTGAGGTACATAAGAGATCCGATCATTGCGCGGTAGTTTGAAGGACTAACAGCTTCACCCTTCAAGTCTGGAGTAATTCCGTGATTTGTTGGCAATGGGGTACCAATGGGCGTTGCATCAGACATCTGGAACCGGCTCAAGATGTCACCAACATATTTAGTCTGATGGATGAATATCCCAGACTCCGTTTGTTGCACTTGTAGGCCCAAGAAGAAGGTCATTTCCCCCATAGCACTCATCTCGAATTTATCCTGCATAATGCGCTCGAAATTCCTACACAAGACATCATTAGTAGAACCAAAAATAATATCATCAACGTATACCTGTACCAGAAGAAGATCTCCATCTTGTTCTTTGATGAAAAGAGTACAGTCGATAAGACCTCTATGAAAACCGTTCTCCAGCAGATAGTGTGATAAGGTTGCATACCAAGCTCGCGGTGCTTGATGTAGACCATAGAGAGCTTTGTTGAGCAACCAAACCCGATCGGGATGGATAGGATCTTCAAAACCTGGAGGCTGTTCGACATATACCTCTTCTTCAACCACACCATGTAGAAATGCACTTTTCACGTCCATCTGATAAACCTTGAATCCTTTGAAAGACGCATAGGCTAAAAAGATTCGAATTGCTTCGAGACGTGCAACAGGTGCATACACTTCGTTGTAGTCGATCCCTTCAATCTGACGAAAACCTTGAACGACTAAACGTGCTTTGTTTCGGACAACAACTCCACGGTCATCCTTTTTGCATTTGAACACCCAACGGGTACCAATCTTCTTGTATCCAGCAGGTTTCTCTACGAGTTTCCAGACACCCAGCTTCTGGAATTGTTGCAGTTCTTCCTGCATTGCTTCCACCCAAGAGTTATCTTTCAGGGCTTCTTTCCAAGTTCTTGGCTCTTCCTGTGAAACATAACACGCGAAAGACCAATCGTTTTGTTGCCCGGATTCTCGAATAGCCGCATACAAGCCTGCATTGTTGTTGTTTCGCAACATGTCTCTTGTTTGAATGCCACTTTGCACATTTCCTATGATGTTTTGTTGAGGATGGGTATTATGAATCCTAGTTTCAGGATTTTCTCGAACTAGAATATTTATACCCAGGTTGTTAAGATTAAGATCAACAACCAAATCAAGACCCGGAATTGACGAAGAGGATGATGCAGTAGCCTCAGCTGTTCTATGAGTATCCACTGGAGGAGTACCCTCTGAAGTACCATGAACTGCTGTTGTTGGAGCTTCTTGATCTGCATCTAGAAATTCATCATCCTCTGAAGATTCGTTCAATTCGTTTGCATCATGAAAATCCTCATTGTTGAGAGTATTATTGTTCACCGAAGAAGATGGTTCTTGATTGACAAGAATTGGACGAACCACCGGTGAAACTGTTGCATTGTCACTCTCGAAAAACATCCTAGCCGCAGCACTTTCTTCAACGGCTTCAACATTGATCGAATTGAAGAAGTCATCGTACTCAAACATCCAAGGTTGACCCGGACATTTGACTGGTAAGGTGTGCCTCTGTACTCTGACCTCAGACCATTCCTCGACCCTTTTAGTCTCTAGATTCCAGACTCGTAAGTTAGGGGTGGCATACCCAAGAAAGTATCCATCAATTGCTTTTGCCCCAAACTTTCCATTAGGATCGATGATTGTGCGTGGAGCTCCAAACGGTTCAAGATAAGACAAATCTGGTTTCCGTTTTTGAAGAAGCTCAAAGCAGGTCTTGTTGTGCCTTTTGACTGTAAGGACTCGGTTCAATGTGTAACATGCAGAGGCCACAGCTTCAGTCCAGAATGGAATGGGCAACTGCGATTCTACCAACATTGTCCTAGCAGTCTCGATTAATGTGCGGTTCTTACGTTCAGCGACGCCATTCTGTTGAGGAGTATAAGCTGCACTAAACTCATGAAGAATACCCTTTGAAGTGCAAAACTCCGTCATGGAATGATTTTTAAATTCAGTACCATTGTCGCTACGTATCCGCCTAACCTTCAACTTATACAAATTCTCAATCTGAATGATCAAGTTTTTGATAATGCCAAAGGTTTCACTCTTGTGTGCCATGAACGCCACCCAGGAAAATCTTGAATAGTCATCAGTTATCACGAGGCAGTATTGATCACCCCGAATACTCTTGTGCTTGACAGGACCGAACAAATCCATGTGCAAACGTTCAAGAGGAACTGCCACCGTGTTGATTTTCTTTGTAGGGTGCTTCTTCTTCGTTTGCTTTCCTTTCTGGCACGAAACACAGACGTCTTGAAGATGGAAATTTTTGAGGGGAACACCATTCACCAATTCATTTGAAACCAAATGATTCATTTTGCGTAAGTGAATGTGACCCATTCGTCTGTGCCAAGAGATAGTGTCTTTTTCTGTGGCTTTGGAAACGAAACAAGTTGCTTGTGCAGACGTAGTAATAGCTTGGCTCATATCAAGGACGTACAAATCATTTATCCTTGGAGCTGACAAGAGAATCCATTCTTTTGGAATTTTGAAGCCGGGCTTCAGCACATAACATCCATTAGCATCAAAGTGTACTGAGAACTGCTTGTCACAGATTTGAGAAACACTAAGAAGATTGTGATCAAGTTGTTGCACAAATTTGATCTTGTCAAAGCTGACAATCCCATTGGATATCATTCCTTCACCCGTTATATATCCACCTTTATCTCCAGCAAAAGCAACATAACCTCCTCTAATAGATTTGACGTCGTAGAGAAGCTTCATGTCGCCTGTCATGTGCCTGGATGCCCCACTATCAACAATCCAATGACTACTGACAGTTCCTCCTGGAACACCCTGCACATGAACTCAAATGAATTAGTTGGAGATGGGGACCCAAGCCATTGTGGTCTTGGGTCTTCCATTTTCATCAATGACAATAACTTCTTGTCTTTGATGGTTGGTGAATTGTGATGGTCCCCCTGATTCAGTAACCGATTTTGGTTTCCAGGTCTGTTTTGTTTTACCAGTGTCTTTCTTTAAAATTTTAACTTCTTGATTGTTTGAAGTTTTAGAATTGTCTGGTTTTACAGCAACAGATGATTTGTTAACCACATCGGTTTTAATTGCCTTTTCAATTTTCTTGACCTGTTGGCGTTTTTGTTTCTTTTCCCTTTCTTTTACAAGGCGGGGATCTTGCTTTACAGAAACAGATCGCTTACGGTCATTGTGGTCACGGGGAACATCAACCTTTTCTTTTTGCTTATGAAGATATGGACAATTTCTAATTATATGTCCAATTGTTCCACACTCAAAACATGATCTTCGTTCAACAAACCCCGAAGTATCATGTGTTCGTCTAGCCGATGATGATGAACTTTGTGAACCCGAGGTACTAGGTTTTGAACTGCTTGGTTCATTCCTTTTCTGTATAATAGCTTTCTTGACAAAATCTAAGTTAGATTTGTTTTCAAAAGTCTCAATTTTATCCGTTCCCGTCGATTTCACAAAGTTAACGTTTTTCTTCTTCTTTTGATTCGGCTTCTTTTGGGCTTGAGCCGGTGATTTTCCTTTGGGCTTGGTGTGATTTTGCTGTTTTGGCACTGTTGGTAATTTCTTGTTGCCAAATTGTTTTCGAATTTCAGCCTTTGGAATAGGAGGACACTGTGTAACTGTAACACGTGGTCCTGTCTTTCCCAAAAACTTACTTGTCGAATTTTCAAAGACTTTACAGATTAAGGATTGATTAACATTCTTAATGGGAAAATCTTTGTCTGAGTAAATTTTATCATCACCAACAAGAGTGTACAACAAATTCACACACTCCGGCTCTTCTGCAGATGAGGACTCAGTTGCAACAGTCTTAGCGGGTTCTGCAGGGGGATCACATAGAATGTGATTCTCGAGAGGTATGTCCTCATTTTTGGCTACCGCATCAGACTTTGCTGGGATAGCATCATCAGATTCATCATCAGAAGAATCAGCATCCTCGATCACAACTGGAGGATCTTGATTCTGTTCAGCACTTACAAATGTATCTGCTGACACATCTGAATCTGAGGATACTTCTTTTTGGTATCCGAGTCCTGCAGCAAACTCTTTCACATCTAGAGGCACAGATGGTTCAAAGAACACCCTGTCCTCCTCATCCGGCATGGCATCATAATTATGTCTCACTGGAGGTGGACAATTCTTATAGCCTATGCACGTGACGTCCCTTTTCTCCTTTGCAAGTCACTCAAATTCTCATTCACTGTAGTATGTTTGTCTTGCAAGTCAAACAAACTAGCTTGTAAAGCATCATGTTTGCCTTGCAACTCAGACATACTTTTCTCTAAATCAGCACATCTAGCATGCAATCTATCACATTCATCACAAGTAATAACAGTGGGTTCATCGACACATACCTGACTTGATGAACCGTCGACATTAGCCATAAAGGCTGAATGGAGAGAAGACGAAGTATAAGCAGCTTGATCCACCAGAATAGATCTTCTTTGAGTTTCTGCTGCAGCTTCCCCCAAAAGTTCATCAATATCTGCATCGATTGCTGCATTTGATGTCTCACCCACATGATCATCGCCTGAATTGGATGATTCTTCATCAACACTCCTGCTGTACCCAGACGAGTCTTCATCATCAGAAGATTCACCACCATTGGCGGAAGATTCTCCACCACTGGTGTGAACTAACTCCTTCACAACTTGAGCAAAACATGCTGTTCCATCGGGAGCATCACCACCCAACTGGATTGACCAGTCACAACCTTCATCCACCTGAACTGCAAGTGCCCGGTTAGTTTGGTTGTTGACAGGCACCAATGTACGCTCATTGTTTCTGTTCTGCTGGTTGCCTTGGTTTCTGAAGGGGTTTTGATTCCCGTGCTGGGCTGGCTTTGTACATTCCCTCTTAAAGTGACCCCGTTCACCACAGTTGAAGCACTTCACTGCCTGTTTATCGAACCCATACTTGGTGTCTCTCTTACTTTCCAAGCTGGTTCTGCCAGTACTTTCCATCCAATCCTTTGCTCTTCTCACAGCACTAGCAAAGGCCCACTTGATATCCATCAAGTCTATCTCTTCTTTATCAATCTGCCGATAATCTTCTTGTGTCAGATTAATGTTGCCAATCTGACCTTCTATTAATCCACAGTACGCGCTCACTACAGTGTTAAGTAGCTCCATGTGTTCCTTAGCTACTTCTACACTGACTTTAGAGAAGCTCGAAGTGTCGAGCTGTACTGTACTTGGCTTTGATTGCTGACCAGCAGATGATGTTCCTCCATAACACGCACGTTGTTGTTGAGCAGGAGGAGGAGGAGGAGGTGGTTGTATTGGATTTCCATACATGTCTGTGGTGGGAGGTGGCTTAACAGGAACTTGCACCGGATTGCCATACATATCCGTGCTAGTGACAAACGCCGTTTGTAGTGGAGCATGTGGACCGGTTCTTGCAGACGAAGTACTGGAAGTTCCAAAATACATTTCTGGATTTTGTGGCAATGGAACTCTCTTCGCCTTTAATGTTTCCTCCTGATCCTTGTTTTCCAAAAGCTGCATGAAGTCGTTGATATTTGTAGTTTTCAACACTCCGTTATACTTCAGGATTTCCAAGAAACTACTCCATTGGGGAGGCAAAGCATCAGCAAACTTTTTCACCACTTCTGCTTGAGTTGTCGATACACCAAAATTATTCAACTCAGTAAGCAAATGATAAAACCGACTTGTCATGTCTCCCAAAGACTCCTTATCTAAGCACGTGAAACTGTCAAATTCCTTCTTGAGAAGATCATGACGCAATTGGCGTGTTGCTTCATTCCCTACTCCTCTGGTTTTCAAACCGTCCCACAACTTCTTTGTAGTCTTGAAGCTGACAAACTGATGATAAATGTCTTTGCTTAACGCCTGAGTGAGAATGGCGTAGGCTTTCTTTTCCAGATCATATGTTTTCTTTTGATCCTCTGGAAGGTCGGCAAAGGTAGCAGTCGACGAAGCAGCAACCTCTATAGCTTGATCGAAATCTGTGGTGAAACGTATCCACAGCTCTGTATTTTGACCCAGAACATATGTACGGAATCTATCAGCCCAACCCGGATACTCGTTTAAATGCATCAGCTTTGGAGGTCGATTCAAACTTCCTGTTTCGCTTTCGCTCAGTAGAATACTTTGAATACTTGGAGTTTGATTCGAGACTAGCGCCCACTGATTGGCTTGAGAAGATGTTGACACCGGAGACTCGGCCCATGAAGGAGATAGACTTGTACTTGTGTACTTTCCACTATCGGGAGCCGGTGTACCCCACCATGAAGGAGTGGAACCAGAACTGGTATATTTTCCACTGTCTGGAGCCGGATTCCACCAATTCGGATTCATGATTGATAAGAAAAATAAATACTATATGAATATTCCGAAAGATGATGACAGTCGAAAGATCACACACAGCCGAGAGATCCTGGTTCGAAAGATCTGAAAAACAGAAACTTGTTAACTATAAACAGATTACAAACGAAAGATCAACACTTGTTCGAATGATCAACAGTGTTCGAAAGATCACTGTTGACTTTCGAGCAATGGTTTCGAAAGATTCAAAATTTCGAAAGATTCACACTTGAAAGATCCTTATCTTTCGAGATAAATCCTTATCTTTCGAAATAAATCCTTATCTTTCGAACAACTATCTTTCGAAAAGATTCCAGAAACGAAAGATAATGCTTAGACTCCGAAAGACTACTCGAAAGATGCTTATCTATCGAGCTGTCTTTGATCGAAAGATGGTCTTTCGAGGTCGAAGGATATCTTTCGAAAGCTCACTGACACACTGACACTGATGTGAAAGGTTGGTGAAAAGGTGATAGGTTGGTGAAGTCAACTTTCGGCAAAAGGTATGGTCAGACTGTACTTTCCCACCAACTTTGAAAATGTTACCCAAAATGTACACCCTTATCCAGAACCAGTCACCGGAATTACGACCGGAGTTATGGCCGGAAATCACCAAAAGCTTAAAAACAAGTTTTTAAGTTACCCAACCCGCTTATGAACACTCCCGGTAAGTTTAGAACACGTTTTTCAGTTTAAAAATGCAGGAAAACCAACAAAAACGGGTGCTAAACCAAGTGTTCAAACACACCAAGAACTTGAATAAAAACCCGGTTTTAAACAAGGTAAAGAGCCTTAGCTCTGATACCACTTGTAGGTCCCTCTTGGAGGATGACGAACCTAAACCTTGTTATACTAACCCACTAGCAAGTGCGGAATCCAAGCTAGCAAGCAAACCGGGATGAAACAAGCACAAACACAAACACACAAGGTTCACCGATTAACACCACTTGTATTAATACGAATGAAAGGTTCCGGTTACAAGCTCAATGTTCACAAATCAGTTTTGCAAACTCTCTAGTGTGTGTGTGTGTGTTCACAGCAGAATACTCTCTCAAAGTTGTCTGCCTTATCTCTTGTGACTAACTAATGAACACACATTGCATGGGTATGTATATACCCAGCACTGGTTGTCTTGGCCGAAGGATCCGATAGATGGTCGAAGGATCATCTATCGATGACAAACCTGTCGAAGGATCAGCATTCATCTCGAAGGATGATCTGTCGAGCATCCATCGAAGGTTCATCTTTCGAGGAGATCGAAGGATCCACATCATCCTTCGATCTCTTATCCTTCGAGACAGACAACCATATACAAACATTTTCTAACTGTTTGGCCAAGTCAAACCGGAGGATGGTTGACTTGGTCAAACTTACAAGACTAAGGAACATCGTTTACATCGTGACTGAATACAGACAAAGTACAGACACAAGTGCACCAACAAAACCGTTGACTACACAGGAACACTAGCATGTGGAGTAATAGATTCACTAGCAGCTGTAGCATTTAGATGTGGGCCCAATATTGATTGATTAGGCCCAAAATACGTGAGTCTTGAACATGCAGATACCCAAATCAGTCGAAATCCTAGCTTCAAAGAACGCCTCATGCATCCACTAATGATCTTGATGCCAATTACTAGAGTTATGATCTTGATTCGACAAGTCAATCAGAGTGAATCCTTGATTCTCAATGTTCTTCCATAATTGAGAAGCAGAACTAGTTCCTTGTGCAAGATACAACAATGAGGGAGACATATTTGCAGTAAGAAAATCAAAAACATAACCATCGTTCTTATCCCAAATAGCTCATTCTTCATATTCGTCAATGGAATAGTTAAATCGTGATTCCGAAACGTCAATAGACCAAGCGTTTTAAGAATTGTCAATATTTGATGCTTCCGGTTCAGAAAAATTTCATTTCTAATTTGATCAACATGAACTGTGAAACATTACTTAAATTTGTTGGTCTCTCAAAACTATATACCTTTAGGATTAACTCACGATTGAGACGTACCATAAACTTTTTTACTCCTATCCTCCTATAAGTGTGTAGCTTTATCTTATTAAGTTTGCATCACAAAACAATCATTTGTCATCTCTAACACTATGGTTGATGCGTCACGTCTATGTCTTTATGTTTTATAATGATTTTGCACATCATAAAGACATAGCTGTGACCATACGGTTCATGAACAGTGCCCGAACGTTTGGTTCGTTTGCTGTTTGGTCTTGTGTGTTCCGACTTCACTTGTATTTATTTAACAATATCTTCTTAATTTAGCTTTACATCCAAGGCGAAAAAGAAAGTTTGTGGAATATTTTCACTAAAAAATAAATATTATTAGTACCCATTACAAATACAACACCTGACTAAACTTTTGGATCAATAATCCTTCAAACACCAATGAAATCAACAGAAAAAGATAAACATATTTCACCTGAGAACATTTAATTAGTTCTTTTTCCACCCGTTTGGCTTAGTTTACAACTCTACAGTCGAGCCTTACCTCTTGCCCACCACTGATGCTACTCATCTTAATCATGGATTTTACAAATGCTTTCTGGAACTCTTGTTGTGAGCTAGCAAACTTTGAGACCAATGCTTTGGTCTTTGCCGATGTGACCAACGACTGATCGGAAGAGAATATACTCTTGCCTTGGAGAAGTAACTTATAATATCTATTGTCAAAAGTAGTGGGACTCGAATCAAGATTTGCACCGGCATTTTTCGCTGTGTTTTTTGCAGGGCATACACTCTTTAAACTAGCTGCAAATGACGATTCCAGAGTCGGGTCGACACTTTGCTTTGAACTAAAGTTGTGTATCCTGTTCTGAAAGGATGAGCAATGAGCGAACCCAAGTGTATGTCCTCCTACACATTGGTCAGCAAATAATAATCTTTATTTCGTTTGCTTCAAAAAAATTACTACAAGAAAAATAACATTTTGGGTGACACATTTATAAAACGTGTAACAAATCAGTTACTATATGTTTGTAAAATATATTCTTGAAGGATAAGAGTAATCTTTAAAACTATATCTTTTAGCTATAATTATAAGATAAATATTATGACTAAAGAGCAAAAAGTTTTGTTACTTTGTTTAAAATGGAGTCACTAAGAACCCGGATATCTGGAAATTTTAGGTAATATTTGGTCAATTACCTGATAACGCAACTAAATCATCCATGGAAAGACCTCTTTGTGCAAAACTTTGTTGCAATTGGGAAATATTGAATGTTGGAGCTGGTAATTGTCGTGTTTCGGTAGCTTTCGAAACTCTTCCATCCTTTCTTCCTTTTGGCACACCCCATGTTGGCCCTCCGGACTATATTTAAATCAAGTTTAAACTCGAAACGAAATTAAAATCAAATTGTAAAATTTGTAAACTTTTAGTTACTAAAAAAAGATGCTTTACTAACCAAAGTGACTGCATCCCTTGCTGCTAATGCCAAGATATCTGCACAAGAGACAGTTTTAGGACATAAAGCCTCTACTGCTTTCTTGGCATTATCAATAACATAAAATGCATGCAAAGATATGTTTGGAGGTCCATCTTTCTCAGCTTTGTTCTTCCCGGTTGAGTTCAGCAACACCGAACCGTCACACCCCTACAAAGTTTTAAGTTTAGTAATCAACAATTAATCAAAATGATTTACTGTTTTGCATATGACATGTAAGTGGAAGAAGTAGAAGAATAATCACCCTAATGAAGCAATCATGGAAATGCATTCTTAGAAGTGCAGCAGGAACTGTTGGATCATTCAACATTGCTTTCTTGACAACACTTGTAATGGTTGATTCAGCATTGTGGCATGTTTGATCATAGTAATTAGCACTTAGGGTATTAACCAAGTTAAAATGGGCTAATCCAAAGATAGTGAAACTGAAAATAAGGTAAAACATATTGGTGTTCTTGTCTGCCATTGGGAGATGTTTGAAGGTTGATGAAAAAGATTGAGAGGAAAGGTTAGCATTTATACGAGGAAGAAGAAGGCAATGTTAAGAGGTTGATGCATGAAGTTGGAGTTGGCAAAATCAGGTGAGCTGATATCTCTATTATAATGGTGTTTGATAGAAAAGGGGGAGTTGTTAATTGTTTTTGATTTGTAGGATAATGCTTAAATATTCTAGACCCATTTAGAATGCATTACTTAAAATTCTACTGAATATAATACAATTATTGTTATTAATATTTTGATAGCAGACTTGGACTTTTGACCAATTGGCATCCAATATGTTTCCAAACAAATATTCTTTGGTTAAAGTGGTTGAAGTCTTGCACCAATCATAACTAACTCATTGTTATTGTATTGTTTTTGCAACTCTAGATTTTTTCCACCTAATCTACCAAAACACTCCAAAAAAAAAAAAAATAAACAAAGAAAAATGAAAAATCTCGATAGAAAAACTATATTTGAGTGAATTGCATTGCATTTTATAAAAAAATATTGAAATCTTAGTGTTGTGTTCTTTGAGCATGCTTATTAGATTTTACAAACGGCTAAAATTTTGGCTAAAATAATAATCCTTTATCCCTCAAAAAAATAATGGGTCATGTTATGAATTAATGAAACTAGTTGATTTTCCGCCCTCGCGTTACGGCGGAGACCTAATGTCTGCAAAACGCGTGTCAGCAACGGCAAGCAGATATCAAATATCAAAACATAAATAAAAATGACGTGGTAACGATAGTCACTTCTTCCTAAAAAACAATTTTAAATTATCTAATATACAATAATAGGACCCACACGTCTTACATGTTGGAAATTCGGTTGTTTTCAGTTTAGTTATTGCGGTGCTAACACGTTAAAATATGGATGAGCTCGGTACCGGTAACGGCACCGAAAGTACCGATCCGTAAAATCATCGAAATTAGGTACCGGCACCGAAAATGCTCGGTACCATACGGTATGGTATTTGAAAGTAAAAATCAGTAAATACAGGTATGGTGCTAGACCGGTGTCGAACCGAAAGTAACAATTATGAAAACGCCAAAAGGTGGGTACCAAATTGGTACAGAAAATGATTGGTATAGCAATTTGGTACCGATACGATACCGGTTTGATTACAGAATTTTATATGATTTGCTCATCAATAATCTAAATATCCAAGTTAATTTCACATGCTACAATTCATTCATTACAGAAGAAGACAAAAAAGAAAACAAAATAAGTTGTTTTGTATATAAAACATCATTCATTCAAACGAAATACAGTTTACTTACAATGTGTACGAAAAGTAATCTAAATGGTGCAATTACTTGCATTGCTACGTTGCTACAGATCCAAGTTAATTTTACATGCTACAATTTATTCATTATAAAGACAAAAAAGAGAACAAAATAAGTTGTTTTGTATATAAAACCTCATTCAAACGAAATACAGTTTACTTACAGCGTGTATGAAAAGTAATCTAAACGGTGCAATTACTTGTATTGCTACATTGCTATAGGATTTGATGAGCTCGGTACCAACCGGTACCGAAAATACCATTACCGAAAGTCCCTAAAAGTGGGTACCGGTACCGAATATAACTGACACGGTACGGCTCGGTACCAGACCAATATTTGAGGGCAAAAACCGGTGAATACCGGTGCCGAACCGATACCGAAAATGTCAAAAGTCGGTAGTACTAAAAATATACCCAGTTTGATAAATTTGATACCGGTACCTGTACCCGATACCATTTGCTAATCCCCTTGAAGATGTTACTGTTCTTTGGGTTCTAATTTAATCTATAGGTAAATTACTGTTCATTGTGTTCTAAATTTAATTTAAATAAATAATAATAATAATAATAATAATAATAATAATAATAATAATAATAATATAGGTAATTTTGCATTAGATTACATTTTCAGATAAAATTAATCTTGATTTTGAAGAAGAACAAGCTATTAGACCATCTCCGGTGTATAATCAAAATTTTTGCAATAAGTTTTGCCACATCATCTCTTTCCTATTTCTCTTTCTTTATTAAAACCTCATTACTCACAAACTTCATTCTCTCTCTACAAATACATGCACTTAGCCAAGAACATTTCTACCCTCTCTCTACTCTCTTCCCTGACTCATCATCCATGTCACAAATGCACCTCAAATACATTGCATTGCATTGCATTGGGTTTGGTCTACTTCTCTACCTTGATTTCGAAGAACAATAACAAAAGAACTTTGAAATGTGTGCACAGGTGGAACCTTACAAACATGGGAAACTATTCCTTGGAATAAGTCTCACAACCAATCCAAAAGTTAGGAAAACTTATTAATTTCTTATTATGTATCGTCATAACTCTATGCTACTCAAGGAATTTGCAAACGAAAGAGGTAGATTGCAATGTATGTCAAAGGACATCCACTTCCACCTTGTGCAAACACGGCATGCATAGCGTACCTAGTTAGTTTTGGAACCACCACTTCTAGCGTATTAGTTGCTACGAAAATAACAAAGAGAATACAACACATGTGAAAAGTATGGAGGTTTTGGTAGACAAATAAAACTAAGTGTAGAAAACAATTATTCTCTATACCTCTTTACTAATACTGTGGTTGATGTGTCTATACTCTTTATGGTCACATCTATATATTATGATGTACAAAAGTTTATAATTTTTATTCTCCAATAATCTCTTGCTTGTTCCTGCTCAATCAACAATTTCATTGGTTTAGGCCTTAGAAATTTTCACAAACACAGGACAACATGTTTCACCTCCTAAATGTGGTAAGAACAAACTTAATATGTGCATAATGATATAACTTCATAATTTAGCTTTATATCTAAGTCGAAAAAGAAAGCTTGTGGAATATTCTTTAGACAATAACCATTATTATTCCCCAAATACAGTACAAAACATTACTAAACTTATGGATAATGACCCATCAAACTCCAATGGAATCTAACTGAATCAACATAAATGATAAACAAATTTAATTTAAACCAAGAACGTATTACGCCAGCCACCTTCCTTTTCCACCAGTTTGGTTTAGTTTACCACTCTACAGTCGAGCCTTACCTCTTGCCCACCACTGATGCTACTCATCTTAATCATGGATTTCACAAATGCTTTCTGGAACTCTTGTTGTGAGCTAGCAAACTTTGAGACCAATGCTTTGGTCTTTGCCGATGTGACCAACGACTGATCAGAAGAGAATATACTCTTGCCTTGGAGAAGTAACTTATAATATCTATTGTCAAAAGTTGTGGGAGTCGCATCAAGATTTGCACCCGCATTTTTCGCTGTGTTTGTTGCAGGGCATACACTCTTTAAACTGGCTGCAAATGATGATTCCAGAGTCGGGTCGACACTTTGCTTTGAACTAAAGTTGTGTATCCTGTTCTGAAAGGATGAGCAATGAGCGAACCCAAGTGTATGTCCTCCTACACATTGGTCAGCAAATGATAATCTTTATTTCATTTGCTTCAAAAAAATTACTACAAGAAAAATAACATTTTGGGTGACACATTTGTAAAACGTGTAACAAATCAGTTACTATATGTTTGTAAAATATATTCTTGAAGGATAAGAGTAATCTTTAAAACTATATCTTTTAGCTATAATTATAAGATAAATATTATTACTAAAGAGCAAAAAGTTTTGTTACTTTGTTTAAAATGGAGTCACTAAGAACCCGGATATCTGGACATTCTAGGTGATATTTGGTCAATTACCTGATAGTGCAACTAAATCATCTATGGAAAGACCTCTTTGTGCAAAACTTTGTTGCAATTGGGAAATATTGAATGTTGGAGCAGGTAATTGTCGTGTTTCGGTAGCTTTCGAAACTCTTCCATCCTTTCTTCCTTTTGGCACATCCCATGTTGGCCCTCCGGACTATATTCAAATCAAGTTTAAACTCGAAACGAAATTAAAATCAAATTGTAAAATTTGTAAACTTTTAGTTTTTAAAAAAGATGCTTTACTAACCAAAGTGACTGCTGTTGGTCAGTTCTGTTTTAGGCATAAAGGAAAACATGAAAACATACCTGATTGTAGCAGTACAGGCCAACAGAGAATCCAGATGGAGACACAGCAATAAGTTTTGACATGATTGTCATCTTGGTCTGGTTCCTCCTTAGGGTGCAATCTAATGATGGTGATGATAAGAAACCGACAAGGGAATCGGTTATGGAGAGGGAGGCGAGATTGATGTTATGTGCTATTAGGGTTTGTGAAAATATCTAACCCTTTAACCTCCACATTATTCTCCTTATATATGCACCCAGGAGGAAACCCTAATTAGTTAATAAGGGTAATTAGGCCCATCAACAATTACCAACTAATTATTTAATAGGATTGTTATATATTTTGATCCATATAATGTAAATGATTATAATGGCTACTAGATTAAATATAAAATAAATATATTTAATCTTACATTCTCCCACTTAGCCGAGTAATCATTTACTATGAGTGTTAGATAAGCCTGATCAGGAGTTAACACTCATTTTAGCCTTAAACAAGTATTATAGCAGAGAAATACAGCCGTTGAATCATTATGCGACTCAGGACCCCCATTAATCATACTATAGCCTTAATTTAAAACCTAATCGTTATGATCAAAATACGCATAAGCCCTTTGTTTGATTTGTAACTTTATTTGTCTATATGCCATTATACCGGCTTGACATATTCTTAGAGACATACAAAATCAAACTGATGAGGAAAATTAACTAATACTTAGTCATTCATAGTACGATATGCAATTGCGCACGGCCATTAATTAATACCCGTCTATGAGCTCTCTTAATAAGACTTATATAAGGTGAATAACATCTTATTTTCCAATTTCAAACATTTATTTCTATGTAGATATGTTGCTTATCAACACACTCGTTATAATTTGGTATTTTTGAGTGTTATAGTTGATTTATAAGGCATCAAATTGTACAAGTGAAAATCTTAGTATGTAATGTACTGGAAAAATATACTTATTTCCATGTGTAAGCCCTTAACTTTATGGGTCATGGTATTGTACATTGTTATGTATTCACATATACCACTTAGCTTTATAATTTATAATTTTAAATGAAGGCATGCATCTTAGGAGTTCTAGTGATTATTCCACAATTATAGATTAGTCTTAGGAAAGACCTAATCTGGAATAACCTTTTAGTGACAGCACTTATGTTACTGAGTTCTTGATTATCAGAAGAGACATCATGTTTGATTTGTCCTATTCATCATGCTCTACTTTTCTTCTGTAGTGCTTTATCAGAAGAGAGCAATAGGATCATCGTGTCTTAAGAGATAATCAAGGATTTAATTTAAGAGCTAATTTTTATAGAAACTTTAAGCAAAACATATGAGATTTAGGAATTAGAGTGGATGAGATATAGATTTATAGAAGAAAATTATAGTGAGTAAAATTATGGGTACTAAGAATAAGCAGACCAAATGATCATAAAAATTAATTGAGGATCATTAATATAAGGATCATTGTGTGAAGAGGTTGTGATATGTCTATTACTAACATCAAAATAATAGACTACTTAAAGTTCTACTTAAACGAAGACAAAACAGCTTTGGCTAGAAGTGTAATCATTTAAGCATGTGTGCAAAGTGGTTGTAACAAATCAGCTTTGGCCAGAAATTGAGACAATCACTTTAGTTATGCACTTGTTAAGTATGCCATCTATGAAGGAATTAAATCAGCTTTGGCCAGATATTAAGACATTCATGATTATGATGCACACTTAACATAGCTTTCGTAATACTTGAACGATAAGTAGATGCATCAAATCAGCTTTGGCCAGAAGTGACACATCAGAAGCTCATTCAAGTTAAGCCATTTTGGTTTTGTAAAACATTATTTGATCCTCATTAATTAACTAAGTAATTACAAAAACCAATCATTTAATAGCAAACCACCTGTTAGCGCAGAGCCCCGAGCTAAATCTTAGTTCACATTAAACAGCCTAAAATAATGAGGTTTCAAGTGAGATCTCGACTGAGTTATGAGATCTCGAGTCAGTTATGAGGTCTCGAGTCAAGTCTCGACTCAGCTTATAACATTATGAGGTCTCGACTCATTAATGGTCTTGAGTCGCAACCTCAGTGTCTCGAGTCGTAATCATGGTCTCGACTGCTGTGAATTATGAGATCTCGACTCCTTATGAGGTCTCGAGTCGCAACCATGGTCTCGAGTTGTGACCTTTATGGTCTCGAGTCGAGACCTTTGTCTCGAGTTGTACAGATTTAAGCCCTTAGTCGAAACCTCGGTGGTCTCGAGTCCGTGACCTTATGATCTCGAGTCAAAATCGTTGTCTCGAGTTGTAAACATTTGAGAACACTTATGATTTCGAGTAGAGACCTTATGGTCTCGAGTAGAGACCTTATGGTCTTGAGTCGTTAAACAAATGATCTCGAAACTCCCGTTAACAGCTGTTAGTGTGATAAGTTTGAAATTCGAATTTTAAGGGATTTGGTATATTTTATTTCCTGCTTTAAAAGATATTTTATATTTATCCAATAATTTTGAAAATTATATCTAATAACATTAACAGATTTTTCGAAATCTTAAGAGATAAAAGTTAATCAAATACAGGAAAAACACCTTCTAATCCTTAATTCATTCCAAAATAAGGGAATTTATTCGAATTTCACTAAGAACATGAAGAACCCTAATAAATAAAATAATAATTCTGGAACCCGAAACCTGAATTTTAAGGCTTTAAACAGATTTCGGTACAGTTAAGATTTACCATTATGATTCCGACTCATTAAAAAACATTCTTTTTCCTTTCTTTTTCCCGAAACAGAGGACTCAGGTTATGTGACTCGAAACCGGCTTATGAATTTAATTAGGCTTTCAAAATTCCACTTTCCAGATTTCAATCCCAGAATTAATGGATACGAAAACATAACTGATTAATCAACATATGCTCTGATACCACATGTTGGCCAGTTCTGTTTTAGGCATAAAGGAAAACATGAAAACATACCTGATTGCAGCAGTACAGGCCAACAGAGAATCCAGATGGAGACACAGCAATAAGTTTTGACATGATTGTCATCTTGGTCTGGTTCCTCCTTAGGGTGCAATCTAATGATGGTGATGATAAGAAACCGACAAGGGAATCGGTTGTGGAGAGGGAGGCGAGATTGATGTTATGTGCTATTAGGGTTTGTGAAAATATCTAACCCTTTAACCTCCACATTATTCTCCTTATATATGCACCCAGGAGGAAACCCTAATTAATTAATAAGGGTAATTAGGCCCATCAACAATTACCAACTAATTATTTAATAGGATTGTTATATATTTTGATCCGTATAATGTAAATGATTATAATGGCTACTAGATTAAATATAAAATAAATATATTTAATCTTACAACTGCATCCCTTGCTGCTAATGCTAAGATATCTGTACAAGATACAGTTTTAGGACATAAAGCCTCTACTGCTTTCTTGGCATTATCAATAACATAGAATGTGTGCAATGATATGTTAGGAGGTCCATCTTTCTCAGCTTTGTTCTTCCCAGTTGAGTTCAACAACACCGAACCATCGCACCCCTACAAAGTTTTAAGTTTAGTAATCAACAATTAATCAAAATGATTTACTGTTTTGCATATGACATGTAAGTGGAAGAAGAAGAATCACCCTGATGAAGCAATCATGGAAATGCATTCTTAGAAGTGCAGCAGGAACTGTTGGATCATTCAACATAGCTTTCTTGACAACACTTGTAATGGTTGATTCAGCATTGGGGCATGTTTGATCATAGTAACTAGGACTTAGTGTATTAACCAAGTTAAGATGGGCTAATCCTAATATAATGAAACTGAAAATAAGGGAAAACATGTTGGTGTTCTTGGCTGCCATTGGGTGATGTTTGAATGTTGATGAAAAAGATTGAGAGGAAAGTTGGTATTTGTAAGAGGAAGAAGAAGGCAATGTTTAGAGGTTGATGCATGAAGTTGGAGTAGGCAAAATCAGGTGAGCTGATATCTTTATTATATTAATGGTTTTGATAGAAAAGGGGGAGTTGTTAATTGTTTTTGATTAGACCAGATAATGCTTAAAAATTCTGCAGATCTTAAGTTAATTTTTGATCTTTTTTTAGACAAGCAGTGGCGGATCTAAGAACTTTTTTCACTGGGTTACTTTTGGTAAATTCTCACTCATTCTTACCATTTTTTTCCCGAGGTTCTCACTAATTTTTCCCATTTTTTCTAAACTGAATGGGTTCCTGGGAACCCACAAAAGTGGCCTAGTTCCGGCCCTGTAGACAAGCCGTATATTTCCTTTATAATTTTTATCACTATGTAAAAAGATTTACTAGTGTTAGAAATATTAAACTTAGTTATGTTTATTAGTTTAATTAATCACTCGAACTTATAAGTAGTATTACGTATGATAAGTATTTGACTAATGGATGATATGGTCTTGTAATAATCGGTTGATAAGCGGGGTAAACGATTTCAAATAACTGTCTTTGACAGTTAACCGCCAAAATCGAACCGCCAAACTCATATGTATTTATTCATTTTACCGGCAACAATGTCGGATATCAAGACAGTTTCTATTAACCGAAATTGTCCACGTTATTCTCTTATTTGTCCTCTGTATATTCTGCATCATTTCTTGATCTGGATATTCGTATCACCATGTCTGCAAACTATGTAAAACCTTCCGCTGCATTTGCATATTCGTATGCATATAATCAGAATGATAAGGATGTCCAACATAGTGGTATCAGAGCCACTTCAGGATCCGATGAAGAAGTTAAACCCACTGCAACCTCTATGCCTTGTCAACACTGTGTTGATGAGAAAAATGAGAAAAAACGCCGATCCTGCGTGAAAGATTATGTTACTACTGTCATTTTCCAGGACACCAGATTTATACGTGTAAGGCTAAGGAGAACGACGAAGAGATGCAACTGATTAGACAAGCAATTAATGCCGGAATCAGATCGCAGAATGATGAAGTGCACTGCCGAGAGGAGATGATTGTCACCGGTACTGATGGTGGACAATGGAACAAAATCTGGTATGTTAATCCAACATTCAATCATCATTTTGTGGGTAATATCGATGTTTTCAAAAGGGTAAAACACATTATGGGTGTCGAAACAAGATCCGGAATGAATAATTTTTTATTCATTCGAGGAGTGGGTACTGTGGAGATGAAAACAGGGAACAAAACACTGCGAATTCCCAGTGTATTTTATTCACCGGACATAGACCGAAACGTTCTAAGTCTTGAACAATTAACACTTCAAGGTTTCACGGTCTGACGATCCGGTGATTCATGCAAAAATTTTCCCTATGTTTTCATCTCCGGTGGCAAATACCATAAATGATATGACTGGGTTGACGAAGGAGGAGGAACTGGGATTAAAGGAGAAAAGGAGGCTGCAAGACATGTGCGGTATAGACGATGAATTCAAAACGATTATTTGAATTCTTATTTCGAAACACTGAATGTTTCGGATAAAGATGAAGTTGATTGGAATTTAATGATATTAAAAGCATTAGAATTTCGTGAATTTGGTGATTGCAAAGCCTTGATCAATATGCTTGATGACCGAGAATACGTATTCAAGTATAAAATTGATTTGCAAAAGAAATTTGAAGAGATGATCCGTTGGTTCCTAAACGAATTTTTAGGAATCAACTCTAGACCAGTCCCACCCTACTCTTTGGATCAAAGAAAGATAGATCTGCTAAGTTTATATATGTTGGTGACAAAAGATGGCGGATACCGAGAAGTCACTACAGAAAACATATGGCCAATCATAGCAAAAGATCTGGGATTCGAATATAAAGATGGTGACTACATGAGGATTGTATATGCTATGTACCTAGATGTTCTGGAATATTATTACAAATATAAAACGGTACAGGAGAAAGTGCATGTGAAAGAAGTGGTAAATGAAGGTGCTGAATCCTCTCAACGAAGTCACAGGAAGACAAAGAGTGCAGATATGGGTCGGGATGTTGCTGCATGTGAGGATCACAAGGGTGCTGAGTCAACGCAGGCTGCATTCTTTGTTGGGATAGATGATGACGACTGTAATCAAGTTAAAAGACGGAAAAGGTTCAACTTCAATCATGCAAGATGGGCCGTTGAGGAAGCTAACCGAAGCGTCATGAATCAGGCTCTGAAACATAACCAAGTTTAAGGGGGTTATGTTAGAAATATTAAACTTAGTTATGTTTATTAGTTTAATTAATCACTCGAACTTATAAGTAGTATTACGTATGATAAGTATTTGACTAATGGATGATATGGTCTTGTAATAATCGGTTGATAAGCGGGGTAAACGATTTCAAATAACTGTCTTTGACAGTTACCCGCCAAAATCGAACCGCCAAACTCATATGTATTTATTCATTTTACCGGCAACAATGTCGGATATCAAGACAGTTTCTATTAACCGAAATTGTCCATGTTATTCTCTTATTTGTCCTCTGTATATTCTGCATCATTTCTTGATCTGGATATTCGTATCACTATGTCTGCAAACTATGTAAAACCTTCCGCTGCATTTGCATATTCGTATGCATATAATCAAAATGATAAGGATGTCCAACAACTAGACCCCTTTCAAATTCCCTAATCGTAACAACTTAAGGATGACGAACCGAGAATAATTCGACTCGTTTGGAACAACCTATTTTGACATGTAACTCAATCACATTATCATTAGTGTGTACAATTTAAGTCCTATTTAACAAGATTGCTGGAAAATGTAGTATTCCTTGTTTCCTTGACTTGTTAACTCAAAATAATATAACTTAAAGAAATGTAAATACTTATCAGAAGTGACTGACTTGGTTAATATTTTTTTGCTTGATGGACAAATCTATGATATTGACCCATATCTATAATTAATAATTTATAGTATAAAACATTGAATTCTATAAATTATAATACAATAATTTATATAAATGATAATATTTTTATAGATGACTTGGAAATTGACCCATTGGCATCCAACTATGTTAGAGTGGTTGAAGTTTTGCACCAATCTTAACTAACTCATTTTTAGTGTATTGTTTTTTGCACACTAGATTTATTCCACCTAGTCTACCAAACCACTCCAAAAAAGGAAAAGAAAACAAAACTGGATTCAAAAATATAATTGAGTGAATTGGATTGTATATAACATATTGAAATCTTAGTATTGTGCTCAAATTGGATTGTATATAATATACTGAAAATCTTAGTGTTGTGCTAATTTGAGTATGCATGTTAGATATGATCCAAGCACTTATCATTGCCTAAACTAGCAAGCTAATAGTTAATAAAGGTATTGGATCAACATATTTCATGCATTTTATTGAAATATTATAATTACAATAGTATGACGGGTGTATCTTTAGATTTCATAATTTCAATAGTATGAATTTTAATTAAAAGTTACAAAAGAAAAAAAAAAGAAATAAACGGCTAAAGTCTTGGCTAAAATAATAATCCTTTATCCCTAAAAAAATTAAAATATATAATAACAATGGGCCATGTCATGAATTAAAGAAATTTTTGCATTACATTATAAAATATTTGATTTTGAAGAAGAACAAGCTATTAGTTCTTTTACCTTGATTTCAGAGAATAATAACAAAAGAACTTTGAAATGTGTGGAGGGGTAGAACCATACAAACATCCTTGGAATAAGGTCGTAAGGCCTTTTTGGGGGTGTTATGTGACATGTGGCATGCTACGTTACCACGAGACTTTATAGGACGTTATGCAAGTTGAGGCCGTAGTCATAAAGCCTATTTGTCACATTACTCGTTATTTTCATTTTTTTAATTCATTTCTAAGTTTTTTAAAAATAAAATTCATTTCATTAAATAAAAAAGAGAGTACAATAAAATAAAAAAAAAACATTAAACTAGAATAAAAAAATTACACAATCAAAGGTTATATTTTTTTTTTCAATCCGCTCCTTTTGTGCCAACGCCATTTTCAAAGCTTTTCCCGTTAAGTGGTCATGCGGTTTCGAGTAGAACTCAAAGTCGTGAGCCCATTGTCTATCCCGCATAATCTCCATAACTTCGCGGTTCTCCTCTATACGTTTAGTACCGAGTTCGTGTATTTCTTGAAGTCGCTTGTTTATCTCCGAAAATACGTTACTCATATCCGTTCCCATAGACATCGATGACAACTCGGGCTTTTTCGCCCGCCTACTTCTTCCAAGCGGTCTTGGTAGCTCCTCCACCGGCTCGTCATCCGGAATATCCTCGTTCACCTCGGTGTTTCGAGCGTCGGAGGTTGGCGTTTCGGGTTCACCCGACTCGTTTGTTTTGGACCTCTTTGACGGCCGTTTATTTCCCGACCGACCACTCGGAGTAGAGATGTTGGCCCATTTGGGGCTATGGCGAAAGATTTGCCAACACCTCATGTACGGGAAATGGCCATTAGCATCCGTATACTCGACCAATGCCACTTGGGTAATGTCTTCGTCCTTACTTCCACTTTTTCATCCGACAAACGTACGTTGGTACACGGTTTGAAAGTTCGTGCATTTTTTGTTTATATCGGTCCATTTACCCGATATAGAGTCCGGTGGGCGGTATTCGTCTCCTTTACCCATGAGATCGAAAAAAAGTTCTCGTATTCGGGACCAAAAAACGGATTTACTTTGATTGTTTGCTAAAAAAAAATATAATGTTAGTCTAAAATTTAAAAAAAAAACTGAAAATAAATTAAAAAACTGAAAATAATTAAAAAACAGAATATATAAACTGGAAAATAAATAATAACAGAAAATAAATAAAAAAACTGCAAAAAACAGAAAAAAAAGGAAAAAACACAAAAAAACGGAAAAAACAAAAAAAAAAGGAAAAAACAGAAAAAAATAAAGAAATTTAAAAAATATACCTATAATCGGGTCCTCCGACACATAGATGAAAGCGCGGGTTAACGCATACTCCTCATCGGGCTCCCACGTTATCACATTTTTTTTCGCTCGGGTGGTGGTTTCCGCTTTCTTTTTATGTGGCCGTTTTCCTTTTCCTTTTTGCGTCTCCGCTACTTCGGGTTGTGTTTCCGGAACAACATCGGGTTCGTATAGTGGGGAGCCGAAAGCTTGAGCCGACCCGAACGCTTGAGACGACCCCATTCCATCGGTGTTTTGATTCGGGTTCCACCCGTAGAGATTCGGGTCCCATGATAGCAGTTGGTTCAAAAGATTCATGAACCCGGGATTTTGTTGATTGTAATAGTGAAAACCGGAGCCGAAAGGGTTGGGTCAGGTGGGAACCGGCGACACGGGGCGAGTAGGATTACCACTTTGGTTTGGGTCCGCACTTGATCGGGGAGGAATGAAGCCACGGTTGAATGGATGCATTGTATAAAATATAAGGATTTCTAAAAAAAATTGGAAGAGATAAAGAGTGTTTGAGTGTGTGTGGTAAAAATATAGGAAAGGAGGTATTTATTTAAAGGAAAGTTTGAAAAAAAATTGATTTTTTTTTATTTAAATGACCGTTTACCAACGCTAAAAAAAATTAATTCCATTTATCACGCCGTTATCAATATCGCGCCATCCCAAATTTTTGAAACATAGCGCCGAGCGTTTTGATGTTCCCGTCGTTTTGGCGGCGCTATGAAAGGGCATACCGCCCCACTACGGATCACCTAAGTCTCACAACCAATCCAAGTTTTAGAAAAACTTATTTTCATGTTATGTATCGTTATAGTTCTATGCAACTCAACAAATTTTCAAACGAAAGAGCTAGATTGCAATGTATGTCAAAGGACGCCAACTTCCACCTGATGCAAACGCCAGCATGCATAACATACCTAGTTGTTTTCGGGACCACCAATTCCAGCGTATTAGTTTCTATAAAATTAACAAAGAGAATATAACACATGTGAAAAACAGGGAGGTTTTGGAAAACAAAGAAAAATAAGTGTAGTTATGAGCATAGTTATTAAAGGCGCTAGGTGCACTCAAGGCGCGTAGGCCTCGTCTGGGCCTAGACGATAAGCGCAAAAAAAGCACACCATGAAAAAAAATATATATATATTATGTATCAGAAAAATAATACTATTGTTTAAATAAAATAAACAAAAGCTATTATAGAGCATTTAATTTCATCTATTTAGAACCAAAAATTTTAAAATACTAGTGTATTAGGGTAGAAAAGTAGTTTTCCTTAGATAAAATTAGAAATCTGGCTGCAATTTGGCCGAAAACTCTCCGGAATCTAGGAATCTCGTCGAAATGTGTGCATGGACCATCACTTGGAGAATTAAAGCGCAATTGCCTCGACTTAAAGCGCAATTGTCTCGACTTAAAGCGCAATTGTCCTGCCTCGCCTGGAAAATGGGCCTAGGCGCAAAAGCAATGGCTTTTAACAACTACGGTTATGAGTATCGAATAGATCGCATTGGCAAATGCCTAAAAAGCCTTGATGAAAATCTAATTTAAAATCTTATTTTAATTTTCACTAGCGGGTTTCCAAGGTATTATCCGTCAGAATTCTTATCCCAGGACAGGCATGTTAAAAAGACTAGGTAGGAATCTTATGAGAAATCTTATCCTTAGTAATACCGAGGGATATCGTTTAGAAACTAGTTCCCACCGACAACGACCAATCATGGACTTACTCGTGTTGGTGGTCTCAATAATATGTGGGAGAACGTTGATCATCGGGACATCCAGCGTAATCAGCATTATTATAAGCATGTAAATCAATAGAAGTAGGACCGATGTATACATAACCCATGAGAAATGGTACCCTTAAGATACCGCAAAAATCGCTTGACAACGACCTAATGTCGATTACTAGGTGTCTTGGTGTCTAAAGGAATTGTGACACCTTACTGACCGCATAAGCAATCTCTGACCGTGTCAATACAAGGTACTATAATGCACCAAAAGTGCTCCGATACATAGTAGGGTCATATAAAGGATCACCGGTATGTTTATGTTGAGAAAGTTGTCTACCGAAAGAGACAGGAGTAAATAATGGTTGATAATCAACAAGACTGGTGAACTGTACTAAATCAAGTAAGTAGCGTTGTTGAGATAAGTGTAAAATATCCTCACAAAATGTGGCCTTAATACCTGGAAAATATGACAATTGTCTTAAATTCTTGAGTGTAAATTGAGAATGTAAGCGTCCAATCAAGCCAGTAAGAAGACAAAAGAGCTCCCACTAAAATGATGTCATCAACATAGGTCAAGACATAACTAAGTATCGAATCCTGTCTATAAAGAAAGAGTGATACATCTGAAAGACACTTGGTAAAATCATAAGTAAGCAAAGTCGTGGATAGCTTGGAAATCCAAGCTCTGGGAGCCTACTTTAGGCCATAAAGAGCCTTCTGCAGACGATAAACATAATGTGGTCTAGATGAGTTAACAAAGCCTGGGGGTGGGGTCATATACACGGTCTCAGAAAGATCCCCATGTAAGAAGGCATTGTTGACATTAACCTGACGAATAGACCATCCTTTAGAGAAAGCGACTGAAAGAACTGGGCGAGTAGTAGTAGGTTTGACCACAGGACTGAAAATCTCATTGTAGTCAATACCCTCAGTATGATGAAAGCCCTTGGCAACAAGTTGGCTTTACAACGACTCACTAATCCATCAGGATTATGTTTAATCTTGTACACCCACTTACAACCAACAATGTTGGCGTCAGTGGAGCCTTAACCAGACGCAAAGTCAGGTTGGCATGAAGAGCATCGATCTCAGCATGCATCACGTCCCACCAAACAAAGTACTGTTGAGCCTGTTGAAATGAGGAAGGCTCAATAGTGGGAGTAGTAGATATATGAAAAAGAATACGATCAGGAAACTGACGTGGTTGTCGTGTATGATCACGAGATCATGTAACCATCAGGTGAGTCAGGAGGAGGAAGAGGAGGAGGAGAAGGAAAAGGAGGTGAAGTAAGATCAGGAGAGGAAATAACAGGAGAAGATGAGGAAGGAATAATAGGAGGAGATAAAGAGGAAAGAGAAGAAACAGAAGTCGCAAACAAAGGAGGAGGAATTTAGAAAGGAATAGAATCTGGAAAAGTTGTGGGAATAGTAGAACTCCCTAGCATATCAAAAATCGACTCGTGGAATCTAACATGATGAGAAGTATACGTACAAGACGTATGAGGATCATAACAAAGATACCCGAGATGAGATGAAGCATGGCCAACAAAGATACAAGGAGAAGACATGGGTGAAAGTTTATCCGCTCGAGTATCACCTAGAAATAGATAGCATAAACATCCAAAGGTACGAAGAAGAGAGTACTCGGGACGAGATCCAAAATAGGACCACGTAAGGAGATGAATGATCAAGAACCGGTGATGGTAACCAATTAATAGGTAGCAGTGGCATATGTATCATACCATAACTTCTTTGGTAACCGAGCATGAAACAATAAAGCTCGAGCAACCTCAGAAAGATGACAGTTTTTTCGCTCAGTAACCCCATTATGTTGGGGAGTATAGGGACATGAAATGCGATAAGCAATGCCAGAATCTAAAAGAAAACGAGCCATGAACCACGAATGAGCTCAGGAGGAGAAGAGGTTCTCAACAAGTAGTTTAAAATGCCGAAACCAACTAACCACTTGAGAACGAAAAGTCAAAGGATACATCCATGTAAATCGACTAAAATCATCAATGAATGTAATGAATTATCGATATCCATCTCTAGACATAACATGCGAGTCACCCCAAATGTCACAATGTATAATATGTAAAGGTGAAGTATAATGGGATACAACTAATGTAAAAGGCAATCTAGTTGATTTTGAAACACTACAAGCAGTACAATGTGTGTGTTGGTTTTGTTTATCAAATGTAAAAATGAACATCTAGACAAAACATCATCAGACTATTGACCCAAACGAGAATGCCAAGTCTCACGAGAAACAGTAGTGTGACACTTCGGGTTTTTTTTCCCGGGCAACCTTCTTGAATTAACATTTTGTGTATGTATACATGTATATTATTAAATGAAAAGTTTCCATTCTATCTCGGTGTGCTATGTGTTATTAACGTGTATGTAATTATATATATATATATATACATATGTATAAAGTGAGCCGAGACCAGCGAACCCGACTCGAGACCACCCGGTCTCGAGTAAACAGTAGACACTTGGGGTGGTTGGGCCATACAACCGAGAAGCCCAATTCGGAAACCCCTAACCCACTCGAGACGGGTATAAAACTCTTGGACTTGGCCACTATTTCCATTTTTTTGACAACAACCTTTGTGCATCAAACCTCTCCTCTCATTCTCTCTCACTAAAACCCTTAACAAAATCATCCTCCTCTCCTTCTCTCTTCGACTCAACCGGAAACATCAAGGCTCTTGGATCAAGCTCGAGATCGTCACTCGGAAGTTGATTCTTTGACCCTTCATACCCTCAACATCAACCGGTTAGTATATTTAGGTGTTTGCTATGATTCTTGGGTATTGATGATAAGTGTTTACCATGTTTTTTTTAGCTAGAAATGTCACTAATGATGATGATAAACATGTTTTAGCTAGTTAGAAATCGAACCATGTGTTGTTGCTATTGATGATGTTTTGACCGAATACTAGCATGAATTCTTGTTCTTAAAATGGATGAATGTTGATGTTTAACATTATGCAAGCATGTTGTGAAAATTATTGTGTATGCTAAATTAGGAGCCGAAGATGATTTCTGCCATGAGTTCATGTTAGGATAGGTTTGGTTGTATAAGCTTGTTGTTATGAAAGTTTATGCATGATGAACAATTTGAATGTATGATGATGAACTAGATGAATGTGTGATGATTATGATATGAATATTTCAAATTACTATGTTTGACCCGTTTTGTTTGGAAATCAGACAAGGGGACATGTTTGTGCATTTCGGTTGGTTAGTACAAAAATCATGAAAATGCAATTCTATTGGATAGTACAATTGGACAGGTTCTGGAAGGATTTCTGTGCACGTAACCGTGATTGCGAGTCGAAAACCTTAGGTTGCGACTCGAGACCATCCCATAACAACTCGAGACTGTCATTCAGGGGCTCGAGACCGGCAAGGTCTCGACTTGAGACTTCATGATCTCGACTCGAGACTGGACTCGAGACCTCTGAGGTTGCGACTCCTAACCAGCACCACTCGAGACCAAAACATGATAACACGAGATCTCCTGGTTGCGACTCGAGACCGTGTGTTCTCGAGTCGAGACCGCCTTGTCTCGAGCTGCCTACTATGGTTATTGGGCCACAATGTATTTTGTTTGGGCTACCTGTTTGACTGGACTATGTGTTGCTGAATTCTGTATGACTGTGCAAATATTAGGGCCTGCCCAATAACCCAACAGATAACTGTATGTATCCTATGTGTTTAGTGCGTGTATGATATACGTGATTACTTGTTCCCCAACCTGACCTATACTGGTAACCATGCTAGGACGTGGTGACCAACGTGTTTGACCAAGTAAACAAAACCTACCGAGCAACCCAAGGTGAGTTCACAACTTAAAGCATGCCTTCCCGGTGGATTGGGAAACGGAACTAAAACGACACTATTCCCTTGTTACTGGGAACAAACTTACTTTTCTTCCCTTGTTACTGGGAACAAACTTAGTTAATTACTGTTTATACGGAATGCAACGAGCAACACTAAACGAAACTCTATCACATAAGTCCCTACTACATTGTACCGATTAGTCGCCGGGGTCTGGCGAACGGGTTATTAGTTGATAGCGCTATTTAGGTCTAACCAGCCTTACACCGACCCTTGTTACTGGGAACGGGCGTGAACTAATAGACTCTGACAACTGTCAATGATGATAGAACATTGACAAACGGGGCACAGCGGAAACGCGGGGTTAACTTAGTATTCGGTATTGAAAAAACAGTTTAGTCGCTTACTTTTGGGGTAGCTCCCCTTGGCATGTATAAACGGATAAATTAACTGGTGAAACAAGTTTTTGGTAATTAAAAACTGGACAACTCGTGAACTCGCTCAACATTATTGTTGACACCTTACTGCATGCTTTGCAGGTAACCAGTGACTCAGGAGCTCGCAGCTTGGGGACGTGTAGTGGTCGTCAGAACCCGTGTGTTGGGTTTTAAATCATCTTGAACTATGAACTTGTTTTAAACCTATCTGAATTATGCTTCCGTTGTTTACTTAAACTTTGATTCGAACTTGAACTTTTGAAACTTTAAACTATTATGGTTGCTAACTATTTTGGTAAGTGAACATTTTTACTATTAAATCAACGCTCAGTATAATTGGTGGCTGGATCCTGGTCAGTCACGCTCTCAAGCGGATGATACTCCGTAGGTGGAATTTGGGGGTGTGACAAGTAGTGAAAGCAGCAAATATATAGCTGATGTGGACTACCACATGTATAATGGGTGAGTTGTCCATCAAAAGTCAGAATGGACAAACCTAACTGCGTGATTGATGTTCTTGGCTAAGCTAGGAACCATAAGAACGTGTCTAATAGTAAGAGTACGATCAAATAAATGAAGCAAGGCAGTGCCAACGTGAGAAATAGTAAGAGCCATACCATTGCCTACAACGACTCGCTTAGAGCCGGTGTGTAGGGAGCAGCATCAAATACAATAGAAAAGTCAGTGGTCATATGTGTAGTGACCCCACAGTCGAGTATCCATGAATCTACTTTCTCATAAATGCTAGATAAATACGCGGTAAATCCAAAATGAACATAGGAGTGTTGATTAGCCCTATGTAAACTGTGACGTGGCCCAAAACTAACAAAATCAGCAAGCCTAGAAGCAAAACTGGGTTGTGAAACCGTTGACTGCACAGGAACACTAGCATATGGAGTAATAGATTCACTAGCAGCTGTAGCATTTAGATGTGGCCCAATATTGATTGATTAGGCCCAAAATACGTGAGTCTTGAACATGCGGGGTACCCAAATCAGTCGAAATCTTAGCTTCAAAGAACGCCTCATGCATCCAGTAATGATCTTGATGCCAATTACTAGAGTTATGATCTTGATTCGACAAATCAATCAGAGTGAATCCTTGATTCTCAATGTTCTTCCATAATTGAGAAGCAGAACTAGTTCCTTGTGCAAGATACAACAATGAGGGAGACATATTTGCAGTAAGAAATCAAAAACATAACCATCGTTCTTATCCCAAATAGCTCATTATTCATATTCGTCAATGGAATAGTTAAATCGTAATTCCGAAACGTCAATAGACCAAGCGTTTTAAGAATTGTCAATATTTGATGCTTCCGGTTGTTGGCGGTAATTCCCGACTCATCACAAGTAGGTGATGTGAAAGGGTGACAAAGGAGTTCAAGTCACAAGTCGGTGAACTTGAGGGATCAATGTTGATAAGTTGGTCATAGTTGGTTAAGTTTCCTAATTACATTATAATTATATTTGGTAATGTCTTGGTCACCAAGTTAGGGTTATATGGTAATGTCTTGGTCACCAAGTTAGAGTTAGCCTATATAAACCATGTTAGGGTTGGACATTATTAAGAGACTAGAGAGAAACCGAGTTATGGTTTGAGAGCCTGTAATCAGTTTTGAGTTATTTTCTGATTAATAAGATTGAGAGTTATTCGATCTAAATTCTCTTCTTCATCTTTTCTATTCGGTTTGATTATCGATTGGGACTTGAATTGGTATCAGAGCCAAGTTCAATCATCGATATCAAACGGGTACTCGGGTTCTTAATCGGCCGTCGATCAAGAAGTCGAGGCCGGCGGTACTGGTTCGTCGGAGCAGCGGCGTGGTATTGTTACGGTAGCCGACAACGAGTAGGTTGTTCGTGCGACGGCAACTCGGAAATAGCAGGTTTCTGATAGAGTTGTTTCGAAGGTTGTTCGTAATCAACAGACGAGTTCAGGCCTGTGATCCAAGTTCAATCATCGTAATCAAAACAAGCTTGAATTCTCACTGAGTTTCGGAGTTGTTAATCGAAGCCGGTGTTCGAGAGTTCGTGATCGGTACCGAGTGGAGGGTTCTACATCAGCAGCAGTTTAATCGGAACCAGACGGGTTCTGACTTGCAATCAACAGCGATACTTAAAACGTTGGACGACGGATAGAAGAATTCTGATCGGAGTAGTCCACGTTGGCGAAAACGTCTTACGGCATATTGTCTGTACGGCGGTTTCTTCGAAAGGTATTAATTTGGATTGTTTCATAGGAGGTTTCAGTTTTACGAGGAATTTGGTTTTGTGATTAAATAACAAAAGTCACAAAAGTCAAAGGAGGTTGGCACAAATTACAAAAGAAAAACAAATAGAAAAAAGGGGGTCTTCGTTCCCTTATATGATAAGTTTTCAAGAAAATTGATTTTATTTATTAGGTACTGATTCGAGACTTAATAAAAAAATAATAAAACAAATTGTTTTTTATTTGGGTTAAACAAGTAGAGTTTGACCATATTCCACTGTTTTATTCGGTTATACGAGTTGGGTGTTTATCCGGGTTTTGGAGAGGTATTCGTGACCGGGTTTATGCGAGCAAACGCGTTTGGTTCTGAAAAGTTGTTCAGAAATCAATGACGGACGAGAACAGACCACCACCGGTTGTGGTTAAGGATCAAAGTACCACAACTTTACAGTGTCCAATGTTAACCGAAACAAATTACAACATCTGGGCGATTCGTATCAAGGCAGTATTCAAGGTTCATGGAATACAACAAGCTTTAGAACCAGGCGAAAAGGAGGTAGATGCCAAAAAGGATGACATGGCAGTTGCACTTCTACTTCAAGCAATACCCGAAGAGCTCGTGTTTCAGGTAGCTCAGTTTCAGACTGCAAAGGAAATATGGGAAGCATTGAAGACACGGTATGTTGGGGTTGAACGGGTTCGAGAGGCAAAGCTTGAGCAACTGGAAAATGAGTTCGAATCTTTAAAGATGAAAGAAACAGAGACAATTGATTCTTTCGCAGGGAGGATTAGTCAGTTGGTTACCAAAGCAGCCAGTTTGGGAACCACCTACGAAAACAGAAAGCTTACCAGAAAGTTATTAGGCTCTGTTCCAGCAAAGTATGTTCCAATTGTAGCTTCAATTGAACAATTTGCAGATTTGAAGACTATGACGTTTCAAGAAGCGATCGGTAGACTGAAGACGTTCGAAGACAGGATTAAGGGTATCGAGTCTTTAGCAGAAAATCAAGGTAATCTAATGTTTGCCAATGGTAAGTCATCCTCGAAATCCAAATCCTATGAAAATACGCGAGCGCGTGGGCGAGGCGGTTCTAGTTACCGAGGTAGACGTCAAGACTGGGATGATGAGGAACAAGATGGAAGTCAAAGCCGAGACGGTCAAGATCATGGGTCAAAGCAAACGGGTCAAAGAAGAATCAATGATCGCCAAAAGGGAAGGAAAGATAGATCACGGATTCAGTGTTACCGTTGTGATAAATTTGGTCACTTCGCGTCAGGATGTCCGGATCGTATGAAGAAACAAGATGAAGCTAACTTAGCTAAAAACGATGATTTTGATCCATCATTATTCATGATGAGATGTGATCAAGAGACGGTTTTTCTAAATGAAGAATGGGTGAATCCAAAGCGTTTCGAGACCGAGCCAATAGAGAAAGACACTTGGTATCTCGACAACGGAGCATCGAATCACATGACGGGTAATCGAGCTTATTTCTTTGAACTTAATGAGCGTGTCACGGGAAAAGTGAAGTTTGGAGATGGATCTTGTATTGACATACGGGGAAAGGGATCGGTATTACTTGAAGGGAAAACGGGGGGGAAGCGCCTGTTAACCGATGTTTACTACATACCGAGTTTGCAAAGCAATATCATAAGTCTTGGTCAAGCAACGGAAGGTGGATGTGACATTCACATGAAACGTGATTTGCTAACCATTCATGATGATATAGGAAAACTTATGATGAAGGTGACAAGGACCAAGAACCGTTTGTACAAGATCAACCTCAAGATAGCAAGTCCCGGTACACAAGCTAACATGATTGGAATAAAGAATTTTGCGGGTAGGGATCTACAGAGAGTTGAACTGAAAGATGATACAGCAAGTACGAGTCAGAATCTTCTCAAAGATCCAAGTTTAATGAAGAAACCCAAAATTCAAAGTCTAAAGAAAAATGTTCAAGAATTCAAAGAAAAGGTTAAGCAAGAGATTCAAACCCAAGGAGGTACATTTAATGATCCAAGAAAGCGGGTGTTTGCTCAAGATCGCAGCCGAGTCAATGGTGGTGCGAGTTCTTATGACCAAAGGACGAGTCGTGGAGAAAGGACTAGTCGAGTACAAGGTCGCAAGAATGTTCGAGCTAGGAATGAGCCGAAAAACACAGCTAGAGATCAAGATGAGTTCTATGAGAATCAAGACAAAGAAGACATGTTAGAGCCTACTTATTTCGAGTCGGAAATTAAGGGGGTGATTGTTGGCGGTAATTCCCGACTCATCACAAGTAGGTGATGTGAAAGGGTGACAAAGGAGTTCAAGTCACAAGTCGGTGAACTTGAGGGATCAATGTTGATAAGTTGGTCATAGTTGGTTAAGTTTCCTAATTACATTATAATTATATTTGGTAATGTCTTGGTCACCAAGTTAGGGTTATATGGTAATGTCTTGGTCACCAAGTTAGAGTTAGCCTATATAAACCATGTTAGGGTTAGACATTATTAAGAGACTAGAGAGAAACCGAGTTATGGTTTGAGAGCCTGTAATCAGTTTTGAGTTATTTTCTGATTAATAAGATTGAGAGTTATTCGATCTAAATTCTCTTCTTCATCTTTTCTATTCGGTTTGATTATTGACTGGGACTTGACCGGTTCAGAAAATTTTCATTTCTAATTTGATCAACATGAACTGTGAAACATTCGGTAAATTTGTTGGTCTCTCAAAACTATATACCTTTAGGATTAACTGACGATTGAGACCATAAACTTTTTTACTCCTATCCTCCTATAAGTGTGTGGCTTTATCTTATTATGTTTGCATCACAAAACAATCATTTGTCATCTCTAACACTATGGTTGATGCGTCACGTCTATGTCTTTATCTTTTATAATGATTTTGAACTTCATAAAGACATAGATGTGACCATACGGTTCATGAACAGTGCCCTGAACGTTTGGTTCGTTTGATGTTTGGTCTTGTGTGTTCCGACTTCACTTGTATTTACTTAACAATATCTTCTTAATTTAGCTTTACATCCAAGGAGAAAAAGAAAGTTTGTGGAATATTTTCACTAAAAAATAAATATTATTAGTACCCATTACAAATACAACACCTGACTAAACTTTTGGATCAATAATCCTTCAAACACCAATGAAATCAACAGAAAAAGATAAACATATTTCACCTGAGAACATTTAATTAGTTCTTTTTCCACCAGTTTGGCTTAGTTTACAACTCTACAGTCGAGCCTTACCTCTTGCCCACCACTGATGCTACTCATCTTAATCATGGATTTCACAAATGCTTTCTGGAACTCTTGTTGTGAGCTAGCAAACTTTGAGACCAATGCTTTCGTCTTTGCCGAATTGATCAACGACTGATCAGAAGAGAATATACTCTTGCCTTGGAGAAGTAACTTATAATATCTATTGTCAAAAGTTGTGGGAGTCGCATCAAGATTTGCACCCGCATTTTTCGCTGTGTTTTTTGCAGGGCATACACTCTTTAAACTGGCTGCAAATGACGATTCCAGAGTCGGGTCGACACTTTGCTTTGAACTAAAGTTGTGTATCCTGTTCTGAAAGGATGAGCAATGAGCGAACCCAAGTGTATGTCCTCCTACACATTGGTCAGCAAATAATAATCTTTATTTCGTTTGCTTCAAAAAAATTACTACAAGAAAAATAACATTTTGGGTGACACATTTATAAAACGTGTAACAAATTAGTTACTATATGTTTGTAAAATACATTCTTGAAGGATAAGTGTGATCTTTAAAACTATATCTTCTAGCTATAACTATGACATAAATATTACGACTAAAGAGCAAAAAGTTTTGTTACTTTGTTTAAAATGGAGTCAACTAAGAACCCGGATATCTGGACATTCTAGGTAAATCAACTCGTTAAAATAAACAGTTCCGGTTATCTGGAAATTTTAGGTAATATTTGGTCAATTAATTACCTGATAGTGCAACTAAATCATCCATGGAAAGACCTCTTTGTGCAAAACTTTGTTGCAATTGGGAAATATTGAATGTTGGAGCAGGTAATTGTCGTGTTTCGGTAGCTTTCGAAACTCTTCCATCCTTTCTTCCTTTTGGCACATCCCATGTTGGCCCTCCAGACTATATTCAAATCAAGTTTAAGCTCGAAACAAAATTAAAATCAAATTGTAAAATTTGTAAACTTTTAGTTATTAAAAAAAGATGCTTTACTAACCAAAGTGACTGCATCCCTTGCTGCTAATGCCAAGATATCTGCACAAGAGACAGTTTTAGGACATAAAGCCTCTACTGCTTTCTTGGCATTATCAATCACATAAAATGCATGCAAAGATATGTTTGGAGGTCCATCTTTCTCAGCTTTGTTCTTCCCGGTTGAGTTCAACAACACCGAACCATCACACCCCTACAAAGTTTTAAGTTTAGTAATCAACAATTAATCAAAATGATTTACTGTTTTGCATATGACATGTAAGTGGAAGAGGAAGAATAATCACCCTAATGAAGCAATCATGGAAATGCATTCTTAGAAGTGCAGCAGGAACTGTTGGATCATTCAACATAGCTTTCTTGACAACACTTGTAATGGTTGATTCAGCATTGGGGCATGTTTGATCATAGTAATTAGCACTTAGTGCATTAACCAAGTTAAGATGGGCTAATCCTAAGATAATGAAACTGAAAATAAGGGAAAGCATGTTGGTGTTCTTGGCTGCCATTGGGTGATGTTTGAATGTTGATGAAAAAGATTGAGAGTAAAGTTGGTATTTGTAAGAGGAAGAAGAAGGCAATGTTTAGAGGTTGATGCATGAAGTTGGAGTTGGCAAAATCAGGTGAGCTGATATCTTTATTATATTAATGGTTTTGATAGAAAAGGGGGCCGGGAGTTGTTAATTGTTTATGATTAGACCAGATAATGCTTAAATATTCTGCAGATCTTAAGTTATTTTTTGATCTTTTTTTAGACAAGCCCTATCTCATCATTATATTCATCATACTCAGTAAATCCCACCAATAGCAAACTATAGGTAGGGTCTGAGGAGGATAAGATGCATGTAGACAATCTTAGCTCTACCCCGTAGGAATAGAGAGGCTGCTTCCAGTAAGAAACCCGGCTCGATAGTAATTTTGCATCAAGCAGACATAAGGCACATAACACTCAGCAATCGGGACAAAGACCGATTAGTGCATGTACCCTTTTGTCTTTCAGCTATCAACGCCACCACATGATGCATGATTAACCGTCCTCAGCTTTTAACGTTATTTTCACGAAATTGGTAAAATAACGTTAAAATTAGTGCACTTTCACTTTTGCCCCTGATGGCCCACACATATATACATTATATGCGCATACCGCAAGCGGGGCGTACATTTACTAGACCCCTTTCAAATTCCCTAATCGTAACAACTTATGGATGACGAACCGAGAATAATTGGACTCGTTTGGATCAACCTATTTTGACATGTAACTCAATCACGTTATATTACTGTCATTAGTATGTACAATTTAAGTCTTATTTTGCTGGAAAATGTAGTATTGCTTGTTTCCTTGACTTGTTAACTCAAAATAATATAACTTAAAGAAATGTAAATACATATCAGAAGTGACTTGGTTAATATTTTCTTGCTTGATTGACAAATGACAAATCTATGATATTGACCCATATCTATAATTAATAAATTATAGTATAAAACATCGACTTCTATAAGTTATAATACAATTATTTATATAAATGATTATATTTTTACAGATGACTTGGAAATTGACCCATTGGAATCCAACTATGTTAGAGTGGTTGAAGTTTTGCACCAATCTTAACTAACTCATTTTTAGTGTATTGTTTTTTGCACACTAGATTTATTCCACATAGTCTACCAAACCACTCCAAAAAGGAAAAGAAAACAAAACTGGATTGAAAACTATAATTGAGTGAATTGGATTGTATATAACATACTGAAAATCTTAGTGTTGTGCTAATTTGAGCATGCATGTTAGATATGATCCGTAACTTAACGGAGCACTTATCATTGCCTAAATAAACTAGCAAGCTAATAGTTAATAAAGGTATTGGATCCAACATATTTCATGCATTTTATTGAAATATTATAGTTACAATAGTATGACGACTGTATATCTTTAGATTTCATAATTTCAATAGTATGAATTTTAATTAAAAGTTACAAAAGAAAAAAGAAACAAACGGCTAAAGTCTTGGCTAAAATAATAATCCTTTATCCCTCAAAAAAATTAAAATATATAATAACAATTAGGGTTGGCCCAAGCCCAAGTCAAATGAGGCTTGGGACTTGGGCCACCAAAACTATAGGGCCTCCACGATTTGATGAAACCACAGTCCATTTATAAAAGTTTTAGGGTGTGGGTTATCAATAGATTGATGATTGGTAGCGTAGTGGTTTTGTTTATGTATGGATGTTGGTGAGACCCTGGTTCGAATCCCTGGTTCACCATTTCTTAGAGAATTAAAGCGCAATTGTCTCGACTTAAAGCGCAATTGTCTCGACTTAAAGGGCAATTCCCTGCCTCGCCTGGAAAATGGGCTTAGAAACTAGTTCCCACCGACAACGACAATCATGGACTTACTCGTGTTGGTGGTCTCTCGATAATCTGTGGTAGAACGTTGATCATCGGGACATTTAGCCCAATCAGCATCACTATAAGCACCAAAACTGCTCAATACATAGTAGGGTCAAATAAAGGATCACTGATATGTTTATGTTAAGAAAGTTGTCTACCGAAAGAGACAGGAGTAAATAATGGTTGACAATCAACAAGACTAGTGAACTGTAGTATATCAAGTAAGTAGCGTTGTTGAGATAAGTGTAAAACATCCTCACAAAATGTGGCCTTAATACTTGGAAAATATGACAATTGTCTCAAATTGTTGATGCAGATTTTGTGTCCGATGCTTGTCGAATAGATTAGTTTTATTTTATGCTGAATTTGTAATAGTTAGTGAAACGGTCAAACGAACGTGTATAGACCCGCTCGTTTGAAGTGGTCAAACGAGAGGGTTATTCGTTTGACCGTGTGTGTGTTGCTAGACAAAGTATGGTTGTGCTATGATGGGTGTCGAAGGATAAGGCATCGAAGGATTATGAATATCCTTCGATGAGCTCGAAAGATACCCATCGAAGGATGGACCTCGAAGGATATCATTCGAGGTATGTGTGTATCTTTCGAAGACTGTCTGATCGATAGATGATGTTTCGACCAGTCAGTCTGATCCTTCGACCTGCAGCCTGTGTTTTGGTATAAATACCAACACTTTGTCATTTGCAACACAAGAGAGTGAGAGCACAAGTGTGTGCTAGAGAGTTTGAGGAGGTCTGAGACCTCACCGGGAGAAATCACCACTTGGTTTCTCCCCGGATGTATACTTCTTTGGTATTAGTTCGGTTGTCATGTAACCGGGCCGACTTGTAATGTTTACTACCGGATTAATACAAAGTTTGTTGGTTATCATCTCTCTTATCTCTTCCATCTTTGAACATAAACATAAAATCACGGTTTCGGTCCCGAAACCTGGACCTACAATTGGTATCAGAGCCATGGTGCCCGATTTAGTAAAACTAACCGTTTACTAAGTCACATGTGCTCTAGATCTGTGATTTTTGTGGGTTTTTGTTCAAGATGTAAAAAGGTGAAAATGAGAAAAACCCAGATCTGGACCCGGATATCCAGATCTGTGCTAAACCGGGTTTGGTTTTATGTTTTTCTCTAAAACATTCAAGTTATCATCATCAGAAACTGATTTTCGTGAAGTGTTTTCGTCAGATCTGCAGATGAACAGTCCTCCGTGTTCTTGATGTTCTTGACAGCTTCAAATTTCGAAAGATGCTGTTTGTCCATCGAAAGATTGAACAGTTTTCGAAGGATCAAACAGAATTCAAATTTCGAAATTTTCATGCTTCGAAGGATTCCTTTTTGGGTATTATTTTGAAAGTCAAATCTGCTTGGGAAAAGTTGTTGTCAGATCATACTCTTTTGCCGAAAGTTGGTCACCTACCACATCAACTTTTCACCAACCTGTCGTACCTTCTGTCCTTGTGTCAGAACCATCGAAAGATAACTTTCGATCTCGAAAGATCATCCTTCGATCAAGGAGATTCGAAAGATGAACAGGAGTGCTCGAAAGATCATCAGTTCTTCGAAGGATCAAAAAGACTTCGAAGGATCAACTCTGAAGTGTACGAAGGATCAGCCATGTCCAACTTCGAAAGGTGCTCGAAAGATATGTGACATGCGCTCGAAAGACTTACGAAAGATCATCTTTCGAAGCTGTCTTGGTGTTTATCTTTCGTTTGATGCAGATGTTTCGAAGGATCCAGATGTTGTGGAATTTTACGAGCTCAGACAGTTTGTTGGGGTTAATCATTTAATTCACTTGGAGTCGGGTCGGGTGTTCGCAAGGATTATTCAAACCGGGCTTCAAAATTTCAACATCAAAATTCGTACGGGCTTTGGGAACACGCGGGGTGATGCAGCATGATGAACACAAGAGATGATGAAAACTTAATGTTTAAAAAAAATTGTGGGGTAGTCACGGTTACTGATGCAATGGCAAAAATGGTAACGTGACTATTATGGGCCAAACACAACAGTTCCGCTTAGTGGAGGGAATTGGTGAATATTTGACGACAGTTTCTTTGAAGTGGAAAGAATCTGTTAAGGTTTAGAGATTTTACCAAAGAAATGGGGGGATAAAAATTTTCAAATGTTGAATTTCTTCGGTAAATTTCTAAACGCAATCATAGGTATGCTTAAAGATCAAGACTTGATGCAGTTGTTATAGAATGGAACCCTTATCAAATGCCGGTTGGAGTATTGGAAGATCAGCGGAAGATCGGTCAATTGAGTCCTTTGAGGAAATTGCACAACACTCAAACACGGATGTGCGTACTCTGAGGGGGAAGCTTTATACAATGAGCGTCGAGATACTACTTACCTGGATCATCGGTCAAGGGGGAATTTGTTTACACAGAAGATGATTACTTGACTGAAGATCGATGATTGCAATTGCATTTTCAGCATTCGACAGCAACGGACAAGGGGGAATTTGTTGATGCAGATTTTGTGTCCGATGCTTGTCGAATAGATTAGTTTTATTTTATGCTGAATTTGTAATAGTTAGTGAAACGGTCAAACGAACGTGTATAGACCCGCTCGTTTGAAGTGGTCAAACGAGAGGGTTATTCGTTTGACCGTGTGTGTGTTGCTAGACAAAGTATGGTTGTGCTATGATGGGTGTCGAAGGATAAGGCATCGAAGGATTATGAATATCCTTCGATGAGCTCGAAAGATACCCATCGAAGGATGGACCTCGAAGGATATCATTCGAGGTATGTGTGTATCTTTCGAAGACTGTCTGATCGATAGATGATGTTTCGACCAGTCAGTCTGATCCTTCGACCTGCAGCCTGTGTTTTGGTATAAATACCAACACTTTGTCATTTGCAACACAAGAGAGTGAGAGCACAAGTGTGTGCTAGAGAGTTTGAGGAGGTCTGAGACCTCACCGGGAGAAATCACCACTTGGTTTCTCCCCGGATGTATACTTCTTTGGTATTAGTTCGGTTGTCATGTAACCGGGCCGACTTGTAATGTTTACTACCGGATTAATACAAAGTTTGTTGGTTATCATCTCTCTTATCTCTTCCATCTTTGAACATAAACATAAAATCACGGTTTCGGTCCCGAAACCTGGACCTACACAAATTCCTGAGCGTAAATTGAGAATGTAAGCATCCAATCAAGCCAGTAACAAAACCAGAAGAGCTCCCACTAAAATGATGTCTTCAACATAGGTCAAGACATAACTAAGTATCGAATCCCGTCTATAATCAAAGAGCGATACATCTGAAAGACACTTGGTAAAACCATAAGTAAGCAAAGTTGTGGATAGCTTGGAAAACCAAGCTCTAGGAGCCTGCTTTAGGCCATAAAGAGCCTTCTGCAGACGATAAACAAAGCCTGGGGGCGGGTCATATACATGGTCTCAGAAATATCCCCATGTAAGAAGGCATTTTTGACATTAACCTGGCGAATAGACCATCCTCTAGAGAAAGCGACTGGAAGAACTAGGCGAGTAGTAGTAGGTTTGACCACAGGACTGAAAATCTCAATGTAGTCAATACCCTCAGTATGATGAAAGCCCTTGACAACAAGTTGGCTTTACAACAACTCACTAATCCATCAGGATTATGTTTAATCTTGTACACCCACTTACAACCAACAATGTTGGCGTCAGTGGGAGCCTTAACCAGACACCAAGTCAGGTTGGCATGAATAGCATCAATCTCAGCATGCATCGCATCCCACCAAATAGAGTACTTTTGAGCATGTTGAAATGAGGAAGGCTCAATAATGGGAGTAGTAGATACATGAAAAAGAATACGATCAAGAAACTGACGTGGTTGTCGTGTATGATCATGAGATCATGTAACCATCAGGTGAGTTAGAACAAGAGGAGGAGGATTAGGATAAGGAAAAGGAGGTGAAGTAATATCAAGAGAGGAAATAACAAGAGAAGACGAGGAAGGAATAATAAAAGGAGATAAAGAGGAAAGATAAGAAACAGAAGTTGCAAACGAAGGAAGAGGAATTTAGAAAGGAATAGAATTTGAATAAGTTGTGGGAATAGTAGAACTCCCTAGAATATCAAAATTCGTATAACAACCCTCGGTAAAACCAACATCCTCCTAATAATTCTGATACCCTAATATATCTTTAAATGTATCTATGTGTCTTTATATGTACCCCGTATGTGAAAACCGAGCCCCAAAATAGATTATATTATATAAAACAAATAAAAACAATAATCTTTAAGTTGAGGCGGGCCGTGTAGGGCCTCACCTCAAGTTAACGCGGGCCGCGAGAGTGTTTAACCAGATTTTTCCTAAAACACAAGTTGATGCGGGCCGCGTACATGGTGGGTTAAGTCTATGCGGGCCGCGAGTGTCCGGAATGGTGGCGTGACCCGGTGCGGCCACGTGTCCAACTCGTGTCAACCCTAGATGATGACCGGAACAAGCTATACGTTGACTTTGGGTCAACGCGGGCCGCGTAAGGCCTGGCCAAACTCCACGCGGGCCGCGTGGGGACGCGATTTCACAACTATAAATAGAGGGCAACGGCCTTCAGTCAGTTTCGCTCAAATTTCTTTCTTTCTCTCTAGCTTTTAAATAGTGGGCATTATACCCGAGTCCAATACCCCCTAAAATAGCGAGGTTCTGCTACGATGTAAGTATTATAACCCCTGGAGACGTATTAGATACGCTGCCCGATTGATCTAGGGTTCCGTAACGGCTGTCGTGGTTCTGCCCGACGTAGTCGTTGGAATGCCGTCTCGGGGAGGGTATTACTAATGTTAAAATGGGTTATTATACTAACACACGTGCATTTGTGTAAATTATAGATATTCACCAGGAAACCCTAAAGAATCACCTAAGACAGCAATGTGAGTGATCCTTCTTTTTATGAACTCATTTTTGTGAGTTGATCCACTTTTTGTTAACTGTTTTTACAAAACCTTAAATTTCCATGCGAATAACAGTTATTGAGTATTTGTAAGAATACAATTACAGTCGGTAAATTTGGGGTTTTGTATACAAAATTTGTTACCACCTGGTAAAGGAGTAACATGACCATAAGTCGGAACGACATTACCGTGTGGTGGTAATTGATATAACTTGGAAACAAATGTAATTGCGGATGCGCCCTCAATACTGTTCACTGTGAATTTTTATTTAAACTTGATTAAACTGGGATTCACTCACCAGTATTTCCCACTGACAAAATGTTTTTAAAACGCGTTTTAGGTAACCAAATGTGAAAGCCAAATAGAAGCCAGCTGGACAGCACTGAAGGCTTGAAAAAGTGGCAATAAAGTTACCTAAGAATAAAATGGATGTTTTTATTAAATAAATAGGATTTATTCCTATGAAACGTGTGTATTGAAAACTTGGGTTTTTACCCATATGTTTAATGTTATAAAATGTGGTGGTTTACTCTGATTAAAATATTTCCTAACTACGATCCTGATGAAAATTTCCGCTGCCAAATTGAATAAATAAATGTGATACCACCGAAACTGGCTCACGGCCGTCCGTTCCCGGGAGATAGGGATCGGGGGTTGTGACAGAAGGTGGTATCAGAGCTATGCCACTGATTCAGCCACAGAAGTGTTCTGCTGACATCAAAATTCAAAGTGTTAGGAAATAAACTATGGAAATACGTGTATAATTGTATTTCTTGCTATGTGTTATCTGACTATTTGTTAGTTTACAGTATGAGTGATCAAGGACCTTCTGACGCCTATCGTCAACTGTCTGGTTCGCCTAGGAGCGAAGGCACCTCCTCTTCTCAGCCTGCCCTCTCAGGGTATTCTGCTGACACAGAAGAAGGGATCTTTGTGTTTAAGGCTCAGTCTGAAGAGCCATTTCCTCAGAAAAAGAGGGGATGGTTCAGTAGGGGAGCGCACGAGCGTAGGAAAAGAATGAAAAAGTTGCAGGAACAGCGAGTGTTAGCTGCAGCAAAAAGAGAAACTGATGCTTATAATCAGGATATACTCAATAGGGGTATCGCTAATATCCATATTTTAGCAACCACTGCTGCTGACCCAAACCTGGAACAAATGCTAGCACCCCAACCACAAAATCCTGATCAACCCATGGAAGTAGAAGACCAGATAGAAATGCCTGATTCCAACCCGGAGGAAATACCTAGGGTACCTGCACCTGATCCTCTAGACCCAAACAACTACGACCCCTGGTGGGACGATGTTAGGGACTACGTGCAACAAAACCCAATACAGGAAAATGTGCCAATGCCCAACTTAGGAGCTTACCCAGGGTTAGATCCTCGAGATCCCTACAACATTAGTGATGCATATGTTAGGGAAATTTTAGAGAATCCATACCCATACCAGGCCCCTATGCCTCCGTATCAGGAACCCATACCTCAGTTTCCAAACCCAATCCTAGAACCTGCACCCCCAATGAGTGCAGAAAATGTCCAGGAACTTAGGACTTTTGGGGAGGAAATTTTAGAAAGCAGTGATCGTATGCGACAGGTGGGAGAACGCCTCGTATGGAAATACGATGAGCGTAATATGGATTTTTGGATGAATCCATATCAGTGAAGGTGATGGTAGAAACAGTAATAATAATAATAATAATAAAATAATATATGTGTGTATGTGTTAGAAAAAAAAAAAAAAACTACGGATGCATACTATTAGTATTGTAGCTTTACATTTCAGTCGGTACTGTAATTTTTATTTCTGTACTGGTGTGTATTGATGCATACTATATAAATAGAGTAAAAGTCGCAATGCTCGACGTTTTTGGGTAAACGTGCGTGTTATGTGATTGGATATATTCAAATATTAATTGTGATATTAATATTTGGTAAATGTCTAAAATTCAGATGGCCGACGCGGGAAATCAAGAAAATCTGAATAACGATAACCAGAGTAACATTAACGTGGTTAATGAGAATTCGGACAATAATAACAACGGAAACCAAATGGATAATAGTGCCGTTCAGCATATTGTGGCACAGGGAATTATAGATGCAATGCCATTTATTATTCAAACAGTTCAGGAAGCGAATAATAAAAGTAAGCATAGCAGTAAGCGACCAACTGAACCAGAAAACAGCGTGAACAATGGACCCATACTTCAAGCGCCCGTTCCCAAAAGAAGGAGAACCATGCCACATGGTTGTTCGTACAAAGAATTCTGGTCCTGCAAACCAATAGAATTCTCGGGCAATGAAGGACCCATTGCAGCTTTACGCTGGATAGAGAAAACTGAGGCAGTTCTGAAAATAAGCAAGTGTGCTGAAGAAGATAAAATAATGTTTGCTTCAAATCTGTTTAAAAATGCAGCCTTAGAATGGTGGAACACTATCCTCCAATCCAGAGGAAGTGATAGGATTTATAATATGGAATGGGAAGAATTCAAGAACATGGTCGAAAGGAAATTCTGCCCTCCCAATGAAAAAGAACAGATAGCAAATAAGTTTCTGAATCTAAGAATGACCGGGGTAGACAGTAAGGGTTACACTACCACATTCTTTGAATATGCTAGGATAGTACCTACCCTTGCATCACCTGAACCGGTATTAATCTCCCGTTACATCTGGGGATTAATTGGAGAAATTAGACATGTAGTCAAGGCCGCTAGACCCCAAACCATAGAGGAAGCTGTAGAACTAGCCAATACCTTGACAGATGAGTTAATCCGTACTAGAGAAGAAGACCAGAGAAGAAACCTAACCCAAAGGCTTACTCAAGAATTCCGTTCTGGGAATTCCAATCGTAGGAATGTAGGTTCTACCTCTGCACCATACTGCAAAGCCTGCAAAAAGAAGCATTCTGGAAAATGCTCTACTTACTGCAATTTCTGCAAAGCACCAGGACATAAGGAGGAAACATGCAGAAGAAAACCAACTAATGGGATGTGCTTCAATTGTGGAGAAAAAGGTCATATCAAGCCAAACTGCCCAAAATTGACCCCAGCTGCAAATAACAAAAATCCTAAAAATGCCAGAGCATTCATGCTAACTACAGAGGAAGCCAGGATGATTCCAGACGTCATTGCTGGTACGTTTTTAGTTAATGATATTTTTGCTAAAGTATTATTTGACTCTGGTGCAAACCAAAGTTTTATTAATACTTCATTTTGCAAACTCCTAAATCAATCATTAACTAAACTACCACAAGAATGTCTAGTGGAAACCGCAAATGGAGAAACTGTTAAGATTTCTGAAATCTTGCAGGGAGCAAGAATAGAAATTTTTAATCAAAAATTTATTGCAAACCTTTACCCAATGAATCTGGTAGGATTTGATGTGGTGTTAGGAATGGATTGGTTAATAGCCAATAAAGCCAGTATTTTATGTGATCAAAAGACAATTCAATTAAAATCACCAAGAGGTGAAAAGATCTCAATTAAAGGAGATAAACCTTTTAGATCTACTAAATTCATCTCTGTGATGAAAACTGCAAGTTGTATAAGAAAAGGATCTATAGTATATTTGATTTCTATAATCACTAACACTAAAGGAAAAGAAGTAAAAGATATCCCAGTAGTGTCCCAATTTTCAGATGTCTTTCCAGAAGAATTGCCAGGACTACCGCCAGACAGGGAAGTTGAATTCAGAATTCATCTGTTACCAGGAACAGCACCGATTGCCAAAGCACCTTACCGTTTGGCACCCGCGGAAATGCAAGAACTGAAGAAACAACTAGACGAGTTGTTGAAAAAGGGATTCATACAGCCAAGTTCATCGCCATGGGGAGCACCAATACTATTTGTCAAAAAGAAGGACGGATCAATGCGTATGTGCATTGACTACCGGGAATTGAACAAAGTCACGATTAAGAATCGGTACCCATTACCGAGGATCGATGATTTGTTTGATCAACTTCAAGGAGCTCGATTTTTCTCTAAAATCGATTTAAGATCAGGATATCATCAATTAAAGGTACAGGAAGAGGATATTCCTAAAACCGCATTTAGAACAAGGTATGGTCATTATGAATTTACTGTCATGCCATTTGGTTTAACCAATGCCCCAGCCGCATTTATGGACATGATGAACCGAATATGTAAGCCATATTTGGATAAATTTATAATTGTCTTCATAGATGATATTCTAATTTACTCTAAAAGTAAAGATGAGCATACAAAGCACTTACACTTACTTTTAAGTTTATTGAGAAAGGAGAAGCTTTATGCTAAGTTTTCAAAGTGTGAATTTTGGTTAGAACAAGTACAATTCCTCGGACATTTAGTTAACCATGAAGGAATTCATGTAGATCCAACGAAAATCGAGGCAATTACCAAATGGAAAACCCCAGAATCACCAACTGAAGTTAGAAGTTTCTTAGGATTGGCCGGTTATTATAGAAGATTTATTCGAGATTTTTCTAGAATAGCCATTCCTTTAACTAAGTTAACCTGTAAATCTGTTAAGTTTGAATGGGGACCAAAACAAGAAGAAGCCTTTAGAATCCTTAAGCAAAGATTAACCCATACACCGATACTAGCATTACCAGAAGGAACTGAAGACTTTGTAGTCTTTTGTGACGCTTCTAAGTTAGGTTATGGATGCGTATTAATGCAACGTCAAAAGGTTATAGCTTATGCATCTAGACAGCTTAAGAGTCATGAAGGAAATTATTCGACCCATGATTTGGAATTAGGAGCCATAATTTTTGCCCTTAAGATTTGGAGACATTATCTTTATGGTAGTAAATTTACCATATTCACAGATCATAAGAGTTTAAGATATGTCTTCGGGCAAAAAGAATTGAATATGAGACAGAGACGCTGGATGGAATTACTTAGTGATTATGATTGTGATATCCAGTATCATGCAGGAAAAGCAAATGTGGTGGCTGATGCTTTAAGTCGAAAATATCACGAAAAGCCAAAAAGGGTACGTTCTCTTAAATTAAATCTACAAGCAGATTTAAACAATCAGATTAGAAAAGCACAGGAATCAGTAATCAAGGAAGATACTGAAAAATTAAAAGGAATGATTAAGGAATTAGAACAAGGAACGGATGGAATTTGGAGGTTCCATAAAAAGAGAATGTGGATACCTAAATTAGAAAACTTACGTCACCGTATATTAGAAGAAGCCCATAAGTCTAAATATACGATGCATCCAGGAAGTGATAAAATGTACCAGGATTTAAGGAAAAATTTCTGGTGGATAGGGATGAAAAAGGATGTAGCAGCTTATGTTTCTAAATGTTTAACTTGCTTACAAGTTAAAGCTGAACATCAGAAACCCTCAGGTTTGTTACAGCAATTAGAAATACCCGTTTGGAAATGGGAATTGATAACAATGGATTTTGTTACCAAATTGCCTAAAACAAGGAAAGGTAATGATACAATCTGGGTGATTGTAGATAGATTAACCAAGTCAGCTCATTTCTTACCAACAAAGGAAACCTTTAGTATGGAACAATTAGCCAAATTATATGTAAATAAAATCGTTTCTTTACATGGCATTCCTTTATCAATTGTTTCCGATAGAGATAGCCGTTTTACTTCTCATTTTTGGTCAAGTTTCCAAAAAGCAATGGGAACCAGGTTAAATCTAAGCACAGCTTATCATCCTCAAACGGACGGACAAAGCGAAAGGACAATTCAGACAATGGAGGACATGCTTAGAGCTTGTGTAATTGATTTTGGAGGTAATTGGGACGAACACTTACCTTTAATAGAATTTTCTTATAATAACAGTTATCACACAAGTATCAATGCTGCACCATTCGAAGCACTTTATGGACGAAAGTGCAGAACCCCGGTCTGTTGGGCAGAAATTGGGGAAAAACAATTATCTGGACCCGAGATAGTACAAGAAACAACTGATAAAATCATTCAAGTCAAGGAACGACTGAAAACAGCACGTGATCGCCAAAAGAGTTATGCTGATAACAGACGCAAACCATTAGAATTCCAAGTGGGAGATAAAGTGTTATTGAAAGTCTCTCCTTGGAAAGGAGTGGTAAGATTCATCAAGAGAGGAAAGCTAAGTCCTAGGTATACTGGACCTTTCAAAATTCTTAAAAGAATAGGACCTGTAGCCTATCAGCTACAACTGCCAGAAGAAATGGCAGGAATACATGATGTGTTTCATGTATCTAATCTCAAAAAGTGTTTAACTGATGAATCACTCATAATACCTCTCAAGGATATAGAGGTTAATGAGCAACTCAAGTTTATGGAGAAGCCTCTACAAATTGAAGATAGGAAAGTTAAGAATCTCAAACATAAAAGACTAGTTCTGGTCAAAGTGAAATGGAATTCCAAAAGAGGACCTGAGTACACGTGGGAGCTTGAATCCGAAATGCAAAAGAAATATCCACACTTGTTTCAGTAGATCTCGAGGACGAGCTCTAAAACAAGGTGGGGAGGATATAACAACCCTCGGTAAAACCAACATCCTCCTAATAATTCTGATACCCTAATATATCTTTAAATGTATCTATGTGTCTTTATATGTACCCCGTATGTGAAAACCGAGCCCCAAAATAGATTATATTATATAAAACAAATAAAAACAATAATCTTTAAGTTGAGGCGGGCCGTGTAGGGCCTCACCTCAAGTTAACGCGGGCCGCGAGAGTGTTTAACCAGATTTTTCCTAAAACACAAGTTGATGCGGGCCGCGTACATGGTGGGTTAAGTCTATGCGGGCCGCGAGTGTCCGGAATGGTGGCGTGACCCGGTGCGGCCACGTGTCCAACTCGTGTCAACCCTAGATGATGACCGGAACAAGCTATACGTTGACTTTGGGTCAACGCGGGCCGCGTAAGGCCTGGCCAAACTCCACGCGGGCCGCGTGGGGACGCGATTTCACAACTATAAATAGAGGGCAACGGCCTTCAGTCAGTTTCGCTCAAATTTCTTTCTTTCTCTCTAGCTTTTAAATAGTGGGCATTATACCCGAGTCCAATACCCCCTAAAATAGCGAGGTTCTGCTACGATGTAAGTATTATAACCCCTGGAGACGTATTAGATACGCTGCCCGATTGATCTAGGGTTCCGTAACGGCTGTCGTGGTTCTGCCCGACGTAGTCGTTGGAATGCCGTCTCGGGGAGGGTATTACTAATGTTAAAATGGGTTATTATACTAACACACGTGCATTTGTGTAAATTATAGATATTCACCAGGAAACCCTAAAGAATCACCTAAGACAGCAATGTGAGTGATCCTTCTTTTTATGAACTCATTTTTGTGAGTTGATCCACTTTTTGTTAACTGTTTTTACAAAACCTTAAATTTCCATGCGAATAACAGTTATTGAGTATTTGTAAGAATACAATTACAGTCGGTAAATTTGGGGTTTTGTATACAAAATTTGTTACCACCTGGTAAAGGAGTAACATGACCATAAGTCGGAACGACATTACCGTGTGGTGGTAATTGATATAACTTGGAAACAAATGTAATTGCGGATGCGCCCTCAATACTGTTCACTGTGAATTTTTATTTAAACTTGATTAAACTGGGATTCACTCACCAGTATTTCCCACTGACAAAATGTTTTTAAAACGCGTTTCAGGTAACCAAATGTGAAAGCCAAATAGAAGCCAGCTGGACAGCACTGAAGGCTTGGAAAAGTGGCAATAAAGTTACCTAAGAATAAAATGGATGTTTTTATTAAATAAATAGGATTTATTCCTATGAAACGTGTGTATTGAAAACTTGGGTTTTTACCCATATGTTTAATGTTATAAAATGTGGTGGTTTACTCTGATTAAAATATTTCCTAACTACGATCCTGATGAAAATTTCCGCTGCCAAATTGAATAAATAAATGTGATACCACCGAAACTGGCTCACGGCCGTCCGTTCCCGGGAGATAGGGATCGGGGGTTGTGACAATTCGACTCATGGAATCTAACATGATGAGAAGTATACGTACAAGACGTATGAGGATCATAACAAAGATACCCGAGATGAGATGCAGCATGGCCAACAAAGATACAAGGAGTAGACATGGGTGAAAGTTTATCCGCTCGAGTATCACCTAGAAACGGATAGCATAAACATCCAAAGTACGAAGAAGAGAGTACTCGGGACGAGATCTAAAATAGGACCACGTAAGGAGATAATGATGAAGAACCGGTGATGGTAACCGGTTAATAAGGAAGGTAGCAATGGCATATGTATCGTACCATAACTTCTTTGGTAACCGAGCAGGAAACAATAAAGCTCGAGCTACCTTAGAAAGATGACAGTTTATTCGCTCAGCAACCCCATTCTATTGGGGAGTATAGGGACATGAAATGCGATAAGCAATGCCAGAAGAATCTGAAAGAAAATGAACCATGAACCACAACCACGAATGAGCTCAGGAGCACCAGGTGTTTGATGGTGCATGAGAAGAGGTTCTCAACAAGCGGTTTAAAATGTTGAAAGCAATCAACCACTTGAGAACGAAAAGTCAAAGGATACATCCATGTAAATCGACTAAAATCATCATTAATGAATGTAATGAATTATCGGTATCCATCTCTAGACATAACAAGCGAGGCACCCCAAATGTCATAATGTATAATATGTAACGGTGAAGTATAATGGGATATAACTAATGTAAAAGGCAATCTAGTTGATTTTGAAACACTATAAGCAGTAAAATGTGTGTGTTGGGTTTTGTTTGTCAAATGTAAAAATGAACATCTAGACAAAACATCATCAGACTGTTGACCCAAACGAGAATGCCAACTCTCACAAAAATCAGAAGTGAAAGCATGAAATGAGTATAGCTGACGTGGACTACCACGTGTGTGATGGGTGAGTTGTCCATCAAAAGTCAGAATGGACAAACCTAACTGCGTGATCGATGTTCTTGGCTAAGCCAGGAACCATAAGAGCGTGTCAAATAGTAAGAGTATGATCAAATAAATGAAGCAAGGCAGTGCCAATGTGAGAAATAGTAAGAGCCATACCCTTGCCTACAACGACTCACTTAGAGCCGGTGTGTAGGGAGCAGCATCAAATACAATAGAAAAGTCAGTGGTCATATGTGCAGTGACCCCACAGTCGAGTATCCATGAATCTACTTTCTCACAAATGCTAGATAAATCCGCGGTAAATCCAAAATGAACATAGGAGTGTTGATTAGCCCAATGTAAACTGTGACGTGGCCCAAAACTAACAAAATCAGCAAGCCTAGAAGCAAAACTGGGTTGTGAAACCGTTGACTGCACAGGAACACTAGCATGTGGAGTAATAGATTTACTAGCAGTTGTAGCATTTAGATGTGGGCCCAATATTGATTGATTAGGCCCAAAATACGTGAGTCTTGAACATGCGGATACCCAAATCAGTCGAAATCCTAGCTTCAAAGAACGCCTCATGCATCCAGTAATGATCTTGATGCCAATTACTAGAGTTATGATCTTGATTCGACAAATCAATCAGAGTGAATCCTTGATTCTCAATGTTCTTCCATAATTGATAAGCAGAACTAGTTCCTTGTGCAAGATACAACAATGAGGGAAACATATTTGCACTAAGAAAATCAAAAACATAACCATCGTTCTTATCCCAAATAGCTCATTCTTCATATTAATCAATGGAATAGTTAAATCGTGATTCCGAAACATCAATAGACCAAGCGTTTTAAGAATTATCAATATTTGATGCTTCCGGTTGAGAAAAATTTCATTTCTAATTTGATCAACATGAAGTGTGAAACATTCGGTAAATTTGTTGGTCTCTCAAAACTAATGGAATATTCCTTATGTAAATATAGATATGATTTTGTATTTACTTGTTCCCTAATACTTGTATTTACTTGTTCCCTAAGATAAGGGATTGTATCTTGTATTTATATTGAGGAATCAATGAAAGAGAATTCAATTGAGCCATATCATTCTTCATGGTATCAAGAGCTTAACCCTAACCCTAATTCTTCTTCCTTTTTTTTTCGCCCCCCCCCCCCTCCTCTCTCTCATAATCGGCCAATCTCATACATCGGCCGATCATGTCTTCCTCAACCATCCATCCTGTTGTCTCGGTTAATAATATCAAGAACTTCATCCCGCTGATTCTTGATAGTCAAACCGAACACTACAACACATGGGCTGAATTGTTCGTTCTTCACTGTAAAGCCTATGATGTCTTCGACCACTTGCAAGCTCGCGACACCGGTACCTCCTCCTCCACCGAAAAAGACAAAGACAAAGCCAAAGAAACCGCCCCCAAACATACCTATCTTGAGTCATGGGAACGTATAGATTCCATTGTTCTTCAGTGGATATACGGTACCAAATCTCAGGATCTCATGCACACCATCATGATTACCAACACCACCGCATACGATGCTTGGTGTCGACTTAAAAATCTTTTTCTTGACAACCAAGCGGCTCGTACCATCACCATCCAAAACAATTTTTTCAATACACGCCTTGAACAATTTTCCACTATGGCCGAATACTGTCAACACATGAAGCTGCTTTATGATCAACTCATAAGTCTCGGGTCCACCGTCTCCGAAAACCAACCGGTTCTTCATATTCTCACCGGCTTAACGGATCAGTATGAGAGCATCTCTCTCATCCTACAGTAAACACTACCTCTTCCAGATTTTTACAACACTCGGTCGCGTTTATGCCAAGTTGAAGACCGAAAGACTGCACAAGCAAAACTCTCGGCTCAATCGGCCGGCACTGCTCTTCATGCCACCACAGAACCTGCTCGTGCATCTCCTAACAGCCGCACTCACACCCGAACCGACAACAATTCTGAACGGGGATGGGGTCGAGGTCGTGGCCACGGCCGTGGCCGCGGTCGCTCCTCCTATGGACGCGGCGGACGATATCAGCAGCAGTAAAATTATTGGCCGCCACCACCACCATGGTACTCATCTCAGCCGCCCATGAACTATTGGACCCAGTGGACCCCACCGCCATGTCCCTACCCGTCCAACCCAAGCCCAACTAATGCACCATCACCACAACCTTCAACTTCGGCCTAGGGACTTTTAGACCCAAAACCAGCAGCTTCTTCTACGGCTCAAACATATGCGACTGGCTATTCTCCAACCGACATTGCCCAAGCTCTCTACAACTTGGCTCTTCACAATAATGACTCATCATGGACCATGGACACCGGTGCGTCAGGTACAATGTCTCCTCAATTTGATAAGTTTCACTCTATTTTTAATTCTGGCATTATTCGCAACATAATAGTTGGCAATGGCACAACCATTCCGGTTCTTGGACAAGGCAACATAACCCTCCCACCACCATTCCCACCATTTAAACTCAATAATGTTTTATACGCACCCAACTTAGTCAAAAACCTTATTTATGTGCGTCGTTTTACAACTGATAATCACTTGTCTGTTGAATTTGACCCATATGGTTTTGCTGTGAAGGATCTCCAGACCAAGAAACCTATCCTACGCTGGAATAGCTCGGGGGATCTATACACTCTCAGTCCGTCCAACATCACGAACCTCAACACCGCTTCCACTTATGCAGCTATCTCTCAAGACATTTGGCACCAACGGCTCGGTCACCCAGGCCCAGCTATTTTACAAACTTTAAAAAATTCTCGTTCCGTTTCTTTTGGTTCTTTTAATAACAACGTTTCCACCGCTTGTGTTTTTGGTAAACATACTAGACTTCCTTTTGTTGCATCTAATACAAGTACTTTAAAACCATTTGATATTATTCATAGTGATGTTTGGACATCTCCCATTCTTTCTAATGGGGTCATCGTTATTATGTCCTATTTTTGGACGATTATACAAATTTTTTATGGACCTACCCTATATATTATAAATCTGAGGTATTTACAATGTTCACAAAATTCAACAACTTTATCCAAACCCAATTTGACACCAAAATCAAACAATTCCAATGCAACAACGACTGAGAGTATGCCAACCATCAATTTCAAACGTTTTGCAATATGCATGGCATGCACTTCCGTTTTTCGTGCCCTGACACTTCCTCACAAAATGGCAAAGCCGAACGAAAAATACGTACCATAAATAACCTTATCCGTACCCTCTTGGCCCACTCTTCTACACCAACCAACTTTTGGCAACACGCGCTTGAAACCGCAACCTACCTATTAAATATTATACCCACCAAAATTCATAATTTTCAAACCCCCACCCAACGTTTATATCACTGCCTCCCATCTTACAATCACCTCCGTGTCTTCGGGTGCATGTGCTATCCTCTTATTCCTCATACAACTATTCACAAACTTGATTACCGTTCCTACCCGTGTGTATTCCTCGGTTATCCCTCTAATCACCGAGGATACAAATGCTTTGACCTTAAAACCCGAAAAATTACCATCAATCGACATGTCCTTTTTGATGAAACTATTTTCCCTTTTTCCAAATCCCACAAGAAAACACCTCAAACCTACAATTTTTTGGATGATACTATGCACCCATACTTACATCACATACCTCCCTCCTTACCACACCTGCCACCTGAGCCCACCTCACCTACACATCCCTCACCGCAGCCCACTATCACCTCGGCCCAAACCCCTCCTCCTTCGGCCCATGCTCAATCAACCTCACCCCTCACCCTCTCACCAGCCCACTCCGACCAGCTGATCAACACCACTCCGCCAGCCCATTCGGCCCAATCACCTCCTCCCTCGGCCCACCCTCAATCACCCACGGCCCACCCTACACCTATTGACCCAACCTCCCACTCACCCCTTCAGCACCCCACCGTATCCATACCACCTCCACCACCCTTACCCCCCACTCGAACTATGCACACCCGTGCCATGTCTGGTATTTCCAAACCGAAACATATTTTCAACCTTTCCACATCAACCATCGCCCCTATACCCAAAAACCCCAAAGATGCATTGTCTAACCCGGAATGGTTTAACGCTATACAGACCGAATTTAATGCCTTAATTAAAAACAAGACTTGGGAACTTGTCCCGAGACAACCTGATATGCACGTTATTCGCAGCATGTGGCTTTTTCGCCACAAATACAGGTCCGATGGCACTCTCGAAAGGTACAAGGCACGGCTTGTGTGTGATGGTAGAAATCAGGAGGTGGGTATTGATTGTGGGGAAACTTTTAGTCTGGTAGTTAAACCCGCTACGATTCGGACCGTTTTGACATTAGCATTATCTCAGTCTTGGTCCATTCATCAGTTGGATGTAACCAACGCCTTTCTTCATGGAAACCTCAACGAGACTATCTATATGTATCAACCAATGGGGTTTCGACATCGAGATTTTCCGGATCATGTCTGTCGTCTCAACAAGTCTCTTTATGGGCTCAAGCAAGCCCCGAGGGCGTGGTATCAAAGGTTTACCGACTTTGTAACCTCTATAGGTTTCTTACAGAGTCGATGTGATAACTCTCTTTTCACATATCATCACGGGGGTGACATCGCTTATTTATTAGTTTATATGGATGATATTATACTCGCTACTTCAACTGACTCGCTTCGCGTCAAGCTCATGGGCAGCCTCACGGCTGAGTTTGCAATGAAAGATCTTGGACCTCTCAGCTATTTTTTGGGCATTACGGTTACTCGCACAGGCAACAACATGTTTTTATCACAACACTCTTATGCCTTGGATATTGTCAACCGTGCAGGTATGTCTACATGTAATCCAGTCGCCACCCCTGTTGATACTAAACCAAAACTTAGTGCTCAATCTAGCGTCCCGTTTGAAGACCCCACTTCATATCGCAATCTTGCGGGAGCACTACAGTATCTCACGTTCACTAGGCCCGATATCAGTTATGCCGTTCAACAAGTATGTATTCATATGCATAATCCTAGCATCGAGCACTGGCAAGCCTTGAAACGTATTATTCGTTACGTTCGCGGCACGGCAGAATATGGACTTACTCTATCTCCATGTCCTTCTATCTCTCTACGGGCTTATACAGATGCTGATTGGGCGGGGTGTCTAGATACCCGTCGCTCAACCTCCGGATATTGTGTCTACATGGACAAAATCTATTGTCTTGGTCTTCAAAACGTCAGTCTACCATCTCTCGCTCCAGTGCCGAAGCAGAATACCGAGCGGTTGCCAATGTCGTTGCTGAAGTTTGTTGGCTTCGTAACCTCCTTCTCGAGTTACGTCGACCGCTCTCCACAGCCACTTTAGTATATTGTGACAACATCAGTGCCATCTACCTATCTAGTAATCCGGTTCAGCATCAACGCACGAAGTACATCGAACTTGATATTCATTTTGTGCGCGAACATGTTCAACGTGGTACCATACGGATACTTCACACGCCTACTCGTTTACAGATTGCTGACATCTTCACCAAAGGCTTACCTCGAGTATTATTTGATGATTTCCGCTCCAGTCTCAACATTCGCCCACCTCTTGCTTCGACTGCGGGGGTGTAATGGAATATCCCTTATGTAAATATAGATATGATTTTGTATTTACTTGTTCCCTAAAATTTGTATTTACTTGTTCCCGAAGATAAGGGATTATATCTTGTATTTATATTGAGGAATCAATGAAAGAGAATTCAATTGAGCCACATATCATTCTTCAAAAACTATATACCTTTAGGATTAACTGACGATTGAGACCATAAACTTTTTTACTCCTATCCTCCTATAAGTGTGTGGCTTTATCTTATTAAGTTTGCATCACAAAACAATCATTTGTCATCTCAAACACTATGGTTGATGTGTCACGTCTATGTCTTTATGTTTTATAATGATTTTGCACATCATAAAGACATAGATGTGACCATACGGTTCATGAACAGTGCCCTGAACGTTTGGTTCGTTTGCTGTTTGGTCTTGTGTGTTCCGACTTCACTTGTATTTATTTAACAATATCTTCTTAATTTAGCTTTACATCCAAGGCGAAAAAGAAAGTTTGTGGAATATTTTCACTAAAAAATAAATATTATTAGTACCCATTACAAATACAACACATGACTAAACTTTTGGATCAATAATCCTTCAAACACCAATGAAATCAACAGAAGAAGATAAACATATTTCACCTGAGAACATTTAATTAGTTCTTTTTCCACCAGTTTGGCTTAGTTTACAACTCTACAGTCGAGCCTTACCTCTTGCCCACCACTGATGCTACTCATCTTAATCATGGATTTCACAAATGCTTTCTGGAACTCTTGTTGTGAGCTAGCAAACTTTGAGACCAATGCTTTCGTCTTAGCCGAATTGATCAACGACTGATCAGAAGAGAATATACTCTTGCCTTGGAGAAGTAACTTATAATATCTATTGTCAAAAGTTGTGGGAGTCGCATCAAGATTTGCACCGGCATTTTTCGCTGTGTTTTTTGCAGGGCATACACTCTTTAAACTGGCTGCAAATGATGATTCCAGAGTTGGGTCGACACTTTGCTTTGAACTAAAGTTGTGTATCCTGTTCTGAAAGGATGAGCAATGAGCGAACCCAAGTGTATGTCCTCCTACACATTGATCAGCAAATAATAATCTTTATTTCGTTTGCTTCAAAAAAAATTAATATAAGAAAAATAACATTTTGGGTGACACATTTATAAAACGTGTAACAAATCGGTTACTATATGTTTGTAAAATATATTCTTGAAGGATAAGAGTAATCTTTAAAACTATATCTTTTAGCTATAATTATAAGATAAATATTATGACTAAAGAGCAAAAAGTTTTGTTACTTTGTTTAAAATGGAGTCACTAAGAACCCGGATATCTGGAAATTTTAGGTAATATTTGGTCAATTACCTGATAACGCAACTAAATCATCCATGGAAAGACCTCTTTGTGCAAAACTTTGTTGCAATTGGGAAATATTGAATGTTGGAGCTGGTAATTGTCGTGTTTCGGTAGCTTTCGAAACTCTTCCATCCTTTCTTCCTTTTGGCACACCCCATGTTGGCCCTCCGGACTATATTTAAATCAAGTTTAAACTCGAAACGAAATTAAAATCAAATTGTAAAATTTGTAAACTTTTAGTTACTAAAAAAAGATGCTTTACTAACCAAAGTGACTGCATCCCTTGCTGCTAATGCCAAGATATCTGCACAAGAGACAGTTTTAGGACATAAAGCCTCTACTGCTTTCTTGGCATTATCAATAACATAAAATGCATGCAAAGATATGTTTGGAGGTCCATCTTTCTCAGCTTTGTTCTTCCCGGTTGAGTTCAGCAACACCGAACCGTCACACCCCTACAAAGTTTTAAGTTTAGTAATCAACAATTAATCAAAATGATTTACTGTTTTGCATATGACATGTAAGTGGAAGAAGTAGAAGAATAATCACCCTAATGAAGCAATCATGGAAATGCATTCTTAGAAGTGCAGCAGGAACTGTTGGATCATTCAACATTGCTTTCTTGACAACACTTGTAATGGTTGATTCAGCATTGTGGCATGTTTGATCATAGTAATTAGCACTTAGGGTATTAACCAAGTTAAAATGGGCTAATCCAAAGATAGTGAAACTGAAAATAAGGTAAAACATATTGGTGTTCTTGTCTGCCATTGGGAGATGTTTGAAGGTTGATGAAAAAGATTGAGAGGAAAGGTTAGCATTTATACGAGGAAGAAGAAGGCAATGTTAAGAGGTTGATGCATGAAGTTGGAGTTGGCAAAATCAGGTGAGCTGATATCTCTATTATAATGGTGTTTGATAGAAAAGGGGGAGTTGTTAATTGTTTTTGATTTGTAGGATAATGCTTAAATATTCTAGACCCATTTAGAATGCATTACTTAAAATTCTACTGAATATAATACAATTATTGTTATTAATATTTTGATAGCAGACTTGGACTTTTGACCAATTGGCATCCAATATGTTTCCAAACAAATATTCTTTGGTTAAAGTGGTTGAAGTCTTGCACCAATCATAACTAACTCATTGTTATTGTATTGTTTTTGCAACTCTAGATTTTTTCCACCTAATCTACCAAAACACTCCAAAAAAAAAAAAAATAAACAAAGAAAAATGAAAAATCTCGATAGAAAAACTATATTTGAGTGAATTGCATTGCATTTTATAAAAAAATATTGAAATCTTAGTGTTGTGTTCTTTGAGCATGCTTATTAGATTTTACAAACGGCTAAAATTTTGGCTAAAATAATAATCCTTTATCCCTCAAAAAAATAATGGGCCATGTTATGAATTAATGAAATTTTGCATTGCATTACATTACATTTTTAGATAAAATTAATCTTGGTTTTGAAGAAGAAGCTGCTATTAGACCATCTCCAATGCATAATCAAAATTTTTGCAAAAAGTGTTGCCACATCATCTCTTTTCTATTTCTCTTTCTTCATTAAAGACCTCACTACTCATAAACTTCATTCATTCTCTGTCTACAAATACATGCACTTAACCAAGAACATTTCTACCCTCTCTCTACTCTACTCTCTTCTCCAACTCATCATCCATGTCACAAATGCACCTCAAATACATTGCATTGGGTTTGGTCTTAGTTCTCTACCTTGATTTCGAAGAACAATAACAAAAGAACTTTGAATTGTGTGCACAGGTGGAACCTTACAAACATGGGAAACTATTCCTTGGAATAAGTCTCACAACCAATCCAAAAGTTAGGAAAACTTATTAATTTCTTATTATGTATCGTCATGACTCTATGCTACTCAAGGAATTTGCAAACGAAAGAGGTAGATTGCAATGTATGTCAAAGGACATCCACTTCCACCTGTTGCAAACACGGGCATGCATAGCGTACCTAGTTATTTTTGGAACCACCACTTCTAGCGTATTAGTTGTTACGAAAATAACAAAGAGAATATAACACATGTGAAAAATATGGAGGTTTTGGTAGAAAAATAAAACTAAGTGTAGAAAACAATTATTCTCTATACCTCTTTACTAATACTGTGGTTGATGTGTCTATACTCTTTATGGTCACATCTATATATTTATGATGTACAAAAGTTTATAATTTTTATTCTCCAATAATCTCTTGCTTGTTCCTGCTCAATCAACAATTTCATTGGTTTAGGCTTTAGAAATTTTCACAAATACAAGACAACATGTTTCACCTCCTAAATGTGGTAAGAACAAACTTAATATGTGCATAATGATATAACTTCATAATTTAGCTTTATATCTAAGTCGAAAAGGAAAGCTTGTGGAATATTCTTTAGACAATAACCATTATTATTACCCAAATACAGTACAAAACATTACTAAACTTTTGGATAATGACTCTGAAACCGATTAATCTCTTAACATCACGTACATAGTTAGATAGTTAGAATAAGTATTAAGTAGCGGTTACAAAAGTTGAAGGACCAAGGTTGTCAACATGTAAGATGGTAACTACCATCATATTCGAAAAGGTGTGTCTACACACACACATCAATACCGAACCGGTACAAGGAAACAAAGGGACAGACGCGACTGTTGGATCGAGTGGACAAGATTCATCGCACCTCTTCATGATTCAATCACAACCATACATCCAAGAGACGTGTCCTTTCACGAAGAGACGCAACCATTCACTCGTACCCGTAGAAAACTATAAATAGGGACATGTAGATTCATTTGTAACACACTCGCAATAGATTTGTATACATTACGTTCATTCGATTATTACAAGTTATTGTTATTCAAAGTTTATCACGCTCATTTAGAGATCAAGATCCAGTTCGGGCCAACAAATTGGTATCAGAGCATCAGGCTCTAAGCGTGGGAATCGCAAGGCATCGCAGGGAATTCGCGATCAGGTTTCATTCTCGTTTAAATTCGCAAAGTTCAATTTCAGAATTTTATTTTCGGTTCTAGGGAAGTCGGTCGAACCGAACGGTTAGGAATCTAGGGTTTGTTTTGATTCCGGGGTTTTAGTGCGAATTAGTTTGATTTTGATTGTTTGATTATTACACGATTCGGGTAATCGGGGTTGTTGAGATATATTGAAAAACAAAAGAAAGTTTATTAGAAGTGAAGATTATTCGGCAGGAAAATATGTCAGGATCAACCGGGCAAAGTCCGATAACAATACACAAAGATGGAAATTCTCTTTCCCAGTTTCAGTGTCCGATTCTGAAACCAACAAACTATACGGTTTGGGCTATTCGTATCAAGACGATTCTTGAAGCGAATGGTTTGTGGGAAACGATTGAACCGGCAGAAAATGCAACGGTAGACACTAAGAAAGACAAGTCTGCCATTGCATATCTGTTTCAAGCAATACCAGAAGACGTTGTATTGCAAGTTGCAAGTTGTAAAACTGCAAAGGAGATTTGGGATAATCTAAAGATTAGACACGTTGGCGTTGATCGGGTACAAAAGGCGCGTATGCACACGCTATTGTCAGAGTTTGAATTGTTGCAAATGAAGGATGACGACACTATTGATTCGTTTACCGCAAAGATTAAGAGTATCGTTACCCGGGCAACTGAAGTAGGAACGACACTGAGTCAACCGACTCTAGTACGCAAACTCCTAAATGGCGTACCGGATAAGTTTACTCAAATCGTTGCCTCTATGGAACAATACTCCGATCTAGAAACCATGACGCTAGAAGAAGCGGTCGGAAGACTAAAGACGTATGAAGAACGACTCAAGTTAAAGAAAGGAAATCAAGGAGAAAGCCAAGATAGGCTTATGTTCACACATAATGATAACACCAGAGGAAGGCAATCTGGAAACCGCGGTCGTGGTAGATTTAACCAGACGCGTGGAAATTGGCGTAACAACGGAAATAGGCAAAGTCCCAGAAACGAAGGATCTACATCTAGACCTAGAAATGGAAGTTCTAGAAATTGGAGGAAGTTTGCGAGAACCGACCTAAGTAAGATCCAATGTTTTAAGTGTCAAAAGTTTGGACACTACAAGAAGGACTGTTCTGAGAAAGACGAAGTGCAAGAACATTCAAACCTCGTCGAGGAAGACGAAGCACCCGTATTGCTAATGGCAATACAAGAAGAAAATTTTCAAGAAAGGGCTCTGCTAAACGAGGAACGTATAAAACCAACAAGTTACGCCTCAGAAAATGAAAATCTATGGTACTTAGACAACGGGGCCAGCAACCACATGACAGGAGTGCGAAGTCACTTCAAGGAGTTAGATGAAACGGTGACAGGACAAGTACGGTTTGGTGATGGGTCACACGTAGAAATTAAAGGCAAAGGTTCAATACTACTGGAATGTCTGAACCAAGAACAAAAGATTGTTTCACATGTCTACTACATTCCAAGTCTGAAAACCAATATATTGAGCCTCGGACAACTTACAGAAATCGGTTGCAAAGTGGTTATGGACGGAGATCTACTTACTATCCGAGATCGAAATAGAAAGCTACTAATGCGGGTCAAGAGAATGAGGAACAGGCTGTACAAAGTCAAACTGAAGACGGGAAAACCAATCTGCTTACTATCAAAGACCGAAGACATAGCATGGTTATGGCACGCTAGGTTAGGCCATTTACACTTCGACGCTATTAAGGAAATGACTCGTAAGAACTTGGTACATGGAGTTCCCCAAATAAGTCATGCCAGTCAAGTCTGTGACGCATGCTTATTAGGAAAGCATAGTAGGACACCATTTCCAAATCAGGCGAAGTTCAGATCTTTAAAACCTCTGGACTTAGTCTATGGAGACTTGTGTGGTCCTATAACTCCACCAACACATGCTGGGAAGAAGTATATATTCTTACTTGTAGACGACTGTACTCACTACATGTGGGCATATTTACTAACTTCCAAGGATCAAGCATTCGAAACATTTAAAGAATTCAAAGAAAAGGTGGAAAAGGAAGCGCATACCAAGTTAAAGATGCTAAGGACGGATAGAGGAGGTGAATTCACATCGGCTGAATTCAACAAGTATTGCAAAACCAACGGCATAGCAAGACAACTTACAGCACCATATTCCCCACAGCAAAATGGAGTAGTAGAAAGGCGAAACAGGACGATGTTATCCACTACTCGCAGTATGCTAAAGGCAATGAACATGCCACAGAACTTTTGGGGTGAAGCAATACGACACGCGATATACGTACTAAACAGGGTTCCGACAAAAGCCCTGGTAAACAAGACACCATATGAAGCACTAAAAGGAAGGAAGCCAAATTTAGAACACTTGAAGGTTTTTGGCTGCACTGCTTACGCTAAGGTACTACCACTTCAACAAAAGAAGTTAGATGATAGAAGTGCACCTATGGTTTACCTTGGAATAGAAGAAGGATCAAAAGCGTACAGATTATATGATCCAGCAAAGAACAAGATATGTGTCAGTAGTGTTGGTGCACTTGTGTCTGTACTTTGTCTGTATTCGGTCACGATGTAAACGATGTCCTGATTAGTGTTGTAAGTTGACCAAGTCAACCATCCTCCGGTTTGACTTGAACAACAGTTTGTAAAATGTTGAAAGATGTTCTGTGTCGAAGGATAAGAGATCGAAGGATAATGTGGATCCTTCGATCTCATCGAAAGATATGTTTCGAATGATAGATCTCGAAAGGTGATCTTTCGAGGTCCCTGCTGATCCTTCGAATGCTTTGTGATTGATAGATGATCCTTCGGACCATCTATCGGATCCTTCGGACCAGACATCATGGGCTGGGTATAAATACCCATGCAGTGTGTTGTGTTTTAAAAAAAGACACTTAGAGAGACAGACAGAAAGAGAGAGCTTGAGAGCATTCTGTCCGAAAACACACACACACACTTTGAGAGTTTGCAAGTTAGATTTGTAAACATTGTGCTTGTAACCGAAACCTTCATACGTATTAATACATTGGTGTTAATCGGTGAACCTTGTGTGTTGTGCTTCATACTTGTCTCATCCCGGTTTGCTTGCTAGCTTAGATTACGCACTCGCTAGTGGGTTAGTATAACAAGGTTTGAGGTTCGTCATCCTCCGACAAGGGACCTACAAGTGGTATCAGAGCTTGGCTCTTTACCTTGTTTAAAACCGGGTTTTATTCAAGTTCTTGGTGTGTTTGGACATTTGGTTTTGCACCCGTTTTTGGTGATTTTCTTGCAATTTTAAACTGAAAAACGGTTTCTAAACCTTCGGGAGTGTTCAAGGTTGGGTTGGGTAACTTGAAAACTTGTTTTTTAAGTGTCTTTGTGTTTTCCGGCGAAAATTCCGGTTAAAGTTCCGGTGACTGGTTTTAGGATAAGGTTATCCTTTTTGGGCAACCTTTTCAAAGTTGGTGGGAAAGTTAGGCCTGCACATACCGTCTTGCCGAAAGTTGACTTACCAACCCATCACCTTTTCACCAACCTGTCACATCAGCGTCAGTGTGTCAGAATCTCTCGAAAGATATCTTTCGACATCGAAAGACCATCTTTCGATCAAGGAAGGCTCGAAAGATTGTCATCCTTCGACCCATCCTTCGAAGTCTGAAACATATCTTTCGATCAAGGAATCTATTCGAAAGACAGGTGTCCGAAAGATAAGGATTTAACTCGAAAGATAAGGATCTTTCAAAGTGTGAATCCTTCGAGTTCTTGAATCTTTCGAAATCATTGTTCGAGATTCAACAGTGATATTTCGAGCACTGTTGATCCTTCGAACAAGATTTGATCTTTCGATTGTGGTCTGTTTATTGTTAACAAGTTTCTGTGATTTCAGATCTTTCGAACAGGATCCTTCGGCTGTGTGTGATCTTTCGGAATATTCACTTAGCATTTATTTTGCTTATCAATCATGAATCCGAGTTGGTGGAATCCTGCCCCAGACAGTGGAAAATATACCAGTTCTGGTGTCACTCCCTCATGGTGGGGCACACCGGCGCCAGACAGTGGAAAATACACGTCTACAAGTCTATCGCCTTCATGGGCCGAGTCTCCGGTGTCGACATCTTCTCAGGGAAATCAATGGGCATTGGTATCGAATCAAACTCCGAGTATCCAAAGTATCTTACTGAGCGAAAGCGAAACAGGAAGTTTGAATCGACCTCCAAAGCTGATGCATTTAAACGAGTATCCGGGTTGGGCTGATAGATTCCGTACATATGTTCTGGGTCAAAATACAGAGCTGTGGATACGTTTCACCACAGATTTTGATCAAGCTATCGAAGTCGCCGCTTCAACAACTGCTAGTTTTGCCGATCTTCCAGAAGATCAAAAGAAAATATATGATCTGGAGAAGAAAGCCTACGCCATTCTCACTCAGGCGTTAAGCAAAGATATCTATCATCAGTTTGTCAGCTTCAAGACTACGAAGAAGTTGTGGGACGGTTTGAAAACCAGGGGAGTAGGAAATGAAGCAACACGTCAATTGCGTCATGATCTGCTCAAGAAAGAATTCGACTGTTTCACGTGTCTAGATAAAGAGTCTTTGGGAGACATGACAAGTCGGTTTTATCATTTGCTTACTGAGTTGAATAATTTTGGTGTGACAACGACTCAAGCTGAAGTGGTGAAAAAGTTTGCCGATGCTTTGCCTCCCCAATGGAGCAGTTTCTTGGAAATCCTGAAGTATAACGGAGTGTTGAAAACTACAAATATCAACGACTTCGTGCAGCTTTTGGAAAACAAGGATCAGGAGGAAACATTAAAGGCGAAGAGAGTTCCATTGCCACAAAATCCTGAAATGTATTGTGGAACTTCCAATACTTCGTCTGCAAGAACAGGTCCACATGCTCCTTTGCAAACGGCGTTTGTCACTAGCACGGATATGTATGGCAATCCGGTGCAAGTTCCTGTAAAGCCACCTCCTACCACAGACATGTATGGAAATCCAATACAGCCACCTCCTCCTCCTCCTCCTGCTCAAACACAACGTGCATGTTATGGAGGAACATCATCTGCTGGTCAACAATCAAAGCCGGGTACCGTACAGCTCGACACGTCAAGCTTCTCTAAAATCAGTGTAGAAGTAGCTAAGGAACACATGGAGCTGCTTAACACTGTAGTGAGCGCGTACTGTGGGTTAATAGAAGGTCAGATTGGCAACATTAATCTGACACAAGAAGATTACAGGCAGATTGATAAAGAAGAGATGGACTTGATGGATATCAAGTGGGCCTTTGCGAGTGCTGTGAGAAGAGCAAAGGATTGGATGGAAAGTACTGGAAGAACCAGCTTGGAAAGCAAGAGAGACACCAAGTATGGGTTCGATAAACAAGCTGTTAAGTGCTTCAACTGTGGTGAACGGGGTCACTTTAAAAGGGAGTGCACAAAGCCAGCTCAACACGGGAATCAAAACCCCTTCAGAAACCAAGGCAACCAGCAGAACAGAAACAATGAGCGTACATTGGTGCCTGTCAACAACCAAACCAACCGGGCACTTGCGGTTCAGGTGGATGAAGGTTGTGACTGGTCAATCCAGTTGGGTGGTGATGCTCCCGATGGAACAGCATGTTTTGCTCAGGTTGTGAAGGAGCCAGTTCACACCAGTGGTGGAGAATCTTCTGCCAGTGGTGGTGAATCGTCTGAAGATGAAGACTCTTCTGGGTACAGCAGGAGTGTCGATGAAGAATCATCCAATTCTGGTGATGATCATGTGGGTGAGACATCTAATGTTTCGGATGATGCTGACTTTGATGAACTTTTGGAGGAAGCTGCAGCAGAAACTCAAAGAAGATCTATTCTGGTGGATCAAGCTGCTTATACTTCGTCTTCTCTCCATTCAGCCTTTATGGCTAATGTCGACGGTTCATCAAGTCAGGTATGTGTCGATGAACCCACTGCTGTTAATTGTGATGAATGTACTAGGTTGCATGCTAGATGTGCTGATATGGAGAAAAGTATGTCTGAGTTGCAAGACAAACATGATGCTTTACAAGCTAGTTTGTTTGACTTGCAAGACAAACATACTACTGTGAATGAGAATTTGAGTGACTTGCAAAGTAAGCATGACGCTTTGCAAGAAAAGTATGATGTGACTTTCCTCCACAATCAGAAATTGACTGTGGACCTTTCCAAATGCACAGAAGCTAACATGTTTTACGAAAACCATGAAAAAGAATTTAAGTCAATGATTGAGACATTAAAGAAAGATAAAACTGAATTGACTAAAATGGTTTCCAGAAAACAAACGGACATTAATTTGTATATCTCTCGTCTTGAGACAATGCAAAAAGAAATGGTCTGTGTAAAAACGGAAAGTGAGGCAATCCAACTCAAGCTGGATAGCTATTTGAGTTCTAGCTATGTGTTGGATCACATCATTGATGTCCAAAAGGAGAAAAGGGACATGACGTGCTTGGGATATAAGAAATGTCCACCTCCTGTGAGACACAATTATGATGCCATGCCAGATGAGGAGGACAGAGTGTTATTTGAACCTTCTGTGCCTCTAGATGTTAAGGAGTTTGCCGCAGGACTCGGATACCAAAAGGAAGTATCCTCAGATTCAGATGTGTCAGCAGATACATTTGTAAGTGCCGAACAGAATCAAGATCCTCCAGTTGTGATTGAGGATGCTGATTCTTCTGATGATGAATCTGATGATACTGTCCCAGCAAAGTCTGATGCGGTAACCAAAAATGAGGACATACCTCTCGAGAATCACATTCTATGTGATCCCCCTGCAGAACCCGCTAAGACTGTTGCAACTGAGTCCAAATCTGCAGAAGAGCCGGAGAGTGTGAATTTGCTGTACACTCTAGTTGGTGATGATAAAATTTACTCAGACAAAGATTTTCCCATTAAGAATGTTAATCAATCCTTAATCTGTAAAGTCTTTGAAAATTCGACAAGTAAGTTTTTGGGAAAGACAGGACCACGTGTTACAGTTACACAGTGTCCTCCTATTCCAAAGGCTGAAATTCGAAAACAATTTGGAAACAAGAAATTACCAACGGTGCCAAAACAGCAAAATCACACCAAGCCCAAAGGAAAATCACCGGCTCAAACTCAAAAGAAGCCGAATCAGAAGAAAAACAAGAATGTAAACTTTGTGAAATCAACGGGAACGGACAAAATTGAAACGTTTGAAAATAAATCTAACTTAGATTTTGTCAAGAAAGCTACTGTTTTGAAAAGAAATGAACAAAACAGTTCACAGCCTAGTACCTCGGGTTCACAAAGTTCAACATCATCGGCTAAGCGATCACATGATACTTCGGGGTTTGTAGAACGAAGATCATGTTTTGAGTGTGGAACAATTGGACATATCATTCGAAATTGTCCATATCTTCATAAGCAAAAAGAAAAGGTTGATGTTCCCCGTGACCACAATGACCATAAGCGATCTGTTTCTATAAAACAAGATCCCCGCCTTGCAAAAGAAAGGGAGAAGAAACAGAAACGCCAACAGGTCAAGAAGATTGAAAAAGCAATTAAAATCGATGTGGTTCAAAAACAATCTGTTGCTGTAAAACCAGACAATTCTAAAACTTCAAACAATCAAGAAGTTAAAATTTTAAAGAAAGACACTGGTAAAACAAAACAGACCTGGAAACCTAAATCGGTTACTGAATCAGGGGGACCATCACAATTCACCAACCATCAAAGACAAGAAGTTATTGTCATTGATGAAAATGGAAGACCCAAGACCACAATGGCTTGGGTCCCCATCTCCAACTAATTCATTTGAGTTCATGTGCAGGGTGCTTCAGGAGGAACTATCAGTAGTCATTGGATTGTTGATAGTGGGGCATCCAGGCACATGACAGGCGACATGAAGCTTCTCTACGACGTTAAATCTATTAGAGGAGGTTATGTTGCTTTTGCTGGAGATAAAGGTGGATATATAACGGGTGAAGGAATGATATCCAACGGGATTGTCAGCTTTGACAAGATCAACTTTGTGCAACAACTTGATCACAATCTTCTTAGTGTTTCTCAAATCTGTGACAAGCAGTTCTCAGTACACTTTGATGCTAATGGATGTTATGTGCTGAAGCCGGGCTTCAAAATTCCAAAAGAATGGATTCTCTTGTCAGCTCCAAGGATAAATGATTTGTACGTCCTTGACATGAGCCAAGCTATTACTACGTCTGCACGAGCAACTTGTTTCGTTTCAAAAGCCACAGAAAAAGACACTATCTCTTGGCACAGACGAATGGGTCACATTCACTTACGCAAAATGAATCATTTGGTTTCAAATGAATTGGTGAATGGAGTTCCCCTCAAAAATTTCCATCTTCAAGACGTCTGTGTTTCGTGCCAGAAAGGAAAGCAAACAAAGAAGAAGCACCCTACAAAGAAGATCAACACGGTGGCAGTTCCTCTTGAACGTTTGCACATGGATTTGTTCGGTCCTGTCAAGCACAAGAGTATTCGGGGTGATCAATACTGCCTCGTGATTACTGATGATTATTCAAGATTTTCTTGGGTTGCGTTCATGGCACACAAGAGTGAAACCTTTGGCATCATCAAAAACTTGATCATTCAGATTGAGAATTTGTATAAGTTAAAGGTTAGGCGGATACGTAGCGACAATGGTACTGAATTTAAAAATCATTCCATGGCGGAGTTCTGCACTTCAAAAGGTATTCTTCATGAGTTTAGTGCAGCTTATACTCCTCAACAGAATGGTGTCGCTGAACGTAAGAACCGCACATTGATCGAGACTGCTAGGACAATGTTGGTAGAGTCGCAGCTACCCATTCCATTCTGGACTGAAGCTGTGGCCTCTGCATGTTATACATTGAACAGAGTCCTTACAGTCAAAAGGCACAACAAGACCTGCTTTGAGCTTCTTCAAAAACGGAAACCAGATTTGTCTTATCTAGAACCGTTTGGAGCTCCATGCACAATCATCGATCCTAATGGAAAGTTTGGGGCAAAAGCAATTGATGGATACTTTCTTGGGTATGCCACCCCTAACTTACGAGTCTGGAATCTAGAGACTAAAAGGGTCGAGGAATGGTCTGAGGTCAGAGTACAAAGGCACACTTTGCCAGTCAAAAATCCGGGTCAACCTTGGATGTTTGAGTACGATGACTTTTTCAATTCGATCAATGTTGAAGCCGTTGAAGAAAATGCTGCGGCTAGGATGTTTTTCGAGAGTGACAATGCAACAGTTTCACCGGTGGTTCGTCCAATTCTTGTTAATCAAGAACCATCTTCTTCGGTGAACAATAATACTCTCAATAATGAGGATTTTCATGATGCAAACGAATTGAACGAATCTTCAGAGGATGATGAATTTGTAGATGCAGATCAAGAAGCCCCAACAACAGCAGTTCATGGTACTTCAGAGGGTACTCCTCCAGTGGATGCCCATAGAACAGCTGAGGCTACTGCATCATCCTCTTCGTCAATTCCGGGCCTTGAATTGGTTGTTGATCTTAATCTCAACAACCTGGGTATAAATGTTCCAGTTCCAGATAATCCAGAAACAAGGATTCATAATACCCATCCTCAACAAAACATCATTGGAAATGTGCAAAGTGGCGTTCAAACAAGAAACATGTTGCGAAGCAACAACAATGCAGGCTTGTATGCAGCTATTCGAGAATCTGGGCAACAAAACGATTGGTCCTTCGCGTGTTATGTCTCACAGGAAGAACCAAGAACGTGGAAAGAAGCCTTGAAGGATAATGCTTGGGTTGAAGCACTGCAGGAAGAACTGCAACAATTCCAGAAGCTGGGTGTCTGGAAACTAGTAGATAAACCTGCTGGATACAAGAAGATTGGTACCCGTTGGGTTTTCAAATGCAAAAAGGATGACCGCGGAGTTGTTATCCGAAACAAAGCACGTTTAGCCGTTCAAGGTTTTCGTCAGATTGAAGGAATCGACTACAACGAAGTCTATGCACCTGTTGCACGTCTCGAAGCAATTCGAATCTTTCTAGCCTATGCGTCCTTCAAAGGATTCAAGGTTTATCAGATGGACGTGAAAAGTGCATTCTTACATGGTGTGGTTGAAGAAGAGGTATACGTCGAACAGCCTCCAGGTTTTGAAGATCCTATCCATCCCGATCGGGTTTGGTTGCTCAACAAAGCTCTTTATGGTCTTCATCAAGCACCGCGAGCTTGGTATGCAACCTTATCTCACTATCTGCTGGAGAACGGTTTTCGTAGAGGTCTTATCGACTGTACTCTTTTCATCAAAGAACAAGATGGAGATCTTCTTCTGGTACAGGTATACGTTGATGATATTATTTTTGGTTCTACTAATGATGTCTTGTGTAGGGAATTCGAGCGCATCATGTGACAACCCTCACAAAACCAGGTATCCGTACGACTTAATTAACTATTAATTGTTGCCTAATTACTGTGCTTGACTAAGATTCCTGATAAACTGCTACTTGAATTCTTGATACATGTACATATCTGCATCATACTTTGATTTCCGTCACTACATTACTTAATTACCGAACTTTAGTGACAAACATGATGCACAAAAGCACAGTAGCATTTGAACGGATAACCTATTGAACATGCTGATATAGCCAGCATCAGGCAAACACTGCCTCTAAAGGCCTGAATGAGCCAGAATTATTTTACTACACCCATAGTGTGTGTAGAGATACAAGGGTTGTATAATTGCGTCTCTAGGAATAAGATACAGAGATTGGATGTGCCTAAAACATACTTTAAGCACGGAACATAGCACTTTTATCAACACACTAGCTTCTAGCTAATTAATAAAGTGCCAAAATATGAGGAATTATTCCTGACACCTTGCAGAATAAATTGTGTCGCTAAAAATATTACTTACGACGCTTAAAGGATATCTTAAGCACTTTAACGGATTACTATCCAACCGAACAACCGGACTATACCCGGAACATAAAAATATTGCCAGGATTGTTATTGGTATCTTTCTGAGCCAGTTAGGGTCCCTGATTACCCTAACACCCGCTTTTTAACACATTAAACAACTAACGGGGTTAATCCCTAAAGTAACCGACTTTAACCAAACTAAACTGTAACTGAACAATCGAAAACGAACCGGATGCCATTACACCCTAATGGGATCGGCCAAATGGTGGGACCAAGGGAGTACATACTTTAATTATTTTATTTGATAATGCGGATATCTAGACTTAAAGACCGTTGGACGATAACGACAATTTTCTCTATTTAAACACACACTCTCACACACACAAACACACACTCAAGATCAACACTCTCTCTCCCTCTTGTGCTCTCCCTCTCGGCCGAACATAGCCACAACCATCCATCCATTTTTCGGTTCAAGTCTTGCCATTCCAAGTGCACTCTAGTGTCGGGGATCACGTACAACGAAGCTTGGAGCAAACGGAAGCTAAAGGACCTCGTGCATTTGCTTTTATCCACGCCGTTTTCGACTAGATTCTTCCCTAGCCTTGAGCTAGAGGTATATTGTTTAAAACTCGTTTTTAATCATATCTAAAGTGGTTAAAAGGATTTTTGACGGTTAAAAGTCGGTAACCCATCATTCGAATCTTTAAAGTCTACTAAAACATGAAAAACGTTGGTTAAAAGCATATAACGCGTGTAAATGTCGTAGTATTTGAATATGTTGATTGTTAAAGCCCGATCTATGATGTGGTGGCTCTTATCATCGTTTAACCCGACTTTGTTAAGATCCCGAATCTTGACATACACTTGTTTCTAGCTGTACAAGGGTTAAAAGGTGAAACTCCACCACACGGGAAACATGAACTTGTGTAAAAGTGTTTTAACATGAAAAATAGTATTTAAAACGAGCCGATCTACGTATGTACAAGTGGTATATTCGTAGGACCGGGTGTCGAGAAAATCATGTTTTACAAAAGTGGATAACATGTTAATAAAAGACGATTTCTATAAACTACAAGTGTAAAAACACTTGTGAAACGAAAGATCCGACAAAATAACAATTTTTATAAAAATTGTCGGAAGTTGTAAAGAGTGATTTGTTCCAAAAACGGGGTTTTTGCGAGACTAAACTATTTTATACATAGATCCACTAAATATAACGAGATCTACATAATAGTTTTAGAAAAACTACAAGTTCATGTAATATTGTGATTTTACATACTAGTCTACGAGTTTAATGTGTTGAAACTAGTTTGAAGTATCGGAAAATGATTTGGTTGATTTGAAGAATTGTTGAAATGATTTTGTTAAAGAAAATGATACGCTTGAAAGCGTGGCCACCTCCAGTTACAGGGGAAACTCTGGCGAAATTTTCTAAAAATATAACACTTAGGATTATTTACAAGTGTTAAACTATTTTGAGATGTTTTCAAACTATATTTCGCCATGACTTTATTTATTAAATAATCGGAGGTGGGATTTTCACAAAAATAAACGTGATAAATATTTATTCGATAAATATATTTTTCACAACACTGTTTATGATTATTTTGTGAAAATGTATAAATATTATTTTTCGAGTAAAAAAAAGAAATAATATTTACTAACTTTGTCGAACCCAAAATAATACCAACGCCTTCACGACAAACATGTAAGTTACAACGGTAATTACCATTACCACTTAATCGCCAAAACGTAACTTACGCTTTATTCGGAAATATTCATAAACGCATGTATTGTCAACGTATTATTTTGGAAAGTATTATATGAAGAGAAAATATATTATTTTTGAGAAAAATAATTATATTTTGGAATGAGAAATAAAATATATTAAGTGAGACTTAATATTATAAACACGCATGTATTAATTCCCCCATCCTTGGGAAGGAGATTTTCTACCAAGTATATACACGGAACGGTTGTCTAACCGTTTCCCGAAAAATTAAACTATAAAGCTAAAGCACGGCCATCCGTCTAATAGAATTAGCACATGTAGGTCGTTGCGCAGCAGTTGGATATTTGGATTACTTGGTATTGTGACGCACTCACTGTGAGTTCATGTCCCCCTTTTCTCTTAACTGTTTTCAGTTTTATAAACTGCGGGGGTGAAATACATGTTACAATGATTATGATTACTTTACACATGGTATGGTTAGCGTAAGGAGGGTTACTTTTAGATCATGTGAATGGGTAGGCGTACACTTGAGGTCATTAATCCTCAGGGTAGGACCGAGGGGCAGGAGCGGTAGATCTATTTGGGTGTAGCGAGCCCAGTCCCAGGTCCAGCATAACGGACCTTGGGATGACTTTGTTCCCGACGCATAAATTTGCTAGGTTTGAGCCTTCCTACTTGCATTTACACATATCAATGGCCTTGCAAACCATTGGTGATCTCTTTTTCCTTATTTGCTACATACCAGGTTTTTGATAAAGATAAAGGTTTATTTACTCATTTTCGCATGAACTCGCTCAACATTATTGTTGATTTTTCAACTTACATGTATTTCAGGAAACTAACGATCTGGCGCGGTATGGCTTGTTTTCTGCTGCATTAGGCCCGAGGTCATCCAGGGTTCGAGGCTTGTGACTCTTTCCTGGACAAATCACAGTCCTTGAATCATGTTTATGTTAAGTTTGCATTTGTAATGTTTAGACAAGTTATGGTTGTTGGGTGTTAACCCGTTAAGACAATGTTTTACTATTTTACTTTTAATGGATGATCTTGCATATTTTTAATTCATATAGCTTTGTTATGATTAAGCTATGGTATTAAGAAGTCACACCAATTAACCACGCTTCCGCAAAGCCAGGGTGTGACACATCATGCGGGATAAATTCGAGATGAGTGCTATGGGAGAAATGACCTTCTTCTTGGGCCTACAAGTACAACAAACAGAGTCTGGGATATTCATCCATCAGACTAAATATGTTGGTGACATCTTGAGCCGGTTCCAGATGTCTGATGCAACGCCCATTGGTACCCCATTGCCAACCAATCACGGAATTACTCCTCACTTGAAGGGTGAAGCTGTTAGCCCCTCAAACTATCGCGCAATGATCGGATCTCTTATGTACCTCACAGCATCAAGGCCAGACATAATGTACCCAACGTGCCTGCTTGCCAGACATCAAGTTAACCCGAAGGCCTCACATCTTGCAGCTGTCAAAAGGATTTTTCGTTATTTGAAGGCGTACCCTGACACCGGTCTGTGGTACCCTAGGGATAATAACTTTGAATTGGTAGCTTTCAGTGATTCTGATTTTGGCGGATGCAAAATCGACGGTAAATCCACAACGGCTGGATGTCAGTTTTTAGGAAATCGCCTAGTCACATGGCAGTGCAAGAAGCAGACGTGTGTCGCTACATCAACATGCGAAGCTGAATACATTGCTGCCTCAAGTTGTTGCTCCCAAGTTCTTTGGATCCAACAACAAATGCGGGACTACGGTTTTGAATTCCTAACTACTCCTATTTACGTTGATAATTCTGCTGCTTTAGATATCACTAGAAATCCTGTGCAGCACTCAAAGACCAAACACATCGAAATCAAATATCACTTCATACGTGATTGCTTTGAGAAAAGGCTAATCGATGTTGTTAAGGTCCACACCGATGACCAACGTGCCGACTTATTTACCAAAGCATTTGACAAATCAAGATTTGACTTTTTATTATTGGTAAACGGCATTAAGGTCAAGCAAGAGTAAAACCAACATCGGAAAATCATTTTTGTAAATACCTTTGTGTTTTAAATTTCTCTTAGTTTATTGATTTTAGGGGGAGTAAATCCAAAAATCGGAAAATCCAAAAACATCGAAAAATTTCAAAAACACAAAAACAATGGAAAAACAAAAATGAGTTTCTGGCGAGCAAAAGAGAAAATGATAGTACATCAGTGGTCTATCCAAACCTCTTTAAACCTTAAATGAAAAACGATAAGCAGCTCTATATAAGATGTATCGGTAGGCTCACAATCATTTTAAAGTGTGCAGGGTGATATAAATCTTAAATCGACTGAAGACCAGGTGGGAACCATTCATTGGCATATGGTCTTAGTACCAAAATTTCGTTTGATAGATTGCCGAGGTTCTGAGATATTCGGTCTTTATGCTGTTTATCATCTGAGTATCATGGTTGTATCTTTTACCGAAAAATAACGGGGACGCAAGTCTAGATCTTCCATGATACTATACATACGTGTACATTTTACAAACTGCATTCGACCTCAATAAGTGATAAACAATCACATGTCCAAATCAAATAAGTGATAAAATATCACATTTATCCGGGTGTCAAGTTCGTCTCTCTGCTGTACGGAAGTACTGACCTGTTCACGGACTTGCACATGTGCCCTCATGCATATGAAAATCAAGTTCCTCATCAATAAGTGATTATATCACATAGGACTTGTTTTCAAATCAAAATAAGTGAGTATCTCACAATTTATACGGTCAAACAGATGATAATCGGTATACTCACCGGTAAGATGAACTCTCGTGCATACCTTGATACGGGAATGTGTCGTGATGTGGATGAACACCGGTCGGTAAGTATAAATCATACCTTAACGTATCCCCTCGCCATGATTACATCTGATAAGTTGAGCTTAAGTGGACAACAATACCGATAATTGTTATAGGATGCTTATCTTAATGTTAACTAACTGAACAACAAGAGTGTTTTGGCATGACCGTACACTGATATGATTCTCTTACCCTCGAAACTCGCAAAAAGAATGTTTGTATATATTTATTTACTGCTTAACTTTTATTGTCTTCTTTTAAACAGTTTCGTCGTTTGGTGCATATCAGCACGACATTAGCGGTGATGTCGTTTGATAACACTCAAAGGATTTTAAATTGTTGTCTTTTAATTTCAAAAATACCAAAAAGATTTTAGGCGTGTTTTAATATAAACTTTATAAAAGCCAAAAAGATTTTCTTTCTACTTTATTTTCGATCGTACGATGTTGGAGCTCGAGTCTTCGTTACCTGAAATCTGAACGAAAACCGAATTGACTAAATCTTCATAAACGGTCGAAATTTGCATGTTTTGAAAGTTAAAGACTAAAATTGACAAATTTATTAAACTTTCAAACTGTCAGACGGTGTTTGATTGTGACATGGTCATCCGTGTGTCATTTGTTTATACTAACTATATTCCAAGCAGTTGTTCTTATTACGCGTTTAGATTTCTTGCATGTGCAGATTCTAAAGGCTAGGAGAACATGGTCGATGACAAGCTTTGGAATGAAGACACGACGAGAAGGCGCTCAAAAGATGAAGATGATCGAGTTGCCGCTGGCCATCATCAACACCACAAGGATCTCACTTCATAAAGATCAAGTCATTCACGAGCATAACTCAAGGGGGAGCTTATGCCAAGGGGGAGTTTGTCAACACACTTCCTACATGATACGGGTAGTTTGTTGATACACTCTCTGCTTTCAATACGTGAAGACTTTGAAGATCCTCCGACTTTGAAGACTTGAAAGGACATCAGAGTTTTCAGAACTCGAAGACCAAAGACCATCGAAGTTCGAGACGAGTCTACAACTATAGAAGATAAAGACAAAGCTACAGCCAAGGGGGAGTTTGTTGGTGCACTTGTGTCTGTACTTTGTCTGTATTCGGTCACGATGTAAACGATGTCCTGATTAGTGTTGTAAGTTGACCAAGTCAACCATCCTCCGGTTTGACTTGAACAACAGTTTGTAAAATGTTGAAAGATGTTCTGTGTCGAAGGATAAGAGATCGAAGGATAATGTGGATCCTTCGATCTCATCGAAAGATATGTTTCGAATGATAGATCTCGAAAGGTGATCTTTCGAGGTCCCTGCTGATCCTTCGAATGCTTTGTGATCGATAGATGACCTTCGGACCATCTATCGGATCCTTCGGACCAGACATCATGGGCTGGGTATAAATACCCATGCAGTGTGTTGTGTTTTAAAAAAAGACACTTAGAGAGACAGACAGAAAGAGAGAGCTTGAGAGCATTCTGTCCGAAAACACACACACACACTTTGAGAGTTTGCAAGTTAGATTTGTAAACATTGTGCTTGTAACCGAAACCTTCATACGTATTAATACATTGGTGTTAATCGGTGAACCTTGTGTGTTGTGCTTCATACTTGTCTCATCCCGGTTTGCTTGCTAGCTTGGATTCCGCACTCGCTAGTGGGTTAGTATAACAAGGTTTGAGGTTCGTCATCCTCCGACAAGGGACCTACAAGTAGAGATGTAAAGTTCATGGAAGGTCAACCATGGAACTGGAATAGTTATATGGAAACGGTAGATTCAGGGAATCCCGAATGGACAAACTTTGTCATTCAAGATGATGACATACCACCAGAATTAGAAGAAAATGAGCCAAGTAGTCCAGGCAGTAGCGGGCCACAACATGACGATTCAGGAGTAGATCAGACAGAAGAACAAGACTCCTATGTAACCCCGCCAGCATATTCATACAATCAGAACTCAGCAGGAACTTCAAGCAGTTTATCAAGTGGAAGTCCATCCACCTCTGAAAGTACAACAGAAAGTATTAGCAACACTCCAGTAAGACTAAAAAGCCTCGAAGACCTATATGAAGAAACAGAAGAGATTCAATTAGATCCACATGAATTATTACTCGCTGAAGAAGAACCAAGGAATTACAAGGAAGCATCTAGTGACAAAAAATGGATTGAAGCAATGAAGGCTGAGTTAGACTCAATAAACAAGAATAACACTTGGAATTTGACGGAATTGCCAAGAGATCACAAGGCAATAGGTTTAAAGTGAGTATTCAAGACAAAGAAAGATGCAAACGGAAACATTGTCAGACACAAAGCAAGGCTAGTTGCAAAAGGATATGTTCAGCAACACGGAATAGACTTTGACGAAGTCTTTGCACCAGTAGCACGTATGGAAACAGTACGACTAATGTTGGCTTTAGCAGCATATCAAGGTTGGGAGGTACATCATCTAGATGTGAAATCTGCATTCTTATACAGAGACCTCAAGGAGGAAGTCTATGTATCACAACTAGAAGGATTTATAAAGCCAGGAAATAAAGGAAAGGTTTACAGATTATCAAAAGCACTGTATGGATTGAGACAAGCACCAAGAGCTTGGAATACGAAGTTAGATCAAACCCTAAAGTCACTTAACTTCAAGAAGTGCACTTTAGAAAACGCAATCTATACAAGAACAAGTGAAGCTTCTACACTAATAGTTGGAGTCTACGTTGATGACTTGATAGTCACTGGAACATCAAAGAAGGAGATAGACATCTTCAAATCTCAGATGAAGAACAAATTTGATATGAGCGATCTAGGATTGCTAGCATACTATCTGGGAATAGAAGTAATTCAAACAGGGGGTGAGATAGGCATCAAGCAGACAGGATATATCAACAAGATACTCAAAGACGCCGATATGTTATCCTGCAACGACACGAAGACACCCATGACTCCAGGAACTCAATTAACAAAGACTGAAGAAGGAGATCTAGTAGATGCAACACATTACAGAAGCCTGATAGGTTCTCTCAGGTACTTATTGCATACAAGACCAGATCTATGTTACCCAGTCAGTCTACTTAGTAGATTCATGCAAGAACCAAAGGAACAACACCTGAAAGCAGTAAAGCAAATACTACGTTACATCAAAGGAACTAAAGAGTATGGAATCATCTACAAAAGACAAGGAGGATGTAAGATCACAGGTTATAGTGACAGTAGTTTTGGAGTTAATACAGACAAGAAAAGGAACAACTGGTCTGGTATTCTACTTTGGAGAATCACCTATAACCTGGTGTACACAGAAGCAACAGACAGTGGCACTATCATCATGCGAATCAGAATTCATGGCAGCCACTGCAGCAGCATGTCAAGCACTATGGCTTAAAAGATTGTTAAGTGAAATCACAGGCTGGAAGGAAGAAAAGATAACACTCAGAGTAGATAACGTTTCAGCAATAGCACTCATGAGAAATCCAGTCTTTCACGGAAGAAGCAAGCACATTGACACACGCTATCACTTCATAAGAGAATGTGTGGAAAACGAAGATATCACTGTGGAACACATAAGTGGAGAACTACAACGGGCAGATATACTAACAAAAGCACTAGCAAGGATCAAGTTTGCTACAATGAGGGAACTGCTCGGAATTCAAGATTTGAAGCAACTCATGGATGTTCGAGATTAAGGGGGTGAATGAAACCGATTAATCTCTTAACATCACGTACATAGTTAGATAGTTAGAATAAGTATTAAGTAGCGGTTACAAAAGTTGAAGGACCAAGGTTGTCAACATGTAAGATGGTAACTACCATCATATTCGAAAAGGTGTGTCTACACACACACATCAATACCGAACCGGTACAAGGCAACAAAGGGACAGACGCGACTGTTGGATCGAGTGGACAAGATTCATCGCACCTCTTCATGATTCAATCACAACCATACATCCAAGAGACGTGTCCTTTCACGAAGAGACGCAACCATTCACTCGTACCCGTAGAAAACTATAAATAGGGACATGTAGATTCATTTGTAACACACTCGCAATAGATTTGTATACATTACGTTCATTCGATTATTACAAGTTATTGTTATTCAAAGTTTATCACGCTCATTTAGAGATCAAGATCCAGTTCGGGCCAACAGACTCATCAAACTCCAATGGAATCTAACTGAATCAACATAAATGATAAACAAATTTAATTTAAACCAAGAACGTATTACGCCAGCCACCTTCCTTTTCCACCAGTTTGGTTTAGTTTACCACTCTACAGTCGTGCCTTACCTCTTGCCCACCACTGATGCTGCTCATCTTAATCATGGATTTCACAAATGCTTTCTGGAACTCTTGTTGTGAGCTAGCAAACTTTGAGACCAATGCTTTCGTCTTTGCCGAATTGATCAACGACTGATCAGAAGAGAATATACTCTTGCCTTGGAGAAGTAACTTATAATATCTATTGTCAAAAGTTGTTGGAGTCGCATCAAGATTTGCACCCGCATTTTTCGCTGTGTTTTTTGCAGGGCATACACTCTTTAAACTGGCTGCAAATGATGATTCCAGAGTTGGGTCGACACTTTGCTTTGAACTAAAGTTGTGTATCCTGTTCTGAAAGGATGAGCAATGAGCGAACCCAAGTGTATGTCCTCCTACACATTGGTCAGCAAATAATAATCTTTATTTCGTTTGCTTCAAAAAAATTACTACAAGAAAAATAACATTTTGGGTGACACATTTATAAAACGTGTAACAAATCAGTTACTATATGTTTGTAAAATATATTCTTGAAGGATAAGAGTAATCTTTAAAACTATATCTTTTAGCTATAGTTAAGATAAATATTATAAAGAGCAAAAAGTTTTGTCTTGTTTAAAATGGAGTCACTAAGAACCCGGATATCTGGACATTCTAGGTAAATCAACTCGTTAAAATAAACAGTTCCGGTTATCTGGAAATTTTAGGTAATATTTGGTCAATTAATTACCTGATAGTGCAACTAAATCATCCATGGAAAGACCTCTTTGTGCAAAACTTTGTTGCAATTGGGAAAGATTGAATGTTGGAGCAGGTAATTGTCGTGTTTCGGTAGCTTTCGAAACTCTTCCATCCTTTCTTCCTTTTGGCACATCCCATGTTGGCCCTCCAGACTATATTCAAATCAAGTTTAAACTCGAAACAAAATTAAAATCAAACTGTAAAATTTGTAAACTTTTAGGTATTAAAAAAGATGCTTTACTAACCAAAGTGACTGCATCCCTTGCTGCTAATGCCAAGATATCTGCACAAGATACAGTTTTAGGACATAAAGCCTCTACCGCTTTCTTGGCATTATCAATAACATAGAATGCGTGCAATGATATGTTTGGAGGTCCATCTTTCTCAGCTTTGTTCTTCCCAGTTGAGTTCAACAACACCGAACCATCACACCCCTACAAAGTTTTAAGTTTAGTAATCAACAATTAATCAAAATGATTTATTGTTTTGCATATGACTTGTAAGTGGAAGAAGAAGAAGAAGAAGAATCACCCTGATGAAGCAATCATGGAAATGCATTCTTAGAAGTGCAGCAGGAACTGTTGGATCATTCAACATAGCTTTCTTGACAACACTTGTAATGGTTGATTCAGCATTGGGGCATGTTTGATCATAGTAATTAGCACTTAGTGTATTAACCAAGTTAAGATGGGCTAATCCTAAGATAATGAAACTGAAAATAAGGGAAAGCATGTTGGTGTTCTTGGCAGCCATTGGGTGATGTTTGAATGTTGATGAAAAAGATTGAGAGTAAAGTTGGTATTTGTAAGAGGAAGAAGAAGGCAATGTTTAGAGGTTGATGCATGAAGTTGGAGTTGGCAAAATCAGGTGAGCTGATATCTTTATTATATTAATGGTTTTGATAGAAAAGGGGGAGTTGTTAATTGTTTATGATTAGATGGATAATGCTTAAATATTCTGCAGATCTTAAGTTAAATTTTGATCTTTTTTTAGACAAACCCTTTATTTCGTTTATAATTTTTATCACTATGTAAAAAGATTTGCTAGACCCCTTTCAAATTCCCTAATCGTAACAACTTAAGGATGACGAACCGAGAATAATTCGACTCGTTTGGAACAACCTATTTTGACATGTAACTCAATCACATTATCATTAGTGTGTAAAATTTAAGTCCTATTTAACAAGATTGCTGGAAAATGTAGTATTGCTTGTTTCCTTGACTTGTTAACTCAAAATAATATAACTTAAAGAAATGTAAATACTTATCAGAAGTGACTTGGTTAATGTTTTCTTGCTTGATGAACAAATCTATGATATTGACCCATATCTATAATTAATAAATTATAGTATAAAACATCGAATTCTATAAATTATAATACAATTATTTATATAAATGATAATATTTTTACAGATGACTTGGAAATTGACCCATTGGCATCCAACTATGTTAGGGTGGTTGAAGTTTTGCACCAATCTTAACTAACTCATTTTTAGTGTATTGTTTTTGCACACTAGATTTATTCCACCTAGTCTACCAAACCACTCCAAAAAAGGAAAAGAAAACAAAACTGGATTGAAAAAATATAATTGAGTGAATTGGATTGTAATAACATATTGAAATCTTAGTGTTGTGCTCAAATTGGATTGTATATAACTATACTGAAAATCTTAGTGTTGTGCTAATTTGAGCATGCATATTAGATATGATCCAAGCACTTATCATTGCCTAAACTAGCAAGCTAATAGTTAATAAAGGTATTGGATCAACATATTTCATACATTTTATTGAAATATTATAATTACAATAGTATGACGGGTGTATCTTAAGATTTCATAATTTCAATAGTATGAGTATGAATTTTAATTAAAAGTTACAAAAGAAAAAAAAAGAAACAAACGGCTAAAGTCTTGGCTAAAATAATAATCCTTTATCTCTAAAAAATTAAAATATATAATAACAATGGGCCATGTCATGAATTAAAGAAACTAGTTATTTTCCACCCGCGCGTTGCGGCGGGGATCCAATGACTGCAAAACGCGTGTCAGTAACAGCAAACAGATACCGAATATCAAAACATAAATAAAATGACGTGGTAAGTATAGGACCCACCCGTCCTACACGTTGGAAATTCGATTGTTTTCAATTCAGTTATTACGGTGCTATCACGTTAAAATATGGAGGAGCTCAGTTATTACGGTGCTATCACGTTAAAATATGGATGAGCTCGGTACCGGTAACGGCACCGAAAGTACCGATCCGAAAAATCATCGAAATTAGTTACCGGCATCGAAAATGCTCGGTACAATACGGTATGGTATTTGAAGCTAAAAATCAATAAATACAGGTATGGTGCTAGACCGGTGTCGAACCGAAAGTAACGATTCTGAAAACGCCAAAAGGTGGGTACCAAATTGGTATCGAGAATGATTTGGTATAGTAAATTCGGTACCAATACGATACCAGTTTGATTACAGGATTTGATACGATTTGCTCATCAATAATCTAAATATCCAAGTTAATTTTACATGCTACAATTCATTCATTACAGAAAAAGACAAAAAAGAAAGCAAAATAAGTTGTTGTGTATATAAAACCCAATTCAAACAAAATACAGTTTACTTACTGTGTGTATGAAAAGTAATATAAACGGTGCAATTACTTGCATTGCTACGTTGTTATAGGATTTGATGATCTCAATACCAACCGTACCGAAAATACCTTTACCGAAATCTCTAAACGTGGGTACCGGTACCGAATATACCTAGTATGGTACGGTTCGGTACCGGTCGGTACTGGTACGGCACCGGTATTTGAAGGTAAAAACCGATGAATACCTGTGCAGAACCGGTACCGAAAATTCACCGGTTTGGTAGATTTGAGACCGGTACCTATACCCGATACCATTTACTCATCTCTTAATGATGTTACCATTCTAATCTATTCTAATTCTAATTTTCATTTAAAATTTTAATTTAAAATTTATATATAATAAAATCTAAACTACTGTAGTTTAGATTTTAATATATATAAATTTTTGCATTACATTATAAAATAAATCTTGATTTTGAAGAAGAACAACTATTAGTTCTTTTACCCTGATTTCAGAGAATAATAACAAAAGAACTTTGAAATGTGTGGAGGGGTAGAACCATACAAACATCCTTGGAATAAGTCTCACAACCAATCCAAGTGTTTGAAAAACTTATTTTCTATATTATGTATCGTCATAGTTCTATGCAACTCAACAAATTTTCAAACGAAAGAGCTAGATTGCAATGTATGTCAAAGGACGCCAACTTCCACCTGATGCAAACGCCAGCATGCATAACGTACCTAGTTGTTTTCGGGATCACCAGTTCTAGCGTATTAGTTTCTATAAAATTAACAAAGAGAATATAACACATGTGAAAAACAGGGAGGTTTTGGAAAACAAAGAAAAGTAAGTGTAGTTATGATCATAGTTATTAAAGGCGCTAGGTGCACTCAAGACGCGTAGGCCTCGTCTGGGACCTAGACGATAAGCGCAAAAAAAGCACACCATGAAAAAAATAAAAATAAAATATATTATGTATTAGAAAAATAATACTATTGTTTAAATAAAATAAACAAACGCTATTATAGAGCATTTAATTTCATCTATTTAGTACCGAAAATTTTAAAATACTTGTGTATTAGTGTAGAAAAGTAGTTTTCCTTAGATAAAATTAGAAATCTAGCTGGAATTTGGTTGAAAACTCTCCGGAATCTAGGAATCTCGCCAAAATGTGTGCAAGAACCATCACTTGGAGAATAAAGCGCAATTGCCTCGACTTAAAGCGCAATTGTCTCAACTTAAAGCGCAATTGTCCTGCCTCGCCTGGAAAATGGGCCTAGGCGCAAAAGGCAATGGCTTTTAACAACTACGGTTATGAGTATCAAATAGATCGCATTGGCAAATGACTAAAAAGCCTTGATGAAAATCTAATTTAAAATCTTATCTTAATTTTCACTTTCCAAGGTATTATCCGTGAGAATTCTTATCCCAGGACAGGCATCTTAAAAAGACTAGGTAGGAATCTTATCAGAAATCTTATCTTTAGTAATACCGAGTGATATCGTTTAGAAACTAGTTCCCACCGACAACGACCAATCATGGACTTACTCGTGTTGGTGGTCTCAATAATCTGTGGTAGAACGTTGATCATCGGGACATCCAGCCTAATCAGCATTATTATAAGCATGTAAATCGATAGAAGTAGGACCGATGTATACATAACCCATGAGAAATGGTACCCTTAAGATACCGCAAAAAGCGCTTGACAACGACCTAATGTCGATTAGTAGGTGTCTTGGTGTCTAAAGGAATTGTGACACCTTACTGACCGCATAAGCAATCTCTGGTCGTGTCAATACAAGGTACTATAATGCATCAAAAGTGCTCCGATACATACATATAAAGGATCACCGGTATGTTTATGTTGAGAAAGCTGTCTACCGAAAGAGACAGGAGTAAATAATGGTTGACAATCAACAAGACTGGTGAACTGTAGTAAATCAAGTAAGTAGCGTTGTTGAGATAAGTGTAAAATATCCTCACAAAATGTGGCCTTAATACCTAGAAAATATGACAACTGTCTTAAATTCTTGAGTGTGAATTGATAATGTAAGCGTCCAATCAAGCCAGTAAGAAAATAAAAGAGCTCCCACTAAAATGATGTCATCAACATAGGTCAAGACATAACTAAGTATCGAATCCTGTCTATAAACAAAGAGCGATACATCTGAAAGACACTTGGTAAAACCATAAATAAGCAAAGTCGTGGATAGCTTGGAAATCCAAGCTCTAGGAGCCTACTTTAGGCCATAAAGAGCCTTCTGCAGACGATAAACATAATGTGGTCTAGATGAGTTAACAAAGCCTGGGGGTCAGGTCATATACACGGTCTCAGAAAGATCCCCATGTAAGAAGGCATTGTTGACATTAACCTGACGAATAGACCATCCTTTAGAGAAAGCGACTGAAAGAACTGGGCGAGTAGTAGTAGGTTTGACCACAGGACCAAAAATCTCAGTGTAATCAATACCCTCAGTATGAAAGCCCTTGGCAACAAGTTGGCTTTACAATGACTCACTAATCCATCAGGATTATGTTTAATCTTGTACACCCACTTACAACCAACAATGTTGGCATCAGTGGGAGCCTTAACCAGACGCAAAGTCAGGTTGGCAAGAAGAGCATCAATCTCAGCACGCATCACGTCCCACCAAACAGAGTACTGTTGAGCCTGTTGAAATGAGGAAGGCTCAATAGTGGGAGTAGTAGATACATGAAAAAGAATACGATCAGGAAACTGACGAGGTTGTCGTGTATGATCGCGAGATCATGTAACCATCAGGAGGTGGAATAATAGAAGGAGGAGGAGGGGGAGAAGGAAAAGGAGGTGAAGTAAGATCAGGAGAGGAAATAACATGAGAAGATGAGGAAGGAATAATAGGAGGAGATAAAGAGGAAAGAGAAGAAACATAATTCGCAAACAAAGGAGGAGGAATTTAGAAAGGAATAGAATCTGGATAAGTTGTGGGAATAGTAGAATTCCCTAGCATATCAAAAATCGACTCATGGAATCTAACATGATGAGAAGTATACGTACAAGACGTATGAGGATCATAACAAAGATACACGAGATGAGATGCAGCATGGCCAACAAAGATACAAGGAGAAGACACGGGAGAAAGTTTATCCGCTCGAGTATCACCTAGAAATAGATAGCATAAACATCCAAAGGTACGAAGAAGAGAGTACTCTGGACGAGATCCAAAATAGGACCATGTAAGGAGATGAATGATGAAGAACCGGTGATGGTACCCGATTAATAGGTAGCAATGGCATATGTATCATACCATAACTTCTTTGGTAACCGAGCATGAAACAATAAAGCTCGAGCTACCTTAGAAAGATGACAGTTTTTTCGCTCAGCAACCCCATTCTGTTGGGGAGTATAGGGACATGAAATACGATAAGCAATGCCAGAATCTAAAAGAAAATGAGCCATGAACCACGAATGAGCTCAGGAGGAGAAGAGGTTCTCAACAAGTAGTTTAAAATGCCGAAAGCAACTAACCACTTGAGAACGAAAAGTCAAAGTATACATCCATGTAAATCGACAAAAATCATCAATGAATGTAATGAATTATCGATATCCATCTCTAGACATAACATGCGAGGCACCCCAAATGTCACAATGTATAATATGTAAAGGTGAAGTATAATGGGATACAACTAATGTAAAAGGCAATCTAGTTGATTTTAAAACACTACAAGCAGTACAATGTGTGTGTTGGGTTTTGTTTATCAAATGTAAAAATGAACATCTAGACAAAACATCATCAGACTGTTGACCCAAACGAGAATGCCAAGTCTCACGAGAAACAGAAGTGAAAGCAGCGAATATAGCTGATGTGGACTACCACATGTATGATGGGTGAGTTGTCCATCAAAATTCATAATGGACAAACCTAACTGCGTGATCGATGTTCTTGGCTAAGCTAGGAACCATAAGAATGTGTCTAATAGTAAGAGTACGATCAAATAAATGAAGCAAGGCAGTGCCAACGTGAGAAATAGTAAGAGCCATACCATTGCCTACAACGACTCGCTTAGAGCCGGTGTGTAGGGAGCAGTATCAAATACAATAGAAAAGTCAGTGGTCATATGTGCAGTGACCCCACAGTCGAGTATCCATGAATCTACTTTCTCACAAATGCTAGATAAATCCGCGGCAAATCCAAAATGAACATAGGAGTGTTGATTAGCCCAATGTAAACTGTGACGTGGCCCAAAACTAACAAAATCAGCAAGCCTATAAGCAAAACTGGGTTGTGAAACCGTTGACTGCACAGGAACACTAGCATGTGGAGTAATAGATTCACTAGCAGCTGTAGCATTTAGATGTGGCCCCAAAATTGATTGATTAGGCCCAAAATACGTGAGTCTTGAACATGCGGATACCCAAATCAAATCCTAGCTTCAAATAACGCCTCATGCATCCAGTAATGATCTTGATGCCAATTACTAGAGTTATGATCTTGATTCGAGAAATCAATCAGAGTGAATCCTTGATTCTCAATGTTCTTCCATAATTGAGAAGCAGAACTAGTTCCTTGTGCAAGATACAATAACGAGGGAGACATATTTGCAGTAAGAAAATCAAAAACATAACCATCGTTCTTATCCCAAATAGCTCATTCTTCATATTCGTCAATGGAATAGTTAAATCGTGACTCCGAAACGTCAATAGACCAAGCGTTTTAAGAATTGTCAATATTTGATGCTTCCGGTTCAGAAAAATTTCATTTCTAATTTGATCAACATGAACTGTGAAACATTCGGTAAATTTGTTGGTCTCTCAAAACTATATACCTTTAGGATTAACTGACGATGACGATTGAGAGCATAAACTTTTTTACTCCTATCCTCCTATAAGTGTGTGGCTTTATCTTATTAAGTTTGCATCACAAAACAATCATTTGTCATCTCTAACACTATGGTTGATGCGTCACGTCTATGTCTTTATGTTTTATAATGATTTTGCACATCACAAAGACATAGATGTGACCATACGGTTCATGAACAATGCCCTAAACGTTTGGTTCGTTTGTTGTTTGGTCTTGTGTGTTCCATCTTCACTTGTATTTATTTAACAATATCTTCTTAATTTAGCTTTACATCCAAGGCGAAAAAGAAAGTTTGTGGAACATTTTCACTAAAAAATAAATATTATTAGTACCCATTACAAATACAACACATGACTAAACTTTTGGATCAATAATCCTTCAAACACCAATGAAATCAACAGAAAAAGATAAACATATTTCACCTGAGAACATTTAATTAGTTCTTTTTCCACCAGTTTGGTTTAGTTTACAACTCTACAGTCGAGCCTTACCTCTTGCCCACCACTGATGCTACTCATCTTAATCATAGATTTCACAAATGCTTTCTGGAACTCTTGTTGTGAACTAGCAAACTTTGAGACCAGTGCTTTGGTCTTTGCCGATGTGACCAACGACTGATCAGAAGAGAATATACTCTTGCCTTGGAGAAGTAACTTATAATATCTATTGTCAAAAGTTGTGGGACTCGAATCAAGATTTGCACCCGCATTTTTCGCTGTGTTTTTTGCAGGGCATACACTCTTTAAACTAGCTGCAAATGATGATTCCAGTGTCGGGTCGACACTTTGCTTTGAACTAAAGTTGTGTATCCTGTTCTGAAAGGATGAGCAATGCGCGAACCCAAGTGTATGCCCTCCTACACATTGGTCAGAAAATAATAATCTTTATTTCGTTTGCCTCAAAAACAGTTACTACAATAAAAATATCATTTTGGGTGACACAGTTATAAAACGTGTAACAAACCAGTCACTATATGTTTGTAAAATATATTCTAGAAGGATGAGTGTAAAATTTAAAACTATATCTTTAGCTATATAATTTTGATTTTTAAGATAAAAATTATGACTAAAGAGTAAAAAAAAGTTGTTACTTTGTTTAAAATGGAGTCGCTAAGAACCCGGATATCTGGACATTGGATTTTGGAAATCTTTAAGATCCAGTATTTGGTCAATTACCTGATAGTGCAACTAAATCATCCATGGAAAGACCTCTTTGAGCAAAACTTTGTTGCAGTTGGGAAATATTGAATGTTGGAGCTGGTAATTGTCGTGTTTCGGTTGCTTTCGAAACTCTTCCATCCTTTCTTCCTTTCGGCACGTCCCATGTTGGCCCTCCAGACTATATTCAACTCAAGTTAAAACTCAAATCGAACGTAAAATCAAAATGTATAAACTGTAAACTTTTAGGTATTAAAAAAAGATGCTTTACTAACCAAAGTGACTGCATCCCTTGCTGCTAATGCCAAGATATCTGCACAAGAGACAGTTTTTGGACATAAAGCCTCTACTGCTTTCTTGGCATGATCAATAACATAAAATGCATGCAAAGATATGTTTGGAGGTCCATCTTTCTCAGCTTTGTTTTTCCCAGTTGAATTCAACAACACCGAACCATCGCATCCCTACAAAATTCGATGTAGTCGTCAATAAACAAACAAAAGGACGAAACAATCATTGAAATGCATATGAATGAAATATAAGAATAGTCACCCTAATGAAGCAATCATGGAAATGCATTCTTAGAAGTGCAGCAGGAACTGTTGGATCATTCAACATAGCTTTCTTGACAACACTTGTAATGGTTGACTCAGCATTGGGGCATGTTTGATCATAGTAGTTAGGACTTAGTGCATTCACCAAGTTATGATGGGCTAATCCTAAGATAATGAAACTGAAAATAAGGGGAAACATGTTGGTGTTCTTGGCTGCCATTGTTAGAAGCTGCAACAATGGTGATGTTTGAATGTTGATGAATAAGATTGAGAGGATGGCATTGGCAGGTATATGTAGGGATAAGATGGAGGCACTGCTAAAAAGTTGATGCATGAAGCTGGTGTTAGCAAAATCAGGTGAGCTGAAATCTTTATTGTAATGGTATTTGATAGAATAAGTGGAGTTGTTAATTGTTTATGATAAGAAGGATATTGCTTAAATATTCTTCATTTTTTAAGTTTTTTTTTTATTTTTCTTAGCCATATTACATTGTCCTTTTAGATATCACAATTATATATATTGTTGATGAAGGATGATGAATAGTAATTTTATTTTTATAATAATATATAGCTTTTTATTGTTTTTTATTTAATATATTATAATAATTTATTATTATATTTACTTTTAGTAACATATTTTTACTTTTAGTAACATATTTTTAATATTTTTACCTTTTTAAAACCATATATTTCCTTTACCATTTTTTAATAATTCTCTTTTCTTTGTTTAGAACATATTTTAATTTATCGATTAATTTGATATTTCTCTAATAATTCACGTTTATAACTTTTTTTTCTAAAAACTTAAGTACATAGTTGTGCTTAATTTTTCCCTGACATTCCGTTATAAGTTTTGTTAAAAACAAAGTTGTACTTGTATTTGGTAGTATAAAATGGTACGATAATAAACTAAACCGTTCTAATGATTTGACTTTCTAAATAATATGCTTTATTTTCAAATCATGTTTGTTTTACATTATCATTTGTTCGGTTTCGCCGCAACGCGCGACGTGAAGAAAAACTAGTGTGAATAAATTTACCAGGTCCCTTTCAAATTTACTACTAGTAACAACCATTGGCAGACTCACCCTTTGGCCAAGGGGCGGCCGCACCTCTTGAAAAAAAAAATTAGCGTATATTGTCTGCCACTGATGATAACAACACATAGAACGAGCACATATAACTTATTTGAACATGACCCATTTTGACATGTAACACAACGTATGTTAAATTACCACTTTACGGTTCATCAAAGAAACTCAAAATAAGACGCTAAAAGAAATGTAAATACTCACTACTAAATAAATATCATCAATGGAAGTTTAGCAACAAACTCAATTTTCGGTGGTTATCAACGAAATCTTGTAAAAAGTCATAAAAAGATAATGAAAAAAACTCGTTGGTACATATCTACCCGTAATCTCTCTAGAAAATCTAATGTTGGCAAAGTAGTTGGTACTCCACCGCTAAGTTTGTCCGTCGGTGATATGTTAGTAATATCTGTCGGTAATTATCAAATATTAAATTACTCACGCCCTGATTTCGGACGAATAACCGTCGATGACCACCTTGAGCAACGGACTACCGAAAGATGTGTACTATTGGTGAAAGCTAGTTAGAGCATTCATAATGATGACCCTAAAAAATATGTGAGTGGGTTTAGTTATATTATAAGGAATGGTTGTTAGTGTTTTTGAGAGTGAAGGAAAGAGAAAATATATGAGAAAGTTACTTTGCATCTCATCTGTAATATATGGGAAAAAAATTGAAAAGATAAAACCTTATAAATTTTTTAGTATTTTTAGAAATTGTTGTGAGTGAAGGAGAGAGAAAAGGTAATGATAAAGATATAAAAAATATTATTTAATTGAAAATGAAAGAGAAAAACAAAATTGTTTTAGTGTAAATATATGGATATAAATAAGGAATCCATTGCGAATGCTCTTACATGTCAGATGTGATTTCGATAATATTTCCTTGCTTGGTGGACACATCTACAAATTTGACCCGTATAACTAATTAATGGAATTATAATACAATGTTTAGGGTTCTAGCCAATGATCTCTAGATCAAGTGGTAGAGGGTTTGCATTTCTCTTGAGAGATGCAGGTTCGACTCCCACTTGGTGCAGAGTGAGGCATTGGTGGGCAATGATAGGAGACCCAGGGAAACCTGGGTTGGATCCTTGAGCCAAACGGGTTTTACTGGTAATTTCACTGTCGTGCCTACGGGCGGGTGGGTTACCGGGTTTTCCCCGGAATTGGTGGTGGACTCGGGTTACTCTCGGAGTACTCCGTTTGTCCAGTGGGTGCCCTGAGAGTGCTCGGGATTGAGTTTGTTGGCCGTTCAAAAAAAAATGTTTAGGGTTCTAATAATATAATACAAATATTTTTATAACTAATAAAAGGAAGTTGTCACATTTGATAGATGACTTGGACTTTTGACCCATCGGCATCAAACTATGTTTCCAAACAAATACTATTTGTTAGTGGTTGAAGTCTTGCACCAATCTTAACTAACACATTTTTATTATATTGGTTTTATCACACTAAATTTATTCCAACTAATCTACCAAACACTCAAAAAAAAGGAAAACTCGTTCGAAAAGCTATATCTGAGTGGATTGAATTCAGGATAACTTATTGAAATCTCATTGGCGTGTTGTTTGAGCATGTTAGATATGGTATGACCTCACTAAGAACAGTTCATTACCAAAGTAGAAAGCTAGTAGTTTACAAAAAAGAATTACATCAAAATATTACAAGCATTTTTGTTGGATTTTTTTTTTTTTTTTTGAACGGCGGAAATTCTATGATTATAGAACGCGGGCCAGCAAGCTGTAAAACCCAAAAGAACGTTTACAAACTGGAAAATAAAAACAGAAAATTAAATTACAAAACTTTACTTAATAACATCTCTTATATTAAAGTCCTTCCACCGTTCCCAAACCAGATTTTTTGTCTTCGATCTTTCTTTTATCCACATAAACGACGTTTCTTTAACTTCATCCACTGTTTTTCTCGTCGACCCTTTATGACCGTTAAAGATCCAATCATTCCTTGACTTCCATATATGCCATAAAGTTGACATCACAATTGCCATGATTATCTTCTTCCATTCTTTTGACCCATTAAACTCTTGTATTTTTTGTAACATTCCTTCGCATGATGTAATAGCCTCACAAAACGGTAATTTTAACCACAACATAATGTTCCACCAAGTAGCCCTTGCCATCAAGCAGTTCACCAGTAAGTGGTCCGTAGTCTCCTCTTCGTTCCCGCATCTTGAACACGTTGCGTCCTCTATCATTATTCCTCTTCGTTTTAATTCCACTTTTACCGCTATCTGTTTGTTTATTGCTCTCCACACGAATAAATTCACTTTTGGAGGTACCCATGTATTCCAATATTTCCATGCCGCATCGTTACCCGTATTGGATGCCTTTGTAATTTCATCTCTAATCAGTGCCACAGATAGATCCTCGTTCAACTTTGTTTTCCATTTCCATATGTCCTCCTTTTCGCTTAAAATAAATTCATTCAAGACTTTCATTAAATCCGCAAATTGTTCTTTCTCTTGCTCGCTCCTTGCTGCCCGCAACCCAGCCCATTCCCACCGAACTGTGTCCCTTTCCTTTTTAAAACATTCACTTATCATACTGTTTTTGTTCCTTGCTATCTTGTATACTTCCGGGTATCGATCCTTTAACACTGATTCGCCCTCCCAAATATCTTTCCAGAATTTTGTTTTCCTTCCATTCCCAACTATTGCTACCAGATTTTCATTCAAAGACAATTTCATTTCTCGAAATTCCTTCTCTATTCCGCTGATATCTTTCCACATGCCGCTTAACTTATTTTTTGTAGGGATCAGTGAAGACGAATGACTGTTATAATGTATGCTGTTGATTACTCTCACCCATAGTGCTTGAGGGTTTTCTTTATATTTCCACCACCATTTCGTTAGTAATGCTAAGTTTGTGGTTCGTATATCGCCAACCCCTAACCCCCCAAAACCTTTTGCCTTTACAATTTTATCCCACGCCACCCATCTCATTTTTCTTTTGCCATTCTTTTTTCCCCAAACAAAATCTCTCCTAATTGCTTCTAACTCTTTTGTCACTTTTTTTGGTGCTATGAATATTGAGAAGAAGAAGTTTGGAAGTGCACCTAATACCGCTTTTGCTAAGACAATCCTTCCAGCCATTGATAAACATCTCGCCTTCCATGATGATAGTTTGGAGTTGAACTTGTCCACTATTGGTTTCCAGTTTTTTGTTTTTTTCATATTCGCCCCAATCGGTATACCCAAAAATATGAATGGCATTTTTCCTATTTTGCAATTTAAACCTTTTGCCATACTAGCAACTACTTCTTCTTTTACCCCTACCCCGAAGAGATTGCATTTTCCTAAGTTTATTTTTAGCCCCGAACAGATATAAAAACATCGAAGGATTCTATTCAGATTCTTGATGTTTTCATCCGACCATTCTCCTACGAAAATTGCATCATCCGCATAGAACAAGTGTGAAATCATAGGTCCCCCCCTTGGTAGACTTACTCCCTTGAAAAGGCCTTCCTTGATTGCCCGTTTCATTATGACATCTAAGGCTTCCATTGCTAAAATAAAAAAAGAACGGTGATAACGGGTCTCCCTGTCTTAACCCTCTAGACATACCAAATTCTTTCGTTGGTGAACCATTCACCAAAACCGACGCCCTGCTCGATTTAAGGCTTGCCCCTACCCATTTTCTCCATAAAAGTGGAAAGTTCATTCCTTTTAGATTCGCTAGCAAGAACTTCCAGTTTATCGAGTCCTATGCTTTTTCGTAATCAATTTTCAAAATGAAGATTTCTTTTTTATTGCCCTTTGCCCATGATATAATTTCGTTCACTATTAATGGCCCCTCCAAAATAGATCTACCCTCAATAAACCCAGTTTGGATGTTATTTACTAGCTTTGGTATTACCGGCTTTATTCTTTGTATCAATACTTTGGCAATAATTTTATAAATTAAGCCAATGAGTGATATGGGTCTAAACTGCTTAACTAAGGTTGGATCACGTACCTTTGGGATTAACGCAATAAAGGATGCATTACAACCCACCGGAATATTCGGCCTGTTATGAAATTGTTTCATCATCTTCATAATCATCGGTTCTATGTGCTCCCAATATTTCTTCAAAAATTCAAACGTCATTCCGTCCGGCCCCGGAGCCTTTTCTTTTCCACATGCCCATACTGCCTCTCTTACTTCCTTATTCGTGAAAGGTCTCACCAACTGTTTGGCTTGATCTTTTGATAATTTGCTAAAACCCCTTCTGTCCATCTCCGGTCTTTTCTTCATTGGTTCTTCATACAACTTCCTAAAAACCTCTTTTATGCCCCTCTTTACTTCTTTCGGCTCACAGATCTCTATACCATCTATAGAAATTTTGTTTATCCGATTATTTGCTTTACGACAATTTACCATCTTATGGAAAAAACCCGAATTTTCATCTCCCAGTTTTGCCCATTTGATTTTTGCCCTCTGCTTCATATCTGCTATCCTTTGTTTCTCATAACTTCGAATAGCGAGTCTCCCTTTCACTCTTGATTCCTTTTCTTCTTCTGTTAATCTCCTTTGTTCCGCTGTTTTTTCTATCTTTTCTATCGCACTTTTTGTTTCCGTGATCTCCTTTTCTTCTTTTTTCCATTCCTTCTTCCTCCATTCTTTTATTTTTATCTTGACATTCTTTATTGTCGCCCCAACGTTCTTTATCCAGTCTTCACCGTTTACTTGTGCTTTTATGGTATCCACCACTATCTCATCTATTCCTTCTTTTGAAAGCCACGAATTATAAAATCTAAAAGGGGCCGGCCCATAATCCCTTGTTACACAGGTAAGTAATAAAGGGTTGTGGTCCGAGATACCTCTAGGTAAAGCCTCCAGTTTTGCAGACGGCCATTTACTCATGAAAGCATCACAAACTAGAACTCGATCAATCTTACTCATGCTAGACCCATTTTCGGTCATAAATGTAAATCTGGAACCCACCATTTGATACTCCAATAGTCCTGTTTCTGCGATAAAACTGTTGAAAGCCCAAGCACTGTTTGCATCAAACTTCGAGTGCATTCTGTCCTCTTCTGTTCGCACCTCGTTATAATCCCCGGCCATTATCCATATGCCCTCTCCGTGATTTCTAATTCTGCTCAAATCCGTCCATACATTCCTTTTCTTCATTATATCATTTGGAGCATAAACATTTACCAGGTTTACTCTTTCCCCCAACCCTTCTATATAGCCTGAGATTACCATGAAATATTCAGATCTTAATGATTCCTCTTTTCTAAAAATCTGAGGGTCCCAAATTGTCATCAGACCCCCTGACCTTCCTTGAGCGTCAACCGATTCTATTTCCAATTCTGTGTCCAACCAAAATTTCTTGCCCAACTTCTCTGTTATCCCTGTGAGTTGTGTTTCTTGTATAAACAAGCAGTTGACCTTGTGTTCCTTAATTAGTTTCCTAACCCATACTGCCTTTTCCTCCCCACCCGCTCCCCTAATATTTATTGATAAGTAATTCATTGTTGCACATTCGTCTCCCTTTCCTTCTCAATTATTTCTTTTAACTGGCTATAATAGTTGCTAACCTTTATCTTTAGAGCCTCCCCCACTCCGATTGTTTCTAGGGTTTCCTCTTCAATTTCTTTGTTCCTCTCTGTATCTGCTTCAAACTTTTCTTCATTTTCGATCTTAGTCTGAGCGTTATCATCTTGGCTTCTTTGAGGATCTATGCTGCTTTTGCAATTTCTTTCGATTTCTTCCTGTTCACTTTTACCAGTGACTTCCTCCTGCTCTTTGGATTTTTCTGGAAAGTTGCATTCCTCTGTACGCTGCTTTTTAGTACATGTTCCCACTTTCCCCATTTCTTTCTTTTAGTTGCTTTAGATTTAGGGTTTATTTTCCAAATTATGTCATCCAGGCCAAACGGATCCAGCGGGTCCGGTACATCTTCATTTAAGTCTGGCAATACAACCTTCTCAGCCCAAAGTTTCTGGCCCAAAATAACTTGTTTTCTCTTTTCGTTTATATCACTGCTCCTCGGCCCAATTCTCTTTTTTCTTCCTGCTTGTTGGGCTTTAAAACTTCTTTTTTTCTTTGGGTCATGTTTCCCGCTATCCACAGTTCCTTCGTTTGACTCATTCTGACACTGTTTTTCTCTCTCTTCATTTATATTTTTATCCTCCTGTGTATTTTCTTGAGACCCGAATAGCTCCTCCCAGTTCCCACAAAAAACATAATTATGCCCCTCATTATTATCCATTACCTCGTTTTCTTGACTGTCGTTTTGATTGCCGGCTACCTTTTCAACATTGACGTTTTGATTTCCCGCCCCCTCTTCTTCCTGTTCTTTCTAAAAGAACGAGCATCATCTAGTTTTCCGCAAACCGGCGGTAATCATCAATTTAAACCCTAACTTCTTACACCTAGTCTAAATCTAAAAGAACGAGCATCATCTAGTTTTCCGCAAACCGGCGGTAATCATCAATTTAAATTAATCTAAAGGGGTTTAACAAAAGCGGTAGCCCGCTGGTGATAAGTGACCAATAATTGTCCAACGACCAGGCTTTTTCAGGTTTGATTCCCTGACACTAGTCTTATAATGGTTTCTAGCGAGTATACCATCGAAAACAGTACAATTTCTTCCCTGATAAATAGTTAACTTTAAAGATATGGGACGATAGTTATCTGTTTGCATTATCTTATGGACGTTTGTTTGGTTGTGATTAAAGTGTTGGTAATTTTTGGTCTCAGAATTAAAATACTGCTTCATTGTGGGTGGTTATCTGATTAACCAAGCTAAATAATCTTCCTATCAAATAGCCACTCAATCAGTGGCGGATTCAGGATTTTATTTAATGGGTTCCTTTTGGTAAATTTTCTTTAATTCTCACTATGTTTTTCTAAATTCTATAAGTTTCTCACTAATTTTTTCCATTTTTTCCAAACACACTGGTTCCTGGAAACCCACAAATGTAGGTTGGATGCGCCCCTGCACTCAATGCCTTCTGGTTCAACTCTCAAAGCCCAAGACTTGAAAATACATGCTTAAAACAATGTCAGCAAATACAAATGGTGAGCTTGTCATAGACCAACTCACAAAGCAGTTCAGATATATTATCACATGTAATTGTAGGCAACTCAATACTTTTTCTAATTTCAATTTGTAGATTAATCAAAGTGATACATATGCCACTCGATCACCTATCGTCGCATGATCTTATGCCTTCGGCTGATGCCATCAATTTGTAGATTCGTCCGACTGATGCATGTACCTCGCGTGACAAAAGGGGCTTACTGAAATGTTCACCTACATACCATTTCAAAATCATTTGCATGTATTGACACCCCATAACGTATAAAATGGGGAATTTAGGTCCCCCGGACTCACATGCATGACGTTAACAGGCATAATCTATCATCTTATATTACATTTGATCGAGCCTACAACATGTAACATCGTCTTATGTTATAAATATATCCTTGTTTGACGAATTCATTCGACAATGAACAAAGGTTACAAAAAACCTAACATGTCCAGAAAAAATTACACTAGGGTTCTGGATATACAATATGAGATTAAATTCCATACTAAATATCAGATTTTCACAAAAAAATCACACTATGGTTCTGGTTATACAATATGAGATTAAATTCCATACTAAATATCAGTTTGTCATCACATAATTAAAATAAAACGGAAAAATTTGTAAGAATAAAAAAATAAAATTTTAAACCAATAGAAATGTTTCATTTTACTTTATTTAATATGTGTATTTAATGTTATTAATAAGGGCATATAGTTAAATTCATAACTGTAATTAATTAGCTAACTTATTAAACTTGTAACTCACTTTTAAATTTTCTCTTTCAACATAAAATAATTTATGGTGAAGGACAATTTTCGACATGTGTAGATAATATTAGTATGTGTATGATAAATTTTAGTATGTGTAGGATAAATTTTGAAATGTGTATGATAAATTTAGATATGCGTAGGGTAAATTTCAACAAGTGTAAGACATATGTAGAATAAATTTTGAAATCTCTAGGATAAAATGTTTTTGCTTTATTAATGAAAGATAACATAATTAATCAAAAGGAGTTATAAACTATTTAATGTTTTACCATTATGCCCTTTTTCTTTTTCTTCTCACATTAAATTTCTTCTCAAATGAACCTTCCTCTCTCTCTCTCTCTCTATATATATATATATATATATATATATAGGATTAGGTTCAAATGTGAACAACTTCTCCAAAGTGAACTGTGTGAACTGATCTGGGCCCTTGATTGTTATGATCTTGAGATTTAAATGAGTGGCATGATGGTAATTATTTGGTTAATTTTTTCGATTTAACTAAATACAAAAAGGGTATATGTGTAATTATACAATAAAAAAGAATTAAACCAGGAAACTTAAATTGTTTCCATTATATTACAATCTAATCACACAAATCACCACAGTCATCTCTCTTTTTGCGAAATCAGCCTTCAAGATCGCTGATGAAGTAGACGACGAAATCAGGCTTCGACGGCGGTCCGATGGGGTTCGTCGGTGGTCCGATGGGGTTCTATGGTGGCACGACGATTGTAGACGATGCAGTCGCCGGAGATGACAACGAAGGTGGAGGTGGTTGATGGTTAACGACGGTGATGGCGATGTCCGTGAAGGCAGTTGCAGGTGGTCGGTGAGGATAAACGATGGTTGTCGGAGATCGGTAAAGAACATGGTAATGGTACAGTGACCGGAGGGTGTCGGATGTACGGAGATGATTGATGAAAGTGTTTGGAAGATGATGATCGGAGAAGATGGCAGAACTGTTGGTGAGAAGAAGAAGAAGGTATGATGGAGACGACTAGAGATGATGATCGAAGACGATGACCGGAGTGGATGGAGATGATACTGAATACGTTAGGGTTTAGTTTCGTGTTTCAGGTCAGTGTACACATGTGTACTCTGTTATGCAAATGGGTTTACACCTGTGTATAGTAGTACTTATGCGTTTCAGGTCGGTGTACACATGTGTACTCTGATTATGCAAATGGGTATAAACTGTGTATACACCTCTGTAAATTGGGTGTACACCTGTGTATATATCTGTACATAGGTCTATTAAATTTAAATACACAGGTGTACTTCGGGATTCATGCATGTGTGTACGTAATCGAAATCTGGGTTTTTTATCGGTGAAGATAAAATACATGATGATGAAGAACTGCTCGTTTGAAAAAAAAAATATGGATTATTTTCAATGGTGATTATGATATAGATCTTATTTAGATTTTAAAAGATAATTTGGGTAATCACAAAAAAAATAGGAAAGTGTAACTTCCATATATTAATTTAAAATAAATAATTAATAATAACTTAATGTACAATTACAATCCTATCCTTTTCAACAACAAAAAATAATTAAGGGGTATGATCAGTTCACTCTCTTGGGAGGTGTTTACTCTAGAACCCTACCCTATATATATAGGATGGGGATCATTACAGAACATTAATTGTTGCGAGAACAAAAAGAACAACCCTAAAAAACTAAATTTTGGGATTTAAGGTTCATATTTTTTTAAATTTTATGTTTCTTACATTCATATGTGTATTTTATATACATAAAAAGACCATATATTTTTACCTACACATAGCCTACATAAATGTTAATTTAACATACACAACCTACATATGTGTAGGTTATAAGAAAAGTGAATTTTTTCCATATTTTGTTTTGAATTCAATTGTAAGAAACAATAAATCTTACATTTGTAACATTTTCATTTACTTTTTAGATTTTTAGGATTTAAAAATAGGTAATTTATTGTGTTCTGCGTGTTCTCGCAATATTTGGTTTTCTGCATAGAACCTTCCCATATATATATATATATATATATAGGGGAAGGATAAATCGAAAACCCACTCCAGTTGACTAAACCCTGAAAACCCATTAATAACCATTGATTAACCATGATGGATGGCTGAGATTCATTTTGGGCCATTAATTGATTTTGAATCCCTTTATCTCTATTTTTTAATATATTTGATGTACTAGAGGGCAATATGGGAAATTACAAAGAGACAAAACTCTGCATGTGTAAGAGACTTTACATCACTACATCAGTCTTCAAAATTTCAAAAACCACAAAATAACTCTCTCTCTCCCTCTCATAATCTTCATCAACCCCTTTCAAATATACCCCCAAAATCACCAGACAAAATCGATGAACGCTGGAGATCTTCATCTCTCAAAATTCTTTTTATGTTGTGATTATTTTTTATTAACTCAATCTTGCTAACTACAATCACCACATTTATTGTCATTAATAACAGTCATTTATTGTTATTAATTTGTTGGTATAAAGAAAATTTCCGAAAATGCTCGTCAAAATGGTGAATTATTTTTCTATATACTAGTTTTCTTAATTAATATACAACATTGTCATAAAAGAAAAGATATTCAAGCAACTATCAACAAAAGCACATGATCAAACACACATAGAGCAAAAATGTACAAAAATCTCAGTGAAAAAAAAATGTAACACGGATACAGCAAAAATGTACAAAAACCTGAGACAAAAATAAAATGTAACATGGTAAAAACAACACCAAAAAATCCATAACATATAAAATTCTCAGATTCAACACAGCAAAAAGTCTACATAAATCTCAGGGGAAAAAATGTAACATGCAAACGTCTTTTGAATTATCTTCAACATCTGAAACATCATCTTCAACATCTGAAACATCTTCTTCAAAGTGTAGATTTGCAAAAATGCTGGAAAAAAAACATACTTATTCACCTTCTTAAACAAGATCTGAAACAAATTTTACACAAAAAATTGATGCAATCAATAATAAAAACAAGAGTCTAAAAAAGTGTAGCAACACACTTTATTTTCAGTAACGTGCATTATTTATGTAACACGAAAAAATGTAACATGCATTTTTTAATTATCAATTTATGCCAGAAACACAACACACTTTATTTTCAGTAACGTGCATTATTTATGTAACAAGAAAAAATGTAACATGCATTTTTTTAATAATAAAAAATTGCAGATCCACAAAACATAACAAAAATGCAAACTAAAAAAGTGTAGATTTGCAAACAAACAAAGATGAAAAAAACCATACTTATTCACCTTCTTGAACAAGATCTTAAACAAATTTTACACAAAAAAATTGATGCAATCAATAATAAAAACAACAAACTCATAAAACAAGAACTTAAAAACCTCCATTTTCTTGAACAAAAAAAAATAGCAGATCCATAAACCACAACAAAAATGCAAACTAAAAAAGTGTAGACTTGCAAACAAAGCTGAAAAAAAAAACATACTTATTCACCTTCTTGAACAAGATTTTCGAACAAACCCTTTCAGCCTCCTCAAAAACGTAAAAAAATGTGTAATTTCACCGGATCTTTCCCTGGTTTTGAACAAAAACTTCAGCCTTCTCTTCAATATCTGATTCATCATCTTCTTCGTGTATGATTTTCTTCAAAATAAACCAAAGAGGATCCGTCTTCATGGGGTTTGAAAAGAAACATGATGGATCCAGATCTAGATCTTGACGGGTTTAAAAGAAACATGATGGATCCAGGTCTAGAGGACGGTACAGATCTAGATCTAGATGGCGTCTACATCGATCTAATGCTCATCAGTTTCTCCGATTTCATTTTTGTTCTTGTTTTCTCTATAATGGAACAAGAGAGAGAGGGGGGGAGTGTGCTAGAGAAGAGAGATGATGGAGGAAATGATCTGGTGAGTTTTGAAAAGGTTTGGTGAGATTTAAGATGTGAGAGAAGAAGAAAGTCTAACAAGTACTACAAGCATTAATTAAAAAAGATGACAAGAAGGAAGGTTGTAAAGGGATGAGAAAGTCTGCGTGTGCAGACATCACCAACCCATCACTACATGTCAAAAATGTAACATAGAAAATGACTATCATGCCCTTGCTCCTTTCAAATAACAATTAAAACGTGGATCAATCCTAGCCACATGTTAGAGTTTTCAGAGTTTAGTCAACTGGATTGAGTTTTCTCATTATAATTAGCCTATATATATATATATATAATATTTAAGTGACAATAAAATATATGTCGAATCACAAGAATTATAGTAACAACATAATGGTTTAACATGAAACAAAATCTAATAACGAGTCAGAAATTATACTTCAAAGTATCTGAGGAAGTTGGAAGACATAAGTCAAAAACGATGGCATATTGACATAGGAAAATTGGCCTGTAATAATCCCACCTAGACCTTATTGGCCATTAATAATCGCACCACAGAATATTCCCCTCACCAGTCCCACCTTTCACCTATTTTTCCTACAATGGTCCCCCGTTAAAAAACTTAACGGAGTTAAGTTTTTTTCCAAATTAAAAACAGATTTTTAGGGCTTTTGATTAGAACGACGATATGAGTCCATTGATGTAAAACTTGCCTCGAAATGGTGCTCCAAACAATGAAAACAACGCTTCAATTCGGGTGTTTAAATTTCCAATTAACCAAAATCAAGTCACTTGGAGCACCATTTCGAAGTAAGTTTTACATCAATGGACTCGTATCATCGTTCTGATCAAAGGCCCTAAAAAATCTGTTTGTAATTTGAAAAAAATCTTAACTCCGTTAAGTTTTTTTAACGGGGGACCATTGTAGGAAAAATTGGTGAAAGGTGCGACTGGTGGGGGGAATATTCTGAGGTGAGATTATTAATGGCCAATAAGGTATAGGTGAGATTATTACAGGCCAATTCCCCTATTGACATATATGATATATCACATAATAAAGATTTAGCATCATGATATCAGGTCCATGTGATATAGAAGTTGTAATGCAGGGGATGTTAACCACCACCACCAAAAAAAAAAAAAAAAAAAAAAAAAAAAAAAAAAAAAAAAAATGGATGTTAACTGAAAAATCTGACCAGATTTTGTTTTTAGATGAAAATGACAACAAAATTGAAACCACAGGGACCCAGATTCAAAAGGTTTGAGTTTTGGACTAGAGTGCTAAAAGTAATCAAGCCTCAGAGACCATTTTGACAGTTTACTCCAAATTATAATATAATGATGTATATTTTGCTGGCCTATGTGGTGTCGACGTACACACAAACCACCCCCCCAAAACACATACAGAGACGCACACACTAGGATCAATCCATAGGACTCTCCCATATAAATAAATAAATATGGTTACGTGCTACTCACTTACTAAAAGGAGACGTCGTGACATCAAACCATCGTTATGGTTTATGTCACGCCTTTTATGCAGTATATACACGCGCATGTGGACCTACCGCACATGTAGAAATATGCCCAAGTACAAAAAAAATACACAAATGGAAATTTAATGTATATTAAGATCACATCATAATGTTTGAGCCTCTTATTATCTATGGCAACATTGAATAATGAGTACAAGAGCAATAAAGCCTATCGCATGCTAAAGTACCAAGGGTACAAATATCCGAATCATAAAAGGTCATGAAAAAAAATGTCGTTCAATAAAAAAGAATATGAGTATTGCATATTCTCAAAACGTCATTCAAAAGAAAAGCATTTAGCTTAGCCCATAAGCAAAATACATCTAGTTTTTCCTCAAATACTATAACATACAATTTTGATATATTTTGAATAAGGTTTACTAAACTTCACCTAGATTTATTTAGTTTCGATTAGAGATTATTTTCCATCGATTGGCGCGTTCTAATGTTATTGGGCAATGAATAACGTGTATTTATTTTATGGAATAATGGATTTAATAATCTAACTATTGTCTGTTGGCTGGAAACGATCCCAACGTCAAAAATTCTTACTAGCGGTCCCATCTTTTCACATATTAGTCTTCAATGAACCCTGACTAACGGAATCGTAACACCGTTAGTCTTCGGTTGCCGGAAAAACGTTTATGGCCAGAAAACTCAATATTTTCGTCTGAAACCTCTTTCTAACCTTATTACGCACCTTTATGAACCTTTTCTAGTAAAAAAGCCCCAATAATTAAGGTCGCTGGAAAACTCTTTTTTCGCCGGAAAACTTCTTTTTGGCATAAAACTCAACTTTTTAGCCGAAAAACTCAAAGTTTTCGTCTCAAACTTGTTTGTAACCATAGATCAGACCTTTAGGAACCTTTTTCCGACCAAAAACGTTTTTTCAGTAACCAGAGACTAACGGCGTTAGGGTTCTGTTAGTCAGGGTCCATTGAATGCCATATGTAAAAAGATGGGACCACCAGTAGAAATTTTTAAAGTTGAGACCGTTTCCGGCTAACGGGCAATAGTTTCTTTAAATTTTTTATTCTACTATTTTATTTGTTGACTTATTTTATCAAAATATACAGTTTATTGTTTGATTTAGAATTTTTATTAATGTTTCTGAGTTTTTATGTTTTTAGGATTGTACTAGGTTATAACCCCGTGTATTACACGGGATTGAATAAATAATTTTATATACTAAATAATAAAACAATATATTTTTAAAAACCCCATTTATTATACGGGTTGAATAAATATAATTTTATATATTAAATAATAAAAAGTTATATATATATATATATATATATATAAGAACCATATTTTACAGGTTGAATAAATGTAATTTTATATACCAAATAAAAAGATATCTTTAAAACCACGTGTATTACACGGGTTGATTAAATGTGATATTATTTACCAAATAATAAAATAATACATCTTTAAAAACATCATTTATTACACGGGTTGAATCAATTTAGTGCCTATTGATCTCAACCATTAGATACATTTTAAACCCTTTTTACACTATCCTTACCCTTTATCCATATTACATAAGAATAGATTGCCAAAAAAAGGTTAAAACTTAACAATAAAATAACACATAACAATTATTATGTAAATATACTACTAAATTTATATATTTTTCAGGTTCACATTAATAGATAACTACAAATACATAAAATGAAAAATATAAAGCTGATTTAGTCAAAAAAAAATTGGATTTATATATAATGTACAACCTAACTTCTTCATTTCATTATTCAACATCTCATTTGACGTAAGTCCGGTTTAAATCGCCTGGTTGAACCGGTTAAACCGGATGCCGGATGTTTGGCCGGCACGAATCATACCGGTAAACTAAGGAAATAGCAAAGAAGTTGTACCGCCGGTAAATTGGGTTATACGGGTTTAAATTGGTATACCAATACCTGTTCATACCGGGCAAAATGTCAAAATTTTGAACTTTTAATTTTTAGGTGCCTAAAAAATGTGACTATTTACCTTCTTAGTTAAAGTGTAAAACTTAGCGTTTACAATTGACTATCCACATTATTTGAAGGTAAAACCCGGTCCTGTACAAAAAATATTCCGATACGATAAAATCAATACTAATACCAGTTCGGTATTGATACCCGATACCATTTGCTTATTGTGTTACTGTTGTCAAAACATCTGCCGCCGTGGACCAGTTGGTTGTCGCCACTGCCATTAAACCGGTTGTTTTTTCTTCACCCAAACGAATCAGAACTATACGAATGAGGATTTTGGAATTAGGGTTTATACATAGAAGATGAGAAGGGAAAGAGGATATCAATAATAAAAAGTACACAACACTAAAAACTTTCTACGGCTTATCATTAACAATATAATTAAATAAATAACATTAAATAATAATAATAAAGATAAAAGAAAAAGACTATACATTAACAATATTAATAGTTTGATATAACATGAGAAATTATTATTTTGTTATTTAATTTAACATAGATAAATAGAATATTATTAGTTTGATATAACGTGAGAAATTATTATTTTGTTATTTAATTTAACATAGATAAATAGGAAATAAGGTGAGAAAGCATGAGTAAGTGACATGTGTCCCAAAACAGGTTTCTTTTATTATAGAGTATAGATGTTTTATTTATAAATTACGATTTAAGATTTATTATTAGTTCTTTATCATAATTAATTTTCTTTTTTATTATCTGTAGAAGCTTTCGTTTAAAAAAAATATTTTGTTAAAAAACCAAAACCAAATAGGGAGACTTCATAAAATCTGTTAAATAATAACTGATTTTATAAAAGAAGTCATGAAGAAGTTGAATTATCTGAAGATGAAATCGTTGGTGTCCCAACTTTGCGTAAACCAAAAATACGTTGATGTAAGTTGACAAATTATGAGTGAAAAGCAATTCTATTACGACCCCCCGAACAAACTTTTCTAGTTCCGCCACTGTCGCTAAGCACCAGGAATTCAGTCGACTTTTGTTCGTTCGCTATGGTACCAACACTCACTATTGCAACTAAAGAGAAAGCCCAACTATGTTTTCAACATTGTTTCCCCCTGCTTATGTTTTTTCAACTTTGCCAGATGTCTTCCTATTATTGCTTCCTACTAAACCATATTTCCTATTTGATTCATACCCTATTAAAATATATTAATCTTAATCTTTGCTAATTATGCTATACATTGTAGAAGAAATATATTTACTAAATAGAAATCGAGTTATTAAATTTGGGTTCAAACTCCAAACTATGCATATAATTGTATAAACTATGTGGGCCAAAGCTTTCAGTTGAGCCGAAGCTATTTACTGGGCTTGGTTAAGAGTAGACCGATATCAATTATCCACAGTTCACCCGCCTCCATCCCGATTATATATTCCATTTCATTTATTTTTCTAATCGATATCTGTATAATTAGGGCTGAGTAATTTACGGTTCTGAACTGTCGGAAACAGGTAATCGAACCGGAACCGTCAGAACCGAACCGTATTGTTGTATTTCGGATCCGGTTCCGGTTCTTAAGTTTGGGAGAAAATTGTTCCGGTTCGGTTCCGGTTATAACTAACGGTTCTGTTTAAAGAACCGCTAGAACCCGTTTGGGTTTAAACTTGAAATAATATATTTAAAAACCATATCAACTCATTAAACTTAAAATATTATATTTAAAAAAATGTATCTAATATTAAGACAACATAGTCTGGCCAGAGTGGGGCAACGAGGCTTTTCAATTTAAAGAGTGTGATAGCCTAATACAAGAAGTCACCGTTCCAAAAAAATATATATATCTTTATATATAGACCAGCCATGCATTAGATTGTACAAACTTAACATATTTTTATTTTCTTAAAAGCTATAATTTTGATAATTTTCAGATTCTCGACAAAAATTACTTGTTCCAAAACAGAATAAGTTAAAATAGTTCAGATAATGTACTTTCAAAAGAAATCTACCATTTCATAAAAATATATATGTAAAATTTGTTCTTTTTTTTCACAACAGCAACTATATATCTTTATAAATGACCAGCCACGGGTTGGGAGTCATATGTAGTTAATATTCTGATACCATATTGGTTATTGGTCCCTTGCTGAGATATCGTTGCAAAATATCGGTCAGAATATCGGTACCGATAACATCGGTACCGATAACATCGGTACCGATAACATCGGTACCGATAACATCGGTACCGATAACATCGGTACCGATAACATCGGTACCGATAACATCGGTACCGATAACATCGGTACCGATAACATCGGTACCGATAACATCGGTACCGATAACATCGGTACCGATAACATCGGTACCGATAATATCGGCTATATTGACCGATATTTGACCGACATATCACTGATTTCCCGATATCAGTACCTTTCTTCTTAGTTCTACCATTCGTCTTTCTTCTTATTGCTGCTATTAGTGTTTTAAGTCTTAATTGTAGTTGTTACTGTTAATGTTAGTGTTTTAAATCTTAGCTAGTTCCTAGTTGCTACAATTGTTAGTGTATTGCAAGTTGCAAAAAACGAATTTGTTAATAGTGGGAGAATATACTGAATTGTTAGTGTTAAATTGCTCTATATATAAATTTAGCAAAATATTAAAACTACCGGTATCCCACCGCGATAACAGATATCTCAAATATCGGTCCTTGACCGATATCCAATATTTTACCGCATTAACTACTTAGGTTGGGACACAACCATCCGAAACAGACACAACCACCAAAACAAAAACAAAACAAAACAAAACTACAACAATTACAATACATCAAAAGACATCCAATTTACCAAATAGGGTATGTTAGGGGTTGTAAATAATCTGAAACGTGAACCGTTCGGCGGAAAGTTCGTTTACGTTCGTTGGTTTAATAAATGAACGAACACGAACAAGAAATTTCGTTCTTTAACTTAAACGAACGAATAATAAAAGAAGCTGCGTTTGTTTATGTTCGTGAACGTTCGGTAATATATTCACTTATGTTTGTTTGTTTATATCTATTTGTGTTGGTTCAATTAAAGGTTTGTATATATTGTATTCTTGTTTTATTGTTTTTAGTTTTTTTTTTTAATCTGAAACCCTAGTTATACTATGTGCCTCCCTAACATCACTCCTTTCACCATTTTAATTTCATTTTATGTTAACGCTTGATAAACTTCTTAACTTTGTGATAATCATATTTCTAATAATTATGTCAATTGTGTTAGGATGATTATATTAAAGTGCTTATTTATTTATTTTTTTGGTGGATTCTTTGTAATCTTTCTAATGAAAAATGCAGATTTTATTCTAAAATGAATATATATTCGTGTGTATTCATTTGTGTTCATAAACGTTTTTTGTGTTCATTTTTGTTCATGAACATTTGTTTGAGTTCATTGTATTTGGTAAGTGTTCGTGAACAGTTCATGAATACGTCCATTTCCTTAATGAACAAACACGAACAAGAAATCTCGTTTGGTAAGTGTTCATGAACAGTTTATGAACATGCTTATTCCTTTATGAACGGACATGAACAAGGCCTTGTTCGTGTTCGTTCGGTTCATTTACAGCCCTAGGGAATGTGTTCCTAGCCCGATGAGAGATCCACGCGAAAGCATCTTCCATGTTTAATTCCACCGTTCTATGAACCGGGATGAATGTGCCTTCGATCACCTTCTGATTCCTTGTGTGCCAAATCCTCCACACCGTTGCTTGCGTAACCATGTACACAGTCTTTTTTCCACCTTTTAGACCCTGCAGCATCCATAAAGCTTCAAATACGTCGCCTGGTGAGACCCGATCATGCGGCATTGGAATATTAACCCAGGAGAACATGTTCCACAGATATATTTGGCATACAAGCAAGAAGCAAACACGTTTCCTCCACATTATCGCACCTTTGACATAGAACACCCAGAAGTTGGATACAATACGACACTAAGTTCAGTTTAGCAGGCACCTTCCAATTAAATCCCTCTAGCATAGTCTGCATAGATAGTTTGACTTTAGGGCAGCCCAAGAGTTCCAAGTAAATTTCAGACCCACATCTCTCTTCTCCCGGTTCGCCACTAATTCGAATCGGATACTCTTGACCAAGAAATCCAGTCCATCCTTGTTCTTCCATGGCCACACATCTGTTGCGCCTTTAAAGTTGAAGTTGTTAAGTGATAAGAAGAGGTCACCTAGGAGATTACATTCCCCTATAGAGGTAGGGACCTTCGCCCATGACCATCCCCATTGAAACCCCTACTGTGTTTGCACCATGTATTCCGCCACTGTCCCGTTTTTATTGCTGACCAAACGGAACAAATCTGGAAACACATTCTTCAAGGGTTCCAATCTTAACCAAATGTCCTTCCAATATCGTGTCTTCGGCCCATCTCCCACGGCTACCTTTAGTTTCCCATTAATAATCTTACCTTCCTTTCTTAGCGCCTCATCCATAGAACCTATATCCTTCCATACATTTGGAATAAATTTCATAACCAGAAACAAATTCCAATTAGCCTTTGTCGTGTGAATAGAGTTTACCACCGCTTCCCAAAGCTGGTTAGGTTTGGATTTGTACCTCCACCACCATTTCGCAAGAATGGCAAGGTTGAAATCATTGATCCCCCTACCCCAATACCCCCAAGCTCTCTAGGTTTCATCGTCTTCTCCCAACGCACCCACATAATTTTTTGACCCGTACCGGTTTTCCCCCAAATGAAATCCCTTCTAATTTTATCAATTTTATGAATGATGGAAACTGGGGCTTTTAAAAAAAAAGATAAGAAGTATGAGGGAAGGCTACTCAAAACCGATTTGGTGAGTGTGACTCTCCCGGAAAAAGAGAGCGTTTTGGCTTTCCAAGGCGACAATCTCCTTCTAATCTTGTCCATAATTGGCTGCCAAAATCTGATTCTTTTCATGTTGGCTCCTATCGGGATCCCAGGGTAAAAAAACAGGAAGGGACCCACCTCACAATTTAGGAACCAAGCCAAGCGATTTTTCGTGATCCACCCCCACACCAAAAAGTTGAAATTTCCTGTTATTAACATTTAGACCCCTAACAGGTGACAAGTACAGGTAACGAAGAAATCTACTTAATCTAATTGCGTTACTCTCCGACCATTCCCTAATAAATAAGACATCGAGCGCATAGCATAGGTAAAATATACAAGGCCCATTAATAGGAAGTTTGACCCCTTCAAATAGACCCACATCCACAACTCTATTCATAAGCATCACCATCACCTCCATTGCTAGAATAAACAAAAAAGGGGAATAGGATCCCCTTGCCTTAAACGCCTTTTATAGGAAAATTCTTTTATTGATGTGCCATTCACAAGGACCGAACCTCTACCCGACTCAAGACAACTTTTAACCCAAGTAATCCATAAAGCGGGAAACCTCAAGTACTCCAATGCCTTTAGCAAATATTTCCACTTTATAGAGTCATATGCATTTTGAAAGTCAAGCTTAAAATCAGCATTTTAGATTTGCTCCACTTCGACCACGACACAAACTCACTAACAATAAGAGGGTTATCTAAAATGTTCCTTCCCCTAGTGAAGGCTGATTGGGTGAAGGATATCAAAGAGTTCATAATCGGTTTAAGACGACTTGTCAAGGTTTTGGACACTATTTTATAGATCGACCCAACAAGCGATATAGGACGGAAGTTGGACATACCTTGGGGGTCTGAGACCTAAGGGATCAAGGTCAGAAAAGAAGCATTAAAAAGTAGCATCTCTAGATGAACTCTAGAAGGATACGTTTAACCACCCCCTTATATATTATATAGATGTAAAAATTATTTAACTAAATGAGAAACAAATATACTAAAAAATAAATATATATGTGATTGTCTTGTAAAAGTTGTATCAAACATTAAATAAATCATTTTAGTGTAAATATTTAAGATTGAATAATATAACTAAATACTCAAGTTAAAATCATCATGTAAAGTAGGATGTTGAAAATCCACTGAAACCGATCTAGTGCTTCAGAGCGAGCTAATTTGATCGCTTTGTTCGGGTTGGAAGTAAGACGATACAATTTTTCGTTTGAAAACCCATTTTTAACGGTTTAGACAAAGGGTAAAGTTATCCAGTCCTACAAAGTCTCCTAAATTAACGAAGTGTACAAAGATACAATAAATTGCAAAATATAACACCATGCCGAGAAATATAACACAATGTTGAGTAAAGAAGACACAATGAGTCACAAAAAATACACAATGACGCAAATATAAAAAAGACACAATCATATAAACAAAAACTCTAAAATTTACAAGCTATAAATTCAAATGTGAAAACTTAAAATCTTATATCGTAGAGTTCGATACGGTTCTAGTGCCACTTAAATGAGATCAATCGGGGTCTATTTGATACCCTTCTCACGACTTCTTATTTATATGAGACTTTGTATTTGATTCTAACCTCTTATTTATATGAGACTTTGTATTTGATTCTAACAGATTACATAAATATAAATATAATTTTTTAATCTATATCATTCTAAGAATTTAAAAGTAATTCTGTTCTATGTATAAAAATCTGACAATTATAACAGGTACATGTTTTTTTTTTTTTCTAATTTAATACATACGTATTATTAATTTAACCAATTCGGTTCTTCACTTCTTATTCGTAAACCCTTAGTGCATAACATCATGTGTAGTGCGAGGGGAAGACCCTTGGGTATTTTGCGTCATGTGACGATCTAGTCAGCATGTACGCATTATGGGGTATTATGTTAAAAGAGGTGTAGTGGGGTTTGAAATCTTGCAATGATTAGATATTCTAATAGAATTAAATAAAAAATAAAAAAAAAACATCAGAAAAATGCTATTAGCCAAAGATAAAGTTCAAGACGTTTAGAAAAGCACGCTCCAGCCATTTTTTCCAAAAAAAAAAAAAACGCCCCAGGTGGCGGTTAACGAGCGTTGTTGGGCGTTTCTTTTAGAAAAAAAAAAATTAAAAAACACCCCACTACATATGGTCAATAGGTAAAATTTCCAATCTTTTAAAATCTGTCATTTTGCTAAACTTTTGAAGATCTAATAGTACAATCTCAAAAAATAATTAAATCAACCCACTTAAACTGAACAGTTTCATTCAGTTCAGCCTAGTTTCTCCAAAACCAAACCATAAACAGATCACCTTAACCTAAACATCAAACAAGGGCTAATTATGCTAACTTTACAAACTCCCTATCCACAATTTAACTAACAACAAAACATAAGGGTAGTAAAGTGAAACTATATCCTTACATAATGAGACCCAATTGAGAACACTCTCAAGTCTCACTATCACCATACCCCCCCCCCCCCTCTTTCTTTCTCTTCAAAATGAGACCAATGGATGACGTATGGAACGACATCAGCAGCCTCCCGTCGCCGGCAACCACCACTCACTTCCAAAACTTCTTCGCTCCGGCGCTCCGGCCACCGTCCCCCGCCACCATCTCCTTCCACCCGCCGCCGTCTCCCACCACCATGCTCACTCTCCTCACCACCACTCACTCCGATCACCAAGATCCAAACAAGCGGCTGAAACCTAATCCTCCGCCGCCACCGCCGCGTATTTTCACGGCGCCGACGGCTTCTCCGCCAGAGTACACCGAAAAGTTCCGGCGATTGATGAAGAATCGAGAATCGGCCGCTCGATCGAGAGCTAGAAAGCAGGTTTTGTATCGATTTTGAAGTTTTTGTATGGTGAGTTAGGGTTAGGGTTTGGTTTGGTTTAAGAATATGTTTGATTTGCAGGCTCGTGCAGATCAGTTGGAGCATGAAGTAATGCGATTAGCTAAAGAAAATGCTAAGCTCAAAAGGCTGCAAAAAGAGGTAAAATTTTTTATTTTTTATTATTTTTAAGTTTTTTTAATATATTATTTTTGAATTGTCCGATAAAAACCTGATCATGTGGGTAAACCTAAACGGTACTTTGACCCGGCCCGCCACCATGAAACCCGCCATTCATCCGGAGGTCTACTGTGGTAAAACCCCTGCTTCGAATTTTTTGCTCCCCATGTGACAATCGAACCCATGACCTCCACTTTGTAAAAAGGTTATAGGGCCGCTAATGCGCCATAAGTTTTGTCTAACTTGTTTTATTCGATATTATTATGGTGACAAGCCTACTGTGGTAAAACCCCTGGTTCGACCCCTGTGTGGTGTCCCTGAACCCGGGGACAAGCCAATCCATCCCGCTTCTTTGCGTGGGGCCACTGGTTTTGTCCTGCTTGGATGGACTCATCAGGAGAGCGGTACCAGCTCTCAACCAGTGGTGAGATCGTCGCAAACACAACTAGGCACTAACTTCTTCCCCGGTAAAGTTCCGGGCTAGTCAGTAACCCAAACGTTCAAACACAGCTCATAGCATTCCGGCCTTCAAATATTTTGCTCGTGACACAATGAACAAATAGATCATTGAGTGTGTTTTTTTTTCTTTGAAATACAGAATAACAAGTATAAAAAAGTTGATTTGTTTTTTGAAGACAGAAAATTATGAAAATAATTATTTTAATTAGTCTATTTTATATGATAGTGTCCATTGTCCAATAAGATTTTATTACATGGCCATGAAGAAGAAGAAGAAGAATATTTTGTTATCATAAATATCTTGAATGAATGTAAAAGCTTACTGATTTTTTTATTATTCTTAGTCAAATGTACACTTTTTTTTCCAATTTTTTTGAGTAATAAATATGTATTTCTAAAATAAGTAGATAGGTAGGTTATCTGAATTTGTATTAACAAATAAAAAGATGCTATATTCCTAGGTTTTGATTTTTGTTTTGTTGTTACATATTATATGTTTATACACAATCTTATGTATTAAAATGCTTTACATATTTTTTTGCCTTTTTTGTAAGAGAGAGAAGACTAATTTGCTTATTTTGGCCACTAACACAAGCTTTTTTTTTATACGTAAGAATATATTAATATGTTCTAGTGACTTTATGAGAATTACATATATGGTTACATAATTATTTTATAATAATGTGTTATTTAACGATAAATTTGGAACACTAACACGCCTCTAGAGAATCATCGTGTGTCATTAGTACATCCACCTGATTATATCCATCTCCAGTCTTGTGTTATCTAGTTCTCGTATTTTAACTTAAAATTCGTTTTACCAGAATTAAAAATAAAATATAGTTCTATTAGTCAAAATAAATTCCCATATTTTCTTTATTTTCATAATAAATTCATTAAGTTAATATCTAAAAAAGCAAAGCTTCATATGACATAGATAATTTTATATAAATATGTATATTTTTTAAAAATAGATTATTTGTTTGTTTTAAAAATCAAAATTAACTTGTTAATTTGTGGTCTTTTAAAAATAGATTATTTGTTTGTTTAAAAAAACAAAATTAACTTCTTAATTTGTGGTCTATTTATTGCAGGTGGGTCCATCACATGTTCCAAAAGAATCTAGACTTAACCGAACCAAAAGTGCTCCATTTTGACAAGTCTGCCTTCTATATATTTACCTAGTTTTTATTTATTTTTTATTTTTTTTGTTTTTTTTGGGAGGGTTAGTAGGAAATGACTGTTTTGGGGCTGTAGGTTATGATGAAGATGGGTGACATGTTTGTCCATATTTAGCTTTTTACTATCTCCATCAATTATTGACTGTCTTTTGAGTAAGAATATTCTCCTTATCGTGTATATATAATACCCATTTTGCCCTTCACCTTTTAATGTGTATTTTTTTGTTTTGTTTGGACATTGTTAAATAACTCTTTTTTTTTTTTTTTTTTGAGGAAAGTGCCAAAATGGTTCCTGAGGTTTGGCTATTTTTGTTACTTTAGTTCAAAACTCAAATTTTTTGAATCTGAGTTTCTTTGGTTTTAATTCTGTTGCTATTTTCATTCAAATCAAAATATAGTCAGATTTTTCAGTTAACATCAACATTTTTGTCTTTTTTCTCCTTTTTAATGAAGGGCTAAATGGTCTTTTAATATTTTATTATAACAAATTAAAAAAATATCACCATTTTGCCCTTCATTAAAAGGGAGGAAAAAGACAAAAAAGTTGAATGTTAACGAAAAAGTCTGACCAAAATTTGATGTTGGATGAAAATAGCAACAAAATTGAAACCAGATGGAACCAGATTCAAAAAGTTTGAGTTTTAAACTAAAGTGGCAAAAATGACCAAACCCCAGGGACCATTTTGCCAGTTTACTCTATTTTTTAGACATGTGACACTCTAATTTTTCAATCGTCTATTTCATCTCTCTGTGTCGTTAGTTGGTTCGGTTCTAGGTTGTTCATGGTTTTGTTTCATTCAAGCTAGTCGTTTTTGTTTTTGTTAATTCAACCATTCAAAAAAAATATCTTGCTTTGTTTCATAAACGATTATTGACATGTTGCAAGCCTTTGTCTTAAGTCACCTATAACACCTTTAATTATTTGAACCGGTCCAACCATCGGACCAGTTGGAAGACCGTTTCGACGTCTGGTCCGATTCTGAAAACATTGCATATATCACCTTTTTATATTTGTCTATGCAACTTGCCTCATGGATCTTATACCTATCATAAAAGAAGGAAGACCCTTTCAACCGTGGGTAAATTTAGAAAGTGTCATCTCTTTCCATTCTTTGTATATACCTAGTTGGTAAATTTAGAAAGTGTAGATCTCTTTCCATTCTTTATATATAGCAACCATGTCACAAATATATGTACATCACGTGTAATCAAGTTTTATCCGAGATTAATCGGTTAATTACAAGCGATCAAAAATTATATTTAATATATGAGATTTCTTAATTGTAGAAAAACGTATTGAAAAAATCATGTTTGAGTAGATTTTACATTTTCGGACTAGTGCAGCCAAATGATATCAAAGTGTTATATTGGTGTTCTTTACTCATAAGAGTTTTAGTCTTATAATAGATAAGTGTTGTAGATTTTAAAACCAATATAGTTCTAAAATCATGTGTGAGTAGAACTGGTTAAACTGCTCGATACATCTGGTTAAATCGTTACTGAGCCAAATGCAATACGATATAAAAACATGATTTTAAAACATGCCCTAATACACTATTAAAAAAATCTAGATGATTACTCTTGTTTTAAATTGTAAGTTCTAAATATGGAAATTGGTATTTCACACATTAGAAAGTAATAAAGACCTAAAAAGATTTATGCTTTTACATGTCACAAAAGCTAGTTAAGGGTATGTTTGGCAAAAGTAGCTGGTGGCTGGTAGCTGAAAGCTGGAAACTGGTAGCTGGTGGCTGGAAGCTGGTAGCTGTAGCTGGTAGCTAGTAGCTGTAGCTTTTTAGATATATTTGATGTTTGGTAGAGTAGCTGAAGCTTTTAATAAAATGTATAAAATTACCAAAATAGACATAACTAAAAATTTAGAAAGTTGGTGCATTAAAAAGTTTCTTATTTTGAGAGGTTAAAATAGTCATTTTTCTCTAAAAGCTTGTAGCTCCTTCTAAACGCTACTAGTAGTAGCGTTCAACCAAAAGCTTCAAGCTCCTAACCTAAAAGCTTAAAGCTCCTTCAACCAAACAAGACTTTTTATTAAGTATGAGCTTTTTCTTAAAAGCTTAAAGCTTGAAGCTCCTAAAAGCTTCTAAAAGCTTCATGCCAAACATAAAGTATTTTTGTTTTGTGGTGGAAAATAGCTAATGGTTATATATCATTGACATTGTGTGTGGTCCAGAAAGAGACCACGTGGTGTGGATAGTATTTAGGTTTAATGTACTACCTTTGGCTCCATGTTAACACACACCAACTTAGTTACTAATTCATTAATGAGTACTAGTAGGGTGCCCGCGCGATGCGGCGGGGGCGACACTTTGCATTGCGGCACTCATTTCTGGTAGTTTTCTTATTCGTATAATATTTTTATTATTGTGGTGGATATATGTCATAGGTGTTACATATGTCTAGAATTATTTGTGAATAAAATTAAAAATCATATATTATATAAAATTTCACGAATAAAATTGAAACTTATATTAAATAATACTATTCTTTCCCCATCTTTTTATCAAGTAGTATTATTTGTGAGTGAAACTTTAATATTATTAAGAGTATTTATTTCTATAATTTGAATCCTTTATTTAAAATATTACTGAATAAATAAAAAAAATATAGTTGGTTCTAGAACCATACCACTTTTTTTTTTTTTTTTTTTTGGCTTTCTTTTCCTCTAGATCTTTCAGTTCACCAGTTTTATAATGAAACAAATCAATTTGTCTAATTTTTGATTGGGTTTATAGAATCATTGATTTAGTTCAGTTTTGTGTTTATTTATGTGGCTTAGATAGGATTGTTACTTATTTACTAAACATAATATGACAATATAAACATCATACATTTTTATCATATTATAGAAAAATGATATTAAAAACATAATAGTATGAAAGCAAAAAACAAACATCATATTCATGTTTTGGAAGAATCCATACCTGTGTAAGATCTGAATGGATGTACCGATCAACCAAAACCACTGAAAGGATAAACTTTTAAATTATTTTTTTACAAAAGTCATTGATGTATAGAAACTTAAATAAAGGTCACTGTTGTAGAAAAACTTAAATAAAGATTACCTGCGAAACCAACGAATTCTGAAGAACAAGATTTTTTGAAGTAAAAAAAAAACTAATGAAAATGAGCTGTATATGTATATATAGCACTTTTAAACCAAAGAATTCTTAATAACCTGTAGTTTGTTTCAACTAACTAATCTTATCTATTATGAGTTTAATTTTAACTAATAATCCCTGAAAAAATGTAAACACAATCTAGTTATAAGTTAGAATTCATAAAAGATGTATCTAGTCAACATATAAGAATTTTTTTGAAACTTGCTAATCTAATCTATAAGAACATAGTTAACTTATAATCCCTAAAACCTTGCAACAAAATTTAGTATATTTATATAGTTAACTTAATGATAGAGAAAGCACTAAATTCTACAAAATTAAATATTATTTTGTCAATTCGTATATATTTTTTATTATTATTAATAAACTTGGTACTATAAAGTTATAGCAATTGTTTTTATAAAACTTTTAGGTAGGGTCGAGATATGTTGTCTCCCTTTTTTTTCGTATGCATTAAAAATTTGTTTTATAAAACAGAATAATACACAGTATATTATACGGTACAAATTTTTGATACAATAAAGATGTTAAATTTTGTATTAGAAAGTTATAGCAATAGTTTTATATAACTTTTGTGTTGTGTGGAGTAGATATATGTCGTTATACGGTACATCTATATAAGTACAAATTTTCATTGCAATAAAGGTGTTAAATTTTCACATTAATCCAATAAATGTTTACTGATTGTATCATTAATTGATTTAGATTTTAGTAAGTTTATGGATTTGTGTTAAAGAGAAATTTATGAGTATAAATTTACAAAATTACGTTATAATATAAGGAAGATGTATACAGGACTTCTAAAATTTGGTAGAATATGATATTTACCCACTACCAGATTATTTAATTGTATATAACTATTTTTAAAAATTTAAACTTATCATCAAACACTGAAAATTTTAAATATAAAATAAACTTTAGTAGACTGCATTAATTCTAAAAAAATTGAAAATGACAACTAAAAATGAAAACAAAACAAGTGAAAATGAAATTGTCTAGATCAAACATAACTAAAAATGAAAAAAATAAAAAATAAAAGCACTTGAAAGATTTCATATTATGCTGAATGAAATCTATTCCTCTTCTAAATTGACACTTGAGGAATTTTTAATTCGGTTTTCTTCTTTGCGCTTGAATCGGCTGTGTCTTCTAGTTCTTCTTCTTTGTCATCTTCTTCAGAATCATCTAAATTGATAACTTGACTCCATTTTCATTCTGAGAGCCTCTTGTATCTCTTCCTTTGAGCTTCATATGTTCGATCCTTAAAAAAAAGACAAAAACTGAATAAATTCGATCCTTAAAAAAAAGACAAAAACTGAATAAAAAAGTTAAAAAAAGATTAAATAAACCCTAAAATTACCTCTTCAGTAAATTCACGTTGAAGATGAGATTTGTACGGGCTGAACATGTGACCGTAACTGATTATCTCAACAGATTTATCACCATCATCCTGCAAAAAACCCGTTAATATGAACGGCTCGTTATTTAATCGAACAACTTGTTATGAACAGCTCGTTATTTAATCGATATTTGAACAGGAAAAATTAATAAAATAATCAAAATCTAAACCTTAGAAGCGGGAGCTGCAACTGGATTGTTTAAATCGGCGCGTTCACCTTCCAACTGAAACGAAAAAATAACATAACAGCTTGTTTGAACATAAAAAATTAATAAAACAATCAAAATCGAAACCTTAGAAGCGAGAGCTGCAACTGGATTGTTTAAATCGGCGCGTTCACCTTCCAACTGAAACGAAAAAATAACATATATTATAAAATTAAAACATAATTTATAAAGTGATACGAATTAACAATCTAACCTTTGAAAGTACAACATCATATGATTGTTTTTTCGCAATCACTGGATTCGAAATTGGATCCATAATCAAATGTTAAGCAATAGAAATGGGTGCCCTACTATAATAGTATTTATAGTAGAAATATAGAGGTGAATTAGGGTTATTTTGAAATCTGACACCCTTTTGTTTAGAAAGTTAGTTGCATAATCTGGCACCCTTTTATTTAGAAAGTTAGTTACAGTAAGCTAGTTTGTTATCATGTAACGTATTTTTTGTTTTTATTTGGTGTAGGTACTTAGATTGGCTATGAATGCCATCTGACAAGTCTATTATGATTACGGGAACGGAGATCCTTTTTTAGTGATAAAAATGACAAAATGTTTTTTTTTTCACATGAAAGGCTAGGGTGATAATGATTGCCTATTTGAAATTGCTAATATGGAACATTTTAACCTCTCAGATTTTATAATTAAATAATAAGTGTAATAAATACGTGTGTTGCAACATTAAAGCTTCTTTTGAATTATAAAGAGGGAGGAAGTCTAACTAATTACTTATAATTATCTTAAATATCAAGGATCTAAATGTAATAGATTGAGGGACTAAAAAATAATTATGGTTTAAAAGACCACTTTACCCTCATTTTAAGGGTTTATTTATAAATAAGGAGGGAAGAAGTTCTTAACTTTTGGGAATCCCTCCCTCATGCATTATAATATAGTATAGATTAATGTTGAATCAAGAGCATAATAGATATAAAAACTCATATTTTTTTTAATGGTCAACAAAATTAATTATGAGTACTCAGAGGGCATCCACTGGACCAAACAGTACTGTGAAAGTAACCCGAGTTCACCACCAATACCGGAGAAAATTCGGTAAACCACCCGCCCGTAGACACGACATTGAAATTACCGATAAAACACATTTGGCTCAACGATCGAACCCAGGTTTCTCAGGGTCTCTTATTATTGCCCATCAGTGTCTCACTTTGCACCAAGTGGGAGTTGAACATGCATCTCCCAAGAGAAATGTAAGCTTTCCACCACTAGATTTAGATATCATTGGCATGAAAACCCATATTGCAACAAGAAAACAAACCGAACCGAACCAAATCAAACCATAATCGATATATCAAACTCCTTTCTTAGCCTATGTATTTTAAAAGTCAGCAGCCACTGGATTTTTCCTATTTATTTAATGAAATGAGTGTTTCTTAAAAAAGAAAAAGAAGAGCTAGGCTAATATGACTATTCCAGAATTGAAATTTGTATGTCTCGTCTTTTGTGTCAAGCGTATTGTAATCGCTAACGAAAGGAAATGTGTGGCATACAAAGAGAGAACATATCTCAAGTACCTAGAACTCGAGTCTACTTAATTATTCGCCCTTTAGCTTCAACTAATACAATTGATATAAGCTATAGCGCACATGTTTTTATATCACTTATACTTACTTTTTATTGTGTTTTGTTAAAAAAATATTCAAAATAGTCTTAAATTGGTTTATATAGGATTTTCAAGACAAAACTAACCCAAACACAAGAAATGACGTAAAACTTGGACGGAAAATGATTTAAAATAGAAAAAAAGTCCAGACACGTCCCATGTCTCGCAAGGTATGCCCCGTGCTTCGAATCCAAAGACTGTCAGATACATCTAGAGGACCACTGATCGAAGAACAGAGAAGAAAAGTCCAGGCACGCCCCGCTCCTCGGCAGTACAAGACAAAGAGACCTTTTGGAAGATTTGGAAGATCTGTGAGATCCACAAAGTTGGTGAGATCCACAAAGTTGATCACAGGTCATGTCTCGTAGGCACGCCACGTGCCTTGAAAACCAGGAGTAGCCAGGCACGCCCCGTGCCAGGGCCCCATCCAGCCTATAATTAAATAGAGGCCATTCCACCATTTTTTTGTTCATCTTCTCTCATCTTCTCCACTACACACATCTTTAATACCCCACTGTCTTTAATCATTAAGAAAAACCCAAGAATTATTAGTGTATTCAAGCTTTTATAATTAATATAATATTTTCAAGTTTGATAACATCTAGTTCCACGGCCATTCTTGGTTAGATTCTTTAGGGAGGAAACCTACCCCCTTGATGTTAAGTTAATTAAGGAAGATCATGGGTGAACATGGTATGTGTGTTAACGACTTTATCTAATTAAATACTTTATTGAAAGTGAGTGAAATAATAGTATCGCAATTAACTTGGTTATTAGAGTTTACGCCTAATGTAACATCCCGAATATTTTTATCGAATAATGAAACGACATGTATCCAAACTCCCCGTATAATTTCGATTTGTGGAAGGAAAGAAACCAGAATTGTCAAAATGGGGATTGAAACAAAATCCAAGAACTAAAGGTGCAAAAAGTACAAATTTTCAGCCTTTTTGGTGGTTTCTTACGGACCACAAGGGATATCCCTTACGGTCCGCAAGGGAATTCAAAACCATGTGCGCGGTAAGGGTCCTTACGGACAACAAGCCTTAGCCCTTACAATCCGTAAGGGGTCTGCAGACAGCAAAACTGCAGCTGGCAGCTTTGTTCTCCTGCCACTTAGTCACGATTTTTGCCACCCTTCTTCTCATTTCAACAGTTGGAACGACACTAAGCAGCTCCTATACATCTCAGCACACACTTGTCATGATTTTGGAGCTCTTGGTTTCCTAAAAATAACCTCCTTTTGTGTTCATTTTGATCACACCTTTGCAATCATTCTAAATCTCTTTCTTGGAGCTCTTCTGGACTTAGGAGAAGCTTTCTCTAGTATTCTCAATAGTCAACAAGTCTAGTAAGTCCATCCTCTTTAGTCAATTTCAGTTATTTGGTTAGTTATCAACCGAAAGTCAAACATTTTGACTTTTACTTTAACTTTCAGTTCTGACCAATACCGTCAAGTCAAAGTTCAAATTGAACTTTCCTACGTGATCATAATATTGAGAGTATTAATTCCCTATGATTATACCCTCTGACCATCACGATAAGTAGGCGAAATGATGAGTCAAACATATTATAAAGAAAAGTAAAAAACACAGATTTTACATATTACAATAAATGAGCTTTTAATAATCTAATCCACATGTTTTGACACTATAACAGGTTATATAACTTTATAGAACTTATTTTGGCATGTCCAACTCGTCAATTTCAGTTTAGCACTCATTCTCATATCGAAAATCAAGCAGTTTGACTTTTACATTGACTTTCGATTTTGACCCGTTTGGTCAACCTTATAACCTAATCAAACCTGACTATGTGAATCATTATATTATTGAGTATAATACTATGTGATTATACCTTACGGTTATCACGTATCTTCGGGTAAATGACGAGTCAACTATATATTAAATAAAAGGTCAAAAATGCCCTTTTGGCACAAAATGATTTTAAACTCCTATAAACGATATTCTAACCTTAAAGACTGATCTTATCACTTTATAAAATATGTTTTGAAATATCAAACTTGTCATAGAGCTATCTCAACCACATGAAACCGCTTTTACGCACAAAACTAGTTATACGAACATAGTTCGTATAAACTAGCCATAACGGGTCAATTGTTTTCAAAAGCATTCCAAATGAGAATGTTTAGTTAATAAACCATACCTAACGAGGTTTCACACTCGGAAATGTATAAACCACATTCTATCCTGTCAACGATTAATCTAGCGAAACCAAACAAAAAATTCTAAGTAACGGGTCAAGTCAAAAGACTTACCAATGGCTCGTGAACATTCTGACGGATAATAAATCTGTTTTATTCCGGACTATAGAACTCTCAAGATAATCGTGCCTAGGATTAAAAAACTTGATTTACGGCTTTGCTTCAAGAGCTAAATATATGAGTTTTCGCCAAGTAAAGGTAAATACTATTTTATTTAAAAACTTGGAATATGGCATTAGCCACTTGGAGCGGGTATTATATAAATGGGCAAATGCTTTCGTAAATGTAAGAACCCGGTTAATCTGTATTGCTTGAATAATATTAAACACTTGGGGATTAATCGTACCATATCTGGATGTCACACCCCCAAAAAACACAAGCAGAGTATGATCCAACAGTTGATTCCTAGCCACAATGCCCACTCCTCGTGCAAGCTCCAGCCATGTACCTAACGGCCTTCAAAGCATGTAGTAACGTATCAACAAAAATGGTGGCGAGTTCACAGTTGGTTGTCCGTTTTAATATTGTTCCAAAAAAACCATAAGTTGTTAAGTTCCTTGTTCTTATAAAAACATGCCATGGGGAGCTACCTCACTGTTTAAACCACTAGACACGTACCATACCGACTACTGACTGAAGTTAAGTTGAGTGCCCCGAGTCATTGTCTATCATCATTGACTAAGTGCCCAAGCATATTAGTCCACGCCCGTCCTCTGCGGCACGGTGTGAGGTTTGTCAGACCTAATAGCGCTATTTAACTAATACCCCGTTCGCCAATGGCCCAGTGATTAAGACGGTATAAAATGTGCAGGGATTTTAAGATAGAGTTGTTGTCTAGAAAGCTTAAGACATGTATTATAACGGTTGTCGCCCTTCCCAAGGAGGATGGAGGTACGTATTCTACCCAAGGAGAATACGCAGGTTGCATCCCACCTAAGGGGGATAGTTGTTGTTGTTTAACCCATTCCCAAACCACCGGGAATCCCATGCTTTGAAGAAAAGTGCGAACTCACCTTAGATTAGCTCGGCAGATAAATGGTCACTTGAGCTAATGTGGTCAACCACGTCCTAACATGGTTACCATACAAGTCAGGTTCATATTCAAGTAATACAAGTATTTGCTCTACATGTATACTAACAGATTGTGTACACGAAATGATCATGGCATACACGTATAATCATGGCAGTTAATAGTAACATATAAGAAACGTTCAACAATATACCGTTCAAGTGTGCGATTTCCATCTAAGTGTGCGAGTCCAAAATAATACGGCCCAACAGTTCCTGGCCCAATTAAGTTAAGTGTCGAGACTTTGCGGTCTCGAGTTGTAGTCTTAAGGGTCTCGAGTCGAGACTAGGGGGTTTCGGGTCATGCATTGTAAGTCGAGACCATGAGGTCTCGAGACGAAACCAGACCCGCAACCATGGTCTCGAGTCCTTTTGTTTGTGTGCAGGTGTGGTCTCGAGTCGAAACCAGAAGATTCCGACTCGCAACCTCAGTCTAGACTAGGATGTTGTAACTGATTTCCTTCTTTATCGCCCATTATCTCCGTAACAACAGTTATCACATTTAGCTAGTTTCAATTAGATCAATCAACAATTTTTAGCACAATCATATGCATTCATGCGATCAAATTTATGAACAAATAATTAACCTAACTAATCATCCTTCAAAACATTCTAATCAGGCTAATAGAACAATGATTTCAACATTATCATGAAATCTAGTCATCGGACATAATCAAAACATGTATATCGATTTCCATACACAAATATCATCATTAGGAATCCTAATCATACGTAACACTAATTCATAACAACTAATACGCATGAACCCTAGATCATCAATCATGTCTCATGTGTTATCATAAAATCAATTTTAACAGTTTGATACTTCAAATTGTTCATCAAGAATTTTACTAACATGCAATCTTAAGATCAACCATGTTTTCATGCAATCTGAACATATTACCATCATACAAATCCTCAATGAATATAAACATAGCTATGTCTAGTAAATAAAACAATGATGATGACTAACCGGAAGAGTGTGATGTGTACGCTAGGTAAACAAGGATCACGTTGCAAGAAGGAGAGGACTACAAAGGAACAAGGGACTTCGATTGTAACAACTCTCACTAAAAGTAATACTTAGAATGATAATTATCTATTAAGGAAACCCTAATTGAGACACCCAAGTGATTCTGCATTAACCCTAAAATTTTCAGAACAATCGGAATCAGGATCAGGGCCCCTAAAACTCAGGGGGGTTAAACCCTAGTGATAATTATCAACAAATTTCGTTGTCAAAATTAGAATTTTATTATTCTGTCAACTCAGCATGCCTAGACCCAAACCTGGCTACCCTATAAATAGACTGCTTCCCTTACGGACCGTAAGGGAAGTGGCTTACGGTCCGTAAGCATGTCCCAAAAATTACTATAAATAGCCGACCTTGGGACTTGAAACTGGAAGTTGAAACGACGTAGAAATTCACTGTGAACGTCGAGTTATAGAAAAATCAGTTCCAAAACACACACGATTCACGAAGTGCTGCCGCAATCAGGGTAATAACTAGATCGCTATTACGATACAACGTCCGATCGATTATAACTATCCAACGATTGTCCGAGTGCTGCTCAAATTGAGCTTGTACTTTGATTATTCGTCGTGATTTCGACTTGAATATTTGAGTGCTGTTCGAATTCGGACTATGCTCTGTTATTCGTCGTGAATCCGTTGAATTATTAAGTATTGCACTTGTAAATCATTGTGAGGGTTTAATCTCGTGAATTGTCGTAACTGCTGTATTAGTTACTAACCCGTTTGTGTGTGTGCATTATTGTTAAATTAGGTTAATCAAGGCAAATCAGTAGGCTTGTACTTTGCTCGTTAAATCTGCAATGTGAGTCATTCTCTTTTTATCAACTGTTTTACAATACTCCAAATTATTTTCAAAGTTATAATTACAGGGATTAAGTCTTTGTAATCACCAAATTACAGCCGGTATGTAGGGTATTGTGCACATTACTAGTGTTATCAGTTTAGGTGAGCGTACCTAATTCATGAAACGTCACTTTTAGGTGAACGGACCTATTAGTGACTGACGTCACTTGTGGGTGAACGGACCCAACAGTGATATGACCACAGTCACCGAAACGAGTCGAGTGACAAATACTGTGGGTAGTTGGTTGATATCAGAAACATTGTAATCGCTCTTAATACTGTAAATTATAACTAACTTTGATTTTACATAAACAAGAATGATTCACTCAGTATTTCCCCGCTGACAAAACCTTTTTCAAACATGTTTCAGGTGATCTGTAATGATCCAAGAAAAGTGCCGTGAAGCACTACAAGCTCTGAGAAGTGGCTCAATGTGAATAAATAAAGAAACATGTTTTGAGAAATAAAGATTTCCCTGTGAAATCATCTTATTGTAAATTATGGGATTTTATCCCTAAAACTTTATGTAATATATTAAAACGGGCATTTTTAGTATTAAAAGATCCTGTATTTAAAGACTTTCGCTGTCACCTAAATTAAATACCACGGGATTCCTGCCCCGCGGCTCTTGAACCGGGTCAAACCGGGGCCGAGGGCCGTGACAGGAAAAGGTGGTATCAGAGCCACTGATCGAGCCACTGATTTAAGCCTATTTTAATTAAATAAATACTTAATTTTATTAATTGCCATTCTGTGATTATGTGTTTTATTAACTGTTTATTTGTTAGCTACAGTATGGGTAAACAAAAGCTTTCTGCTATTTACCACAAATTAGACACTACACCCACAGAAAAAGGAACCTCTTCCTCCAAACCCCCAGCAGATCTAAAAGAAGGAATTTTTATTCGTAAAGCAAATTATGAAAATCCTCTTACCCCAGAGAAAAGAAATATAATTCTTAGGAAAGGTCAAGAGAAAATAAAGAAACCCCAAGCTAAGAAAGTGAGGTTTAATCCGGAACTCCAGGAATTTGTTACTAGTCCACCTTGGGAGGACGAATTAGATGAAAAATGGGCAAATCTTTATATGTTAGCTACCGTAGCAGAAAACGCAAACCTTTAAATTATCAATAAACCTGAACTAGTAGAAAACTGCTACTCCGTAAATAAATAAATCAATCCTAGTGTGTTTTCTTTCCTGTTGTCTTTGTACAAATTAGTATGCAATAAAACTTCAATGTTTATTTGTTAAACTTTGTTCCAAAGTTTTAACTTAACATTTTTGTGCATTTTGCATATATGCTATCCAGCATGAATGAGATATCGGAAGCATTCCAGAATCTCAACCTCTACCCAGTACCAATTGAAGTCTCCCACGACTTTACTGGTTACATTGCTGACATAGAGGAACCACTGGAATTCCAAGCTCCACCGCTGGAAAAAGCCAAACCTAAAAAGAGAAGAAGATATGTAGGATGGAGAAAAGTGCGCATGAGGAAGCCAGCCACTAGGAGACTTCCTAAAATAGAAAATCCTGTGAGCAAAGGAAAAGAAATAGAAACTGGAGAGAGTTCCAAACAAGCAGAAATAGAAATAAGGGAAGATATTAAGCAAAAGGGAATAGAGATCGGAGAGAGCTCTAAACAACCTGAGGAGATCACATTCCAAGACGAAATAGATCGTCTACTGGCGAATTGTGATGTCATAGAACCTATCAACAATAATCTCTACTCTTACCCTGCCTCAGCCCAATTCCCAATAAACTTAGAACCAGCTATTCCAGACCCACTAATCCACACACGACCTTTAGGCCAAATGGAAGAGTGGTGGACAAATGACTGGCAATTCCAAAATATGATCAATAGTCCTTATACTTTACTTCCTCAATTTGATCCAGAACCTATCCCCAACCCGCCAATGAGCTATGAAAACCTGGCCGAACTTCATCAGTTTGGTGAAGAACTAATAGGTACAGGGAATAGGATCCGGGAAATAGGGGAACAAATCTCTTGGAAGTATGACGAGAGGGAGCGTCACTACTAAACTGCCGGTTGATCAAAGAATAGTGGGGTTGAAAAGTCTGTTTGTATAATAATAGTAATAGTGAAATCTAACTCTGTAAAATGGGAAATAAAACATTGTAAGAAAGATAGTGTGTATTGACGCCTATATAATTTATCAAACAAAGTAGAAGTCGAGAAAATCGACAATTTTGGTTATAGATATGTGTTGTAAGGTTTTATGTGTTTATGTGTAATTGCTTTGTCATATTTAACTAGCAATTATTTGACACTAATAAATTACACTTATACCAATTATCAGATGGAAAACGCTAGTAATAAACCAGTTAATGAAGAAAATCAATTTGAGCAAAATCAGGAAAACCAATACATGACTAGACAAGATATTAAAAATATCATCACTCAAGGGATAGCTAATGCTATTCCTACAATCATGGCTGCTGCTCAGAAACCTGTTGAACCGCAACAAATCATTCCTAGTAAACGTACCCAAGAAGATAATTTTAGTCATAGGGTAAATGGAGGCGGCAATCATGACAATAATAATCCACGACAGGCTCCACCTCCTAAGAAAATGAAAGCTGCAACGCCTGGTTGCACTTACAAGGAATTTCTTGCTTGCAAACCTGCTGAATTTGCAGGTAACGAAGGAGCAACTGCAGTACTGCGTTGGTTAGAGAAAACCGAAGCAGTAATTGCAATAACTAAATGTGCCGAAGAAGATCAAGTTATGTATGCGTCGAATTTATTCAAAGAAGGGGCGTTAGAGTGGTGGAACACTGTATTGCAAACAAAAGGAAGAAGGGTGGCCTATTTAATGAACTGGGAAGAATTTAAGAGTCTTGTAGAAAGAAAATTCTGTCCCGAATACGAAAAGGAACAAATGGCCAACAAATTTCTGAGTCATCGTATGATAGGCGTAGATTGTCAGGGATATACTTCGACATTCTTCGAATATGCGAGAGTGGTACCTACCCTGGCTTCGCCAGAACCAGTACTCATTTCCCGTTATATTTGGGGATTAATTAGTGAAATCCGTAACATCGTTAAGGCTGCGAGACCTCGTACTATTGACGATGCTGTGGAGTTAGCTAATACCCTAACTGATGAACTAGTACGCACGAGAGATGAAGATCGAAAAAAGGAATTGGCTCAAAAGATTACCCAAGGATTTCGTGTGGGTAATAATAATAATAATAAGTTTAAGAAGAGAGGAATGAGACAATCTGCAAATCTGCCTTTTTGCAGAAATTGCAGAAAGAATCATTTTGGAAGATGCAATGTAATCTGCAACTTTTGTAAAGTTGCAGGACATCGTGAGGAAAATTGTAGAAAGAAGACAACAACCTGTTTCAACTGCGGAGAAACCGGGCATTTTAGACCAGAATGTCCCAAGTGTGCGATTCAAGTGTGGTGTGCGACCGGAGAGTATTGTGCGACGAACCGGAGAGTATTGGGCGACGAGATTTATATTACACATACATACTAACAACATTCACAATCATTCACATGCAATCAAACACATTCTCTTAAACATTTAATCAAATTAACACTTCAACTATTCAAATAGCATACTGTAACACCTCGAAAAATTTCGTCCAATAATGTCTTGACACGTGTCATAAAGTTCCGTTATGTGAAAACATACTTTAGAGGGACTAAAAGTGACAAACAGCGAAAACTATGGAACGTAAGGGTCCAAAGTGTCAACAATGGATAAATAGGCTCTATGATAACCCCACATAATGTTTATCACCTTATACGGATGGTTCATGGATCATACGACGCGGAAATTGCACAAAAGTGAAGTATTGTAAACTATAGGGGCCAAAAGTGTCAACATGTTTAATTTATACCTCTGAGTGAACTTTTGGCAGACCCGAAGCTTTGTATAGCTAAAATATACTCACTAGAATATGTGGTAAAAATTTCATGAAGTTTCGTCAACGTGTGAGAAAGTTATGGCCAAAACCGTACTTAAGGGACTAAAAGCGTCAACGTCAAATTTCTTGGCTTTTCGGTTGAGCGCAAAGTTATCCGAGGGCATTACCATGTTGGTAAAAGTCCTAAGGTTCTTAGAAACCAAGTTTGGGGGTTTACGGGTCGAGAAAAGCAGCCGAAACATCGCATACAAGCTCAGGGACCATTTCTGCCAAGTTTGAAAGTTGTTGGCTGATCAGGAGGGTCAGGCGACCCGCCTGGGAAAGCCCAAGCGGGCCGCGTGGGTTGCCCAGCGACAGAAATTCGAAAAATGGGTAGTTTGGCCCGAATTTGATGTTGGTAACAGCTGGTGGCACCTCCAATTGAGCCAATAACATTCCTTGCATGCCTACATCAACAGTAAACCTCAAAAACTCTGCTTTAAATCCGAATTCATCTCATTTCTTGGCATTTACAATTGCGAACAAGAACACCAAGACTTGCAAGAGCTCTCAAAGCTTCTCTGGAGATAATCTGATCATCAAGGCCGACTTCTAGTGTCCACTAAACACCTATAGAACCTTTGTAAGCTTTCAATTCGTTCCTTAATCCATTCTTGTTGTGATTATTGATAAAAGTCAAACTGGGTGTTCATAACCTTTGACTTTCTGATTAAATGGATTTCTTTCAGTCATTTCTCGAATTGAAACTTGTTATAGATTGGTATTTATGTGGGAAACAAACCCTTTAAAGGGCACTATCTGAATCCCACTACATGCATGCTAAATGTCGAGTCAAACCTATTTCTAAAAAGTCAACAGAAGCGATTTTTGTGAAAAATGACATGATTAATGATATAGATGACATGCAACCTGATTGATCATTGTAAATAACTTGTAACACATATAAGAATGTGTTTTAATCATCATCAACTCGACGATCTATAGTATAGACACGAATCGGAACCGAAGGTCTTGTAAAACGATTATTTCGTAGGCTATCGATTCGGATTCGTACATGCATGTTCGAGATCTGTATTGGAAAGTATTTTTGACTATTTTTATTTTAGTTGAACCTTCTGGAATTTTCTTTGATTGAGTCTATGCTTAGCCTATTCGAATGCATGTTTCCGGTTTATGCATAAAGTGACTATTTTGCCCTTTTTGATTTAAAACGGGATTTTTGGAAAAGTAAAAGAGTAGAGATCTTTATTTTGATTATATAAACTTGCACCGAAAATTTCGGATCAGTTGGTGGTCCAGATTGTGAGTTATGGCCATTAGCGTAAAACTATATTATAAATTTACATAAACGGTCCTTTTCGCGTAGAACCCGTTTCTGGCCACGTTTTGATACGAAACTCTTTACCAACAGAAGTAATATAATATTCTGGGAATTTTGATGATTTTTAATTAATTTTTGGCTGAACGGATCCTAGATCGCCTAGTCATTTCGGCTTATGTCGGTTTTGACCGTTTTAGCCATAAAATGAGTTTTACACATCCTTTTGACCCGAAACCTTTTTCTACTGATTTTATATGATGAATGAATTATTTTAAGTATTCTGGAAATATAAAAATCTCAGATTTTATTTGAAAACCCGAAAACGCCCTTAAATCGCATATTTAGCGTTTTAAGCGCATAGTAAGCGTTATACTTGTTTTAAACATATAAGACCTATACCTACTGATGTGTTTAGCATATTTTCATATAAAAACAGTAAGTATAAGTATATGAACTCAGACTTCCAGTTTTGGCACTTTTAGCCCTTGTGAAATTACTAAAATACCCCTACGGTGCATAGTTTGGTTTTAAATGATAAATTTGGTATATGGGTCATACCCTACTGATATAATATGTTATATTAAGTATATTTACTGTATGAACCAGACCCGAAACTCAGATTTCTAATTTTACTCTTTTATTATCTTTTAAAAAAGACCAAAATGCCCTTCTAAGGCATAAATTGAGTTTAAAATTTATTCCGGGCAATATAGAACATAACTTACTGATATTATATCATATTTAAAGCATATTATATCAGGGAACTTGCATTTGAATCATTTTTCTACCCGTATCGCCCTTTTCGCGTTCGGTTCGGTTTACGTAACTAGTTGTGTAAATTGACCGAAACGGGTCAAACGTTATCATTTTTGTCTCAAAATCCAGAATGTATTTTGTATACCCATATTATACAAGTATTCAAACTTGTCGGGTCTAAATAACGTTCTATCCGGTCTTCGCTTAATCGTGCGCTTGAACCGTATATTTCCTTAAAACTAACCGGTCTAAGCTTATGCTTAATTAAAGACCCGTTAGTATTCTAATTGGTTATTTATACCATCGTTCCAGACTAGAGCCTTCCGGTAAATTGTACCTACGCTTACTTAAGTGAATACGGCTGAGTTATTATAATTCTTGCTATTTAAGACAGGAGCTAGCTCAGGTAAATACTCTTAACTTATTTTCCCTATTACGGGCTTGGGATACGGTAATATAAATACCGCATGGTCAGGTATGGGATTCGAAGACCAATGTGTCGGGAAATTCAAATAACCTGTTTTAATTCGTATTGCTTGACTGAAACATTGGGGGTTAATGCGACCGTGTCCTGGATATCCTTGACTCATTAATTGCAAATGGCCACGACCTAAGCACGGGGTGTAGGCATACACCTGACAGATGCTTTATGCTTATTATTTGATTATACCCAATATGGGATTCCCAATAAGGGAATAGTGGTGTGTCGGTTAATCTTGAACCGGCATAGGACCGGGCCCCGTATGTAGAGCAAGTTATGTAAAACTGATAACATGAGATATAGTTTGTCCCAAGTATAAAAGATTAATATTGCCTTGTGCATCTTAATCAAGTGTCAAAATAGTTTTGTGCCTTGTGCGCCTAAACCAATTTTCATAAACTCTTTTCAAATGAGTCAGTTGAGTGTATTTACCAGTGAAAACTGACGTATTTTCCAAAGTCTAAGTGACAGGTACAAGTACGTAATAGGCTGGAAGCTGCTCAGGGCGTTAGTAAGGAATCTTGCAAGTTCTAGGCGTCTAAAGTCTGTTGAACATTTATCTTATTTTATTTGATCCGCCTGTGGATCCGTTTCAACTACTTGTGATATTAAATATTACGTTTATGTAAAGTTGAAATGAATCTATTTCTGCTTCCGCTGTGCATTTATATATTGTGTTGTTTGACTATGATGTTATCAACTACGTCACGTTACCCCCACCGGGCCCACCGGTGACACGTGGAAATTCGGGGTGTGACAGGTTGGTATCAGAGCCAACATTGAGTGAATTAAACACTAGCCTTTTGTGTTTAATCTCAATGACACAATAGCACATTCCTTAATCATCTGAGTCTAGACTTAACATAGGAATACTCCCGATTCTAATTTGGAATTTATTGCTTCCAATTATTTTATATATTGGACACGTCGCCAAGCGAAGGAGCCGTAATAGGAGTTCTCCACACCTGGAGCCCCGAGATGCTGAGCTTCGTACCGCGGCTAAAGTGAAATGAACATCCAAGGAGAAAGCATTCAGAAATAAAATGAAGAAGAAGCTCCTTTTACTGAAGATCGTTTCCTTATTAGTCCTTATAAGGACATATTTATCTTTCAGTCCCTGCGAGGACAACATTATTCCTTTCAAGTCCCCGCTTAGGGCAACTTTATACTTTTACTTTTATATAATGGAATGATTACGTTTGGACTTTCATTCTAAATAAGAAATATTAAATAAATGGAAAATATCAATTTTTATTTGATTTGCCATTTAACAAGAATCTTAGTAAGGTAAAACCTAGCTTGAATGTCTTAATAAAGGCCTGGCCAATATGGTAAAACCTGGTTGAAAAGATTCAAATCTCTGTTAACATATGTAAACATGTTAACACTCCTGGCTAAGCGTGACCGTAAGATCACACAAGCCACTCTTTTTATAAATTATCTGCAGATTATATCTGTATACAAGTCTGATAATGACTTGATGCCTACGGGTAATAAAATTTGAAAATTGGGATTTATTTAAAATTCCCTGCAAGTAAAATAGCCATCCTTTAAGGATGAAGTGCCTACGGGTAATAAATTTGAAAATTGGGATTTATTTAAAATTCCCTGTAAGTAAAATAATCATCCCCTAAGGATGAAGTGCCACGAGCTATAATACACTGTCCGATTGCGACATCGACAGTTGTGAATCTTTTGAGATTCCCTGTCCTAAGGGGGTGAGCTATGCTCAAAAGCCCTCTAGACGATAATCTGGTCGTCATGTCATTATTATGACCGCTGAATGACATTTGATTTAAATTAAGTACTAATCCTGTCGTTATGTCATTATTATGACCGCTGAATGACAGTTGATATAAATTAAGTGCTAATCCTGCCGTCATGTCATCATTATGACCACTGAACGACAGTTGATTAAATTAATGACACTGATCATGGCGTCATGTCATTATTGTGACCGCTGAGCGTATCATCAGTACAATGACTATATGTCTTAACATCTTACGAGATGTCAATTGATAGGCCCACGGGCCAGAAATTTTAATAAAGGCAGTGGTGGTCTATGACTCCCTGTCAAGAAAAAGGTAATGAACTATGTTCAAACCTCAAGGCTTCGATTCTCTGAAATCCTAGCTTATAATTTATAAATGTCCTTGTGACTAGGCCTTTGTGCCACCTCAATATCCGTAATATTTTATAACTAGGATAAATTGTAATGCCTCGACTCTCAGAAATCATGGGTTATAAATTAAACTTGTCTACGTGACTAGGCTTTTATGCCAACGTTAAATTTTCAATAAATTTGGGATAATTATAATCCTGAGTAAAATAAATATCATTCCTTTCCTGCCAGTATTTATATTAAAAAGAGTCTCAAAGGGGTATAACCTAGCTTGAATGTCGTTAGGGACCTGGCTATGATGGTAAGACCTGTTTAGAAGAGATTCAGATCCTGATTGACACTTGAAAACGTGTTAACACTCCCGACAACAGTGATGCGATAAAATCCCGATGGTCACCTCTATATTAGGAACTTCTAAACTCCTTAATTAGCCTATATGATCGATAGGAATCATGGCTAATAAACGTCGAACATGATGTACACATCTAAACATCCACCTGGGATGTATACCTACGGGCAAAGATGCATACATGAAAACGATAGTTATATTTCATAACTTCTTGTCAAGACAATGAATTATGAAATTTTCCGATCCAAAGGAATCATTGGTTATGTTTTAAAATTTCCCTAGTGACAAGGCATCTATGCCATCGAAAAGTCCTATGGGACAAGCCATTGTGCTATATAAGATGTCGCTATGACATTGACAGTCGTGACTTATGTCCCCTGTCTAGTAAGTATAAAGGATTTATTCCATTTAAAAACGCCAAAGATGGTTTATTTAAAAATCTAGGCAATACATGATCAAATAGACTAAATACTATCTATTGGCCTATATGGTTTGTTTGCACCATGGCTATTTAAATTATCAAGTTCGACGATTCCCTATAATTAAGTAAGCTATTACTTTATGGTTAGTTGGCCTTCAAGGCTTCACCATGGCTGACTCCTCTGGGGCTCACAATCATCTAGTTAGTCAGAATGATGTACATTGACTAGCCTTTGTGGCAAAATAAATTATCTTCCACAAGATGACGGTTGTAGTCTTTGACTCTCTGTCCAAAGGTGAAGAACTATGTTCGAACATTAAGATCTCTGATCCAATAAGATTACAACTTATATTAATGCCTTATGTACCATATTTTGTATGTCCCTTGTGACAAGGCCTTCGGGCCTATGATTATCAATGTCCTTCATGACAAGCCTTCCAACTATCTAAAGATTGTCGTTATGACAAAGACAGTTGTGACATTGTGACCCCCAGTCAAAAGGTAATGGACTCGGTCCAAACCATAAACTCAATTGATGGTCCTTTTGACCTAGGCTAAATGTAATCGACATACTTTCTAGTAGCATACTATAAGGAAGTTATAAACCAAACAGCCATTAAGGTTTAGTAATACCATGACTTTATAAATCATCCATTACGATGATCTCATAATAACTTGCATCTAAGCATACGTTATTTTTGGTGTTAGTACCAAAGCTCCAGAATGGGGGTTTCCGACGAAGCACACAGCAATGCAGCGGCTAAAAACAAGAATGCAAGTATAAATATAAATGTTAATGGCACTACTCTTCAGGCCTTGATTAGCGCAGCAATTAGTGAAGTTGTGGATAAGGTCCTTGAGAACAAAAAGGAACCGAGTGTCACTCATTCAAAGATCCATACGGAAACGAATACACCAGCTCGTAAGGAGAGCTCCGTTCACTCTTCAGATGAAAAGAGCGAACCTCAGGAGTTAGTACTCTATGATAAGCCCCGTTCAACTGAGGGCGGGTGCACCTACAAATATTTCGTCTCATGCAAACCCAGAGATTTCAATGGCGAAAAAGGAGCAATTGATGCTATGGAATGGCTTGAGGAAATGGAAACGGTTGTGGACATCAGCGATTGTGCTGATAAGGACGTAGTAAAATTTGTTTCACAATCTTTTAAAGGAGAGGCTCTTGTATGGTGGAAGGCCATGATGCAGTCCACGGGGAAAATTCCCCTATACCTTATGGGATGGTCCAAGTTTGCGGACCTTATCAAAGAGAACTACTGTCCACAGCACGAAGTGGAAAAGGTGGAGACAGATTTTCTGAATCTCACAATGAAAAACCTAAATTGTCAGCAATATGTTACCGACTTCAACTCCCTATCTAGACTAGTACCCTATTTAATCACCCCGGAACCAAAACGCATTGCGCGTTTCATCGGTGGTTTGGCACCAGAAATAAAAGGGGATGTTAAGGCTTCAAGGCCAATCAACTACAGATCAGCTGTAGATCTATCCTTGTCTCTCACTCAAGATGTAGTGAGACAAAAGTCGTCCATGAATGAAACTAACGACAAAAGACCAAGGGAGGAGAATAACTCTCAGAATTCTAAGAAGAGCAAATCCAAGCTCAACAACAACCAACAGGATTCCAACAAAAAGCCTACATGCAAAACCTGTAAAAGAAGACATTGGGGGCAGTGTCGATTAAGCCAAAAGATAAAGCAATGCGGCATCTGTAAAAGAACTGGCCACCAGTCCCACGAATGTAGGGACATGAAGGATGCAAACTGTTTCAGCTGTGGTGAAAAGGGGCACATCAGTACTAATTGCCCTATGGCTGCCAAGAAAGGAGCAGCTAGGTCTGGAAAGGATAAGAAAGGAACCGCCTAGACTACCGGTTGAATACCTGCGACAGTGCACATCGATAATAGCAATAGGTACGTCCTATACCATTTAGCATTGATAATGACTGCCAAGTATTTTTGCATTGATGCAAGGGATAATAAACCTTTAGCAACCCATAAGCTTAGCAAAACTCTGGATTACATTCATAAGGACTTCATATATTAAATATGAGGTATAATTTACCAATGGAATCTTTAATGACCTCTCTCCCATCCTCGGAGATAAACCTTTCATAAGAATCTGGAGTACTCTTCCCCAGAAGGAGTACGACAATATATACTAATTATTTTATTTTATTATTTTCCTCATTGTTTTCTATCATCTGCGAATGCCAAACTATGTTTGATAAGAGTACCATATGAGGATTTACGTATCCTAGTGTGCCCCATAGATTGCTTCCATGCCTGATCAGTATGGAGGTTTAATGCATGGGATCCCCGAAGATATTCCAATGGTCATATTGTACTAAAGTCGACTAGTAGTATTCAAAGGAGATATCCAATATAAAAATGTCCTTATAAGTATCTCTACTTAGGACATCCTTGTAATGGTAAAGGGAATATGTCATTTATCTGACACCGAAAGCGATAGATAAGCTAAAGTCTGAGAATACGGAAATCTCTGACATCCCTATGTGTCATAATTAGCTTCTTTATAAGAATTACCATGGTTACCTTCCGAGAGACAAGAGGATGTTAGGACAAACATCCCGCGTAGGGCTGCAGTTATTGTAAAGATCTTATATCTGTTATTACCAGCGAAACAGGAAGAACTAAGAGCCAAATCCATAAGTTTTGGATAAGGTTTCGTAAAGCCAAAATTCAAAGTTCTAAGAACTCCGATTTTAGTAAATAAGAAAGACGGTTCATCTTGCTTATGCATTGATTACCGCAACCCTATTTAGGCAATATCTAGGAATCCCCAATTGCCGCCCAGGATCGTCGATTTCTTCGACTGACTTAAAAGATTAGCTACCCCTTAAGGTTAGTTTTAAGCAGTGATTGGAATAACCATCTCACCTTAAGAATGGCTCGTCTATAATAGTTGTTATATAAGTATCAAGGCTGCACCTTTGGGAAACCTTGTATAGATAAGATGTTAAACATCTATTGCTAGACAGAAAATTGGTAAGTCCAATTATCGGGATCTATAAGTTGCCAGTATTCGACAGAGAATCAAGGATTCATGGAAATAGCAAACCTCCTAAGTTCTTGTTAAGAAATAAGGTTCGACAAAAGATATCACCCTGGAAAGGTGTGCCAATCTGTTAATTGTCAGGCTAGTAAGCTCTGAATATATGAAATCATTCGAAGTAATCGAATATATCAAGATCAAATAACTTATGAGCTAAAACTTAGTTAAGGAGCTTGGTGGAGCTCGCGATGTATTGCACCCTAAGAATTAAAGGATATGTTTCGCCAATAAGTCAAGAAGCACTATCACATAACGGATGGCAGACAGACGGACAGAGTGAGCGTACCATCCAAACATTGGAAGACATGCTTCGAGCATGTGTGATTAGTTTAGGTGGCAGTTGGGATAACCACCTACTCTTGATAGAGTTCTCCTATAAAAATATCTACCACACTAGTATTAGGGCCGCGCCTTTTGAGGCTTATGCGGTAGAAAGTGTAGATCGCCCATCTGTTGGGCAGAAGTTGGAGATGTCCAGTTGTCAGGACCAGATATCGTCTTTGAGACGACAGACAAGATCGTTCAGATCCGTGATCGTTTGAAAGCTGCCAGGGATAAGCAGAAAAGTTATGCGGATCCTGAGCGCAAGGATTTTCACTTCGATGTGGGTGAAAAAAGTGTTGCTTAAGGTATCACCTTGGAAAGGTGTGATACGGTTTGGAAAGAAAGGCAAGCTAAGCCCGGGATATATAGGACCTTTCGAGATCATCGAACGTGTCGGGGCAGTTGCTTATAAGTTAAACTTGCCTGAAGAACTTAGCGCTATTCATAATGTGTTCCATATCTGTAATTTGAAGAAGTGTTTCGCTGACGATTCACTGGTTATACCGCATACAGATATACACATAGACGAGAGTCTAAAATTTGTGGAAAAACCTTTGTCGATTGAGGATCGACAGGTAAAGAAGCTTCGAAGAAAGCACGTGCCTATTGTAAAGGTCAAATGGGATGCCCGTAGAGGACCCGAGTATACGTGGGAAGTGGAATCCACGATGAAGGAAAAATATCCCCATTTGTTTGAATAAATCTCGGGGTCGAGATTTCTTTTAAGGGGGTGAGGATGTAACACCTCGAAAAATTTCGTCCAATAATGTCTTGACACGTGTCATAAAGTTCCGTTATGTGAAAACATACTTTAGAGGGACTAAAAGTGACAAACAGCGAAAACTATGGAACGTAAGGGTCCAAAGTGTCAACAATGGATAAATAGGCTCTATGATAACCCCACATAATGTTTATCACCTTATACGGATGGTTCATGGATCATACGACGCGGAAATTGCACAAAAGTGAAGTATTGTAAACTATAGGGGCCAAAAGTGTCAACATGTTTAATTTATACCTCTGAGTGAACTTTTGGCAGACCCGAAGCTTTGTATAGCTAAAATATACTCACTAGAATATGTGGTAAAAATTTCATGAAGTTTCGTCAACGTGTGAGAAAGTTATGGCCAAAACCGTACTTAAGGGACTAAAAGCGTCAACGTCAAATTTCTTGGCTTTTCGGTTGAGCGCAAAGTTATCCGAGGGCATTACCATGTTGGTAAAAGTCCTAAGGTTCTTAGAAACCAAGTTTGGGGGTTTACGGGTCGAGAAAAGCAGCCGAAACATCGCATACAAGCTCAGGGACCATTTCTGCCAAGTTTGAAAGTTGTTGGCTGATCAGGAGGGTCAGGCGACCCGCCTGGGAAAGCCCAAGCGGGCCGCGTGGGTTGCCCAGCGACAGAAATTCGAAAAATGGGTAGTTTGGCCCGAATTTGATGTTGGTAACAGCTGGTGGCACCTCCAATTGAGCCAATAACATTCCTTGCATGCCTACATCAACAGTAAACCTCAAAAACTCTGCTTTAAATCCGAATTCATCTCATTTCTTGGCATTTACAATTGCGAACAAGAACACCAAGACTTGCAAGAGCTCTCAAAGCTTCTCTGGAGATAATCTGATCATCAAGGCCGACTTCTAGTGTCCACTAAACACCTATAGAACCTTTGTAAGCTTTCAATTCGTTCCTTAATCCATTCTTGTTGTGATTATTGATAAAAGTCAAACTGGGTGTTCATAACCTTTGACTTTCTGATTAAATGGATTTCTTTCAGTCATTTCTCGAATTGAAACTTGTTATAGATTGGTATTTATGTGGGAAACAAACCCTTTAAAGGGCACTATCTGAATCCCACTACATGCATGCTAAATGTCGAGTCAAACCTATTTCTAAAAAGTCAACAGAAGCGATTTTTGTGAAAAATGACATGATTAATGATATAGATGACATGCAACCTGATTGATCATTGTAAATAACTTGTAACACATATAAGAATGTGTTTTAATCATCATCAACTCGACGATCTATAGTATAGACACGAATCGGAACCGAAGGTCTTGTAAAACGATTATTTCGTAGGCTATCGATTCGGATTCGTACATGCATGTTCGAGATCTGTATTGGAAAGTATTTTTGACTATTTTTATTTTAGTTGAACCTTCTGGAATTTTCTTTGATTGAGTCTATGCTTAGCCTATTCGAATGCATGTTTCCGGTTTATGCATAAAGTGACTATTTTGCCCTTTTTGATTTAAAACGGGATTTTTGGAAAAGTAAAAGAGTAGAGATCTTTATTTTGATTATATAAACTTGCACCGAAAATTTCGGATCAGTTGGTGGTCCAGATTGTGAGTTATGGCCATTAGCGTAAAACTATATTATAAATTTACATAAACGGTCCTTTTCGCGTAGAACCCGTTTCTGGCCACGTTTTGATACGAAACTCTTTACCAACAGAAGTAATATAATATTCTGGGAATTTTGATGATTTTTAATTAATTTTTGGCTGAACGGATCCTAGATCGCCTAGTCATTTCGGCTTATGTCGGTTTTGACCGTTTTAGCCATAAAATGAGTTTTACACATCCTTTTGACCCGAAACCTTTTTCTACTGATTTTATATGATGAATGAATTATTTTAAGTATTCTGGAAATATAAAAATCTCAGATTTTATTTGAAAACCCGAAAACGCCCTTAAATCGCATATTTAGCGTTTTAAGCGCATAGTAAGCGTTATACTTGTTTTAAACATATAAGACCTATACCTACTGATGTGTTTAGCATATTTTCATATAAAAACAGTAAGTATAAGTATATGAACTCAGACTTCCAGTTTTGGCACTTTTAGCCCTTGTGAAATTACTAAAATACCCCTACGGTGCATAGTTTGGTTTTAAATGATAAATTTGGTATATGGGTCATACCCTACTGATATAATATGTTATATTAAGTATATTTACTGTATGAACCAGACCCGAAACTCAGATTTCTAATTTTACTCTTTTATTATCTTTTAAAAAAGACCAAAATGCCCTTCTAAGGCATAAATTGAGTTTAAAATTTATTCCGGGCAATATAGAACATAACTTACTGATATTATATCATATTTAAAGCATATTATATCAGGGAACTTGCATTTGAATCATTTTTCTACCCGTATCGCCCTTTTCGCGTTCGGTTCGGTTTACGTAACTAGTTGTGTAAATTGACCGAAACGGGTCAAACGTTATCATTTTTGTCTCAAAATCCAGAATGTATTTTGTATACCCATATTATACAAGTATTCAAACTTGTCGGGTCTAAATAACGTTCTATCCGGTCTTCGCTTAATCGTGCGCTTGAACCGTATATTTCCTTAAAACTAACCGGTCTAAGCTTATGCTTAATTAAAGACCCGTTAGTATTCTAATTGGTTATTTATACCATCGTTCCAGACTAGAGCCTTCCGGTAAATTGTACCTACGCTTACTTAAGTGAATACGGCTGAGTTATTATAATTCTTGCTATTTAAGACAGGAGCTAGCTCAGGTAAATACTCTTAACTTATTTTCCCTATTACGGGCTTGGGATACGGTAATATAAATACCGCATGGTCAGGTATGGGATTCGAAGACCAATGTGTCGGGAAATTCAAATAACCTGTTTTAATTCGTATTGCTTGACTGAAACATTGGGGGTTAATGCGACCGTGTCCTGGATATCCTTGACTCATTAATTGCAAATGGCCACGACCTAAGCACGGGGTGTAGGCATACACCTGACAGATGCTTTATGCTTATTATTTGATTATACCCAATATGGGATTCCCAATAAGGGAATAGTGGTGTGTCGGTTAATCTTGAACCGGCATAGGACCGGGCCCCGTATGTAGAGCAAGTTATGTAAAACTGATAACATGAGATATAGTTTGTCCCAAGTATAAAAGATTAATATTGCCTTGTGCATCTTAATCAAGTGTCAAAATAGTTTTGTGCCTTGTGCGCCTAAACCAATTTTCATAAACTCTTTTCAAATGAGTCAGTTGAGTGTATTTACCAGTGAAAACTGACGTATTTTCCAAAGTCTAAGTGACAGGTACAAGTACGTAATAGGCTGGAAGCTGCTCAGGGCGTTAGTAAGGAATCTTGCAAGTTCTAGGCGTCTAAAGTCTGTTGAACATTTATCTTATTTTATTTGATCCGCCTGTGGATCCGTTTCAACTACTTGTGATATTAAATATTACGTTTATGTAAAGTTGAAATGAATCTATTTCTGCTTCCGCTGTGCATTTATATATTGTGTTGTTTGACTATGATGTTATCAACTACGTCACGTTACCCCCACCGGGCCCACCGGTGACACGTGGAAATTCGGGGTGTGACACATACGTACAAGTTACATCAAAGCACAACGAAAAGCTCTAAAATACGAGTTGTCACATCATCCCCAAGTTGAAAGAAATTTCGTCCCGAAATTTAGCACGTAGTCACTGAGGAAGCTAGGTTTGTTGTGTGTTTTCCTGGGGTATCACATCGGACGTCCCGACTCATCAATTAGTGTTAGGACCGGTTTTGACTCCGAAACGATTGCAAACAAAACGTGTGGCATGCGGAATCCGTACACGAACGTGACCGAACACACGAGAATGTAATATAATCTGTGATTCTATTAATGAATATGAAATCGTACAAAGCACCTGAATCACGATGTCACTTTCTCTCTCTAGACTTTCTCTCTCTAGCTCTTGGTTCTCCAAAGCTCCAAATGTGACAAAAGTCTCAAAAAGTTCTAAATCCTAACCCTAAGGGTTCTATTTATAGGCCAAGGGACATAATGAGATATCTTATTATTTACACAAATGCCACCTTGCCTTTTACTAAAATATAACAATATAAAGCTTGTTTTCTTCAGTTTCTGCTACGGACTGGATTGACGGAGGCGATAGACATAAATGCACTAACAGACTCCTCATTGGATATTGCCGTAGTCAATCCGTAGTTAAGCTCGTAGCGACTTGTCTTTCTTTTTCTCTCTGAGTCTTCTTTAAGGTTTAACACGTCTTTAGCAACATAGACTCCCTCTTTCTCGAACAGAATCCCAGTGGATCTGTCTTCAGCTTCAGCTCCCCCTTTCTGCAGACTCTTTTCTACAGTAAACTCCTTTTCTTCAGGCTCCCCCTATCATCAAGCTTCCGTGCTTTTGGGATCGACGCCTGGTTTTCCGGATACAAGCTCTTCTGGGATAGTTACATGGCTCCTTGAATCCACGCTTCCTCTTGCGTTGAGCTCGTCTTCAGACTCCCCTTAGACTCGGCTGTCGGGATCGTAGTCTGGTACAACATCTGCAATCACTCAAACATTAATAAGTACAAACATTTTGAATATCCAATTGTCTAGAAATAGTGACCTGGCTCTATTAAACTTTCTAAATCAAGATTCTGGCTCTAAGATATAATAATATGAATATATCCAGGATTACTTGATTCTCTCTCCCTATCAACAATCTTCATAGATTTGGCAGTTTTAGCGAACAGGATTGGAAATTGGCTCTACTACAACAGATTTTAACAGTTTAAGCATCCAACTCCCTCACAGTTAATCATCCAAGTCTAAATTAATGACCTTGGAGATATCACAAACTGTTTTTGATTTTTGATTAAAACTTCAAGTTTCAAATTAATGAACTTGTTTTATTTTCAGAAACACGATCAGCATACTTAGATTTTGAAACTTAGTATCTCAGACATCGGTTGTCGAAAATAAAGTGAAATTAAAATCTTTTTGTAAATTCTGAAACATAAAGCAGTAAAGAAATATTTACAAACATATTTACAGACAATATTTTTGTTTGAGTTCGCGTCAGAGGATCACATCAGTTTATGACAAATCACTAGTACCGTTGAGCTTTAAACACTTTAAGTTCTAAACGATTCACTTAGATTGTCAGTATACTTATCCTCTTAAATTTTCATACAAACTTCAATTGATTCGAGATACGAGATTAGTGTTTTAAGAACTTAATTTATTCGCGTGTCCCACCTCAGAATATACTCCCGTATCCAGACTTCTATATTCAGTCTTACAGGTGAATGTGCACTAATGATATCTGTAAACGGGTAATGCGAAGCCATGAGAGCTCAGGTTAGAACTTCCATTCAGACAAAGAGATGATGGCTCGACTTTAGGTGTGTCCCGTTTGGGGATCATTTCTTCAACAGCACATGATTAGCATTTTTCAATGTTTTATCATTTTTATGCCGAGGGTGGGCTTTATGATTAAAGCAGTGCAGAGTATTATACGAGGACTACGCTATTGCTCCCGCAAAATCAGAAGTCCCGGTATAATACCCCAGATATCATCACGTACAAAGACCTAGTATGTCAGCAATAGAAAGCCCTTCAAACAAGATTTCGGGGGTTACCCATATATCCGAAAGATGTTCCCCACGAGATAAGTAAGTATTTGATATTTAGGTTTATATCTCGAAAACAATCTACTAAGCGTGTAAAAACCTACTGGCATATCATCAGTGAGATCGTTTATCATATTAAAACATTCCATTTCTTTAGCGTACTGTAAATTGTCTACTGATGTACTATCATTTCCTCTTTTTACACAAAAACTAGGGTTGTAAATGAACCGAATGAACACGAACATGGTCATGTTTGTGTTCGTTCGTTAAGAAAATTAACATATTCGCGAACTGTTCACGAACGCATACCAAACATAAGTTTATGTCCGTGTTCGTTCGTTAAGGAAATTCAGTTGTTCACGAACAGTTCGTGAACGCTAGTCTCGAACACAAACAAACGCAAACGAACATTTAACTTGAAAATGAAAAAAAATAAAAACATCGTTATCGTTAAACATTGGATATAAGTAGTTAAATACAACCATCAAATGATAAATCAAAATACAAGAAGTCTACTAGACCACCAAACCGATGAATCAAGTTTAACTAATTTAGACATAATTATCCCCAAAAATGTCTTAGAATGTCCAAATTTTAGCTAACTTAGAAAAAATAGGATTTCAAGTTTTCAAAATGTTTAGATAAAAGGTTTATTATTTATTATTTTTTTGATATAATCAAACGAACACGAACTGACATAAACGAACATATTACCGAACGTTCACGAACGTAGTCGAACGAACGAGACCGGTGTTCGTGTTCGTTCGCTAAGCTAACCGAACGAAATTTTTTGTTCGTGTTCGTTCGTTAAGCTATTCAAACGAACATAAACGAACTTCCCGCCGAACGGTTCACGAACTGTTTGCTGAACGTTCGGTTTGTTTACAGCTCTAACAAAAACTCTTTTTTGAATTTTATCATGTTTTTGGCTTTTTAAAATTTCTAATGTTTTTGTATTTTCTGAAATTTTCTTACTCCCCCTAAAATGCAAAATCATTTAAAGAAAATTTGATAAACCGATACTGATAGCTTTGTCTCGTCATCCATTTTCTGCTTTTCGTGCACTGATTTGCAGAAAACATAATGTACCCCCATGATTTACAACACACTGATATTTTACAGATTGAACACCGTTTTTCAATCTTGTGAAATTAATCATGTTTGTTTCGCCGTGAGGGTTTCGGCATATTCAATCAACATATATATTTTTGAAATTTTTGGATTTTTGACAAATTTAAAAACAAACATATTTTTTATTTTTCAAATTTTTGACAAAATAAAAACATATTTTTGGTTTTTAAATTTTTAAATTTTTAGGGTTTTTGAGATATGGTTTATTTATGTACAAAAACAAACGAACTCCCTGTTTCAACCAACACAGGGTTCAGCAGCCTCCTCTCCTCGTGCCAGGCTGCTCCGACACTCTTCCTTTTGACATTCAAATTTCTTCGGAAGCACCTGCACATCCAAATTACTCAATTACTTGAACAATTTAGCCCAGGTCTGCTTGACCTTAGGCATTTCAACACAATGCATCATTTAACTTCGGAAAATCTTTGTCATTTTCTACAAAGACTTTGTCAAATTTGGTTTCAAGTTTTCATCATTTACCGAAGCAATTTCTTTCTTAACAGACCATGTTTGACCTTTTGGAGTACCTCTTTTGTAAAAATGTGAATCTTTTTGAACATTTTGATTCTGAACAACAGTTGGTTTCCAAAATTGATTTGGTTTCGTTGCATCGACAGCTGTTTTCCAACTTTGTGTTGTTCTAAATCTGGGTGTGTGAGAATTCCAGGTCTGTCTTGAATCGAACCTATGCAGGTTTGATTTCCAAGTTTGATTCGAAGCAAACTTGTTTGTATTGTACCTCCAAGTTTGTTTTGAATCAAATCTGGTTAACCTTTGTCTCACATCCTCAGATTTCTGTTTTTGAACATCATCAGACTTCTTTTTCGTCTCAACATCAACAGGTTTCAGATTTGGACACTTGCGTGCAAGATGTCTTGTTTGGTCACATTTAAAACATGTTCTCTTTGAGACATCTTTGACCTGTTGTTGTTGCTTTTTCTGAACATAGAACTCTTCATTAGACTGGCGCCTAAATTGGAGTTCTTTCTCTTCCTCAGAACTTGTTCCATGAACAAAGTTCATCTTTGTCTGATAATTTGGTGTTTCATTTTTCTTCCAACTTTGTTTCTTCTTATAACCCAACCCAGCCTTCATGTTTTTCTTTTTGTAACCAGGTTTGTTATAAAAAGTTTTGTGACATTTTCCAGCAAACTTTGGAATTTCAGATTTTTCAATTTCAACCATTTTGAAAACTTTGTCAATCTTTTCTGAAATCACATTCTGAATCGGGAATACAATATCTAAGAATAATTTGTCTGATCCAATCATGGTATAAACCAATCCTTTTGAATCATCATTCACATTTTTCTTAGATTTTGAGTTTTTCAGATATTCTTCATGAAAACTACCTTCATTTTCATCTTGTGATTCAGCTTTACCTGTATCAACCGACTCTTCTTTCAACACACTTTCAACGACCTTACCTACCACCTCTGAATCACTTGAATCATCAGATTTGGAATAGGTTACGTCAATGTTATCTAGCAATTGATCGACCATGTTGAAAGCATTTTCGACTTTCTCATCATCATAAAATGCGAACTTTTCCGGTGGTGGAACTTGATGAAACTCTGAGCCAATTCCTTTCTTCTTTTGCTCAGAATCTTTACCATCTGGTTTTAGATTGAAAATTCTTTCAAGCACATATGATGATGCATGATAACTATGTAACTTGTTGTTATCCTGTTCTAAATCAGCTATTTGACGCTTTAGCTTAGCAACATCCTCAATGTAAGAATTGACAACTTGTTGCTTTATTGAATACTGCCGCTTAAGGGTATCAGTTATTTCAGAACAGTATTCAATCTGGATTGAACAAGTTTCATTTGACTCTTCACATTTTCATATGACTCTTTTGTAATGTGATAAGCCAATTTTATTGAATCATATTCCTTTTTCATCTCTTGAAATGCATTTTCTTTTTGCAAACATTCTTCATTCATTTACGAAACCTTTTCTTTTAAATTTTCATTTTCTTTTTCTAAAATTTTGCATTTTTGTGTCAGTTTTTCGTCATTATCTTTCAAAACTTTTTCATTTTCTAGCATTTCTTTGCATTTATTTTTGAAAACTTTTTCGATTTTATTGAATTAAGGATCTCTTGTTCTGAATTTTTCGTCTTTTTCAGTACAAGCACTACATGGTTCCATGCATTTCTTGCACTGTTCAACATTTTAGTTTATGATCTCAGAATCAGAATTTACCTCAGTGATTGGCACTTCGGTGTTCTCTTCTGCATCTGTCTGAGTTTGATCAACATCTTTCTTTTTCTCATCACCGACATCACTATCAACATTCACTTCAACCGAACTTTCCATCTTCACTTCTTCTTCTTCTACTTTCTTCTTGTCTTGCTGTTCTTCAATAACAGCTTTTTTTACAACTTCTTCATTCACCACAACTTTCTCTTCAACCTTCTCATCCTCCACTTTCACAGCTTCGACTTTAACTTCTTCAGCAACTTTCTTCATATCATCAACCAAATTTTCAACATTCTTTTTTCATTCTTTCTTCATCCCTCTTTCTCAAACTCGCGGTCATCACGTCACGAATTATCTTGTCCAGCCTTTTCAGATAACTTGTTTTATCTTTCGCAATATTCGAATAGTATTCGCCGGACAGAGGAATTACTGCAACAACATCATCAAAAACAACTTCTTTTCGATGAACGACAGGATCACCATTTTTGTTGACATAGCAATCTTTGTTCTTCTCGTATCTTTTATTGCTTACAGCATTTTCATACTCTTCTTGCATTTTCTCAATTCTGCAACTAGCAAAGAATCTCTCTCTTTCGGTTTTCTCTCTTAGAATCTCTTCTCGAGTTTTCTCCTTTATTTTAGCCATGATTTTATTTCCTCGATATTCACACCTCGTAAATCACAACACAAGAAACAATCAAATAACAATGATTAGTTACAACAAAAAAATATCAGACACTTTGATCGGATGGGCCAAAAATAGACTTCGTTCGGATGAGTTTTTGTGACCTGAGCGTATGGACAGAAGCTGTTCGACCGGATGGGTTATATGTTGTCCAGTATGATGGAAATGTTGTCCGATCGGGTGGGGATGCTGTTCGATCGGGTGGAGTTGTTGTCCGATCGGCTGACTATGCCTTGAATAGAGTGAGTTGTCCGATCGGCTAGCCTGTTCAATTGGTTGACACTACACGACAAAACTCTTGGTCGACACTACACGACAAAACTCTTGACACTACACGGCTAGCCTGTTCAATCGGCTAGCCTATTAACTTTGTGTGTAAGGAACTTTCAATCGGACAGAACTTCGAACGGGTAGCCTGTTGACACTATGACCTCTTGACTAACAAAACAAAATCACATGCAAATTATTATCATGCACATGCAAACTGACATTTTATTGAAATGCACAATAATGACCGAAAATTATGATAAGTATCAATTTCTTATTGGACCCTCAATATAATTCTATATGTATATGGTCGAAAATTAATTCTTATACATGCAAATTCTTGATCTTTGCAAATAGTGGCCGACAATAACAATGCAATACACAAATTTGATTGGGCCGATACCTATTCTTTTTAATACATCACATGACAACTGAGAAATGTTGACTGACACAATCGATTAAATGCTTTTGACTAGGTGGGATGCTAGCCGTTCGGTTAGGACGCTAGCCATTCGGACAGCTGTCCGATCGGTTAGGTCAACAGGTCAATGTCTTTAATGAATTGAAGTGATGATGCTGACCGATCGGTTGGCAAGTCAACAGGTCAACAACTTTTAAATGAATATAAAGTGTGGTGTAGTGGATCGGACAGGTGTCCGATCGGTTAGGTCAACAAAGTCAAAGTCTTTATTGAATTTAAAGTGTGATGCTATGGATCGGACAGATGTTCGATCGGCCAGAAGTCAACAAGGTCAAAGTCTTTAATGAATTGTAAAGTGATTTGCTTTGGATCGGTTAGCTAGCCGATCGGTTGACATTCAACAACTCATGAACAGCAACAGTAACCATTTTATCAACTTTTTCGAACAGAAAATTCAAGATATCTCTCAAACGGCTTTGAATTAAGATCTGAAAATTTGTAGGCTTTTAGATCAAGTGATTTCGCATATCATATCCAAAAATCATTAATTTTGAACCGTTAAAATTTGTGTAATTTGACGATTTTCAGTTAAAAACGTGATGATATGAAAAAGATGAAGAAATAGATCAAATCTGTATGAATTTGACTCTGAATCTGCTAAATTCGAGTGCGTAATTATGTGTTTGATCCGTGCAATCGAACTCCTGCTCTGATACCACTTGTTAGGACCGGTTTTGACTCCGAAACGATTGTGAACCAAACATGTGACCGTGCGGAATCCGTACACGAACGTGACCGAACACACGAGAACGTAATATAATCTGTGATTCTATTGATGAATATGAAATCGTACAAAGCACCTGAATCACGATGTCACTTTCTCTCTCTAGACTTTCTCTCTCTAGCTCTTGGCTCTCCAAAGCTCCAAATGTGACAAAAGTCTCAAAAAGTTCTAAATCCTAACCCTAAGGGTTCTATTTATAGGCCAAGGAACATAATGAGATATCTCATTATTTACACAAATGCCACCTTGCCTTTTACTAAAATATAACAATATAAAGCTTGTTTTCTTCAGTTTCTGCTACGGACTGGATTGACGGAGGCGATAGACATAAATGCACTAACAATTAGGAATAGCCATATAAAATATGCACGAGGTAGTAGGTATACACCCCGAAGACGTTATATTAAAGATGGTATGTACCATGATCAAAGTACCATCATAGATTTCTGGTCCCTGACTCTATTGACAAGGATGTAAAATTGGTGACAAGAAATCTATCCCAAGAAATATTAAATGATTACCCACGGGTTATCATAAGATATATATCAAATGATTTATAAAATGATATTCAAAAAGAGTCAGTTAATTGTTTTTACCAGTGAAAACTGACGTATTTTCAAAAGATTAAAATGCAGGTAACGAACCTTGATTATAGGTTGGAAACTGTTTGGTCAAGAAAAAGCTTTGAAATTTGCGAGTCCACTTCTTAAAGGCCTATGATGTCCTAAGTCCGTTTTATTCCGATCCTACCATGTGAACAACCTCTCTTTTATACAAAAAAGAAATAACAATCTATGAGCTAAATTCGGGATATGTAATATCCGTTTATAACCGTTGTAGACGACTTCAATGCATTCCATCACATGTATATCAACCATAAGTCTGAGTCTTTGGGTGTGACTAAGTCTTTAACTGTTCATGCGATTATCAAATGAAACAATGTAGGATATATTCGTAAAATATCGCAAATAAGTTTAGGATACCGAACCTATCCGAGATTCCTAATCAAAGCTCATGATTCCTAATCAGAAATTTAACCCATAACATGTATATTGTCAAGAGTTACAAGTGTGTGAATTTAGTTACATCAACAAATTAAATGATGATTAAATACAAATAAACAAGATTTAAAACGATTAGATACCATCCTTCAATATATGTCCATTTGTATTTTGAACATACTCATTTCCTCTCGAATACTATATCCACGTTTAAGCACACTTTTTAAAAAAATATATTAACATGTGGGGGGGGGGGGGGGGGGTTGAGAGAGTCCTCCACCTTTTTTTAAAATATATTAACATTTTTGTGGCTCATTCGAATGCCACACCAACGACAAGTGTCCGTCTAATTCATCGAATTAGAGAAACCGTCATATAACCTATCTCTTTGCAGATGACAAGATAAATGGGTCAAATAGATAACATAACAACCAAAGAGAGGTCGATTGAAGTTAAGTTGAACTATATATATTCCAATGTTATAGTTTGTTTTGTTTTCATAGTATTGAAATAATATATTGATCTATTTAAAACAATTTAGATGTTAGCAATCATTTGATTTTTTTAGGTGACTCTTAACTTAATCGTTACTTATACGTTTATTTCAATATAGCTAGCTTAACATGTCAAAGATTTATTAAAATATAAATAACTTAAAGTATATTTGCTTAGTTAGATTTTCTCATTGAAGTTCTTTTTAAAAGAAATTGAATTCCAATGATTTTAATTGAAAACTTTTAACTATGGAAACTTTAAGGAACAAAAATTTATAAAATAAATTGGTAAAAATTGGAATCTTTTACAAGTGTGAGCACAGGTCGCCATAGCAAATCTAAGGATGTTCATTATTCAAATCATACTTAAAAAAAACTTGAACTGAATCAAATTCGAATTACGAACTTGAATTTTTGAATCAGGTTAGCATCTAAATCAAGAGTTCATTACACCATTTAGTCCTTGTGATTTACTGAAAGTAACACCTTTGATTACTAAAGTTTTATAATAATAGTTTCAGATTCTACGGTTTCCCTTTGTAACACCTTTGGTATTACGGCTAAGGCTAACTGCTATTAGATTTTTTTATTAATTTTAAGTAAAATGACTAAAATTCCCCTTTGATATTAGAATAATTTAAGTAATTTTTTTTTCTAACAACAAATTTCTTTTAATCTTTGTCGTCTGTGGGACTTGATTATTACACTAGCAATGAGATTCAACAAAAATTTGTTGGGTGTTCGTTCAAACAACAAGGTTGTTGGTACTGATGTGCTTCAATCGGCAAGATCGGTAACATTTCTAGCGTTCCTCCGGCGATTTCGACTGCTACTAGTTTATTTAGGGATTTTCAATTGGTGGCGACTATGAGTATTTAACAATCGGTGGGCAATGATACGAGTTTGTTTGAAGACAATACTGCTTTTACAATGACTACCTAAACTGGTGAAGAAAGAGCCAGAACTAAGAACTAATATAGGAGGTTCTTGGAAACAATAGTAGTTGTCATCACAACCCCTAATATTTTTTTGGGTAAAATACATAAACAATCCCTCATTATTAAAAAGTTACATAAGTAGACTTTCATACGTTATATGACTTAAATGCCCTACAATTTAATAAAAAACTAGAATTACGACCCGCCGCAATGCGGCGGGGATTCTTTAGTTATAACTAAGTCGATTTAGGACCCGCACGTTATGTTGAACCTGTCAAACGAGAAAAAATAGACGATGTAAAAACGTTCACCCAAACACGCATGTTGCGTCGTGTTAACTCGCAAAATTTAGAACGAAACGTAAAAACGTTAAACCAAAGAGGCACGTTGCGATGTGTTAAGTCACAAAATTTAGAACGAAGCATAAAGCGAAAAATTTGCGGAAACTAAAAACTATAAAGGACTAAAGTTGTAAGTAAAAAAAGTTGTGAGGATAAATTGCAAAAGAGATAAAAAGTTTTGGGTTAAAAGTAAAAAAAAACAAATAGTTTTGTGTTAAAAGTAATTTATGAAATACTTTTGAGTAAAAAGTAAAAAAAATTAATTTTTTTTTAAAAACCCTCAAAGATAAGGTTACAACAACCATATGCATAACCATTTTTTCTTTGAAAAAACACCCCCGCGTTGCGACGGGGGGCATAAAACCATGACAAATAGCATCAATGTCATACCATCGCCAGCGACCACCAACACTAAATTTGCGGCGAAAAAATGAGACTGAAACGTAAAACATAGAAAATAATAACTAAGTTGATTTAGGACCCGCACGTTATGACGAACTTGTCAAACAGGAAAAAAATAGACGACGTAAAAACGTTGAACTACACACGTACATTGCATCTCATTAACTTGCAAAACTTATGACAAAGCGTAAAACGGAACGTAAAAATATTGAACCACACACGCACGTTGCGCCGTGTTAACTTGCAAAATTTAGAACGAAGCGTAAAACGAAAAATTTGCAAAATATGAAAAGTATAGGAGACCAAAGTTGAAAGTAAAAAAGTTATTAGGTTAAACTGAAAAGATAAAAAGTTTAGAGCTAAAAGTTGTAACCCAAATAGTTTTGGGTTAAAAATAACACATCAAATGCTTTTGGACCAAAAGTATAAAATTAACTTTTTTTTTTTGAAAAACTCCCAAACATAGTTTACAACTCCTAATGCACACAAAAGTTGATAATTTATATAGTGTATAAATACAACGGCAGTCAGCCTTAACCCAAAGGTTTATAAAATGAAACCATAGAACCTGAATCAGGTACTTAAAAACCTTAGTACTCAACGGTGTTACTTTTGATAAACCACAAGGACCATCTACGTAGACACGTAGTTAACTCTCAGATAAAATTCCGGACTTGGTTTTTTAATGGAATTTGAATTTGTGATTTTTCGAGCCGATTGGACCAAAATATTCAAATTCGATTTATATAATTTTATTCTTTTCTTAAAAGATACACACATATATATATATATATAATATATATATATATAAGTTAGTTAGTTAGGTTTTTATATTTTGTAATTTATTTTTTTTTTGTTGTGTTTCATAACTTTAATATATACTAAACTTTGCTTTATTTACATCGAGATAGTTGGTAAACGGGCTACAAGCTGCGCCGCTACCCCTTTTTGAATAACAAAACCAAGCCTTTTAAAAACTACGTCCATAGATCTCGGGGTCATAACATTACTATGCATGACCCTTTGAACTCGACTAAGTAGGTCCACAGCCTCTGGCGCCAGAAAACCAAACGTATCAAAAGCAAATGGGATAAACACGTGCTGGTTGTCAAGGCACGCTTTCTCATGCTTGATCACTTTACCCGAAGCAGCCTTTAAAGCAGTCTGACCCACTGTGAAAGCACTACTCCCTAAGCCCACAAGCGGGGAAACCCCTGTTAGATCCACACAGGCGTGTTTTCCTCCTATCCATACAAAGACCAGAATGTCAGCTGGTCGAAGGGTAGATCTCCCTTCCAACGGGTCTGTTAAGAAATTAACGGGTGCCTCTTTCTTAACAAAAATGCCAGCGCACCTGAATATGTCAAAAAGAACATCCCTAACCAAATCATGTCGGTATTTGAACCCCGGGAGCTCTCTACAATGAACTGCATGCTCACCAAAAGAATCCAAACACGCCTTATGACAAACCGGGCATACCTCATCAACTGGGAATAAAGGAATCATGAGGCAATACTTAAGGATAATGCGGTACTCCACCGGCGACATATGCTGGCCTAACCCATCTATAGGTATAGCAAGAAGAAAATCTTGTGCATGCGGTGCTTGGAGACACTCAAAAACGGCTCTTTGTCTAACGGTCAAGTCAAACTGTACTTCAATTTCGTGGACAATTTTACTAAAAAGAGCACTCGCCAATGCATGTTGGGCTTTAGGGGGGCGGTGTCCTTATTAGTGAAACCGCTGAAGTCAAAGCTTGGAATCGTATCACGAAGACAAGCCAAAGCACAAACATAATCAGAATCCATACCACATATGCCGCTGTCTCTTAAGATGTGGTCCTGTAGCACCCACGATTGGGCCCTCGAGGCCACAAAAGCATAGGATGAAGCCTCTACAGCCGAATACAACCCCAAACCTCCAAACCTAATAGGTAAAGAAGCAAGTCGCCACTGGAGGTCTCCAAAGAAAGGACCTCCACAAACCACCAATTCCTCAATCGCTTCACGCAACCCTTTGTCAAAGAACAACGCTGCATCTCCCATGTGTACAGGTTGGCATGTCCTCAAGCCAAAAAAAAGTTTGGCAATGCCCATATAGGATCGAAGCAAGAGTAGTTCACTCTGCGGGTCACCTAATTTCGGTAGAAAACGCATCAAATCTACTGTCTTAGCAGCTCTTTTCTTTGCCAACCCACTAATAAAGCTTGCGTCTTTACTAACAGCCCCCCCCCCCCAAGAAGCTTCACCCCCACTAATGGCCTCCCGATGTCCTTAGGAAATAACCCTTCACGAAACTTGCTACCATCACAAGAAGGCCAAAATAGCTCAGTTTTCTTAATATTAAGTTCAAGACCCAATGTTGGACCCGACACCTTAATGATGTCCAACACTCTAGCCACCTCTTCTGAACCTCCAATGACAGTCCCATTGTAACACCTCGAAAAAATTTCGTCCAATAATGTCTTGACACGTGTCATAAGGTTCCGTTATGTGAAAACATACTTTAGAGGGACTAAAAGTGACAAACAGTGAAAACTATGGAACGTAAGGGTCCAAAGTGTCAACAATGGATAAATAGACTCTATGATAACCCTACACAATGTTTATAACCTTAAACGGATGGTTCATGGATCATACGACGCGGAAATTGCACAAAAGTGAAGTATTTCAAACTATAGGGGCCAAAAGTGTCAACATGTTTAATTTATACCTCTGAGTGAACTTTTGGCAGACCCGAAGCTTTGTATAGCTAAAATATACTCACTAGAATATGTGGTAAAAATTTCATGAAGTTTCGTCAACGTATGAGAAAGTTATGGCCAAAACCGTACTTAAGGGACTAAAAGCGTCAACGTCGAATTTCAGGGCTTTTCGGTTGAGCGCAAAGTTATCCGAGGACATTACCATGTTGGTAAAAGTCCTAAGGTTCTTAAAAACCAAGTTTGGGGGTTTACGGGTCGAGAAAAGTAGCCGAAACATCGCGTACAAGTTCAGGGGTCAAAGCTGTCAATACATGAAACTTGTTTTGCTGAACCAGGGTCAGGCGACCCGCCTGGGAAAGCCCAAGCGGGCCGCGTGGGTTGCCCAGCGAGCAGAAATTCGAAAATGGTTGATTTGGGTCCGATTTCAAGTGCCATACAGCTCATTTGCACCTCCAATTGAACCAATAACATTCCTTGCATGGCTACTACAACAGTAACCTCGAATTTATGGCTTTAAATCAGATTTGATCAATGTTCTTGGCACTTGCATTTGTAAACAAAAGCTCTCTCTATCAAGAACTTTCAAGGCAGGCTTTCTGGAGTTAATCTGATCATCAAGGACGAATTCTAGTGCTCACTAAACATCTTTAGGACCTTTGTAAGCTTTCAATTCGTTCTCTAATCCGTTATTACTTTGATTATTGATAAAAGTCAAACTGGGTGTTCATAACCTTTGACTTTCTGATTAAACGGATTTCTTTCAGTCATTTCTCGAATTGAAACTTGTTATAGATTGGTAGTTATGTGGGAAACAAACCCTCTAAAGGGTACTCTCTGATTCCCACTACATGCATGCTAAATGTCGAGTCAAACCTATTTCTAAAAAGTCAACAGAAGCGATCTTTGTGAAAAATGACATGAATAATGATATAGATGACATGCAATCTGATTGATCATCATAAATAACTTGTAATACATATAAGAATGTGTTTTAATCATCATCAACTCGACAATCTATAGTATAGCCACGAATCGGAACCGAAAGTCTTGTAAAACGATTATTTCGTAGACTATCGATTCGGATTCATACATGCATGTTCGAGATCTGTATTGGAAAGCATTTTTGACCATTTTTATTTTGGTTAAACTTTCTGGAATTTTCATTGATTAAGTCTATGCTTAGCCTATTCGAATGCATGTTTCCGATTTATGCATAAAGTTGACTACCTTGCCCTTTTTGATATAAAACGTGATTTTTGGAAAAGTGAAAGAGTAGAAATCTTTATTTTTATTATATAAACTTGCACCGAAAGTTTCGGATCAGTTGATGGTCCAGATTGTGAGTTATGGCCATTAGCGTAAAACTATATTATAAATTTACATAAACGGTCCTTTTCGCGTAGAACCCGTTTCTGGCCACGTTTTGATACGAAACTCTTTACCAACAGAAGTAATATAATATTCTGGGAATTTTGATGATTTTTAATTAATTTTTGGCTGAACGGATCCTAGATCGCCTAGTCATTTCGGCTTATGTCGGTTTTGACCGTTTTAGCCATAAAATGAGTTTTACACATCCTTTTGACCCGAAACCTTTCTCTACTGATTTTATATGATGAATAAATTATTTTAAGTATTCTGGAAATATAAAAATCTCAGATTTAATTTGAAAACCCGAAAACGCCCTTAGATCGCATATTTAGCGTTTTAAGCGCATAGTAAGCGTTATACTTGTTTTAAACATGTAAGACTTATACCTACTGATGTAATTAGCCTATTTTCATATAATAACAGTAAGTATAAGTATATGAACTCAGACTTCCAGTTTTGGCATTTTTAGCCCTTGTGAAATTACTAAAATACCCCTACGGTGCATAGTTTGGTTTTAAATGGTAAATTTGATATATGGGTCATACCCTACTGATATAATATGTTATATTAAGTATATTTACTGTATGAACCAGACCCGAAACTCAGATTTCTAACTTTACTCTTTTATTATCTTTTAATTGACCAAAATGCCCTTTTAAGGCGTAAATTGGGTTTAAAATTATTCCGGGCAATATAGGACATAACTTACTGATATTATATCATAATTAAAGCATATTATATCAGGGAACTTGCATTTGAATCATTTGACTACCCGTATCGCCCTTTTTGCGTTCGGTTCGGTTACGTAACTAGTTTGCGTAGATTGACCGAAACGGGTCAAACGTTATCATTTTTGTCTCAAAATCCAGAATGTATTTAGTATACCCATATTATACAAGTATTCAAACTTGTCGGGTCTAAATCACGTTCTATCCGGTCTTCGCTTAATCATGCGCTTGAACCGTATATTTCCTTAAAACTAACCGGTCTAAGCTTAGGCTTAAATTAAAGACCCGTTAGTATTCTAATTGGTTATTTATACCATCGTTCCAGACTAGAGCCTTCCGGTAAATTGTACCTACGCTTACTTAAGTGAATACGGCTGAGTTATTATAATTCTTGCTATTTAAGACAGGAGCTAGCTCAGGTAAATACTCTTAACTTATTTTCCCTATTACGGGCTTGGGATACGGTAATATAGATACCGCATGGTCAGGTATGGGATTCGAAGACCAATGTGTCGGGAAATTCAAATAACCTGTTTTAATTCGTATTGCTTGACTGAAACATTGGGGGTTAATGCGACCGTGTCCTGGATATCCTTGACTCATTAAATTGCAATGGCCACGACCTAAGCACGGGGTGTAGGCATACACCTGACAGATGCTTTATGCTTATTACTTGATTATACCCAATATGGGATTCCCAATAAGGGAATAGTGGTGTGTCGGTTAATCTTGAACCGGCATAGGACCGGGCCCCGTATGTAGAGCAAGTTATGTAAAACTGATAACATGAGATATAGTTTGTCCCAAGTATAAAAGATTAATATTGCCTTGTGCATCTTAATCAAGTGTCAAAATAGTTTTGTGCCTTGTGCGCCTAAACCAATTTTCATAAACTCTTTTCAAATGAGTCAGTTGAGTGTATTTACCAGTGAAAACTGACGTATTTTCCAAAGTCTAAGTGACAGGTACAAGTACGTAATAGGCTGGAAGCTGCTCAGGGCGTTAGTAAGGAATCTTGCAAGTTCTAGGCGTCTAAAGTCTGTTGAACATTTATCTTATTTTATTTGATCCGCCTGTGGATCCGTTTCAACTACTTGTGATATTAAATATTACGTTTATGTAAAGTTGAAATGAATCTATTTCTGCTTCCGCTGTGCACTTATATATTGTGTTATTTGACTATGATGTTATCAACTACGTCACGTTACCCCCACCGGGCCCACCGGTGACACGTGGAAATTCGGGGTGTGACAGGTTGGTATCAGAGCCAACATTCAGTGAATTAAACACTAGCCTTTTGTGTTTAATCTCAATGACACAATAGCACATTCATTAACCTTCTGAGTCTAGACCTAACATAGGAATACTCCCGATTCTAATCTGGAATTTACTGCTTCCAATTATTTTATATATTGGATGCGTCGCCAAGCGAAGGAGCCGTAATAGGAGTTCTCCACACCCGGAGTCCCGAGATGCTGAGCTTCGTACCACGGCTAAAGTGAAATGAACATCCAAGGAGAAAGCATTCAGAAATAAAATGAAGAAGAAGCTCCTTGTACTGAAGATCGTTTCCTTATTAGTCCTTATAAGGACATATTTATCTTTCAGTCCCTGCGAGGACAACATTATTTCTTTCAAGTCCCGCTTAGGGCAACTTTATACCTTTACTTTTATATAATGGAATGATTACGTTTGGACTTTCATTCTAAATAAGAAATATTAAATAAATGGAAAATATCAATTTTTATTTGATTTGCCATTTAACAAGAATCTTAGTAAGGTAAAACCTAGCTTGAATGTCTTAATAAAGGCCTGGCCAATATGGTAAAACCTGGTTGAAAAGATTCAAATCTCTGTTAACATATGTAAACATGTTAACACTCCTGGCTAAGCGTGACCGTAAAATCACACAAGCCACTCTTTTTATAAATTATCTACAGATTATATCTGTATACAAGTCTGATAATGACTTGATGCCTACGGGTAATAAATTTGAAAATTGGGATTTATTTAAAATTCCCTGCAAGTAAAATAGCCATCCTTTAAGGATGAAGTGCCTACGGGTAATAAATTTGAAAATTTGGACTTATTTAAAATTCCCTGTAAGTAAAATAATCATCCCTTAAGGATGAAGTGCCACGAGCTATAATACACTGTCCGATTGCGACATCGACAGTTGTGAATCTTTTGAGATTCCCTGTCCTAAGGGGGGTGAGCTATGCTCAAAAGCCCTCTAGACGATAATCTGGTCGTCATGTCATTATTGTGACCGCTGAATGACATTTGATTTAAATTAAGTACTAATCCTGTCGTTATGTCATTATTATGACCGCTGAATGACAGTTGATATAAATTAAGTGCTAATCCTGCCGTCATGTTAATCATTATGACCACTGAACGACAGTTGATTAAATTAATGACACTGATCATGGCGTCATGTCATTACTTTGACCGCTGAACGTATCATCAGTACAATGACTATATTTCTTAACATCTTACGAGATGTTAATTGATAGGCCCACGGGCCAGAAATTTTAATAAATACAGTGGTAGCTATGACTCCCTGTCAGAAAAAGGTAATGAACTAGGTTCAAACCTCAAGGCTTTGATTCTCTGAAATCCTAGCTTATAATTTATAAATGTCCTTGTGACTAGGCCTTGGTGCCACCTCAATATCCGTAATGATTTATAACTAGGATAAATTGTAATGCCTCGATTCTCAGAAATCATGGGTTATAAATTAAACTTGTCTACGTGACTAGGCTTTTATGCCAACGTTAAATTTTCAATAAATTTGGGATAATTATAATCCTGAATAAAATAAATATCATTCCTTTCCTGCCAGTATTTATATTGAAAAGAGTCTCAAAGGGGTATAACCTAGCTTGAATGTCGTTAGGGACCTGGCTATGATGGTAAGACCTGTTTAGAAGAGATTCAGATCCTGATTGACACTTGAAAACGTGTTAACACTCCCGACAACAGTGATGCGATAAAATCCCGATGGTCACCTCTATATTAGGAACTTCCAAACTCCTTAATTAGCCTATATGATCGATAGGAATCATGGCTAATAAACGTCGAACATGATGTACACATCTAAACATCCACCTGGGATGTATACCTACGGGCAAAGATGCATACATGAAAACGATAGTTATATTTCATAACTTCTTGTCAAGACAATGAATTATGAAATTTTCCGATCCAAAGGAATCATTGGTTATGTTTTAAAATTTCCCTAGTGACAAGGCATCTATGCCATCGAAAAGTCCTATGGGACAAGCCATTGTGCTATATAAGATGTCGCTATGACATTGACAGTCGTGACTTATGTCCCCTGTCTAGTAAGTATAAAGGATTTATTCCACTTAAAAACGCCAAAGATGGTTTATTTAAAAATCTAGGCAATACATGATCAAATAGACTAAATACTATCTATTGGCCTATATGGTTTGTTTGCACCATGGCTATTTAAATTATCAAGTTCGACAATTCCCTATAATTAAGTAAGCTATTACTTCATGGTTAGTTGGCCTTCAAGGCTTCACCATGGCTGACTCCTCTGGGGCTCACAATCATCTAGTTAGTCAGAATGATGTACATTGACTAGCCTTTGTGGCAAATAAATTATCTCCCACAAGATGACGGTTGTAGTCTTTGACTCTCTGTCCAAAGGTGAAGAACTATGTTCGAACCCTAAGATCTCTGATCCAATAAGATTGCGGCTTATATATTAATGCCTTAAGTGCCATATTTTGTATGTCCCTTGTGACAAGGCCTTCGGGCCTATGATTATTAATGTCCTTCATGGCAAGCCTTCCAACTATCTAAAGATTGTCGTTATGACAAGGACAGTTGTGACATTGTGATTCCCAGTCAAAAGGTAATGGACTCGGTCCAAACCATGAACGCAATTGATGGTCCTTTTTGACCTAGGCTAAATATAATTGACATACTTTCTAGTAGCATACTATAAGGAAGTTATAAACCAAACAGCCATTAAGGTTTAGTAATACCATGACTTTATAAATCATCCATTACGATGATCTCATAATAACTTGCATCTAAGCATACGTTATTTTTGGTGTTAGTACCAAAGCTCCAGAATGGAGGTTTCCGAAGAAGCGCACGGCAGTGCAGCGGCTAAAAACAAGAATGCAAGTATAAATATAAATGTTAATGGCACTACTCTTCAGGCCTTGATTAGCGCAGCAATTAGTGAAGTTGTGGATAAGGTGCTTGAGAACAAAAAGGAACCGAGTGTCACTCACTCAAAGATCCATACGGAAACGCATACATCAGCTCGAAAGGAGAGTTTCGTTCACTCTTCAGATGAAAAGAGCGAACCTCAGGAGTTAGTACTCTATGATAAGCCCCGTTCAACTGAGGGCGGGTGCACCTACAAATATTTCGTCTCATGCAAACCCAGAGATTTCAATGGCGAAAAAGGAGCAATTGATGCTATGGAATGGCTTGAGGAAATGGAAACGGTTGTGGACATCAGCGATTGTGCTGATAAGGACGTGGTAAAATTTGTTTCACAATCTTTTAAAGGAGAGGCTCTTGTATGGTGGAAGGCCATGATGCAGTCCACGGGGAAAATTCCCCTATACCTTATGGGATGGTCCAAGTTTGCGGACCTTATCAAAGAGAACTACTGTCCACAGCACGAAGTGGAAAAGGTGGAGACAGATTTTCTAAATCTCACAATGAAAAACCTAAATTGTCAGCAATATGTTACCGACTTCAACTCCCTATCTAGACTGGTACCCTACTTAATTACCCCGGAACCAAAACGCATTGCGCGTTTCATCGGTGGTTTAGCACCAGAAATAAAAGGGGATGTTAAGGCTTCAAGGCCAATCAACTACAGATCGGCTGTAGATCTATCCTTGTCTCTCACTCAAGATGTAGTGAGACAAAAGTCGTTCATGAAGGAAACTAATGACAAAAGACAAAGGGAGGAGAATAACTCTCAGAATTCTAAGAAGAGCAAATCCAAGCTCAACAACAACCAACAGGATTCCAACAAAAAGCCTACATGCAAAACCTGTAAAAGAAGACATTGGGGGCAGTGTCGATTAAGCCAAAAGATAAAGCAATGTGGCATCTGTAAAAGAACTGGCCACCAGTCCCACGAATGTAGGGACATGAAGGATGCAAACTGTTTCAGCTGTGGTGAAAAGGGGCACATCAGTACTAATTGCCCTAAGGCTGCCAAGAAAGGAGCAGCTAGGTCTGGAAAGGATAAGAAAGGAACCGCCTAGACTACCGGTTGAATACCTGAGACAGTGCACATCGATAATAGCAATAGGTACGTCCTATACCATTTAGCATTGATAATGACTGCCCAGTATTTTTGCATTGATGCAAGGGATAATAAATCTTTAGCAAACCATAAGCTTAGCAAACTCTGGATTACATTCATAAGGACTTCATATATTAAATATGAGGTATAATTTACCAATGGAATCTTTAATGACCTCTCTCCCATCCTCGGAGATAATCCTTTCATAAGAATCTGGAGTACTCTTCCCCAGAAGGAGTACGACAATATATACTAATTATTTTATTTTATTATTTTTTCCTCATTGTTTTCTATCGTCTGCGAATGCCAAACCATGTTTGATAAGAGTACCATATGAGGATTTGCGTATCCTAGTGTGTCCCATAGATTGCTTCCATGCCTGATCAGTATGGAGGTTTAATGCATGGGATCCCCGAAGATATTCCAATGGTCATATTGTACTAAAGTCGACTAGTAGTATTCAAAGGAGATATCCAATATAAAAATGTCCTTATAAGTATCTCTACTTAGGGCATCCTTGTAATGGTAAAGGGAATATGTCACTTATCTGACACCGAAAGCGATAGATGAGCCAAAGCCTGAGAATGCAGAAATCTCTGACACCTCTATGTGTCATAAATAGCTTCTTTATAAGAATTACCATGTTTACCTTCTGAGAGGCAAGAGGATGTTAGGACAAACATCCCGCTTAGGGCTGCAGTTATTGTAAGAATCTTATATCTGTTATTACAAACGAAATAGGAAGAGCTAAGAGCCAAATAAATAAGTTTTGGATAAGGTTTTGTAAAGCCAAAATTCAAGGTTCTAAGAACTCCGATTTTAGTAAATAAGAAAGACGGTTCATCTTGCTTATGCATTGATTACCGCAACCCTATTTAGGCAATAACTAGAAATCCCCAAATTGCTGCCAGGATCGTCGATTTATTCGACTAGCTGTAAGGAACAACTATTCTTTGAGATTAGTCAAGCAGTGATTGGAATAACCATATCGCCTTAAGATAAGCTTTTCGGTAATAATTGTTGTATAAGTATCAACGCTGCTCCTTTGGGAGACCTTGTATAGATAAGATGTTAAACATCTATTGCTAGACAGAAAATTGGTGAGTCCAATTATCGGGATCTAAAAGTTGCCTTGGAAACAACGAATAAGATCGAACAAATCCATAACCATCTATAAGTTGCCAGTATTCGGCAGAGAATCAAGGATTCATGGAAATAGCAAACCTTCTAGGTTCTTGCTAAGAAATAAGGTTCAACAAAAGATATCACCCTGGAAAGGTGTGCCAAGCTGTTAATTGTCAGGCTAGTAAGCTCTGAATATATGAAATCATTCGAGGTAATCGAATATATCAAGATCAAATAACTTATGAGCTAAAACCTATTTAAGGAGCTTGATGGAGCTCGCGATGTATTACACCCTAAGGATTTAAGGATATGTTCCGCCAATAAGTCAAGGAGCATTATCACATAACGGTTGGCAGACGGACGGACAGAGTAAGCGTACCATCCAAACATTGGAAGACATGCTTCGAGCATGTGTGATTAATTTAGGTGGCAGTTGGGAAAACCGCCTACCCTTGACAGAATTCTCCTATAAAAATAGCTACCATACTAGTATTAGGGCCGCGCCTTTGGAGGCCTTATACGGTAGGAAGTGTAGATCGCCCATTTGTTGGGCAGAAGTTGGAGATGTCCAATTGTCAGGACCAGATATCGTCTTTGAGACGACGGACAAGATCGTGCAGATTCGCGATCGTTTGAAAGCTGCCAGGGATAGGCAGAAAAGTTATGCGGATCCTAAGCGCAAGGATTTTCACTTCGATGTGGGTGAAAAAGTGTTGCTTAAGGTATCACCTTGGAAAGGTGTAATGCGATTTGGAAAGAAAGGCAAGCTAAGCCCGAGATACATAGGACCTTTCGAGATAATCGAACGTGTCGGAGCAGTCGCTTATAAGTTAAACTTGCCTGAAGAACTTAGCGCTATACATAATGTGTTCCGCATCTGTAATTTGAAGAAGTGTTTCGCTGACGAATCACTGGTTATACCGCATACAGATATACACATAGATGAGAGCTTGAAGTTGGTGGAAAAACCTTTGTCGATTGAGGATCGACAGGTAAAGAAGCTTCGAAGGAAGCACGTGCCTATTGTTAAGGTCAAATGGGATGCCCGTAGAGGACCCGAATACACGTGGGAAGTGGAATCCACGATGAAAGAAAAATATCCCCATTTGTTTGAATAAATCTCGGGGTCGAGATTTCTTTTAAGGGGGTGAGGATGTAACACCTCGAAAAAATTTCGTCCAATAATGTCTTGACACGTGTCATAAGGTTCCGTTATGTGAAAACATACTTTAGAGGGACTAAAAGTGACAAACAGTGAAAACTATGGAACGTAAGGGTCCAAAGTGTCAACAATGGATAAATAGACTCTATGATAACCCTACACAATGTTTATAACCTTAAACGGATGGTTCATGGATCATACGACGCGGAAATTGCACAAAAGTGAAGTATTTCAAACTATAGGGGCCAAAAGTGTCAACATGTTTAATTTATACCTCTGAGTGAACTTTTGGCAGACCCGAAGCTTTGTATAGCTAAAATATACTCACTAGAATATGTGGTAAAAATTTCATGAAGTTTCGTCAACGTATGAGAAAGTTATGGCCAAAACCGTACTTAAGGGACTAAAAGCGTCAACGTCGAATTTCAGGGCTTTTCGGTTGAGCGCAAAGTTATCCGAGGACATTACCATGTTGGTAAAAGTCCTAAGGTTCTTAAAAACCAAGTTTGGGGGTTTACGGGTCGAGAAAAGTAGCCGAAACATCGCGTACAAGTTCAGGGGTCAAAGCTGTCAATACATGAAACTTGTTTTGCTGAACCAGGGTCAGGCGACCTGCCTGGGAAAGCCCAAGCGGGCCGCGTGGGTTGCCCAGCGAGCAGAAATTCGAAAATGGTTGATTTGGGTCCAATTTCAAGTGCCATACAACTCATTTGCACCTCCAATTGAACCAATAACATTCCTTGCATGGCTACTACAACAGTAACCTCGAATTTATGGCTTTAAATCAAATTTGATCAATGTTCTTGGCACTTGCATTTGTAAACAAAAGCTCTCTCTATCAAGAACTTTCAAGGCAGGCTTTCTGGAGTTAATCTGATCATCAAGGACGAATTCTAGTGCTCACTAAACATCTTTAGGACCTTTGTAAGCTTTCAATTCGTTCTCTAATCCGTTATTACTTTGATTATTGATAAAAGTCAAACTGGGTGTTCATAACCTTTGACTTTCTGATTAAACGGATTTCTTTCAGTCATTTCTCGAATTGAAACTTGTTATAGATTGGTAGTTATGTGGGAAACAAACCCTCTAAAGGGTACTCTCTGATTCCCACTACATGCATGCTAAATGTCGAGTCAAACCTATTTCTAAAAAGTCAACAGAAGCGATCTTTGTGAAAAATGACATGAATAATGATATAGATGACATGCAATCTGATTGATCATCATAAATAACTTGTAATACATATAAGAATGTGTTTTAATCATCATCAACTCGACAATCTATAGTATAGCCACGAATCGGAACCGAAAGTCTTGTAAAACGATTATTTCGTAGACTATCGATTCGGATTCATACATGCATGTTCGAGATCTGTATTGGAAAGCATTTTTGACCATTTTTATTTTGGTTAAACTTTCTGGAATTTTCATTGATTAAGTCTATGCTTAGCCTATTCGAATGCATGTTTCCGATTTATGCATAAAGTTGACTACCTTGCCCTTTTTGATATAAAACGTGATTTTTGGAAAAGTGAAAGAGTAGAAATCTTTATTTTTATTATATAAACTTGCACCGAAAGTTTCGGATCAGTTGATGGTCCAGATTGTGAGTTATGGCCATTAGCGTAAAACTATATTATAAATTTACATAAACGGTCCTTTTCGCGTAGAACCCGTTTCTGGCCACGTTTTGATACGAAACTCTTTACCAACAGAAGTAATATAATATTCTGGGAATTTTGATGATTTTTAATTAATTTTTGGCTGAACGGATCCTAGATCGCCTAGTCATTTCGGCTTATGTCGGTTTTGACCGTTTTAGCCATAAAATGAGTTTTACACATCCTTTTGACCCGAAACCTTTCTCTACTGATTTTATATGATGAATAAATTATTTTAAGTATTCTGGAAATATAAAAATCTCAGATTTAATTTGAAAACCCGAAAACGCCCTTAGATCGCATATTTAGCGTTTTAAGCGCATAGTAAGCGTTATACTTGTTTTAAACATGTAAGACTTATACCTACTGATGTAATTAGCCTATTTTCATATAATAACAGTAAGTATAAGTATATGAACTCAGACTTCCAGTTTTGGCATTTTTAGCCCTTGTGAAATTACTAAAATACCCCTACGGTGCATAGTTTGGTTTTAAATGGTAAATTTGATATATGGGTCATACCCTACTGATATAATATGTTATATTAAGTATATTTACTGTATGAACCAGACCCGAAACTCAGATTTCTAACTTTACTCTTTTATTATCTTTTAATTGACCAAAATGCCCTTTTAAGGCGTAAATTGGGTTTAAAATTATTCCGGGCAATATAGGACATAACTTACTGATATTATATCATAATTAAAGCATATTATATCAGGGAACTTGCATTTGAATCATTTGACTACCCGTATCGCCCTTTTTGCGTTCGGTTCGGTTACGTAACTAGTTTGCGTAGATTGACCGAAACGGGTCAAACGTTATCATTTTTGTCTCAAAATCCAGAATGTATTTAGTATACCCATATTATACAAGTATTCAAACTTGTCGGGTCTAAATCACGTTCTATCCGGTCTTCGCTTAATCATGCGCTTGAACCGTATATTTCCTTAAAACTAACCGGTCTAAGCTTAGGCTTAAATTAAAGACCCGTTAGTATTCTAATTGGTTATTTATACCATCGTTCCAGACTAGAGCCTTCCGGTAAATTGTACCTACGCTTACTTAAGTGAATACGGCTGAGTTATTATAATTCTTGCTATTTAAGACAGGAGCTAGCTCAGGTAAATACTCTTAACTTATTTTCCCTATTACGGGCTTGGGATACGGTAATATAGATACCGCATGGTCAGGTATGGGATTCGAAGACCAATGTGTCGGGAAATTCAAATAACCTGTTTTAATTCGTATTGCTTGACTGAAACATTGGGGGTTAATGCGACCGTGTCCTGGATATCCTTGACTCATTAAATTGCAATGGCCACGACCTAAGCACGGGGTGTAGGCATACACCTGACAGATGCTTTATGCTTATTACTTGATTATACCCAATATGGGATTCCCAATAAGGGAATAGTGGTGTGTCGGTTAATCTTGAACCGGCATAGGACCGGGCCCCGTATGTAGAGCAAGTTATGTAAAACTGATAACATGAGATATAGTTTGTCCCAAGTATAAAAGATTAATATTGCCTTGTGCATCTTAATCAAGTGTCAAAATAGTTTTGTGCCTTGTGCGCCTAAACCAATTTTCATAAACTCTTTTCAAATGAGTCAGTTGAGTGTATTTACCAGTGAAAACTGACGTATTTTCCAAAGTCTAAGTGACAGGTACAAGTACGTAATAGGCTGGAAGCTGCTCAGGGCGTTAGTAAGGAATCTTGCAAGTTCTAGGCGTCTAAAGTCTGTTGAACATTTATCTTATTTTATTTGATCCGCCTGTGGATCCGTTTCAACTACTTGTGATATTAAATATTACGTTTATGTAAAGTTGAAATGAATCTATTTCTGCTTCCGCTGTGCACTTATATATTGTGTTGTTTGACTATGATGTTATCAACTACGTCACGTTACCCCCACCGGGCCCACCGGTGACACGTGGAAATTCGGGGTGTGACACCCATCATCAAGATACCAAGCATGAAGGAGAAGTTTGCATTTGTCTCTAATCTGATGCACAAGGGGGTGCAAAACAAGAGCGAAAAGAAGTGGTCCCAATGGGTCCCCTTGCTGAACTCCCGTGGTAGACCAAATATGCCAATCTCCAAGATACAATCTTGCTGGCTGCCCATATAGAAATTCCACCCACAAAGAAATAGAAGGGCACCTCATCCTGACCTCACGAAGTAAGGCTGATCTATCCACCTGGTTAAAAGCATTAGAAAAAGAGTTAAATGTCATTTTAGTCCTTGTGGTTTGAGTCATTTTGCCAGTTTAGTCTAAAGGTTTTATTTTTAACCTATGGGTCCAAAAAGGTTTCACAGTTGCCATTTTAGTCCACTGGGTTAACTTCATCCACTTTTTCTGTTAACGAGAAGGCCAATTTGGTCATTTTGTATGTAATTCTGTTAACTAAAAGGGCAATTCAGCCATATAAAATGACCGAATTGGCCTTCTCAACAGAAAAAATGGATGAAGTTAACCCAGTGGACTAAAATGGCAACTGTGAAACCTTTTTGGACCCACAGGTTAAAAATGAAACCTTTGGACTAAAATGGCAAAAGTGCCCAAACCACAGGGACCAAAATGGCAGTTTACTCTTAGAAAAATCTACCGTAAGCATTGCAAGAGACCCATCAGTGTGACGTTCACTTAGAACCCTATTGACGTTGTGTAAAATGGCCTCAGCGCCACCCGACACGCCGACTCCAAACTGAAAATCATTAAGGTACTTGGTCATTTCTTTACCAACACCCTTCATAGCAACCTTAGAAACCAAACGCCTCCATATAGTACCCACTGCAATAGGCCTAATCCCATTGTCAGGTTTTAAAAGCGGTGTAAGGGGAGCAGACGCGACAAACTCTGCCAAACACGATGGGCATTTCCCCCTAGCCATAAGTTGACTACCGTCGTGATAGCGCATAAGAGATCAGTGGCAATAGCAGACCCCTCCCCACAAAAAGCATCCAAAATGTGTTGTGCCCTCAAGCCATCCCTCCCACATGAGGTTCCTTTTGGAAACAATTTAATGCAGCAAAGAACACTATCCACCTCTGCTACAAGGGGAGGCTCAGAATATATAGTACCTGGCATAGATGGAGGTTCTCTGTACGGGTGTTTAGCCTCTAAAGCCTGTATGGTATTATCATTGTACGAAGCAACACCGGATGAACATAACACCTTCACTGCAGCTGTAAAGTGACCATCAGCAACCTTTCGAAGACACTGCCTAACATTGGTATTACTAACAGAACCCTCCTCGGGATTATCAACACCTCTTTGACCTAGAGACCCCACCGTAGGACTATCAAATATATTTATTTTCTTGTTTTTTTTTTTCATAATTCAGGTTACTCAAACAACTTAAATTTAAAACTTGTGATTCAACTTAGTTTTTCGAATTCGAATTCAAGTTTAAAATATTTAAATTCGAATAACGTAAAACCAATCCAGTGAGCACTTTTATTGTCACCAGATACCGGTCATTGTCACAACCTTCGCCACCAACCCACAATTACCACCCCGCCTCTTCAACCCACCGATATCGCCCCCATGGTAATCTTGTGGAAGAATGGAATATCATGAGATTCTTCTCAATTGCCATGTTAAAGATTAACCAAGTGTTAAATTACTAAATGGTGAATATAGTATTGCGCACATATAATAAATGAAAAGATTACCCAACCAAAAGTAGTGGAAGAATGGAGAATATCATTTCTTCCCAATTGCTATGTGATACCAAGTCATTGTGCTCAAAATCATCATGTTGAATCTAACTATTTGGAGTGGGTGAGTTTTATGATTTTTTTTAACGGCCAACAGAATCAATTTTGAGCACTCTCGCGGTACTCACTGGACCAAACGGAGTACTTCGAGAGTATCCGAGAGTAACCCAAGTCCACCACCAATTCCGGGGAAAACCCGGTAACCCACCTGCTCATAGGCACGACGGTGAAATTACCGGTAAAACCCGTTTGGCTCAAGGATCGAACCCAGGTTTCCCTGGGTCTCCTATCATTGTCCACCAATGCCTTACTCTGCACTAAGTGGGAGTTGAACTCGCATCTCTCAAGTTTCATGATTTATTATTTTTCTAAGAAAATAAAATGAAAACATCAACCGTTCAAGATACTCGTTAGGACAAATTCATACATACAAAGAGAAGCGGATCAAATCATTCTAGTATGTTTCCACACTAGTGTCATATGTTTTGTGTTTTCTAGTTATTAGTATTCTAATTTATAAAAGATCTATTTTCAGAAAGAACTGAATATAATTTATTGAGATTAACACAAAACAAGGTATATATAGGCTTATATATATTGTGTTGTTCCTTTTTGTAGTATGTTACTATACCTTACATTTTTTTATGAATTTTGAACTAAACTCTCAGACTACACATATATACAAGTCAATTAATTAGTATAACATTCCAAATATATATATAGGGGAAAGTTCTTTTGAGAAGGAATTTAATGTGAGAATAAAAAAAAGAAATGACATATTAGTAAAATATTAATTCATTTATAACTCATATCATTCGTTTTTTCTCTTTAATTAATTAGTCAACTAATCATTAATATTATCCTACATATAATCTACAAAACCTATACATATCAAAATTTTCCTACATATAACCTACACATTATAGAATTTTATCCCTGCATAGTCGAAATTTATCCTATACACCTCGAAATATATCCTACACAACTAGTAGTTTATTCTACACTTTAAATTAACCTATTTTTCAATTGAAAAAAGTATATATATTTTGAAAAGGTATTACAAATTTAATTTAGTTAGTTATTAAAGGGGAAAAATACAAATTAATGATTTATGTAACTTTACCAATATACCCTTATATTAAAATTAAATGCAAATATTAAATGAAGTAAAATGAAGCATTCTTGTTGGTTGAAACTTCTTCTTTTTTCTTCTTACAAAAAAATTCTTCTTATCTGAACTCTCCACTATATATATATATATATATATATATATATATATATATATATATATATATATATATAGGGGAAGGTTCAAATGAAAACCACTAGTTATTGTGAAAACTCGAAAACTAATTAAAAAAAGCCAAAAAAACATACAAAAATTTTTTTTTTTTTTTTTTTTTTTGCAAATCAAATTTCGCAGGTTTTTTTATATAAACAAAAAAAATTTTCAAAAAAAAAAAATTTGTGTAGTGCACATGTGTAATATTGCACATGTGTACTACACATGTGTATTATTACACATGTGTACTACACATGTGTATTATTACACATGTGTACTACAAATTTTTTTTTTTGAAAAAAAGTTTTTTTTATATATAAAAACCGGCGATTTTTATAAAAGAAATTGAAAAAAAAAATTGTGTGCTTTTTAGGCTTTTTTTAGTTAGTTTTCGAGTTTTCACAATAAAAGTGGTTTTCATTTGAACCATCCCCTATATATATATAGAGGAAGGTTCTATGCAGAACACAAAATATTGCGAGAACACGCAAAACACAATGAATCACTTGTTTTTTTCAATCCTAAAAACCTAAAAAGTAAATGAAAATGTTGCAAATGTATGATTTATAGTTTCTTACACTAGAATTCAAAAAAAAAATATGGAAAATTTTCACTTTTTGTATAACCTACACATATGTAGGTTATGTGTAGGTTAAATTACCAACATATATGTAAGCTACGTGTAGGTAAAAAATATGTTTTTTTTATGTATATACAATATACATATGAATGTAAGAAGCATAAAATTTAAAAAAAAAATTATGAAACCTAAACCCAAAATTTAGTGTTTTAGAGTTGTTCTTTTCGTTCTCGCAATAGTTAGTGTTCTGTAATGATCCTCATCCTATATATATATATATATATATATATATATATATAGGTAGAGGATCCTGTAAAAAGTGCTCAAAGTGTGAGAAGTGTATTATAACACTATATATAATACTATATAACACCATATAAACACCGTATAATAATGTGTAACACCGTATAATACCATATAACACTATGTAACACTATATAACATTATATAACAAATATAACACTATAGTTTGTCTGATATCATGTCTATGATAGATGCATAGTGTTATATTTGTTATATAATGTTACATAGTGTTACATAGTGTTATATGGTATTATATGGTGTTACATATTGTTATACGGTGTTTATATGGTGTTATATAATATTATATACAGTGTTGTAATACACTTCTCACACTTTAGGCCCTTTTTACACTATCCTTACCCTATATATATATATATATAGGGTAAGGATATATATATATATATATATATATATATATATATATATATATATATATAATAGTTTTAAAACTATGTAAAAACGAATAAGAATAAAATGGGTCGAATAATTATATTAAAAGTCTATTAATAAAACTAGTTAATAGTGGTATAATAATAAATTTAAACAAATCTATAACTCTTATATGATTAAAAAAATTCACTATATGATCAAAACTTAAATGGGTCACTTTCCTCTCACTTAGCTTTAGGTTAAGCCGTTAAGGATGGCAAATAAATTTAAATTCAACGAATAAACTCTGAAGTTATTTGGTCATAGAATTCAGGGCCGGATCTAGAATCAAATAGGGGTTCCTAGGAACCTGTTCGTTTGTAATTTATAGTGTAAAAGCATATAAAAAATTCTGAAGAAACCCCTTATTATTTTGTAGAGAACCCGTAACTAAATTTGTTTAGTGGCGTACTTGTAATGCTTGTGGTACATAAGGTTGAGGTTCCAAGTTAAATTCTTGTAAGCGCAGTTTATTTTTTTCCCTTTATTGCGTTTTTTAATCCCTTTTCACCTGAAAAACGAATTTAGGTATTAAGTTTTATGCACTTTACAGCCCTAATGCACCAGCCCTGGCCTTCTCTCACTCTCTTGAGGTTTGTTTGTACTCTTTAAATTGTATATTTTAAGTTTTAATTTGTTTATTTTAAGATTCATAAGTTAGATTTATCTTTATGGGCATATATAAATATATAACACCGATACTTGCAAATAACTGATGTTATTATTGGCTTTCATTATTGTCAGAATGAATATTTAAATGGTGTTCAGTTTGAACTCAATTTTCTTGTGTCTTTTAGTTTGAAATGAGTTATGATATGAAATACAAATTGTATTGAAAATACTTTTAAGGTAGACAGTCAATCTTTTAGAGTCGAGCTCAAATTGATCTTGAGTTCTCATTGTGTCGGGCTGAAGCCTTGAAGGCACATAATGCAGTCAAGCTGACATCAAGCTTAGCTAAAAGTACTTGAGTCCTATAAAGCTCGAGCTCGTCTCGAATCGTTTGTGGAACCTTTGCTAGTTTAATTTGCTTTTGTGTTCTTTAATTTTCTTTTGTATTCTATGAAGAATTACTACCCAAATTACCTCTCTACTTGAGCATTGAATCATTCAAATGATCTAATTCGTGGGTCAACTCTTCCTAACCAATTGATCTATATATCACATATGATACGCGTCCGAAATTTATAAATACATTTTGATGAAAATGAATGAAGGTTATGTTTAATCTAGAAGATGTTCAGTACAAATTAAACTTATGATGAACCACATTATAACAAACACTTATGGCTCTCGATCTCAAGTGAAAATCCTTAACAAAACAAAGGTTACAAAACCATTAATATCAGTCAGAACATGATCCAGGAACCAATGTTGCTATGGCAATTCAAATTGGTCCGAGCCATAAGTTTTCGTGTCTTACCATTTCAAACCACAAAGTGAGTTATTTTCTCTTGTGCCAAAATGTTTAATGATCTATAAAGATGCATCTCACTTGACAAGTATCATGTGTAGACGAAGCAAAGAACTGTAGGTTTGAACCTCGTAGGGAACAATTGTATGTATGTTTTTTTATTCATAGAGACCATCTTATTTATATTACGTGTTTTCATTATTTTATCGAATTTTTATTATCTGATAAACCTTACCCGACCCGAACTGTCGAATCGACTCGGACTTTTTAATGTTCGGACATACAAAATTGAAACATTTAACAAAGTGAACCCATTGGAAAAAATTCCTGAATCCGTCACTGATAGGATTAGTTTTAATTTACAAGTATGATAACAGATGATACCAACCATTTTTCAAGAAAGATACATGCATGTTTATCCAAACCGTATATATATATATATATATATATATATATATATATATATAGGATTAGGTTCAAACGTGAACAATTTCTCCAGCGTGAACTGCGTGAACTGATCTTGGCCCTTGATTTTTTTGATCTTGAGATTTTAAGTTAATGGCATGATGGTAATTATTTGGTTATTTGTTACTAATTAATTAAGGGAACAAGGGTATTTGTGTAATTTCCATATTAATTTGATTGCATAAATCACGTTTATATCTTTCTCTCTTCACATTTAGGTTTCAAATCCCACACATATCTTTCTCTCTTCAATTATTCTCGTTTGCCCATTCACGCAGTTTCCTTCTTCATCCCTCTTTCAAACCCTTGTTGCAGAGAAGAAGGTATTAAACCCTCTGTGCAATTAATTTCACATTTTCGCGTTTATTCTCCGTAAGTTATCGTCAGAAACCTAAACCTAGGGCTAATCGAGCTTGTTATTACGACTTTTCGGTTAGTTTGTGAAATTTGCGTTTGATTATGTGTTGTTGGTTGTTTAATTGGTTAATTGTGTTGGTGAATGTGTGTGATTTGAAGTTTTGGTGATTGTGTTTAGATCTGGTTAAGATTGGGGGTTTTCGGTCCGTACGATTGGTTGATTTTGATGTTTTTGTGCTGGTTTGAAGTTGAAGCTGTTTGTTATGATGTTTGAATGAAGATTTTGTTTTTGAATTTTTAGGTTTTAGGTTTTATCAGTGGATATGTGGAAATTAGGCTTTGTAGGTTTTGGAAAGTGTGTTTGATTAAAGCAGTAGCTTATAATATGAATGTTTGTGTATGATTCATCGACATTAATTCGTGTTTCTGGTTTGTTAAATGTGAATTAATGAGAATGCAATTGTTATTTCAATGATTAACGATCTAAGACGCTTTGTTTTGGACCGAGTATTGATGATCGGTTTTTGTTTTGTTGTGCTATTCTGAACTTGAAGCGATTTGTGATGCTGTGAGACTCCTTTGTTTGTTGGTTTGAATGAAAGTTTTTTTTGGTTTTGGGGTTTTATCAGTGAATACGTGTAAGCAATTTTTGTATTGCTTGAAAGGTTTAGGGAAATAAGCCTTCGTTGCACTGATGCGTAATACGTTGCTTTTTTTTCTTTTAGATTCAGTTTGTTTTACGGAATTAGGGTTTTGTTGACATTCGAATCGATAGGAATGTGTTTAATTTGTATTAGTTTGAAAATGATATCAGAAAGTTGTTTAGCTTTTTTTTGGAGTTCATTTTTTTTTTTTTGCTCTGTTTGTAATGCGATGTACACTTGTGTATTCTGATTTTGTTCTGTTTTTTATGCAATGTACACATGTGTATAGCGTCTGTTTTTGTGATGTCCCAGTTTTTTTGTTCAATTTTTTTTTATTTTGCTCTGTTTTAACGCGTTGTACACATGTGTATTCTGATTTTTCTCTGTTTTAATGCGATGTACACATGTGTATTCTGATTTTTGCTCTGATTTTAATGCGATGTACACATGTGTAGCGTATGTTTTTGTGATATCTCATATTTTTTTGTGTATTGAATATGTAAAGTAGTTGATGTACACTTGTGAATTATGCAAAGTACTAATTGCTGAGTTTTTTGTGTTATTATAGGAGATGTCGTAAACGAGAAAAGTGGAGATGAAAGGTCGATAAGGATGACTCACGTATGAGGTCGATAAGGATGATTCACGTATGTTTGTTTGCTTGGTCGATAAGGATGATTCAGCATACAACGTGGCGAATAGTTGTAAAAGACTATGTCTTTTTTATTTTTCCGATTATGTTGCGTTTATTGTTTTCACGAATCTGCAACTTGTAATTGTATGTTTTTTTTTTTTGTTTGGAAAACATTATGTAACTTGTTATTTGCTTAATATAAAATAGTTTTACAGGTTTTGTTTGTTTATATGTATGTATTATGTAGCTAATTACACATATGTACCATGCTGAGTACACATGTGTACTGGTCAATTCATATCCAAGTACACATGTGTATACCGTTGAAATATGAAGGTTACGTGAATCTTAAAAATCATAATCCGAATTCTGGTGGTGAAATCTAAAAAATAAAAATGAAATAAAAGATAATATGGATAATGAATTTAAAATAGGAAAGATGTAACTTAATTCAATTATTAAAATAATGATTTAAATCTAATTTTTATATAATTACAATCATGCCCTTAACAACTAAAAAGAAAATCAATGGTCCAGATTAGTTCACGCAGTTCACGCATGGGATTAGGTTCACGCTGGAACCCTACCCTATATATATATATATATATATATATATATATATATATATATATATATATAGAGAGAGAGAGAGAGAGAGTAGGAGTTGGGTAGAAATTGTGTTTTTTAAGAAAGTCTAGGAAGCAATAAGAACGCGACATGTGGCATTGAAGGATTTTAAGTAAAAGGGCAATTGTGAAATTTGAATATTATTTTAATTATGGATTATTTAATTAGGATAACTAACTAACCAGAAAATTATGGAAACTAAATATCCCATTTAATTCAAATTGACATATTCAATTTAAATCATACAATCCGTACAACATATTCACAGGAATTCGTAAAAAAGGATTAAACATTGCTGGAGGATTCTTGACATTGTGTTTTAACAGCAAGCATATTTCTTGACGTTGTGTTTTAACAGCAAGCAGATTTGCTGGAGGATTCTTGATATTGTGTTTTAACAGAAAGCAGATTTTTTGACATTGTGTTTTAACAGCAAGCAAATTTCTTGACGCTGTGTTTTAACAACAAGCAGATTGCTGGACATTGTGTTTTAACAGCAAGCAGATTTCTTGACGCTGTGTTTTAACAGCAAGCAGATTTCTTGACGCTGAATTTTAACAGCAAGCAGATTGATGGAGGATTCTTGACATTGTGTTTTAACAGCAAGCAGATTTCTTGACATTGTGTTTTAACAGCAAGCAGATTTCCTTGACGCTGTGTTTTAACAACAAGCAGATTGCTGGACATTGTGTTTTAACAGCAAGCAGATTTCTTGACGCTGTGTTTTAACAGCAAGCAGATTTCTTGACATTGCGTTTTAACAGCAAGCAGATTGCTAGACACATTGTTAGTTTCTTCGTCTTCAACACAACCCAGTGTCTTCGTCTTCAACACACTGTCATCATTAACATTAAAATGGTAAAACACATAAACATTAAAACACACCAACATAAACACACCGTAAAACACATTTACCTTAAACACAGCTACAAGTCATTATAATTGTAAAACACACCCATATAAAATCTATTGTCAAACACACAATTCATATTTCCATATAACACACTGGTATCAACAGCCAGCAATGATCGATTACAATAAACACAATTTTGAAACCCTAGTTTTGAAAAATACATAAAAAACGCACCTATGATCGACGACGACTGATTGGAACGTTTTTTTGGAACACATCGGAATATCAATCTTCTTCGTTGGTTCAATAATCTTGAATCTCTTGCCTCAAAATTACACGAAAAAGAACACGCAGATGATAAAAATTTGAGTTCTAGAACACAATCAACAAGTTAAATAGCAACTAACGCTTGTATTTTTTTTCGAATTTGTTATCTTTATCCATGAAACTAGCGAATTTTGGTATGGATTAGGGTTTTAGGAAGTGGGTGTTTTAGAGAGAGAGAAAATCGCGTGAATGTAGGACGTGGGTTAATGTTTGACGGTTTGTTAATTGATTTAAAACACGTTGAATGACCAAAATACCCCCAATCTATTAAATCAATTAATCATTATCACACACATATTACCAAAATGCCACTAAGATGATATCAACCATTAAACACACCCATCGGATAGCCCAGATCGCTTCCTAGACTTTCTAGGAAAAACACACTTTCCGCAGGATCCCCACTTTGTGTGTGTGTATATATATATATATATATATATATATATTGTCCTTAGTAATAGAACAAAGAGTAAATTGTCATTTTAGTTGCTGAGCTTTGACTAAAATTGCTACTTTAGTTCAAATAGTTTTTTTCTTGCCATTTTAGTCCAAATAGTTTTGTTTTCTGTCATTTTAGTCCCTGACTTATGTCATTTTTTGTCATTTTCATCGACCACCACCACCTCCCACCGCCTACCCCATCACAACCTTCTATCATCGCCACCACCTGTCTGCACCGTCACCATCCACCCACCCACCCCACCACCATCACCACCCCTACCGTCCACTTTTTCACGACCCACGTCATCAACCAACACCGCCACCATCATCGTAAAACCAACAACCACCGCCATCATCTTCACTGTAAACCGGCACAACACTATCCCCATACCATCACACCTGCAAAAAAAAAAAGAAAAAAAGAAAATGTGGTTTGACCAAAATTCACCTAAGTTAACTAAATTTTTTGAATGGAGTTAGTGGGTTGGATGAAAAAGGCAAAGAATGGCAAAAGTCAGGGACTAAAAATGACAGAAAACAAAACTATTTGGACTAAAATGGCAAAAAAAAACTATTTGGACTAAAGTGGCAATTTTGATCAAATCTCAGGGACTAAAATGACAATTTACTCTAGAATAAACTACTAAATTCGTTAACTTTAGGGTTTTATATTTATATTTCTTGAATATTAAAATTATATAAAAAATAAAATATTAAGAAAATGGAATTTCGACAGGTAATTTTTAACAAACTAACGGGTATACCCTATATCGATTGGTAATTACCAAACACGTATCGAACTAGGTATGAGATACAATTTACAATCGAGTAGATGATTGGGATTACAATACTCGTTCCAAACATGTTTCATTGCCATCATCCGGTTAAGCATGGACCAGGGGCGGACATACATATAGCCCAAGGTGGGCGGGCGCATCCCCGGAAAAAAATTAGTGTTATTTTCCGTTGAAAATCCCGTCTGCACCCTTTGGATTTTTTCGTCCGCACCCCTTGAATTTTTTTATCCGCGCCCCTTGGAATTTTTCGTCCACACACCTTAGGTAAAAAATGTTTTCGATTTATATTTTAAATTTTTTTAGTAAACTCTAATTAAAAAACTACCTAAATTATATAAACTTATACTACCCAACTTAACCCAAATACCCAATACCTTAACCCACTATTTCATTAAACATAATTAGCCCACTAATTACTAGCCCATTAACCAAACTCAACCTAAGTTCAAACTATAATAATTAAAATAAGCCCAATAGTCCCTTAGAATTCATCCCGCCCTCCCTCTCTTGGGTCGTCTCCTACCAGCGATCATCGACCACAACAGCAACCACAACAGCACGTCATTAGCAGCCGCGAACCACCGCCGTCCGAAACCAAAGGGTAACAAAATTCTTAAATAGGTTTGAAATTTCATGTGTTTTGACGTTGTTTATGGTTGTTTAGATGATTTTTAGGGTGATTATGTTGTTTAGATGATTTTTAGGGTGATTACACACGATTTCTAAAGTTGAAAATTAAAATTGAAACATTATTTTATGGAGCGATGAACTTATGCAACAATTTTTTTGTGATAGGAACCATGAGTAGGGACGTTATGGCGCAATTTCTTTTGTTTTACATGACCCGACCCGAACCTACCCGATACGAACTGATTTTTTTATTTATATACCTAGGGGTTTCGCACCCCTATAGAAAAATTCCTAGATCCGCCACTGACATGTACTACAACATACTTTAGTGCCCATTTGCAAACAAATTTGTTCAAGATAGTTTGCTTCGTAAAATTTTCAAGTTGGGTTCAAATTCAAGGTAGTAACTCGAATTGACTTTCAATCTTGATTGTTGTTGTATGTGTTGGTAGTATAATACTTGTATAAATTCATTTTTTGTTAATTTATTATTTAATATCTATATAATATACATAATACATCATTTAAATTCAATAAAGCGAGTCAGGTCATCAAGTCACAAGTTAGCTCAAATTTAATAGGAGTAATAGATGAGGTTAGCTTCTAACTCAGATTAAAGATTATGAGTCATGTTGATCCAACTCATATTATCATGAGTTTAATCCAAATTAATAGGCGATAGTGTGAACTATATTTGAACATCCATAGTTACAAGAAAATCTAGGGTATAATAGCTAAAACAAAGGCAATTTAGATTCTATTAATTCAAATTATGGCTGATAATGACACCTTATATTTTCACTTTTGTTGCAAAGGTCAATCACACTTTAATGGAATTTTAACTTTATATGCACCTTAATTCCATTTGTGTTTTCTCAAAACAATTTACAATGTTCCAGATTATTTTACATCAAACAATTGTTTATTATGCGCAGATGGTTACTTTTTCATTAAAGCGAGATTGTTATTGATGACAAAAGTGAAAGTTACCGGTGTCATTGATCAAATACACAATATAAATTATTATCGTCAAATAATCCATATTTTAAGGATTAAATTATTAAAATCCAATATTCTTAGGTGTTGTTTGTTTTTAAGAGATAAAATATTTGCAGTCTGCGGACCACATCTGCAGACATCTGTAGAAGAAGAGGTGAATCAAACCAATGCAGGCTGCAAGAAGAAGGCCGTTTGTTTTTTTAACGTATGTATACTTCTAAAATAAACTGGTGGTGGTGTACGGTGGTGTTGGACGATGGTGGTGGACGGTGGTGGTAGGTGGTGGACGTGGACGGTGGTGGTTGGTGGTGGACGGTGGTGCTAGGTGGTGGACGTGGACAGTGGGTGGTGGTGGTAGGTGGTGGTGGACGTGGACGGTGGGCGGCGGTGGTGGTGGTGGTGGATGGTAGTGGTGGGTTGTAGTGTAAATTAGTTATTACGCTAAAATAATTTGGTTTTTCATATATGTAATCATAGAAATACATATAATATATCCTTAAATAATGTTAAATATAAAAATATGTAAATCAAATAATTCTTTATTAGCGGTTCTGAAAGTTCTGTAATATTCAGAGTTCTGAAATGATTTACATATACACACACATTTGTATACACCAATTTTTTGCTCGTAGTGATAATTTACCGAAATTTCTGATTTTTTGTAATGTAAAATATTGGATTTTTTAAGAGTCAACCCCCCATCGATTTGGATTTTAAGAGTCCACCCCCATTCAAGCTCTGCCACTCTATACACACTCTTTCTCTTATATCCTTCTTTCTTCTCCACCACCACCACCAGGACCGCTGCCATAACCACCCTGTCTTTCTTGACACTTGTACCTCATCTCCTCTTGTTGTCCCGTCGTACCAAACATTAATACCACATGTCCCTCCCGTCATACTAAACATTATCAATTTGTTATTATTTTTTATTTAAAGGTAAAACATTAAAAAAAATAAGTGTAAATATATAAGTGTGCGTACGTGTGTGTATATATACATATATATTATTTATAATTGTTTTTATTGTTTTTTATTTAAAGATAAAAATAAAAATTTTAAAATTAAGAAACAAAAGGATAAGTGGGAAAGTGTCAAAATCGTCTCTGAGGTTTAAGAATTGTCAAAAGCGTTCATGTGAGCTACTGATACATTTTAATTATTTTAGTAATTTGGATGAAAATGATAAAAAAAATTTGAAACCATTCAGTTATAAAAAGTTTCATTTTAACCGAAGGTGACAAAATGAGCAAACCTCAAGATTAATTTTGTAACTTGCTCTAATACAAGGGAGATGAGTGTAATATTACATATCAAAGATTTTTGAGTGATATCAGCAGTCACCTTTCTACATCGAACCTGGCCCACCAGCAATTATTATCTTTATCTTCAAAAGAAAATCTCGTTACAAGACAAAATATAAAGTTTATAAATTATATAATTTGTTTTCTTTTTTTGTACGATGAATACGACTACGCGTCTATTATAGGGTTTCTTACAAGACAAAATATAAATATAAATTATATAATTTGTTTCTTTTATTGTACGAGGAAGACGACCCGCATTTATTATAGGGTTTCTTAAGTAAAAAAATAAAATATACATGGTTGTAAAACAAGGTTTTCAACGCTGAGTGCTTCCCGAGTAGTCGCTACAAGGTAGGTTGCCGATGCGACTTTCTCTAGCTCCGCCTAATTACTCGGAATCGATCAAACGCAGTCAAACTCAGCCAAAATCGGATCTAGTAGGTCAATTCGGGCCGAGCTTGACTTAAAAAAATTATAAAACATAATTTATATGACTATCATATTAAATAATGAATATCATTTTCACGTATTTTGTTATAAATATTAGTAAATTTATGTTATTAGATATATATATATATTTAATTTTTGAAAACTAATTTCTTTATAATTTAACTTGTCCGAGTACTCCTCGAGTACTCTCCGCCTATGCCGAGTACTCTCAACTCCCCGATCGACCGACTAGGGAGCGCATAACGACTCTTGCAACCATGAATATAATACGAAAGTTACTTTGTATTTAAATAGGGTTTCTTAAGTAAAAGAATAAACTATAATACTAAAGTTACTTTGTATTTAAGAATATTTTTTCTCTAACAATATTTTTGAAACAAAATGGTATTTGATTATTCCTATTATCCTACTGTTTCATGTAGAACTAAAATTTAATTATGGACTCACGAGAACAATATATTGCATTAATACCTTTTTGTTTTAACAATATTTGGTTACAACATATAGTTTCTATGTTGTAACCAAATCTTCTTTGTTCTCTAGCTTGTGAGTGAGCTTTGTTATTTTAATAAAGCAGTTGCCGTTCAAATATATATATACTAGGTTATAACCCCGTGTATTACACGGGGTTGAATAAATAAATTTTATATACTAAATAATAAAACAATATATCTTTAAAACCTCACTTATTGTACGTGTTGAATAAATATAATTTTATATATTAAATAATAAAATGTTATATCTGTAAGAACCATATTGTACGGGTTGAATAAATGTAATTTTATATACCAAATAATAAAGTTATATATTTAAAACCACATGTATTACACGGGTTGAATAAATGTAATATTGTTTACCAAATAATAAAATAATACATCTTTAAAAAATCTCATTTATTACACGGGTTGAATAAATGTAATTTTATATACCAAATAATAAAAAATTACATTTTTAAAAATATGCACATTATACGGTTTGAATAAATGTAATTTCCTGTACTCAATAATAAAAAATATATATCCTTAAAAAACCTCGTGTATTGTACGAATTGAATAAATCTAATTTTATATATCAAATAATAAAAAAGTTATATCTTAAAAAACCTCATGTATTACATGGGTCGAGTAAATGTAATTTTGTATAGTGAAAATAAAAATATTTAATATATTAATACAAAGTAAAATTTGTTAACGAAGTCTCAAAAAATTTAACCCTTTATTTAAAACTTCGTAAATGTATAAATGATAAATAATATTAGTTAATTTTATTTTAAGTTTCGTAAAATCTATTTGATACCAAACTAAACAAAACGTTCAAATATAATTAATTCAAATAAATAATATTATAAATGGAAAGGAGATTAAACTAAATAATAATTATCGATAAGATATTAAACTAATAATATTTAGTAGGAGGGTTATTTATAATATAAGATATTAAACTAAAGGGCTTAGCTAAATGCATCCCCATTTTTACTTTTTACACCCCCTTTCTAAAATAAATAGCTTTGAAGTTGTCAAACTCTACCCCTATAAAAAAATCTTATTTTTAATTCTATACATAAATAATTAAATAACTGATAAGCATTTAATCTGAACCAAACTTTGGATAAAATTGGTTATATAATTTAGTAACTTTATTTGAAATGTTAAAAAAAAATTATACGACCTGATTACATAAGCTTATTATTCTCTTTAAATGGTAAAACTCACATAGCTATATTTTTAAGATTATAGTTATATTAATCTATCTCCCCCTCCAACGATTTTTTTTTCCGGATTCCATTTTACTTTTAAGATTATTGCAGCGTGAATTCGCTAGATATTGGTTTGGTTCTTTATGGTTTTAGTATCTAAAAATAAAGTCGTGATATGCTCAAAAGGATATAAACACGTGCTTTACATCGATCGAACAATATAGAAATAGATAAATTGTATTTGACCCGTTCGGTTAATGCAAAAAATTAAATATAAGCATGCCGCAACGATACACTAAAAATCAGAATGTTATAAAAGGTTATACTTTAACTGTTTTTGCTCGGTTACTTGTACAACTTTGTTCTTATCTTGATTTGAATAAAATTTATCTCAAGGAATACATAAATATAAGTATGCCGCAACAATATACTTGAAATCAAAATATACGTGATAAAAGATTATTCTTCAACAATTATAAAAGAAAACAAAAAATATATTTGAAAATAGCTATAATTACAACAGTTAAAAAAAAACTAAAACGACGTTAGTTAGTTAGCTATTAAAAATAATAGATTTGAGTAAAAAAAATTATATATGTATTGTTGATTATGCTCCAATAAAAATCAAAATGAAGCTAGGCATATGCCATTAATCGTTTACAAACAATTAAAAAATAAAATAAAAATAATAAATAAATACTCTTTCATTAATCATCTAAAAATAGTCGATAGATAAATAATTGATATAGTTTTATTTTGGAGTAGTTTTGATTCTATAATTTAATTTGATTTTTAGTTTTAGTTGTTTTAAAGAAGGAGTGTTATCTATAATTAATTAATTAATTAGAAGATATTAAACTAAAATAATAATTATCTATATGAGATGGCCTAATATGATGACAAGTGTCCCTAAAGTGGTTTCTTTTATTATATAGTATATATATATATATATATATATATATATATATATATATATATATAGGGTTAGGATAAAATACAAAGGATAAAATAAATAAGAAGGGTAAGAAGGATTTTAGTCCATTGATTTTAGATTTGGAGGGTTGAGATTAGTTGTAGGGAAAATAAGATAATAAAAGGGCATAAAGGGAATCCTATATTTATGAATTTTCTCTCTCCACATGCAAGGCACATGCCAATTCCCCCATCGATTTAAAACGTTCATAACTTTTTCATACGGCATTTTCTTTTTAAAAAAAAAAAACTCACCATAATAACGAGCGTTTTTTTATCTTTAATATGAGTACCATATTATCATAAAAAAATAAAAAAAATTCATTTTTACTGGGTTTTTTTGCATTGTGTTAAAGGTTCAGGTCATTGTGTCTTTTAACTGGGTTTTGGTCAGTATAGTTTCTATACATTGTGTTATTATCAAAACCTATAACACAATGTTAATTTGGGTTCTATCCATTGTTTTTTTATAAAACTTATAACACAATAAATGACACAATGAAGATGGTGTTATATCTGGGTTTTCTATAAATTGTATTATTACTTCAGGTCATTGTGTTTAATATGTTATTCATTGTGTTTTAATATGTTGTCCATTGTGTTTTAATAATTTGTTCAATTTTTTTATTATCTTTGTTTATGGTGTTTTAGTTTGTTGTGTCTTGTGTTTTTAGTTTGTTTTCCATTGTGTCTTCATCTGCTCTCCATTGTGTCTTTTATTTGTTGTCATTAATTGTGTCTTTTATCTGTTGTCATCAATTGTGTTTTTATTTAATCTGATACTTATTGTGTTATATGTTATCGCCATTGTGTTATACATTATGGTCATTGTGTTTTAGTATGTTGTCCATTGTGTCTTTATCTGTTGTCATTGATTGTGTTTTTGATCTACTTTACATTGTGTTTTACATCATGTCCATTGTGTTATTATCAAAACATGTAACACAATATTAATTTGGGTTCTATCGATTGCGTTTTTATAAGAACCTATAACACAATATATGACACAATGAAGATGGTGTTATATATTGTGTCATATATTGGTTTTCTATAAATTATGTTATTAGTTCAGATCATTGTGTTTAATATGTTATTTATTGTGTTTTACTATGTTGTCCATTGTGTTTTAATAACTTGTTCAGTTTTTTTGTTATCTTTGTTCATTGTGTTTTAGTTTGTTGTGTATTGTGTTTTTAGTTTGTTCTCCATTGTGTCTTCATCTGCTCTCCATTGTGTCTTTTATCTGTTGTCATTAATTGTGTCTTTTATCTGTTGTCATCAATTGTGTTTTTATTTAGTCTGATACTTATTGTGTTATATGTTATCGCCATTGTGTTATACGTTATGGTCATTTTGTTTTAGTATGTTGTCCATTGTGTCTTTATCTGTTGTCATTGATTGTGTTTTTGATCTACTTTACATTGTGTTTTACATCATGTCCATTGTGTAATATGCAACTGGGTTTTTGATATTTTTTTTTGAAAAATATAACAATATGGTACTCATATTAAAGATAAAAAAACGCTCGATTTTATGGTATAATTTTTTTTAAAACAAATGATGTATAAAAAAGTTACAGACGTTTAAAAATTCAGGGGAAATAACATGTGACTTGCATGTGCATCTTCTCTTTCCTCTTGTAGACAAAATTACTCTTTTCATTTAATTACTCATAGGACATTTGTCACTCTCTGATGACTTCTTACCCTTCTTATTTTTAAATCTTTTGCATTATAACTCAACCCTATATATATTAACAATTTATATCACTGTTCTTTTTTCTCACTATATGTGTGTCCCTATATACAAGTTTATTACCGGATCTTTATTTAAAATTGGTTTCGTATTAAAAGTGCTCTAGTTTATAAACTAACTTTTATAAGAGTTAAATGCTTGGTTGGTCCCTGGGGTTTGCAAAAATTTCATACTTGGTCCTACTGGTTTACTAATTACACGTGTGGTCTCAAAAGTTATCAAAAAATGAACTCGGTTGGTCCCCTGACCTAACCTCTGTTAAATTTCTCAGTTAACTATATGTGAAATGACTATATTACCCTTTAACAATTAAAAGAAATAAAAAAAACATATAAAGAACATGGCCCACTACTCACTTCTTCAACCCCTCTCTCTAAAAAAAAACTATAACATCATCACCTCCTCCACCTTCACAACCTGCAACTACCTCCACCAAAAATTGTATAAATTCTTACTAATCACACTAAACAAAAGCATATAAATTATAAACAATAATCAACAACCTAATGAAACCGTACACAACAAAAACTTCAAAAACTGAAAATCTGTAACCTAAAATATGAGCTGCGAGAGAGAATCTAACGATGAAGATGATACGTAGCGCCCATAGCCTTAACAATTACATCCAAAAATGATCCGTGATTAAAACCTTCCGATTGAATATGATCACAGAGCGGCGTGAGGTTACAATCGAGTGCTGGAAGTTCGCCGGGGGTGAGGCCGGTTTCGGAGTGGTGGTGTGACGGTTGTCGGTCCATTTCCGCCGTTGTTGTGGTGGTTGTCTGATTAGGGTTAGGGTTTGTGTTAGGGTATTGGTGCAATTGTGGTTCCATGAGTTCTGAAGTTTTTATTTGTTGGTGGAGATTTGAGGGTTTGGGTTTGGGTTTGAGAAAGTGTTGCTGGGGATATGCAGAAATGTTTGATTGAATCGAATTGAAATATGAATTGATATTTTCATTTTCAATTTTCAGAGTTAAATGCTTGATTGGTCCATGGAGGAGGTGATGGTGTTAGAGTATTTTTGAGAAAGAGGAATTGAAGAAGATGAGTAATGGGTCATCTTCTTTATATATTTTTTTATTTTTTTTAATTATTTAAGGGTAATATAGTCATTTCATATATAGTTAACTGAAAAATTTAACATAGGTTAGGGGAGGGGGGTGGTTCACTAGTGATAGAATCTATCACTCACAAGCACCAATCAAGTTCCGCCATGTCATCGACCATTTTTTCATCACTCACAACCTTTTTTAGTGGGGGTGGTCATCACTCACCACCACACCCAACAATTTCCCCCCAACCAACAATTACACTCACAATACCAAACAATAACGCGTGATAAAGATAACGAAAATCGGATTTCGTGGAAATATAACGCGTTGAACTTCTTCCCGGCGGTGGCCCATCACGCGTTGAACTTCTTTCCGTGATACTATAACGGTTCCACCCCGCCACCTCTTAGGTCTGGGGACCAACCGAGTTCATTTTTTACAACTTTTAGGACCACGCGTGTAATTAGTAAACCACTAGGACTAAGTATGAAATTTTTGCAAACCACAGGGACCAACCAAGCATTTAACTCCTTTTATAAAATATAACCTTTTATTTTTAGTATTGTTTGTTATAATTTATATTAGTTAGATGTTACATATTATACATGTACATACATTAAAAAACAAACTCAATGAACAGTAATATAATATATATTTTATTCAATATATACAAGACCATGGCAGGGAATAGTATCACTCTGTCATTGGTTCAAATGGGCGGCCGCCCCTCCCCTATTGGATCAACCAGTTTATTATTGTATACACATTTTAAAATTACGTTCTTTCCCTGGAATAGTGTTTCTCTGCCATTGGTTCAAAGGTGCGGCGAGCAATACCCATTGGACCAACCAGTTTATTATCTTATATCTACTTTAAAATTACGTTTTTGCCCACAGTTAAAAATATACGGTTTTGCCTCAACTTCAAAATACATTTACCCTTTTGCCCCGAGCTAAAAAATACGATTTCGCCCTTGGTAAAAAAATTACGCTTTTACCCTCAGCCAAAATTACGTTCTCGCCTCAGTTCAAAATAAAATTTTGTTTTTCCCCCGGCTCAAAATTACGATTTTACACCAGTTTATTATTTTATACCTACTTTAAAATTACGGTTTTTCCCACAGTTTAAAATTACGTATTTGTCCCCAGTTCAAAATAAATTTATGCTTTTCCCCCCAGCTAAAATTTACGAATTTCCACTCGGTTCAAAATTACGATATCACCCTCAATTCAAAATTACGTTATTGCACCAGTGCAAAATAAAAATATGGTTTTCCCCTAGCTAAAAATTAGGATTTTACCCTTGGAAAAAAATTGATTTTTCCCCCAAGTAAAAAAAACATGACTTTGCCCACAGCTAAAAATCGTGTCAAAGAGCTGCCTAAACACTCTTTTTATTTTTTATTTGTAGCAAAAATATAGTTATGTTTTTTTAATTGGTTGAGAATTATTCGGTCATCGCTTCGCAACGCGGACGGGCTATCACCTAGTTATTTTGATAATATTTGTTGTATTATATAACAGTCAGATGTATTGATAATATGTTGTAAATTTGAAAATATAATTTTTTATTTTTAGTATTGTTTGTTATAATTTATATTAATTACATGTGACATATTATTTTGATAATATGTGTTGTATTATATATTGAGGTAGAGGATTTTGTAAAAAGTGCTCAAAGTGTGAGAAGTGTAAGAACTGTATTATAACACTATATATAATACTATATAACACGATATAAACACCGTATAACAAAATGTAACAACATATAATACTATATAACACTATGTAACACTATATATCATTATATAACAAATATAACACTATACTCTATCATAGACATGTTATCAGACAACCTATAGTGTTATATTTGTTATATAATGATATATAGTGTTACATAGTGTTATGTGGTATTATATGGTGTTACATATTGTTATACGGTGTTTATATGGTGTTATATAGTATTATATATACTGTTATAATACATTTCTTACACTTCTCACACTTTAGGCCCCTTTTACATTATCCTTACCCTATATATTGATATTCATTTTTATATTTTACATTGAATATATATAGGTGATATGTGCATTCAATATATATTATCATTGTATACTAATAGTAAATTACATGTTCTCTTTGTACATCATTTTGTTCAGATGAATAATTACGATTAATGTGGTATACTTGATGTTTATAACAATGATAATTTTATGGATTGTAAATGTGTATAATGTATATAATATCTATTAAAAATATTGAATTTAGATTATAAATGTATATATATTACACCTTTTTTTGTCATACTTAATAATAAAACTTCCAACATACAAATCTTTGATGATGTTAACTGTTAAGGTTCTTTTGTTTACTTTACATTGAATAAAGACAAATCTTATGGGAGAAATGCTTGAAATGGTGTCAGTCTTTGTTGTACTGTTTTTAGATTCGTTGTTACCACTGAAGGTGTATGTGGCTTATAAAAAACTAAATAGTTTATTATAAGAAACTAGATTCGGTGTTACCACTGAAGGTGTATGTGGTTTATAAAATTAAATAGTTTATTATAAGAAATAAATTATTTTTAAAAAGTAGATATAAAAGATTGTAATAAGGCCAGGCGGGGTGGTCCGTGATAGACGCCCGGCCACGAGTGATGGCATCACGCACACCGCCGCATCCATGGTGGTCACGCGTTATTTTTGAAACGCGTTGAAGATTGTTGAATGTATGTGTATGACTTGTACATTGTGTATTAATACTTGCACATTGGAATCCCATCACTAGTGATGACCACCCCCACTACAATTCTATCACTAGTGATAGAATATTGGGTGATGACATGGCATGAGCTGATTGGATATTGGGAGTGATAGAATTCTATCACTAGTGACCACCCCCTCCCCTAAGGAGGAAAAAAGTCAAATAGATTCTCTCTTGTGGTGGCGTAAGTCACTGGCAGTAGGTGGTATGGTTTCCCGGGAAACGCCGTTAGCCAAACTCTCACGCCAACATGGACCAGGTTAAGACAATATAGTCTGACCAGAGTAGGGTTATGGTCATTTGTTTAGGAGGGTGTGAGATTTCTCTCACAACAATTAAAGATTCTCACCGTTCCAAAAAAGGAGAAAAAAAGGCAAGGATGATTAAATGACGGATATATTGTTTAAAAATGTTGAGTAAATGAGATCTTTGATGCTTAAATACCAACTTGTACAGTTTTAGGTTCCACTATTGTGATGCCTTTTAGCCTTTCTAAGACTACTTGGTGTGGAGGATGGTAGTTCTCAAAGGATGCTTCGTCACGTAGGCATCCATGTAAGCGGGTGTGAGGATGCGCCTAAATGGGATGGACTTAGAGCGTGGAGGATGAGCATAAATATATGTGTGTGTGTGTAAAGAAGAAGAGAGAGGATCGACGCCAACATTGTGGGGAGGAAGTTGAGGACGGGGACGGCCCTAGGGGCAGTGTGCCGGAGCGTCGCCGGCCCTAGGCCGCTCCCCATACCATCTAGTCTAATCATATTTTCCGTTTTGAAAAAACAAACACCACACGAGTACAATCAATTTCAGACGAACATATAACCAATGTTTTAAATGAGTACTATATGGTTTGTGTTTCATGAGTGTTGGTGGGTCAAACTCGGCATGAACCTGGGAATTTTAGACTAAAATATAACCAATGTTTAGAAACCCAGGTTTTATACCATGTCAGGTCGGGCTAAAAACGGTTCAATCAGTTGTACTGCATAGTTCAATCAGATTGATTAGTTTTGAATAAAATTACACATATATACTTCTTTACACTTGTAAAGCCCGCATTTGCGTCTAGTAGAAATGACATCCAAAAGACGCTAGAAACATAAACTTTTAAAATGTACAAATCTTTCTCAATTTAAAAAGGGCAACATTACTATTATCATTTATGCACGATTTTAACAAAATTTGGGCATGACCCGTCCATAAGACGAGCATATCCCTGTTTTAACCATCATCAAAACAAATAAGTCTACAACCCGTTTGACTAGACACGACTAAAAACCATAACATCAAGTGTTAAAAAGTGCAACGACTAACAAGTTACACAAAACGAGCATTTTGACCCAAAACATTAATACAGAATAACGAGAAAGCGCTTGATGGTCATAACGTGTGCATGAGCTCGCTCCAAATTGCCAAGTCGTCTAAAGTGAGGATTTACCTACATTCAACATAAACAAATAATTTAGTATTTCATTACTAACACATTTAAACGATAAACCGATTCGTCACTTTCGCGGTATAACATCATTCAAATACTTTACTAACCGTTAAACGGTTTGTTATATGCTTGCCTCAAAGTAGAGACTAAGCATGCTTTTCTTAACATACCCGCTATGAACGGATACTAGTAACATTACATAACTTCCATTCGATTCGTTCATGACGAACAACATATTCTTTACATTCATACATCATACTCCAATCCGAGAAAGGCAGATCAAGTAGACTTTCATACATTACATACTTAACTTCCCATACCCGGTTCAACTAAAAGAACCGAATATGATGCATTATCTTTCATAACTTCTTCATTCCTCATAATCCGTTATAACGGATCTTACTTTTACTTTCGAAAAATCATAGAATTCAAATCTCACAATTTTAACATAACAACATAATTCGATTGAGATTATTATGCATATAATATCATAATAGAAATAGGGTGTACACTAACGTACCTCGATCTTGTGAACTTTCCGATTTCCTAGTGTTGGAACCTTCTTCTTTCACGCCTATAACAACACATTCATTCGTTTATTTAGTACAACTAAATCTCATTCATTCACCTTCCAAATTATACATATTATTCTTTTAAGCATTTCATCAAACACTTGGTGGGCATCGTATTTACTAGTATTATGTACAAGTATACAAAGCATGAATTCCTACTAGTTTATCTTATAATTCATCAACAATCAATCCATGTTCATAACCTTCTTTTATCCTACATAAATCTTCTAAGATTCAAGCATTACTACATCATCATATTTCAAGATTCCACATGATTATAGCTACTTTGATCATCCTATTCATACCACAATTTCACATAGTGGGGTTTTATCAAAATCTTTCAAATAACCTAAAAATCAACATGATTCTTGTCCTAGAAGGTAACCCTAACTCAGATTTCTCACATTTACACATAAAAATTCGAGATTGGGTTGAACCCTCATTCTACAAATCATGATTTCAGAAAATTAAACTTACCACTTCAATAATCGAGTTTAGATGAGTGTAAATTCGAGTTCATGCAGTTGATTATCATCAAATCTCCTATCCAATTGATTGAATTTAGTAAACAAGGGTTTCACCCTTGTTTCCCCCTGCTTGTTCGACCCCAGACACGCACAGATGTGTGTGTTTTTGGGTTTCCACCTTCTAATACCCCTATTTTAGTATCATCCACATCTAGCCCTTCTAGTTTTTACATTTCTTTTAATTAGGACCCTTTTCCATCACTTAACTAATATTTACAACACATTTTCCTTTTTAACTAACTAAGTTAAGTTTTTAGTATTTTAACTTATTTTCATGATAAACATTTTTGGGGTGTTACAACACTTTTCGTCTTTTGACAAGTTACATACTCCCATGTTTTATCTGAATCTTTGTTCTAAAACTTGATTGAACAGATGTCTAAGTTTAGTTATTATCCATATTCTACAAAACTAGTAAACAAGAAAACATCGGATTGAGTTTGATTATTATCCGTATTCTAAAACCGTATGTTTAATAGGTCAGAACTTAACATCAGATTTGTAGTCGAAACGCATGAACGTCGATAGTCTTGGAATAATCCCGTCCGCACCCTTTGGAATTTTCCGTCTGCACCCCTTAGGTAAAAAGTGTTATCAATTTATATTTTATTTTTTAGTAAAATCTTATTTTAAAAAAAAAATACTACATAATTTATATTATTGTTAATACCTAACTAACTAAACCCAAATACCCAATACCTTTACCCACTTATAATACCTAACTAACTAGTCCACTAAGTCTTAGCCCATTAACCAAACCCAATAATATTTCAAACTATAATAAAATAATTAAGCCCAAAACCCTTAGAATTCTCTCCCGCTCTCCCTCAATCTCTTGCGTTCCTGCCACTGGCAGCGTCCAGCGAACAAAAATACAGCAGCCGGCGACCACCGTAATCAGCCACCATACCTCCGCCATTCGACACCAATCCAACCGGAATCCGAATACGTGAAAGTTTCTTTGTTATTTTGATGATTTTGGTTGATATTATAGGAGAAAAAAGGGCAATAAAGTTGTTAAATAGGTTTGAAATTTTGTGTGTTTTGACGTTGTTTAGATCACTTTTAGGGTGATTGTGTTGTTTAGATGATTTTTAGGGTGATTTACATTATGATTCTAGGGCTTGAATAGTTGAAAACTAAAATTGAAACATTATGTTATTGAACAATGAACTTATGGATCAATATGTCTGTGATAGGAACCATGAGTAGGGACGTTATGGTGCGATTTCTCAAGAGGAAAGTTGATACATCTTCCAAATTCGTTGATGTGGATACTCTTCCTTCAGATCCTTATGATCGCAAGCCGATAGAATCATATAACGTGAATCAACGAGATGAGATTAGAAGGGCATATCTATTAAGAGGACCATATCAACTAAGAGGTATCAAATTCCCACAATCAACGTTTCAAGGTAACGAGTTACGAAAATTTAAGGAAGAATGGTATGACAAACATGAGTATAACTAAACAAATCTTGAGTTTTAGGTTTTGAATAATGGTTCGAACTATTGAATTAAAAGTCGGATTTCAAAGGTCATGCACAACAAAGTCAGAATGTGAATGTTGAAAGAACTTAACAAATGTTCAAAGGTCAAATGAATTGAATATAAAAGCAAATATTTTAATAATAAAAGAAAAAGGGTAACGAATCTATACCTTAAACTTGCGTTAGTGTCATCCTTGAAACTCGTGATAAAATATGTCCATTCAAGACTAGGGTTGTCACACTCCTATTTTCCACGTGTCACCGGTGGGCCCGGTGGGGAATATCGTGACGTAGTTGATATCATCATAATCAAACAACACAAATTTAAAATGCACAGCAGAAGCTAAAAGATAGATTTATTTCAACCGAATAAATATTGTAATACGTAAGTATCACAATGTAGTTGAAACGGATCCACAGGCGGATCAAAATAAAGAGGAAATATAGTTCAACAGAATCTGGCATCTAAGCTCGCGAGACTTCTATTTGATGCTAGGAGAGGCCAGCCTATTACGCGTAGTACCTGCACTTAATCTTTTTGGAAAAATACGTCAGTTTGCACTGGTAAATACAATTTAACTGACTCATTTTGAAAAGGTTTGAAAATTTATTTGAATGCACATGGCACAAAAATTTTTTATAACTTGGAATAATTATTTGAATATAATAATTGTAAAGAATTACATGTTTATTTTGCGTCCAGTAGCCCGGTTCATGACGGGTTAAAGGTTAATTGACACACCACATAGTGTAGTCCCGCGGCGAGAAACCAGCGGTTATACCTTGATAAATGTAAATGCACTGACGGGTGTACGCCTACACCCGTGTGCTAAGGTCGTGGTCATTCTTTGAATGATGCCAAGGATATCCGGGACATGGTCATTAAACTCCCAAAGGTGTTAAAAAACAAAACAAATTTTTAAACGGGTCATCTTGATAATACTTAACCACTAATCGATTAAGGTCAAATGCCCGACCAAGCGGTATTTTATATACCGTACCCCAAGCCCGTATAAGGGAAAATAAGTTAAAAGTATTTACCTGAGCAAATATAGTCACAATAAGTAAGTGCAAATATCTTTTACTGGATCTCCTATTCTGGAACGAAGGTTTATAATAACCTATTAGAATCCTAACGGGTCTTTAATTTAGCCTAAGCTTAGACCGGTTAGTTTCAAAGAATGAATACGGTTCAATCGCATGGAAGGCGAAGACCGGAAAGAAATGTGATTTAGACCCAACAAGTTTGGAGACTTGTATAACATGGGTAAACTAAACACATACTGGATTTTGAGCCAAAAATGATATGGTTTGACCCGTTTCGGCTAATATGTGTAAACTAGTTACATAAGCCGATCCGAACGCGGAGAGTGCGCAACGAGTAACCATATGAATCATATACAAGTTCCCTGAGTTAATATGCACTAAATATGTTGTGATATCAGTAAGATATCTCCTATTATGCCCAAAGTGATTTTAAACATAAACTATGCCTCATAAGGGCAATTTGGTCATTTAAAAGGGTATAAAAGAGTTTAATTTGTAATCTGAGTTACAGGTCTGATTTATTTAATAAATATACTTAATTTAATAAGTTATAATAGTAGGGTATCATATATATGTGAAATTTATTAATTAAAAACCTATTATGCATCGAAGGGGCATTTTGGTAATTTCACATAAGCCTAAAAGGTTAAAACTGGAAATCTGAGTTTAAAACCTTTGTTTACTGTTATAATATAAAAATTTACTGAATATATCAGTAGGTATCAAACCTTATATATATAAACTAGTTTTGATACATACTATGTCGTAAAAATGCTTAAAAAGGCGATTTGGAGGCATTTCCGGGTTTTGAAAGAAAAGCTGATATTTTTATAATTCCAGAAGGCTCAAAATAATATATTTATCATATTAGATCAGTAGAAAAAGGTTTGAGGTCAAAAGGATTTATAAAACTTATTTTATAGCCTAAAAGGGCAAAACCGGCAATAACCGAATTAAGCTTAAAACTCTAAGTTATGCTCAGCCTAAAAATAAATAAAAATCTCTAAAAATCCCAAAATATTATTATATATCAGTGGGTATAATGTTTGATATTAAAATTTGGGTTTAGATAGGCTATATGCTAATTACGCCAATTAATTACTAAGAATGCTTCTAATTACGCTAATGAGCATAACTCTTAATCTAGACCTCAAACTGGTGTCAAATTTTAGGTACAAGTTTATAAATCAGTACCTAAGATGTCTACTCTTTTACATTTTCAAAAATCACATTTTAAGGTCATTTGGGCATAATGGTCAACATAAGAGCATTTAACGGAAACTTGCATAGTAATTAGACAACTAGTGAACCAAGCCGTATAATCACAGAGGGTTATACTAACATGTAACTAGGTCCAAAAGGAGCTCTAAGGCAATCCTAATCTTGGCTTAAACGGGTCAGAACTGAAAGTCAAAGCGAAAGTCAAACTATGCGACTTTCGGTTCCAAACCGAGCCTAAACTGAAAATTGTCGAGTTGAACATGTTTAGACATGTTCTTACATTAATTACCAAGTTATATTAGTGATAAAACAGGTTACATAGATCCTACATTGCTAATTATGTATTAATTTGGAATAAAGCATTCTGTTGACTTTTTAAAGTAAGCTTTGACCCGACAATTGACATAGTTAGAGTGGGAATCTGAGAATACCCTTTTATGGGTTTATTACCCACATAATTACCTACTTATAGGTATTTTTAATTCGATATTTGACTGAGTAATTATTGTTTAATCTCGAAGTCAAACCTTAATTACGATGGTTTGACTTTTAGCTAATTACTAAGCTAAACTGAACTAAGAGTGATTAGGAACACTTACAATGGTCCTAAATATTATTGGGGTCTTAAGAGAAACTTGATTGCTGTCCAGAGAAACTTTAGAGAATGCTTGGAATACTTTGCAAATGAGCAAGTCCAAAGTTCACAACTTCTTCTTCTTATATAGTGCACCAAATGTCACAAGATCTTGCCAAGGAAGTCTACAATTGTTGTGAGATAATCCCAGGTGCCCCTATGTGGCTAAATAATGCCTATCAAGCCCCTGAATTCGAATACCACACTTATAAGGCGGTGGAACTGGCTGAACAGGCAGCTGTCCATTTCCTGTTGCCAGCGACAGGCTTACGGACCGTAAGCCAAGTCCCTTGTGGTCCGTATGCTCCTCATGCGGAACGTATACTTATATGGTTACGGTCCGTAACCGACCCTGGTCTGATACGCCCAGATATGCTCCTTGCGGACCGTAAGCCTAGGGCCATACGGTCCGTATCCGATGACCAGAAACCAAAAATTTGCAAACTTCCAAGTTTTGACCATGCAAAGTTGTAGTGTCCGAATTCTCATGATTTCTCTGCAGCAGGGGACCATGTGGGCAGGCCTTTGCATGCCTTGCATGAACTTTTACATTTTGGATCTTTATGGCAAGCTTTGGAATGACGAAATTCTCAAGAATGCATATTTAGCTCAAGTTCAATTCCTTTAATCAAGTGTTGCAATTTCCTAATCCTTGTAGTAATATTTTAAGACTCAAATTTTCCATAAAAGTGGAATTTTGTTTATTTAGAAACAACCGGATAATATATCAAATGTTTATCATAATGATTTAAGCTCTTGGGATTTATCACTTGGGTCGCTCAGAGGTATTTTAATAACATGTCTCCCTTTGGTCGTTCAGAGGTATTTTAATAACATGACGCCCTTTTCAAATCTAACCATACATCCTTATTTGATCCGGGTTCCTGACACGTTTGTCTCACATGACACGTGTCTTTATTTTATTGGACATGAATTTTCAAGGTGTTACAAGGGTCGTACATAGATTTCGTGGTAGCTTGCGTGGTTTTGATATTCGAGATTGCCAATCGGTTGTCAATGACGATTTATTGGTTTGGAATAATTTGCATACCTTTACAAATGAGCTATGTTATACAAAATAGTATGCGTCTTTTTATATAAGTACACAACTACACTTAAAATATGTTTTATAGTATTATATCAAATGTAGTATTTTACTTTAAATGATGTCCATTTATGCAAATAGTTATTTATAAACAGTGAAGAAATTATATAGTTTTTTATTATAATACACATATATAGGTAGAGGATCCTGTAAAAAGTGGGACTTTTGTGAGAAGTGTAAATCCTAATTAATTCAAAAGGGTATATTATTAATTTGACATTTTTATCATTTAATTGATTTCCAAGAATAACTGCCAAAAAAAAAAAAAAACTGCCGATGAGTTTTTTAAGGTTTGAATCGAATTTTGAATTAGGAGAAATTTTAGGAAACATTATACATCTGATTGTTTTATATTCTTCATCATCTTTTAATCGCAACATCTTTTAATCATACATTGTTCATGGCGTGGTGTTTTAAAAAACTGGAGACATTGACTATGATTCAAGTCATGGTGTTTTATGTGGAGACATTGTTCATGGCGTGGTGTTTTATCTATGACTTGAATCATACATTGTTCATGGCTTGGTGTTTTAAAAAACTGGAGACATTGACTATGATTCAAGTCATGGTGTTTTATCTGGAGACATTGTTCATGGCGTGGTGTTTTATCTATGACTTGAATCATAGATGTTTAAAACACCACAACATGAACAATGTCTCCAGATAAAACACCATGACTTGAATCATAGTCATGGTGTTTTAAAATCTGGGAATGTTTTGTATTGATAAAACACCACGCCATGAACAATGTCTCCAGATAAAACGCCATGACTTGAATTATAGATGTTTAAAACACCACGCCATGAACAATGTCTCCAGATAAAACACCATGACTTGAATTATAGATGTTTTAAAACACCACGCCATGAACAATGTCTCCAGATAAAACACCATGACTTGAATCATAGTCAATTTTATCCAGTTGTTTTAAAACACCACGCCATGAATCTGATTACAGTTCTCTTTATGATAATGTATGACGAATATGTAACCAAAGACCTCCTACAATTAAGGTGAATCATTAATTCCTATATTTAAGGAAAAAGGAGTGAATGTAGGAGTTTTTGGTCGTGTATGATATGGTTACCATATTTCAAACATTGAAAAAGACACTATTGCCCTTCAATTTTACATAAGGTCCCTCTAATTAAAACACAATTTACATTTTTATACCCTATTGATCTCAACCATTAGATCAAATATCCAATGGTTTAAAACACTTCTTACCCTTCTTACATTTTAGACACTTTTTACCATATCCCTACCCACACAAATAATATGTTAGACTTGAAATTATTAAACGAAAGTTATTCCTTGTATAGAGATATAGAGATATTAATCCATCATAATCCCTACCTGTCTAGAAGATAGGTAAAAGCACCTTAGGATCCTTGCAAGATTTTGGGAATTTACAGTCGACCAATCCCCAATAAAGAGGACGTCATCTGCGTAAAGGAGGTGGGAAACCACCGGCCCATTGTTTGGGGTTTGGATACCGTGTACTATACTCGAGTATGGTTAGAAGAGGTGAAAGTGGGTCGCATTGGCAACCCCCCCCTTTGCATATTGAATTCCGTGGTTGGTGACCCGTTGACAAGTACCGAGGCAGGAGCCGAAGAGAGACTACTGATATAGTAACGGTGCACATGTTTTTATATTAATGTTGTCATTCATTTAAATTCTTTGATCACTTTAATCAATGATGCACATTGGTTCATTTAGTTCTCAAGCAAGGGAAAGAATAAAATTAGAACCAACTTGAGTTGTCAGAACTAGGCAATAAAAGGGTTTCACAAAAAAACTCCCAATTTAAAAAAAATTGAAAAAGGGCGGGAATTTTATAAAACCTTAAGCAAGGTGCTCAAGAAGAGTACAAAGAAGAAAAAGAGATGGTACAATGAGACATTACAATTACACTAAAAAGCTAAAACTTCTCCATTTCTCCCAAACTATTTCCGAGAGCCCCGCTCGATTCTTGACCCAAGTGTACGAGATTGCTTTAATGTCTCCAATCAATTTTGCGATTATGGGAGATTTTTGCTTGAATATGACTTAATTCCTCGTTAACCAAATGATCAAGCAAGTTGCCGCCACTACTATATACACTGACCTTTTTATTTTCTTCTCGCATTTGTATGAGTCAATGAATTCCAGCAGTTGCACCACCCTCAGAATGTAACGCGGTAAAGGTATTTTCAGCCATTGAAAGATCAAAATCCATACCTGTTGAGCCGAATCACAAGTGATAAGAAGGTGGTTGACCGATTCCCTCGCATTATTGCAGAGAACACAATTCGTGGAAGGTAATTGAATACGTCGAATCTGGAGTGCTTCTTTCGTCTATACGATCAAGTACGCCACGCCAAAGAAAACAGTTCATTTTTTTAGGAATCCAGTGTAGCAAGTTGAGTACCTTTGTTTCATTTATTGTGTTGATCTGATCTAGCTCCGCCCTTACATTGCTGACAAGAAATTCAACGTTCTCTAAACCCATCTTCCATAACCATACGTCTGATCTCGGTTGAAGGCTGACATTGTTTACGGCTGTAATACACTCGTCCCATTCATTCTCCAGCTCTGCACTCGACAGGTTGTTGCCACTGCCCCAAAACCATTCGGTCCTACCTTGATTTATTTTATACCGGTCCATAACTTTGCAGAAAAAACTGGTTCAGAAAAAAAAAAGTCGTCTCTGAAAATTTACATCACCGTAAAAAAAGTTATGTGACATCATCAATTTTATAAAACAAATTTACATCAGTTTAAATGGTGAATAACTACCGGCTTGGCAAATTTTTTTACAAATGCGTTTGTTACATGTTCATCTATATTTATGTAAAAGTTGTTGACAAAACTCACACGAGAAATAGAATTTCTTACAACTTAAGATGGTTTTTAACAGTCGAATCCTATATAGAAAGAGAAAGCGAGAGACGAGTGAAGCAATTGCCTTTTTCAGGCCACAATCAAAGGTTGCTTTTAATATACAAAACAAGTCCAGCAATACTAATAAAGCCACAATCAAAGGTTGCTTTTAATATACAAAACAAGTCCAACAATACTAATTTAGTACCATCCTATCCTATCCCCACCGTTATCTCATACTTGTATGTTAAACTACAGAAGAAGCTATATAGTTGTTTTAATTGTTTCTCAATGTTGGTTCAGTTCTGTTTGTGTATGAAGGAAAACAGTAAACATACCTGTTATGGCCGACAGGGCAGTGGAGAATCCAGTGAGAGAAGACGACATGGAGTTCGACATCTTTGTCAAGGTGATCTGGTTCCTCCTTAGGGTGCTAACTGATGATGGGGACTTAGAAACCGAAAAGGGTATCGGTTAGGAGAGGAGGTCGACGTGATGATGTTATGGCTAATGGGGTGTGTGAATTGTGTAACTGAGTAACCCTTAAACCTCCACATAATTCTCCTTATATAAGCACCCAGGAGGAAACCTAATTAGTTACTAAGGGTAATATGGTCCATCAACAATTACCAACTAATTAAATAATAGGTTCTAATATATTTTGATCTCTATAATGTAAATGATTATGATGGCTATAGATTAAATATTAATACGTAACATATTTAATCTTACATTCTCCCACTTAGCCGAGTAATCATTTACTATGAGTATTAGATAAGCCTGATCAGGAGTTAACACTCATTTTAGCCTTAAACAAGTACTATAGCAGAAAAATACAGCCGTTGAATCATTATGCGACTCAGGACCCCCATTAATCATACTATAGCCTTAATTTAAAACCTAATCGTCATGATCAAAATACGCGTAAGCCCTTTGTTTGATTTGTAACTTTTATTTGTCTATATGCCATTATACCGGTTGAACATATTCTAACAGACATACAAAATCAAACTTGAGGAAATTTCATTAATCATAAAACATAAGCTAGTACAATATGCTCAAATAAGGTCTTTACTAAATCCCATATTCCGAACATGTTCTTCGTAAACCTTAGGAGGGAGACCTTTAGTCATCGGATCCGCAAGCATATCCTTAGTACTAATATACTCGATACAAAGATTATTTTCCTCAACTCGTTCACGTACAAATAGATATTTCGTATCGAGATATAAACCAGCTCCAGTCGAACTGTTACTGTTCGAGAAACTAACGGCAGCTGAATTATCACAGTAAAGCTTCAATGGTCTAGAAATGGAATTAACGATTTTGAGTCCAGTGACCAGGTTTCTAAGCAACATTCCATGACAGGTTGCGTTATAAACAGCAATGTACTCTGCCATCATTGTGGAAGTTGTGGTCAACTGTTGTTTATGACTCTTCCAAGAGATAGGGCCGCCTGCTAACATAAATGTGACACTTCGGATTTTCCCGGACAACCTTTCGATGTAACATGTGTGTACGTAAACTATTAAGTGAAAAATTATGAATTGCTTGTTATTACGTGTTGGGTGCCTATGTGTACGTATAGATATATATATATATATATATATATATATATATATATATATATATATATATATATATATATATATGTGTGAGTTATATATGAGCCGAAACCTCAACCCGACTCGAGACCCGGAGTGGTCTCGAGTGAACAATGAACGTGGACCGGTTTGGGCCGGTTAGGGCCTTGTGACCGAGAACCCAACCCGGAACCCCCTAGCCCCAACTCGAGATCCTATATAACCCAACCCTCACACCCTTTTTCCATTTTTCACCCTCATCTCCTCTCACTAAACCCTAAAACCCTAAGATCATCAACCTCCTTTCATCTCCTCTTCCTACTCGGAACCAACCGGAGACACCAAGACCCCCGGATCGAGCTCAAGATCACCACCCGAAAGTCGGTTCATCGGATCTTCACACCCTCAACATCAACCGGTTAGTGTTTTGTTGGTTAATATGGTTCTCGGTTGATTATTAGTGGTATGTTAGATAGCATTGTTATTGGTTAGTGCTTGATTAAGTTTTATGCACATTATAAAAGCTTTAGCCGAAATTGTGATGACTATGTGTTTGAATGTTCTTGTTTGTAACATGCTAAAAATAGAAGGGTGAATATTGTGTGATCTAGCTGAGTGATTAACATGTTTCGGATGTTTTGGATTAATGATGATACTTAGCAACAAAAATACTTCCAAGATTGCGAATGAAGGGCTGGGTATGCATGTTTCGGGTTGGATATAAAAGTCTAAAACATGATGAACAATTTATGATTAAAGATGAACAGTTTGAAGGTTGCTTGAATATTCAAAATTGGTGAGTTTGATCTGTTTTAGACAAAGGTTAGACAACAAAACATGTTTATGCAATTTCATTGGTTAGTACAATATTTCATGAAAATGCAATGTTAGTGGATAGTACATCTGCTCAGGTTCTAGAAGATCCTCAGTGCACGTAATCACGGTTGCGAGTCGCAACCTTTGGTTGCTACTCGAGACCACATCAAGCTTTGTCGAGACCTCCCAGTTGCGAGTCGCAATCAACACGAGTCGAATCCGGTTGCGAGTCGTAACCACTGCTGCTAAGTCGGAACCGCTAGTTGCGAGTCGTAACCTCTGGTTGCGACTCGTAACCAAAACGTGATGAACCGAGACCTCGGTTGCGAGTCGTAACCTCGGTTGCGAGTCGTAACCACCCTTGTCTCGACTGGACTACTTTGGTGTTATTGGGCTTTGACTGATTGGACTTTCTGTTGACTGGGCTATGTGATTGTATGTTAGGGCTGACCCAATAACCCAACTGTTTGTGTATTCGCATGTTATACGTGTTTGCTATATGTGTTTGCTATACGTGTTCGCTATGTATTACTGGTACCCGACTTGACCCATCCTTGGTAACCATGCTAGGACGTGGTGACCAACATACTTGACCGGGTAAAAATATCTACCGAGCAACCCAAGGTGAGTTCACAACTTAAAAGCATGCGTCCCGGTGGTTTGGGACACGAGACTAAAACAACCCTATCCCCTTGTAAAGGGGATACCATTTACATTCCTTCCCTAGTTATTGGGAACAAACTTACTTTTCCTTCCCTTGTCATTGGGAAACCTTTTAGTTAATTACTGTTTATACGGAATGCAACCAAACGGCACTAAACGCAACTCTATCACTCAAGTCCCTACTACATAATACCGATTAGTCGCCGGGGCCAGGCGAACGGGTTATTAGTTGATAGCGCTATTTAGGTTTTACCAACCTCACACCGTGCCATGGTATGGGATCGGTCGTGAACTAATGTACTCAGGCATCCGTCAATGATGATAGAACATTGACATCGGGGCATCCTGCGGAAACGCAAACGGTTACCTAGTGTTCGGTATTGGAAAAACAGTTTAGTCGCTAACTTTTGGGGTAGCTCCCCATGGCATGTATAAACGGATAAATTAACTGGTGAAACGAGTTTTTGGTAATTAAAACTGGACAACTAGTGAACTCACTCAGCATTATTGTTGACCCCCCTTACTGCATGCTTTGCAGGTGGCCAGTGACTGGAGCAGCCGCTTGGGGATGTGTAGTGGTCGTCTGCCCGTGTGTTGGGCATTTATCATGCTTACCTCATGAACATTGTTTAAAACTGTTTACTTATGCTTCCGCTACTTATTTACTGTTTGAACTTGAAACCTTAAACTCTGAACTTAATATTTGCTAATCTTATGGTTAGTAAGTATCACTTTTGCTATCAATTTAATTATTCAGTATAATTGGTGGCTGGATCCTGGTCAGTCACGCCCTCGAAGCGGGTGTTATCCGCAGGTGGATTTTGGGGGTGTGACAATAAAGATATAGCCCGAAGTGGATTTCTTGTCATCTTTGCATTTGGCAAAGTCAGAATCAGAATAGCCCACCACTTCTAAATGATCACTTCTTCTATAAGTCAGTTTATAGTCTTTCGTCCCTTGCAGATATCGAAGTACCTTCTTAGCTGCTTTCCAGTGATCTAGGCCAGGATTAGTCTGATAACGGCCTAGCATTCCAGCAATATAAGCTATATCTGGACGAGTACAGACTTGAGCATACATCAAGCTCCCGACTACTGACGCGTAAGGTATCTGGCTCATTTGCTCCTTCTCAACCTCTGTTGTCGGACACTGGAATGAACCGAAAACATCTCCCTTAACTACTGGAGCGACGGAGGGTTTGCACTGTTGCATGTTGTAACGTGTGAGGACACGATCTATGTAGGCCCTTTGGGACAATCCTAAAATCCCTTTGTGTCTATCTCGGTGATTTTCGATGCCAATGACGTAAGAAGCATCTCCGAGATCCTTCATGTCGAAGTTATGCGAAAGTAACCGCTTCGACTCATGCAACATGTCTAAACTATTACTTGCCAATAGAATATCATCTACGTAAAGGACAAGTATAGTAAAGTTACTCCCACTCATCTTGAGGTAGGTGCATTGATCCACTTGATTCTTCATAAAACCTTGCCTCTTCATGACTTCATCAAACTTGAGGTACCACTGACGTGATGCTTGTTTCAACCCGTTAATGGATTTCTTCAACTTACAGACTAGATGCTCCTGACCTTCAGGTTTAAAGCCTTCAGGTTGTTTCATGTAAACATCTTCGTCCAAATCTCCGTTAAGGAAAGCGGTTTTAACGTCCATCTGATGCAGCTCTAAATCAAAATGAGCTACTAGGGCCATGATGATCCTTAATGAATCTTTACGAGAGACAGGTGAAAACGTCTCTTGATAATCAATTCCCTCTTTCTGAGTGTAGCCCTTTGCAACCAATCTCGCTTTGTAGCGTTCAACGTTCCCATTCAGATCCAGTTTTGTTTTGAACACCCATTTGCATCCTACGGGTTTGACTCCGTTGGGTAATTCTACCAAATCCCAAACGTCATTTTTCTTCATGGATTCAAGCTCATCAATCATTGCTTTATTCCATTCAGAAGACTGATCACTGCTAACGGCTTCATTGTAAGAGATAGGATCATTGAGCTTTCCGGGATCCATTTCAGTCAGGTAGGTAACATATTCATCCCAATTAGGAGGCCTTCTTTGCCTGGATGACCTCCTGAGTGGATTATCGGGTACAGCGTTGTCTTGGTTTTGAGCGTTTGATGTGCCTTTGTCATGAGGTATAATGGGTTCTGATTGTGGAGGTGAATTTGGAGTTGGTGCAGTAGCTTCAGGTACAGTAGTTGCATTGGGTACAAGAGGAGTAATCGGAGTAATGGTAACCGACGAGTCTCTCCCCCCCGCGTCTTGTACTTCTTGCAATTCTTCGTAAGGGTTGGTACTGCTCCCACTGACCTTGAAATCCTCCAGGAACGCGGCACGCTTGGTTTCAACAATACGGGTGACATGGGAAGGACAATAGAAACGATAACCCTTAGAGTTCTCAGGATACCCGATAAAGAAACAGGTAACTGTTTTAGGGTCAAGTTTCCTTATGAAAGGATTGTAAAGTTTTGCTTCAGCAATGCAGCCCCATACTTTCATATATTTAAGACTCGGTTTCCTTCCTGTCCAAAGTTCATAAGGAGTTTTAGGGACAGACTTAGAAGGAACTCTATTGAGTATATGAACAACTGCTTTTAACGCTTCAGTCCAGAGGAATAATGGTAAATTAGTGTTGGCTAACATACTGCGCACCATGTTCATAAGGGTACGGTTTCTTCTTTCAGCGACATCGTTCTGCTGAGGTGTACCAGGCATGGTGTATTGGTTCACAATCCCCTGGCCCTTACAAAACTCATAAAATGGACCAGGAGCTTGACCCACATCAGTATGTCTTCCATAATATTCACCGCCTCTATCTGATCTCACAACTTTAATCTGACGATCTAATTGCTTTTCAACTTCAGCCTTATAATCTTTAAAAGTTGTTAGAGATTCAGATTTCTCCTTAATAAGATACAAGTACATGTAACGAGAATAATCGTCAATAAAAGTGATAAATGAAGTATGTCCTGTTATGCCAGCGATTTGGTAGGGACCACTAATGTCAGTGTGAATAAGTTCTAATAAATTAGAACTCCTAGTGGCACCTTTCTTATTCGCTAATGTCATTTTACCTTTAAGACATTTGACACATGTTCCAAAGTCAGAGAAATCGAGAGGAGGTAAGACTTCATCCTTTACGAGACATTTAATCGTTCTTTTGAAATGTGGCCTAAACGCTGATGCCACAACATGGATGAAGTCTCTAAGTCTCGTTTCTCTTCCATCTTTGTGAGTGATTCATTAATGTTATATGACAACAAAGATTTGGAAAAGTTATCTTCTAGTTCTAATCTATAGAGACCACCATCCAGAATACCAGTACCATAAAGAACAGAATCATAGAGGATAGAGAGTTTGCGATGACCATGGGAAACAATAAAACCGTCCATGTCTAACTTTGGTCCTGATACAAGGTTCCGAGTTACCTCAGGAACATATAAGGTATCATAAAGTTTAATACATAAACCAGTTTTCATAACTAATTGTAATGTTCCAATAGCCTTCACTTCTAATTCTCGATCATCCCCAACCTTAAGCGTTCTTTGGTTTCTTTCCAGCTTCCGGATTGAAAGGAATCCCTGAGTAGAATTGGTAACATGAACCATAGAACCAGAATCAAACCACCAAGAATTAGCAGGAACACTTAAATTATAGGACTCAAGTATCATAAAATAATCGTTACCTTTCTTAGCCAGCCACTCCTTAAAGTCAGGGCATTCCTTCTGCATGTGTCCTGTCTTTTTACAGAACTTGCAGCGGATACTGCCTAAGGAGTTCTTAGAGCTGGAAGGTGCACTTGTATTAGAGTTAGGATTAGGCCTTTGGACTTTTGAAGCATCCTTCCTCTGATAATTGTTCTTCCTTTTCTTAGAATTGGAGGTAGTGAAGTTGGCAACAACAGTAGTGCGATCCATCCTCATACGCTCTTCCTCCTGTACGCACATGGCGACCAGCTCACTCATCGTCCATTTTTCCTTCTGAGTGTTGTAGTTGATCTTAAATGCTTCAAAAGACGAAGGAAGCGAAGTGATGATAAAATGAACAAGGAAACAATCACTGATTTCCATTTCCAGCCCCTTCAGCTTATTGGCCATGTCATTCATCATCATGATGTGTTCGCGAATGTCGCTCCTCCCATCATACTTAGTTGTCACCAGCTTGAGAATAAGGGTACTAGCGTGTGCTTTAGACGTCCCCTTGAACTGCGCCTCCACAGAAGCCAAGTAGGTTTTAGCATCTTCAGAATCAGGAATAGCTCCCCTGATAGCATTGCTTATGGACTGCTTCATAAACATGAGACACATGCGGTTGCACCTAGTCCACTTTTCATGAAGTATCTGCTCAGCTGCAGTACTCTGAGTGGTAAGGTCCGCTGGCTTATTCTCCCTTAGAGCATAATCGAAATCCAGCAGCCCAAGCGTAAGCATGAGAGCATCCTTCCATGCAGCAAAGTTATCACCAGTCAAAGATGGAATTCCCTGATTGGGCGCTGATAGTGGGAAAAAGATGAGCAAAAATTATGATACTAAGGAAGAAGTCCTAAGGTGATCTAAGGGCACGTTAAACTAAGGCAGGCAAAATAATGACCATTTTACATAATGAAGCTGTGATAATGTCTATTACTAACATCAAAATAATAGACTTAGTTAAAATTCTACTTAAATGAAGACAAAACAGCTTTGGCCAGAATGTAATCATTTAAGCATATGTGCAAAGTGGTTGTAACAAATCAGCTTTGGCCAGAAATTGAAACAATCACTTTAGTTATGCACTTGTTAAGTATGCCATCTATGAAAGAATTAAATCAGCTTGGGCCAGATATTAAAACATTCATGCTTATGATGCACACTTAACATAGCTTTCGTAATACTTGAACGATAAGTAGATGTATCAAGTCAGCTTTGGCCAGAAATGATGCATCAGAAGCTCATTCAAGTTAAGCTATTTTGGTTTTGCAAAACATTACATTATCTGATTCTGATTATTTAACTAAAAAATTACAAAACCAATTATTTAATAGCAAGCTATTTTTCTTTAGTTCACATTTAAACAGCCTAAAATAATGAGGTTTCGAGTCGCAACCACAGTCTCGAGTTATGACGTTATGGTCTCGAGTCGCAACCACGGTCTCGAGTTATGACGTTATGGTCTCGAGTCGAGACCTTTTGCTCCCTTATGATTTCGAGTCGAGACCTTATGGTCTCTAGTCGCAAACTAATGATCTCGAAACTTCCTGTTACAGCTGTTTATTGTGATAACATAACTGAAAATTCGAAATCTAAGGGATTATGAGATATTATTTCCTGTTTTAAAGTGATCTAATTTTATCAACATATTTCGAAAAGATTGTAACCGTCTATCTAATAAAAGTTTTCTAAAATCTTTAGAGGACAAAAACAGATCAAAACAGGAAAAACACTTAATAATCCGAATCATATTCCAAAACATAATAGAATTTTCGAATTTTCATAAGAACATGCGATGAACCCTAATCATAAAAATAAAATTCTGGAATCCGAAACCTGAAACTTTTAAGACTTCTAAACAGATTTCGGCTAAAAAATTATAATCCAGTTAATTTCGAATAAACATATGATTGATCTTTTCCGAAAACAATGATCTCGAGTCGATATTCATGACTCGAAAACGGCTGTTAAGGTTTTAAAGTTACAAAATCCGTTTTCCAAGTTTTAATCCCAGAATTATGGATACGAAAACAGAACTGACTAATCAACATATGCTCTGATACCACATGTTGGTTCAGTTCTGTTTGTGTATGAAGGAAAACAGTAAACATATACCTGTTATGGCCGACAGGGCAGTGGAGAATCCAGCGAGAGAAGACGACATGGAGTTCGACATCTTTGTCAAGGTGATCTGGTTCCTCCTTAGGGTGCTAACTGATGATGGGGACTTAGAAACCGAAAAGGGTATCGGTTAGGAGAGGAGGTCGACATGATGATGTTATGGCTAATGGGGTGTGTGAATTGTGTAACTGAGTAACCCTTAAACCTCCACATAATTCTCCTTATATAAGCACCCAGGAGGAAACCTAATTAGTTACTAAGGGTAATATGGTCCATCAACAATTACCAACTAATTAAATAATAGGTTCTAATATATTTTGATCTCTATAATGTAAATGATTATGATGGCTATAGATTAAATATTAATACGTAACATATTTAATCTTACACTCAAATTATGAATTTCTTTATTTATTTTGAAATGATATTATGTAATAATGACTAATTTAGGATAACATAATTCTTTATACTTGGAAACCATTTCTTGTTGAAGGGGAAGAGGAATGTGACGAGATGGAGTTTATGTGGAGGTGGGGCAACAGAGCTCTCCAATCTAGAGAGTGCAGTGACCTAACACAAGAAATTCGTGTTCCAAAAAAAATTGAAGCCCGAAAAAAGTTGAGTAATTTACTTTTTGAGTCCCTGGGTTTTGGTGGTTTTAACCACTTGAGTCCAAAATAAAAAAGTTTAACACCCTGAGTACCTGACCATTCATTTTATAACGTTTTGAGTCCAATTTTGTTAATTTTATAACGTTTTGAGTCCATTTTTATTAAAAAAATTGGACTCAAAAGGTTAAAAAAAATGGTCTCAAAAGGACTCAAAATGTTATAAAAAATGCGTCTAGAGACTAAGGATATTAAACATTTTGATTTAGACTCAAATAGTTAAAACCGCTAAAATATATGTATTCAAAAAATAATTTAACTAACATTATATTATAGAAAAGAACAATTATAAAAGTTGTCGGACAAAAAATATATATGTAGGACTTGTACGAATATGTATGGTTTTGAGGTGGAAAGAACGGAAATTACCATTTTGGGGCTTTGATAATGATGAAGATGTGGACATGTTGGACCATATTGACATGTTACTCACCATCAATAAACACATGAAATAAAAATATCAAGAAAATCATCAAAATATATATTTGATCAAATGTGATTATCAAAACCAAAAAAAAAAAAAACTCTATTATTTTGTACATCAAGGAAATTACATAACAATAGAGGTAAACGAGTAACAAATTGTATCACAACCCCTTCTGAATATTAAATCCAATTTTATAAAAAAAACAAAACTCTGGTTCTTTGGTGTCGAGAATTGTGTTGGAAATTTTGTTAGGAAAATGATTTTTTCCTAATTTTGGACTAAAAATAAATATAATAAAATGAGCGGGTTTTATGTATTTATTTGTGGGTTTGTGTTCTACGTTGGAAGGGCTTCGCAACGAACTAAACCACGTCCAAAACGGAGCTAAGATGAATGAGATATCGATGCTCAAAGTTTGGTGTTTGAAACTTGAATGCTGAAATAAGTGGGAAAGTGGCACCTTGTCCCACATAGGATGAGAGATGGAACTTAAAGGGGTATTTAAGTAGGATCTCTCCATCCTTATTGTTTCATGGAAGCATACTCTAGTGTCCTCGCGAAGGGTGCGGCACCCTAACTCGCACTCGCACTCGCACTCGCACACGCTCGCGCGCGCGCGTGGCGTGGGCGATGAGGCGCAATGTGGCGCTTTGATGGGTACACAAACACACTATCATGGAGGCAAATTCTAATATCGTCTCATATTTTGAAAATGTGTTTCCTATGTTAGGTCAAACACAAGGGACTTCATCAGCAGCGGCTGATGAAGTAGGTCCAAGTTCGTCTACATGGTTAGATGAACCAGGTCCAAGTTCATCTACATGGGTAGATGAGGCAGTTCCGAGTTCGTCTACGAGGTTAGATGAAACTCATGAACGACCTGAGGTCGAGGAGGGTGAGCTTAGACGAAGTAAACGAAGGGTTGAAAAATCCTTTGGTCCTGACTTCATGAGCTACATGGTTGAGGGTGAGCCCAATACCTATCGCGAGGTGGTTACCTCCGCAGAAGGACCTCAATGGCAAGAAGCAATTAAGAATGAAATTGATTCTATATTGCAAAATCATACTTGGGAGTTAGTAGATCTTCCACCTGGTTGTAAACCACTTGGATATCGTTGGATATTCAAAAGGAAGATGAAAGCTGACGGAAGTATTGATAAATACAAGGCAAGGTTAGTAATCAAAGGATTTAGACAAAAGGAGGGTCTAGACTACTTTGATACTTACTCGCCTGTGACGCGAATAACCTCTATACGATTGGTTCTTGCAATTGCGGCTCTAAGAAATTTGGAAGTTCACCAAATGGATGTAAAGACCGCATTTCTAAATGGCGATTTAGAAGAAGAAATTTACATAGAACAACCTGAGGGTTTTTCCGACCCTGGAAACAAGGGTAAAGTATGTAAATTGGTCAAGTCTTTGTACGGCTTGAAGCAAGCTCCAAAACAATGGCACCAAAAGTTTGATCATGTCATGATTGACAATGGTTTCAAAATAAATGAGTGCGACAAGTGTGTTTATTTTAAAGACACACCAAGAGGTTATGTGATTTTATGTCTTTATGTAGATGATATGCTTATCATTGGGAGTGATGATAAGATGATCAACTCAACGAAAGACATGTTGAAAGCGAGGTTTGACATGAAAGACATGGGTCTCGCGGATGTGATTCTTGGAGTTAAAATCACTAGAACCCAAAATGGTCTTGTGTTGAGTCAATCTCACTACGTGGACAAGATCCTTGGGAAATTCAATTCGGATGATACGAGTGTAGCTCGATCCCCAATTGATAATACCCAACGCCTAAGGAAGAATAGAGGCGAGAGTGTTTCTCAGTTAGAGTACTCAAGGATCATTGGTAGTCTAATGTATCTAATGACATGTACTAGACCCGACTTAGCGTATGCTGTGAGCAGGCTAAGTAGATACACCAGTAATCCGAGCGAGGATCATTGGAAAGCTATCACGAGGGTGCTCAGATACATAAGATACACGAGAGACTATGGATTGCGTTATACCCGTGATCCAGCAGTGATCGAAGGATACACTGACGCGAACTGGATATCGGATATAAAAGATCATAGATCGACAAGTGGATATGTGTTTACACTTGCTGGCGCAGCTATAGCTTGGAAGTCTTCCAAGCAAACGGTTATAGCTAGATCTACGATGGAATCCGAATTCGTCGCTTTAGATAAAAGCGGGGAAGAAGCGGAGTGGCTACGTCAATTTGTGGAAGATATTCCAAGATGGCCAAAACCATTGACGCCGATTTGCATACATTGTGACAATCAGTCTGCTCTTGCTAGAGCACAAAGCATGATGTACAATGGCAGATCAAGGCACATTCGACGTAGACACAACACGGTACGACAACTTATCTCAACGGGTGTTATCTCAGTTGACTATGTGAGGTCAAATGAGAACATTGCGGACCCGTTAACAAAAGGCTTAAGCACAGATAAGGTGTATAGGTTGTCAAGAGGAATGGGACTAAAGCCCATAGATGAAGGGAATATGAGGGAAACCTAACCTAGTTGACTGGAGATCCCAAGATCTAGGTTCAATAGGCAAACTTAATCATAAACCCAAAGGGAGTCACTGTGGGGGGTGCCCCAAAAATCAATAAAGGGAGTTTGTATACTTCCTAGTCCATTCTAATCAGTGACATGAAGGAAAGGTTAAGCATGTTGAGGTTAAGGATTTTGAGGAAATCCAAATTAACCATGATGCTTTTAATGATTCAGAGGAATCACCTATGTTAGAGAGAAGTGGGGTCGCTTCGAATGGATTTGTGGGGAGGCACAAATCCTAGAGCTCTCGCAGAACCAGGAACGTGTTCCATGACCATAAACGGACACAACCATGAGGTCTTGACTCGACTAGGGAGAGTATTGTGTGAATGTATATTGTCGCCTACATAAATGGGGGATTGTTCAAGGACACCGCGTCTACAAGACCCTAGGAGGCTAAGTATGCTTCACAAAAGGAGGTTCAAAGGTTACACCTACCTATCTTGCAATGCTCAACTGTTGAACGTGTATCGTTGAAACTTGATAGATCGATTTCTATTCATGTGGGGGATTGTTGGAAATTTTGTTAGGAAAACGATTTTTTCCTAATTTTGGACTAAAAATAAATATAATAAAATGAGCGGGTTTTATGTATTTATTTGTGGGTTTGTGTTCTACGTTGGAAGGGCTTCGCAACGAACTAAACCACGTCCAAAACGGAGCTAAGATGAATGAGATATCGATGCTCAAAGTTTGGTGTTTGAAACTTGAATGTTGAAATAAGTGGGAAAGTGGCACCTTGTCCCACATAGGATGAGAGATGGAACTTAAAGGGGTATTTAAGTAGGATCTTTCCATCCTTATTGTTTCATGGAAGCACACTCTAGTGTCCTCGCGAAGGGTGTAGAGCACCCTAACTCGCACTCGCACGCGCACACGCTCGCGTGCGCGCGCGTGGCGTGGGCGATGAGGCGCAATGTGGCGCACTTTGCACTTTGCACTTTGCACTTTGCACTTCGCACGCTCGCATCGCCGCGAGCCGCTTGAGAGCCGCCTTTGTATTTTTGACCGCGCGCGCGTGGTGGAGCACAAGGGTTGCAAGGACCAAGTGGTCGGTGATGCGGCGCATGACGTGGCAGTCATGCGCGCGCGAGTACACATGGCGCGGTTGCGCGCATGGTGCATGGGTCCTGCTGTGTCGTGCGCGGCGCACCAGAGTGAGCCAATACGGCGCGACTGTGTGGCGTGCTCGTATAGGCTCACAGGTGACGTGGCGCACGCGCGCATGGACTTGAGCCAAGTGGACGAATTAAAGTGCATTAAAGACGTTTAATTCACCCATTTAATTCGTTTTTCAGTTTCTTCGAGACCTGCAGTATAAATAGGGGGTTCCTATGGCAGATTCAGGACACCGTATTACACAAGCTTCATACAATCTTCTCTCTACAGAATTTATCATCTTCTCTCAAGGCGCATGTCACACCCTCAAAATCCACACGCGGAATATTACCGCGAGGCGTGTGACGACCAGGATCTTAGCCACTAATTATTTTGAACGGGTTAGTTATTGTTATAAACATTAGCATAATTAGTGACCTAATTTAAATTTTTCAAAACATAGTTTAAGTTTACAGCGGAAAGGGGAAGAAAACGCATCATAATTGAAACCACAAGTTTATTAACATGCTACTTACGAACCACGCACTCCATCCGATTGCAACGTCCGTCCAAAGCTGCATCGAGCAACCTGCAAAGCATGCAGTAGAGTGTCAACATAACGTTGGCGAGTTCACGTGTTTGCAGTTTTCCAGTTTTAATTCCAAAAACTTGTTTTAACCAGTCAATTTACCCGTTTATACATGCCATGGGGAGCTACCCCATAAGTAAGCGACTAAACTGTTTTTCCAATACCGAACACTAGGTAACCGTTTGCGTTTCCGCAGGATGCCCCGATGTCAATGTTCTATCATCATTGACGGATGCCTGAGTACATTAGTTCACGACCGATCCCATACCATGGCACGGTGTGAGGTTGGTAAAACCTAAATAGCGCTATCAACTAATAACCCGTTCGCCTGGCCCCGGCGACTAATCGGTATTATGTAGTAGGGACTTGAGTGATAGAGTTTCGTTTAGTGTTGCTCGTTGCATTTCCGTATAAACAGTAATTAACTAAAAGTTCCCAGTAACAAGGGAAGAAAAGTAAGTTCGTATCCCTCACCGGGGATAATGTTGTTACCTGTATCCCACACAAGGAGATAGAAATACCGCATCCCTCATAAGGAGATAGTAAGCAATTCCAACCAGGAAAAGTTGTTTCGTTCCGTTTCCCAACCACCGGGAATGCATGCTTTAAGTAAAAAGTAGTGAACTCACCTTTGCTTTGCTCGGTTGACATTTACTTGTGTTACGTTGGTCAACCATACCCTATTATGGTTATTAAATATTTATTAGGTTCGTATGCAAGTAGTGTCACGTAGTCACGTATAGTCCTACATGTATCTAACACGTAGCACGTAAATCCACATTTCATGTAATACACATACGTTGCATAATGTTCAGAAATGGTAACGGTAATACGTATCATACCAGCATACATGCTATTGGGCCCATACGAGCATATAACAGATAATCAGTAACAGTTAAATATTTACGATAGCACAAAGTTCACAGCATTAGCTTAAGCGGCCCAATAACTAAGCCAGGCAGTCCAGTCGAAACCGGATGGTCTCGACTCGAGATCATGAAGTCTCGGGTCGCAACCAAGTGGTTTCGAGTCGCATGCAGGGGGTCTCGAGTGGTGCACTTTTGAGTCGCAACCTATGAGGTCTCCAGTCCGGCCTGAGTCGAGATCATGAGATCTCGAGTCGCAACCGTGCCGGTCTCGAGTCCTTACATGTGAAGTGCCTGGTTTCGAGTTGTCATCATAACGGTCTCGAGTCGCAACTGTAAGGTGTCGACTCGCAAACTATGGAGATGCTTCTAGAATCCTTATCCAAATAGTGCTATCCAATCATATTTCACTAACATGTTTTGCACTCCGTACATTTACAAAATTAGATCAAACACAACAAATTTCAAATATTTCAAGATCTTCAATCAGTTCATCATTGGGGTTTCCAATATCATCATCAAAACAGATTTAGGTTATGCTCACAGATCATCCATCACAGAAATAGCAACCAAAAGTGACTCGATTCAAAACTCACAAACAAAATGGCCGAGCACTACAATTTACAGTTTCTATCAAAACAATTAGCCACATATATTATAAAGATCATACTAATAAATCCCTATGTGTGTCTAATGTGAAGCACGAGAGAACACGGCAATACCAAACAGTGCATCCACCATTTATCAAACAAACAGCATAATTCTCCAAATGGTTCATACCAACATTTTTCAACTAACAACTCATCTATATTCAAGTATATATATAACCTGCTAAAACCAAGTTCATCAACATAAAAGAAATAAAGCTTTTCAAGACAGACAAGATTTTCATAGATAACACTCACTGACCATAGAGACTTCGAGATAAGAGGAGACTTCTTGATGCCACGGCTGCTGTGCACGAACCGGAGCTCCGGCAGCCGCCGCTGTTGTCGGCTCCACCACCACCTCTGCTCCACAGTCGCCGCCGACTGCCATTACCGTCAACATCTTTATCCTCTGCCATGAGTGGGTTCATCGGAGAACCCTCCAAGCCAGCGTCGTCGCCTGAACAGTCGCCGTCGTGAGCGGTGTTTGTTGCCTGTGACGTCGCCGGAGATCTAAACGAGGGAGAGAAGGGGTTGTGCGGCTGAGGTGTACGTAGGATTGGGGGGGCTTCACTGATGTGGGTGTGTCGTCGGCTCACCGGTTAACCGGCACCGATCATCGTCAGCTCAGGGCATTATGAGAGAGAGGGAGTAGCGGGTGAGGGGGTGTTTGGATTTAGTGGTTTTCATTTGTGTAAAGATGAGGTGATGCGAGGGAGATACAAGAAGGAGGAGTGGTGTGGAGGTGTGGACGCCGGAGAGGTTGCCGGAGAACGGTTCTGGTCACCGGACTCCTCTGATCGCACAAGAGAGAAAAGAGGGGTGTGTGGCTGAAATCTTGCAAAAGGGGTTTAGGGTTTCGAGGTTTTCCAAATTATGAGGGAGGTGGGGGTGTTTTAATATAAAGGGTAGGGTTTAGATTTAGGTTAGTTGGGCTGGGCCTAGCCCAAGTGCATAAACCCGTTTAAACAACTACGCGTCTTGCTCAATCATACTGGCTCGGTTATTTAAAAATAACATATCAGTAATCCAAATTATTATTTTAGTAAATAATAATAATAATCTCAATAGTAATAATAGTAGTAATAATAATAAACTCGAATATTCTCCTCTCGATGATTGGGATCGAGAGTACGGGGTGTCACAGCGCAAGGTACTTGTTCGGGTTGAAGTCAAGACCGGCAGTGCAACTGCTTGAGGCTGTTGTATCCTGGAAACAAACGTGTTCTCCTGGGAGACACGAAATTTGTTTTAAGGGACCCGTGTCTAACACGATCCTCAGCCAAGAACAGTTTCGTCTGTTCGAGTTTTCTGTCTTTGTTTTTCCCTTTTTCAGTTGTACTTGTATTTCTTTTCAGTTGTAATTCTGTTATTGTTCTTGTATTTCAAGTTAATAAATTATTTTATTTATTTTAGACGAACGGATTCCTACAAATTGTTGTGCACGATCTTCTTAACTCTATCTAGAAAACCGACAGCTTCAGAAGCAAGAGACTCGAAAGTATCAAAACGGGCCGTTTTTTTTAATTATTAACTTTATCGTTACATACTTTTGATAATAATGGAGATGACTTTAAATCTCAAAGCTTGAGAAAAAATACGTGACTTTGACATTGAAGATATCTTGTAATTTGTTCAGCTCCATGTTGATTCTATGTTTTGTATATATAAACCACTGCCAACATTCAACAATAAGATTAGAAGTTACATAAGTTGGCAAGATTTGAATCAAGTGGTGTACGTTCCGCTTGCGGTATGCGCATATAATGTATATATGAGTGGGCGCTGGCGGGGCAAAAGTGAAAGTGCACTAATTTTAACGTTATTTTACTAATTTCGTGGAAATAACGTTAAAAGAGGGGATGGTTAATCATGCATCATGTGGTGGCGTTGATAGCCGAAAGACAAGGGGGTACATGCACTAATCGGCAGTTGTCTCAAGTGCTGAGTGTTACGTGCCTTATGTCCAAGGCTTGATGCAAAACTACTATCGAGCCGGGGGTCTCACTGGAAGCAGCCTCTCTTATCCTATGGGGTAGAGGTAAGGTTGTCTACATCTTACCCTCCTCAGACCCTACCTTAGCTTTGCTATTGATGGGATTTACTGAGTATGATGATGATGATGATGAATCAAGTGGTGCAAAGAGGTGGCTAGATTTGTGTCACTTTGTGATAAATCATCATTTGTTACTCAACAAACACGCAAAAGTGATAAGATTTTGCGTACATTTTTAATTAGCATAAAAATGACTATTATTTGTCAGGTATTTATTATAATTATATATATATATATATATATATTTTTTTTCATAGCATATGTTGTCGTTGCGTGGTCGCTTATTATGGTGTAAAAAGGATGTAAAGGGGACCCGGGGTGGAGGACAATTCCTCCGTGATGGAAATTTTTTACGCGTGGAAGATAACAAAACACCAACGTCACCTCCGTCTATCACGCTCCATTTTTATAACGCGTGGTATTTTTCACACGTGATGGGGTATTGGGTGATGAGGGAAATTGTTGGGTGTGGTGGTGAGTAATGGACATTTCCACTAAAAAGGTTCCGAGTGATGGAATAATGGTTGATGATATGGCGAAACTTGATTGGAAGTTGTGAGTGAGTGATGAGTGACGACCACCTCTACCCCCCTTAGGGTGGTTGTGTGATAGCCACTCGTAATGAGTGATAGCACACCGCTGTGAGTGTGTCATCACGCATGATGGAGGAGCAACTCGTGATACTCATCGCGTAGTGATGGAGGGATGTGCGTGTGTTTGATTTTGGTATTGAGGTGTTAAGTTATGATTTGGTGTGATGAGTGATAACCATTGCAAGTGATGTGATAGAGTATATTGTGATGGAATGTGATGGAGCGAGGTGTTAATTGGTGTTTTGGTGTGGTGTGTGAGTGCGATAGATTGTGATGGGTGATGACCACCCCTTCCACCCAATTTTAAGCAAAATTGGATTTTAATGATCTCAACTTTGACATATTGGTTGGTAACATTCTCAACTAAGTAAATGTTTTGTAACAGACCCAACTTTTTACGTATTTTCCCTTAGTGACCCATACTAGCTAAAAGTTAAAGTAATTAGTTTTTGCTGACATGGACTACTTATGTGACAAAAAAATCGAAGTTTTGCTGATGTGAACTGCTTATGTGGCAAAAAAGTTAAAGTTTTGATGACGTGAACTAAATATATGACAATGTTGTGATGGCATGCATTGATTATGTGGTAGTTCACATTAGCAAAAACTAACTTGATTAACTTTTAGTTAACGTATGATCGCTAAGGGAAAATAAGTCAAAAGTTAGGACTGTCACAAAATATTTCTTTAATTGAAACTATTGCCGGTCAATACGTCAAAGTTGAGATTATTAAAATTCAGTTTTCTGATTTTAAAAATTTTCTCTACCCTTAATTGTCAATCGTATAGCATTTTCCAATTTGTTGGTATGTGTTTATATGTGTGAGAGAATAACTATCTACATGAGGGTATTTGGTCATTTCACTCTCATGTGAGGTCTATTTGGTCAGATTTAACCACAAAAATACCCTTATGTGGGGTCCATTTGGTCAGATTTAACCACAAAAACTAACTGAGTTAGGGCTAAAGGACATAATTTGCAAGGATTTGCAAACATCGAGTACGTTTTCTGTAATTATTGAAAACAAAGGACACAATTTGCAATAAGTGACATACATAAAGAACGATTTTAGTAATTTACTCATGATAGATTGATAGATTCAAACAACAATAAAATAGTTAGTGTAGTTGATATTTGACAATCTTTCCACCTAAAATTTTCCAAATAATTATTATAAAATTCAGGGTAGAGATATGGTAAAAAGTGTCTAAAATGTGAGAAGGGTAAGAAGTGTTTTAAACCATTGGATATTTGATCTAATGGTTGAGATCAATAGGGTATAAAAAATGTAAATTGTGTTTTAATTAGAAGGACCTTATGTAAAATTGAAGGGCAATAGTGACTTTTCCAACGTTTCAAATATGGTAACCGTTTCAAAACCCCCATCAATCTCCTAAAAATCAGCGAATTTATGGTAACCGTTTCAAAACCCCCATCAATCTCCTAAAAATCAGCGAATTTCTCGTACAGAATAAGTTCTTCGATTTCCTTCACAACAACTTTTATAACACTATAAGAACAGTATATTACATGATAAAACACTATAGGAAGATGTAACACTATCTGTTTACTGTAAGACACTATACATAAATAAAACACTGTTGATGGGGATAAAACACTATGAAAAGGATCAGTATATTACATGATAAAACACTATAGGAAGATATAACACTATCTGTTTACTGTAAGACACTATATACAAAATAAAACACTATATATGGGGATAAAACACTATGAAAGGAACAATATATTACATGATAAAACACTATAGAAAGATATAACACTATCTGTTTACTGTAAGACACTATATAGAATAAAACACTATTGATGGGTATAAAACACTATGAAAAGGAGATTAAAGATGGCCTGTACATAATATAACACTATTGATTGGGGAATATAACACTAAAACAAGAACTTACCGTAAACAATTAAATGTATAGAACAATTCGAATTCTCCTGATATATCTCATCGCCAGTTTTTGGCAGTTATCTTTGGAAATCAATTAATTGATAATAATGGAAAATTACTAATACACCCTTTTCAATTAATTAAGATAAAGGACATTTGTCATTCCCAAATTATTTCTTACACTTCTCACAAAAGTCTCACTTTGTACATGATCCTCTACCATAAAATTCACTCCATCTATAAAATAAACATTTTTTTAGTAAAAGCGGCACCACATCTATAAAAAGAAACACACAACTCATCCTCTGGCTAACCACAAAGTGGTCCACATTGCCTTCAATTGGCTTAAAAAGCTTCTTCCTTTGGCAACCTAAAAGTGGTCTAACATGGCTTGTAACTTCAGTTAGTAGAGTTCACTCCATCTACAAAATAAACACGCTTCTCTTTCTTGAATATGGTCCACATGAACCAAACTTTACGATTGGTCAATTCCTGCTTCAATCCGGTTCGAGTAAAATTGGTTGGTCTGTTACATGCCCATTTAGTCATAAAAAATTAACTTGAGACCCAACTGGTATCCGGTTTAACCCGACCTAATACTACTGCTTGTTCGTTTTGAAAACAATGCTATTGTATTGACTAAGGCTGTCCAAACTACTCGACGATCGAGGATCGCTCGACGATCGCTCGAAAAATGCTCGTTCGATTCCCGCTCAGTTTGTAAATGAGCCGCTCGGATCGGTTCGATTCAAATTCAATCCAAGCATGAGCAAAGGTCCACTCGCTCGTCGATCGATCGGTTTCGCTCGAATTATTTTTATTAATAACATATATATATATATATATATATATATATATTATAGATCTTAAAGATTAAAAGCTCAAAAAATATACTAGCCCAAAATATATACTAGCCCAACTTAATAGTTAATATCAAAATCTAACCCTAAATCCCTAATTCCTAAAACAATACTCATAAAAAACGGTTTTGCAAATCCCAATTTGTATTTCGCACTTTATTTTGTGCTTCAGAACATTTCTAGAATCATGATTTTAGTTATGTATTGCTTTTGTTAGTAAAGTGTTGGACATGTTTTAATTAAGTTAGGATTTGTTTTTGTTGAACGCAACCTTATAATTTAATCGAGCGAAAATGATCCGCTCGATTTTAGTTAGGATTTGATAAAAATCGAGCCAAACCGAGCGAAAACGATCTGATCGATTCAAATTCAATCCGAGCACGAGCATCACTTTTATGCTCGGTTTTGCAAATTCGATCCGATCGGATCGGATCGGTTGTAATTCAATCTGAGCATGAGCAGACCCTCGATCAGATCAGATCGGCTCATGAACACCCCTAGTATTGACAACGTTGATCCTATTATTTTTATAAGATTCTAATTAGTACGAGAATGCTACAAGAGAGTTTAGATTGTTTAATTCAGTCTACCTTTTACATAATGGTAAGAATGTTGGTTTGCTTCGTATAAATAAGTTGTATTTAGTCTCATCTTGTAAACCCTATAGATGTTTTTAATAATTGTATAAGTATTGTTCTTTGGAACTTCGGTAAAACCAAAAGAGTGTTTTACATTGGCAATAAAGAATGTTATGTATATTTATTTGTTGAAAGGGGGAGACAACATGTAGCTACCTTAAAATTATAGTGTAGAGAGTATGTGTTCGGTAATAATACATTTTCAATGATCATTCTCTTCATTAGTTTAACTCTCGATAAATATCAACGAAACTTACTCATTCACTCCCATTGTAAGCAATAGACGAACCTTAGTAGGAGAGAAAGCAATCATTGTGTGGCGGCGGTAGCAAAAAGGTATTAAGGTTGTGCGGCTACTAATGGCTTTTGGCAGTGTCCACATGGTTCGAGTTGCAAGTTCTTTTTAAGGCAATCATCGTCCTTATATTTTTATTAAATTAAACATTGTGTTTTTAATAGACTACACATATAGTTTGGTGGTTGAGTTTCAAGTTTCATAATTATGTTTTCAATCATAGTCTTTGTGAGCTTAATAGCCAACAACGATTCAAAAGAGAATTGACAACAATTCTAGACACGATATAGAGAGTCGTGTTTTAAATTTCGCGCTTTGTTTAGAAAGAAAAAAAAAGTCAAATGATTATGCAAGAAGAACATGATATGCACCAAGACATGATGAGAGAGCGCTGATATAGGAAAAGGAAGACCCGTCCACGAGAAAAGGTGGTTTTGTCTAGGGACATGACTAAGGAAAAATGTGACGTGTCATAGGAAAAAAGATGGTTTGTAAGAGGAATAAGCCCATGGAATGAGCTTACAAAGGGGAATGGTGGTCTAAAGGTGCACAAACCGGGTTATGAGCAAAAAACGGTTTGGGTTTTGTCAACATTGTTGTCACACCCCAACCGATGGCGGAAACATCGGAGTGAGACGAAAACGAGATTTGCTGGAGACTTCATAACGACTAATTGTGACAAGTATTTAAAGTAACAATTTTCATTTCATGCTAAAGGGAATACCTTGTTCAAAAAGGGAAATACAACAATTAGAACTTAACAAATTAAACAACAAAACATAAATTTAAACTAAGTGTGTTTTTAGTCCATCCTACTAGATTTCTTTTGATTTGCTTCATCATCAAGCTCTTGCAATATATATTAAAGTAACATGTCAACACAAAACGTATTGGTGAGCGTAAAAGTTTACTGTACTAGCATATAAAAAGAATGTAACAAATCCACATGGCAATAACGTATACTAGGCACAGACATAACATAACTAGCATGCATCACATATTTGTCAACCCAAAGATTCCACTAGTGTAATATTGTCGTCACAACGACAAGACTGTTTATGTGATTGTATTACTTAACATAGACCCATCAACGGGCGGTGTGCTACTCCTATAGCGTTGTACATGTTAAAATAGACTTGTACAAAGTTAATGACAAAGTATAGTGCAAGAATGGCTTCTAGCATGTATGTATTCCTAAAGTATAAATGTATAAAACATGTATAAGGAATCATTCGTTTGAACGATGTATTTACGTATGTGTGCATGAGTGAATTTAATTGTGGATATATATATATATATATATATATATATATATATATATATATATATATATATATATATATATATATATATATATATATATATTGCACCCAAAGTGTGAAAACGAAAAGAGGGTCATGTATACTCACAATTTGCGTAGAGATTCCATGAAAGCGGGTTGGATGAATTCTTGAGTATTGAACGCCAAAGTTACCCTAAAGGGAAGCGGAGGTGTGTGAGTTACAAATTTGATTAACGGATTGGATTCGGATTTTAGGACATATAACATAAATTAATGTAAAGTAAGGAGCCACGAAAGTGGTCGTGCAAGGAGGTAGGATGATGCACACCCATTTAACCTCATTATATGATTCACCAAAGCACAAAAATTATCAGCTTAGTTGATGATTTCGGTTGGACATGAATATGAACTAAAATGCAAGTACAAAACTACTAAATCCTAAAACAACCAAGTGAGCAAGCTAGATGCGTGCATCCCAAACATGGAGAGTGTGTGAGGATGTGATGTAGCCTTGTCCCTTTGTTGAAAATTGTTTTGAGATTTAGTGTATGAATCTAAAATAAAAGTTTAAACAAATGAGGTAATGGAACAAGGTTGGAGAGCCAATGCATCCATGGTTCACACATTCACCAAAACAAAAGTCTTTCAACATTGAAGGTTGAAAGCTTGGATGGTTCCAACATTTTTGAAGTCACTTGGGACTTTTAGGGCAGAATGTTATGGAGGTTTTAAACCTCATTTCTTGTGGAAGTCGACCCAAACACAACCCATAACTATGAGTTTAGTTGGGAACAAGGTGGGTAAGATTCCATCAAGTTTTATGCATTATATACAAGAAACAAGAAAATAAGTTAAAGCAGAATTTTCATGCTACTTTGGACCTCAAATGTGGTGAGGTTTCTCCTTAGTTTGCCATGGCAAACTTGTGGAAACCTTTCTAGAGGTTACCCAAGTAGTTTGAAAGAAGAAAAGTAGAAGAAAGGAGAAGAAAAGTAAGTGAAAACTCACTTAGAATACCTGGAAGTATTCTGCCTTGCTTGAGATCTTTGAGAGAATTGGAGAGCTTAAGAGAAGTTTAAGCATGTGGAAAGTGTTTAGGAGGTGTGGAAGACGCTTATTTATAAGACGGGATTAGAGTTTAGGTATTAATGAAGTTAGGTGGTAGTTGTGGGTTGAGGAAAGGTGAAAAGGAGTGATTTAAAACACTTTTTACTCAAATTTCACGCTGAAATGCTGTCATCAGCGTCATCCGTGAAGGTGTCCACGAAGGTGGCACTTTCGTGCACCTTCGTGTGTTTGAAGGGAGAAAGTGACCACGAAGGTCACTCCTTCATGCACCTTCATGAGTATGAGGGACGAAGGTGGTCACAAAGGTCACCTTCGTGCACCTTCGGTCCAGAGGGTGGACCTTCGGCCCTTGGGTTGGATTTTGGGGTTACGGGCCTTTGTTTTAGTGTATTCCAGGTATTTGAAACGTGTGTAAGCATAGTATGAGTATATTGTATGCATGTATAGTAGTGTTGAGTATTATACGAATTGGTTTCTCACATAAGCATGTAATTGATGATGTATCACGCCTATAAAAGTATATGTATGGTATTCGTATGTATAAGAATGTATTTCCATTATGATCAAGGTCTCGAGATTACAATGATTGAAAATAGAATACGAACACAAACTTTCTAGAAAAAGGAATGTGAACACAACTTGCTAAATATGGAAAGTGCAGAAATGCGAAATGTTACAATTGTTAAAACCGGTTTTTGGCTATACACATTTTTGGGTGGAAAATGCAACCCAATTCACACCGATTCGGATAGGGTTGGGATCAAGTCTTATTAACACTAGTTGTAAGTTAATAAAAACTACTTTTTTTTAATTACAAAAAATATATTCCAATGCCTATTTGTATTTTATTTTCTTATTAATTAACAATTTCACACCGTAGTTTTTCAAAACCTAGAATAATTTTATTTTATACCTTGTTTCCATAATTTAATACAATTGCGTCTAATGGTTATGCGACTTACACATGTATAATGCGGGGCGAAGAGTATCTTGGATGATGAGCTTTGTCAAGCATGGGTTGTTGAAATGGTTGAAAAACAAACTCTCTTAAATCGTGAACTTTGTCATTCTATCTTGAACTATATTTACCTCGAAGTTCCAAATGTTTCCATCATTCAACATTGTTGCTTAACCTCGAGTCGGACCATATTTCACTACCTTACAATACATTTGTATATGGTTTTTCAAAGTTGTGCGTTTGAATCTACTAAAGTTATCCACCATATTTCTCGCGTCGAGCTTTAGACCCCTTAGCATTTCACATGAATAATAATGTTTCCAATCATCTAGTTCCTAGTTGTAGGTACAACCGCATCAATTGTAAGTTAGATGGCCTGCTTTGGAACGAGTTAGAAAAAAAACATGAATATGTGCCTCAACTTTAGTTTCTTTTATAAAATCATCAAACTTGATCGCATCGATGCTCCAGCTTTAGCTTCTTCCACACCTCGTGTTAGAAACTTATTGTTTTTGTGTTGGACCATTAGATAATCATAATCATAATAAAAAGAGGATATATCCACTTTTAATTTTTGATTGGGTAGATATGTAAATAACAAGGCTTATAGGCCGGCTCTACAGGTATAAAAACCTAGGCAACTGCCTAGGGCCTCCAAAATTTGAGGCCCTAAAAAAAATATAAATTAAGTCGGTGAAAAGGTGAAAACGGTTTTGGTGTTGAATAGAAAGATGGGATTTTTAGCTTTGAATCTGCTTTATATACCCTTTGGCGAGCAACACCCATCCTTTGGTTTCCTGTTATGCTGTTTGTAGTGTTTAATTGTGCTAATATATGTATGTATGGGTTAGGTTTATTAGTGGACAACCCTCTTGATTGTGAACACTAGTGAACTAATCCTAGCTCTTGATTAACAATACACAAATATATACACAACTGTAAATCAATTGCCAGGATTTGACGATAAAAATACACTAATGTATTTTATGATTTGATTATGTAAATCAATGGTCAAGATTTGCTCACTCAGTTCATAAATACACTAGTGTTCACTCTAGAACCCCACCATGTATGTATGATCCACAAATACAAAGAGGCAACCATGTTTGATCATGATATATCGTTGAGAAAGAAACTATAGGATGAGATTGAATTATAACAAGCAATTAATTTTTAGGAAATAAACTTGATAAATTAAGTTAACCACCACAGATAGATGATAAGGTCTTATAACAATGACATTTGCAAAAGAGCACCAGTTTTTTACTTCGTCTTGGACCCAAAATGATTGAGCAGGCCCCAAATTAAAGAGATATATACAATTATCTCGTATTTTGAGCCCAATACATGTTAGCCGGTTTGACCCAAAATTAGGCCCATTTGAATTCTATATCCGAGTTGTCACGGCCCACAATTTTGGTGGTCCATTATCAATTACTTTACCTATTGTCTTACGGTATTAAATCCATAAAATTAAATTAAATTAAACTCAATATCAATGAATAAAGACTTCATTTGTGATATACATTTGGTTCCATGCAACACATTTATTATTTAATAAATTACATATATATATATATATACTAGGTTATAATCCCGTGTATTACACGGTTGAATGAATGAATTTTGTATACAAAATAATAAAACAATATATCTTTATAAACCTCATTTATTACACAAGTTGAATAAATGTAATTTTATATATTAAATAATAAAACAATATATCTTTAAAAACATTTGTTATTGTTGTTAGTAAAATCATTGATTTTATATTTGTAATTTTGTTTAGTATTATTTTATTAAAAAGTGCATATTATACATATAATTATATTAGGTGTTAAGTTATTGATGTCATCCAAAATGTTTTTCGATTTCATGTCTAGCATTATATTTACCATGGTAAAATAAAGTTTATTAGAGATAATTACATCATTGTAAAGAATAAGAGTAAATTTGCATATTACAAATAAAAAGTAGGTGTCCGTCAAAATGAAGTAATAATTTGGGTAAAAGGAAACTAAAACATGTAGCTGTTACATAACACGTTAGGTAATATAAACAATGAAGATAATATGATGTAGAAAATCAAATAAATAACATTATAAATGAGAAGTATACATTAAATTTAAACTAAATAAAAATTATCTATAATTAAGTAGAAGAAATTAAGCTATATAATATTTAGTAGGAGAGTTATTATTCCATATATAACTTTGCAAGTTTTTTGTGCATCATAAGTTGTACAATGAGCTTTGGGAGTTTCTCCAAAAAAAACTTGATTTTTTTACTTCTAACCTTAAGATTTTTACCTTTTTCATTTTTAACCCTACATAATTTGTTTTTAACTTTAACCCAAAACTTTTCATTATTTGCAATTTAACTTCGCAACTTTTGTCACCTTATACTTTTCATCTTTCGCAAATTTTCGTTTTACGTATAGTTCTAAATCTTTTCGAGTTAATACGACGCAACGTGCATGTACGGTTCAACGTTTTTACCTCTATTTTCCCATGTTTGATAGGTTCGTCGCAACACGCATACCCTAGGTCGAGTCAGTGTTGGTAGTCGATGACGGTTGTGTGACATGAGTACTATTTGACATCGTTTTACGCCCCGCTACAACGCGGGGTGTGCTTTGGGGTTTTTCAAATAAAAAATAGTTATGCATATGTTTGTCGTAACGTTGGCGTTGGGGATTTCCCAAAAAAAAAAAAATTTTTTTTACTTTTCACCCAAAAGTATTTCATAAATTACATTTAACCCAAAGCTATTTGTTTTATTACTTCTAACCCAAAATTTTTTAACTTTTGCAATCTATTCTCATAACTTTTTTTACTTTCAACTTAGTCCTTTATAGTTTTATTTTTCTGCAAATTTTTCGCTTTATGCTTAGTTCTAAATTTTGTGACTTAACACATCGCAACGTGCGTCTTTGGTTTAACGTTTTTACGTTTCGTTCTAATTTTGCGAGTTAACACGACGCAACGTGCGTGTGTGGGTGAACGTTTTTACATCGTCTTTTTTCTCCGTTTGACAAGTTTAACATAACATGCGGGTCCTAAATCGACTTAGTTATAACTAAAGATTCCCCGCCGCATTGCGGCGGGTCGCAATCCTAGTTTATAATTAATTAGAAAAGATTAAACTGAATAAAAATTATCCATAAGAGATTGGCGGAAATATAAAAGATACATGGCCTAATATGACGATATGCGTCCCAAAAATGGTTTCTTTTATTATATATTATAGATATAGATAGAGGTGTACAAAAAAACCGGTTCTAGAACCGTAACCGGGAAAAAAAACCAAAACCGTGTTTTTTAACCGGTTTTAGAATCGAACCGAACCGGCGGTTTGTGACCGGTTACTATTCTTGATCTGAAAAACCGGTTAATAACCGAAACCGGTTTTAAAAACCCGGATAAAAACTATTTTTTTGGTAAAACCGGTTAAAAAACGATCCCAACCGGTTAATCCAACTAACTTATCAATTCATTCAAACAATCATCATATAGTTAAGAATTATTAAGTGAATATTCAATTTATGATAGTTATTAATTACTTTCTAATGCTTAGTTAACTAATTTTGAGTGAATGTTTGATTTTTTTAAAAAATATTTACCACGTAAATAATATATATAACTTCAATGAATATACAATTTGGTGATTAAAAAATTAAAAAAAAAATCATACGTTAATTGTAAATGTAATTAATTGATGGAAGTGTATGGTTTGATAAAAGATATATTCAAATTTTAAGAAAAGAATTGAATGCATGAAGAATATTAAACACGGATATATTTAAATTTTAACTTTGTATGAATAATATTAAAAACGGATATATTTAAATTTTAACTTTGTATTTAAAATAGTATTTTACTTAAATATAAGAGTAATTATACATGGTCTAATATAATGACAAGTGTCCTCAAAGTGGTTTCTTTTATTATATAGTATAGATATATATATACACACACAAACATATTTTGAATGACAACATTTACTCCTACTCTATTACAACAATAATACTAATTAGTCTCCTTTACTCAGGTTTGAACCTGGGACATAATCCTTACCAAATAGACCTTACGAATAAGTAGTATAGAAAAATGAATTTTGTTAAGTTTTGTTAGTTATAAACAATATAGAGTGCATACATAGAAATAATTATATGATTTACGGTACAAACATCGTTGACATATGACATCAACATATAAAAGATATACAATATAAAACACTACATACAGACATATAATACGATTATCATAATTATTTATTAGAAAATTATGCTCGTAACATATAAGTTAGGGGTGTGCATAATCCTTCGAACACAAACGAAACCACCCAAACCCAAGAAATATAACCAGCTTGAAGTACATACGGTCATGTTCATAGTTCAATTTTTACAAAGATTAAAATCAGAAACTAGCCATATAACATTTATTATCTTTTCTTATTTTTAAAATATAAATATGTACATATACTTTTATTAAAAAGTAAAGATTAAAAATTTTTTTTTCCCTAAATCGTCAAAACTCAAAAGCAAACTGTAAAACTGCGAGTACTAACCAGTTTTCCTGACCCAAACAACTCGACGTGTTTGCTTTGTATTTCTTTTCCCCCAAACCCAATTGTTACGATTCATTCTAAAATTTTCGTCAAACCGATCAATACATATCATTAACAACCATAACATAAACATTAAGAAAAAAAATATTTGATTTAAATATCACCAATTGGCCGATACCACTACTAACTTTCGATTTGTATCACACCACTCCCAACTTTCAACATATTGATCGATAACGCTCCCAAACTAACTAAACCCTAACCCAGATAGTTTTTTTTTTTTTACTGATATGACACTTGTGTGTTGACGTGGGTTTTTTTGATAATGTGACAACTGAGGTGGATGCTGACGTGACATTTGACTTGGCCTTTTTTGCTGACGTGGCGTGGCAACTGATGTGGCACTAGCTTGGTGACGTGACAACTGATGTCAGCAAACTGGGTTAGTGTTGGGTTAATTTTGGAGAGTTATCGACCAATAAGTTAAAAGTTGAGAGTGGTGTGGTACAAATCGAAAGTTGAGAGTGCTATTGGGGTAATTGGTAAAAATTTGGTTATTTAAATTCAATATAAAATTTTTTTTGCAAATGATCTCTAGATCAAGTGGTGGAAGGCTTGCATTTTTCTTAAGAGATGCAGGTTCAACTCCCACTTGGTGTAGAGTGAGTCACTGGTGGGCAATGATAGGAAACCCATGGAAACCTGGGTTGTATCCTTGAGGCAAACATGTTTTACTGCTAATTTCACTGTCGTGCATGCGGACGGGTGGGTTATTGAGTTTCGTTAGAATTGGTGGTGGATTCAGATTACTCTCGGAGTAGTCTATTTGTTCAGTAAATGTCTCGAAAATGATCGGGATTGATTCCGTACTCCGTTAAAAAAAGAGTTATTTTAATAAGATAAGTGAGATGACATGACACCTTGAAGTTTCAACGGTAGTAAACAAAAGAGAAAACCCCCAATTATATATTCCAAATGATTTAACATAACCATCTGTCATACATACATACACATCAACTATACATACATACACACACACAGATTCAAACTCTTCAATCGAACAACAACAACATCATGATGATTTCAGACGCCATTGAAGACGAAGACAAATGGCTAGCTGAAGGAATCGCCGGAATTCAACACAACGCCTTCTACATGCATCGCGCTTTGGTAATTTTCACTTTTTCACTTTCAATTTCTGATTTCAATCATTCGATTTTGAAATTTGTTCATTATTAACTCGAAATCTGTGGTTTCTGTATGATAATTGATGATTTTGTTGCGATTTTTGGTCAGGATTCTGATAATCTCAGAGAAGCCCTAAAATACTCTGCACAGTTGTTGTCTGAGCTTCGGACTTCACGATTATCGCCTCATAAATACTACGAGCTCTGTAATTTTCGATGTTTTTTTCGTTTGCTGAATTTTGTATGATTTTGTTGTTGGATTAGGGTTTGGTTATGGTCATGTGATAAGGATTGGGGATTTAGGTGTTGACTAGTATGAATTGTAGCTGTTTTGGAGAAATGTTTAGTTGTTATACCTAGCTTTGGATTGATAGTGTAAATAGGAATTTGCATGTGTGAATTTTGGAAGGAAACTCACTTTGAATGTAGGTAGTCGAAGGCGCTAGGCGTACTCAAGGTGCAGCGGTTTTTTAAGCATTTTTAAACAATACGCATAACGCATGGTATAAGCATAAGCAGGCCATTTTAGGGGTTTTAGACTGGTTTAGGGCTAGTTTAGGCTGGTTCCAGGCTGTTTTTGGATGTTATAGACCTGTTAAGACTGGCTTTTTGTTGCAGAATTTGTCCGGAATCGGCATCTGTGTGCCTTGATGGACGTGAGGTGGTATGGTTGCACCTGGGCGCCTAGGCTAGTGTTTTGTGCGCCTTTGAGTTACTGAGTAATAATCATTAAATATGGAAGAAACAAGTTTAGCCTTAATGTAAATGAACTACTGCAAACCAGAAGCTACTTAATTGCCGTAGTTTTACCTCAGCTGCAAGAACTGTTTTTGCTCTATGTTGGCGACAATGAAAAGGTTAACTAGGAAAGTGATTGAAATTTTGTGTAGTTGCTAGTTTCGTCAGATATTAAACATTTTACGGGTTAAAAACGGAAAATGAACGATAAGGATGTCAGAGTGACTACTAATTTGGTAACAAAGTTCGTTGCCGTTTTGAATTTAATAAGTATAGATGTACTGATGTCAAAATTATGTCTCCCTCTTTCTCCTCTTGAAAGGATATGTATCAGATTTGTGTTTAAAGACTATTATAATATATGATGGTTTAAAGAATTTCAGCTTCTTGTTTGGCTTGTCATATTCAGATATGAGAGCATTCGATGAGTTGAGAAAGTTGGAAATGTTTTTTAAGGAAGAAGAAAGACATGGTTGTTCAGTGATGGACTTGTATGAACTTGTCCAGCATGCTGGAAATGTTTTACCAAGATTGTAAGTGATGAGCATTGAGCTATTAAGTTCTCTCTGACCTAATTTAAATCCACATATTTTTGTTGGTTGCACTTGCACTCATATAGTCATATCATGCATATATTATTCGCAATTTCATCAAAACCAAAACATAAATATAAATAACAGCGGATTTTTATGATTTATTTACAATTAATTACCCAAAAAATGAGAATTATGACATTAGTTAGCTAAAAAAACTTTGTGTTGGAGCTTCATCACACATGTACCATAGCGTCTTTACGGTTACTATTTACAAAACTAACAGGTCACGTTTCATCACACATGTACCATAGCATCTTTTGCATGATCCAGTTTTACTAAGAGAACATTTTCTGTCACAGTTTGCAGCAATGTATGTTTATCGAGGAAATAAAATGATACTTGTCTGCTCTATTTATAGGTATCTCCTATGTACAGTAGGGTCTGTTTACATAAAGTCGAAGGAGGCTCCTGCTAAGGATGTACTGAAAGACCTTGTTGAAATGTGTCGTGCGGTCCAGCATCCCATACGTGGGCTATTTCTTAGGAGTTATCTTGCACAAATTAGTAGAGATAAGCTTCCAGATATTGGTTCTGAATATGAAGGGTACGAAAAATTGTCTTCTGCAATTGATTTTGTGCGTATTTTTGTTTGTAGTATGTGGAAATATGGTCAGTTGGGGGCCGACTTTTTGTACAATTTGTTCGGTGGATGTTCACATTGTTTCATTAGCCATTGGTGTGTCAAATATTAGTATATAATAGATATGTTATTTCGATAATAATCTAACTTTTGGATAAATGATCTAGGACGTTTTATACTTTTATGTAGTAAAAACTTAAAATACACTTTGGTGGGGTGAATGTCAACCCATTTGACCATTCTATTTCAAAGCTAGTTTTATTGTTTTTACCAGTGACCCGGTCATAAGTACATGGGTCAAAATTTGATTCATTTGTAAGCTATTTTTATTTATTTTACACGCTCTGAATACAACAGGCAATGAAGTTATCTCTGTTGCAGTTAATTTTTGCTACATTCTATGTATATAATACATGTCTAGATTAAAGATTTCCTTGAGGTGGCCCTTCATGTGGGTTGGATTCTTGTAATTTACCGTTAAAATAATCATATATTTCTTCTTCTGCAATTTGAAGGACCACACACACACGCACACACACACACAGCATGTCGATATTTACAATATTTATATCATTTCAATCGTAAAATTTTTATTATGAATTAAATGATATAGAGGATTTATGTAGTAGAATTACACTTTAGGTTACTTACAAGGTTTGACACATCTTATCTGTTAGAGATTAAACCTAACCTGAATCGACCCATTATGAGTAAACTTCTAAATTGCCGCCTGCACTTCTCATTTATGTCATTGGTAATTATTAGGACTTGGATGAAGTATTTTGTCTTATCAACAAAATAATATTGCTTGTTTCATGTAGAGATGGTGATACTGTCATGGACGCTGTAGAGTTTGTGCTGCAAAATTTTTCAGAGATGAATAAACTTTGGGTTCGGATGGAGCTTCAGGTTCGTTAATACATACCTTTAATCTTTGATTTTTCCGTCATGTTGTGACATGCATGCCATAACTTGCATGACACATGTTGTAATGAATCATGAGAGCATGATTTTTTCATAATGCAGGACTGACTAATAAGTGCTTGTTCTACATTCATTTTGGTGGGCCTTCATTTGGGCTTTCTGGTCTGCAGGGACCTGCTAGGGTGCGAGACAAAATGGAAAAGGAGCGGAACGAGCTGCGTGATCTTGTAATATCAGCAACACCATGGAACACGTTATTTTGGTCAAAATGTGAATGTTTTTTTAAAGTTATGTTTTGGAATTTCAGGTTGGTAAAAATCTTCATGTTCTTAGTCAGATAGAGGGTATTGACCTTGATTTGTACAAAGAAACCGTTCTTCCCAGGGTCTTGGAGCAGGTTTGGTTTATTTATTCCATTTTCGGTTTTCTACAAGTATAGCCAGAGGTGGTAGTTTATATCCAATCACTTATAAATGGGTCGATTTGGGTTAGGGTTGCTAAACGGGTCGTGTCCGCGGGTTGGCGGGTCCAACCCGATCCGAACCCAAAAAATCTAGAGGAACCCGAACATGACCCGAACCCGAAAATCGTGTCATACATATCAACCCGAACCAGACCCGAATATTCACAGGTTCCGTTCAACCCAAATTTTTTATTTGGGCAAATTAATATATGAAATTAAAAATTTTACTACAAAAAACACAAATGTATATAATACAATTACATTTTAATTATAAAATATTATGTCAATTTCTCTTTTTAAGTTATAATTTTAGCATAAAATGCCCACCCAAATTAATTTATGACATAAAACATATTGTAAAAAAAATAAAATATAATACAAATGGGTTAAACGGGTCAACCCGCCAACCTGCATGGGTTGACACGAACCCGACCTGTTTAGCTAAACGGGTTCGCGGGTTCAACCTGAAACTGACCCGAACCCGTTTTGACTAAATCCAAACCAACATATTTTGTGTTAGGTTCGTGTCTTGTTTTCGGGTCATGTCAGAAATTCACACCCCTAATTTGGGGTGCGCCTTATCTCAAGCAGGTCAAATAATTAAAATTGGTACATTTCTACCAGAAAATGTCGGAAGTCGGAACCATAACCTAACCTGCCAACCCACTTATATTGCCACCTTTAAGAACATCCTTAAGAGTACACTGTTTAACTTGCTGTCTGATGTTTCTATCTTTGTCTGACAGGTTGTCAACTGTAAGGATGAGCTGGCACAGTATTATCTAATGGACTGCCTGATTCAGGTGTTTCCAGATGAGTATCACTTACAGACTCTTGAAACCCTTTTAGGAGCTTGTCCTCAGCTCCAGGTGTGTAATGTTGGTTATTAATTTTCCTTTTTAACCACCTTTTTTTGTCCTTGGCCTATATCTGTATACTTTAAGTTTTCTTTATTTTTTTGGGTGTAAAATCTGTTGATATTTCAGCCTACTGTTGACATCAAGACAGTATTATCCCAACTTATGGAGAGACTATCGAGTTATGCTGCTTCTAGTCCCGAAGTGAGTTGTTTTCGAGAAGTTTGTTCGTTTATTATGCTTTTGCATTTTGTTGAAGTAATTACTTTTCAGGTCCTACCAGAATTCCTCCAAGTAGAAGCGTTTGCAAAATTAAGCGCTGCTATTGGGAAGGTAATTGTGAATCTTACCACTTATGGATCTATGTAGTTAATATCACCGGTATATCGGTTATTGGTCCACTGGTGAGATAGCGGTGCAAAATATCGGTCAGAATATCGGTACCGATATTATCGGTGATATTGATTGATATATTGCCGATTTTCTTGATATCAGTACATTTCTTCTTAGTTCTACCATTCGTCTTTCTTCTTATTGCTGCTATTAGTGTTTTAAGTCTTAATCAGTTCCTACTTGCTACAATCGTTAGTGTTAATTATTAGTGTTTTAAGTCTTAATCAGTTCCTACTTGCTACAATCGTTAGTGTTAATTATTAGTGTTTTAGGTCTTAATCAGTTCCTACTTGCTACAATCGTTAGTGTTTTGCAAGTTGCAAAAGATTTGTTAATGGTAGGAGGGTATACTGCATTGTTAGTGTTAAATTGCTATATATATATATATATATAGCAATTTAACACTAACAATGCAGTATACCCTCCTACCATTAACAAATCTTTTAGTGTATTTGCGAACTGAGTGAACAAATCCTGGCCATTGATCTACACACGTGTATGGCCAGGATCTCATCATCAAATCGTAAAATACGCTAGTGTATTTTAACATCAAATCCTGGCCATTGATCTACACACATGTATGGCCATGATTAGTTCACTCAGTTCGCAAGCTACACTAGTGTTCACTCTTGAACCTAATCCTATATATATATATATATATATATATATATATATATATATATATATATATATATATATATATATATATATAAATTCTGCACGATATCCCACCGCGATAACCGATATCTCAAATATCGGTCCTTGACCGATATCCGATTTTTTACCGCATATTATAAAAAAATGAGCTCAAACAGAAATGGATCAAGTGAGTTGAAAGTTGTTCTACTCAAATATTTAGATTATCATTGTTACAATATCGTTTTTGTAATCATATTTAACGCACTAGACATTCTAAAAAGAATAAAATTAGACAGAAGAAGAGTTAGCGGGTCAATCGAAACCAGCCCATTTCGACCTATAAGAAAAATGAGCCATAACACAAACCTGTTTTGACCTATTACCAACCCGCCCGTCTTGCCTGGCTATTGTAAAAAAGCATATTTCTTCTCGAGAGTTGTGGAAATTCTTCTAACTGTAATATTTGTTTGCAGGTTATTGAAACTCAGGGTGACATGCCGGTTGTTGGAGCCATCACTTTGTATGTTTCTCTTCTCACATTTACTCTTCGTGTTCATCCTGATCGGCTTGATTATGTGGATCAAGTGCTGGTATGTTGTTTCACATCTGGATTATGATCTGTATTACTTTAATTTTTTTTTACAGAAAGGACATTTTAGTGATTTATAATTTTCTGACATACTTCGGGTTTGAATTGGTATTAATGAAAATTGATACATACTTGGGTGATTTTAGATTTATACAATGATTGGCGATAATCAAAATAGTTGGATACTTGTTGGCCTCCACATACATCATCCAATATAAATAGAGAACGTGTGTGTGTGTGTGTATATATATATATATATTTGTGGCTTTTCTTGTGACAGTCTGTTATTTTGTATAGGGATCATGTGTCAAGATACTTTCTAACAAACCAAAGCTTGAAGATAGTAGAGCTACAAAACAAGTTGTTGCCCTTTTGAGTGCACCGCTGGAGAAATATAGTGATATCGTCACTTCTTTGACATTATCTAATTATCCCCGAGTCATGGATCACCTTGATAGCGGAACTAATAAAATCATGGCTATGGTTATTATCCAAAGTATAATGACAAACCAAGCTTGTGTATCATCTGCTGACAAGGTATTGAACGTTTTTTATTGTCTTACTCATCATTTTGTTGAATCGGGTTGGTTGACTCACTTAACACTTTTCGTGTCTCTTTTTTATATTTTTTTTATAAATAATTATTGGATTAATTATGATAAAAAAACCATTTTGTTTTAAAGTTTCAACCCATTTGACCCTCTCCCCTTTTAGGTATATATATTTATTTGACCCATTTGAACCATTCGAGATAAAACAATAGGTCGGGTAACAGGTAGGTTTGGATCAAACGAGTGGCTGATGTGCAAACACTTTTTTTTTAGATTGTTTACAAATAATTAATGACTTAACTATGGTGACAAATGCAATATTATTGTATAATAATAAATAATAGAGTCCTTAAATAAAAACGATATAGGAGGTTGTATGCATCAAAATAGACTTCGGATGACTTTCAACCTGTTTGAACCATTTGACCATCTCTTATTAGCCAATATTCTTTGTGTTGAACTCACTTAAAACTTTTTGAGATAATACACAAGGTGACAAGGCTTAGGTAACGGGTAGGTTTAGGTCAAAACGGGTTGTTCTACTCACTAACGGTTTATTGTCACTTAAATTGTTTTAAGTTAATAAATGCATTAATTTTAATCACAAAATCAATATTATTACAACACTACTCTACATTTTTGAATAAAACTATTTAGACTTTGAACAACTTTCATCCTCTTCAACCAATTTTGTTTTTCTTTTATAACGGACTTGGTGTATTTGTTTCAGGTTGACGTTCTTTTTGAATTAATTAAAGGGCTTATTAAGGATCTGGAGGGAGATTCAGACGATGAGGTGCATATACAAGTTTCTTCTTTCAAATTGTAGCCTGCAAAGTTACCAATAACATAATGATTGCTTTATTTCTTAAACTTTCTGCATTCCTAATTCAATATTTTTGCAGTTTTTTACTACCTTTTCCTCTTACCTTCTGTTTTTTTTTATTTGTTTGTATTATCTTCAATAAATGCTGTTAGCTTGATGAGGAGGATTTTAATGAAGAACAAAATTCTGTTGCTCGTGTTATACATGTGCTATATAATGATGACCCAGAGGAGATGTTGAAGGTAATCAGTTTCCAGTGGCATTATTTTTAAATAATATTTTTTGGTGGTAATTTTGACCGATTTAATTCTAAAGGGTTACACTATATTGTTGACGGGTCAAATGGGTAAAATCCGAAAGTTAGTTAAAAAGGAAACTGGTCAAATTGGCTGAACGGGCTGAACTCGCTTAAGGTGTATTTTCATGCATACACAATCTACGAAATTGCTAACTAAAACTTTTGGACTACTATCATAATAATATATGTTGCACAAATTTTTTAATCACCTCTATAGTTTTCTTGTACTTGCAGTAGGATGCTTTCTGCTTTTATGTTTTTTACTCTGAATAAATAACTAATTTACTGTTTATTTTCTCTTTATTCTGCTTTAGATTATTTGCACTGTGCGAAAGCATATCATGACTGGAGGCCCAAAACGTCTTCCTTTTACGGTTCCTCCTCTTGTGTTTTCTGCTTTGAAGGTATACTATCCTTTGCAGACTTATTTCATTAAGTATTTGAAAGACAAAGTTCAGACCTCAAGTAAATGTAAAGGATCATATTACTAGACGATAACAATTTTAAACCATTTGCTTGTGAATGAGTCAGTCGGTCAGTCCGGGTTATGTTTTATCTCTAATGGGTCAAAAAGAAACACGTCAAATGGGTTGACTAGGTCAAAAGGTTGAAAGTCACCGAACATGTACTATTAATGCACAAACTTCCTAATTCATTTTATTGAAAATAGAGTATTATCGTAATAAGATAGTTCATGTAATCATCTTTGACTCACTAGTTTATCGAAAAAATGTAACGATCTGAACAAGTAGTGTTTCGGGTCAAAGTAAACCAACCTGACTAGTTTTGACTCGTACAAAAAGTTACCTGTTCTGACTCATTACCCATTCTGCTGACCCGCCCATTTGGCAACCTCTACGTTTTACAACTGTGCTTAGAAAAAGGAAAAAAGAACCATGTGTGCAGTGAGTATGTGTGAGACTAAATAGCGCTGATTGGTTTCATATTAACCATTTTATCATCTGCAGCTTATCCGTCGATTGCAAAATCAAGATGGAGATGTAGCTGGGGAAGAGGATCCAGCAACACCTAAGAAAATTTTCCAGCTCTTAAATCAGGTAATATTCTAAAATAATTTCCAGCTCTTAAATCAGGTAATATTCTAAAATAATTTCCAGCTCTTAAATCAGGTAATATTCTAAAATAATAAAAAACAGTTGCTAAATCAAGTCTTTCGAGTACCATTTCATTTTAATTAGAATGGCATATGCATGTGCTTGTTTCTTAGAACTTCTTTTTAGCTACCGTTACATATGTTGATCCATATTCTAATATTTTACCTTCGGTTGATGACATCTTTTTCGTGTTTCAGACGATTGAGGCACTTTCATATGTTCCATCACCTGAATTGGCATTGAGGTTATACTTACAATGTGCAGAGGTGAAGTCTCCTGCAGTTTCAGTCGATTTACTTCTTAATGGGTTGATTTGGGCTATTGTTATTTTTAACGGGTCAGATGGGTAACATGTATATAACCTCTTAAACCATTTACGCAAAAAAGTTAAAATGTATAAAACCTCTTGAACCATTTACTTATGAACGGGTTGAAGTCGCCCACAGTGTATATTAATGTATAAAACTTCTTAAACCATTTATTCAACAAGTTAAAGATTGTTGCTGAAATATGCATTTTTTATAATCATATTTGGCACGCTTTTTATTTATTACAAAAATCGAACACATTTTTTATAATCATATTTACCTTTATTCTTACCAGGCTGCCAATGACTGTGATCTGGAACCAGTTGCTTATGACTTCTTCACTCAAGCATTTGTTTTATATGAAGAAGAAATAGCAGTAAGTACGAAGCTCGTATTTTTAACCGACAATTACTGTGATGTGATCACATAGTGTGGGACTGTGGGTCAACATATCATATTAATATGGGCTGCGTTGGGTTGACCGATGACATATTTTTGTTCAGAAGTTTTATATTTTTAATAGACAAGTAACGTGTCAGTTGTGCTTACAAAAGCTATACCAATTTTGTAATAATCTGTTCTATTATATATATTTTGAAAAAAAATTCTTTAGGAGGCTTTATGCATTATTTGAGTAAATTTTACTCGTTAAACTCCTTTCTGTTCTAGCTAAATTGATTTAATTTTGCTTGTTTGACCCTGCTAGCAGGCCTGTAAACGAACTGAACGTTCATGAACTGTTCGTGAACTTGTTCGGCGGGAAGTTCGTTTATTTAATAAACGAACAAACATGAACACACGTTTTGATCGTTTATTTATGTTCATGAACCTTTGTTTATGTTCATTCATTTATGTTCGATTATTGACGTTCGTTTAAGTTTTAACTTTTAATAAATACATAAATAGTTTAATTATCTTGATATAAACATAAAAGGGGCATTGTAACTATTTATATAGATATAACTAATTAGCAATTGGACTTTTTAGTAATAAAAAATCGGCTTTCTAATGGAAGTTATCGTGATTGATTACTAATTTATATACAATTAAATAACTACTTACTGTTAGTATGTTCATTTGTGTTCATTTATGGTTTGTTCGGTTATGTTCGCTGACATTTGTGTTCGTTTAAGTTTGTTTATTTATGTTCGTTTAGGTTTTAAGCTTTTAAACGAACGAACACGAACATGCTCATTTTCTTAATGAACGAACTCGAACAAAAAAATCCGTTCGATTATATGTTCGTGTTTGGTTAAAGTTAAATGAACGAACACTAACATGCCCAAATTAACGTATCCATAAGTAAACGGGTCGAAATTGCTACCTATAAATAACACCATTGGTCAAAGTCCACCAGTTGACTACAGTTGAACTAATCAATTGCGTTGTGAGCTGTAACAGGATTCCAAAGCCCAGGTGACTGCAATCCACCTAATAATCGGAACCCTACAGAGAACAAATGTTTTCGGTGTGGAAAACAGGGATACCTTGACACATAAAGCCACAGGGGTAAAAACATAATTTCACCCCTTCAAATTACAGTTATATTTATTCCGTTTTCAGCCAATAACATATATCTCTCGGTATTCAGTATTCAGCTAAGCTTTTGAAAAAGCCCGATCAATGCAGGGCGGTTTATGCGTGTTCGCATTTGTTTTGGGTGGATGATCAAGATGGAATAAAAGATGGAGAAAGGTACACATAATTTGATATGATATCTCAAAAGCAAGCCGATTTTAATATTCTTTGTGACATTTTTTGTAGGTTTAAATTTATAAATTTTAATAATTTTTTTTTGTATATTTTAAGTTTTTAACACTATGTTGATTCCAGGGTTCTCCTTTGCCTTAAACGTGCATTAAGGATTGCAAATGCTGCACAACAAATGGCAAATGTTACTCGCGGTAGTAGTGGGCCCGTTACTCTCTTTGTTGAAATACTTAACAAGTAAGTAAATTAGTTTTTTGAATAGTCTGGTTATAATGTTTGATTTAGGTTAATATGGGCTGTATTTTGTTAGTGATGGATTAAATCTAGGGCTGCAAACGAACCGAACGAACACGAACAAGACCTTGTTCGTGTTCATTTGTTAAGAAAGATATGTGTTCGCGAACCATTCACGAACACTTATCGAACGAGATTTTATGTTCGTGTTCGTTTGTTAAGGAAATGAATTTGTTCGTGTTCGTTTGTGTTTGTTTGGTAATTTTAGGCAACGAACGTTGACAAACACAAATGAGCACAAAATAATGTTCATGAACACAAATGGAAACAAACGAACACAAACAATCGTTCATGAACAGAATATATAATACACCGACACTTATTAGATATTTAATTTTTCGGAATTTTGAAGTATTTAATTAAATATAAAAACTAAAAACATTAATGAAGTATCGAACACAAATGAACACGTTACCGAACGTTCACGAACATAAACGAACGAACACGGCCTCTGTTCATGTTTGTTCATTTACTAAACGAACGAAATTTCTTGTTCGTGTTCGTTTGTTTAGTAAACGAACGAACACAAACGAACTTCCCGCCGAACGGTTCACGAACTGTTCGCCGAACGGTTCACGAACTGTTCGCCGAACGTTTGGTTCGTTTGCAGCCCTAATTAAATTGGTAAAATTCAAGGGAATAGTTAAGTCTCACAAAGGAAAATCCAAGTGTTTACACCTTTAAATCATTTTATTAAGTTAAATCAATAATTTGTTTTACAATAGTTTTGTACTTTAATATTTTAAATATTAGTTGTTTTTCAAATTAAAAAAAAAATTGTTTGGTAGATTACTGGATTAACCTAAACCTCATCTAACGGGTCATACGGGTAAAATTAATCTTTCTTTAGCTAGAATGGAAAAGGGCTGTATCCGAATGAACGTATTATGTACTCGAATGAACAAAACCGCATCATGTAGATGAGACGCTCATCTATGTACAAACAATTAAACTTTATTCACAATCAGAAGCTGCGTCTCCGTAATTATGAATAATATTAAATAACTTGGTGGTTCCTGTAGCGTCCATCACATCACGCTAGAGTAACTTTCTTTTACTTCAGCCCTTTCACTTTCAGTTATAACATTAGACCCCCTTAACTTTCTAAAAACTTTATGAAATGTCATTTTGACCCCCCCTCGAGTTTTAAGTGCTTATTTTTGTATATGTACGTGTTGGTATAAACTCAAGTTGGTTTACGCTTCAACATAATTTCTGTCTCGTCATATATAGTATGTTTTCATGTTTATTTTTATGTGCGTTTTCAGTTTGGTGTACGTTTTGACGTAAATTTTATTCGGAAACAAGTGCGGTCAAATATAATACGTCGTCATTGTTAGACGGTATAAGTATAAATTCGAGTTACTTTACGTTTCGACGCCGCGGCAACGTGTGGAAGAAATTTACTAGTTTGTATTTGTATTAAAAACAAAAATGTGTTTATCAAGTAAACATTTCATAATTTCTTCATCGGTTTGGCTTTTTTTACATATAAACCTCCTAAGAACCTAATTTCTCCTTCAGCATCTTGTGCCTCAGGCACATGTTTTTAAACCAAAACCTTATTCTTTTTCTTATTAGAAAAACAAATTATGTTTTTTATTATAACATATTAACTATATATTAATTATCAAATATTCTCTCTCTCACATCATCGCTATTCCTTTTCCATTGACTTTTTGACTTTTTTACTCTTTAAGTTTCTTTTACTTTTAACCATTTTTACTTTTTATCTTTTACACTTTTAACCCCGATAGTTTTCTTCTTTTACACTTTTAACCCCATAGATTTCATCTTTTACATATATGTCACAAACATTTTCTATTTTTAACCCCAACACTTTTCCACTTTCAACTTTGGTCCTATGTACTTTACATCTTTTACAAATTTTTCGTTTTACGATTCGTTCTATATTTTATTAGTTAACACGTTGCAACGCGAGCAGGCGGTTCAACGTTGTTTCCTCTATTTTTTACGGTTTAATGCCTCCTTAGCCGACTTAGTTATTTTTTTCGATGTTTTACTTTTTCGGTCTCCTTTTTTGCGAGTTAACACGCCGTAGCATGCGTGCGTGATTCATCATTTTTACGTTTACTTTTTGTTCGGCTTAACGGTCCCGCCGCAAAGCGCAGGTCCTAGATACTAGTTATTATAACTTTCTGAGGTAATTACTGTTTTCGTCCTTGTGGTTTGTCAAAAATCACTATTTCAGTCCATTAATTTAAAAATTGCGATTTCAGTCCCTGTGGTTTCACTTTCGTAACCATTTCAGTCCACCTCGTAACCATTTCAGTCCCTGTAGTAACAGAATAAATGGATTGAAATGGTTACGAAAGTGAAACCACAGGGACTGAAATGGTTACGAAAGTGAAACCACAGGGACTAAAATCGCAATTTTTAAACTAATGGACTGAAATAGTGATTTTTGACAAACCACAGGGACGGAAACAGTAATTAACTCTAATTTTCTAATTCCAAAAACTTTCTAAAGCTCACTATGTAACATAATATTCTCCATCCAGGTACCTCTACTACTTTGAAAAGGGAAATCCACAGATCACAAGTGCTGCAATCCAAGGGCTGATAGAGCTCATCAAAACAGAGATGCAGAGTGACACTGCCACACCTGATCAAATCTCGGATGCTTTTTTTGCTTGTACCTTAAGGTACATACAGTTTCAAAAACAGAAAGGTGGAGCAATGGGTGACAAGTTTGATACTATCAAGGTGTGATTTTTTTTTTTCTTTTTTTTAAACTTGATTTTATTTACCTTTTTTTTGTTAATATATAAATATCAGAAAAGCAATTTGGTGTGAATTTTTTGTTGTTTACATTACAGTATTGTATGTTGTTTTTGCTTCACTTGGTTTGTATATTTTTTTAGTATTTCAAGAAAAAGTAATGTGATTTTTATTTTGTATTTTGTATTGTAACTTGTTTTTAAATTTAGTATTTTTATAAATAAATCAAATAAACAAGAATAAAAAACATGCAAATTTTTATCATGAGCCAAATGAAAGTTCTGTTAAATTTGTAAGACCATGGAAACCCGTTTCTCGTGATGGTGGCGGCGACAATGGTGTTGGTGATTGACTGGCTACTTATTTTGATCCGTTCTAGTTTTGATTTTTTTTTAAAAAAAAGTGTTTCGTTTTAGTTCATTGTAAACTTATCAAGCAAACAAAAATAATCCGAATCAACCTACTGGTGAGGCGTTTGCAAATTTAATAATTTCAGATGTTTTAATATGTTAGAAGAGAATACGTCGAACAATTTTTTTTTGAACGGCAAACAACATACTTTTTGTATCCATTAACATCCGCGCTTTGGTGGAAATTCAACATCTCCCTAACTGTGGCTGCCGCAATCGGTGGAACTTTGCACCACCTGCTCACATTTTGCCATATGATTATTGAGATGAAGCAAGAAGTTAATAAGTGGTTTGTATCTTCCTTGACGTCCCCGCATAGCCGACAATTTGTAGACCCCCGATGGATATTCCAGTTCTCCAACCCGCATAATTGTTTCACCCAATAACTGTTGGCATCGGCCCTGTTCTTTGACTTCAGCGCTGCTTTAATGGGTAAATACGTGGATGGGTTTGCTTTGAAATGAATGGATGAGACGACTTCTTTCCATAAGGCCTTCCACTCGGTTTTGAAACGACACCAGCATTTCGTTAGGAGGCTTATGTTCATGTCACGTAGAGCTCCCAAACCGAGCCCCCCTTTGTCGACCGGATAGACGACACGCTCCCAACATACCCAACTCGTTTTAGACTTTTCCTCATCCCCACCCCAATAAAACCTTCTTCTAAGCGCTTCAATATCATCAAGCACCCCTTTTGGAGCCTTGAATATGGAGAAGTGGTATACCGGAAGACTATCAAGTACCGCTTTTAAGAGGATTACCCTACCCCTATAGATAAAGTTTTCGATTCTCATCCAGATCCGGAGCCCAGTCACTACCACAATCCCAAACCGCTTCTTTTATTTCTTGCGAAGTGAAAGGGTTGACCAAATTGTTTTGTGTCCGAATGGGAGAGTTGCTTTAGATTTGGGCAAACAAAATTTGGTCGTCTAGACTGCGACTCCCTAAACCTGAAAGCTAAAAAATTCCTTGCCTCCAATTTAATTTTAGTAGGGTCCGTAATCCACGCACCATTAACCGAAATCCCATTTATTTCTTTTACTCAGGTTATTATGATTGAGGGGGTGTTTGGGGTTGAGTTTTGAAAATAGATTATGTGTTTTGAATAATCATAATCAGATAATTAGATAATTAGCTGTAACAAAACGTGCTGCAGAAAGATAGTGTTTGGATTTGATTATGTTGTTTGATATCACAATAATCAGATAATCAACTATTTGAGTGTTTGGCAAGTATATATATTTCAAAAAAAAAAAAATAAATAAATAAGTGAAAACGTAAAAAATCAGTTTTTGGATTATCACGTTTTCCTGCAGCAAGGGGTGACCTACTTATGGATTATCACGTTTTGAATTCCACAAAACGTAAAAAATCACTTTTTATTAATTTTTTACCAAACACTCAAAATAGATTTTTTGCGATTTTAAAACACAATAATCAAATAATCAGGTTGAAAACGCAATCCCAAACACCCCCTGATTACCCCATGAAAATACGACGTGTTTTTATCACCCTCAATTGCCCATTTCATCCTTGATTTTTGTCTTAAGTCACTTGCCAAAGCCGAATTTAGTTCCTCCAATAGTTTTTTTTATTATCTTTCCAGTTTGCGATTTCCGGTTCCGAGAGGGGCCTTTCTTTCATTAATAAGTCCAAGGAACTTATCCTTGTCATTATCCCTTGCCATGTCGAACAATTTTGTTTTATAAACTTACTAGTATTAAGCCCTTGCGTTGCAGCGGTTGTCGTAAAACTGAGTCAAGTAGTACCAATGCTATACCATTGTCAGTGACCACCAACATCGGAAAAGCTCGTAAAAACAAAATAAAAGAACGGAAAAAAATAACGCCGAGCGAAAAGCAAACGTAAAGTTTTTGAATCATGCACGCTCATTGCAGAGAAATTAAACCGAATGTTAGGGAACATTAAGTATAAGTATTGAAGAAAAAGATGATCTTCCTGATCAACAGATGAAGATACACTCAAGGACTATTACTAAGAAGGTGCCAAAATAATATCGTGACAAGAAGAAAAGAAAGATACATCTTCAACTAAGAATCAGAAGAAGATCTAAAGAATGAAGACAATCAGACAGAACTTTTATGATGAAGTCTGATGATAAATCTGGTATTTATCATTAGAATCTGGTACAGTCTGATCACCAGAAATTCTGGTAGGCCCACTTGTCTTCAAGATAAGGCCCGACACAAACCCAAAAAGGAGCAAGTTGGCCATAACCCATTCAATGAATATGCCAAGAAGGCCCTTTTGTGCAGAGCAAGTGCTGAATAAACAACTGTTTATTTAGACCTGAACTATCTATAAATAGAGATGTCAAACCCCAAAGGTTAAATGAGTTGTGCTTAGCATTCAATACACACACTACAAACTCCATTGCCCTTCACTTAGAATTCTATGAGTATTCGTTTTGTAATATCTAATAACTTTGTGTTTACAAAGTCATTTAATACACTTGAAAAATTCTGTATCTTGTTTCTTGAAATTCTGATTTCTAGTTCCGCACATTATTTTCTCATTTATTGAAACCACTTGCCATATTAAGTTTGGGTATCTCTATCTGGGATCAGCAATTGGTATTAGAGCAGATTGAATAAATTATTTTCAAAAGATCAACCGCTTATTTTTTTGATATCCAACTCTTAAACCAAATATGGCAAACTTTCAAGCGTGGAATAACGCTTTCAACATTGGTTCTATGTCTAAACCTCCAACCTTGGTCAGAGAAGAATACCCACAATTGAAAATTAGGATGGTCAACTTCCTTAATGGACATGACCGAACTCTGTTTCAATCCATTGTAAGGGGTCCATATGTACCAACGACTGAAATACTAGCTATTCCACCAACTGATCAATCACCAGGAGTCCCTGCCTCCTTGGCTCCCAAAAGTGAAAGTCTTTGGAGCCAAGAAGACAAGGACCTGATGGCTACAGATGAAAGGAAAAAATCACTTTTAATAATGGCTCTTCCTAATGACATATTCTCTCAAGTTGATGCATATGCATCAGCTAAAGAGATATGGGATCAGTTGGAGAATCTTTGTGAAGGAGGGGAAATGATGAAAAGGAACAAAAGAACTAACTGTGTTTCCTCCTATGAGATGTTTAAAAGTTTACCAAATGAAAAACTTTATGAAACTTATCATAGATTTGTTAAACTTTTGAATGAGGTAAAGAAATTTGGGAGTACAAAATCAAATGATGAAAGAAACATAAAATCTCTGGATGCTTTGCCTAGAGAATGGAGAAGTCTAACCATGACTTTGTCCTCAACCTTAGAACTAGGCAATATGAGTCTTCATGATTTATATAGCATTCTGGTCCCCAGAGAAGAAGAGATCTTCGAAGAAACAAATCAAAGAGGGGGGTCTTTAGCTTTAATCTCAAACTCACAAAGAACACCCATCAATGATCCACAAACCTCAAACAATCAAAATGTTGAAAATTCTGATACATCGTTAGATTTTTCAGCTTTTGCTGAAGCAATTGCACTGCTCACCAAAACTTTTGAGCAGAGGTTAAAGGGAGGTGGCCAAAGATACCAGAAAAGTGATAAAGGGAGGATGGAAGGTGTTGGGTTCGTAGGCTTTAGGGTAGCCGACCCTAATTAGGGTTAGCCGGCCCTAGTTAGGGTTAGTCGACCCTAGTTATTAGGCCCACTTAGTTAACTTGTTGACCAAGTAAGAAACCCTAATCTTGTTCTATAAATACCTATGATGTAATTGTAGTCTGTGTCATTCTAAAAACAGTTGTGAGCATCTAATAAAGTAAAACCCTAGTTGCAACCCGTGGACGTAGGTCACCTTGACCGAACCACGTAAATTCTCGTGTTCTTTATTTTTTGCTAGTGTGTGTGTGTATTTGTTTGTTCCGCTTCCGCTCGAGCCTACTCTGATCCGATACCCTAATAAGCGGTATCAGAGCCATAGGTTCAGTTAAACACACGGTTCACAAGGTTATTGCAGGAGAGGGAGAGAGCTAGACGAGAGATCTTGATCTGCTGTTGCTGTCGTCACCGCTGACTTGTTTACGGCCCGTACCTATTCTCTGGTTACGGCTCGTAAGGTCTAGGGTTTGCGCCGTAGGGTTTACTGTTGCAGATCTGGTGGTTTTGGGGTGTTTGGCGATTACGGTTTCGGTTCTTAAACCCTGGTTATTCGCTGATTTTACGCTCGGGTTTGCATGAGAAGTCGCTGGTTTGGCAACTTCGGGTTTCTGGTTTATTGAAAGTTGCCCGGGTTTCGGTTGCTTGGTTCCTTGTGGTTTTTTCTGGTTTTCTCGTTTGCTATGGCTGAAGACGGGAAGTTCCAAATCGAGAAGTTCAACGGTACTGATTTTGCATGGTGGAGAATGCAAATAGAGGCGTTGCTTGGTGAATGCGATTTGGATGTGATACTGGAAGAAAAACCTGCTGGAATGGATAAAGCTGCCGAAGCAATTTGGAACTCAAAGGACAAAAAGGCAAGAAGTAAAATTACATTGGCTTTGACGAGGAGCGTTGCATTTAATTTTATGAAAGAAACAACTGCTCTTGGTATTCTAACAACTCTGTCAAATATGTATAAGAAGCCGTCTGCCAGTAATAAGGTGTTCTTGATGAGGGAACTATTTAATATGAGAATGAACGAGGGCAGTTCAGTTGCTGATCACATTAACGAAGTCAATTCAATTTTGTCCAGGTTAGCAACTGTGGGCGTGAAGTTGGATGATGACACTCAGGCTGTGGTTTTGTTATCTTCCTTACCTAATAGTTGGTCAACATTTGTGACAACGGTCACTGAAACTGCTGGAACTGGAAATTTGAAGTTTGATCGGGTCCGGGATAGTGTTTTGGGTGAAGACGTTCGCTGGAGGAACACTAGTGGAGGATCTACTTCTGGTATGATCAATGTTAGCAGGGGAAGAGGTAATAACAGCAGAAGTGGGAGTCGTGGGAAAAGCTTGTCTAAAGCTGGGAAGAATGTGAGGTGCTGGAACTGTGGTGAAAAGGGGCATGTTAAAAACGAGTGTCCTGATCCTAAGAAAGAGGATGGTAACCAGCATGTAAACAGTGTTGTGTCAGATGAATCTGACAGTGACCTACTGGTTTACTGTGAAGAGTCTATAGATTCTTGGGCTATGGATTCTGGTTCTTCGTTTCACGCCATGCACAGCGGGGAGACGATGATGAATCTGAAAAAAGGAGACTTTGGAAAGGTACGATTAGCTAACGGTCATGCTCTTAATGTTACGGGTATGGGAGATGTCAATCTGAAGACTCCATTGGACACTATATGGAACTTAAAGAATGTCAGGGTAATTCCAAGTTTAACGAAGAAACTTATTTCTGTTAGTCAACTGGATAAACAAAGACTAGATGTTAAGTTTGGTGGTGGGAAGTGGAAGGTGATTGATGGAAATCTTGTTGTTGCCTGTGGGAGGAGGCGAGGATCGTTGTATCTAGTTGAGATACCTGTTGAGGGAGTAGCCGTCCCTGTACAACATAAAGTCTGGTTCACAGAATCTAGTAAGCGGAAGAGGGTTCAATTTGCGAACTTGAATCCTGGTGCTTTGGGGACGTCAGTTGAATGTGGTCGGGGGTCTAAGTTTAAGCCAGTCAGGGGATTTGGTGATAGTGGGAGCACAGGTCATGTTCCGGGTACAATCACAAAGAACCGTTGGGTTTTGAAGACGAAGGTTCTGGCTGAAGAAAAAAGCTCTCCTGGAAATAGTTTGCAAAATGTGGAGAGTGGTATTAATTCTCGGTGTATCTCTGGAGCTGGTGGATCGTGCAAGCCAGTTGAGATAGAGAATGGGTCTGATAAGACTGTTGGGTTGGAGCTTATGGGAGCTTCAACTGGTCTCTCAGGTACTTGATGAGAGGTGTGGTTGCAACTAGGTGGCTTGGATGTGACTGAAGTCTTAGCTTGTTCTTGGAACTGGAGGCTAGGAAGACTTGAACGTAAAGATTACTGAAGTTACTGGTGATGGGTTTCTTGGATGCACTTTGTGGACTATGCAAAGCCTCCGAGTGGGAGATTGTTGGGTTCGTAGGCTTTAGGGTAGCCGGCCCTAATTAGGGTTAGCCGACCCTAATTAGGGTTAGCCGGCCCTAATTAGGGTTAGCCGACCCTAGTTATTAGGCCCACTTAGTTAACTTGTTGACCAAGTAGGAAACCCTAATCTTGTTCTATATATACCTATGATGTAATTGTAGTCTATGTCATTCTAAAAACAGTTATGAGCATCTAATAAAGTAAAACCCTAGTTGCAACCCATGGACGTAGGTCACCTTGACCGAACCACGTAAATTCTCGTGTTCTTTATTTTCTGCTAGTGTGTGTGTGTGTGTGTTTGTTCCGCTTCCGCTTGAGCCTACTCTGATCTGATACCCTAACAGAAGGAAGATCAAAGGATAAGGGAAAAGCAGAAGTTGTGTGTTACAAATGTAAACAAAAGGGTCACTATGCATCAGAGTGCAAAACCAAGAAACTGAAGGATGTTGCATACTATGAGAAGAAGCTAGAAGAAGCCAAGAAGCAACAAAAGGTCAGTTTGATAGCTGGGACAGATACATGGCTGTCAGATGACTCTTCTGATGATGAAGAAGAGATGGCAAATTTCTATCTTATGGCACTTTCTGGTGAACAACCTGGAACATCAGAACAAAAGGTAAGTTTAGACAATCTTGACCTTGAACACAAATTAAACAAACTCATGTCAGATTTTCTAAGTCTACAAGATAAACAAAAAATCAGTTAGTAAAAATCTGATGGGTTGCAAAGAACCCTGAATAAAGTTATACTTGAAAACCAGTTATTGATAGAAGAAAACTTAGATCACAGAGCAAAGATTGAATTTTATGAAAAATAAAGGAAAGATCTACACAAGAAAATTCATGATAAAGAAATCAATGTAAAGGGTTTTCAACAAGCAAGGGAATTCATTAACTTTATTGAAACAACACCAAAGAACAGAGGTGAGGGTTTAGGGTATGTAAAAACAACTGAAGTTAAACCCACCACCTTTGTGAAAGCAACACATCAGATTTCTGATAAATTTACATCAGAAACTGATTCAGAATCGTGCAGATCAATAAGTTCTGGAAACTCTTTTGATATCTCAAAACTCAACTTAAAAGCAAAAAGGAATGAATCCAAACAAAAGTTTTCAAAAACCTCAGAAGTGGTTAACTCAAAGTTTCAAAATTATCCAAACATTCCATCACAAGTAGAAAAATCAGAAGTTTCTGATAAAGAAACTTGTATATGTGTTGACATTCTGAAGCTGGTCCAACACCATCTCCAAACAAAAGTTGAAAAATCTGTTCATGGCTCAGCATGTAACAGATTTTCTGATGGAAGTTCATCCAAAGAAGATAATCTGTTTAAAGTTTCATCAGAAAAAGTACCCAAGCAAGTCTAGGTACCAAAAAATCTCTAACCTCATAATTTCAGATCCATCATGTGCAACAGATCTGGAACTGCGACTCTGGAAGCTCCAAGCACATGATTGGGGATAGGAGCTTACTCAGTAATTACCAAGAAAAACTAGGTAAATTTGTTAATTTTGGCAATGGGGTGAAGGGAAGAACAATGGGATATTGCACCATACAATATGGAGCTTTAACCATTGAAAAAGTTGCCTATGTAGAAGGTTTAAAATACAATCTACTAAGCTGTGGTCAATTTTGTGACAAAGGCTTTTAGGTAATTTTTTTACCAGAAAAATGTCTGTTGGTTGGTTTGGATGATAACAAAATATATTTAAGTGGGAAAAGGATTAGAAATTCCATCTACTACTTTGACTTCAGAGAAGAAATTGAGCATCCACAATTACGCTTATTTTCAACTGAAAACAAAGGTAATAGTTGGCTATGGCATAAAAGGCTTGCCCATTTAAATTTTAAAACAATCAACCAGTTGGTAAATAAAAATCTGGTAAAAGGTGTACCATACATATCATCCAAAAAGGATAAGATATGTGAAGTATGTGAGCATGGCAAATCAAAGAGAGGCTCACATAAAACAGTTTCAGAATCTTCAATTTCTGAAAACTTAGAACTTTTGCACATGGACCTGTGTGGACCTGTACAAACTGCCAGCTTTTCTGGTAAGAAATACATATTGGTCATTGTAGATGACTATTCAAGGTACACATGGGTTGAATTTCTAAGAAAGAAAAGTGAAGCCCCTGATTTGATCGTTAATTTCATCAGAAAAACTGAAAATCTGTTGAAATTACCTGTGAGAAGGATCAAATCTGACAATGGAACATAATTTAAAAATGCATAACTTGAGACTTTCCTTGTGAGTAAAGGAATATCTCATGACTTTTCTGCTCCAAGAACTCCTCAACAGAATGGAGTTGTAGAAAGGAGAAGCAGGACTCTGGTAGAAGCAGCTAGAACAATGCTTGCTTATGCTTGATTGCCCATTTACGTTTGGGCTGAAGCAATATCAAATGCATGCTTAACACAAAACAGATCTATCATTAACAAGAGACATCAGAAAACCCCATTTCAAATTATTAACCATAGGGTCCCAAGTGTCAAATTTTTACACACCTTTGGTTGCAATTGCTTTGTCTTTAATGATTTTGATAGTCTGGAAAAAATTAACAGAAAAGAAGAAAAAGGAATATTTTTGGGTTACTCATTGTCCTCAAAAGCTTACAGGATTTTTCTTTTAAACACAAGGATAATAAGAGAGATTTTATATGTGTTTTTTGATGACTCATTAGAAACCAAAATTTCTCATGAAATTATGAAGGATATAAACCTGTCTAAACAATCTGAAAATTCTGAAAATTTTCTTAACAAACTGACTGAAGAACTATTAGAACATGATCATATGATAAACATTTCAAACAAAAATATGTCATGTACTAACCCTGCAGATGATCTGGAACCTCCAACAGAAAATGTGCAAAATGATCAGAATTCTGACATTTCATCAGAAAATGTTATTAAACAACAGAATTCTGATCCTATTGACAGCATAGAGGTCACAGATCAGAGGGAAGCTTTAAATCTATCACCAAGTACAAGTTCTCATAACCACTTGAGATGAATCAGGGGACACTCACTTGCAGACATCATTGGTGACCCTGAAGAAGTGATACGTGGTTGAAAACCGGTGCTTGTAATTGTTTAATTTGATGTTTTTACACAAGTTTTAGTTTCGAATTGCCTACTCTTGATTAGATTTGTGTTTTGGAGGTCTACTGGAGTTTAAGGAGCTTTTCGGGAGCTTTGCGGGTCACCGGAGTGAAAACGGGTCAACCGGGAGCAAGGAGTGCGAAAAACAGAAAGAATGATTCCTGGGCACCGTCGCCGACGCCCATATGGGCCGTCGCCGACGGCTAGTGTAAATGGCCGTAGCCTGATTTTCTCCGTAGACAGCGAATTAGGCCGTCGGCCACTTTCAAACATCCACACACCGTCGCCGACGGACACATCCACCGTCGGCGACGGCTCATCAAAACCTGAAACGCGAACTTTGGGGTTTTGGGGTGTTGGAACGAATCAAAAAGGGTTGTTGACCAACTAATACGGGAGTTACACTTTTGGAGGAGTTTGAATCTTGTTCTTGGAGCTTAATTCACCATCTATCACCTACCCATTCCATCATCATCACTATCATCAATCCGAATCATCCACACTCACCAATCCATACAAACCCTAATCATCACCATCAATCTTTCCATCCCTTATTCTTCACCAAACCCTCAATTCTCCATCATTCCTCCATCCAATCAAGCTTCAAAGATGAATCCTTCCGCGTTCTAAACATCCGGTGATCAAGCTTCTTCAACCATGAGCGGCTAATCATCTCGGTTTCACCCCGGCGTAGGTAGTTGTTAATTCTAGGGTTTCGAATTGTTCTTGTTTTAACTTAGTGACAATTTGTATTTGGTTTTTGAAACTCTTGATAATAGTGTTACATTTGTTGCGAATTCATGAATTGTCGAGCGATGTTAAAAGTTATGACTTCGCGAAATGGTGATATGTAATTGTGCATTATCATTGTTAGGATTTACTTGTGTTGATTACAAAGTGTCTTTTTGTCCGTTCTTCGGGGCGTTGATAGTTAGTAGCACCTAAGTCACGGTACACTAAATCCGTTAATCAAATGCATTTGAGTTGAAACTAAAACGTGTAGAAATCCTAGGTTAGCAATTACCGAAACCGGGTGTGATTCCTTTTTATTATTATTGTTCTCGTATCCAAATTTCTTGCAATTGTTAAGTAGTAGTTGTTAATTAAGTAATTCAATTTCAGTAGTTCAAATTCACATCTTTTCTATTAAACAAAAATACAAAAAAATATCTGGCAAGCTTCATAATTGTGACAATTGTTTATAATTCATTCGAATCCATACACAAACCACATACTCTTCGTGGATCGACCCCTTACTACCACTAACACATTGTTAAGGGTAATTTGGGCTTATAAATATTATCTTTGACCGGAGCGCGACACTCCGATCAAATTTTAGCGCCGTTGCCGGGGAGTGCGTGCGCTTTGTGTTTGGATATTGTTTGAATTTTTGTGATTAACTGTTTAACTTGTTTAGCTTTCTTTTTGTATTGTCTTTTTCCTTGTTATGTGGGGTGTGTTATTTGTGCAGGTTACAGGTAGTGCATGCGTACACGAAATTCCTGGAGGACTTCGCCTTTAGTCTACGAACCGGAAATTGAAAGACTTGCAAGAAGGAACCTAGCAAGCCGGTTAGAAGCAACTCTTGCTTCTAATCAAACCAACCAAACACCACCACTCACACCGACCATTGAAACCGATTCAATGGCAAACCACAACTCCAACCAAGACTTTAACCCCAACCAGAACCTCAACCCAAATCAATTCCAATCCCGAGGAACCTTTTATCCCGCTCAAGAACAACCGGGTGGTAACACCAACGCAAGACCACCTACTCCACCTTTCCGAAACCAAAACACCAACAACACCCAACGAACACCTCAACAACAACCCCTTCACCGACAGGCATCGTTACCTATCAACCTTGATGATCGGAATGTCAACTCCGATCGTAGAGGTAACCGTGATCGCGACAATCCCGCAAATGAAGACCCGTTTTTCAACATCGACGATTTAAGGAATGCAATCCCCGATGATGAACCGTATAGTGTTCCCGGTTATCAATCGCCGGAACACGTAAGCATTCATACGGAAAATTCGGATGATGGGGGGTATTACGATGATCAGGCTAATGATGATGAAGATTGGGGCTACATGAATAGGGGAAACGTCTACAATGCTAGAAGGTATGACGATGAGGAATTTGGTTACCAAAACGCCAATTATGTTGGGGAAGATGAATATGGTTACGGAGGTGGAAGAAATGACGGTTATGGGAACAACCGTCAACCACGAAACAATAACCAACGGAACCGGAATGATGGGTTTTACAACAACAATAACAACAACAACAATGCAAACCCTAACCGGATTCCTCGTTTCGTGGGAGGTGGTAACCCAAGGGATAATCGAAGGGGGGATCAAAGAGATGAAAGACGGGATAATCGAAGACCGGTCGATCAAGAAGTTAATGGTCCACAACGTCGTCAACAACCTCCACGGGGAGTAAATGACCGTTTCCGCCCGATAGTGACTGAGAATAATTCTCCGATAGTATGCGAAAGGAGGATGTTTGATTGTAAGCCACATTACATCAACATACTTCCTCACTTTAATGGGAGATCCAATGATGAGCCGTACACACATTTAACGGAGTTTTCTTCCATTTGTGATACTATCGGGGGGGCATAATTTCGCACTAGAGGAAGTGAAGCTTCAGTTATTTCAATTTTCGTTGAAAGATAAAGCAAAACAATGGTTCCTTACACTTCTGGCCAATAGTATTCGAACTTGGGAACAAATGCAACAAGCATTTTTGGATGAATACTATTCTATGGCAAAGACCGATGATGCTAGGGATGAAATTCGGTCGTTCCGTCAACTTTCGAGTGAGCCCCTACATGAAGCATTTACCCGATTCAAAGAGCTAATGAGGAGATGCCCACATCACCAAATAGAAAAATGGGAGTTGGTGAAATGCTTTGTACGGGGTTTGGATGATGCAACTTGGAATCGTCTCGAGACAACAAGTAATGGTACACTCTTGAGCAATCATGAGGATGATGATTGGGAATTTTTGGAAAGGATGAGCAAACGATCCAAGGAAAAAGAGTCGGCCGATAGAGCAAAAAGACATCCAGTTTCCCGGTCACTTCCCGATCTCGATTCCAAAGACCGGATTTCCACCTTAGAACGGGAAATAGCCCAACTGAAAAAGAAGAAAGAGGTAAATGCGGTTCAGTTTGCGGTTTGTGAAGAATGTGGAGATATTGGGCATGCGACCGAGCAATGCTCAATGGGGTCGAGTGGTTACACCGAAGAAGTTAATCAAGTGTATGGAGATAGAAAACAATATTACATGAACTCCAACACTTACCATCCGGGTTTGAGAAACCACCCCAACTTTCGGTATGGCAATGCTTCAAATCAAATGAACCCGAATTTCCAATCGGGTAATCAAGGAGGAAGTGGGTCATCATACCAAAACCGTCAAGGTGGTAACAAAGGAGGTTACCAACGAAATTACAGCCAAGGGTACCAAGGTGGGTACCAAAAGAATTACCACAACCAAGGCGGTAACGGAAGTGGGTCAAACAACCAAACCGGTGGTGATGACTTGAGTGCCAAGATGGATGCTTTGCTCAACATGCAAAAGGAGACTCACAGTGATGTCAAAGAGATAAAGAAGGCAAACGAGATCCGAGACAAAGCACACGAGGCATTGGCGAAACAAGTGGGTCAACTAGCGGAAGAAGTGGCCCAAATAAAGGGAGGCATGGGGAAGCTTCCAAGCGACACCACCATAAACCCTAAGCATCAAGGGTCGAGCTCGAGGAACACACGTGAGGTACCAATTAATAAAGTTACTTTACGTAGTGGTCGAGTTGTTGATAATGGTGTCAAAACACCACCACCCCAATTTGTTGAAGGGGTGGTGGAAGATGCTAGTGACGAGGAGCTTGAGGACGGTCAAACGGGTCAAAATAAAAATGAATTGAAAAAGAATAATGTTACTCCCGTTGTGACCATCCCCGTCCCCAAGGCTAAGGAAAAGGGTGTGGAGGCTAATACCGCCCCTTATCCCGAAGCATTGAAGGGACCAATGAAGAAAGTTGTAAACAAAAGAGGTCCACAACAAGAAGAGTTGTTGGAAATTTTCAAACAAGTTAAAATTAATTTACCTCTTTTGGATGCAATTAAACAAGTACCGTCGTATGCTAAGTACTTGAAAGATTTGTGTACCCAAAAACGCACTCACAAATTTCCAAAAAAATTAGATTTAACCGAAAACGTGAGTTCGATTCTTTCGGGTGCACTTCCACCTAAGCTTCAAGATCCGGGTGCGCCCATCATTTCAATTCAAGTGGGTGATTTTAAAATCAACCGGGCACTTCTAGATCTTGGTGCTAGTGTAAGCATTCTACCGGGGAGTTTGTATGACCAATACGAGTTTGGTCCACTTCAATCGTCAAACACTACCGTGGTGTTAGCCGATTTGACACCTAAACTACCCCGTGGAATTGTTTCGGATGTGATAGTGAAAATCGAGGATTTTTACTATCCGGTGGATTTTCTTGTACTTGATTATGTGGCCAAGGACCCAACCAAACAACCTACAGTGATTTTGGGTCGACCGTTCTTAGCAACTGCAAATGCTCAAATTGATTGCAGAACGGGAACGGTTGACATGACATTTGGAAACCGGAGGTTGAGGTTGCATGTTTTTTCCGGACTTATGAGCCCTCCAGTTGATAATGAATGCTTTATGGCAGACATTGTTGACACGTGTATACCTCTTTGCGACACAGTCGTTTATGGGGAAAACACAATGGAGGATTGTTATATGTTTGACAGGTCACAGGTGGAGGTGGAACAAAGCATGGACGAGGAAGTGAGGAGTTTGGAGGTGCTTGCGGTTAGAGAAGGAAAACCGACATGGACGCTCCAAGTTGAGAGCTTACCGGAGAGCATTGATACTAAATTGAAGCCGTCCTTAGTGGAGCCTCCGGAAGTGGAGTTGAAAGCATTGCCGAAGCATCTCAAGTATGCTTATGTTGGAGAGGGCAACACTCTCCCGGTTATCATTGCATCAAATTTAACCGGAGAGCAAGAGAAAAAGTTGATGGAAGTGTTGGTCACCAATCGGGCGGCGATTGGATGGACCATTGCGGATTTGAAGGGTATTAGTCCCTCGGTGGTGATGCACAAAATCATCACGGAAGAGAATGTGACTCCCGTTCGAGATGCACAAAGGCGGTTAAATCCGAACATGCGGGAGGTCGTGAAGAAAGAGGTGTTGAAGTGGCTTGATGCGGGTATCATTTACCCGATCTCGGATAGCCAGTGGGTGAGCCCAACACAGACGGTTCCCAAGAAAGCCGGTATACAAGTCGTCAAAAATGACGCAGGTGAAGAGGTAGCTACCCGGCCGGTAACCGGGTGGCGAATTTGTATTGATTATAGGAAGTTGAATACCGCAACTTCCAAGGATCATTTTCCTTTACCTTTTATTGATCAAATAGTTGAGAAGTTATCGGGGCAAAAATTTTATTGCTTCCTAGATGGTTATTCCGGTTATAACCAAATTGCCATCCATCCGGAAGATCAAGCAAAGACTACATTTACATGTCCCTACGGTACCTTCGCATTTAGGCGGATGCCGTTTGGATTATGTAATGCTCCCGCCACCTTCCAAAGGTGCATGATGAGTATCTTTTCCGATATGGTGGGAAAGTCTTTGGAAATCTTCATGGATGATTTCTCAATTTTTGGATCATCGTTTGAGACTTGTTTGGACCAACTAGATAAAGTGTTAAAAAGATGTGTTGAAACTAGTTTGGTCCTTAGTTGGGAAAAGAGCCATTTTATGGTTCAAGAGGGAATTGTGTTGGGGCACGTAGTGTCAAGTCGTGGGATAGAGGTTGATCGTGCTAAGGTACAAGTCATATCTACTTTACCATATCCCACGACTGTTAAGGGTGTTAGGTCGTTTTTAGGTCATGCGGGGTTTTATCGGCGGTTTATTAAGGGTTTTAGTGATATAACGAAGCCTTTATGTAATTTGTTGTTAAAAGACCAACAGTTTGATTTCAATGAAAATTGCCAGAATGCTTTTAACAATTTAAAAGAAAAGTTAGTGGAGGCCCCAATCTTGCAATCACCAAATTGGTCTTTACCTTTTGAGATTATGTGCGATGCAAGTGATTATGCGGTGGGGGCCGTGTTGGGACAACGGGTTGACAAGAAACCCGTTGCCATATACTACGCAAGTAAGACTCTTTCGGATGCACAATTGAACTACACAACCACCGAAAAAGAGCTACTTGCGGTGGTATATGCATTGGATAAATTTCGGTCTTATATATGGGGTAGTAAAGTGATTATTTATTCGGATCACACTGCAGTTAGGTACCTCATGGAGAAGAAAGATGCGAATCCGAGATTGATCCGATGGGTGTTGTTGCTCCAAGAATTTGATTTGGAGATACGGGACAAGAAGGGTATTGAGAATGTGGTAGCGGACCACTTGTCCCGGTTGATGGTAGAAGATGATCCGAAAGCCTTTAAGATCAATGAGTCTTTCCCAGATGAGCATATAATGAAATTAGATAAATTGCCATGGTATGCTAACATTGTCAATTATCTTGTTACAGGTGATATGCCGGCGCATTGGGATAGACGGAAAAGGCAACACTTCATGTCCCAAATCAAGTACTATCGGTTGGAAGAACCGCATTTGTGGAAAGAGTGTGCGGATCAAGTCATAAGGAGATGCATTGATGATGAAGAGATTCCGAGCGTGTTGCAACATCTACACTCGTTTGCATGTGGTGGTCACTTTAGTGGTATCAAAACGGGTCACAAAGTGTTGAATAGTGGGCTTTATTGGCCTACCATTTTCAAAGATGCAAATGAGTTTGCCAGAAATTGCATAGAGTGTCAAAAGTTAGGGGGTATCTCAAAAAGGGATGAGATTCCCATGCAACCAATCCTTGTAGTCGATGTTTTCGATGTATGGGGTATTGATTTCATGGGCCCATTCCCCAATTCCTATGGCAATTTGTACATTTTGGTGGCCGTTGACTATGTGTCAAAATGGGTCGAAGCAATAGCCACCAAGACAAACGACCATTCCGTAGTATGCAACTTTGTCCAAACCAATATTTTCTCAAGGTTTGGGATTCCTCGTGTCATCATAAGTGATGGAGGATCTCACTTTAAAAATTTTCGGTTTGGCAAACTCTTAAAACGGTTTGGTGTTGACCATAGGATTGCTACCCCCTATCACCCGCAAACAAGTGGGCAAGTTGAGGTGTCAAATAGGCAAATCAAACAGATTTTGCAAAAGATCGTGAGGGCGGACCGTAAGGATTGGTCAATTAAATTGAACGATGCTTTATGGGCCTACCGAACGGCACATAAGACACCCATAGGCACTACACCTTACCGGTTGGTCTACGGTAAAAACTGCCATTTACCGGTTGAACTTGTGCACAAATCGTTATGGGCTATTAAAGAGGTTAATGTGCAATATGATGATGCAGGTAAGGAACGGAAGCTCAAGTTGTGTGAATTGGAGGAGCTAAGAGAGACGGCATATGAATACGCATCTCAATACAAGGACGGAATGAAGAGAGCGCATGATGCCAAGTTGAGGAAGAAAGAATTTGAAGTAGGTCAAAAGGTGTGGCTCTACAATTCAAAGCTCAAATTCTTTCCCGGAAAGCTCCGAAGCAAATGGATGGGACCCTATGTTGTTACCCGGGTCGGACAATTGGGTGATGTTACTATCGAGGACCCAAAGGACGGGGTACGGCAAACGGTAAATGGTCATCGGCTAAAACCGTTTCTTGAGGGTAACGAGAAAGTGGATGCAAACAGGGAATCGGTAAGCTTCGTGGTAAGTTTCCCGGTTTACGAGGTCGAATGAAAAGGACCGGTAACACTTTGTGTAAAGTTATGTATATTTGTTTAATTGTTTGGGTGTTTCGAGGATTATCGTTTTCAATTCCTACTAATCCTTCTTGATTGTGTGAAGTCCAGACATTACGAACGGGTCATGAAGATACAAGGTATGTTTTTAGACTTGTTTATGTGCATTGAGGACAATACACGAATTTTTGGGGGGTGGTAGGGCCATTAACGATGTCCGTCTTGAAAAAATTTTAACTTATAAAAATTCACAAAAATATTTTTAATAATTTTTAGGATTTTCTAGTGTACATAGCCCTTTAATAAAAGTTAATGAAAAATTCTCTTTTCAAAAAAAAAAAAAAAAAATTAAAAAGTGGCATTTAGGGGAACCGTCGCCGACGGTAGACCCTGGCGTCGGCCACGGTGCTCCAAACTGTCCGTCGCCTGGTTGTGTCCGTAGACAGCAAGTTAAGCCGTCGGCTCAGGTTGAGAATCCACATACCGTCGCCGACGGACTCCTTCACCGTCGCCGACGGTGCCCCAATATCGTGCCGACGCTGAATCGTTATTTGTGGCTTACATTTGCACCCAAACTCTTAATTGGTACATAAACTTGACCCGAAACCCTTTTTCACCACATAATTGACCCGAAAACTTTATCAAACATCTCACAACATCACAAAATCAGTAACCACTTCATATTCTCTCTCTTGCATCTTCATCTTCTTCCCCAACTTCTCTCTAAAACCCTAATTCTTCTCTTCTCCATAACTTTCTCAATCCCTAACCAAATCACTTGCTTTTTGAGCCTATTTTGAGTGATTTTCAGAGGAGAACAAAACCCCCATAACCAAATTCACCAATTCTTGCTTGATTGCAAGATTTCTGGACGTGTGTTTTAGGGTTTTGAAGAGTGTTCATCCAAGTTCTTGTTTTACACTTTTCTTTGGTTATTCTTGTCAATCTTCACTAAAGGTATGAACTTTCACTCAATTTGTGCATGATTTTCATATGTGTTGTGATTTCTTCCGAAATTTTAGACTTATTGTTTAAGAGTAGGTTGTTTATCATAATGTAGGATGTTTGAGCATGAATTCAAGGGTGTTTGCTTGATTTGGGTGGGGTTTGAGCATGCTTAGTTTTAGTGATGTGATTACACTAAGACTTTGGCATGATTGAACATAGTAGTGATGTTGAACATTGTTGAACCATGATTTTTTTATTGAAAAAATCTTAGGATTAAACGTGTTAGTCAATATAGATGATAAAATGAGCGACTTTGAAAGTTTAAAAAGGCGATTTTACATCTAAAATTGGATTAAAGTTCAACATTACATATCATGTTCAAAGTTTGAGATTGTTGAAGGTTGGAATGTACTAATTGTTGTTATCTTTGTCTTGTGATTGTAGCCATGTTTCGTGGGAGCAAGAAGGCAAAGACCTCCGGTCAAGGGTCATCTTCGGGAGCCGGTTCGGGCTCCGGGGTATATCAAAGACGTTGGGAACAACTTAGTAATGTAGAAGAAGGCGATGGTCAACTTGAAAGACAAGATTGGGCTTGGGAAGAGGCTAAGAACAGTGGGTCGGCTTCGGCATGGAAGGAAGAGAAAACAAAGGCTCTTTCTAGATACAATAATAAGAGGTTGGAAGCCAAGATGTGGAAGATGAAAATGGTTACGGGCATTTCAAAACCCGTACCCGACAGGGCGGTTTGTGAACGTACGGTGGATGTTGAAGAGTTTAGGAAGATTGGTATAGTGCAAAGGTTCGAGAAACTCGGTTGGGAGCGAGTGATTGATTGGTGTGATGACATCACCAATCGGGTATACTTGGGGGCAGTTTGTGAGTGGCTATCCACTCTTCGTTTTGAACACTCCGATAGACCAGCTCATAGATGGAAGTTGATTGGGAACATTGGAAAAATCAAATGGTTATGTCCTTCGAGCACATGAATGCTATAGCGAGGTTTGACTCGCTTGGGGTCGACGCGTATGATTATTATGGGTATGATCAGTTTTTGGACAACAAGAGAAATGATGCTGACCCAATGACTCTCTTGGAGGATACATTACCCGGTTCTGGGGGTGCAGGTAACGCAAGGGCAGATATGTCTCTGGTGGGAAAGATATTGCAAGGTATCTCGTTGGAGAACATTATGGTACGGTTTGGAGACTGTGGAACGGTGAAGGCACCCGACTGTCGGGTGGTGCATGCATTGTTATATGGGACGCCCAAGCTCTCGTGGCGTCAAATTGTTATGATTAACACATGGGATACATGGGAATCGTTTAAACGCAAAATGATTCCTTACCCAAGATTGATCAGCGCCATGATTCTCCAACAAAATGCATTACCTCAAGACTCACTATGGGTATCCAAACCCATTGATCAATTCAACTTCGCCTCTATGAGGCGACATTGGAACATAACCGTGAAATCTTTTGGGCATTTGCACACGGTTGAAGATGAGCAAGGGGATAGTTATCGGTTCAACGACAAAGAGGGTGATGAAGAAGGTGAGGAAGAAGGGGGCGATGAGGAGATGCCCGATGTTGAGGAGGACATTGATCCTTCCGGTCCACGGGGACCGAGGCGTAGGTACCGGAAAAAGCATAGGGAAATCTCTGCCAATGTGGCAGATTTTGTGAATCAAAGACAAATACCGTCGTATCGGTTGTGGAACCGTGGGGATCAAGCGATCTACGACAATGTGTCGGCGGGTATTGGTGAAGCAAGAGAGTACCATGCTAGTCGGAAAGAATGGGAAGAGGCGCAAGGGGCGTACTCACAACAACAATGGGGTTTTCAATCATCCTTTCGAGAGAGGGTGGAAAAACAGTTGGAGGAACAGCAGCTGCAATATGCGATGCAACAATCACAAATGGAACGCATGATACAGCTGCAAGAAGAGGAAAGGGCCCGCAGACAAGCGTGGGAGGAAGAGGATGCTAGGCGCCGGAATGCACAGGCAGAGTTGGACCAACGCCGATGGGGGGCAATGGCTTTCTCCAACCAGATGGCGATTAATAATTTCAAGGTACTCCATGACCAAGAACGCCATCAACGAGATTATCAAGCCGGGCTTCCATATGCTGAACATTCGGGGTGGACCGATTACCCCAACCTTCCTCATCCGCGAGGGCCCTCCGATCCAATCCCTCACTGGCCCGAAGCAGTCGGCTCGAGTTTCGTTCCGATGCCGTACCAGCCGCCACCCCAACAAGAGTCAAGCCCGCTGGATAACTATAGGGATATGTTTGAGGCCCTTACTGGTTATCCGTACCAGCCAAACCCGCCAGTGAACCCCAATGAGAGATATCAGCGGTAGAGGCGAGGTACGTTTTTGTTGTTGTTGTTGTATATTATTAGTTTATTTTCGTTTTTCTCATTTTGATTATTTGAATTATTGCCTAGTTAAATGAACTTTGTGGGTGTGTTCCCTATATAACCCTCACGAGACCTCTCGTCCTCCCAAGCTATTGGGAGGTTTAAAAGGGCTTGTTGCATAAGCTAAATGCAACCGTGATTCCTACGAAAGTGAGTTAGGTTTGTTGTTGTTGTAATTTGTTTTTCCACAAAAAATCAAGGTAATTTAACGCATGATTTGGTAATACTTTATAAAAACGGTAGAACTAAACTCCTAACAAATTTCAATGGTTGTGAGAAGCATGCTTCTACACAAGGGTTAGAATTTGTAGGTATATGATGTTCGAGAGACAACCGGTTTTATGAAGAGAAGAAGAAGACACGGGCATCAAGCGAAAAATCAGGTGCATGCGTTTCCTTTTACCTTGATTCTTAGTTTAGTTATAAGTGGAGTGTATTTTTGTATTTTATTTCCGGGGTGAAAATTTGGGGGAATTAGCCGTGTCACATCCCTTGTGCATCTAATACTCTAGTTCTTACACATTGAGGACAATATGTACATCAAGTGTGGGGATGGGGGAGTAGTAAAAATTTTCGATTTTGACCCGTTCATTTAAACACTACACATTGAGGACAATGTTTACCTCAAGTGTGGGGATGGGGGAAAATTTCAAAAAAATTTTCAAAAATGTCTTGTTTTCAAAGCAATCTCAAAAGCACAAGTAACCAAGTCAACGAGGGATGTCACAACCCATTTGGTCTTTTGTCATGGTCAAGTTCAAATTAATAAGCATAACGGGTATTTAGCGGGTGGTTATTTGGGAATAATTCGCCCAAGGAGCTAGCAATGTATGCATATCACATATCATACCCTTGTACGTGAGGTTTGAGCCACTTATATATCATAGATTCACATTTACATGTTTCTTTGTTTGAGTGGGCCATTAGTCGCGTATTGTAGAACTTGCAACTTTTGATACGTTTGAGACTATAGACCAAATACAAGCACGAGAATGATTAAGGCATTAGGTAAACCTTTTTCTCTTTAAACCATTTTTATATCCTTACCCGAACAAACTCCTTAGTTGCCCATTTTGAGCCTAAACCTTTCGTTTGACCACCCTATAGCCCATAAACCTTAAACCTTTTCGTTTTAAACCCGTGTGATGAAAATTCGATTGTAGGAGCTTAAGTTTGTATAGTTGTTATGATTCGTTGAAAAAAAGAAAAAAAAATGTGAAAAAGAATTGAAAATTGTGGAAGAAAAACACAAAAAGAAGCGTTAGTAGTTATCGAATAAAAGGGTGAAAGATTATTGCCCATAGTGGATGTTTATAGTTTACTTTTGTTTAGGAGAGTCTTTTGTAATAAAAAGTCGAATTTTCATCACTTTAGCCACTTTAATAAAATATCCTATTTCCTACCCTTCGCCTAGCCCCGTTACAACCCCTCAAAGACCTTTTGACTTGTGCTTAGTATTTGTGTTCGATAGTGGAGAATGATTGAGTTGCAAGCCTATGCGGGTACGTGTTCTAATCGGTTTTGAGCGATTAATTGTTGAAATGCTAATACATTATACATGTTAGCAAATTTTAAGCCGAGTGGAGAGCACATTGTGAGGGATATGCATGAGTTGTTAGTTTTACGGGCGGAATATCTCATGACTTTTCTGCTCCAAGAACTCCTCAACAGAATGGAGTTGTAGAAAGGAGAAGCAGGACTCTGGTAGAAGCAGCTAGAACAATGCTTGCTTATGCTTGATTGCCCATTTACGTTTGGGCTGAAGCAATATCAAATGCATGCTTAACACAAAACAGATCTATCATTAACAAGAGACATCAGAAAACCCCATTTCAAATTATTAACCATAGGGTCCCAAGTGTCAAATTTTTACACACCTTTGGTTGCAATTGCTTTGTCTTTAATGATTTTGATAGTCTGGAAAAAATTGACAGAAAAGCAGAAAAAGGAATATTTTTAGGTTACTCATTGTCCTCAAAAGCTTACAGGATTTTTCTTTTAAACACAAGGATAATAAGAGAGATTTTATATGTGTTTTTTGATGACTCATTAGAAACCAAAATTTCTCATGAAATTATGAAGGATATAAACCTGTCTAAACAATCTGAAAATTCTGAAAATTTTCTTAACAAACTGACTGAAGAACTATTAGAACATGATCATATGATAAACATTTCAAACAAAAATATGTCATGTACTAACCCTGCAGATGATCTGGAACCTCCAACAGAAAATGTGCAAAATGATCAGAATTCTGACATTTCATCAGAAAATGTTATTAAACAACAGAATTCTGATCCTATTGACAGCATAGAGGTCACAGATCAAAGGGAAGCTTTAAATCTATCACCAAGTACAAGTTCTCATAACCACTTGAGATGAATCAGGGGACACTCACTTGCAGACATCATTGGTGACCCTGAAGAAGTGATACGTGGTTGAAAACCGGTGCTTGTAATTGTTTAATTTGATGTTTTTACACAAGTTTTAGTTTCGAATTGCCTACTCTTGATTAGATTTGTGTTTTGCAGGTCTACTGGAGTTTAAGGAGCTTTTCGGGAGCTTTACGGGTCACCGGAGTGAAAACGGGTCAACCGGGAGCAAGGAGTGCGAAAAACAGAAAGAATGATTCCTGGGCACCGTCGCCGACGCCCATATGGGCCGTCGCCGACGGCTAGTGTAAATGGCCGTAGCCTGATTTTCTCCGTAGACAGCGAATTAGGCCGTCGGCCACTTTCAAACATCCACACACCGTCGCCGACGGACACATCCACCGTCGGCGACGGCTCATCAAAACCTGAAACGCGAACTTTGGGGTTTTGGGGTGTTGGAACGAATCAAAAAGGGTTGTTGACCAACTAATACGGGAGTTACACTTTTGGAGGAGTTTGAATCTTGTTCTTGGAGCTTAATTCACCATCTATCACCTACCCATTCCATCATCATCACTATCATCAATCCGAATCATCCACACTCACCAATCCATACAAACCCTAATCATCACCATCAATCTTTCCATCCCTTATTCTTCACCAAACCCTCAATTCTCCATCATTCCTCCATCCAATCAAGCTTCAAAGATGAATCCTTCCGCGTTCTAAACATCCGGTGATCAAGCTTCTTCAACCATGAGCGGCTAATCATCTCGGTTTCACCCCGGCGTAGGTAGTTGTTAATTCTAGGGTTTCGAATTGTTCTTGTTTTAACTTAGTGACAATTTGTATTTGGTTTTTGAAACTCTTGATAATAGTGTTACATTTGTTGCGAATTCATGAATTGTCGAGCGATGTTAAAAGTTATGACTTCGCGAAATGGTGATATGTAATTGTGCATTATCATTGTTAGGATTTACTTGTGTTGATTACAAAGTGTCTTTTTGTCCGTTCTTCGGGGCGTTGATAGTTAGTAGCACCTAAGTCACGGTACACTAAATCCGTTAATCAAATGCATTTGAGTTGAAACTAAAACGTGTAGAAATCCTAGGTTAGCAATTACCGAAACCGGGTGTGATTCATTTTTATTATTATTGTTCTCGTATCCAAATTTCTTGCAATTGTTAAGTAGTAGTTGTTAATTAAGTAATTCAATTTCAGTAGTTCAAATTCACATCTTTTCTATTAAACAAAAATACAAAAAAATATCTGGCAAGCTTCATAATTGTGACAATTGTTTATAATTCATTCGAATCCATACACAAACCACATACTCTTCGTGGATCGACCCCTTACTACCACTAACACATTGTTAAGGGTAATTTGGGCTTATAAATATTATCTTTGACCGGAGCGCGACACTCCGATCAAGAAGGTGTTGAGACAAGATCTACAACAGCTCATGAATGTCTTTATGCTGGTTTTTTAAGCATAATTGAGCCAAAATCTGTCAAAGAAGCAATAAATGACTTAGATTGGGTCCAAGCAATGCAAGAAGAGCTTAACGAATTTGAAAAGAGTCATGTGTGGGATCTGGTACCCAAACCAAACAACAAGTCCATCATTGGTTCAAAATGGGTATTCAGAAACAAGTCTGATGAACAAGGCATCATAACAAGGAATAAAGCAAGGCTTGTGGTCAAAGGTTATTGTCAACAAGAAGTAATTGATTATGATGAAACCTTTGCACCAGTTGCCATGCTTGAAGCTATTAGAATATTCATGGCTTATGCTGCTTCAAACAACATCAAAGTTTATCAGATGGATGTAAAGTCTGCTTTCTTAAATGGTGAAATTGAAGAAGAAGTATATGTGCATCAACCAGAAGGCTTTGTTGATCCTCAATATCCAAATCATGTTTACAAACTGAACAAAGCCTTGTGTGGATTAAAGCAAGCTCCAAGAGCCTGGTATGAAACACTATCCAACTTCTTAATCAATTCTGGCTTCACCAAAGGTACAATTGACACAACTCTCTTTCTAAAAACTCATAAGGGGCACACGCTTTTGGTTCAAATTTATGTTAATAACATAATATTTGGATCCACTAATGATAAATTCTTCAAAAAGTTTGAGAAACTGATGACCAGCCATTTTGAAATGAGTATGATGGGTGAATTAACCTTTTTCCTTGGCTTACAAGTAAAACAACTAAGTGATGGCATATTTTTGAGTAAATCAAAATATGTCAGAACAATTTTGAAAAAGTATTCACTAGAAAATTGCTCATCTTCAAAAACTCCCATGGCCACTGGAAATAAACTTGATTCTGATCCAGAAGGAAAACCTGTAGATATAAAACTTATAGAGGAATGATAGGATCACTACTATACCTAACTGCCAGTAGACCAGATATAATGTTTTCTACCTGTTTTCTGGCAAGGTATCAATGTAATCCTAAAGATTCACACATGAAAGTTGCCAAAAGAGTTTTTAAATATCTAAAAGGAACTTCAAATCTTGGCTTATGGTATCCTAAGAACACACGTTTAGAACTAATTGCATACACAGATGCAGACCATGCAGGATGCAAACTTGACAGAAAAAGCACATCTAGTGCCTGTCAAATGTTGGGAGATAAATTAGTCTGTTGGGCAAGCAAAAAGCAAAATTGTGTAGCCACATCCATAGCAGAGTCAGAATATGTAGCAGCAGCAAGTTGTTGTTCACAAGTTCTGTGGATGCAAACTCAACTAAAAGACTATGGAGTGAATCTGACAAAAATTCCTATTTTGTGTGATTCTATGAGTGCCATTGTGATGTACTAAAAAGTACATATGTTTATAGTGTATATTTTGGTCAGTTTTCAGTCATTTTGAGTCTGTTTTAGGTTAGAACTATGATACTGCTGACGTTAAGCTTTGATTTCAGGTCCCGTAGCTTAAAGTGTTGAAAAACGAGTAAAAACGAGCAGTTCGGAAGAAAAACGGGATTCGTACGCGCGTCGGAGAAGCTGGAATTCGGAAAATAATAAAAAAATCAAGAAATTGAGTTTGGAGGCGCCGCGTGACGCCATGCCACCCTCGCGTCACGCGAGGGTCCCTATTTGACCGATTTTGACTTCTGATTTTAGGGTTGGACTTCATATCACCAAGAAACTTAACTGAAAAACCCTAGTTACGAATCAAGAAACCCTAGGACGAATTTCGGAGGTGATTTTGAGCATTCTGGAGTATTTTGCCGAACGGGAATCATCCGGTTGAAGCTTGGATCGTGAGAGTGAAGATCTTTCGGGTTTTATCTCCCGGTGTTCCTTATTTTCGCGTTTTCAATACTTTATGATGAATTCTTGTTTTGAACTTGTTTTGTTTGATTTGAACAACATGTTTCTTGGCTAAACTTAGATACTACCTAGATTTGATGAAGGTTTAATTTATGTTTGGATCTTTTAACGGTTTTTATTGAATTGATTATGGATTTACTTTGAAAGTAAAGTGTTCTATATTTTCTGATTTGGTGCGTGTGCGTATTTACTTTTGATTGTGGATTGTTTGCTGTTTCACATAGATTTTAGTGACGGTCTTTATCACATAATAGATCTGTGTTGATTATTTGCATCCTTGCGGGTTCGGGTAATTTTTGGGTAAATCGGCCGATAGCCTTAGAAACAGTAATTAAAATACAATTAGAAGTAAATATTCTGCTTAACTTGTCGCTGAGAGGCTCGGGTTAGTTATTAGGTCGCGGTGCAGTATATAGCTAATTTAGATTTTAAGAGAAGTCGACATTAGTTCCCTAATTGCAGTTGTGTCTAGTAAACCAAGTCAGAACCTAGAATTGCCTTAGATTGTCGCGCTGAGAGGTAGATAGTCGTATTAGGGCACTTTTAGAGTCGTTAGAGGACTGAGAGGAAATCTAACAGTCGGTAATCATAACAGCCTTGTAGGGTTTCCTAGGTTTCTTCCTGAGAAGGGTCGGGAAGTCTTAGCATTGAAATACCTTAAGGTTTAGTATTTTACGATCCCGGCTCCATACAACAATAAAACCGTTAGAAGTCCATTCGTAGTTAAACTGGATTCAAGTCTAGGTAGCCCTTAATCTCATCTGAAACAAAACCTTAGCTTTCGTTCGTATTTTAATTTAATTTCAATTTAATCACAATTTTAGGATTATAGTAAAACCCCCCTCCCCAAACACAATATTTGTTTAGTCGTGTCAGTGTCTAGTCTAAGTTTAGTCGTTAACGTAATTCATTAGAGTCCTTGTGGGTTCGACATCCGGACTTACTTTTCCGTGCTAGAGTCGACCAGTACACTTGCCGGTGAGTAGTTTAGTCAGGTTAAAGAGTCTAGATTTTTATTACTTGAGTCTTAATTTAGGGTAATTTAGTTTATTTAGTTGAACTACTTTTTCCACATCAAGTTTTTGGCGCCGTTGCCGGGGACTCTTGGCAATTGCGTTAACTGCTTTGTTTGGATTTCAACTGATATCGTTACGTGCTTTTTGTGTGTTTGTGAGTCGTAGGAGTCCAAGTACTTTTAGTGTCTTTTTCATATTTCTTTGAGTCTTTTATTGGAGTTGACTTACTTGTTTTATTCTTGGTTTTGCAGTTCATGCCCCACACGCGTTCGCAGGGACCAGTGAAGCCACCAATTGACAAGTCTTCCTTCTCCACACCAATCCCTCAGGTTCGAAAACCCCCAACTTCATCTTCAGCCCTTTCTGACTCTACACTTCCGTCTAAACCACCGAACTACGACTTCACCCCGAAGTCATCACCCCATAATTCCCCACCACCCTCCCGTCACCCTAGTCCACCACCAGTTCACCAAATGGCCGAAAACCAAACTGTCCACCAGCGTTCCACCGCGGGTTTTACCGCAAACTCACCCATCACCCTCCCTGAAATCACCAATGATAAGTCTTGGCAAATTCCTTCATACATCATGACTGCCATTAACAACTCTTGTCAGTTTCACGGTCGTGATGATGAAGACGCGCCAGCACATATCAACCGTCTCACCCGTCTGTGTAGCACCTTCGGCATCGAAGGTGTGAATCTTGATGCCCGCTATCTCCAAGTCTTCCCCTTTTCGCTAGCTGGCCGTGCAGCCACCTGGCTTGATTCGCAGTCGGCAGGTACTTACACCACTTGGGCTGGACTTAGAGATGCCTTCCTTGCTAAGTATTTCCCACCTGCGAAGGCCTCCCGCCTTCGAGATCAGATCCATTCCTTCAGAATGGAGCCTGACGAACCTTATCACTTAGCATGGGAGAGGTTTCAAACATTGCTCTCGCGTTGTTCCCAACATGGACTGTCGGATTGGGCCTTAGTAGAAAAATTTTATAATGGTCTTACCCCTGAGTGCAAGGCCCGATTCGACACATCCGCAGGAGGCCACCTAATGGGAAAGAAAACTGTGGCTGACTGCAACGACCTCTTTGAGAGCTTCGCTCATGCTGATATAGATCATAGTGCTACCGGCAGGAATTCCAATCCTGTGATTACTTCCTCATCTTCTCGAGGAGTGAATCAAGTCGTTTCAGACTCAAAGGTAATATCTCAGCTTGACTATATCACCAAAGAGTTGCTAGAAATTAAGAAGAAGGTAGATAGATGCGAGGTTTGTAGAGGGGGACATGACACCGTAGATTGCCCAACCATCACCCTAGAGCAGGTCGAGTATTTAGCAGGTCAAAATAGGGGTCCAACTAACCCGTTCAACAATAGTAACTCTAATTGGCGTGCTAATAATTATCGCTCCTCAGGTAACCCCCCTGGTTTTCCGTCAGGTCAATACCAAAGTAGGGGGCCAGGTTTTTATTCTAGTGGGGGGTCGGGTCAAACAGGTCAATTTGCTAGTTCAGGTTCAGGGGGGCAGTTTAGAGGTGAGGGGTCAAACCAAGAGGTTCAACCTAAGAGTGAGGGGTCAGGTGGTAGTTTGTCTAGGATAGAAGACCTTCTTTCCCAATTATTGGTTAAGGATCAGGCTACCCAACGTACATTAGAGGACCATGCTACGCTCCTAAAGAATAATCATTCAAGCTTCTTAGACCTTCAAAGGCAAGTTGGGGATATTGCACGCCAGTTGCAAGAACGACCTCCCGGTCAATTTTCGGGCAATACAAGGCCCAACCCATCTGGCTCTTTGAAGGCAATTTCGACCCGTAGTGGTAGGACCTTAGGAGAGATAGTGAGACCCGAGAGTGTTGAGATAGAAGAGGAAGAACCCGTAGATGAAGAGATTGAAATGGAGGCGCCCGGTAAAGTGCAACCTAGGTTAATCCCAGCAAGTACCGCACACACCGGGGCGCCTTCGAGTGAGAAGAGTGTAGGAAAGAAACCCGTTCAAGTCGTTCCTTCACCGAATGTTGATATTTCCCGTGCTCCGTTTCCTTCCCGCCTTAAAAATCAAACCTATTCCAAAGAGTACGGGAAATTTTTAGAGATCTTTAAGCAGCTTAGGATCAACCTTCCGTTTATAGAAGCTCTTCAATCAATGCCGAAATATGCAAAATTCCTAAAAGACCTTCTAAAATGCAAGGATAGGTTAGGAGAGGTTTCTAACATCCCCCTTAGTGGAGGATGTTCCGCCGTAGTGTTGAACAAGGTTCCGGAAAAATTGACGGATCCGGGCCTTTTTACCATCCCGTGCTTGTTTGGGAGTGATACCGAGTGTAGGGCCCTAGCCGACCTAGGAGCGAGTATAAACCTAATGCCATATTCTTTGTATGAGAGGTTAGGTCTAGGAGAGTTGTCACCTACACGCATGTCTTTGTCGCTAGCCGATAGGTCCGTTAAGTATCCACGAGGCATTATTGAAAACCTTCTAGTCAAAGTGGATAAGTTCGTCTTCCCCGTAGACTTTGTCGTTCTTGATATGGAAGCCGACGAAAAGGTTCCCATCATTCTAGGACGCCCATTCTTGTGTACCGCCAAGGCCATCATCGATGTCTTCGACGGGAAAATCACACTTCAAGTCGGCGAGGAGAGGGTGACTTTCGAGATAGCACGCTCCATGGAACACCCTAGTGGTTCCGACGATCTTAGTAGTCCTTGTCATTCGGTCTATTTCATAGAGTCTTTCTTATCTTGTGTTGACCATTGCTTTGACTACATTAGTGGAGCCGACCTAGTCGAGAGTAGGATAGAGGAGGTAGTTGAGAAGGTAGAGGAGATTGTTAGTGAGAGTAAAGAGGTAGACGAGGACGAGTGGGTCCCCGAAGTGCTAGAATTGAGTGAAATTAAGAGTGAGAGTGAAAGTACTCCTATAGAGAAACCCGCCCCTTTAGAACTCAAGGTCCTCCCATCCCACTTAGAGTATGCTTTCTTAGGTGAGGGTTCTGAGAATCCCGTCATTATTTCGTCTAAGTTAGAGGAGGGAGAGAAGGGTAGGTTATTAGAGGTGTTGAGAGTGAATAGGGAAGCCATTGCATGGCGTCTTTCGGATATCAAGGGCATAAGCCCCGCCTATTGTACCCACCGAATACTCATGGAAGATGACTATAAGCCGGTGGTGCAACCTCAAAGGCGCCTTAATCCGAACATGCAAGAGGTTGTTAAGAAAGAGGTTCTTAAGTTGTTAGATGCCGGGGTAATTTACCCCATTTCCGATTCACCATGGGTTAGCCCGACCCAAGTCGTCCCAAAAAAGGGTGGGATGACGGTGATCATGAATGAAAAGAACGAGTTAATCCCTTCCCGTACCGTTACCGGTTGGCGTGTATGCATAGATTATCGAAAGTTAAACGACGCCACCCGAAAAGACCACTTCCCCTTACCATTCATTGACCAAATGTTGGAGCGTCTAGCGGGTCAACAATTCTATTGTTTTCTCGATGGATTTTCGGGTTATTTTCAGATCCCCATCGCCCCGGAGGATCAAGATAAAACGACATTCACATGCCCTTACGGCACTTATGCGTATCGCTGCATGCCTTTCGGGTTATGCAACGCTCCGGCAACTTTCCAAAGGTGCATGGTAGCCATATTCCAAGACATGCTTGAGACTTCCATGGAGGTTTTCATGGATGACTTCTCGGTTTATGGCACCACTTTCGACCAATGTCTTTCTAATCTTGATAGGATGCTTAAGAGGTGCATAGAGACAAATCTTATGTTGAATTGGGAGAAGTGTCACTTTATGGTGACGGAGGGGATAGTGTTAGGACACAAGGTGTCGAGAGAAGGCATAGAGGTGGATAGGGCCAAGATAGATACCATAAGTAGATTGCCTCCACCTACTAGTGTTAAGTCCGTTAGGAGCTTTTTGGGTCATGCGGGCTTTTATAGGCGTTTTATAAAGGATTTTTCCAAAATCACACGCCCGATGACTAGGCTTTTAGAGAAGGATGTACCTTTTGTCTTCGACGAGGAGTGCATCAAGGCGTTCGACTTCTTGAAAGAAAAACTTGTTAGTGCCCCGATACTTGTTTCGCCCAATTGGAGCTTACCTTTCGAGCTCATGTGTGACGCAAGCGATTATGCCGTAGGTGCGGTCCTAGGTCAAAGAGTCGATAAACACTTTCATCCGATCTACTACGCGAGCAAAACTCTAAACGATGCTCAAGAGAACTATTCCAAGACGGAAAAGGAACTCTTAGCCGTAGTGTTTGCGTTTGACAAGTTTCGCTCATATCTCGTGCTTTCTAAAACCACCGTGTTCACCGACCATTCCGCTTTGCGATTTCTGTTTCAAAAGAAAGACGCAAAGCCGCGTCTTATTAGATGGATTCTTTTGCTCTCCGAGTTCGATATAGAAATTAAGGATAAAAAGGGAGCAGAAAACGTGGCCGCCGACCACTTGTCACGATTAGAGGATCCAAAGAGAGAGGAGGTTCGTGAGGATTCCATAGGAGATACATTTCCCCACGAAACCATAGATTTTGTTAGTGCCGAGGTAGAGGGTTTGCCATGGTTTTCGGATTTGGCAAACTATTTGGCAACCGGAGATCTTGTGAGGGGTATGTCTTACCAACAAAAGAAAAAGCTTCTTAGGGAGGCTAGGAAGTATATTTGGGACGACCCTTACCTCTTTAGGATAGGTGGAAATAGAGTGCTTAGGAGATGCGTTTCAAAGGAGGATGGTTTAGACATCCTTAGACATGTGCACGAGGGTTTAACGGGAGGCCATCACGGGGCGAATGTGACGGCACAAAAGGTATTCGATAGTGGGTTTTATTGGCCAACGGTAGTTAAGGATGCCGTAGAGTTTGTTAGGACTTGTGACCATTGCCAACGTACCGGCAACATCTCATCCAAGGATGAAATGCCTCAAAATCCCATCCAAGTCTTGGAAATCTTTGACGTATGGGGCATTGACTTCATGGGACCTTTCCCATCCTCTAGTGGGAATAGGTACATCCTCGTGGCCATTGACTACGTTTCGAAGTGGGTCGAAGCTCAACCTTTGCCCACCAATGATGCCCGAGTGGTGGTGAGATTCCTTAAGAAGTTGTTTACGCGTTTCGGAGTCCCTAAAGCTATCATAAGTGACCGTGGCACGCATTTTTGCAATTCCGCCATGGAAAAGGCACTTGCACGCTACGGTGTCACTCATCGTCTTTCTACCGCGTACCACCCGCAAACTAGTGGCCAAGTAGAGAATGCTAACCGAGGGGTGAAGAGAATCTTAGAGAAAACGGTAGGAAAAAGTAGAAAGGATTGGTCGGAAAAGCTCGACGACGCTTTGTGGGCATTCCGTACCGCCTATAAGACACCGTTAGGCACAACACCCTTTATGATCGTGTATGGCAAAGCTTGCCATCTTCCGGTAGAATTAGAGCATAGGGCGTTGTGGGCATTAAAAACCGTAAACCTTGACCTTACCGAAGCCGCAAGGAGGAGATTCTTCCAGATTCATGAGTTGGAAGCATTGAGGGATGCCGCTTATGAAAGATCATGGAGTATCAAGGAGAAAACTAAGGCATTGCATGATAGGCGGTTGAGAGGTTTGAAAGATTTTAAGGTAGGTGATAAAGTACTTTTGTTCAACTCACGGTTGAAATTGATAGCAGGAAAATTGAAATCGAGGTGGAGTGGCCCGTATGTGGTGAAAGAGGTGTTTCCATACGGCACGGTTGAGCTATACGATGAGGTCGACAAAGGTGTGTGGAAGGTAAACGGCCATAGACTGAAACATTACTTGGGAGGTCCTATTGATACTACTGAAGAGGAAGAAATTCCTCTAGAGGACCCACCTACCTTTGCTGAACAGTGAGCGCGAAAAGCTTCGCGTGTAGAGTATGTACCGTTTGTAAATTTCTTAATTTTTCGTGTTTTTCATAGTTTTTCGTAGTTTTTCGGTTTGTGTTTTGTGTCGTTGAGAATTTTGCAGGTTTCATCATCGCTACGGAACGGAGAAGGCACGAGAAAAGAGGTTCCAGGTAAGTGTTTTAGACACTTAGAAACATTTTTGAGGTTTTTGGTTGGGTTGGGAAAAGTTTTGAAAATTTTCGAAGGCATGAAGCAAGAATTTGCACGAAACATTCTGCCAAAAACGGACCCTCGCGCGACGCCTAGGTCCTTCGCGTCACGCGAGGGGTTAAGGGTCAAAAACAATTATTTCTTGCACCGCCGCGTTACGCGAGGCCTGGGTGACCCCCTTACGCGTCACGCGACGCCCCCTGACCCTTTTGAAATCGATTTAAAGTTGGACCTGTTCGCTGAAATACTTTCTTTCCCCTTTCCAAACCCTAAATCGCGAATTTCACCATTTTCACCATATCTCACTCGTTTTTTCACCAAATCACTCCATTTTTCTTCCAAAATCACCACAATCACGTTCCCCACAATCTTAGCCATCTATTTCATCCGATTTCTCACCCCATTTTCACGATTTTGGGCAAATCCGTGTGCAAAAAGTTCAAGACCTCATTTTTCTTGTTCAATCCGATTCCAAGGTATGTTTCTTGTAATTTCTCACTAGTAGGTAGCTTTATTGCTTTGTTTTAGTGTCGGGTCAGTCTTGTCTTGGTGTTAGGGTTTGTGTAGGGTCTTAAAGTTAGGATTTTTGCTCCTCTTTGTCATGTTAGTGGTATGTGGGTGCTAATGTTTGGATGTTTACATAAAACCGGGTCTGCGGATGGTTCGGGTTGGTTTGCTTGAGATTGTTGGACACTTATGGGGTATGTTTGGACCACTAGGCATCATGTTTAAGCTTTGCGGGTTTGTTTGGGTATAACTATGGATTTTTTGCTAAAAAAATAAGTTTTTGAACTGATTTTTGCAAATCAAATTACTTTTCTTAACAGATTTTGTTGCTACCAATGTTATGTCAAGGTTTAAAATGTCCAACTCTCACGTGTTTTCGCCTCAAGTGTGGGGATATTTTGGCACTTATGCTTAATTGAGGACAATTAAAGTGCCGGGAGGAGATAGTGTACATTGAGTCGTAGTTCGTTCGAGTCGTGAGTCTAGAAGTGTTTTTAGGATAGTAGTTTGAGTCTAGTGTCGGGTTTACTTATATGCATGTACAAGTTCACAACTTTTTGCCCGTACTCAATCTCCATTCGGGCGGAAGGATGTGTAACTTACGCCTTTGTAAACGGTAACCCATTTTTTTCGAAATTAGCCGCGAACGAAATGCTATACGGCTAGTTCTTTATTGTTTTTCTTTTTCTTTAAAAAAAATATAAAAACACAAAAAAATTAAAAAAATTAAAAATACCAAAAATAGCTCGTGGTACTAATAATCTGCATTGTTTTCTTGTCAAATATTTCTTGTTTTGCAGATCATGTCAGGTGCAGGGTCCTCGTCAAACCCAAGGAAGAGAAGAATCAACTATCGTGGGAACGATAGGAGAGTGTACGCCAAGATTGACAAGTTGAGTGATCATCTGATGTTAGATTTTGAAGAAGATACTGAAGAAAGGGTTAAGATGAAAAAGTATGTGGTAACCCAAACTTTGGAACATCGGATCATAGATTGGGAATGGTTGGAGAGTATGGGGGCAAGTGATAGGGTCGCGGAGTTGTTAGGACCAATGTTGCGGATGGCTATGGATGCGTGTGAAGAGACGTAATATACCGAGCTTACTATAGAGTTTCATTGTACCTTCCGTCACAAGGAGGGTGCATTTTCTGAAGCTAATGCGGTATCATTTTCTTTGGGGCGAAATTTGTATGAGATGTCTATACCTCAATTTGGAGTGGCGTTGGGTTTGTATACGCCGGAAGAAGTAGCGACGGAAGAGTTCGTTAATGGCTTAAGGGGTGTGTTTACTCATGCTCGGCCGAAGAGTTTGGGCCCGGCGGAATTGGGTGAATTTTTGGATTCGATCTCGACACAATTGTTCGCGCACACGAACCTTATCTCATCGGTTAGTGATCCGATTTACAGGTATGTTTTAAAGATGTTAGCGACGACCGTGGTGGCGAGAAAGTCGGGGGAGAACAAGGCAAATTGGCTAGATATTTTCGCCTTGATGTGTATGGTGGAGAAGCGGAACTGGAACTTGGCTAGTTTTTTCGCGTGGTCATTCAATAGGCCTCGTCGGGGAGGTAAAAGGGCTGCTATGGATATGGACCCTTACATAGCTAGGTTGGCAAAGAATATTCGGGCCCTCACAAAGTACAAGCTTGATCAGATGAATGAGGGTATGCCTACAGTTTGTTGGGGTGTTGTGGACCTTCAGTTGGCAGGTATTCTTACCCATTCGGATCCGCCAGAGTGGAACCATGAGGTTGGTGCTCCTCCACCACGACAGCCGGTACCTCGAGAGAGGCGGGCGGTCCCACCACCACAGCCGGTTAGACCGCCGAGACCCGACCCGTTCACTCCCGAGGCTGCTTTTGACTACACACAGCAGAGGATCGATCAGATGGAGAGCAGGAGGCGGGTTGACCACCAGTGGACCATGCAGAGCCACCACCGACAGGATGATATGCTCAGGTACATGATGTCGGGTATGTCAGTAGGTGCACCGATACCACAGCCCTTTGCAGGACTATTACCTCCACCTGTTTATGGAGACGATCAGCAGACCCCGTATGTTTATGGTCAGTACCCGGGGTATGACCAGTGGGGAGGGCAGAGTGGTTATGCTTACAGTGGTCAGTTCGGTTGGCAGCAGGCTGGCGGTTCAGGTACTCACCAGATGGAGGAGGATTCTGGGGATGATGAGGAGTGATGGAGCGGATGGACTGAAGCAGCATATATCCTTTGATATCTTTATTTTTATTTATGCTGTTTTGGTAGATTCGATATGGTTGTATTAGAAGATATATTTTTATTTTCTTTTTGAACTTGTGATGTTGGAACGTTGAACGTTTGTAGTAGTTGGTTTGGTATGCTATGTTGGTTTTAGGTTGATGATTTGGAGCCGCTTTCCATTCGTGTGAGAGAGAGTTTGGTATTGTTTGCTGAGCACGTTCGGTATTGGAGGGCCTATGTGGAAACGACTGGCACTTTGACAGTCTCACATACTAAGTTAAGTCGTTTTCCTTCTTCTTGTTGTTGTATTTTTATTTTTTTTTATTTTTATTTCGTCGTCTAGTCTAGTTAGTTAGTTCGTTATTTATTTCGTAGTTTTAGGTAGTGTCGAGTCGTGTTTTCGTTCTTGCATTAGGGACAATGCAATCTCTAAGTGTGGGGATGGAATACATGTAAATAATCGAGTCTTAATTATAAAAATCCAAAAAAATTGAAAAATTGAAAAAAAAATTTGAAAAATCAGAAAATGTCTTTCGAAATAAAAAGAAGTTTGCAAAATAAAGCGGAAAATGATAGAAAAGAAAATTTTTGCTTGGGTTTGAATAATAATAATATGAGATCTAAATAAACCGAGTTTGCGTCTAGTTTGGGATATGTGGATAGGCCCGGGTTTTGGTTCTAAGTCCCTTTGAGTTAATATACCTTAATTGTCGGTCTGCTAGTGGGTTCTCGCCTGGGAAATATGGGAAACTAAAACTGGCAAAAATAGTATAAGGGATGCCGTTATAAGCTAAGATAGTTAGAGTTTTTTATCTTATCTCGCTGAAAAAAGAAAAAAATAGAATAAAAGTGAGCTAGAAACTAAATGAAAGTAACACAGGCCTATGTAATCCGAGTTGGGGATAGCGACTCTACAGCCGGAATGCCTCTGGGATGTGTGAAATCGACTTGCCGAATAAAAGTACCGAAACCTATGTAATCTGTGATTGGGGATAGCGACTCTACAGTCGGAATACCGCTGGGTTAGGGAAAGCATCGTCTAGTCTCACGAATATAAACTTAAAAAAAAAAAAAGCAAGCTGAAAAAGAAAAAAAAATGGAAAAAAAAATATAGATTTGATTTCAAACTCTCTTTATCTTGGTATAAAACGGTTAGGAATTGGTCAAATGATCGTTCTTTTAGTCCTATAAGCTTGAGTTGGGAGTAGGTGGACTGTTGATTCTAGTGTGAGACCCTAGGTGGATTGACCGCACTTAAATTAAATTCACATGATAAGGGTTTGGGATTGGATTCGGGTTTAGAGTGGATAAAGTATATTCGCAATCGCAGCTAACGCAAGCTTTGGTTTTAATTAATTATACCTATAATTTTCGACCCAAGTGAATATTTATCTCTGATTCCGTTGCATAATTCTTTTTCGGGGACGTTTGATGTACTGAAAAGTACATATGTTTATAGTGTATATTTTGGTCAGTTTTCAGTCATTTTGAGTCTGTTTTAGGTTAGAACTATGATACTGCTGACGTTAAGCTTTGATTTCAGGTCCCGTAGCTTAAAGTGTTGAAAAACGAGTAAAAACGAGCAGTTCGGAAGAAAAACGGGATTCGTACGCGCGTCGGAGAAGCTGGAATTCGGAAAATAATAAAAAAATCAAGAAATTGAGTTTGGAGGCGCCGCGTGACGCCATGCCACCCTCGCGTCACGCGAGGGTCCCTATTTGACCGATTTTGACTTCTGATTTTAGGGTTGGACTTCATATCACCAAGAAACTTAACTGAAAAACCCTAGTTACGAATCAAGAAACCCTAGGATGAATTTCGGAGGTGATTTTGAGCATTCTGGAGTATTTTGCCGAACGAGAATCATCCGGTTGAAGCTTGGATCGTGAGAGTGAAGATCTTTCGGGTTTTATCTCCCGGTGTTCCTTATTTTCGCGTTTTCAATACTTTGTGATGAATTCTTGTTTTGAACTTGTTTTGTTTGATTTCAACAACATGTTTCTTCGCTAAACTTAGATACTACCTAGATTTGATGAAGGTTTAATTTATGTTTGGATCTTTTAACGGTTTTTATTGAATTGATTATGGATTTACTTTGAAAGTAAAGTGTTCTAGATTTTCTGATTTGGTGCGTGTGCGTATTTACTTTTGATTGTGGATTGTTTGCTGTTTCACATAGATTTTAGTGACGGTCTTTATCACATAATAGATCTGTGTTGATTATTTGCATCCTTGCGGGTTCGGGTAATTTTTGGGTAAATCGGCCGATAGCCTTAGAAACAGTAATTAAAATACAATTAGAAGAAAATATTCTGCTTAACTTGTCGCTGAGAGGCTCGGGTTAGTTATTAGGTCGCGGTGCAGTATATAGCTAATTTAGATTTTGAGAGAAGTCGACATTAGTTCCCTAATTGCAGTTGTGTCTAGTAAACCAAGTCAGAACCTAGAATTGCCTTAGATTGTCGCGCTGAGAGGTAGATAGTCGTATTAGGGCACTTTTAGAGTCGTTAGAGGACTGAGAGGAAATCTAACAGTCGGTAATCATAACAGCCTTGTAGGGTTTCCTAGGTTTCTTCCTGAGAAGGGTCGGGAAGTCTTAGCATTGAAATACCTTAAGGTTTAGTATTTTACGATCCCGGCTCCATACAACAATAAAACCGTTAGAAGTCCATTCGTAGTTAAACTGGATTCAAGTCTAGGTAGCCCTTAATCTCATCTGAAACAAAACCTTAGCTTTCGTTCGTATTTTAATTTAATTTCAATTTAATCACAATTTTAGGATAATAGTAAAACCCCCCTCCCCAAACACAATATTTGTTTAGTCGTGTCAGTGTCTAGTCTAAGTTTAGTCGTTAACGTAATTCATTAGAGTCCTTGTGGGTTCGACATCCGGACTTACTTTTCTGTGCTAGAGTCGACCGGTACACTTGCCGGTGAGTAGTTTAGTCAGGTTAAAGAGTCTAGATTTTTATTACTTGAGTCTTAATTTAGGGTAATTTAGTTTATTTAGTTGAACTACTTTTTCCACATCACATTGCAATAACCTCAAATCCTGTGCATCACTCTAGAACCGAACACATAGATGTCAGATATCACTTCATAAAAGATCATGTTGAAAAAGGTAACATAGAGATGTATTTTGTACCAACAGAAAAACAATTTGTTGATATTTGCACTAAACCATTATATGAAAATAGACACAACTTTCTGAGCAGCAAATTAGGGATGGTCAATATGGAAATTGAAATAAATGAAACTGGGTCACATTAAAGAAAAATCTGATACACATATGTATGATCAGATTTTTGATGAAAATTCTGATAAGCCATCAGAAAACTCAAATCTCAGAAAATCTGGTAAATTACCAGAGGTTGACTAAATCAACAGAAATTCTGATAATACATAAGTTATCATATTTTCTTTATCTTTTCACATGCATGCACAAAAGTCCATTTGTAATCATCATTTCTCATTGATTTTGTTATTCATTTATTTTTCAATTTTTATTTTCAATTTTTTATTAGTTTATATTGCAAAGTTTTATCTCTTTAGAATAGGGTAATCAAATTTTATCTCTTTAGCATAGGGCTGATAAAGTCATGGATAAAAATTTTCTAGGAACTTGTTACTGGTATTTAAACTCTCTCTACTTCATTCATTAAGTTTCATCAATATTAAGGAGATAGAAGTGACATATAGGTAGATAATCATGATAAATTATCAGAAAACGGCCGCCTAAACCATTAATGCAGGAGATTTTATCTCATTTATTCCTTTTGCTATCTGATAGAAAATTGAATAACAAAGATAGTGGGGATACAAAATCTAAAGATATGAAGATATCATTTATGGCAAACTTCAATTTTACTATAAATGATCACCACCTTGAGCTCAGTTAGTCACTATCACCTAAGGAAACCCTAGAACAAACCCCTTCATCTTCATCTTCTTCTCCACAAAATTGACAACCATCAATGCTGATCGATTCCCATTTCCTTACCACCCTTATCATAATCTCAGACTAAGGACCAACTTTGAGGGTCCTCAGTGGGAGGGATGTCAAGTCATCATGAACTTGATCATGGGGAATCGTTTGAGATATGCACTCACAGCCCACATCATGGTCTACCCAGACATTCTTCAAATGTTCTGGAAAAATACAATATTGTTGTTTCATGAGGGTAGAGGTCTAACCTCCATTGGAAGTGTGGTGCTCAACCGGAGGATAGTGGTAACTGAAGACACCATCAGAAGAGTTTTATAACTCAATGATGATAATGATGGTTGTGTTTTTCACAAAAGCACAAATATATGAAACGCTGAAGCAAAGGGGGTACAATCCTGCAAACCCACTAGGGCCAATCACCAAAAATGGCTTTACCAAGCCATGGCAGTATCTTGTCACACAAATGGGGGCATGATTCTCAAAGAAGATTATCAACCACCATGAAGTCTCCTATAGGTTGATGGAGCCTGTACATGCACTTGTACAGGACACCCCTTACAATTTCTCTCATTATATAATGAAAGATCTTGCAAGCAACCTATGGTCTGGCAGACCATTCTTGGTTTATCCTCGTTTTCTGATGAGGGTAATCACAAGTCAGCTGGACTTTGGAGGTGTTCCTGCAGGGTTCCCCAGGGCTGAGATGAGGCTTCAACAACACATGAACCTCAACATGCTCATACCAACTAACCAGAACTCTGGCCTGGTGACTGCCCTATGGTTGTTCTTGGAGATCCTCTATGGAGACGGGGTGGACCCTGATTAGGTCATTTTAGTTTAAGTTTTTTTGTTGTTGTTGTTGTTATGTTTTTTTTTTGTATGTTAATATATTATGTTTTTAAAGTTGTTTTTGTTTTTTGCTTCATCGATTGGGGGGAAGCAAAAACAAAAATGGGTAAAGACATATGACAAAGGAAGAAGTTACAAACCACAAAAACAACATATGATTATCAGAAACAAAACATTTGTCACGAAACATTGAGTTTCTGATAACATAAGGTTGAAATCTGGTAATATAACTTCAAAAATTCTGATGATTTTTCTTTCTGAACTGTTGAACTTCAAAAGAATAAAAATTATAAAATGAAGACAAAAGTGAAATGTTTTAGAAAAACAATCAAATCATCATTTTAAACTTTTTCAAATTTTTTTGAAGAAAGAACAAGAGACTTGGATGCCAACAGAAAATCATATGTAAGTAAGTCTACCAACCTTTACTCATTCCCTCTCATCTAAAAAAAAGGGCACTAGAATATCCTTTATTCAATCAAAAGAGAAACTTCAAAATCTGTTGAAAAAGCTCACAAGTTAAGGGGGAATTTCAATTGAGAAATTCTGTTGAAATCTTTCAAGAATTGTTTACTTCTGTTGACTACATTTGAAAAGTCAATAGAATTCAAAACAGAAGGAAATGCAAATTTTTAACAGAAATTGTGTTCTATTTCTAATGACATCATCAGAATAGAATTTTGACTTTGAAAAAGGGGGAATATTATGAAGATAGCTGATTGGACCATCAAAAAAATGGGGTCCACAAGAATGGAAAGGTGTTATGTGACCGGTAGTATTCTCCAATCAAAATTCAGTTCCAAACAAATGGAATGATTGAAGAAATTACAAGTTGAGAAGGCATAACCACGATTACATGATTAACTCTCATTAAATACCTTGATACCCACGATCCAATGGTTACTTTCTGAACTAGATTTCACATCACACGATCTAACGGTAATAAAGGTAATTAATGATCTTTTAACCGCTATTACAAGCCACGTTCCATGTCCCCTCAACTCCTATAACCCACTCATCTCTGCTAAAACCCTCACTATAAATACCAACCTTAGCAGACAATCAAAATTCACTCACCTTCTTTCTCACAAAAACCCTATACCTCGAAATCCTCTGTTTTTTTTTTCAAAAGCCAAAATTCCAAATCTCAAACCCTAACTCACAAAATCAAACAGTGGCAGAAGTAAATCTCAACATTCCAATTGTTCAACATGATGTACCATTCGTTGAAGATGCAAAATTTTTGCCAATGAAAGAGAACAACTTGCTGATGAATACAGAGCATTCAGAATATGATGAAAGATGTCAACTTTTGATAGAATATCTCTTAAGATGTCCAATCTCAAGAGCATTAACCAAAGGAAGAGAAGTACCAGAAAGATTATTGCAACAATTTATTCACACCTTCAGTGAAGATGAAGAAAATCAAGTCTCTGCTAATGTTTGGGGAAATGTTTCAGTAACATTAACTCCTGCAAGGGTAAGAGAATGGCTCGAACTTCCAATTTTTGACAACTACATTGAAGCACCAAAAAGAGAAGATTTGATAAGTTTTATCATTGAGCTTGGTTACAAAAACAAGAAAATTAACAAAATTGGAGCAGTCAGAAGAAATGAAATGCCAGCTTTCTGGCAAGTAATGATGGAAGTATTGAACAAATGCCTCACATCAAAAATAAGAGGAGCTGATCAAGTTAGTCAAGCTATTCTGTCAATCATGTATGGACTCATAACTGGGTTCAAACTTGATTATGGGACAGAATTCAACTTAATCAAGAGATCAATTCTTACCAAAAATGGGAGAATCACTTCACATCTACCATATCCAAGGTTCATTTCAATCTTTATTTTTGAAACATTTGTTGAAAGAAATATAGAGATTCCTATTCTGGAAGATGTCTGGAGTTCAAACACAATGAAACCTTAGAGTACCAGTCATGGATGGGAATCAGATAAGGATGTTCCTGAGCTACCAGAAATATGGTGTGTCTAATTGCATCAGACTCACAATACAGACTACAACATGAAGAACATCTAAAATCAGATACACCAACAGAAGAACCCAGCAAAGAAGTCTATAACTGCTCTTCTTCACCAGAAGAAGAAGAAGTTGAAAAGTCTTGGACATCAGAAACAAAACCTGCAAAAGAAGACAAAATTCTGATGATAAGAAACTCACCAGAAAATAAGACAGAAACAGAACCTGCAGAAAGTCATCAGAATCCTGATGCTGGAACTCATTTTGAGTTTGAAGTTCATCAAGAAACAGAAGACCAACATTATGAAGAATCCCATGTTGCTGGAGGAACTCATGAAGAGACTAAAGTCCATCATTATGAAGAATCTCACATTGCTAATACAACAAATGAAGCCACTGAAGTTTTACACTTTGATGAATCTCAAATTGTTGGTACAGACTCTCTCTTAAACACAGTTATAGTTGATACGTCTTTAAAAAGAACAAACTCAGAAGATTCAATTACTGCATCTTACAAATTAGAATATAGAAAAACTGTTGTTGATGAGGATGTTACTAGTTCCGTACATCTTAACTCTGAATCAGAAAATGAAGAAGAGGTTGGGATCTCAACAGATAGAGATCAGGAAGCTAATCAAGGAAATCTAGTGAAAGGTAATCTCTTTACCCCAACAACTTATGGAGAATCATTCATTGACATGATTCAAGGACATAGGGAAATCAAGGATGAAAATTTGTTTTTCACCTCTGGTGGAGATGATTCTGGCACACTTAAGGTTGTACCAGATTCTGGTAAAACCAACAGTACTCCAATCATTTCCAAAACAGCTGCAAATGTGTTTACAGCTGGAATGTTAGCAGGAACATCTGTTGTTCCAAATATCCCTGAATAACCCATGACACAAGAAAATTTGGAAACAGTCTTAGAAAATGTTAAAGCCTGCATAAAGAGTCCTGTAGAAGAAAAGCTTGATTTATTGTTGACAGAGATACAAGGTCAAAGAGCAGATATGAAGACCTTATCAGAATCAGTGGAAGTCATAAAGGCACAAACTGAAAGAAACACCGAAGCACTAAAGTCTCTTGTCACACCCCGATTTCCACGTGTATCACCGGTGGGCCCGGTGGGGGATTACCGTGACGTAGTTGGCAACAATATAGTCAAACCACACAATTATATGAATGCACAGCGGAAGCATAAAGATAAATATAATTCAACCTTTTGAATGTAATATCAAGTGTATTACAGAAGTCGAATTGTATCCACAGGGGATCATAAATAAAATAAAGTATTGTTCAGTCAGATACAGCATCAAGTTTGCGAGACTATTCGTGATGCAAGGAAGCTATTACCAGCCAAATTTCGTGTAGTACCTGCACTAAATCTTTTGGGGAAAATACGTCAGTTTACACTGGTAAATACGTTCAACTGACACATTTGAAAATGTTTATTAAAATTGATTTGAATGCACAAGGCACAAACTCTTTTATAACTTGGGAAAATTATTAGAATCTTGTGAACGAATTACGTGTCCTTTTATGCGTTCAGTAGCCCGGATCCTGTCCGGGTTAAAGATTAATAGACACACCACATTGCGTAAAACCGTAGTGTAAAAACCAACGGCTACGTCTTTTAATAATAATAATGTCGACATAATATACCGGGTGTACGCCTACACCGGGATGTCGAGGTCGTGGCCATTTCGTAAAATGATGCCAAGGATATCCGGGACAACGGTCATTAACCCCCCAAAGGCTTTTAAGTAACAAGACTGTTTAAATGAGCCGATCACATTATTCAATTAACCACCTAAACGATGGAAGATATGATGCTCAATCAAGCGGTATTAATATACCGTATCCCAAGCCCGTATAAGGGAAAATAAGTTAAAGTATTTACCTTTGCAAGTATATTCCTTAATGGATTACGTCACAGATAGCTTTTACTGGGGCTCCTATTCTGGAACGAAGGTTTTAATTAACCTATTAGAATCCTAACGGGTCTTTATATTGGTCGTAGCCTAGACCGGTTGGTTCCGAAATATAAATACGGTTAAATCGCGCGAAAAGGCGAATACCGAGAATGGAGTGTGATTCTGACCCAACAAGTTCAGAGACTTGTTTTATATGGGTTTAAGGTTCACACTCTGGATTTTGGGGTCAAAATAATATGGTTTGACCCATATCGGCTAATTTATGAAAACTAGTTTAATAAGCCGAATCGTGCGCGCAATAGGCGCAACGGGTAACCGTAGGAGTCCTACGCTTGTTTCCTAAGTTAATATGCCTTAAAGAGGTTGTGGTATCAGTAGGATACTTTCCGTGATGCCCGTAACGAGTTTTAGTTAATATTATGCCCCGTAGGGGTTTTTCGGTCATTTTAAAGACTTTTAAAGAGCTTTTCGAGTTCTACAGGAAATCTGAATTTCCCGATCAGTTTATAAAGTTTAAATACTTTATTTATTATTTAAAATTAGTAGCAACTGGAATCGGGTCAAAAGACCTTGTAGAACTCAAGTTTTGGCCGAAAAGGGCATATTCGGTATTTACCGAACCGTAGCCATAACCGCAGGTTATGAGCAAGGTAAAAATCATTAAAAATCTTTAAAATTCCAAAAATATTATTTTACAACAGTGGGTAAAAGTTTTGGTGACGAAATCTTGGTTTAGATAGGCGTTATGCTAATTGCGCCGTTTATTACAAAAGTTTACTTTAATTGCGCTATTTAGCATAACTCCCATTCTAGACCTCGGATTGACGTGAAACTTTAAGGACATGCTTATAATATAGTAAGCAAGGTTATGGTCCGTTCACGCGTCCGAAATACTCGTTTTATTTTAAAAAGGCCGTTACGGTCAACTTTTAGGCGATTAACGGAAATGCGTAAAAGACTCGGACAAACAATGAACCGGTCACAGAGGGTTATGCCATCATGTAACCTGGTCCTAAGAGAGTCCTAAGGCATATCTATACCTCACTAAAACGGGTCAGAACTGAAGTCAATGCAAAAGTCAAACTTTTGCGACATTCGGCTCCGAACCGGGTCAATATAGCAAATGGTCGATTCAAACGAGCGTAGACAAGTTTATATACTTAATATCATGTTTTATAAGTGTCAAAACAGGTTTCATATCATCTGCATTACAATTTATACCAGAATCGCTAATATAGCTTTCTGTTGACTTTTTGTGTGCACGTTTGACTCGACATTTGACATAGTTAGAGTGGTGATCAGGGGAAACCCTTTTAGGGGTTTATTACCCACATGAATACCAACTCATAACTACTTTTGATTCGACAATTCACTGGACCATTCGTGAATTATCGCCATGCCAACCGTTAGTTACGACGGTTGGGTTTATAAGCTAAACTAAGCAAAGACAGAACTATGGAAGGTATGGTATACTTACAGAGACTTGTAGTAAGTTTCAGAACAAGAGAAGAGCACTTGAGAGCCTTTAGAAATGATCAGAGATGAGTGTTTGATGTGTGAGTTCACTTATGCACATAACATGCCTATTTATAGTGCTCAACATGCCTCTAGATCATTACACATTGGTCTACACTGATCATGGATGATGGGCAGGTGTCCCATGGTGCTATGGGTCGAGTAGGGGGCGCCCATGCCTCATTTATTGGTTGTTTGATCGTTCACTAGCTCAAAAGGCATGAAAATCCAAAGTTTCTGCATCTGGGCGTCCCACGCGGCCCGCCTGGAGGTTTAGGCACATTTTAACGCGGGCCGCCTGATGTTTAAAAATCAGACGCGAATAAGAGGTGGCTCGCGGCCCGCCTCAACTTAACCCAAAACATAACGCGGGTCGCGAGAGGTTAGATTTTCAGGGTTTTTAAATCTTTTGTAATTATGACAAAATCCTTGTAATTAATAACGAAATCTTTTGTAATTATTAACCTGACCTTTCGGGTTTGAAGGGGTAACTTTGCGATTTGGCCCTCGATTATTTACAACTAAGGGCCTCGAGTTATTTACCCGCATTGTTAAGTCCCCGGTTAGTTTATTAATTATTCGGAAAGCCTTAACTTTCATTGTTGACGCTTTTAACCGTTCTCATACGAATTCGATCATAACTTTCTCGTTTTAAAACGGAACTTCGCGGAATTTATACAGTATATTCTAGTGAGCGTATAATACTGTTACAAAGCCTCGGGAGCGTTAAAGGGTCACTCAGAGGTATAATTAAACATGTTGACACAGTTAACCCCTGTAGCTAGTAATCTCTCACTTTCTTCCGCGTTTCGCTTCCGTACGATCCATGATTTATTCGTTTGAAGGTACAAGCACCACTTAGGGTTACTATACAGTATATTTACCCTTGTTTGATATTTATAACCCTCGAATTTATATACTTTCAAGGTTTGTCAATATTGGTCCTTTATTTAATACCAATGCCACGTGTAAACAAATGACACGTGTTAACACATCATTGGACACAAAAATTCGAGGTGTTACATCCTCACCCCCTTAAAATAAATCTCGACCCGAGATTTACTCAAATAAATAAGGGTATTTTTCTTTCATTGTGGCTTCGACTTCCCACGTATATTCAGGACCTCTACGAGCATCCCATTTGACCTTTACAATCGGTACGTGTTTTCTTCGAAGCTTTTTCACTTGTCGATCTTCAATCGACAAAGGCTTCTCTACAAACTTTAAGCTCTCATCTATATGCACATCTGTGTGTGGGATCACCAATGATTCATCGGCGAAGCACTTCTTGAGATTGCAGATGTGGAACACATTGTGAATTCCATTGAGCTCTTCAGGCAAGTTCAACTTATAGGCAACTTACCCGACACGTTCAATGACCTCAAAAGGTCCTATGTATCTCGGACTCAGTTTGCCTTTCTTGCCGAAACGCATCACCCCTTTCCAGGGTGATACTTTAAGCAATACTTTTTCACCCACCTCGAAGTGAAAATCCTTACGCTTCGGATCAGCGTAGCTCTTCTGCCTATCGCGGGCAGCCTTGAGACGTTCCCGAATCTGGACAATCTTGTCCGTTGTCTGGAAAACTATCTCCGGTCCTGATAATTGGACCTCTCCTACTTCCGCCCAACAAACAGGCGATCTACATTTCCTACCGTATAATGCCTCGAAAGGCGCAGCCTTTATGCTGGTATGGTAGCTATTATTGTAGGAGAATTCGATTAGGGGTAGGTTCTTATCCCAGTTACCACCTAAATCGATCGCACATGCACGAAGCATGTCTTCTAACGTTTGGATAGTACGCTCACTCTGACCGTCCGTCTGTGGATGGTAAGCCGTACTGAAGTTCAAACGCGTGCCCAAAGATTGCTGGAAACTCTTCCAGAAATGAGACGTGTATCGAGTATCTCTGTCGGAGATAATAGACACAGGTATGCCGTGTAAGGCTACAATCTTATCAACATAAAGTTGGGCTAACATATCGGAGCTATACGTCTCCTTGATGGGTAGGAAATGAGCTGATTTAGTCAGCCTACCAACTATGACCCATATTGTGTCGTTTCCTTTCCTTGTTTTGGGTAACTTGGTTATGAAGTCCATAGTTACGCAGTCCCACTTCCACTCAGGAAGTTCAGGCTGTTGTAGCAAGCCAGACGGCTTTTGGTGCTCGGCTTTGACTTGAGCACAAGTCAAGCACTTTGCTACATGGGCGGCTACAGACTTTTTCAAGCCTATCCACCAGTAGTTTGCCTTTAAGTCTTGATACATTTTATCTGCTCCCGGATGGACCGAATATTTGGAACTATGGGCTTCCTGGAGGATAACATCTCGTAGTCCTCCATAAATTGGAACCCATATTCGTCCGTTTAATCTAAGGATTCCATCCTTGCTAAGAGTCAACTGTTCTTCAGTTACTCCTAACTTTTCCTTAGGATAATTAGCTTCCAACACAGCCTCTCGCTGTGCAGCTAATATCCTCTCAATCAAATTGTTCTTGACTTCAATGCTCTTGGCATTGATTCGAATAAGTTTTACCCTTTCTTTCCTGCTCAAGGCATCAGCGACTACATTCGCTTTGCCGGGATGGTACCTGATCTCACAATCATAATCATTCAATGTTTCCATCCAACGGCGTTGCCTCATGTTCAACTCTTTCTGGTTGAACAGATGTTGAAGGCTTTTGTGATCAGAATAAATCACAAATTTAATACCATAGAGGTAATGCCTCCACAATTTCAGTGCAAATACAACGGCACCCAACTCCAAGTCATGGGTGGTGTAATTCTTTTCGTGCACCTTTAATTGTCGTGAAGCGTAGGCAATAACCTTACCCTTCTGCATAAGCACACACCCCATGCCTGTGTGTGACGCATCGCAGTAAACTACGAATTCTTCTGTACCCTCAGGTAAGGTCAACACAGGTGCGTTGCTCAGCTTTTGCTTCAGGATTTCGAAGGATTCTTGCTGCTTTGGGCCCCAAATGAACTTTTCTTTCTTCTTGGTTAGGGAAGTCAAGGGTGCAGCAATCCTCGAAAAATTCTCAATAAATCTCCTATAGTATCCTGTTAACCCCAGGAAACTACGAATTTCGGTAGGCGTCTTTGGCTCTTACCAGTTCATGACTGCCTCTACCTTAGCGGGATCCACCTGGATACCACGCTCACTTACAACGTGACCCAAAAATTGAACCTCTCGTAGCCAGAATTCGCATTTAGAGAATTTGGCGTAGAGTTTCTCACGTTGTAGCAACTCGAGAATACAACGGAGGTGATTCTCGTGGTCAGCCTGGCTTTTGGAATATATAAGGATGTCGTCGATGAAGACGATGACAAATTTGTCCAAGTACGGCTTGCAGACGCGATTCATGAGGTCCATGAACGCAGCGGTGCATTTGTGAGCCCAAAAGGCATCACTAGGAACTCATAGTGACCGTAGCGAGTCCTAAATGCTGTCTTGTGCACGTCTTCATCTCTGACCTTTAGCTGATGATAGCCCGACCTTAAGTCGATCTTCGAAAAGTAGCTCGCTCCTTGCAGTTGATCGAACAGATCGTCGATCCTTGGCAAAGGATACCTATTCTTTATGGTAACTTTGTTTAGCTCACGGTAATCGATGCACAAGCGCATCGATCCGTCCTTCTTCTTTACAAATAGGACAGGTGCTCCCCAGGGAGACGAACTAGGTCCGATAAAACCTTTTGCCAACAGTTCGTCCAACTGGGTCCTTAATTCCTTCATTTCAGTCGGAGCAAGCCTGTAAGGCGCTCTAGCTATAGGAGCTGCTCCAGGTATGATATCTATTCTGAATTCCACTTGTCTATCTGGTGGTAAACCAGGTAGTTCTTCGGGGAAAACCTCGAAATATTCAGAAATAACAGGAAGATCCTCTATCTTCGGCTTGGGCTCTTCAATTATCACCTGAGCCATGTAAATGACACAGCCTCTGTTCAAGCATCTAGAAGCCTTGAGCATAGATACGTCCTCTGGTAATCCATACTGCGTGTCGCCTCGAATGGTAAGTGATTCACCACTCGGAGTCTTTAGTACTATATGCCTTTTGTTGCAAATTATTTGGGCCTGATTGCGGGACAACCAGTCCATGCCCAGAACAACGTCAAAACCTGCTAATTTGAAGGGAAGTAGAGATAGAGGAAAAGAGTGGTTCTTAATGGACATTTCACATCCATCTAGAACAGTGGAGACGGTTTCTATCGTGTCGTCTGCTAACTCTACCTCGTATTTCACATCTAGGGTTTTGATAGGCATATTCAGTAGTTTGCAAAATTTTTGGTCTACAAAGGATTTATCAGCGCCTGAATCGAAAAGTACTCTTGCAAATATATTATTTACGAGAAAAGTACCTGTAAGTACATTGTCGTTCAGCACAGCCTCCTTTGCATCCATACGGAAGACTCTCGCATTTGTCTTCTTGTTCTCTTCTGGTTTCCTGGCATTCTTGGGACAGTTACTCTTGATATGCCCCTTTTCGTTGCAACCATAGCATGTTGCATCCTTGATTTTCTTGCAGTCCACCGTCTTATGGTCCTTGGACTTGCATAGTCCACAGGCAAAAGACTTTGGCTGGGACTGTGAATTTGACCCAAACCTACATTTTCCAGAATGGGGTTTCTGGCAGATTTTGCATTTGGGCCTTTCTCCAGCTTGCCCATCTTTCTTTGCTTCAGTCCCTCTCTTGCCTTCACCGTTTCCACGGTGTTTCTTTCCTGACCTACGTGAGGTGTCGTCCTCACGTTTCCTCTTTTCCGCCTCCTTGCTCCTTAGCGTCCTTAGACGGACAGCATCTAAAGTGAGAGACAAGGAGAGGTCAGTTACTGACCTGAAGGTCGTCGGCCGAGAGGCCTTCACACTAGCCTTTATCACAGGCTCTAAGCCCCCAATGAAACGGGCGATTCTTCTAGACTCTGGTGTCACAAGGTACGGGACCAGGCGAGACATCGTATTGAAGCTCGTCAAATAGGCCTGGCAATCCAGGTTTGTCATCACTAGTGACACAAAGTCAGACTCGATCTTCTCTACCTCATGCTGAGGACAGTAGTTTTCCTTAATGAGAGCAATAAATTCCTCCCATGTCATCTTGTATAGAGCAGACTTACCGGATGCCTGTACCAACGCTCTCCACCACGCTAGGGCCTCGCCCTTAAATGATTGTGACACAAACTTCACCACATCCTTCTCCGCACACCCACTGATGTCCACAATAGTGTCCATCTCATCCAGCCAGGTGATACAATCCACAGCACCCTTCTCCCCTGTGAATTCCCGGGGCTTACAAGACACGAAGTACTTGTAGGTGCAACCCTTGGCACCGGACGCATCAGTATATTCTCGTTCACGACGAATACTATTCTCAGCGGACGAGTGATTATCGTCATCTTTCTTGGGTTTGGAGAGTGGTTTGGATTGTGACTTTGGTTTGGAGGGTGGTTTTGATACGGTTCTGCCTTGAGACTCGGTATATTGACGATCCAGAGCTGCCTGAACAACGTTGTCAATCAGAGCCTTTAACTGTGCGCCTGTCAGATGCACTTGCGCGTTGTCGTAGTCATCTTCATTTGTATGGCTATTCTCTCCGTTGGGATCCGCCATTGTAACTTGAATCTGTTACAGAAGATAACAAAATTTTTATTCAGAAGCTTATTATAGAATTGTCTTTTATGACAATTCGTTAACCATGGTAACAGAGACCATATTTGGTTAACTTATTACTCACTTAATCTTAGGATTTGAATATATCCTATTTTAGCTATAACAATAATATTGGCGGCGTAAAGCCTAATCACGAGGATGTTTTATAATATTAGCCGAGATTTCAGAGAATCAAAGGCATAGAGGTTTGAACCGTAGTTATTTTACCCCTTTCTGACAGGGAGTCCTAAACCACCACTGTCTTTTGTCCTTTATAAGATAATTATTACGGCCCATAGGCATTACATCACTAATGGATGTTTTAATAAGGTTGGCCCGTAGGCACTACATCACTAATGGATGTTTTAATACGGTCGGCCCGTAGGCACTACATCACTAATGAATGTTTTAATACGGTCGGCCCGTAGGCACTACATCACTAATGGATGTTTTAATAATGATCATCTCTATTGATGATTTAACCCCTGATCCATAAATCATTTAGTTGGGTTTTTGAAATCCCTTAAAGGATTATTGTATAAGAATGACGTGCGTGATTTTAACGAATCACATCTGCCATGATCGTCAACATGCTTGCAGAGGTTAACAGGGAATCTGAATCTTTTAATTTGGTCGTACCATCTTGGCCGGATCTTAAAAGACACCAGGCTAGGTTTCACTCTTAAGATTCTTTATTTAGGCAGATCAATTGAAAAGGAATGGTTTTGATTTATTTCATATATAGTGATAACAAAATGAAATTCATAATATAACATTCCAAAATTTTAATACGATTACATACCGCCCTAAACGGGTCTTTTAAATAGTACATACCTCCATAGAGGTTTAAAATAAGTGACAAGTCCACGCAGGGACTAATACAAGATAAGTGTCCATGCAAGGACTAAGAGATAAGTCCACGTAGGGACTGAAATACGATAAATGTCCACGCAGGGACTTATTTCAAAGTAGAAATTACATTAGTACAACTATTAAGGGCTAGTGGTCACGTTTCTTCTTTTTGCCCTTTAGTAGGTTCGCCAAGCCTTTGAGAAATCCTCGGTGGCTCTTTTTCTCTTCCTCGAACTCTCTCTCCACACGATCTAGTCATTGGAGTATCTCTTCCTGTTCAGGAGGAGAGAAACGCGGTTGTGGCGCTTGTTGCGGAACTGGAGGTCTGGGGGGTATTGGATACCCATGAGCTGAGTAGTCCGGTGCTCCCATGTTCCCATGAGCTCCGTCAGGATAGCGTGCATTATATCTAGCCGACACCACATATGGGTCGTGCTCGTAATTATAGTTGTAATGTGCTTGTGACGGTTCGAACGGGTTGTAAGCCGTTGGACCCGTGTAAGCAGGTATGGGTTGGTCATACCCAAATGGTGGCGAATTTGGTGCAGCTGGTGCGGAGTTCGCCTCCTGTATAGGACTTGAAGGTCCTTCTTCTTGTAGTGGCGGGTAGTGGCTACTACTAGAGTGTCGAGGGGTGCTGAAGTGGAAATCCCTTCCTCCTCGTGTGGACATACGAGCATTTGTCCTCCTACGCCTTGGCGGATCAGGCATTACTGGCTGTACTGGTGGCGGAGGTGGTGGCGTAACTGCCACGAAGCGTGAATCCTCGGAGGGATCCTGCGGATGTCGCGGTTGTTGTGATGTTTGCTGAGGTGGCGTGTAGTACCACTCATGTCGGTCGAACAACGCTTGGAAACTATCTGGCCCCTGATAGGGTGTGCCATGGAAGGATGACCCATCAGAGACTTCTATCGGATGCGTGGGCGTACCACGAGCAGGTTCTGTCGGATCAGTATCTTCGTCCATGTGATCTTCGGAGAAGTGATCTTGTGGCCCTAGTGGAACAAAACCTGAAGGTTCCTGGATGTAGTCAGCTGGATTAAACTGACCTCTGAAATATGGAGTAGGGTCGTCAAAATTTCGGTGCGATACCGAACGCTGTAGAGGGATGAAGGAGGGTTGCGGGTTGTTGGGATCATTCTCTGAATTTGGCCCGAATGAGTGCCGGTACGACGGCGTCGAGCTATGCGAGGTGGAATGCCTCGCAGGTTCATACAGGTCTCTTCGCCTCTGCGGTTCTTCACTCCTTGTAGTCGAAGGGGCTCGCGTACCTGAAGGCCCGGCTTCGTGATCGTGATGAGTAACGATCTCTCCTCTGCCTCTTCTTCCCCTTCCTCTTCCTCGGAATATCACTGGCGGCATATTTCCTGCTTTACAAAACTTTAAATACTAATAATAAAAGAAAAGACAAAATTGGAATAACAATTCGAATTTGTCCTAAGTTCTTGTCTAGACTCAAGTATGTGCAAGTGTGTCACTGAGATTAAACACATTAGGATAGTGTTTAATTCACTCAATGTTGGCTCTGATACCAACCTGTCACACCCCGATTTCCACGTGTATCACCGGTGGGCCCGGTGGGGGATTACCGTGACGTAGTTGGCAACAATATAGTCAAACCACACAATTATATGAATGCACAGCGGAAGCATAAAGATAAATATAATTCAACCTTTTGAATGTAATATCAAGTGTATTACAGAAGTCGAATTGTATCCACAGGGGATCATAAATAAAATAAAGTATTGTTCAGTCAGATACAGCATCAAGTTTGCGAGACTATTCGTGATGCAAGGAAGCTATTACCAGCCAAATTTCGTGTAGTACCTGCACTTAATCTTTTGGGGAAAATACGTCAGTTTACACTGGTAAATACGTTCAACTGACACATTTGAAAATGTTTATTAAAATTGATTTGAATGCACAAGGCACAAACTCTTTTATAACTTGGGAAAATTATTAGAATCTTGTGAACGAATTACGTGTCCTTTTATGCGTTCAGTAGCCCGGATCCTGTCCGGGTTAAAGATTAATAGACACACCACATTGCGTAAAACCGTAGTGTAAAAACCAACGGCTACGTCTTTTAATAATAATAATGTCGACATAATATACCGGGTGTACGCCTACACCGGGATGTCGAGGTCGTGGCCATTTCGTAAAATGATGCCAAGGATATCCGGGACAACGGTCATTAACCCCCCAAAGGCTTTTAAGTAACAAGACTGTTTAAATGAGCCGATCACATTATTCAATTAACCACCTAAACGATGGAAGATATGATGCTCAATCAAGCGGTATTAATATACCGTATCCCAAGCCCGTATAAGGGAAAATAAGTTAAAGTATTTACCTTTGCAAGTATATTCCTTAATGGATTACGTCACAGATAGCTTTTACTGGGGCTCCTATTCTGGAACGAAGGTTTTAATTAACCTATTATAATCCTAACGGGTCTTTATATTGGCCGTAGCCTAGACCGGTTGGTTCCGAAATATAAATACGGTTAAATCGCGCGAAAAGGCGAAAACCGAGAATGGAGTGTGATTCTGACCCAACAAGTTTAGAGACTTGTTTTATATGGGTTTAAGGTTCACACTCTGGATTTCGGGGTCAAAATAATATGGTTTGACCCATATCGGCTAATTTATGAAAACTAGTTTCATAAGCCGAATCGTGCGCGCAATAGGCGCAACGGGTAACCGTAGGAGTCCTACGCTTGTTTCCTAAGTTAATATGCCTTAAAGAGGTTGTGGTATCAGTAGGATACTTTCCGTGATGCCCGTAACGAGTTTTAGTTAATATTATGCCCCGTAGGGGTTTTTCGGTCATTTTAAAGACTTTTAAAGAGCTTTTCGAGTTCTACAGGAAATCTGAGTTTCCCGATCAGTTTATAAAGTTTAAAATACTTTATTTATTATTTAAATTAGTAGCAACTGGAATCGGGTCAAAAGACCTTGTAGAACTCAAGTTTTGGCCGAAAAGGGCATATTCGGTATTTACCGAACCGTAGCCATAACCGCAGGTTATGAGCAAGGTAAAAATCATTAAAAATATTTAAAATTCCAAAAATATTATTTTACAACAGTGGGTAAAAGTTTTGGTGACGAAATCTTGGTTTAGATAGGCGTTATGCTAATTGCGCCGTTTATTACAAAAGTTTACTTTAATTGCGCTATTTAGCATAACTCCCATTCTAGACCTCGGATTGACGTGAAACTTTAAGGACATGCTTATAATATAGTAAGCAAGGTTATGGTCCCTTCACGCGTCCGAAATACTCGTTTTATTTTAAAAAGGCCGTTACGGTCAACTTTTAGGCGATTAACGGAAATGCGTAAAAGACTCGGACAAACAATGAACCGGTCACAGAGGGTTATGCCATCATGTAACCTGGTCCTAAGAGAGTCCTAAGGCATATCTATACCTCACTAAAACGGGTCAGAACTGAAGTCAATGCAAAAGTCAAACTTTTGCGACATTCGGCTCCGAACCGGGTCAATATAGCAAATGGTCGATTCAAACGAGCGTAGACAAGTTTATATACTTAATATCATGTTTTATAAGTGTCAAAACAGGTTTCATATCATCTGCATTACAATTTATACAAGAATCGCTAATATAGCTTTCTGTTGACTTTTTGTGTGCACGTTTGACTCGACATTTGACATAGTTAGAGTGGTGATCAGGGGAAACCCTTTTAGGGGTTTATTACCCACATGAATACCAACTCATAACTACTTTTGATTCGACAATTCACTGGACCATTCGTGAATTATCGCCATGCCAACCGTTAGTTACGACGGTTGGGTTTATAAGCTAAACTAAGCAAAGACAGAACTATGGAAGGTATGGTATACTTACAGAGATTTGTAGTAAGTTTCAGAACAAGAGAAGAGCACTTGAGAGCCTTTAGAAATGATCAGAGATGAGTGTTTGAGGTGTGAGTTCACTTATGCACATAACATGCCTATTTATAGTGCTCAACATGCCTCTAGATCATTACACATTGGTCTACACTGATCATGGATGATGGGCAGGTGTCCCATGGTGCTATGGGTCGAGTAGGGCGCGCCCATGCCTCATTTATTGGTTGTTTGATCGTTCACTAGCTCAAAAGGCATGAAAATCCAAAGTTTCTGCATCTGGGCGTCCCACGCGGCCCGCCTGGAGGTTTAGGCACATTTTAACGCGGGCCGCCTGATGTTTAAAAATCAGACGCGAATAAGAGGTGGCTCGCGGCCCGCCTCAACTTAACCCAAAACATAACGCGGGTCGCGAGAGGTTAGATTTTCAGGGTTTTAAATCTTTTGTAATTATGACAAAATCCTTGTAATTAATAACGAAATCTTTTGTAATTATTAACCTGACCTTTCGGGTTTGAAGGGGTAAGTTTGCGATTTGGCCCTCGATTATTTACAACTAAGGGCCTCGAGTTATTTACCCGCATTGTTAAGTCCCCGGTTAGTTTATTAATTATTCGGAAAGCCTTAACTTTCATTGTTGACGCTTTTAACCCTTCTCATACGAATTCGATCATAACTTTCTCGTTTTAAAACGGAACTTCGCGGAATTTATACAGTATATTCTAGTGAGCGTATAATACTGTTACAAAGCCTCGGGAGCGTTAAAGGGTCACTCAGAGGTATAATTAAACATGTTGACACAGTTAACCCCTGTAGCTAGTAATCTCTCACTTTCTTCCGCGTTTCGCTTCCGTACGATCCATGATTTATTCGTTTGAAGGTACAAGCACCACTTAGGGTTACTATACAGTATATTTACCCTTGTTTGATATTTATAACCCTCGAATTTATATACTTTCAAGGTTTGTCAATATTGGTCCTTTATTTAATATCAATGCCACGTGTAAACAAATGACACGTGTTAACACATCATTGGACACAAAAATTCGAGGTGTTACATCTCTGCAGAAGCAAAAAGAAAAGGCACCAGAAACTAGCATTTCTGCATCAGAAATTCAAAAGCTTTTCACAGAAATGGAGAAAATCAAAACCCAAGTTACAAATGTTGTGGAGTCAAGACAATCAAGCAGTGCAAACAAAGTCTTGGAAGAAGTCACCATTCTAAGGGCAAGCAACAACAATATCACTGATGCCCTTGAGAAATTGATAAAAGAATGGGCTGCCATGCAGGAGAAAAATCAAACTGAATTTGCAGATGTACAGAAAAGTGTAGCCAGCAACACAATCTGGTAGGAGAAGTGCAGTCTATCATGAAGAGAATGCATTTCAACATTGCCAGACTGGCTAAGCTTGATCCCAAAGAAATCATGAAGGCAATTCCTGTTGAACAATCTCGCCAAGAAATTCCAAAGTCAACCCCACAACAATCATCTGCTACACCAATCACTAAAACTGGAACCACTGTAATGGGTTCACATCCTGAAATTCCAAAAGAAGAAATGCTGAAAAGGTTAGCAACTTCCATACCTCAAGTTATCTCAAATTTGAAACTCAAAACTTCTCAAGCTGGTCCAAAGCCAAATTTTTCTGGTGATACTGTTATAAGTAAGATAATGACACAAGAAGCAATGAAAGACTGGGAAGAAGAAGCTGATTCAAGAAGACCGCAGATTGTCAAAAGAAAAATCTCTGAAACTCAATCTGTCTTGGTTAGAGAGATTGACAGGGATATTATGATATTCCCTGAATATAATCTGGAGAAATATTATTGGACTCAGGAAGATGTACCCGAAAAGCCACCAACTCCTTACAGAATGGCTATATGGGAAGAGAGGTTAGAAAGAGGTCCAAGGAGCATTCACTACACCAATGAAAACCCAATAAAAAGAATCATGAAAGTGGATGAAGAGAAAATTGGAACTGATGGTGTTGGTGAAACTTATCTGCAGAACAGATACATACTTCTCAGAGAAAATGGTGTAGAAGAGAAAGTGACTGATGGAGACCTTGCTGATAAATTGCATCCTCTGGACATTCTGTTCTTGAAGGATTACTATGAAAAAGAAAAAGGAAACACAAAAGCTATCAGAAGAACTTTGAAAAGTATATCAAATGCTGGAATAAAGCTATTTGAAAGAGTAGCTTTTTCTGACTTTGATCTATGCATTAACTATGACTATGTGCATAACAAAAAGGTCTATCTCAAGGCACTAGACACAAGCATTCCCTCAGAGCTGATAGAAGATGCAAGATCTGGAGACATCATTGAACTACCAATGATAAGACACAGACACAACTACAGTGTATTCTACAGAGATTTTGAGAAGAACAAGGCTCTATTCAGAAGTTTTGATATCTGTAAGTACTCAAATCAGACACTAAGGTTTATTATGAAGTGCATGAACAAGAGACAGGAACAACTTCAGAAGATTGGAACGAACAAAGAAAATCAAAGGCATGAAACTGAACAAATGATTGAAGAATGGATACAACCAAGAACTTGGTACAAAGATATGTATGATATCTGCAAGAAATACATCTCTTACAAGAAGAAATTGAAGGCTGGAGATGTACACAAAAGGGCAAAGCTGTTTTGAAGAACATGTTTGTTTAAATTTTATTTCATCATGTAATTTGTTTTCAGAATAGAAGTAACTTACTTAATTTGCAAATTTTAAGTTTCCACTGTTTGAATTTTTTTTTTTCGGTTCATGAGGTAGTTCATTTTTCTTACAATACTTAGAGGGAAATTGTTAGGAAACATTAAGTATAAGTATTGAAGAAAAAGATGATCTTCCTGATCAACAGATGAAGATACAGTCAATGAGTATTACTAAGAAGGTGCCAAAATAATATATTGACAAGAAGAAAAGAAAGATACATCTTCAACTAAGAATCAGAAGAAGATCTAAAGAATGAAGACAATCAGACAGAAATTTTCTGATGAAGTCTGATCATCAGAATCTGGTAGAGTCTGATCACCAGAAATCTGATGAACTTGTTCATCAGAATTCTGGTAAGTAGTCACCAGAAATTCTGGTAGGCCCACTTGTCTTCAAGATAAGGCCTGACACAAACCCAAAAAGGGGCACGTTGGCGATAACCAATTCAATGAATATGCCAAGAAGGTCCTTTTGTGCAGAGCAAGTGCTGAATAAACAATTGTTTATTCAGATCTGAACTCTCTATGAATAGAGATGTCAAACCCCAAGGGTCTGTTTGGTATGGGGTAATGGAATGGATGAGGTAATGAAATGGACAATGGAATGAAATGGATCATTCCATTCCATTGTGATGTTTGGTTACACATATGTGAATAGAATGAATCACTACTTTGTACATTTTGATAAAAAAAAAGAACTAACAAAATACAGTTGTATTAAAAACGACAAAAATATAATTGCCTCAATAATAATAATAATAATAATAATGGTAAAATAATTAATACTTACATTTTTTATATATATTAATATTAGTATTAATATAAATATAAACATAAATATAATAATAATAATAATAATAATAATAAATTTATATTTCATTCCATTCCTTGAAGGAATAAAAAAAACATCCCCTTACCAAGGAATGAAAATTGTTATATTTGGAAGGAGTTACATTCCTTTGGAATGCTCCATTCCATTACCCCATAATAACCAAACATGTTTCTTTTCATTCCATGAGAATGAACCATTCCATTCCACCTTCTATTCCTTCATACCAAACGCTACCCAAAGGTTAAATGAGTTGTGCTTAGCATTCAATACACACACTACAAACTCCATTGCCCTTCACTTAGAATTCTTTGAGTATTCGTTTTGTAGTATCTAAAAACTTTGTGTTTACAAATTCATTTAATACACTTGAAAAATTCTATATCTTGTTTCTTGAAAGTCTGATTTCTAGTTCCGCACATTATTTTCTCATTTATTGAAATCACTTGCCATATTAAGTTTGGGTATCTCTATTTGGGATCAACACCAAGACGTAAAATATAGAAAAAATAACTAAGTCAATCTAGGACCGGCGCGGTGCGACAAACTTGTCAAACGAAGAAAAATAGATGTGTTGCGATGGACCAGTCAAACGGGAAAAAATGTTGAACCCCACACGCACGTTGCGGTGTGTTAACTCACAAAATTTAGAACGAAACGAAAAACTTGGGAAAGATGAAAAGTATGGTGGACCAAAATTGAAAATAAAAAAAAAGTTGGCGTTAAATTGAAAAGGATGAAAAGCTTTGGGTTAAAAGTAAAAAAAAAAAACCTTACATGAGGTACAAGACCGTGAATTACAAAAAAAGTTAAAAATTTTGTTTTTTGTAAAACTTTAATAGACTATTATATATTATATGTTAATAGAGTAAACTCTAGTTAATGGCTAAATACTTATTTATTATCTGCATAATACACGCAATGATTTCAATTTATTTATTATTCTTTGATTAGTTTAATATTTATGAATTAATTCTTTTCATATTAGTTCAAGAGATATTAATAATTTATTAGATATTAGATTTAGATATTAATAATATTATTAAAAGATTAAAGGAGAAAATTTCATGTGACGTTAATTGAAGTTATTTGTTAATCTTAGATAAAGATAAGGATAAGTGATATCTATATATTAATTATTATTATTAAAAGAAATATATTAAACAAATAAAAATAAAATTTATAAGGTTAAAGGAAAGAATGTCATGTGACATTATTTAGAGTCTTTTATTATAAGTTAGATTATATATAATTTATAAATAGTATTGAGTTAATAAAAATGTATAATTTTAGGTTCATTCCAACCGTATGATCGAGATCTTTCTAATGACAGAAATATTTTAATTAAGGGTAAATTACTTTTTGAGTCCCTGTGTTTTAGTAGTTTTAACTAGTTGAGTCCAAAAGCAAAAAGTTTAACGACCTGAGTCCCTATAAGCATTTTCTTTAACCATTTGAGTCCTTTTGAGTCCAAATTTTAACCTTTTGAGTCCAATTTTTTGGACTCAAATCGTTATAAAATAAACAAAATTGGACTCAAAACGTTATAAAATAAATGGCTAGGGACTCAGGGCGTTAAACTTTTTGATTTGGACTCAAGTGGTTAAAATCACTAAAACACAAAGACTCAAAAAGTAATTTACTCTTTAATTAAATACTACATATTTTTTACGTCTTTGTTAAATAGAAGGCCTTCACAGTTCTTATGAAATTATTTAAAAATATAATATTGTATACCTTCATATATTAGTTAAATAAAAAAATACGTAACAAGACTAAGACTAAGATGTTGTAGGACATGAGTCACGATTCTACTAAAATTATATTAACAAAAATAACATAAAGAATAGGGTTATTGGTTTTTAATAATCGTAACTTTCACTCATTTGCCGGCATTAATCCCAACTTAAAAAAATTACTTATGACAATCCCAACTTTTTAGAATTTGGCTCCCATCTATCATTTTCTAACTGGTTTATAACCCAGTTAGTTTTTTTGCTGACGTGACAGCTTACGTGCCATAAAACTAGTTATTGGCTGATGTGGGTGCTTATGTGGCACAAACCTAATTATTGGATCTTAATAATCCTAACTTCAATCATCACCATCAACAACCAACACATTAGTGCTCCATCATATTCTACCATATAATTTAACTGAAAATCACACTCTATAAAATTTATCTTTCATTTTAAAAAACATTCCACACCTCATCCACTATTTTTATCCTTATTGAAGGGTTAAGGTCCCAAAAACATCGCTTCGAGTACTTGGGACCATACCACAACCTCATCTTTCTAACCTTCTTTAGACCTCGCGCGGCCGCGCACTGGTCCTACAAAGAAAACTTAAGAAGAAAACAACAGGCAGCACTTGCGCGCCAAAAGGAGGCTAACGAATTCTTGCGCCAATCTCCATAACAGATAAGGATAAAGATCCTGATATACACTCCCGCATAAATAATACCCAGACTTGGGTATTATTTACTTCACTGATACCATACAGTAAGGAGCCACACAGGATTACAGCTGTAATCTTCCAGAAGGCTCTATCATGCATCACCAGACGGTTATAACCGTCTGGCCACGTGTCGTCATCCCAGGCTCTCTTAAAGTCACGACGATGGCACTAAATCGAAGAGCGATCTTCATTTACCCACTTTCCACATGGCAATACCCCAACCGCTGATCAAAGATCGCGATCCGTGTGCTCTCACATTCGTTAAATGATTAACGGAGGGGAAAATAACCGCCTACGGAATTAACACTTTCCGTCAATATTTCATCAACAAGTTTTCCCGCCCAAACTTCGGCTATAATAGAAGGATAATTCAGGTATAATTTTCAAGTTACATTCACTTCACTTACACTTCTTCTTCTTCTTCTTCTTCATAAACCTGTATTTATTCTCACACCGGAGGGTGGTCACGAAGAGAACCCCCATTCTCCCCTTGGCGAGTCTAACGGTGGTTGTTTTGCAGTTACTGTGAAGAGAAGAAGATCTATCACCCACGAACCGAATGAGGAGAAACCAACCCTTTTATGCAGAACCGAACCCCCTGGTTTAGTTGATTCCGGTCAATTAACCAGTGTTTCTTCACTTATCTTACTTACAAACACTTATTTTATTTTGTTCCTCGTTTTTATACACTCACAGTAATTTGATGGAAGATGAATACTGTAACAATTTTTCAAATTATAAAAATAGGGTATACATTTGGTGGTTTTCATGTGGAATTAAAAAAAGATGATTTTTAAGACATTTACCTTAAACTTTAAAAATAGTGGAGATATGGTGGAGTTATTGTGAATGCTCTAATAATAACAACGTCGTTCTTGGTTCACGTGTGTGTATGTATATTATAGGGTAAATTACACTTTTCGTCATTTATATTTGTATTGAATTACAATGGATGTCCTTTAACTTCAAGAATTATAGTCACAATCCTTTATTTGTATAAACCATTACACTCTACGTCCTTTAGCACTAGCCTGGTTAAAATTTTCAGTCAAGTGTATTTACTTAAGGGTATTCTGGTCATTTCATGCTTTTATTTAAAATGTTTCGTAATAAATAAGAAAATACATATATACAACATCATCTTCTTCAATTCTCCAACCCTAGAACACCGTCATCCTACTCCCACTATCCACCTCTTTAAAAAGTATCCACTACACCACCATACCCTTTCTGACACCTGGCTCTGGCTCCCCATCTTTCCAAATTCAATGCTCCCTACCACCCATTAACAAAAAACTTAATTTACGTATAACTATGATGTCTTTAGCTACACCTGGCTCCAGCTCCCCATCTTTCCAAATTCAGTGTTCTTTAACTTCATGGGTTGAGTCGTCGATTAAGTCCATGGTGAAAGACGGTGGAAATGGTGGTGGTGGTGGCAAATGAGGGTTTTGCATTTGTTTGTGATGATTTGAGGATTTTGACCTAATTTGGTGATGATAGGATTTGATTGTGATGATTTGGGGATTTTAAACCTAATTTGGTGGTGGTAGGATGATTTGTTCTAGGGTTGGGGAATTGGGGAAGATAATGATGTACATATGTAATATTTTTTGGTTTTATTTATTAAGAAACATTTTAAATAAAAGCATAAAATGAACTGAATACCCTTAAGTGAATAGACTTAACTGAAAATTTTAACCAGATTAGTGCTAAAGGGTGTACAGTATAATGGTTTTTACAAATAAATGATTATGATTGTAATTATTGAAGTTAAAGGACATCCATGCAATCCAATACAAACATAAAGGACGAAAAGTGTAATTTACCCTATATATAGGGTGGGGTTATTGTAAAAATAGGGTTTTTTGTTAGAAGTGTAAGAAGTGTTTTAAACCCTTAGATTTTGTAGTTAATGGTTGAAATAAAAAAGGGCTTAAAATGTCAGTTATATTATATTTCTTTGACTAATTTGGCTAGATTAGGGGTAATAGTATCTTTTATATTGTATTGTTTAAATAAAGAATCTGTCATCAACCTCAATGCACATGCAAGCAGTGTTATGTATGTATGTACCTTTCGTATAGATTTTTTAGGTATATACATTTTCGAACCCCCGGTTTTATAAATTTTTTTGTTAGGTATATACTTTTAGGTTCGATGACTTCCGACCCCCCGGTGGAAATTTTTGTACGTAGCTTTAAAAAACAACTACACCATAATAACTAGCCTTTTTATGTCACACCCCAACCGATGGCAGAAACATCGGAGTGAGACGAACGAGATTGTTCAAAGATTTCACAACATTATGTGACAATATTTAAATTCAAAACCAATTTCATTCATGATAGTAAATTGTCAAATACATTACAAGAAATTCAAATTACAACATCAAAAGACAATACAACAAGTTCAACATAACAAAATAATCAAATCTAGTATTTCGAGCGTGTTTCTAAGTCATTCCTACTAGATTCGTCATGAGCATCATCATCAACCTATAACATGTTAAAAATAAAGGTTCAACGCAAAAGCATTGGCGAGTACACAAGTTTGTAAATACATAGGATAAGTATAAAAAGAATTGCTCGAATCCACATGGCAAATTTGTATACAAAATTATCTATCATGCAATACTAAGTGTCAAACCCGGGTGTCCACGAGAATTATGTGCATCCCTCGCCACAAAAGTGAACGAGACTGTTTATGTATAATATAAGCTTAACAATACCCTGACGGGTGGCGTGCTACTCCTATAGTGCTATATATGTTAAGTTGGGCTAGCTAAGTTAATGACAAGAAGCATGTATGTATCTAGGATGAACCTAAGCATAACAATAAGCATGTATAACAGATTGAGAAAATAAAGTATGTTTGTGTGTGTTTGTGTATTTTGTAAGTTAACATGTTACAACCCAAAGTGTGTAAAAAGAAAATGGGTCAAGTGTACTCACGGTTTTGCAAGCTTCCACTTGGTAATTCCATGAAGAGTTGATTGTTTGAGGATGGAACACCGAGTTCTCCTACACGAGGAAACATAGGTGTGTGAGTATTAAGATGATAACGGAGGATTCGGATTCGGAATTTATAGTACAAAAAAGTATGTATATGAGAAAATAGTTATCTAGACTTAAACACTCGTTTTTGACACTATGTGTCCCGTATGGGTTGATGTGATTTCATGGGTTAAGATACCCATTAGAATCGTAACGAGAGATTTAGGTCCTAGACAATATAGCTTATTACCCTATGTTGTCAAAAGCGCGTTAGGCGCGCCTAGGCGCTCAGGCGCAGCGAGGCGAGGCTATAGCGCCTTGTGGTGGCTTAGGCGTGAATCTGTACTTTTTTTGTAAAAACCCTACTCAGGCGAGCGCCCAGAGTCAGGCGCAAGGGAGAAAAACGTTGGTTTTAAACATGTCAGGCGCGCTGAAGAAGAACAAGAGAGGTGACGAACCTGTTGAACTGCAACAATCATACCCTGCGTCTTCAATCTTCTCATGTTCCTTCTTTTTTCTATCTTGCAAAAGCGGCGGTCATTTTAATTGGCAGACACCCTTTTAGGGTTTTGTTGTTTGTGTATTAAGTTTTATTGGGCTTCTTTCATATTGTAATATTTGACTTTTTTTGGGCTTTCCTTTATGTTTGCTATTGAGATATATGTATCCACGATTCCTTATGCTATAAACCTATCAATAATAATCTATTTTGGTAATATTATTAACGAGTGGATGTGAACCCGCGCGTTGCAGCGGGATGGTTAAAACCAAAGAAAAAATAAACGTTAAAACATTGAATCACAGATGTGTGTTGTGGACTGTTACGTAAAACTTTTTTTATGAAAAGAATGACTAAGTCAAAACAATAATATTGGTTCGTTATGCAACGGGCACTCACTACAGGACAAAAAACCCAAATGCCTCAAAGGATTTAAATTGATCAAGAAGTATAAAGATGAATGTCGATGTTGGTTATCTTAATTTGTCTCTCATATTATAAAGACTATTAAAGTTTGTCAATGAAACATACAACAACAACTATACCCAGTAAATCCCGCAATTAGCAAAGTTAATGGTAGGGTTTGGGGAGGGTGGGATATAGGCAAACCTTACCCGTATCGATGAGAATACAGAGACTGCTTCCAGAGAGATCCCGAAGCTAAGCATAAATATATAGAAATACTTTTATAAGTGTCACTTGTTTTGGGGAATGGTAAAATATATGTATAAGAGAATGGTAATATATTTATCTATTTTTTGGCATTGTATGTAAATAATAATATTAGGGAGAATGGTAAAACAGTGGGTGAAAGATTCATGGTAAAACAGTGGGTGAGCACCAAACAACTCATCAAATACCACCATCATATACAATCTGTATCATCTAAATGCCACCATCCAAATAAACTTACATCTCCATTATTCAAACTTTCAGTTTCTTAAACACGCAAATACCTAAAGTTGGCATCAAAGGCCTCGAAGAAATTAGTACTACACGTCTACACCACCAACAAACCACCGTCACCACAGCACAACCACCGAACCATGTCCACCATCACCACATCACCACCATCCAATCAATGGAACTGATAATCTTTAGTGTTTTTGTTTCAAATCAATGGAACATATAATTTTTATTATGGTATCAGTGATGAAAAATTTCTCCTCTCTCCTGTAGTACAAAACCACCATCTCTATATCTTAAAACCGGAAGTGTTCATAGTATTGGTTGAGAATCCCCATCTCTATATCTCTTTCGGTTCATCCTCGCCACCGCCGACTTGATCCCTTCCCCGTGGTTGTCGCCGCTTTCTAGCAGCACCCATTTTTCTCACCATCACAAATCCGGATGTGGGGGCGGTGTATTACCTTTTAGAAATAACAAACATCAACAAAAAGATGGGTTCAAAAGAATCAGGATTGTATCACCGGTAGCCGGGAGCAGGATTCGACAGAACAGACACAACAGCAATCAAATTTAATGGTTTATGATGGCGTCAGTTTTGAAGGCCGAAATTGAAACCACAGAGGGCATTATCAAACAGTCTCGTATGTGATAACCGTCACTTTGCAAAATTAAGAATAGGTTACTCAATTCATCATCCGGTATTTATAACTTTGGGGATTTTGGTGAAGGGTTGCGTTGCAAACTTTGGTGAAGGGGTGCTTATAAAAAAATGACCTGACACTTCAGTTTCCGTGTGTAGTATGTTGTAATGGTGTGTCGGTTAGTTTGTGTCGGTTAATTTCCGTGTGTAGTATGTTGGAACAGTGGTAACCCTTTGATAAACCATTGTGTCTTAAGTTGGTTTTTGTATGGATAGAAAATATTAACTTTAAATTTCTTATTTTTAACAGCTTTTTATTTTTCTTAATGAATTATATGTATAAATTAGATTTTTTATTATATTTGTATAATAGTATTAATGTAATAATTGTTAATGCCTATTATTAAACTAACCCTAAACAAGCCTAAAACGTGTCTAATACATCTAAAAATGGTATTTTTATACCATGTGCCTCGTATAAAAAACCCTCGCTTTTTAAGCGCCTTGCGCCTAGGCTCCGGGCGAGACATATGCGCCTTAAGTGCGCATTGCTCCTTTGACAACATAGTTATTACCATGACAAATAATCATTTGATTATTATCAAGGGTTCGGTTATGTATATATTTAATATATTTTATATAGTATGTAGTATGTCCAACATGTTTATCATGGAATTTCATAGAAGTCATGCATGGAGGTGGGAGGATAACCGTCCTTTAACCTCTTTCGTAAGATTCACCAATGCACAAGTTGTCACAAGGACAACTCGGATGGTCATGAATGAAGTGGAAGGAAACGTACATACTTCTCAAGGGGAAATCATCAAGTGAGGTGGTGGATTGAAAGTAGGATAGCCAAGGCTTCCAAGTAATCACACTCATACCAAAGCATAAGTCTTGTTACAAGAGCAAGCTTGGATGGTTCCAACGCTTCCGGGTTAAAAACCCTTACAAAACAGAAAGTTTGGAGACAATTAACACCTCCGAATTTGTGTGAAACAACCTTGGTTAGGGTCACTAATCATGGACTTGATTAATGGCATGACAACACAAGTTTGTTTGAGGAAAACACAAGTTTGAAGAAAGTTTATAAAGATTTCTTCCAAAATAGAAAGTTTGGACCTCAAAATGGTGATCTTCCACCTTGGTTTTCCATGGAAAACCTGTGGAAACACTCCTAGAGGTGTTCCAAGCTTTGTAAAGGAAGAAGTAGTGAAGAAAATGGAAGAGAAGTGAGTATGAACTCACTTATGTAACTTTTATGAATCTGCCTTGAATCTGATTTTCAGCTATTTTAGAGTGTTTTGAGAGTGAGATTAGTGTTTGTAAAGTGGTAAAAGAGTGGGGAAGAGGTTGGTTTTATAGTTGAGCTTTAGGGTTTTGAGTTAAGTGTAATTAAGAGGTAGTTGCAACCAAAAGAAACACACAAGTGACCAATCCATGAGCTGCGAACAACATTCTACGGATCAGACTCTCTAGCGGGGTGCTACAGGGGAGAGGTGGGACGGTCACGGGGCGCGAGAAGCTCAGGTCGTGTAACTTTGTTGATTTTTGACAATTTTAGTCCCTTATGTTTCATGTATGTGATGTTGTAAGATGTAAAGTGCATTATAATGTGATTTTAAGTATATAAACCTATCATTAAGCATAATATAAGTATGTGAATCACGAACAAGTATCATGAATGTTCAATGGTGTATAAACATGAATGAAAAGCGTATAAGTTGTGTATGTATGACATGTATTTGCAAGTTTAACACACGTTCCCAAGAATCACGAATATGGTATCAATGTTCAATGAATTAAAACGTATAAGCATGCACGAATAAGTAATGTATAATTTGTATGAAATAATGAATTTTATTACTATTAAAGTCTCGGATTTTACAACGGTACAATGAAAGACGATTACAAGGAATACAAGCTTCCAAAAATAGAAATACAAAACAAGCTTTCTAATTAAGGAAAGTTACAAAAAAGCGGAGCGTTACATTTTATCTTTAATATGAGCACCATATTGCTATACTTATAAGAAAAAAATTATGTGTTAATCGAATGTTTTAGTCTATTGTGTTTTGTATATATTCATACAATGGTGTTTTAATTGTATTGTGATTCAAGGCGTGATGTTTTAAACATTTAGAAACATTGTATTATGATTCAAGTCATAGTGTTTTAACATCTGAAATCTGGAAATATTTTATTGTGATTCAATTCATGGTGTTTTAACATCTGGAATGATTGTATTGCTATTGAAGTCATGGTGTTTTAACATCTAGAATAGCAATACAATCATCCCCAAATGGTGCTAAAACACCATGGTTTGAATAGCAATGCAATCATTCCAGATGTTAAAATACCATGACTGTATTACGATTCAAGTCGTGGTGTTTTTGGAATCTATATGGTGTTTTATACCTGCAAAATAACAAAAAAACATTCCAAATGTTAAAACACCATGATCGGTTATTTATACGTAAAAAAAGAATTATCTCCTAAAATTACTCCTACAACTGTATTACGATTCAAGTCGTGGTGTTTTTGGAATCTATATGGTGTTTTATACCTGCAAAATAACAAAAAAAACATTCCAAATGTTAAAACACCATGATCGGTTATTTATACGTAAAAAAAGAATTATCTCCTAAAATTACTCCTACAGCGGTTACAATCTATTTTATAATTAAATTGGTTTTTGAAGTTAATTACCTTATTACCCTAAACCCATAAAATTAAATAACGCCATGTGTGGTCTCCATAATATTTCTCACAAACTTCATCATTTTTACAGGAACCAGAACACACACACACACACACACACACACACACACATATATATATATATATATATAGAGTAGGGTTCCTGCGGAAAGTGTGTTTTTCCTAGAAAGTCTAGGAAGCAATAAGAGCGCGACATGTGGCATTGAAGGATTTTAACTAAAAGGGCAATTGTGTAATTTGAATATTATTTTAATTATGGATTATTTTATTAGAATAACTAACTAACCACAAAATTATGGAAACTAAATATTCCATTTAAATCAAATTGACAGTTTCAATTTAAATCATACAAGACGCTGTGTTTCTTGACAATGTGTTTTAACAGCAAGCAGATTTCTTGACGTGGTGTTTTAACAGCAAGCAGATTTCTTGACGTTGTGTTTTAACAGCAAGCAGATTGCTGGAGGATTCTTGACACAGTGTTTTAACAGCAAGCAGATTGCTGGAGGATTCTTGACACTGTGTTTTAACAGCAAGCTGATTTCTTGACATTGTGTTTTAACAGCAAGCAGATTTCCTTGACACTGTGTTTTAACAGCAAGCAGATTTCTTGACGCTGTGTTTTAACAGCAAGTAGATTGCTAGAGGATTCTTAACACTGTGTTTTAACAGCAAGCAGATTGCTGGAGGATTCTTGACACTGTGTTTTAACAGCAAGCTGATTTCTTGACATTGTGTTTTAACAGCAAGCAGATTTCCTTGACACTGTGTTTTAACAGCAAGCAGATTTCTTGACGCTGTGTTTTAACAGCAAGCAGATTGCTGGAGGATTCTTGACACTATGTTTTAACAGCAAGCAGATTGCTGGAGGATTCTTGACACTGTGTTTTAACAGCAAGCATATTTCTTGACATTGTGTTTTAACAGCAAGCAGATTGCTGGACACACTGTCACTGTCTTCGTCTTCAACACAACCCAGTGTCTTCGTCTTCAACACACTATCATCATCAACATTAAAATGGTAAAACACATAAACCTTAAAACACACTGCCATCATCAACATATTCAAATGTCATTTTAAAACACAATTACATCTGTAGGTACTGCCATCAGGTAACCCCAATTACATCTAGAGCCCACTCTAAGATGTCAAGCATTGAGGTCCATTGACTAAAAATAAGAACCCGATTCAATGATAGATAAAAAAATTTGAAACAAGTATGAAAAACAACAACCGATAGGGAAACATCACCGGCCGACCAACGATTCCGACTACTGTTTGATCGGCTTATACCTCGAAGGAACCGATATATGACCAATCGGAGAAGAATATTTGTAGGAAATATGGCTGGTTCTTCTTTGGTTGCGGTTAGGGGGAGAGAGAGAGAGAGAGAGAGAGAGAGAGAGAGAAAGAGGGGAAATCCCATGATTTTAGGGATTGGTTATTGTTATGGCAGTTTCTTGATTGATTTAAAACACTTCCAATTCCCAAAATATCCTCACTATATTAAAAGTCTCTAATTATATAACTCAGATATTACGAAAATGCCATCCATTTGATCTAAGCCATTAAAAACACCAATCGGAGGGCCCAGATCGCTTCCTAGACTTTCTAGGAAAAACACACTTTCCGCAGAACTCCTACTCTCTCTCTCTCTCTCTCTCTCTCTCTCTCTATATATATATATATATATATATATATATATATATATATATGCTAAATAGGGTCTAATTAAACTAAGACTCTCTAAAACCTAGACTACACAACTAGCAAATGTACCGGTCAATGTAGTAAAGCTTAAGTAAGTCCGAGTATCGAACCCACAAGACTCTACTAATTATGAATATTAGACTCGATTACTACTAACTAAAATGACTCAACTAATTTGTTTTTTTTTTTTTTTGGGGGGGGGGGTTCTAACAAACTACTGAACTTAACTTAATTACTCACTAAAACTAACAAAGACACGAACTAAGATGTTCCAATTACCAAAATATCCTCACTATATTAAAAGTCTCTAATTATATAACTCAGATATTACGAAAATGCCATTAAAAACACCAATCGGAGGGCCCAGATCGCTTCCTAGACTTTCTAGGAAAAACACACTTTCCGCAGAACTCCTACTCTCTCTCTCTCTCTCTCTCTCTATATATATATATATATATATATATATATATATATATATATGCTAAATAGGGTCTAATTAAACTAAGACTCTCTAAAACCTAGACTACACAACTAGCAAATGTACCGGTCAATGTAGTAAAGCTTAAGTAAGTCCGAGTATCGAACCCACAAGACTCTACTAATTACGAATATTAGACTCGATTACTACTAACTAAAATGACTCAACTAATTTGTTTTTTTTTTTTTGGGGGGGGGGGGGGGTTTCTAACAAACTACTGAACTTAACTTAATTACTCACTAAAACTAACAAAGACACGAACTAAGACTAAGGTCTGGATCAGATGATGAGAAAACACTACCTAGTTCAGAATCCTACACATGCATGACACGTTCTATCAATTTAGAACTATTGTGGAAACCGGGATCATAAAATACTAAACTTAAAGGATAACCTAAAGGATCCTCGACTGTAAACGCCTAAAATCTTACTTAAAACATAATAAATTCAAGCATGACAACGAAACGGGTCAAAACTTAAAACTTATAATATTGACCACAAAATTTCAAAAAAAAAAAACAAACAAAACAAAACATGAACCATACTAACGACGTAAATAAAGTTTACATCCTAGTTTTAAGATAACCATGATGATCTTTGTACAACAAAAGTTTTCGGAAATTTTTAAAATTAACATTCACCCACTAGACATGACATAAAAGTTTTCTACAAAAGTTTTTGACCCATTTAGTCGAGCATTATCGCGAAAGCATTTGAGACGGTGTGTTTGTTCCGAGCTTGTCATCTATCTAAGTAGACGATTTACCTATCATCAAAAACATGGCCATTAGTTACATAACTATGTAAGGATGCTAGAAGTTCAAAAGTGTAATCTTTAAATATATCATAGACATTCTATATTTATCACTCGAATTTCATAAACTCCTTAAAACGAATATACCTTATAACTCCTATCTTTTTCATACTTACGAATGCCATTCATTAGTTCTTTTTCATACTTACGAATGCCCATCTAAAACACGCTTAGTTATAACACTTTAAACCAATCGTTCATTCGATGTTCTTACTCAATTAACTGATTCATTGGGTCATAAACTATAAAGGTCAAGATTGCTAGATATACATAATCTGTCAAATTACGATGCGAAAAGCACATCTACGTAATGAGCTACTTATAGCTAACGGAATGAACTTACATCGATAACTTGCACCTTGTAACCTCTTGTCGCTGGATCCTTCTTCTTTCACACCTACACTTAGCAAATTTCACACTTCGCTTTTTATACTTGAACATTCAAACACGAGTCTTTCATCGAAGGATCATTCATTATCTTGTACATTCATTTTAAATGAATAATTTCTAGCAATAAACTATCATAAACATTTGATGATTTATCTTTCAAGCAATTTCATCAAACACTTAGTGTGCGTACCACTAGCAAGGCATAATGTACAAGTATCCTATGCATATTCTCACTAGTTCATATCATGAATCATCAACCAACTAAACTCACACAATCTTTCATTCTATATCAAAATTCATCCAACAAATGTTCCACTAATTTGCACCTACATGATTATCATTCTTCTTCATACTACTATTATAAGTGGGTTTCACTTTGATTCATTAATATAATCAAAATTCAAGCATAATTCATCTTCCACATAATGATCCTATTCAATGTTCATACTAAATTTTTCAATTTCATAGATTAATCATAACCCTCTTATGAAAGTTCACCGAATCATAAAATTCAACTTACCTCTTGATAGACTAGTTTAGATGATCGATTTTAAGAGTTCGTGCAGTGGATTTGGCCATGATTTCCCTTCTAATTTCCTGATTTTGTGAAGATAAGGGCTTTCCCCTTTCTTTCTCTTGCTCCAGGCGACACCCACACACATACTGATTTTGTGAAGATAAGGGCTTTCCCCTTCCTTCTTTCCTATTTGGTCCCTCAAGTATGAACTCTTATTTTAAAAGGACTAAAACCTATCCTTTAAGTTAAAGTTTTAGGTGTTTTTTGTTTTTTCAGAGGTAAAAGGTCTGCAATCTGCGGACCACATCTGCAGGCATCTGCAGGAGAAGACGTGGACCAAATGTCTACAGTCTGCAAGGAGAAGAGGGTTTGTTTTTTTTTCTACAAAAACCACTTCACACACACAACACACAACATACACACACACACAACAGTTCTCTCTCTCCTATGCAAACAGAAGATTCTGACGACCAGGGCCGTTCTCCGGCGCCGATCGACCTCCGGCAGACATTCCCCTCTTCACCTTATAAACCTACCTAACCTTGTAAAACCCCAGCACCCTCACCTCCGTTCCTCAACATTAAACGGCAGGCCACCACCGGAAGGTGGTAGCGTACGGCGGCACAACAGCAAGAGACAAAGTGAGAGGAGAGAGAAAGGACGGCAGTGGAGGCGATGGCGGTGGCTGTTAGTTACCGCGGGCCACAGTGGCGGCGGTGACACCATTCAGCGGTGAGCTGCGGCGGCGGCAGACGGGAGCGTCGACGTCTGCAGCGGCGACGATGGTGATTAATCTGGCACGAACTGCATTAGTGGTGTTTAACTGATAATTATGGCCAACTATTTGGTTGTTTGCGAAATGAAAATGCACACTTGATTGTCGATTAGTTGAATTGTTGAAATGGGGTTTTGTATATGGCTTGACTGTAAAAGTTTAATCAGGAATGGGTTGTGTAAAGTGATTAAAAACAGATGGAGGTTGTGTCGGGGGTGGAGGTGGAGGTGGTGGCGGAGGTGGAGGTGGAGGTGGAGGTGGAGCTAGGGTTTTGGAGCAGATGGATGTTTTGAAGAGGGAGAGAGGGAGAAGAGGTTGGCAGAGGTTTGAATACATGGGGAAGGATCTACTTGGGGAAGAGGTGAGGCAGAGGTAAAAGCTCTGCAGATCTTCAAGAAAACAAACAAACTGCGGGACCCTTATGTCTGCGCGCATCTGCGCGACGCAGACATAAGTGCTCAGAAGAGCTTTTGCCCAAAAAACAAACATCACCTTAGTTTACATCCTAACTAGGTTCAACCTCCTAGTTAGTACTTGTAGTATACATATCAATACGCTAATAATATATATAAATGTATATAATTAAATTTTGGGGTGTTTCATCGACCCTTCTCGAGAAGAAACATGCGGGAACCTAAAAGTTGTTACACTACCGATTTAGAGGATTCCCTCATGGGCTTTCCTACTGTAATAAGAAAGTGCCCTCTAGACAATCTCCCTCACAGCGCGAAAGTCATAGGTAACTATGAATTCTTGATTAGACTCGATAAGCAAATAGTGAAGGGAAACTAAGGGGATCTTCTCACAAATTATCTAACCCTGGCAATCTAACACTAAAGACAAGCCAACAACCTCTTACTTCACAACTATCAAGATTGGTAGAATACCTAATCCTATTCAAGACTCAATCACAGTTCCTACGGAAAACATGCACACTTAACTGTAAACTAATTGCTAACACACAGTCCACGACCTAACTTGAATTTATACATGAACGACATCCATAAAAACGCAAGTGAAACATGTGATAAATTTTGAATGAAGTTAAATACGCATATACATCTAATCCTTAAAACCAAAGTTCTTTACTTTATATATTAAATCCACAAATTATCCATAATCCGATAAAACAAAGTATTAAAACATGGTAATCATCAACCTAGGCAGCGTACAATGTTAGGTCCAGCATAGTTGTCTTAAAAACAAGGATAATAAGCAAAACATGTTCACAAGACATGGTTTGTAACGATGAAACGAAGAAACAAAGAATCCAGATGATAAAAAAGTCTTCGATCCCATGCTCTAAAGCTTCCACCTTTAGCTCTTGATCTCCCAAAACCACCTTAGAGCAGTTCTTAATTCATCCTTGATCCTCGCCAGCCGATTATGATTGATAATTAGGTTATAAACTTAAAACCCCAAACCCAAACTCGTTTTCTGCGAATTCAAGCCCGTCGTACGTCGTGACGGGCATTGCTTCCCCTCTCGCGCGACACTAGAGGGTGTTTGACTAATTCGTTGACTTGCTCCGATCGTGTGACGCAAGGAGTCTTCCCATTCCTGTCCCGTAACGTGACAGGGTATATTTCTCCGATTTTTATTCTCATGATCCACTCGGTCATGTACAATCCATCTGAAGGCATGGTTTTCTTCATATTTTCTCGTTTTAGCTTCCTTTTACCTCTGGAGCCCTGCAAAACATCAATGACTTAGTAGTATACAAAAACCTAACAAAAATGACACTAAACAACTCGATAATTATACAAAGTGTACATTGATAAGAGATGTATTTTACATTACATCATTTATATAGGATCAAGATTAAGAGAAAACCCCCTTGAGTTGTCAGAACTTAGAGAACTCCGACTTCCCGTGCGAGTTTTCCACCATTTTTTGCACACACGTAGATTAGAATGTTACAAAACAGTTGTAAACAAATTTTAGGTGGCGTTTTCAGCCTTTTTTACAATGCTTTGAAAAGCTGTAGACATTAGCGTTTACACCCATTGTAAGGGATTTTTACGGGTGATGTAAATCAACAAATTTTTTTTTTTAAAAAACCTTTTATAAGGCCGAGTTCTCTAAGTTCTCACAACTCGTAGGAGTTATCATTTTACATAACCCTATATATAATGCATTTTAGATGGGAAAAATTGTAATTCATAGTATATGTTATGACAAATTTAACACAAAGCACTAGTTCAACTACCAATTTAATGGATTGAAGTTTAAGAAGTTGCACTATTAATTAATTATCTATTTTATTATTATTATTATTATTATTATTATTATTATTATTATTATTATTATTAACATTAACGACTAATTTCTTTTAATCTCAGTAGTCTGTAGGACATGAACCCAAGATCCCCCCCTACTCAACCTATGTGTTTTAAAGGCTTTGCAATTGCCAATGGACCACCACCCTATTAGTTCTATTATTATTATTATTATTATTATTATTATTATTATTATTATTATTATTATTATTATTATTATTATTATTATTATTGTTGTTGTTGTTATTATTATATCTATAAAATATTAAAATACAACTCTTTTGGACAAAAAGGTAGATTCAACGCTATATTAAGAAGATATTAAGACAATATTAAGACGCGAGATATTAAGACGATATGATATCCCATTTTAACAAGAACCTCCACGTGTAGGGTGAAAATATCATTACACAAATACAAAATATGATTTTGTTTTATGAATTTGTAGCCTTGACACTTGTGGATAAGATCGCCCCGCTTGCGGCATGTGCATATAACGTATATATGTATGGGTGCACGGGGGCAAAAGTGAAAGTGTACTAATTTTAACGTCATTTTATTAATTTCGTGAAAATAACGTTAAAAGAAGAGGATGGTTAATCATGCATCATGTGGTGGCATTGATAGCCGAAAGACAAGGGCGTACATGCACTAATCGGCCTTTGTCTTAATTGCTTAGTGTTATGTGCCTATGTCCAAGGCTTGATGCAAAACTACTATCGAGCCAAGCAACCTCTCTATTTCTACGGGGTAGAGGTAAGGTTGTCTACATCTTACCCTCCTTAGACTATACCTTAGCTTTGCTGTTGGTGTGATTTAGTGAGTATGATGATGACACTTGTGGATAAAATTGGCATCTCGGGTTATATTTGTCATTAACACCCTTCCACAACTTCTATAAATACCTACTTGTTTCTTACCATTTGTAAAAAAATTATTTGTGTTCACAACTCTTTCTTATTCTCATCACTTGTAAATTAATGGAAAAAATGTTTGTGTCGATGCCGTTAACTGATCCGGTGAATCAACTGCATTTACCACCGGGATTCCGATTTAACCCGACTGACGAGGAGCTTATGGTTTGGTATCTATATCCGAAAGTCGCCGATGACAATTTTCGACATCTGATGATCACAGATGTTGACTTGTATAAGTTTAATCCGTGGGAATTACCGAGTAAATGTTTTGACTATGCATTACAGTTGTATTTGTTGCATTTTAATTACATTTTTGATGTGATTGGTTGATTAATGGCAGGTAAGGCGATGTTTGGAGAGAAAGAATGGTACTTTTTTAGCCCGAGAGATCGAAAGTACCCGAATGGGACTAAACCGAATCGAGTCGTCGGGTCGGGTTACTGGAAGGCCAGCGGAACTGATAAGGTGATCATGTCGGGGAACCAGAAGCTTGGAATGAAGAAGGTGTTGGTGTTCTACGTCGGTAAAGCTCCAAAAGGGTCCAAAACCAACTGGATCATGCATGAGTATAGGTTATCCGAGTCTTCAACAAAGGATAACACTGGCTCTAGGGTAGGATCGACCTTTTCGTGTCCTAGAGCGAGCGTACTTTTTATATAAATATTTTCTATAAAAATATTTATTTCTTAGGATGGTGACATGATGACACACATTTATTGTTCATCATTTATTATTCTTTTTATAGTCAAGCTGCCACTCACTTTTTATGTTTTTTTTTCAGTTGGATGATTGGGTGCTTTGTCGGATCTACAAGAAGAATTCAAGCATTGAGACTATGATTTTTGGTAGTCCTAGCACCGAGCAGATGAAGTATGTTAAGTTGCAGGGGTCACCAAGCGATGAAGTTCAAACCGGAATCCGAACTCAGATGATGGAGAACTCTGATTATCTAATTTCATCAAGTTTTTTCAATGCAACAGATTCTTTTGCTATCTAGTACCCGCCTTAACAGGGCAGCTCGGGTTATAGACCGTGAACATGAAACCGAAAAAGGAATGTTAAATAAATATAGGGGGTTAAATATAAATAGGCGTGTCTTTGGGGGTAGGATATAAATGTTAAGAGTTTGGTGGGATATATATATATATATATATGTGTGTGGTACAATCGTTTTTTTCTGTTTATATATATATATATAATTATAAATGTGTTTTCAGTTTATAATCTTGACGAAATTAAGACCCAATGTGAAACGAATATAAATTACCTTTAAAATATGATTAAAGCCAACCCAATAACATTAAAATCTAATTAAAGGCAATGAAGGCTAGTTCTCCCAGAACCTAGGTCAATAGTTCGAGCCTGAGCCACCCCGGGTTTTGTCCACCGTACGTTACACCAGAGAGATTCTCTCTTGTGGCGGCGCAAGCCCCTGCCTCTGGCAGTGGATGGTGTGGTTTCCCGGGGAACGACATTAGCCAAACTCTAATGCCAGCGTGAGCCCGGTTAAAACAACATAGTCCGGCCAGAGTGGGGTTAGGGCCCTCTGTTTAGGAAGGTATAAGATCTTTCTCACAAGAAGTTAAATATTCTCACCGTTCAAAAAAAATCCAACCCATAACATAATAATATATAGAGAATATAATAACAGAGAGTAGGAGTTGGGTAGAAAGCCTTATTTTCCTAGAAAGTCTAGGAAGCAATCAGAACGTGACATGTGGCATTGAAGGATTTAATTAAAAGGGCAATTGTGTAATTTCACATTTTATTTTAATTTTGGAATTTATATCTCATTAACTAACTATGCACGATTTTATGGTAACTAATTCTCCATGATTTGCGAATTACTACCAGATGTAAATATCAATCAAATTCTCATTCGTTCCTTTCACAATCTTGATCAACTTTATTCGTAAATCATTTTTTACGTGAGAGATAGTTATGGTTTCAAACACAATTCTTGATTGCAGATATGGCAAATACACTTCTTTTTCTGTTTACTATTATCTGGTCTGTATCGATTTTTAATTATGTCTGGAAACCACCAGAATGTTCTTGACGTTGTGTTTTAACAGCAAGCAGATTCATACAGTTGTGTTTTAGCATTCAGATTCATACAGTTGTGTTTTAACAGCAAGCAGATTCATACAGTTGCGTTTTAACATTCAGATTCATACAGTTGTGTTTTAACAACAAGCAGATTCATACAGTTGTGTTTTAGCATTCAGATTCATACAGTTGTGTTTTAACAACAAGCATATTCATACAGTTATGTTTTAATAGCAAGCAGATTCATATAGTTGTGTTTTAGCATTCAGATTCATACAGTTGTGTTTTAACAGCAAGCAGATTCATCCAGTTGTGTTTTAGCATTCAGATTCATACAGTTGTGTTTTAACAGCAAGCAGATTCATACGCTGTGTTTTACCATCCATGCTGGTAATGCTAGAGGATTTCTTGACACTGTGTTTTAACAGCAAGCAGATTAGCAAGCAGATTAATACAATGTGTTTTCTTGATGTGTTTCTTCATGAAGGATAGAAGGAAGAGAGAGAGAGAGAGAGAGAGAAAAAATCGCAAGAAACGTGGGGTGGTTATGGAATGACAATTATTTCCATATTGAAAACAAGCTAAATGACGTATCTACCCCTGATTAATTAAATAATCCTATTTTTAAGAAACACATATTATCAAAATGTCACCAAGATGATCTCAACCATTAAACACACCCATTGGATGGCCCAGATCATTTCCTAGACTTTCTAGGAAAAACACACTTTCCGTAGGATCCCCACTCTAATAACAGATATATATATATATATATATATACATATATATATATATATACAGGATTAGGTTCAAACGTGAACAAAATCCCAAGAGTGAACTGCGTGAACTGATCTGGGCCCTTGATTTTTATGATCTTGAGATTAAAGTGAGTGGCATGATGGTAATTATTTGGTTAATTTTTTCCATTTAATTAAATACAAAAAGGGTATATGTGTAATTTCAATCTTAAATTGATTGCATAAATCTCTCACAAATCAAGTAATTAATTATCCTCTTAAATTGATTGCATAAATCTCTCACAAATCAAATCAAGGATTAGGAAATATGTAACTTAATTCAATTATTAAAATAATTATTTGTTTAAATGCGATGTACACATGTGTATTTTGATTTTGCCATCTTTTTAATGCGATGTACACATGTGTATATCGTCTGCTTTTGTGATATCTCAGAATTTTTTTTGTATTGAATGTTGATGTACACCTGTGAATTACTGTACACATATGTACGATGCTGAGTACACATGTGTACTGTTCTATTTATATCCAAGTACACATGTGTATACCGTTGAAATATAAAGGTTACGTGGATCTTAAAAATCAAAATTTGAATTCTGTTGATGAAATCTGAAATAAAAATTAAAATTGAAATCTGGTGATTTGTTGTTTGTTTTGATAATTATCTTATTAATAAATAAACATAATGTGGATAATGAATTTAAATTAGGAAAGATGTAACTTAATTCAATTATTAAAATAATGATTTAAATCTAATTTTTTATATAATTACAATCCTACTCTTAACAACTAAAAAGGAAATCAAGGGTCCATATTTGTTCACGCAGTTCACTCTTGGGAGGTTGTTCACGCTGGAACCCTACCCTATATATATATATATATATATATATATATATATATATATATATATATATATAGAGGAAGGTTAACGTACATTATGGCTTAACGTACATCACGTACGACAGGTAATTACGCACGTTCATTTTAAAATCACGCACGTTATAACTCAAAAATCCAAAATCACGCATGTTGAAACACAATAATCATGTATATTGAAAACGTTAATCACGCATGTTATAGAACAAATCACGCACGTTGTCGTACGTGAAGTACGTTAAGCCGTAATGTACGATATACTTTTTCTATATATATATATATATATATATATATAAATGTTTGATCGGTGAAAGTGGTGACGCTTGTGTATTCAGGCCAGGGGGTGTGGTTTGGCGCCCTCGCCACCTCATGAACTTTAGTGCCCCCATCTAGTTAAACCACCCCGCCTCCGTTAAAGGGGGCGCCATCCTTGGCTTCCGCCAAAGAAGTAGCGCGTGCGAGAGACGAAATTAAGGGGCCCAACCTAATGTAAACCAATCAGATTTTTTTATTTATCTTTTTTTAATATAGTTAAAAAGGGGCTTTATAAGGGGCGTTATTCTACACCGTGTAGGTTAGCGATAAAGCCTCCTGCTTATATGTCGCCTACGTGACCCTTACGTGACATAATAAAGCCCCTAGGGTTTTAAAGCACACCCTCTAACCTCACTATCCAACTAATTTCCGGAGAAATTTAAGTCTTTATGTTCTTTAATAACTCTGTAAAATGCAAATTTTTTTTTTTATTAGTATAGAAAGTTTTTTTTTTTTTTTAATAAAAATTTTCATTAAAATGCCAAAGTAACAAATTACAAACAAGTGGCAGGTAAACGGGAAACAAGCTGCGCCGCAACCCCCTTTTGAATTGCAAAACCAATCCTGCTAAAGACGAAACGACCCTTAAAGGTTGAGAGATTACTATTCACAACCCGTTGAACCCTGTTTAGGAATTCCACAGCCTCTGAGGCTAGGGAACCAAATGTATCAAAAGCGAATGGGATAAACACATGTTGATTCTCTAAACAAGCCTTCTCATGTTTAGCGACCTTGCTTGATTCCGCCTTCAACGCAGCTTGGCCAGCAACAAACCCATTATCCCTGAGCCCAACAAGAGGGGACACTCCTGTAAGGTCCACACAAGCGTGTTTTCCCCTGGCCCACCCAAACACAAGAATATCAGCTGGTCGAAGAGTAGACCTCCCATCAAGCGGATCCGTCAGAAAGTTCACCGGAGCCTCCTTTTTTGCTGAAATCCCTGCCCGCTTTAAAATATCAAACAAAAGATCCCTTACCAAATCATGCCTGTATTTAAAACCAGGCAACTCCTTACAATGAATCGCATGCTCGCCAAAAGTATCTAAACAAACCTTGCGGCAAACTGGGCAGGGCTCATCAACCGGAAACAGAGGGATCATTAGTCGGTACTTAAGGATTGCCCGGTATTCCACTGCCGACATGTGTTGGCCTAGTCCTTCAATGGGGATGACTGTCAGAAAATCTTGAGCATGAGGAGCCCGGAGACAATCGAACACGGCTTTCTGACGAGGGGATAGACTAAACTTCTCTCCCAAACTCTGGACAGTTCTACTAAATAGGGCACTCGCCAAAGCATTTTGGGCTTTAGGGGGGGCGGTGTCCTTATTAGAGAAACCGCCAATATCGAAATCCGGAAGGGACATGTGCATGCAATCCAACGCACACACATAATCAGAATCTAACCCAGCAATACCACAGTCCCGAAGAATGTGGTCCTGCAAACTCCAAGATTGCGCCCTCGATGCCACGAAAGCATACGTAGATACATCCTCAGCCGAACATAAACCCAAACCCCCAAAACGGGTCGGAAGGGATGCAAGCCTCCATTGAAGGTCCCCAAAAAACGGACCCCCGCAAACCACAATATCCTCAATAGCTCTCCGAAGGCCTTTGTCAAAAACCGAAACAGCCTCCCCAACAAACGTGGGTTGGCACGTTCTGAGGCCGAACAACAACTTAGCAACACCCATGCAAGAGCGCAGCAAGAGAAGCTCGCATTGAGGGTCCCGCAGATGTGGAAGATAGCTCATCAGATCCACTGCACAAGATGCCCTTTTCACGGCCAACCTACTAATAAAACCCGCATCCCGACTAACAGCGCCCCCGAGGAGTTTGACACCCGACACCGGCCTTCCAATCCCACTAGGAAACAAACCCTTTTGCGCCTTAACTCCATTGCACGATGGCCAAAAAACTTCTGTTTTCTTAACGTTAAGTTGAAGCCCCAAACAAGGCCCCTTAGTCCTGATGATTTCTAAAGCTTTAGCCACCTCTTTAGCATCTCCTATAATCGTACCATCATCCAAGTACCAAGCATGGAAGAGTAACTTGCATCTATCTCGTATCTGATGAATGAGGGGATGCAAAACTAAGGCAAAGAGAAGAGGCCCCAAGGGGTCTCCCTGCTGAACCCCAGTGGTGGACCAAATATGGTCATCTCCGACATATAATCTGGCCGGTTGTCCATATAGAAAATCCACCCATAAGGAAATGGACGGGCATCGGGTCCGAACTTCTGACAAAAGGGCGGTTCTATCCACCAGGTTGAAAGCATTAGAGAAATCAACAGTAATCATGGCCAACGACCCATCCGAGTGGAACATGTTTAAGAACCTGTTTGCACTATGGAGCACAGCCTCAGCCCCGCTAGGAATACCCACCCCAAATTGAAAATCACCAAGATATTTAGCCATCTCCTTCCCAACCCCCCTCATAGCCGCCTTAGAAACTAACCTCCTCCAAATTGCGCCCACGGCAATAGGCCTAATCCCGTTGTCCGGTTTTAGTAAGGGCGTGAGGGGCGCAGAAGCAACAAACTCCGCCAAGACCCTAGGGCACCTCCCACCCAAGCACAAGTTGACCACCTCAGAAATAGCCTTAAGCAGCCCGCAAGCGATCACTGACCCCTCTCCACAAAGGGCATCCAAAATGTGTTGTGCCCTCAACCCATCCCTCCCACAAGAGGTCCCTTTGGGGAAAGATTTAATGCACCCAAGAACGTTATCAACATCCACAATAAGGGGTGGCTCCGATAGTAAGGACCCAGGCATAACCGGAGGGGGTAGGACAGGATGTTTAGCCACCAACGCTTTCATAGTATTCTCACCAAGAGGTGCAACCCCCGAAGAACATAAAACTTTCACCGCCGCAGTGAAATGACCATCTGCAACTTTTCGTAAACATTGCTTAACGTTGGTGCCCGCCCTAGAATTATTAGACCCATGGGGAGGATCATTAGGGCGCGTAACCACCTCTGATGGTTCGGCAAAAAGTGATAGGATGAGTTCAGCAAAACCATCCCCATTGCCCCACGCTGCCAGGGCCCGCTGGATACTAAGACATTGTAAGGACTTCCTGTTCCCCGACCTGCGCTCCTGACGGTTAGAAGGCCTGAAAATCCGCAACGTGCAACGTGGTAACAACAAAAGTCTCACCCACGCCTCAACAGACTCTGGCGTAGCCACCACCTTGCACAAAGATGCCGTTAAAGCCTGGGAAAAGGCCATTCGACAACTATGAGGGATGCTCTTAACTGTTTTGATGGGAAGAGAGAAGACACGATCAAGTAGAGTCACGTCCACCCCCATACCTCCAAAAGAAATAATCTCCTTTCCAACATGTAACGTAGGAATCCCCACCATAAACTCCTCTGCATTTCCCGTAACCAACTTGAACCGTGCCACCCCATCTGCATGGTGGCACCCTCGACTGAGAGCATGTAAACACATACACTCCCCACATAACCATTGGCCAGAGACCTTAAGAGCCTCACCAACTGAAACAAACAAATCCCTATCCGCAGCTACGGCATCCCGCATGACCCATTTCTTGTCATCTGAAGACAAATGAAGCCGCTTGATATGGGCTACCAACCTCGGGAACCCCTTAGCCCCTGCTTGTCCATCAGGGCAACAATGGAAGCTTTTAAAAGGGCACAACCAGACACCCCTTGAGGAACCAACAACCCCCTCCTCGGTTGGAGCCCCACAAACAGTCAAAGCCCCAGACAAAACCCCCACTCCAGACCCGGGCATCAACAATTCAAAATACAAACGAAGTTTAAGGAAAATTCGCGCTGAGCTTGGGAAATAAATAACGAAAAGTAATGGGTTAGCGGGGGCAACGACAAGTTGCCCCACCTCCCTTTAAGGTACACCGCACTCAATCCATTGCGGGCTTTCGAAACAGAAACAAAATGAGTCCTAATCTATTTTCGGTGTTCCAAATCCGACATCTACATCTTTATCACATCTAAAACCCCAAAGGAAACTATTTGAAATAGCTGATTATTCAATCAGTTGTAGTAAACAACTGATATTCAGCCTTAAAACAAATGGTTTTTCTTCTCGACATTTCATCGAACACCTGGCGTGCAACTTAGATTTCAGTAATCTAAGTTATTATCCATTGGTCAATAGTAATAGATACTTGCAATGTAATTAGATAAATTTCTAACTTACACTTTTGTTTCTAAGGGCAATACCAATATAATAAAAAACTCTTTATCTCAGCCCTTAATAAACAATATCCAAATTAAATGCTGTATATTGTTTTCAAAGTACATAATTGAAAGTTAGGGACATGAGAGTTACCATTCCTTTAGAGTGAGATTTCCCTAGGTAACAGAAGTAAATGTCATGAGTGTCACTGTTCACATTAACAATATGGATTATTAGTGGTTTATGGGTTGTTGTCTCGATTATTAAAATCCAATTATCATGTATAACATATAATCAGAAAAATGTAAATTATAAATTTGTATATAATTATTATCAGTCAAATGATTTATATTTATATTACATAAAATTTGAAATAAAAAGAAAGTTACATGTTTAGCTATCCATATATTGTTTCCTAGGTTTTCACTTCTCTTTTGAGTTACTATAATCCATCATAGTATGTATATATGGTTTAAAAATTAACACTAAAAAATAAAAATAATTATCATAAGACTGTAAGTGTTTTTAAACATAAATGATAAGTTATGAGGTTATGGAAAATGAATTATAATTAAACTCTACTATAATATTAATGATATAATAAATACTTTAATATAGAGGTAGAGGATCCTGTAAAAAGTGCTCAAAGTGTGAGAAGTGTAAGAAGTGTATTATAACACTATATATAATACTATATAACACCATATAAACACCGTATAACAATATGTAACAACATATAATACTATATAACACTATGTAACACTATATATCATTATATAACAAATATAACACTATACATCTATCATAGACATGTTATCAGACAACCTATAGTGTTATATTTGTTATATAATGACATATAGTGTTACATAGTGTTATATGATATTATATGGTGTTACATATTGTTATACGGTATTTATATGGTGTTATATAGTATTATATATAGTGTTATAATACACTTCTTACACTTCTCACACTTTAGGCCCTTTTTACACTATCCTTACCCTTAATATAGATACTATTTTAGAAAAAGAAAAATGTCACAGAATAGTACGTAACCAAGTTTTAAAAGTGTACTAAATATGTCACTCGTATTGTTTTTGTCCCAATTAGATAACTTAACATTCAAATCGAGTCATGTCCTTTTTCCATGTATAAAAAAATGAAGCATAATATGTTGGGGTCGGGTTATTTTAATATATGAAATTATATTTATTAAAAATGAAAACACTTTAATTACATTAAAAATTAAAAAAAAGGTTAAAATCCACGTCATCACTTGACGTCAGCATCAGATAAAAGGGAAAAACGTAACAAAATTACACATCACCATGGTTACCTATGAAATGAATAAAAAAAAACTCCTTAATTTGAATGAAAAATGAATATTGAGTAACTTGATTGAAACACTTTTGAAACTTGAGTAAACTAATTGGAACACTTTTAAAACTTTGTCACTATTCTATAAAGTTACCCCGAAAAGAAAATAAGGATAATAAGATAGGATACGAATATATTCCTAGTATAGAAAATATTATGTATTTAAAAACATACGATACATAAAATATACGTTTAAAAAATAGGATTATAGTTAAAACATCCTCTTTAAGTAGGAGACTCAAGTGGTAGGAGGACTTGAGTTCTTCTTTAAAGACTCAAGTTCAATTCTCATTTGGTGCATAAAAGGAGTGAGACACTGGTGGGCAAGGATAGGAGACCCAGGGAAACCTGGTTCTATCCTTGAGCCAAACGAGTTTTACCGGTAATTTTACCATTGTGCCTACGGGCGGGTGGGTTATCGGTTTTCCCCGGAATTGGTGGTGGACGACTCGGGTTACTCTCGGAGTACTCCGTTTGTCCAGTGGGTACCTCAAAAATGCTCAGAATTAATTTGTTGGTCGTTAAAAAAATTAGCAGTTGCTATTTAGATATTCAAATTAATAATTTATTATAATGTTTTTGTTATAGGATGATGATAAGTCTTTTAACATGATTAAAATTAAGAATAATATTTAAAACTTAATGCTATTAGAAAGTTTGACTAATTTTTAGGGTAAATTGTTTTTGTGAAAGTGTATTGTACATTTTGCTTTAACGTACGAATGTACGTTATGGCAAGTTCGTACGTTATAAGCCTAGAAAGGGAAATCTTACATGTTGAAAAAAAGCAAAATCGCATATTAAAAAAATACAAATTTCGCATCTTGTAAAGAAGTAGCATGTTGTTTTACAAAAACCAAAATCACATGTTCAAAACCAAAATCGCACATTGATATTGCATCTCGTGTGTATCGTACGTTAAGCCAATTTGTACAATAACCGGCCTCAGTGTTTTTTATATATCTAGATATATACGTAGGTCTTTACATTGGTTTGACCTAACAAAGAGAGACCAAACTATCATGTGACATACACATACCGGCCACTTTCTTGAAAGGTACAATAAGAAAGATTATTCTCTTTCAACTCGACCCTTATCTAGATTCGTGAGTTAAATGTCATTTTAGTCCCTGTAATTTGGGCCATTTTTTCAGTTTAGTCCAAAGGTTTGAAATGTTGTCATTTTAGTCCAAATAGTTTTAAACGTTGCCATTTTAGTTCACTGTGTTAACTCCATCTCTTTATTCTGTTAACTAGAAGGGTAATTCGACCATATAAATATAAAATGATCGAATTACCATTCTAGCTAACATAAAAATGCACGGAGTTAACCCAGTGGACTAAAATGGCAACGCTTGAAACTATTTCGACTAAAATGACAACATTTCAAACCTTTGGACTAAACTGTCAAAATGGCCCAAACCACAAAGACTAAAATGACATTTAACTCTAGATTTTTTTTTTAAATTAAATTGGAGAAGAGATTAAAAAATATTTATTAAAATGCGGATAAAGATAACTGATATTTATGTATTAGTTATTAAAAAAATTAAATTAAAATAAAATATAAATAAAAATTTTAAGATTAAAGTAAAGAATCCCATGAGACATTATAATCTTAAAAATTAAATTTTAAGATTATATTATTCACTTTTCACATATCAAACCGATATTACATTCTATTTATAGTAAATCACGTATATCACACTTATGGTTTCTTGGATTTTTGAAATTGGTCCCACACGAAAATGGACACTCATCACATGCCGCTTACAACAATTTATTTATTACGGATTTAATCTCTTTGTTAAACAACATTTTATTTTATTTTATTTTATTTTATTTTTTTGAACGGCAAATTTGGATCACTGACGGACCACTAGAGTATCATCGTGCCACTAGCGGAACCACTCGATCATATCCATCTCCACTAGGCAATAATGCCTATACACCAATTCAGGAGGAAACCCAATAAATCTGGGAAAACCCCCCCTTGTGGGAATCGAACCCATGACCTATTGATCATAAGCCTTATCCCACCACCAAAATGCCACTAGGCTATAATGCCATGGGCAACAACATTTTATTTTAAAAATCAAATCCATCACATGCCCCTTTGAGAAATGAGAAGGGTATTTTTATCTTTTTATCTCTTTCTCTCCCCCCTCTCTTTCAATAAATGATGTAATATATATTATTTTTTTGAGTGAATTGTAAGTTTTGTCCTTTATCTTTAGGTCATTTTGCAAGTTTTGTCCTTTATATTTAAATTTGACGAGTTTTGTCCTTTATGTTTGAAAATCAAGCACGTTTTACCCTTTGGGGCAAAACGTGCTTGATTTTTAAGGACAAAACGTGCTTGATTTTTTAAACATAAAGGACAAAACGTGCTTGATTTTTAAACATAAAGGACAAAACGTGCTTGATTTTTAAGGCCCAAAGGGTAAAACGTGCTTGATTTTTAAACATAAAGGACAAAACTCGTCAAATTTAAACATAAAGGACAAAACTTGCAAAATGGCCTAAAGATAAAGGACAAAACTTGCAATTCACTCTTATTTTTTTACTAGACGATAACTTCTTCTAGAATAGATTTGTAAGAACACTCACATCTCATTCTTCATCTCTATTTATATCATTTAACTTAAAAGGCAAATTGGATTTAAATAATTTCAACTCATTGTTATTGGCCAATAATAATCCCAACTTATTTAATCATCAATAATAATCTGAATTATTCACTTTTGTTTGTAAAATACTCTCAGTTAAAAAAACACTAACTAGGTTAAAAAATTGCTGATGTGGCATGCCACGTCACCTGCCACATCAGTTGCCACGTAGACAGCCATGCCAGCTGCCACGTCATCAAAAAAAATGCCACATCAACTGCCACGTCACCTGCCACATCAGCAATTTTTTAACCTAGTTAGTGTTTTTTTAACTGGGAGTATTTTACAAACAAAAGTGAATAGTTTGGATTATTATTGGTGATTAAATGAGTTGGGATTATTATTGGCCAATAACAGTGAGTTGTGATTATTTAAATCCAATTTGCCAACTTAAAATCACGATTTTCTTTATATATTATTTATATTTTGAAATAGTTTCACATCCATTTTCTATTTATATCTATTTTTACTTACAAAACACTTATTTTATTATTTTATGTTATGATTACTTTCAACTATATATTTTAGAGATGTATAGTAAAATGAAAAATAAGATGTGGAAGCTAAATGCGTAAAACTATATTGTTTTCCTTATTTTTTGGAGATGGAAAGTAATATAGAGTGAAGGATGTGAATGCTTTAAGAATGGGACATTGGAGTGGTAAAGATGTGCTCCTCCCAACCTAGTAGTGGGAGTTGGAGTCTTGGGTGGCTCAAAATGAGGAATTTTGCTGTCAAAAAAACGTGATGTGTGTATAATTATAACAATCATGAATTTTCTATCATTTAATTGTTAATCATTCTTTCATTTGTGACTTAAATCATTAACTCGCATGTATTTATTCTACAATGTGCTAATAGTCTTAGGTTCTTGTAAAAGTATATTATTTGTTAGAAGTGTAAGAAGTCATAGAAATTGACATGTTGTCATTATGTTTTGGACTTAGACATGATTTTTAGGTTGTTTTGGCAAAAACAAACATCAAACATGACAATTTAAGATATAATGCAATGAATTCTAAGCTTAAAACTTAAAACACCATGCCAAGAACGTTAAGTAGTGTGTTTTAGTTGTGTTTTAAATTTCATGCCTATAATACATTGTATTGTGTTTTAAATTGTTATGTTTGATATTTTTCTTGTCAAAACAACTCAAAACATCATACATAAGTCCAAAAAAATGATGTATAGATGTGAATTCTTATTTCTTCTCATAAAAAGTCTTTTTTACAGTAGCTCACCCTATGTTAGTAATATTACCATGCAAAATAATCACGTAATGTTTTAAATTTTGATTAGGGCTGTAAACGAACCGAACGAACACGAACAAGACCTTGTTCGTGTTCGTTCGTTAAGGAAATAAATATGTTCATGAACGGTTCATGAACAGTTACCGAACGAGATTTTATGTTCGTCTTGGTTCATTAAGGAAATGAGCGTGTTCACGAACGGTTCACAAACACAAATAAATTTGACGAATGCGACGAAGAATAAAGGTGGATGGCCCAGAGAGTAGCACTAGAACGTGAATTCCTTATTGTGGAACGGGGGTCGATCGTATTCATCAATGTAGCTAATAAGAAATGAAAGAGAAATTGTGCATATACAAGGTGAAAGAGGGTTTTCCAAGTTTAATTCTTATGGTAATAAAATAAATATAAGTTTAATAATATAAAAAGTATAGATAAAATATGTGAAAGTACAAAAATCTTTCATTAAAACACAAACATGCGAACATAAACGAACGCAAATGAACGAATGTTCACCAACACGTTAACGAACACCTTACCGAACGTTCACGAACACAATTGAACGAACGAGACCTTTGTTCATGTTCGTTCATTTAACTAAATCGAACGAAATTCCTTGTTCGTGTTCGTTCGTTTATTAAAAGAACGAACACAAACGAACTTCCCGCCGAACGGTTCACGAACTGTTCGTTGAACGTTCGGTTCGTTTACAGCCCTAATTTTGATGTATGAAATAGAAGCTTGGTGGTGTGTACCTAAAATCACACAATCCCAAACCAACCAAGATGCTTAGATTATTTTACTTGTAATAAATAATCTATACTTACTACTATATAATGCATCTTAGACGAGCAAAATTTTTAATTTAATAGATTCAACTTTCCGTTCAAAAAAAATAGATTCAACTTTAATAAAATACCAATTTAATGAATTGAAATTTAATGAAGTTGGGCTAGAACTAAGTTTGCAATAAAAGTTATATTAAGTATTAAATGAAGTTGTATATTTGAATTTATTTAAAACTAGATTATTAGACCCGTGTACTACCCGGGTTTAAGGATTTAAACTTATATTCTCTTCAAAAATTTACATAAGTGATTTTTTAACAGTAGATGATGCAACAATTGGTTATGTGTAAAAACCGAGTTTAGAAACAAACCAACTTTACAATGAAATTGTCCTATACTTTTATTTATCGTCATGACAAAATATAGGGCGAGTGAAAATTTTCTTCTTTTCAATTTAAACGGAATCCTTCTATTTGGCGGTATTAAACGAAATATAGGGATAAACGTTCAAGTGCCAATATTTACTTCCAGATAATATGAGTGCCTCAATAACCTGATCACCAGTGATAGGATCTGTAGTCGAGTTCCATTACATAAACCATTCTTTCGATCAATATTTCTTGATAACGTCACTGGAACACTGACCTTTGGTAATTATCAATGGTTTGGCAAGCCTAAAAATATAACTCCATTTAGGACATCCGGTGAGTATAGACTTGCATCTAAATTATTATGAAGATATTCTATCCTTAAACCCGTTTATTACACGGGTCTAATAACATTAAAAGTGTTTTCAAAGCATGGAGGTAAACCGGTTTTCAAATATCAGATTAAACTATTCTTTACCATTTTTATTATTATAATATAAAATTATAATTTATTTAATAAATGTTTTAAACATATAGTAAAAAATTCTTTTAAAGAATAAGAAGATTTTGTCACATTGATATTATTTGAAATTGTTTATTATAGGTAGAGTGGTTACTAATAACTAACTATATATTTTAGATAAGTCAAAATAAATAATCATTATCTAAGTAAACGATAAAATATTTGTTAGTATTAAGTTGTTAAGTATTTTTTTATTGTTTTGTATTAATTAATTAACAATAATATTAACAATTTGAATGAGAGAATGCCATGTGACATTAAGTAGGCTCTTGTTTTAGTATAAGAATACCATATAGTATTAAACATACTTTTTTATTAGTATTAGATATGATAAATTATTAGATAATAACTAAACTTACATGTTAAATTGTTAATAAAGATAACACCAAGTAGATTTTTCCTTAAAAAATTAAACATGTCACATTATGTAACCTATGCGTTGTTTAGTATAAAATGATGTTACACACATGTTTACTACTACATAATACATCTTAGTCGAGCGATATTATAAATTTAATAGATCCGACTAGGGCTTTTCCCTAGTGAGATTGGGAGGCCGGAGAAAGGTGTCAAACTGCTACGAGGGGCAGTCAGCCGCGATGTCAGTTTTATTATTGGTCTAGCGGCTAAGAGGGTAATGCGTGCTGTTGACATTATGGGACACCTTCCCTTGTTGCGGGATCCTCAAAGCGAACTCCTCTTGCTTAGATCTTGTATGGGGGTTGCAAAGTTGCTATTTGGTTTGCGAACTTGCCAGCCCCCCTTTGTGGATGATGTTGTTTCATGTTTTGATAAAGGTCTTCGGGAGGCAATAGAAGACATTGTCGTATGTGGGGGTCCTATTTTTGGTGATCTACAGTGGTGAATCGTGACCTTGCCAATGAGGCTTGGTGGGTTGGGCCTTCTCTCGGCCCGGGATGTGGCTGCCTATGCCTTTGTGGCTTCCAGGTCTCAATCTTGGGAGTTGCAGGACCACATCTTACGTAACAGTGGGGTTGCTAACACTGATCCGGATTATGCCAGCGCCTTGGAACGCTTGCATGAATCTCTACCTGACTTTGATCTCGGCGGTTTCTCTAACAAGGACACCGCCCCCAAAAAGCCACAGAAAACTTTGGCGAATGCCCTTTGTTGTCGAATCGCACAAAGTTTGGGAGAAGATCTCCATTTGTCACCCCGCCAAAAATCCGTCATTGAATGCCTACAGAGGCCTCACGCTCAGGATTTCTTAACTGTTATTCCTATTGAAAGTTTGGGTCAACGTATGTCAGCGGTGGAGTACCGGTCAATCCTTAAGTACCGTTTGATGATCCCCATGTTCCCGAATGATGAAACTTGCCCAGTCTGCCGTAAAGCATGCCTGGATAAATACGGGGAGCATGCGTTACACTGTAGAGAGTTGCCGGGGTTTAAGTATCGCCATGACTTTGTGCGAGACGCGTTAATGGATATTCTCAGACGAACAGGGATCTCGGCGAAAAAAGAGGCACCGGTTAATTTTCTTACAGACCCGTCAGAGGGGAGATCCACCCTACGCCCAGCTGACGTGCTAGTTTTTGGTTGGGAGGGCGGGAAACATGCTTGTGTCGATCTCACAGGTGTATCCCCACTAGCCGGGTTCCGGGAAAATGGGTTTGTGGCGGGGCAAGCGGTACTGAAAGAAGAGTCAAAGAAGGTGGAAAAGCACGCGAAAGCTTGTGAGGATAATCAACATGCATTTGTCCCACTGGCGTTTGACACGTTCGGCTCCTTGGCGCCGGAGGCAGTTCGGTTCTTGTCTAGAGTTCAGCGTGTGGTCCACAGCAACTTTTCGACCCCTCAGGGGCGAGACTTTGTTTTTAGTAGATTAGGGTTTTCTATTAAGAAAGGGATGGCGGCGCAGTTTGTTGCTCGTCTACCCGCTATCCTTATGTAATTTACTCTGATGATTGGAATTTAATAAATTGAAATTTAATAATGGGTTAAAATGTAATGAAGTTGGGCTAGAACTAAGTTTGCAATAAAAGATATATTGATGAATGAATTTATTTAAAATATTATTAATTATTAGATAATTATCAAACTTACATGTCAATAATTATAGCCCCAAGTAGAATTTTCCTTAAAATATTACAACTCTGTTACATTATTATGTAATATGCGTTGTCTAGTATAAAATGATGTTACACACCTATTATATATGAAAATTATTTTTAACAAAAAAAAAGTCCACCACTGTTATAGCACCGGACCCTATCTTAGGAGCAGGAGTCGTGAACCAGTCAAGTGGTACCAGTGTTTATTAAATACGCAGTGGAAAATTTTTCATCAGAATCGTAGTTAGAAAATAATTTCAGAGTTTGTAAAACACCAAACTTTTTAATATTAAACATATGAGACAAAACTCATGTTACAATCAAATGTTTTTATAGGGATAAATGCTAATTGATAAAACATAAATTTCTTCTTTTATTCAGGTAATTATAGCCACTTTATTTAAGTATTCAGTGCTCCATAGTTGGCTTTTATTACATTCACAGTAAGTTACCTTAAACGCGTTTGAAAACATTTTATCAGTGAAAAATACTGGTGAGTTCATTCTATTTTATAAAAACACACATTGTTATATTTTACAGTATCAAGAAGGAGATTACAACGTTTATATCTACCAAAAATTCAACCAGTATTTGTCACACGGTGGCAGTGTTGTCATGACGGTGGTCATATAATTCATTGGCTAACTTTCGTCCAATTGTGAATTTTATCAAGTAATGTATACAAAACCCCACATACCGGCAGTAATTATAGAATACAAAGAATTAATCACTGTAAGTATAACTAAAAACATTTAGGGTTTTGCAAAGCATTTTAAGCAAAAATGTATCACAATAATGTGATAAAAAAGGAGAATGACTCACTTTGTAGACTTTAGGGTTTAACTAAAAGCCTCCTAGTATATTTCTTGGTATAATTCTTGAGTTCCTAATAAAATCTATAATGCACACTTGTTAGTGAAATAACCCAACTCAAACTTTATCGATACATCACGAGATCAAAACCCCAACGTAGTTAACAAAGTGTTGCCTTATTCAGGCAACATCTTGACATCCATTGCTGGGTTCAGGATCGATTAGACATGGTATCGAATCGGTGATCAGGGTTAAAACACTTACAACGGGGCAAAACTTTATAGGATTATGGGTGTAATACTAAAAATGGATATATATATATATATATAATAGCAGAGAGGGCGAGAGAGTGTGAGCAAATGAAAAGCTCACCCTCTGCGCTTATTTATAGTTGATAGAAAAACTTGTTTAGCACCTTTAATGATTCCTTCTGATCATTCCACGTACACAACATTTATTTCATATGTTAAGTTTAGTTATTATTATTTTGTTATTATAATTAATTCAGCTGCTTCACTCATTTATCGTTTATAACTTCTAAAATATGACGTTTTATAAAACGATGCATATATCATTAGAACGAGCATATTTTTATCTACATTTTGACCTAAGTTTTGTTAAAAACGGAGTAACGTCAATTATAATGTATTTTATTATTAATTATTAAACGGTTCATATGTTCGTCTAGATACCTCATATTTCTAACAGTCAACTTACTCGTAATCTACCTGTTTAATAATATAAGTTTTATATATTTTATTTTAATATATATATATATATATATATATATATATATATATATATATATATATATATATATATAGGGGGCTGCTAGAATGAGAACCACCCCGAGTTGTAAGAACCGCGAGAACTACACCCCACGGAGCGCCGTTCGCCGCGATTTTTTTTTTACAAGTAGATGTGTGCATTATAAACACGGCCGTAAAAAATCACGGCGAACGGCGCTCCGTGGGGTGTACTTTTTTACACCTCAAGTTTGGTGTTTTTTAATTTTTTTTCTTTTTTCTTTTTTTTTCACCAAACTTGAGGTGTAAAAAAGTACACCCCACGGAGCGCCGTTCGTCGTGATTTTTTACGGCCGTGTTTATAATGCACACATCTACTTGTAAAAAAAAAATCGCGGCGAACGGCGCTCCGTGGGGTGTAGTTCTCGCTGTTCTTACAACTCGAGGTGGTTCTCATTCTAGCGGCTCCCTATATATATATATATATATATATATATATATAGGGAGAGAATCATGAGAAAACTACATATAAATGAGAAAACTAGAAAACTAACTAAAAAAAGCTAAAAAACATACAATTTTTTTTACAATTTTTTAACAAAAAATCGCTAGTTTTTATACATAAAAAAAATTCAAAAAAAAAAATTTGTTGTATTGCACATGTGCAATATATGTGATTATATGTGTACTACACATGTGCACTATATCCGTAATAGTGCACATGTGCAATACAACAAAAAATATATTTTTTTTTATTTTTTTTTTTGAATTTTTTTTCCAAATATAAAAACCTGCGATTTTTTGTAGATAATAAAAAAAATTTGGTATGTTTTTTGGGCTTTTTTAGTTAATTTTTTGGTTTTCTCATTTAACTAGTTTTCTCATGATCCATCCCTATATATATATATATATATATATATGGAAATGATACATTCTCTCCACCTTGTTCTAAATCTCGTCCTCGAGATTTAGGCTATGATGTTATTTTAGAATTATGTCATGCGTTGATCAATACTAATAGTATTAAGGTAAATGACACTGTAATTGAATCAAGACATGTTCAAATTTTGTGAATATGAGTTTTACATTAAATAGGACTCGAAAAAAGCAAAGAGGTACACTGAAATAAATAATTTTTCTGATGGAACCTTCTCTTCTACCATAGATTGGCGTAGATACACAACCCAAGCCATTGTTCTTTTTTATTTGTTATTTTTTTTTATTACTATTACCAAATCAAATGACTGCACCGAAAAACAATGAATCCTTTCAAAAGATAAAAGAAAGTAAAAGATAAAAGAAAGGGGCAAATCTGCTCTTAGGTATCATGAAATCCTAAAAATTCTAAAAAAAATGATTGTTCTTGTGTATCATGGAAATTCTTTGAAAGGCAAGAATCAAATCATTTTCTATGGTAGAACAAAATATCTTTCATTTCCCCCATATAATAGATTTTTTTGAGTTCAAAGGCAATGTTGTTAGGTTCGCTTGAAGGCAATGTTTTAAAAACCGGTTTTTAAGTCATACCGGGTTTGACTTTAAAATGGTTTAACCGGTTGAACCGGGTTGTACCGGCTGGTTCAACCGGGTTACTAGTTAACCCTATAATTTCAAAATATACAAATTCATTTCAAAAAATAATCCAATCTCTATTAGGATTTATGTAATTGTTCATGGTTTTATTTAAAAAAAAACTATTTTCTTGTAAAATATTAAGCATTTTCAGAGAATTTTTATTAGTTATAAACAATATTATATTGGACGAGATGAGCAACAATTTCAACAATGATGGAATATTAAAATGGAAGGCATTTTGTTAATTAGTGGAAATATGGAATGTCAATATTACTTTTATATCGTATTTTATTAAATCTAAAAAATCAAATTTTAAGATAATCCAATCCGGTTCAACGGTTTGAACTGGTAGAACCGGATTTACCGCTGGTACATAAGACATACCGTATTCGGGTTTTACCGGCCTTTATCGTACCGGACACGTGTCCGATATCCGGTTTAACCGATATAACCGACCAGTTCATACCAGTATTTAAAAAATTGCTTGAAGGTGTTTTGAAGCTGCTACCAACAGGTATCATCCCCCCTAGAACAACATTTTCTTTTAGGCCTTTCAACCAATCGATACGCCCTAGGAGAGATGCTTTTGCTAAAACTCGAGCGGTTTCTTGAATACTCCCTTCGGATATGAAACTTTGAGTATTCATGAATGCTCTTGTTATTCCCAGTAAGACGGCTTGGTAACAGATCGCTTCTTCCAAAGCGCGCCCCATTCGTTCCGCTCGCAACAATCCAATTAGTTATCCAGGCAAACAAATATTAGACATTTCATTTTCTGAAACCAACACTTTTGATGTTATTTGACATACAATAATTTCTATATGTCTATTATGTATCTGCACCCCTTGGGATCGATAAACCTTTTGGACCTTATTAACCAAAGAGATACGACTTTGCACTATAGTTAGCTTAGCACCAATAAAGAATGCCCAAGGAATTCCAAGAATTCTTGTTATACATTTGTTCCAAACCTCAATCCTCTTTTCAAGATTCATGGATATTGAATCAATCGAATGCACTTCTAACACCTGTTCCACTTTTGGAAGACCTTGCGTGAGCACCAGATCTTGATTTTTCATATATAAATGTAACTAATGTATCTCCTTCGTATAGGATTTCGAAAAAGCTTATGACAACGTGAGTTGTATTTTATCTTGGACATCATGGGACAAATGGGTTTTCCTAGTATTCAGTGTAAATGGGTTGAAGGTATTTTTAGCCTCGGATAGATCCGTGCTTTTGGTGAATGGGTCCCCTACCTTTGAATTTAGCTGTCCCAGAGGGATCAGACAGGGAGATCCGCTATCTCCGTTTCTGTTCCTATTGGTTATGGAAGCCTTGTCTAGCATATTTTGAGCTTGAAGGTTTATTCAAAAGTATTCAAACTTCTAATAATGGTCTGGTCGTTTCTCATCTTTTGTATGTAGATAACACTGATGTGTGTAAAATGCAACATATAAATTACATCAAATAAGACATAAAACTAACCCTTTTTAGTACTAATGTTGGAAAAAGTGTGCTTTTGTCTTCCTTTTGTATTTTCAGGATTAAATGAGCTCAAATGAACAAAAGAAGCAAAAATACAGCTAAATCTAACATAAATACAAGAAAGGAATAAACGTGGCATGCCCGACCCCTCGACAGCATCTTCCCAAGCAAAAACAAGACATCAGAAGGCTGAACACGCTCCGTGCCCAGTGGACACGGGGGCGTGCCCAAGTGTCTGCAGAAAAAACAAAGTTGTAAAAGCTTCTATTTCCCAACACGGGGGCGTGCCCAGCTCCACACGGCCATGGTCAACGCTAAGATTCACATAATCCAAGCAAATCTTGATAGTACAGATACGCTTCTGCACACGGAGCCGTGCCCAGCAGACACGGGGCGTGGTCAACTAATATAGATAAACTGCATTAAATGAAGAAAGAGAAAGCGGATGGACACGGGGCCGTGTCCGGGCTTCTGTGCAGGCTATAAATAGGGTGCTTGGTTCACTTCAAAGGTATCTCTTGACAAACCACCTCTCTCCCACTTCACCCACTCTCCACCACCATCACAACACCCACATCCACCACCACCATCCATCATCCATCATAGAGTGTGTGTAGTAGTCTCGGGATCCAAGATTGATAGTAAGAGTTCTTGACAATCAAAGGCCATGTTTGCCTAAGTCTCTTACATCACTTGGTGAAGACAGGCATTTAGTGTAATACTTTTGTTTTTTAATCTTTTCACACTTTTTATTTGGTTTCGTATTAATGACTTTAATAACTAGTTTCTTATGTTGAAGGTGAAACTTCCTTATCATTTGTCCGTGGTGTCTTGGCGTTATTTTACTGTCTATATAAAATAAAAGATTTACACCATTCATATCCCCATAGTCTATATGGAGATATGTTGGCTACCTGGTCGGGGGTTAAGGGAATGGTTTGGTAAGGTTCTTGCCTTGTTCAGTGTATAGATCCTGCAAGGACCTGGGTCAAGCTTACTAGGACCTCCTTCAATACCCACTGTTATTGCATAGCGGGGGTGCGAATGGCTTGATCCCCTCATATGTAAACTACTATTAATACATTAACCCGGCTGCTTGGGATTGTATCCCTGCTGACTCAAACCACTTAGCCGAGGGTAACGTCACCTTCAAAAGAGGGGCCTACCACATTACGCATTAATAACTTAATTAATTATCTTTCAATAATCCAACCCTTTAGGATTGTATCCTTGCTGACTCAAACTACTGGGTTGAGGGTAACGTCACCTTCAAAAGAGGGGCCTACTAATATAACTAAGATAATCTCTTAAAAAGTGCAAAAGTGCCGAAAACATCAAAGGTTACACTAAAGGCGAGTCGGATCCAAGTGATTCATCTTGTCTATCTGTTTTCTATTTTTATTTTTATTTTCAGCATTTTTAGTTTTCATTTTCATGTTAAAACCTTTTTCTAAAATTTTGATTTGATTAGACGTTGAGGATAAACCGGTATTAAAAGCTCTTGTGTCCTTGGACGACCTCGGTATCTTACCAACGCTATACTACGCTCACGATGGGTGCACTTGCCCATATGTGTGTTTAGTGTTAGTAAAATATCTTGTTTTATAAATTTAAAACTTAACTAAAGTGTTAAAAAGGGCTAAAAATATACATAAAAATATATACACACCAACACACATCAACGCCCTCATTTTGGGAGAGTGGGATAGGAGTAATGTTAAGAATGTGGCTAGATGCCTTAGAATTTTTTACTTATGTTCTGGTTTAAAAATAAATCTTCAAAAATCCACCTTATATGGGTTGGGTGTGGAAAATGGTGATATCAAGAATATGGCTGAAGAGATTGGGTGTAAAAATGATAACATTCAAACTTCACGATATCCTATCTGGGCATCACGGTGGGGGCCAATATGAATAGAATTAGCAACTGGGACCCGATTGTTGAGATTTTTGAGAAAAAGTTGTCGATTTGGAAAGCTAAAACTATGTCTATAGGGGGGAGGCTTACTTTGATTAATTCTGTCCCAGAGAGCTTACCTATTTACTACTTTTCTTTATATAAAGCCCTAATCGGTATTATAAAAATTTTTGAAACTAAAATGAGAAAGTTTCTTTGGGTGGACTCTAACGATAATAATAAAATGAACTGGGTGGCTTGGGACTGGGTTACTTGGCCCAAGAAAGAAGGGGTTTTGGGTATTAACAGACTTAAAGAAGTCAATGAGGCCCTCATTTTTAAGTGGGGTTGGAGGTATAGGGTCGAAAATCAAAATCTGTGGAGAAAAGTGGTGGAAGCGTGTCACAGTAAAAACAACCAAAGAAGCTTTCTGCCGCTTAATGGTAAATATGCGGGGTGTTGGAATAACATAGTGAAACTGATTTCTAGAGTGAAAATAAATGGGAAAGGTCTAAATCGATTAATATCGGGTAAGGTGGGGAATGGGTTGGAAATACGTTTTTGGATTGACACATGGTTGGGCGATCTTCCTTTCATGGAAAGATGGCCACATCTGTTTTCTTTGGAATTGTGTAAATCTTCCAGGATCGCGAGCAAGATTGATAAGGATCAAGGAATGTGTGGCTTTACTTGGAGTTGGGTTAGACAACCCGTGTTTGCTTCTGAGCTTAAGGAATGGCAGGAATGTCAAGACGTTATCAATGGGGTAAGATTGTCCAATGAAAAGGATACGTGGATATGGAATGATGATAGTAAGGAAGGTTTCTCGGTGAACAAAGTGAAAAAGGTGATAATCAAGGACAGGGGAAATAGCCATCTCCCAAATTTCGAATGGTGCAAATGGCGTGAAGAGGTAATTTGGATAGGCTTGCTACTAAAGTTAATTTGAGAAAAAGGAACATGGATATTAATTCGGTCATGTGCCTTTTATGCGATGAGTATGAGGAAACGGTGGAGCATCTTTTCACTGCTTGTTCGGTGGCTATTAGGGTGTGGGCGGCGATTAGTGCGTGGTGCAACATTCCTCCGATCTTCGCTTTCGAGTTCAAATATTTATTGGATTCTCATAACTCTATACAGGATGGGAAGAAAATGAAAAAGATTATCCTGGGTCTGATTATAATTTCGTGTTGGTGTATTTGGAAAAGGAGGAACGATTTGGTCTTCAATCAAATCAAGAAAAGTCATCAAGATATTATTGCAGAGATCAAGTCGAGAGGTTTTGGGTGAGTTAGAAATAGAATGTCATGTAAATATATTAGTTGGAAGAAGTTGTGTAAATATCCTATGTATATGTTGTAAGTGTTGGACCTTTGCCCGTTTGTGTCGGGGGTGTTGTTTTGCTTGGCCTTTTACCCGTTTGGGTCGAAGGTTGTTTTAATAAAGTACTAGGTTAGAACCGCGTGTATTACACGGGTTGAATAAATGTAATTTTATATATTAAATAATAAAAAGTTATATCTTTATGAACCACGTATATTGTACGGGTTAAATAAATGTAATTTTATATATCAAATAATTAGAAAAATTATATCGTTAAAAACCATGTGTATTGCACAGATTAAATAAATGTAATTTTGTATACTAAATACTAAAAACATTGTATCTTTAAAAAACAAGTGTATAATCAGATTGAATAAATCTACCAAATAATAAAATTACATCCTTAAAAACCCCGTATATTACACGTGTTTAATAGATATAAAAAAAGAGTTATATATTTAAAAACCATGTGTATTACACACATTAAATAAATGTAATTTTGTATATTAAATACTAAAAACGTCGTATCTTTAAAAAACAAGTGTATAGTCGGGTTGAAAAATCTACCAAATAATAAAAAAATTATATCCTTAAAAAACCTCGTGTATTACACGTGTTAAATAAATCTAATTTGACATAGTAAATGATAAAAATTATATCTTTAAAAATTCCGTGTATTACACGGGTTATATAAATGTAACTTTGAATAGTAAATAATAAAAAAAATATTTTTAAAAACTCCGTGTTTTACACGAGTTGAATAAATATAATTTTGTATACCAAATAATAAAAAAAGTTACATTTTTAATAAATTAGGATAACATTTAATTAAAAATATCTTAAATTAACAATTTAGATTTGAAGATAATATTTATTTAAAGTATGATAAGATTTAATATTAATTTATAATTTATTTAGTTAATATAAGATAAATATAGATTTGAGTATACCTTCAATGAATGACACGTGTGCAAAAGTTGGTTTCTTTTATTATAGTAGACTAGCGGTAAGACGCGTGTGCAAACACGGGTCGTTTCTTAGAAAACCATGCATAAGTATATAAGCTTGACTTTTTAACATTACTTGTGAACATAGCTCGAAATAAGTTAAGAGCTGGTATGTACTGGGACATAGATCCTGTAACCACTGCCTCTATATATTTAGCCTTAGGCCAAAGATTACACACTATCCCTTTCCATGATCGTCGACTACAAATATTCTCAATCTCATCTGCAAGACGAGGGTCAGCCGATTTGAGGATGGATGACATGGCTAAGCGGCAACCCGAATCCGTAATCACCGGGCTTAGTTTGCCTGTACGGATATCATTGCATAGACTAACCCAGTTGCGTTCAAGAAAGGAGATTGCACGTAGCAAAGTTGATGCAAATACGGCTCCAAGGCGTAGAACTTGCTGGCGGTGGATCATCCCGGATAACAGCTGGCAGTACATGCTTTGGTTGTTGTCATCACAGAGAATGGCTTCATCTGGGCTTGTTTGATCATTGTAACGGTCATGTGAACGACCCTTAAAATGCTTGCTTTTGTAATAACTGGTGAGAACTGTACGGGCTGGTAAGCCACAAGGAGTTGACATCTCCGCCTTTACAAAGTATAGAAACATGGCCTTACCTTCATCAAGTCCTGTCACATACCTGTCATAAGTGTACACTTACTTTGTTACTTACTTGATAGAAGAGAATGAAAATAATAAGAAGGATCAGAATTAAAGAAAAGAGTAACTAATATATTAACTTAACTGGTTGATTATTGGCATGATCATATTATAGACGAAAGTTCGACGGTCAAGATCTTCTGCAATGGTTGGCATTAGCCAGGACCGGCCGAACCAATTAGGAGGCCTAAAGCGAATCAAAAAATCCAGGGCCCTTGTCGTTGTTTTTATTCTTAAATAATAAGTTTATTTAAATTATTCGAATTGTCTTATGGCCTAAAGTGATTATTACCCGTTCATACTCTGCAGAATTTTAGATTCAGTTTAGGTTAATTTCATCTCCAACTATGCGCAAAGAATCTGTATAGGAACACAGTTTAAAAGAATCACTAATAGAACTGGAACCCATAACTTATATCTTCAATTTGATAATTCATAAAGGTTCCAGTGAAGATTATATTTTCATTCTAATAGAAAGGACTATTAAAGTTCATCATTCTAATAGAAAGGACTATTAAAGTTCATCATTATATTTTCAATAGTTAGAGTAAAGTTCCAATGAAGATTAAATTACAATCCTTATAATATAAATAGAGTCACTATATATAAACCCTTTCAACGAATATACAAAATCGCACAAACTCAAACTTGCAATGTGTGACACAACAAAGAAACAATGGCACAAGTTTCACAAACAATCATGTAACTAAGCATCACCTATTAACTCTGTCAACTCAATTTTAACATAAATTGAAGTTATTTTCTTAAAAAAAATTAAAAAAAGTGCAAAAAATTGATTTAATCACATCCAACTGACCTTTGTAGAAACATGCATTCAAGAAGATAAAAGTGCTTTTGCTTTAATTGATTCCGAATCTCGATTTGCTTCCAGAAACGATATCTGGTGCTGGTTCAAAATCTATTTATCTTGGCTTTCGTTTTATAGATTCAATCTTCATCACTCGATTTTCTTTCAGAAATATTTATGGCACTATTTCAGAACTAATTTATGTTCGAAACGATTTCTGAAGATCCTTTAGATTATCCAGGAACGTCGACACAATCAACCTACTATACATCGATTGCATGTGCATCGAAATATGAACAACAATCAGACGGTATTGCTGAATCTTTCCGCTTTGACCCACTATTCCAATGTTCCTGTCGCCACAAGTTCAAAATTAAAATTCATAATTAGATAATAAGGTAGATGCAGGACTTGCAGATGACTAACCTTAATACGCTCCAGATGATGTTCCTGTTACATCACCTTCTTCAGCTCATCCTCTTGTTTACGTTTTTCTAACCGTGTTTTCATTTTCAACACAACATAACTCATAAATATATACACACAAAAAAGAATCATAAATTCAATAAAAAAACATAGCTAATTTAACCGACCTTAACTTTCTTCCGTTCTTCAGCCAATCGACTCTCTTCCTCACGTATTGCCGCTGTTGGGTTAAAACCATGGTTTGAAACCACTGTTTGACCAAAACAGTGTTTTGTGGAGAAAACAGTGGTTGAAACCACTATTGGGTTAAAACCAGCAGTGGTAAAACCAACAGTGGTTACAACCACTGTTTTCTCCACAAAACACTGAAGAAAATAGTGGTTAAAACCAACAGTGGTTGAAACCACTGTTGGGTTAAAACCGACAGTGGTTGAAACCACTGTTGGGTTAAAACCAACAGTGGTTACAACCACTGTTTTCTCCACAAAACACTGTTTTGGCCGAACAGTGGTTTCAAACCACAGTTTTAACCCAACAGTGGGTTTTAACCACTGTTTTCTCCACAAAATACTGTCTTAACCCAATAAACCCAACAGTGGGTTTCAACCATTGTTTCCTCTTGCTTCACGAGCATACAGAGCAAATTTTTCGTCTCTTCTCGGATTTCCCAGTTTGGGACACCTGATACTCGAGATATTAACACGTCTCTCAGCTGCTGGACTACCAAACGGAAGAGAATCATCAGCAACAATGATGCAGTCTCTGCTAACAACTTCGACTACCTGTAACAAATCCAAAATAAAATATAAATTTTTAAGTGAATAGCCCAAACCGACACCGATGTTTCTCAGAACAGTAGAATCGGTTAAGTCACGCTGCAATTGTTATAGTAATTAAGTCACAAGCTTTAGGTTCATATACTTGTAATTAAAAGGAGAAAACGTATGCAAATACCTGCCAACGTGAAATAGGTAATTTCATGCTTAAATGGTCTAGAATCGCATTAGCTATCCCAAGATTGCCTTCATTGTTTTCAAAGTTAGTGGGGTTGACTTTGTGAGGCATTGTCGATGACCCAATTTCACCAGCCTTCGTTACCTACACAAATATTTACATCGTCAAGATCCAATAGCAAACGCTAAGAATTAATTACTTTTGAAAACTATAACAAAATTAAACTTGAAAGTGAACCTACTTGAAGTAGCCCACAGATATATAACCACATATGTCTTTATCGAAATCTAGTAAAATGTTATTGAACCTAATGAATGAATGAAAGAGTTTAGCCATGTAGTTGTGACATTCAATCTGCATCACCAATATGGTTCTTGATATTCGTCAGTTGTTACATCAACTTTATAACATAAATTAAAAAACATACCTGGGTCACGTGTGGATTAAAGCTTAATCCAAGAGAATTTACAAACTGATATGCAACATGTGGCCAATTTACATCAGGATATGCCGCAACATGTGCATTATAGTTACCAACTGCACCCGCAAACTTTCCCAATATCTCAACTTGTGGAATATCTCGCCTTTCTCTGTTTAACCTCTCAGCAAATATTACCATTTCTTTTCCCAAAGTTGTAGGTGAGGCTGGCTACATATAACAAAATAAAAAATTGAGTTACTCGTTCAAACATATAAGTGTTAAATATAAAACAGTTGCGGTTTTAAATTTTAATTCATCGTTACAAAAAAAAACAGACTTTACTTGTCCATGAGTCCGAGAAAGCATTGGAATGTGAGCATTAGCTTTCGCCATAGAGTATATCGCATTAATTAAATCATCCATGACCGGAAGAATAACAGAATTAATGGCTTCTTTCAGCATCAGTCCATGTGCTATATCATAAAATCATGTCCTTGCTACTCCCGTGGTGTCTTGATCCCTCCATATCGAACGCTTAAACTAACTAACAAACAGAGGTCAACAATTATGTAATAAATAAATTTCCAGATATCATAAAAAATAGATAAGTACCTGCTGTTGATCATTTTCCTGTATTTAAGCCTTTGGCGACCAGCTCCAACAGCTCCCGAAGTAACTAAAATGATATCAAAGGCTCGGGAGCTCAACTTTTCACACAACTACTTCAATCTAACTGATAAAAGCCCTAACAATTAGGGGCATAGATTCAAACCGATGCATTGCACAAACCCACTCACAATTAGATTTCAGTTTTGAAACAATAAGCATAATTAAGAGTACTTTCAACACATTTAGTAAGTTACCAAACATGACACGATCAGATTGAACACGATTCTTCTTTCCAATCAATCAACCGACATAATTATCCCCAACAAATAATGTACAAAAAATAGATAATCACAAACACTAATAAGTTTCACCGATTAAATGCTCTGAAAATTTTACGAAATTGAAAGAACCAACCTGCAAGTACAGAAAATGCTGGACAATATTAATGATTCTGCACATCATGCTCAAGATAGACAAATTATTTAATATGCATAAACCGATAAACGACTTTGTTCATAAGTATTTATTTTCTAAACATATGAACAACTAAACCGTGGTTAAAATAAAGTACCTGATACTGGACACAAGATTGTTACTTCCAAATCTAGGAATCAACTCATCCAAACCTCTTGAACTCTTATCACTCCAATTCCTACTCGGTTTCGCCTTCTCCGTTCGCCCTAAATTCCCTAACAAATCATCAAACTGATCACTCTGTTGACTCTGTATATTGACATGTTTGTGTGATTTGTCTATAGATGCTATAAAGTATAGACAAATAAACATGAACAGAAGGAAAATCATATTCCAAATGCGTGTTTAAGAAAAACAAACCTGTTGAGATGGAGATTTTGTGCTCTTCGATTTATCAATATTGTTGAGGACAATATAATGATTCTGCACGATGATGTAGGCCGGCTTCGGAGATCGCCGCTGGTTGATTTCATCGGAGCGGATTTTCCTTGTGGTCGGAAGCCGAAATCCTTAGCTAATATGCTGAATTCATCCATTTGATTGACCGGATCTTGTAATAGGGACGTGAATGAGCGGTTATTGACGGTGAAATTGATTGTGGATGCCGAAGAATCGACGTAGGTTTCGATGTGTTTAACACTGTTGATTGTGGTTGAATCGACCACTGATGAGTCGGTTGGATGAACCAGAATGGAGAGAGAGTAGAGAGAGAGATTGAAATAGGTTTTTGAATTTTGAAGCTTTGAGAAATTATAAAGAAGTTTTTATACTATGATTTGAATTTTGAATTTTGATTATGGAGCTAGGATTTTGAATCGTCAGAGGTTTTGAATTTTGAATCGTCAGAGGTTTATTTATTAGTGGTTTGCCCTTTGAAAAGGTGAATGTGGTTATTCATCTTCATCAGTGGTTTATTCATCAGAGGCTTTTCTTATTGATGGCAGTGGTTTGATGGCAGACCTTTGAAAAGGTGAATGTGAGTCACCTTTGAATTTTAAAGTCTTTTAATATTAGGCTTTATGATGTAATAATGAGATAAGAAAAGCCTTGTTGGATATGCTCTCATGTTGACACATCAGCTTTTCTTATGTCACTGAGATTTCTCCTATAAAAGTATAGATATACTATTTTCAAAAGAAAAAAAATTAAGCAACAAAAGGTAGTGTTATAGATGTAATTAATTTACACACCATTATTGTTTAATCATCATTTTCCTTAATAAAATAATAAAAAAAGTTGGAACCTTTTTCCTTAATAAAAATAATAAAAAAGGTTGGTACCTAGAGTCCATCGATACAAAAAGTGACCTAAACCAACGGCTAGATCACACCCAATGACTCACAATCCCAAACTCCATCCAACGATTCACACTCACCCGGATCTTCCCACCATACAAAACCATTTGCTGCCACCACTCACCAAAATTCCTCTTCTTATCCCACGGCGGCAATGGCCGGAATCTCGCCAGCACCGTCATCTCCACCGCCGGCTGCATCCATCACTCCAGATCCAACACAATACTGGTGCTACCAGTGCAACAAACGCGTGCCTGTTGAAACCCTAGCTGATCACCCTGACGTCATCTGTTTCGAGTGCAAAAACGGATTCGTTGAGTCGATCGCAGTTTCTTCTCACGATCGGCAACTTAACGATGAAGAAACTGAAAATGAGACTCCGGCTTTTGGTAACGAGTTTCTTCATATTCTCAGGTTAATCGCTATGGCGGCGCGTGAGGATGACGAACCGCCTCCTCCTCCTCCTCCGCCTCTTTCTGATCGTCCTCCCGTTGACAACGATTATGTTCGAATCGAGCTGGATCGCTGGAACAACGGTGACGTCATCGAACGCGACGGTGACGAAGCGGATCTGGTACAAGTAGGTCAAGTTAGGGCTCAATTTGATGATAATAATAATAATAGTAATAATAATGATGAAGAATATGATGATATTAATAATAATAATGATGATGAGGATGATGATGATGAAGAAGCTACTGATAATCAAAACGAGAACGAAGAAGAAGATAATGATGATGATGATTATAGCTATAATAATTACGATGAGGATGATTTGATTCAACGAGAACGGCGTGACGTACTCCGTTTACGGCTCCGAGACTTTGCGAGCCGAGCTGCGAGCCGTCGGAATCGGATTTTGGATTGGGCGGAGATTCTAATGGGACTGGAGGATCAATCGGTTGAATTTAGGTTACAAGTGGCTGGAGAAGATGATGTATACGTTGGAAATCCTGGAGATTATGTTGATGCAGCTGGATACGAAGCGTTATTGCAAACGCTAGCGGAGAGTGATAGCGGTGGGAGGAGAGGCGCTCCGCCTGCTGCGAAATCGGCGGTTGAAGGTTTGTTAACAGTTGAGGTGAAGTCGAGTGATATGGAGACTTGTGCTATTTGTAAAGATAGAGTGTTTAATTGTGAAGGAAAAGTTGTGAAGCAGTTGGAGTGTGGGCATATGTATCATGGTGAGTGTATAGTTTGTTGGTTGGATGCGAAGAATTCGTGTCCGGTTTGTAGGTTTGAGTTGCCTACTGATGATCCTGAGTATGAAGAGGATAGGAAGAAGCGATCCGTGACGGTTGCTGCAGCAGCAGCTGATCGTGGTTGTTCATCGAGTTCAGGTGGTGCTGATTAACGCGTGGTACGTATGCATTTCTCATTGATGTTTTGCTTCAGAAGTTTGAGTGCTGGTTTCTTGTGTTCTGTTTGTTGTAAATACTTGTTTACTCTGTTTGATTATTGGTTTCATATGATTATGTATATTTATAATAAATTAGATTTATGATTTTTAGCTATGCTATCTTTATTCTCTCCTGATTTATCAGATGAAGATAATAGAGTACAAAGAGAAGTGAGGTTAGGTTGTGTGGGCATTAACATAAACATCCATAAACATTCATTGTATTTGGCAGTATCTACCATGTTAGTGAGACGAGTTGTACTATAATATTATTGAGTTGAGGTGAATGACATGACTAACATGGTAAAGACTTTAGGCATGGAATTTAGTGTAGGATTTCTTGTTGATTTCATATTGAGCTCGTTTACAATACTCAGAAGGATAAATGAAAGATGATGAGTGACGGATTAGGATCAAATACAAAGGATCCTAATTGTAAGAAGTGTAAGAAGGATTTATAGAGTGACAAGTGTCCAATAACCTAAAAAAACCCACTACACAAAAAAACCCCACTAAAAAAAAAAAAAAAAACCTTAAACATCCACCACCACCAAAAACCTAACCCCCCCCCCCCCCACATCACCCACCCTAAAAAAAAAAATTTGTTGCCGAGGGGGTGAGGGGTGGGGGTTTAGGTTTTTGGGTGGGGGTGGGTGTTTACTTTTTTTTAGTTTTTTTTTTTTTAGGTTTTTGGGGGGTTAGGTTTTTTTAGGTTTTTTTTTTTTTTGGGGGGGGGGTTAGGTTTTTTTTTAGGTTTTTGGGGGGTGGGGGGGGGGGGGGTTTAGGTTTTTTGAGGGTTTTTTGGTGAGGTATAGTTTTTTTTTTGTTTTTTTTGCCGGCGGGGGGGGGGGGGGTGGGGTGGGGGTGGGTGTTTAGGTTTTTAGTGGTGATGTAGTGGGTTTAGTTTTAGGTCATTGGACACTTGTCACTCAATAAATCCTTCTTACACTTCTTACAATTAGAAGCCTTTGTAGAATAACTTGACCCGATGAGTGACATACTGACATGGCTTCAGTCGTAAATTCTCATACTTTAAAGTAGTTCAATAATCGAGTCCGTGCTTTGCTCCACAATAATCAAGGAGCTTATATTACAGTTAGCCAACATAGCATATACGATATCTATCAAGTAATGTTTGTGCCTTCCAGCTACACACTATTTTGCTAAGAAGTTCCAGGCATAGTATACTGATTCACTATCATCAACTGTCACACGTAGTGCTCCCTTCGATCTGACAACCTTTGTGTAATGGTCTAGTTCATTCTCAAATTTGACCCTAACGGTTTCCAAAAAGTTTCCAAAGATTTAGATTTCTCATGGATAAATATAAATACATATAATACGAATAACCATCACTGAAATGGTTCACAAATGCACTTTCCAAAATTAGGAAAATCAAGTTTTGAAAGTACAATATGACCTGATGTCAATGATCTCTAGATCAAGTGGTGGAGGGCTTGCATTTCTCTTGAGAGATGAAGGTTCGACTCCCACTTGGTGCAGAGTGAGGCATTGGTGGGCAATGATAGGAGACCCAGGGAAACCTGGGTTGGATCCTTGAGCCAAACGGGTTTTACCGGTAATTTCACCGTCGTGCCTACGGGCGGGTGGGTTACAGGGTTTTCCCCGGAATTGGTGGTGGACTCGGGTTACTCTCGGAGTACTCCGTTTGTCAAGTGGGTGCCCCGAGAGTGCTCGGGATTGAGTTTGTTGGCCGTTCAAAAAAAAAAAAAAATGACCTGATATTTGATGCTACTGTTTAAGTGAAGTCCCTGTATTTTCTTTTTCCTGTCGGCTACAGTATAAGGTAATAATGATTCTAAATATTTATGATCTAAGCATAATCTGTATTCTGTAGAGGTTTTGTTTTGATAGGCCACAACCTAAAGTATATGACTTAAAACTATTTATTATTTTTAATAAAAATACATATCTATATTCATTTTATGTTGAAATAGAAATTAGTTTCTAGTAATACTTGATACATATATGTTTCAGACTTTCAGTCAAATTTTAAGGGGGTGTTTGGGGTTGAGTTTTGAAAATAGATTATGCGTTTTGAATAATCAGAATCAGATAATTAGCTGTATCAAAACGTGCTGCAGAAAGATAGTGTTTGGATTTGATTATGTTGTTTGATATCACAATAATCAGATAATCAACATTGTTTGGATTTGATTATGTTGTTTGATATCGCAATAATCAGATAATCAACTATTTGAGTGTTTGGCAAGTATATATATTTCAAAAAAATAAATAAGTGAAAACGTAAAAAATCAGTTTTTGGATTATCACGTTTTCCTGCAGCAAGGGGTGACCTACTTATGGATTATCACGTTTTGAACTCTACAAAACATAAAAAATCACTTTTTATTAATTTTTTACCAAACACTCAAAATAGATTTTTTGCGATTTCAAAACACAATAATCAAATAATCAGGTTGAAAACGCAATCCCAAACACCCCCTTGGTCTACGTTGAGGATTATACAACTTCCTAATTTAACGGCTTGTTTTGCCAATTTACTTCTTGTATGGAATCTCTCTAAAGAGTTGGAAATGTGTACCATGGAACCAGAGTCATTACAGGAAGCATTACAGTTAAATGACTATATACCACCACGCTAAGGGCAATATCTTTCTTTGCTAGCCATGACCATGGCCTTGAACTTCTTTTGGGCAATCTTTCTTGAAATGCCCAAAATCTCCACATCCATAACAACCTTTGTTTTTTCCCTTTTCGTTTCCATTTCCGCTACCGCCCTCTTTCTTATCTCTATTCTTATTTCCTTTATTGTTTCCCAACAATTTTCAGTGCGGTGTCCCAACTTTCCGCACTTATCACACTTGGTGGTTCGACATCCACCATAGTGATGGTATCCACACTTGTTGCATTTTGGTGCGTTTCCAGCATATCCCTTCGGTCCAGTTTCAGTAGTAGCTACAAATGCTTTCCCCTTTTTCGCTGCGAGGTTTTCTTTTTTCTTGTTGTTTGACCCTGATCCTTTCTTAAAATGTGAAAATTTTCGCTTGTTGTCTTTCGAAGAAGACTCCACATGTCTCCTTTGTTTTCTCTTATTCATCCTTACCGCCTGTTCGGTAAGACTCACAGCAAGCGTCACAGCTTCAGTGATGGTAGCCGGATGCGATGACATGACCATACTCCTGATCGCAGGGGCTAAACCCCAGATATATCGTTCAACTCTTTTGAACTCGGCGGTCACCATGTATGGGACAACCCGTGAGAGATCATGGAAGCGTTGAGTATAGCCATAGATGTTGTAGGATCGTTTTCAGTATGCACCAACAGATGTCAGCACCAACCATTGTCAAATTCCAAAATTCTGTGTCTAGTCTCTGTAGTTCTGCCCTTGAACACTTTGCTTGCATCATCTCTTTCAATCTTTCCAATGAAATAGCATAAGCAACTGCATCTCCTAATGTCTGTACTTAAAGATTCCACCATGAAAGAACTTTGTTAACGAACAATCCCGAAACATACATAACTGTCTGATTGGGTGAACACTTACTCATACGGATCACAGAGTCCATCTTTTCAGTCCAACGTACGTAAGCCATGGCACCGCCAGTGCCATCAAAGTTTAGTGGCTTACAATCTAGGAATTGCTTGTATGTACACCCTCAAGTATTCATCCTCAAAAATTGTCAAAAATATATATTTTTGGCAAATAAATACTAATTAAAATTCCTTTGTAAGCCATGGCACCGCCAGTGCTATCAAAGTTTAGTGGCTTGCAATCTAGGAATTGCTTGTACGTACACCCTGAAATATTCATCCTAAAAAATTGTCAAAAATATATATTTTTGCCAAATAAATACTAATTAAAATTCCTTTGTAAGGTTATGAATAACCAACCGTTTACAGGATTCTGAGCTCTTGGTGGGGTTGGAACTCTAGCTTCACGATCTCGATTGTTACTGTTTGCTTCATGTTGAGCGATCGCGTCAGCGACTCGCTGATTCAACAGAGCATCGAGTTAGACTCGTGATGTAGGTAAAGGGTTTTGAATTTGATGCACATCTCTTCGCTTTGGTACCATGATCTTCATATATATAAAATATAGAAGTGATTAGAAAAATATTTGAAGGAAATATTGTCATTCATGGACTCAAACTTAATAGAATATATCATTATATAATACATATATATAAGGATATAATAAATCAAATCATCTACCAAGTAAAGCATCCATACTATAATCATCACAACATGTACATATCAAACAATAACAATGCATAATAAAGAAAAGATACCAACTTTTATATATATATATATATATATATATATATATATATATATATATTTTGTCAACTTGTTACATCCATTTTTGCGGAAAACAAAAATAATCAGAGTTTCACCACTCCGTCATACAAGTTTTATACAATACAAACAAAAGTAGATATTTTTCTTTGCATTGTTTCTCTAGTCTTCAAGTTGACCTATATATATCTTCGATCTTCTAATAACCTGCTACAAACATGTCACGGGTCTAACCCTCAAAAACATGACTACATACCACTACTAAACTGATGGTGGAGGTGGGGGTGAGGACGCGCGAATAACACCGTGAAAATACGCCATCTCCTCCTCGATGGCACTAAGACGCCTCTCGATAGATGGAGTCATGGAGAGGTGACATGAGATGATGTGGGTGATAGTATAGTTAATGATGGTAGTGATGAAGATGTCGGTACAGGTTGTGGTGGCGGAGGTGATGATAAAGGTGGTTGTGAGGAGGATGACGGGGGAGCAATCTGAGGTGCCTATGGAGTAGTCATCTGAGCCCTAAACTCACGGAAACGATCAAACAAAATACTGAGCTGAATCTCGGTGGAAGTGAGCCTATACTCTGTAGTAGTGAGCGACATGTGGCTCGGGTGGTAAGGGTCAGACGGGCTCATGCCCGGAGGTGGCTGAGAGTGAGAACCTGTGAAGTATGGAGAAGGATAGGTAACTGTGCTATGTAGGGATGGTGTGGAGTGAAACAAATCTCCAACAGTAGAAAATGGGACATGTGAAGGATACTCCGTCATAGGGTGACCGGGGGTAGTATGTGAGGGTCCAGCAGCGTACGGGTCCTGAAAGGGACCAAAAGTCGGTGTCACCGAAGTGGAAAAGAACCCATAAAAGAATATGAAGATGGCTGGCCAATGTACTGGGGAGCACTACTCAAGGTGTAATGTGCAGGCCCAGTAGTGAAATGAGGTAAATCAGGTAGAATGGGGTCAACAAATGCAGGTGAGGTAACTGTAGGTGGGGGTAGTGTCACACCCCGATTTTCGGTTTATGCGGAAGCGTGTCGCGAGGTGTGGCCAGAGCGGCAATCATTACAATCAATCGAGTAAACAACATATTTAAGACATAAAAGATGTTCATCCATACATTCGTTTTGAGACCATAATTTACAATACAAACATCTTGTTCGGAATTAAAATAACTACAACTTTAACCACATTGTTCAAAGTTCAAAATAGTTCCACATAACATGATAACTGAAAACGGATGATATATCAAAAGCTTGCGTTCTTGATAACAACACGAACATATTTTTCCAAAGCCGTCCACTAATCTCCTGTAATACATGTTAGTTTTGAAAACGTCAACAAAAGTTAAGTGAATTCATGTTATTTAGTTTTTGCATCAAATGAGTCTCCAAAACATTTGAAGTAGTAAAATCCGTTTTGTATAGTATGATGAAAATCGTGTGATCATTAGTGTTTTGCAAGGACACTAATATGTATGCCAGAATAGGAGGCAACCAAACCTTGGCAATTTATCGTGTGTGTCAATGACACTAGTTTGGACACAAAGGCACTCTTAACGATCGCGGTTATCGTTGTCGTTAAGAGTGGGGCTTGCCGAAACCCAAATAGATCTATTCGTTTGTTACTCGGTACTTGTTTATTCATTAATGGTCCCTTTATTTTAAACACATATTCGCATATGATCAAAATAGTTTCATCGTATCATCATACTATTTGTAACATGTATACATCCCCGAAAGTTTAAAACTATAAACATTCAAAGTAAAAGGGGAAACATGAACTCACAAATTTGCGTTCCGTGCAAATCTCTATTCGATTCCGGGTTCGTCGTTTGTTTCTCGACCTACAAGTGTTCTAATCTCGTTAGACACTTAGGTTTGTGTTTGTTTTTCGTATAAGTAATTCATCTTGAATTTTGTTTTTAGTTCCTTGTAATCGTTTGTTTTCTTTGTTTGTGTTGTATATATATATATATAGTTTATGTTTGAAGTGGAGAGTTCAAATGAGAAGAAACTTTTTGTAAGAATAAAAAAAAGAAATTTCAACCAATAAGAATGTTTCATTTTAGTTCATTTAATTTTTGTATTTAATATTAGTGTAAGGGTATATTGGTAAACTTAAATGGATCATTAATTGGTAGTTTTATTTTTATTAGCTAACTACATTAAATTTGTAACTTATTTTCAAAAAAACATATTTTAAAAAAAAGAAAAAATATATAAATTAAAGTATAGGATAAATTACAAGGTGTGTAGGATGAATTACGGGCTGGGTAGGATAAATTTCAAAACGTGTAGGATAAATTTTGACGTGTGTAAGCAAAAAGTTAAGTGTGGAGGATGATAGTCTTTATGACCAATTAATTAGTCAAAGATAATAATAAATGAGTCGAGAGAAAAATTATTTAATATTTTACATTTCTACCCTTTGTTCTTTTTCTTCTTAATTTAGTTTTCTTCTCAAATGAACCTTCCCCTATGTTTGAATGGGCTTAAACCTTATGTATTAGAATTTTAAGTCCATTTTGTATGTTTAGTGTATATGAGCCTAGCTCAAGTGACTTTGTTTAAAGTAGGTCAAGCCCAAATTGATTTGTAGGATTGGGCCTAGCCCAAAATACTTTTATAAAAGTGGGCCTAGCCCAATTTAGTTTATAAGTCGACTTAGCCCAAATAAGTTATGTAAAATGGGCCTAGCCCAAACTATTTTCTAAAAATGGATCTAGTCCATAATAGTTTATAAAAATTGGGTTTTTAGTCCAAGAATTTTTGTAGAAAAGGCTTTAGCATAATTTTGACTAAAAATAGATTTTAGTCCAATATTTTGTAAAAGTGGGCCTAGCCCAATTTTATTTATGAAAAATGGACTTTAGCCCAATTTTAATTTATGGACTCCTTTTGAATTAAAAGATTTGGGCTAGTCATAAATAATAATAATACTTGTATTTTTTAAAAATCTAGTTTTTATAAAAATTATTACTTATGCCATATATGAATTCTTTTTAATGCATAAGCTTTTTAGAGTGTGTGACGGCTCGTATTTCGTAATGATCGTTTACTACGTGTCGACTTGGTTTACTCGTGTCGTTTGTCCCGTTCGTGTCGTCCGTCTCATTTATATTGTTTATTTCGTTTGTGCCATTTTATTTTATCCAAAGATGTCAAAGTGTCCGTACTGTCCAAAGTGTCTGAATTTGTCCGATTGTATGTTTATGTCCAAGGATGGACATTTTGTTTCATTTTCAAAGTGCTTATATATATTTTTGTAATTTTTGTGGATGTGTATAATTTTTGTATTTATTCCTTCATGAACTAAATACATATTATACATACCAAAAAATATATACTTATGATACTTGATGAATCTTTTTGAAAGTATGTATTTTACCTAAAATATATACTTGTCACTTTTCGTTTAGAAATCTTTTATAAAACATGAGTTCATAACCTTGTCCAAGAATCCGTTTAACCATGTTTTAAAGACTTCAAATAGTTCCATAGTTACAAATTTCCTTGTTTAACAACTTTTTGAACATAACAAAATTTATAAAAATTTTGCCATAGTTTTGTTTGAAATATGGATTTTTCCTAAGTTTATACAAAACTTGTGTTCAATCTATTTCAACATAAAACATCATCAAGTATCAATATTCATCATAATTTGTCAACAAAAGTACCATGAACACCGCTGGTGCATTTGTTAAGCCAAAAGGCATAACAAGGAACTCGTAATGACCGTAGCGAGTTCGAAATGCCGTTTTTGGAACACTTTCTTCTTGAACTATGAGTTGATGGTATCCTGATCTCAAATCAATCTTCGAATAATAACTCGATCCTTGAAGTTGATCGGATAAGTCGTCAATCCTCGGTAATGGATACCGATTCTTGATTGTGAGTTTATTCAATTCCTGATAATCTATGCACATCCTAAAACTTCCATCCTTCTTCTTCACGAATAACACTAGAGCTCCCCAGGGTGAGTAGCTTGGTCTGATGAAACCTTTGTCCAATAACTCCTGAAGTTGCGTCGACAATTCTTGCATTTCCGAAGGAGCTAATCGGTATGAAGACTTTGCCACATGTGCGGCACCTGGAATTAAGTCTATTCGGAATTCGACTTGTCGTTGTGGAGGTACTCCCGGCAAGTCTTCTGGAAAGACTTCAGAGAATTCCTTCACTACCGGGATTTTCTCAAGTTTTTGCTCCTTGGCCTTTTTGTCAACTATGTGCGCTAAGAATGCTATACATCCTTTTCGTAGGCACTTTCGGGCTTTCATACAGGAAATAATTCGTAAAGGCATTTCGTTTTTCTCACCGTGAACAAGAAGTGTTTCGTTATTAGGAAGGGGAATTCGAATGATCTTGTCGTAACATACGACTTCGGCTTGATTGATGGATAGCCAATCCATTCCAATTACAATATCAAAACTACCTAGTTGAACGGGCATTAGGTCAATTTTGAATTTTCGTCCTCCTAGTTCTAAGGAACATCCTTTTAACAATTTTATCGGATTCAATCACTTTTCCATTCGCTAATTCGATAGTGAATGGAATATCTAGTTTAGTTGACTTTAGTCTAAGCATATCTTTAAATTCTAAAGATATAAAACTAAAATCTGCATCGGTATCAAACAAAATAGATGCGAAATGATCGTTGACAAGGAACGTACCGGTAATTACTTTGGGATCCTGTCGCGCCTCTTTAGCTCCAACCACAAAGGCTCGTCCGCGGCCTTTGTTTTCTTTGGGACAGTCCTTCCTGAAGTGTCCCATATCTCCACAATTAAAACAACCTTGATTTTTCCCTCGTTCGTTATCGTTACAGCTGCCTCCTTTCTTCTTAACCACCTTGTTGTTACCCCAACATTTTTCTATGCGGTGACCCATCTTCCCGCACTTGTCACATTTGATAGTTTGGCAACTACCAGTGTGATGATAACCACATCGGTTACACTTAGGGCATTCCCCACATATCCTTTCGTTTCCATCTCTGCTGCTGCCACAAATGCTTTACCAGTTCTCTTTGGGGGGTTCTCCTTTTTCTTATTGCTTGATTGGGATCCTTTCTTGAATTGAAAAAAATTCCGTTTGTTATCATGTGGTGTGGATTCCACTTGTTTATCCTTTGTTTTCTCGGTGACTTTCTTGTCAAATTTGTTCATTCTCTTGGCTTCTTCGGTTAGGCTAACGGAGATTATGATGGCCTCAGTGACCGTCGTAGGATGTGAAGACGTGACCATACTCATGAAAGGTCGTGGAATCGTTGGCTGTACCCGTAGATATCTGGTCCGTCCATCGTTAAATTCCAAAACTCCGTTTCTAACATTTGCAACTCCGCCCTCGAACAATATTTCTCTCTCATCATCTCCTTCAGTCTATCCCACGTGATGGCGTAAGCTACTGCGTCTCCTAAAATTTTTACTTGTAGGTTCCACCATGACAAAGCTTCAGACATGAACATACCCGATACATATAGCATAGTTTGATTTGGGGTACAGTTGCTCGTACGAATCACGGAATCCATTTTCTCCGTCCATTGGACGAATGCTACGGCACCACCCGTGTCATCAAAATTCAATGGTTTGCAATCAAGAAATTGTTTATACGTGCATCCTGAAATGCAATGTTTTAAAATCCGGTTTTTATACCGTACCGGATTTGGCTCAAAAACGGTTTAACCGGGTGTATCGGGAGGTTCAATCGGGTGTACCAGGCGGTTTAACCGGTTTTACCGGATGGTTTAACCGGTACAACCAGCCGGTTTGAACCGGTTTTTAAAACATTGCTGAAATGTTGGTTCTCAAATTGTCAAAAATATATATTTTGCAAATAAATATTAATGAGAATTCCTTTGCAAGGTTATGAGTAACCAACCGTTAGCAGGATTTTGGGCTACTGGTGGGGCTTGAACTCTTGGCCCATCATTTTGATTTGCACGTGTTGCCTCGTGTTGTGCAATCGCATCAGCAATGCGTTGGTTTAATAAGGCATCAAGCTCAGCTTGGGTCGCGGGTAAAGGATTTTGAAGGTTACTTATGTTCCTCCTTTTTGGCGCCATGATCTTCATATGAAAAATCATATAGAAGAAATTAGACAAATATTTAAAATAAATATTGTCGTTCATGGGCTCAAATCGAATGAAATACACCATCACAATACACACATACATAAAAATAGGATAAATCGATCACATCTCGCGCAAAACATCAATACCGAAATCGTCACCATATAAACAAATCCAACAATAACAAAGCATAAAAAGAAGAGATGCCACATCCATACATATATATATATATAGTTGTCAACTTGATACAAAATATTTGTGAAGAAACAAAAATATAGTTAGGAGTTACATTACTCCAAAATCCATGCCATAGACAATATAAAAACAAAATAGATTTTTCTTCACATAGTTCTTCGTCGTCTTCAAGTTGATTTATATATATATCTTCAAAAACATCTTCCAAAAGTCTTCTAACCTGTTACGGGTACCTACCTCATAATGCGACTACAGACCATGTCTAGAGTGGAGGTGGGGGTGGAGGTCAAGACACACCAATGACCCCTCGAAAGAAAGCCATCTCCTCCTCTATGGCGGTAATGCGCCTCTCAATAGACGGAGGTGTGGCATGGTGTGGTGGAAATGACGGTGCTAGTGGAGATGGTGGTGGTGGTGACATCGGTAATGGTGGTGGTGGAGGAGGAGGGGATGATGTATGTAATGGTGGCAATGTGGATGATGATGGAGCGGCACTCGTAGGTGCTCGGGAAACAGGCAGCTGAGTATTAAGCTCACTAAGACGACCGAAAACAATGCCGAGCTGGATCTCGACTGATGTGAGTCTAAACTCAGTAGTGGATGGAGGCAAATGATTCGGATGGTATGGATCAAACGGGCCCATGCCCGGTGGTGGCTGTGTATGAAAATCTGAAAAGTACGGGGATGGATAAGTAATGGTACTATGCATAGATGTAGTGACATGATATGGATCTCCAACCATAGGAAATGAGGTCTTCGAAGAATACCCCGGTAGCAGTGTGAGATGGCCCGGTAGCATACGAGTCATAGTGAGAACTGACAGTCGATGTAACAGAGGTAGCAAAAGATCCAACAAATGGATGTGGGGGTAGATGCTCATCTGGCATAGATGTACCACCCAGTGAGTAATGAGATGGTCCAACAACAGGAGGAATGATCGGATGGAAATCTGGAAGTGTAGTAGGTAAAATGGGATCGACATGGAAAGGCAACGCCTCCGAAGGTGGAGGTAACACTGTATTAGGCGAGTGAATCGGAGATGGTGTCAGAGGTGAAGCAGGAGCTGAGGATGAGATCTCAATGGTAGTGGCCTCGGGATGAGCAACCTCCAGTATAGCAATATCGAAATCAATACCAATGCCGAGATCATCATCTATGTGCTCGACCTGAACGACTGGAATGACGATGTCCTCCTCATCATCATCAAGGATAGGATCAACAACAGGAGGAATGACATCACCATCCTCCGGACCTACTACAGCGAGCTGTATAGGAATAAACGCTACAACGTGCTCACCCTCAGGGTGGCCGTATATGATCATGTCGTGGAAGTGAGGGATAGCAAGAACGTCATCCACATGTGGGATATCGACTGGATCGGGATATGGGAGGGCGAATGGCTGGAAATCAACGTCCATCCATTCGTCGTCGGAAACCTCATCATCAGAAATGAGTATGACGGGTGGAACAGGATCGTCAAGTGGTATGTAGTCGGCGTCTGAGGCTTGACCCGCTGAATCTGTGTCAGAGCTGGTAGACATGGTCCTGGAAAAATAATCCGTACAACGTACACATGTGAACAACTTATAAATAATAGATTTTTGGGCAATTGTACTTTTGTTTTCATCGTTGTTTATATCGTATATCGTTTCAAGTTCAACTTATTGTTATCGTGTCTAAACCCCATAGACTAGGTTATTTGGTATCCTTGTATCATCGTTTCGAATTATCGTTTAATACTATCACATAGTATCCTTGCATTATCGTTTCGAATTTATCGTTTTGTATTAGTGGACTCTTTGTAAAAACACTTGTTGTTAAAGACATCGTTTTGAAATTGTAGACCAGACTCAAAAAGAATCTTAGTTCACTACAATTGATGCTCTGATACCAGGTTCAGCGGGTCACGCCTCAGACGCCGACTACATACCACTTGACGATCCTGTTCCACCCGTCATACTCATTTCTGATGATGAGGTTTCCGACGACGAATGGATGGACGTTGATTTCCAGCCATTCGCCCTCCCAGATCCCGATCCAGTCGATATCCCACCTGTGGATGACGTTCTTGCTATCCCTCACTTCCACGACATGATCATATACGGCCAACCCGTGGGTGAGCACGTTGTAGCGTTTATTCCTATACCGCTCGCTGTTGTAGGTCCGGAGGACGGTGATGTCGTTCCTCCTGTTGTTGATCACATCCTTGATGATGATGATGAGGACATCGTCATTCCAGTCGTTCAGGTCGAGCACATAGATGATGATCTCGGCATTGGTGTTGATTTCGCTATTGCTATACTGGAGGTTGCTCATCCCGAGTGTCACACCCCGATTTCCACGTGTCTCACCGGTGGGCCCGGTGGGGGATTACCGTGACGATGTTGGCAACAATATAGTCAAACCACACAATTATATAATGCACAGCGGAAGCATAAGATAATTATATATAATTTCAACCTCTGCTTGTGATATCAGAATGTATTACAGAAGTTGAATATCCACAGTGGATCGTAAATACAGATAAAGTATTGTTCCATTAGATACTGCAATCAAGCTTGCGAGGCTTATCCCGACGCTAGGGAGCTAATACCAGCCAATTACGTTTAGGTACCTGCACTTAATCTTTTTGGGGAAAATACGTCAGTTTACACTGGTAAATACATTCAACTGACACATTTGAAAATGTTTATTAAAATTGATTTGAATGCACAAGGCACAAACTCTTTTATAACTTGGGAAAATTCATAATGATCTTGTGAACGTTTTACATGTTCTTTTATGCGTTCAGTAGCCCGGGTCGTGCCGGGTTAAAGATTTATAGACACACCACGTTTGCGTAAAACCGTAGTACAGAAACCAACGGTTACGTCTTTTAGTTTTAATGTCGACACTTTATACCGGGTGTACGCCTACACCGGGATGTCGATGGTCGTGGCCATTTCGTAAAATGATGCCGAGGATATCCGGGACAACGGTCATTAAACCCCCCAAAGGCTTATAAGCAACAAAACTGTTTAAATGAGCCAATCATATTTAGTCAATTAACCACCTAAGCGATGGAAGTATATAATGCTCAATCAAGCGGTATTAGTATACCGTAACCCAAGCCCATATAGGGGAAATAAGTCAAAAGTATTTACCTTTGCAAGTATTAATCCTTAATTTAGATCAAGTCACCGATAGCTTTTACTGGGGCTCCTAATCTGGAACGAAGGTTTTAATTAACCTCTTAGAATCCTAACGGTCCTTATATTAGCCGTAGCTTAAACCGGTTGATTCCGATATATAGATATGGTTAATTCGCACGAAAAGGCGAAAACCGAGAATGGAGTATGATTTGGACCCAACAAGTTCAGAGACTCGTTTTATATGGGTTTATAGTTCATACTCTGGATTTTGGGGTTCAAATAATATAATTTGACCCATATCGGCTATTGCACGAAAACTAGTTCCATGAGCCGTACCGTGTGCGCAATTAGGCGAAACGGTTTACCATAAGAGTCGTACGCTTATTTCCTAAGTCAATATGTCTTAAAAGTATTTTGGTATCAGTAGGATACCTTCCGTAATGCCCGTAACGAGTTTAAGTTTATATTATGCCCCGTAGGGGCTTTTCGGTCATTTTAAAGACTTTAAAAGGGATTTTCGAGTTCTACAGGAAATCTGAGTTTCCCGAACAGCTTATAAAGCTTGAAATACTTTATTTATTATTTAAAACCAGTAGTAACTGGAATCGGGTCAAAAGACCTTGTAGAACTCCCGTTTTGGCCAAAAAGGGTATATTCGGTATTTACCGAACCGTAGCCATAACCGCAGGTTATGAGCAAGGTAAAAATTATTAAAAATCTTTAAAATTCCCAAAATATTATTTTACCACAGTGGGTAAAAGTTTTGGTGACGAAAACTTGGGTTAGATGGGCGTTATGCTAATTGCGCCGTTAATTACAAAACTTTCTTAAAAGTGCGCCTTTTAGCATAACTCTCATTCTAGACCTTGGATTGACGTGAAAATTTAAGGACATGCTTATAATTTAATAAGCAAGGTTTTGGTCCGTTCACGTGTCCGAAATACTCGTTTTAATTTTAAAAGGCCGTTACGGTCAACTTTTAGGCGAATGACGGAAATACGTAAAAGACTCGGATAACTCATGAACTGATCACAGAGGTTTATACCAATATGTGACCTGGTCCTAAGAGAGTTCTAAGGTATATTTATACCTCACTAAAACGGGTCAGAACTGAAGTCAAAGCAAAAGTCAAACTTTTGCGACTTTCGGCTCCGAACCGGTTCTATATAGCAAATGATCGATTCAAACGAGCGCAAACATGTTTATATACTTATTATCATGTTTTATGATTATCAAAACAGGTTCCATAACATATATCTTACAGATTATGCATAAATCGCCAAAATAGCTTTCTGTTGACTTTTTAACCGCACGTTTGACTCGATATTTGACATAGTTAGAGTGGTGATCAGGGGGAACCCTTTTAGAGGTTTAATACCCACATAAATACCAACTCAAAACTACTTTTGATTCGTCATAAGACTGAACCATTTGCAAGATATTGCAATGACAACCGTTAGTTACGACGGTTGCGTTTTTGAGCTATAACTATGGAAATGTGAAACCAAAATGGTTATGAATGACTTACAGAAGCTAACTCTTGATGAGAGAACAGAAAAGAATGCTAGGGAGCTCTTGAATGATCAGATATAAGTGTTTTTGAGTTGTGTGAATTGTTATGCTTAAGGCATGCTATTTATAGCCAATGCCAAGCCTTATTGATCATTGCAAGCACTACTATCAGACCAGGGGTGATGGTAGGTGTCCCCTAAGTGTTATGGGTTGAGCATAGGGTGCCCATGCCCCATAATTATGTGCATGATCGTTCACAAGCTCCAAAAGTCAAGAAAACACAATTTTTCTGCATCTGGGCACTTTACGCGGCCCGCATGGGAGTTCCATGCCATTTTAACGCGGGTCGCCTAAAGTTCAAAAATCAGACGCGAAATAGAGGAGGCTCGCGGCCCGCCTCAACTTATGTTGAAACCTTACGCGGGTCGCCTAAGGTTATATTTTCTGAATTTTTAAATCTTTTTGTAATTATTACAGAATCTGGCCATTAATAACGAAATCTTTCGTAATGATTCGCCTGACCTTTCGGTTTTGAAGGGGTAACTTTGCGGTTTGGCCCTCGGTTATTTACCGATAGGGGCCTCGTGTTAATTACCCGCATTATTAAGTCCCCGGTTTATTTATTAATTATATTGGAAAGCCTTAACTTTCGCTGTTGACGCTTTTAACCCTTCTTCTACGAATTCGATCGTAACTTTCTCGTTTCATATCGAAACTTCGCGAAATTCATATATATTATTTTAGTGAGGGTATAATACCGTTACAAAGTCTTTGGAACGTTAAAGGGTCACTCAGAGGTATTATTAAACATGTTGACACAGTTAACCCCTGTAGTTTGTAATCTCTCACTTTCTTCCGCGTTTTATTTTTGTACGATCTATAATTTATTCGTTTGAAGGTTTAAGCATTATTTAGGGATACTATACAGTATATTTACCCTTGTTGACATTTATAACCCTCGAATTTATATATACTTTCAAGGTTTGTCAAAATTAGTCCTTTATTTATTATAGATGCCACGTGTAATCAAATGACACGTGTTAACACATCATTGGACACAAAATTTCGAGGTGTTACACCGAGGCCACTACTATTGAGATCTCATCCTCAGCTCCTGCTTCACCTCTGACACCATCTCCGGTTCACTCGCCTAATACAGTGTTACCTCCACCTTCGGAGGCGTTGCCTTTCCATGTCGATCCCATTCTACCTACTACACTTCCAGATTTCCATCCGATCATTGCTCCTGTTGTTGGACCATCTCATTACTCACTGGGTGGTACATCTATGCCTGATGAGCATCTACCGCCACATCCATTTGTCGGATCTTTTGCTACCTCTGTTACATCGACTGTCAGTTCTCACTATGACCCGTATGCTGCTGGGCAATCTCACACTGCTCCTAGTTACCCTGTGGCGGGGTATTCTTCGCAGACCTCATTTCCTATGGTTGGAGATCCATATCATGTCACTACATCTATGCATAGTACCATTACTTATCCATCTCCGTACTTTTCAGATTTTCATACACAGCCACCACCGGGCATGCGCCCGTTTGATCCGTACCATCCGAGTCATTTGCCTCCATCCACTACTGAGTTTAGACTCACATCAGTCGAGATCCAGCTCGGCATTGTTTTCAGTCGTCTCCGTGAGCTTAATGCTCAGCTGCCTGTTTCCCGAGCACCTACGAGTGCCGCTCCATCATCATCCACATTGCCACCATTACCTACATCATCCCCTCCTCCTCCTCCACCACCATTACCGATGTCACCACCACCATTAGCGATGTCACCACCACCACCATCTCCACTAGTACCGTCATTTCCACCACACCATGCCACACCTCTGTCTATTGAGAGGCGCGTTAGCGCCATAAAAGAGGAGATGGCTTTCTTTCGAGGGGTCATTGGTGCGTCTTGACCTCCACCCCCACCTCCACTCTAGACATGGTATGTAGTCGCATTATGAGGTAGGTACCCGTTGCAGGTTAGAAGACTTTTGGAAGATGTTTTTGAAGATATATATATATATATATATATATATATATATAAATCAACTTGAAGACGACGAAGAACTATGTGAAGAAGAATCTATTTTGTTTTTGTATTGTCTATGACATGGATTTTGGAGTAATGTAACTCCTAAATATTTTGTATCAAGTTGACAAGTAAATATATATGGATGTGGCATCTCTTCTTTTTATGCTTTGTTATTGTTGGATTTGTTTATATGGTGACGATTTCGGTATGGATGTTTTGCGCGAGATGTGATCGATTTATCCTATTTTTATGTATGTATGTATGTATTGTGATGTATTTCATTCGATTTGAGCCCATGAACGACAATATTTATTTTAAATATTTGTCTAATTTCTTCTACATGATTTTTCATATGAAGATTATGGCGCCAAGGAGGAACATAAGTAACCTTCAAAATCCTTTACCCGCGACCCAAGCTGAGCTTGATGCTTTATTAAACCAACGCATTGTTGATGCGATTGCACAACACGAGGCAACATGTGCAAATCAAAATGATGGTCTAAGACGGTGAAAAGACGGACGTTGGACTGAAAAGACGGACTCTGTGATCCGTATGAGTAACTGTTCACCCAATCAGACAGTTATTTATGTTTCGGGATTGTTCGTTAACGAAGCTCTTTCATGGTGGAATCTTCAAGTACAGACATCAGGAGATGCAGTTGCTTATGCTATTTCATGGGAAAGATTGAAAGAGATGATGCAAGCAAAGTGTTCAAGGGCAGAACTACTGAGATTAGAGACAAAATTTTGGAATTTGACAATGGTTGGTGTTGACATCTATGGCTATACTCAACGCTTCCATGATCTCTCACGGGTTGTCCCATACATGGTGACCCCCGAGTTCAAAAGAGTTGAACGATATATCTGGGGTTTAGCCCTTGCGATCAGGAGTATGGTCACGTCATCGCATCCGGCTACCATGATGCTTGCTGTGACGCTTGCTGTGAGTCTTACCGAAGAGGCGGTAAGGATGAATAAGAGAAAACAAAGGAGACACATGTGGAGTCTTCTTCGAAAGACATCAAGCGAAAATTTTCACATTTCAAGAAAGGATCAGGGTTAAACAACAAGAAGAAAGAAAACCCCGCAGTGAAAAAGGGGAAAGCATTTGTAGCTACTACTGAAACTGGACCGAAGGGATATGCTGGAAACACACCAAAATGCAACAAGTGTGGATACCATCACTATGGTGGATGCCGAACCAAGTTGGGACACCGCTCTGAAGATTGCTGGGGAAACAATAAAAGAAATAAGAATGGAGATAAGAAAGAGGGCGGTAGCGGAAATGGAAACGAAAAGGGAAAGAACAAAGGTTGTTATGGATGTGGAGATTTGGGGCATTTCAAGAAAGATTGCCCAAAAGAAGTTCAAGGCCATGGTCGAGCCTTCGTGATAGGAGTCCGAGAAGCGCGCTAAGATCCTAATGTGATCACGGGTACCTTTCCTATCAACGATCACTTTGCAACTATTTTATTTGATACTGGCGCAGACTATAGTTTTATATCGTTAGAGTTTAAAGATATGCTTAGACTAAATTCAAATAAATTAGAGGCTCCTTTCGCTATCGAACTAGCGAATGGAAAAGTAATCGAATTTGGTGAGATTATTAGAGGATGCTCTTTAGAGCTTGGCGAACGAAAGTTCAACATCGACCTATTACCCGTTCAATTGGGCAGTTTCGATATCGTAGTTGGTATGGATTGGTTATCTAATAACTAAGCTGAAGTCGTGTGCCGTGACAAGTCCATTCGTATTCCACTACCTAATAATGAAATGCTTCTTGTGCACGGCGAGAAGAATGAAACGCCACTACGAGTTATCACTTGTATGAAAGCTCAGAAGTGCCTACGGAAAGGATGTATAGCATTCTTAGCGCACATAGTTGACAAGAAGGCCAAGAAGCCGAAACTTGAGGAGATCCCTGTTGTGAAGGAATTCCCTGAAGTTTTTCCCGAAGACTTGCCTTCGGGCAATCTCTTTGGAATTTGCTAATACTCCCTCTAGGCATAGGGATCTTTTAGGGAAACAACGACTTTTGCCTCTTATCTCTTTTTTTAAGTCGATGGTAGTAGTAATCAAGTTTTTTTTACGTTCTTTTTGAACACACATGGCAATAAGTTCGCGAATCCTCCATTTCTTATTCTGAGTGTTATGATTAATCTTTAATAAGATTATGAGCATGGTTGCGGAAGTCGCTAGGCGCTCCCTAGTCGGTTGACTGTGGATTGCGAGTACTTGGCATAGGCGGAGACTACTCGGATATGTTAAATTATAAAGAAGCTGGTTTTCAGGAAATTACATATATGTAAAATATCATAACTTTACTAATATTTATAACAATACACGTGAGTATCAATATAGAATAAAAAATACATGTTCTTTAACATTCATTACTTGAAAAATTATATTTATTCTTTAATATAATAGACATAAGAATTATCTTTTTTTTTTAAGTCAAACCCGGCTCGGGTTAACCAACTAGATTTGATTATGGCCAAGGTTGACGGCGTTTGATCGATTTCGAGTGATTAGGCGGAGTTGAAGAAAATCGTCTCGGCAACCTACCTTGTAGCGATTACTCAGGAAATACCCGGCCTTCTAAACCTTGTTTTACAACATTAGTTATGAGTGAACTAGAAACCCTTCACTGATTTCTATGTCTAAATTCTTGTAGTTTAGCCATGTCAATCATCATCATAATGGGATTACACACACACCCAAAAATGCAGAATAAGTGTGTTGAACAATTTTATGTAGAGTTAATTACACAAATGGGTCTTGTGGTTTATACCTAATTTCGCCTTTGGGTACTAACTTTTTATTTTAACATATTTAGGTTCTATGGTTTCAATTTTGTAACACCTTTGGGTACTAACACCAAAATTAGTTAATTAATGACTAAAATACCCTTGTATTTTTTTAAATTTATCAATGTAACACATTTGGGTACTAACACCTAATTTTATTTAAGTTTAAATCAATTTTATAAAATCTACTTATTTTTTTATTTTCATATTTTTGTTATATCTCTTAATTAACATAAAGTCTATTTATTTTTTTTATTTTCATATTTTTATTAAATTTCTTATTTAACGTAAAATCTACTTGTTACACCAGTATTTTTTTAAATAATTTTTTTAAATAAAATCTACTTATATAGTTTTATGTAAATTAAATTTCTTACTAGTTTTAAATAATGTAAACCTTACTCGTTTTGAATTTTGGATATATATGATTGATAATAATAATAATAATAATAATAATAATAATAATAATAATAATAATAATAAATATCTTTCATGTAAAAAAATTTAAGCCTTTTTTTAACTCGTTTTTTTGTTCATTTACATTTTACTATTTTAGAAAGATATTTAATTTACATAAAATCTACTAGTTGCACCAGTAAAATCTACTAGCTATATAGTTTTATGTAAATTAAATATCTATTTTACAAAAAAAAAACGAGTTAAAAAAAGGCTTAAATTTTTTTAGTTTTATCTAAAATACCTAGCTATATAGTTTTATCTAAAATACCTAGCTATATAGGTTTATGTAAATTAAATATCTTTCTAAAATAGTAAAATGTAAATGAACAAAAAAACGAGTTAAAAAAAGGCTTAAATTTTTTACATGAAAGATATTTATTATTATCAATCATTTCAATCCAAAATTGAAAACGAAAATTTAATTTACATAAAACTATATAGCTAGTAGATTTTATTTAAAAAATCTATTTAAAAAAATACTGGTGTAACAAGTAGATTTTATGTTAAATAAGAAATTTAATAAAAATATGAAAATAAAAAAAATAAATAGAGTTTATGTTAATTAAGAGATATAATAAAATAATAAAATAATGAAAATAAAAAAAAATAAATAGATTTTGTAAAATTGATTTAAACTTAAATAAAATTAGGTGTTAGTACCCAAATGTGTTACATTGATAAACTTAAAAAAATGCAAGGGTATTTTAGTCATTAGTTAACTAATTTTGGTGTTAGTACCCAAAGGTGTTACAAAATTGAAACCATAGAACCTAAACCTGTTAAAAAAAGAAGTTAGTACCTAAAGGCGAAATTATGTATAAACCACAGGACCCATTTGTGTAATTAACTCTTTTATGTAATATACTTTGTATTTAGATTAATTTCATATATACCCTTACAAACTTTAAAATTTTCATTTATATCCAACCAAAATTAAAAATAGAGTATATTACAAGTTTTGTCCTTTATGTTTACACTAAATTGCAGGCGTTGTCATTTGTCTTTAAACTTGACGATTTTTGTACTTAATGTTTCTAAATGCTACACGGTTTATCCTTTAGCCCTAACCTAGTTATAATTTTCTGTTAAACCTGATTATGTAATTATGTAAATAATTTAAACACCCACCATTTTATTAAAAAATTACTTTAACAAAAAAAGAATTAACAAAATAAAAAGGGTATATATATTTATATATGAATAAAAAAATCTGTATCACCACCAAGTCATTAAACAAAACAACCACCTGCTGATAGCAAGGAACGAACAAAACAGCAGCATCATACAGAGCCAAAAAGAACATACACTTATACAAAGCAAACTAAAAGAACAGACAATTATACAAAGCAAACTAATTTTCCAAAGTCTAGATTCTCGAAAGCGTCCAGTTCTCTAAGCTAAGCCCACCCATACGCCATCTCTTATTCATCCACCAGTAGGTTCCAACCTTGACATCCTCCACAATCATGTTGACAAACTTCTTGTCCTATTAAACACCTTATCATTCCGATTCAATCACAGCCTCCATAAGGTCTTCATAAAAATGGCGTTGGTTACTTTAAGGTGTTGTTTGTTTTTTCAGAGGTAAAACATCTGCAGTCTGCGGACCACATCTGCAGACATCTGCAGCTGAAAAGGTGGACCAAACCTCTGCAGTCTACAAGAAGAAGACTGTTTGTTTTTTAACTTATGCAAGCTGCTGAAATAAACTGAAATATAAATAAACTGATTTTATTTAACTTAAAAGAGTTTTTTAACATTCAAATATAAATAATAGTTATACAATACTGAAATAATATTCATAAAAAATACAAAAAATACAGTAACATTTTTTAAATCATTTATTCCATGATTTGCATTAACTGCTCAACAATCTCATCCCGTAACTGAGTCATATATTCCCGATCTGATGCAGTACCATGTGCTTCAACTTCGTCTTCATTAGCATCAATGTGCACTTGACTATTATGCAACGACACATTGGGTTGATCGTATTCCGTAAACAACTCATCGTTCAAACCATCTTTCCTTATAAAATTATGTAGCGCGAAACATGCAATTGTAATGTTCCTTTGTGTAACCAATGGGAATGGTGTCATCCTCTTATAAATAGAGAATCTTGCTTTCAAGACACTAAAAGCACGCTCAATTACGTTCCGAAGTCTTGCATGAGCATGGTTAAATTTCTCTTTATTAGTCAATGCACGTCTTCGGCGAAAATCCCCTAGCCAATACCTCACATTATGATATGGAGCCATAAATCCCCATATGTGTGCATACGCGACATCACAAAGATAATACTTGTCTGTAAAGATATACAATTAATTAGAAAAGTAAACCACGTTATAAATATTAAACAAAACATAAACATACCTTGTAGTGGAAACGGGAATGGTGCATCTGGATCTGATAATGCCTCTGATAATATTCTTGCATCATGTGCTACACCTTCCCAACCGGCCACGGCGAACGTAAAAATCATGTTGGGCGTTGTATATATTGCCGGTTTTGTTTAAAAATTATATAAATGAACTTACCTTCTTAAATTCTTCCCATCCCTCGTTCATTAAGGTAAAAGTATTTGTTTGAGCGCTGTATATGTTGCCGGTTTTGTTTTCCAAATACACCTAACCTACGTATTTGGCTTTAAGATTATCATATGCATTCTTCATTGTTTTTGAGTCAAATCCAATCCAAATTTTTCCTTAAGAACTTTTCCTAAATTATTCCACGAGTCTTTATGCAAACTCAATCCTTTTCTACCCACCGTGTTTATCTCTTCAATGCACGTCTCTAATAAGCATTTTAGATGCTCATTTGACCATTGTTGTTTCTTTCCCATTTCTACTAATCAACAAACAAGCTATTAACATACTAGGCGTGAATCATGTCAATTGTATATATCAAACATCAAGTTTTAACCACATACAAGTTTCAAACAAACATCAAATTTTAACCACATACGACTTTCAAACAAACAGCAGCTAAAGCTCGTTTAAGCTAGGCTTAACTAGAGTTTTTCAGCTGGTTGGTTACGAACCTAAAGCTCGTTTAATCGATTATCATCTATTATTGTTCATACGTGACTTAGGGGCTGTTTGGTAGTCTCTTAATGACCATTCAGATGCTACCTCTTAATGGCTTAAAACCTCTGAATGAATAAGAGGTAACCACAAGTCTGAATGGTTAAGAGGTAACCTCTGAATGGTAAATCATCACATGTCACATTCTTCTACCTTCTCATTGGTAAAATTTTTAATGGTTCTATTAAGAGATAGCTTCTTAATGACCATTCAGAGGCTACCAAACAGCCCCTTATTATAACAAACAACACCTACAACTTGTTTAATTGATTACAGGTAACACGAAAACCTGTACCAGGTTAAACAAAATTAGTGTAATTCATATATCCTACAGCTTGTTAATCGATTATAACAAACAGCACCTACAGCTTGTGAATCAGTGTAAATTCATTAACAGGTCAAACACAATCAGTGTAATTCATATATCCTATGATCAAAACAATCAAATTTGATTATCTTAGCTTAAAACGCCAAACAAATAATACCTGTAAATAGTTGAAAGTTGTAATCTTGTAACTCAATATAGTAATTCGTAACAGAAAAACCCTAAGAGGTTGAAGAAAGGGGATCGCAGGGTTGAACGAAAGAAAAAAATGGAGCAGGTTAAAATTTTAAAGTTACATGTGGAGAATCGCTGGAGGAGGTGTCGGCCTTGTGGAGATCTCGATGTTGTGGAGATCTCGATGCTGGAGGAGGTGTCGGCACTGCTGAGTGTTGCTGGAGGAGGTGTCGGTAGTGTGGAGATCTCGACGGAGGTGGGGAAGAAACGGTGGAGTGTCGCTGCTGTGGAGAGCTCGACGGAGGTGACGGCTGTGGAGATACAATGGAGCGTCGCTGTGTGGAGAAGAGGATACTAGGGTTTTGAAAGAGCAGAAGAGTTTAGAAGAGGTGGGAAGATGTGAGGCCAGGTCTGTTTGAGGAAGAGGTTTGGAAGAAGTTTTTTAATGAAATCACTTCAAAAAAAACAAACAAGTTGCAGACTCAAACGTCTGTGCGTGGTCTGCGTGGGGCAGACATAAGAGGTTCTGAAGTGCTTTTTACAAAAAATAAACAACCCCTAAGTCTCTTATGGCACAGGTTCTAGTTTGCAACATCTTCTAATGACATTGTAAATATGCCTCTGGTTTAGAACGCTCCTTGCATAGGGATTAGGCAGAAGCTCGACCAAGATTGCCCACAACGACACACCACAATGTTGAATTTGAATGAGATAGCCCAATTTTGAGATTTGATTTGGATTGGGGGAATCGATTTGGGGATAAATTGATGAACTAGGGTTTGGTTGGGTATAAATTTGGGAAAAATGTGAAGGGTGGAAGAAATGACAGATTTACATGTGACATGTACATGGTCACATTTAACTAAAAAATAATCTGGGTTAGGGCTAAAGGGCATAACTTGTAGTATTTTAAAACATTAAGTGCAAAACTCATCAATTTTAAAGGCAAAGGACACCACCTGAAATTTGCTATATATATAAAGTACAAAACTTGTAATTCACTCTTAAAAATATCATATATGCCTTGTAAAGTAATTAAAATATCTAATATTCACAATTTATTACAAATAATCTAATGAATGATTATTTTACACTTATTTCTTTAAGTCTAAGTTTTTATATATGTTTTTCTTTTAACTTCATATTTTTGTATAACACAATTTTAGCTTGAATTTAATTTTTACTTATTTTATTTTTAATTATTTTTATTTTTACATATAAAAAATAGTATACTCCATATATAATATTTAAGCTAAATAATTTATGCTAGAAATGAGTAAATATAAGAGTTAATTGCCTGGATGGTCCCTGTGGTTTACCATTTTTTCACCTTTAGTCCCCATCTTTTTAAAATAACATGTTTGGTCCCTATGATTTGCTCGGTTGTTATTCGGATAGTCCACAGAGTGGATGTCTGTTAGTTTCCTCAGTTAAGTTGGTATGAAATTACTAAATTACCCTTAAAATTAATAAACAATAATTAAAATATTAAAAAATATATAAAATAATTATGTGTGGTCCCCACTCCACCCTCACCCAATCAGCCCCTTCTCACCATCTACGTGGGACCCACACACTACCACCATCATCTTCAACCTCAATCACCCGTTTTTTTGGTTTCTAGATGTCAAACAATAAAACAAGAAGATTGCAATTTTAAACCAAGATTCTTGGACTAGCCATCCAGATAATGATAATTTTCAGTTAACATATATAAATATCAAAACCACCGGAAAACGATTAAATCAACGTTGATGTAAACCACCAGAGATTTAGATTTAGTTGAATCTAATGTTTGTGCGTGTATCAGTGTGTGATTTCATATTCTCATCAATTTATGACTAGAACTAGATGCTAGGGTTTGTAATCGATGCGTTAATTATTAACTGTTATGAACATAACGACTACAAAAACTTGTTGATGATCTGCAACTGTTTTTCAATCCCTGTTATTCGAAGCCGCTGGCCGGACAGTGAATCCGGTGACCGGAGTCGTCGGACTTCTCTGGACAGGGAACTAGCACGTGTGTCAAGCAGCTGTATACACACAGTTCTTCGCGGCGGAACATTACGGTCGATCTGAATACATTTTTTAATTAAAGAAAACTAGTTTTTTTACTATCGACGCGTTGCGGCGAACGTCTTTTGTTGTTTAATCTATGTTTACATGTGTTTCAAAATCATTACAAGCGCATTGCGCACGGAACCGCTGACAAGAATAAAAGAAAATATAGGAAAAAACACTAAAAGATAACCAAATGAAAATCAACCAAAAAAGTTGTATGGTAACGATGTTGTTCGTATGAAACCTGTGGTCAGAGATGAGCAAATAGTACTGGCTACCGGTACCGAATTTCCCGAATCGAAAAATCTTAAGTACCAATTTGGTACGCCTTTTGGCGTTCCTGGTACCGGTTTGCTACCGGTTTTTACTTTCATATACCGATACCGTAACTTTTATTTTCAGTACCAGTACCGATTCGGTATTGGTTCCCACCGAGCTCATCCCTACCACTGAAATTAAAAAAAGAAATCATTAAAAGTTGAAGAAATTCAACAAAAAAAGTTACATGATACCGTTGTTGTTCGTACAGTACCCGTGATCAGGGATGAGCAAATGCTACCGGGTAGTAGTACCGAATTTCTCGAAATAAAAGATTTTCAAAATCAATTTGATACCGACTTTTGGCGTTTTCTGTACCAGGCTGGTGCCGATTTTTACCTTCATGTATCGATAACCGTACCGGTATTTTCGATACCAGTATCGGTTGACACAAGCTTATCCAACTTAAAAAGTAAAGAAAATAATAAAAGTATTAAGAAACTATATATATTATTATAATATTAAAAACACTTTTTGTTGGCTTCTATTTTTAATATATAAAATATAAATTATTATAATATTAAAAACACTATTATTGGCTTCTATTTTTAATATATATATATATATATATATATATATATATATATATATATATATATATATATATATATAGGGGAGGGTTTAAATGAGAACGCTAAATATTTGTGAGAACCGTGAGAACAAATGAAAAAACCATGAGAACTTGGTCAAAAACAATTCAAATTCAAATTTTTTTTCTACACTTATCATTATTATTCGAATACAATGTTAGAAATTCAATTTACACGTTTAAATTTACGTGAATTCATAAATAAAGAAAATTTACACATGTGTAAGTTTGCCATTTACACATGTGTAAATCTGCTATATTTTACACATGTGTAAAAAATCTAAAAAGAATGATTTTGAAGTGAGAAATGAATTATTTGATGTTATAAATTCTTGTTTTGATGTTGTATCTTAATTACAATGAGGTTTGTATAAAAAAATTGGTCTTGATTGGTTTTTTCATTCGTTCTCACGGTTCTCGCAATATTTAGCGTTCTCAAGATAACCCTCCCCTATATATATATATATATATATATATAATATAATGGGCCATGTGTTCTTTAATTTTTTTTTTGTTTTTTTATCATTAAGGGTAATTTAGTAATTTCATACCAACTTAATTGAGCAAGCTAACAGAGATCCACTCTGGGGACTATCCGAGTAATAACCGAGCAAATCATAGGGACCAAGCAAAAGATGAAAAAAATGGTAAACCACGGAGACCATCCGGGCAATTAACTCTAAATATAATAATTGAAATTAAAGGTTATATATGAGATTTCACATACTTAGAAAAAATAAAGGTAAAATTGTCATTTATTAAATGATTGGGTTATATGATATTTTAACTACTTTGCAAGGGTGTATACGATATTTATAATTTTGCATGGGTGTATATATGATATTTTATAAGTTTGTAGGGGTATATATGAAGTTGTCCCTTGTATTTTCATGCTTTAACATCTTGCTTAAGCTTTTGATAATAAAAGTGTGTTAAACAAAAAATTAGATTTAGGAGTAGGTTTCGAAGGGATGTTTGTGTGTTGGTTTTGTTATTAAGATCATTAAACCATATGCCATTTAAGTAAAAACAGTCAAATTAAAGACTTTCAAACCAATTAAAGACTTTAGAAATGAAAATCAGTGAAGGATTATAGGCCAGTTCTAAACTCACTTTTTTTTTTATCACAAGCTTAATAATTTTAGTGTTAATAACACTTCATTTTGACCCGTAACCGATTAGGTTGCATCGACTTGTATCCAACACTTGGAGCATTTCCAACGCTACATTGGGTTTGTTTTTAGACTCGTTAGCTCAGCATACCACATCAGCATACCACATCATTTCAGACCTCAACTTAAAAAAAAAATTATGTTTTTTCTTCCAACGTTAAACCAACTCATATCACCACACTCCACTTTTATATAAAAAATATAGGGATATTGGATTTAATAACCCTGACTTTCACCAATTGGCCGATAGCATTTCCAACTTTTGATTTGAACCACACCACACCACTCCCAACTTTCAACTTATTGTTTGATAGCACTCCCAAACTAACTGAAATCTAACCCAGTTAGCTTCTTTTACTGATGTGCCACTTGTGTGTTGACGTGACATTTGATGTGGAATATTTTGATGACGTCGCATCTGACTTGGGTTTTTTTGATGACGTGACAGTTGATGTCAGCAAACTGAGTTAGTGTGGGAGTATTATCGATCAATTGGTAAAATTAGGGTTATTTAAATCCCATATCCTATTATAAAAGAAAGTTTGTGTGTGGTGGCCCCCACACACTTGGTCCGGACGAGTCTAGTGTGCAGACCATATCTTGCATGACCACCTCCTTGAACACACGTTGGTCTGAAAATGAGGTTTGGAATTTTAGACCATGTCGGAAATTGACCGTTTGAGACTTGGAGTTGCTCTTATGTTACTCTGATTATTTTGTGGTCCTAATGAAGATTCATGGGTCCAACAAACCAAATCGAACGAGTTGAATTCTTAAGCGTGAAGCCGCGAGGTGTGTGGCTGGAAAATTAAACTAAGTCGACGAAGCAAAGTTCAAGTTTTCTATTCAAAAAGGAAAATCACGTCTTTCTAGAACGGCATTAGAGAAAAAAACAAGAAATTTAGATTATACTGAGTCTAAATGGTTAAGACATCTTATCTGAATCGGTCAGACATTTGTCTCTAAATGGTTAAGCATTATACTAGCTCATAATAGTTCAGACCTTTTGCTGGTTTAGCACTTAATGATTCAGACCTCTTAATAGTTTAACACTTACTCATTTAGAAGTTAGCAAATAGCCAAGCCATTCAAAGTGTACATCAATGACGATGCTTAAATCATATTCATCTCTAAGACGTTAAAAATCTAGGGGTGAGCAAGTTTAGGTTCGGACCGAAAATAACCGAGAACCGAACCGAAAATATACCCAACCCGACCCGAACCGAAGTACCTAGGTATTTAGATCGGTTCCAATTTTTCATATAAAATAGGGTCGGGTCGGGTCGGGTCGGTTCTCGGTTCTTTTCATGGTGAAACTCGACTTGGACCTATGGACCGGAACCGACCCTATATTTAGGGTAGTGAATAGGTTCTGTATTTTATGTTTTATCGGTTCTCGGGTCGGGTCGGGTAATGGTCGGGTAGGGTCGGGTTTTTCCTTTTGCTCACCTCTATAAAAATCTATGAAATAAATTATCCACCACATAAATTGCGGTCAAATTTTTCTCAAGTGAGAGAATGACAATGAATAAATAAGACTTCTATATTGAAGAAGAATTACAACTTAAAACAGTGTATGAATTATATCCAGGAGACCAAGACATTCAATATCTATGAAACAAATTATCAACCACATATATTGCGGTCAAATATTTCACAAGTGAGAGAATGATAACGAACAATTAAGAATTTTATAATGATAACGAACAAATTGTCAGTTTCAAGATTTTAGCCTTTACATTACAGATTTAGCACAACCTTAATGATAATACCAGCTCTGTGACAAGGGTATGACTTATGTGTCACTTTGTCTGTTTTTGGGTTATGTCATTATAATAGGCAAATTGGATTTTAATTTTTAATAATTCGAGCCGGCTCTTTTTGGCCGATAATAATCTCAACTTAGTTAATTACTCATAATAATTCGAACTCTTTTCATTTTGTTTGTAAAATAGTTCTCCGTTAAAAAAACATAACGGAATTAAGTTTTTTTTTTTTTCCAAATTACAAACTGATGTTTTCGGGCTTTTGATCAGAACGAAGATACGAGTCGATCGATGTAAAACTTACATCGAAACAGTGCTCTAAACGACTTGATTTTTGTTAATTAGAAGTTTAAACACCCGAATTGAAGCACCGTTTTCATCGTTTAGAGCACTGTTTCGAGGTAAGTTTTACATCAATAGACTCGTTTTGATCAATAGCCGGAAAACATCGGTTTGTAATTTGAAAAAAAAAGCTTAACTCCGTTATGTTTTTTTTAACGGCGGACTATTTTACAAACAAAATGGAAGAGTTCGGATTATTGTGTGTAATTAACTGAGTTGGGATCGATTATTATCGGCCAAAAAGAGCTAGTTCGAATTATTAATATCCAATTTACCTATATAATATAATAATCCCTAATAAATATAAGTAAATATCTAAAAAAACCCATTAATATATTTTTTATTCATCTTTGCCAAATGGAAGAAAAATGAGTCACGTCTTCTTATTTTCAACCCCCTTATTAGACGGCAGACCTCACTTTCAACGATAAAGACGCCAGGAAGACTATATTAGAGTGTCCATTGGGTTAAGCTTGTACTCATAACATAAGCTATTATATATATTTTTTTTTTTGTATTTTCTTAGTTACTTTTGTTTTTCAATAATAAATATGATTAATAATTTGTTTAAGAGAGTAAAATATTTTAGAACTACAAGGTTTCTTGAGGGATGTTGAGTTCATAAAAAATGCTTGATATTAACTACCACCAACACGTTTTGAACATTTGATTATGATAAGAGTTATACAATTAAACGTGTTTGAGTGACAGTATGTAACGTCATAACGAAAACCAAATTTGTAAACTCCTACTACACAAAACATAAGCAAATTCGTAGGACACAAACAAAACATTGGCTGTTAAGGGGACTCGGGGTGGAGGGGATTTACCCCGTGATGGAAGTATACAACGTGTGGAACAATGGCAAACACCACCGCCACTTGATTTTTTCACGGATCAGTTTGATAACACGTGGAATATATCACGCGTGAAGAGTGGAAGAATGTGAGGGAATGTTAGGGTTTATTGTTGGGTGTTGTGAGTGATGACATTTCCACTAAAATCCATCACCAGCGATGGAATAAAGCTTGATGACGTGGCAGAACTTGATTAGAAGTTGTGAGTGAGTGATGACTGATCACCACCCCTACCCCTAATTGTTATTATTATATGTGTTGCAACATCTAGAAATAGTATTTAATGAGAAAAAAATATCAACCCTTTCTTCTACTTTTGAAAGTTGACATATTCTCCTCCTATAAGTACACATCTCCTAAACACATTTCAATGTAATTAACCATGCTTGCCTTGGCTGATCTGCAAGGTAACTATAACATGTCATCTCAAATAAGCTTCCATTCCATCAAAAAGCCATCAGATTTCACATTTTGTGACATCCCAAAAAGAAAATATCATAAAGAACAAGATGAAAATGAAAACCATGAAAACCCTTTAGGGTTTTCACCACTACTTTGGTCCAAAAACCCTCCTTCAAACTGCACAGGTTCATCATCTGCCACAAATACCATGGCTAAAGGAAGGAAAGAGCTAATGGAAATGATCAACGACTTGCCCGAATCATGTTTGGAGTTGTCACTAAAAGATATGGTTGCAGAAGACGCCGATGATTCAGGGTATGCGATAGAAGATAAGGTTGATGTGAAGCCCAAGGTGAAGGGAAAGAAGAAAGGTGCAAAAAGAAGACCGATTTCGAGGAGTGTGAGTCTTGACACCGGAGTTTTTCTTCTCAAGATGTTTGTCCCAAGCTCTTTTGGCTCGAAAAAACAAAGGGTTTCTCGAAGTAACTCAATAGATGGTTTGAATAAACACGACGTTGATGTGAAACAATGGAAGACTCGGTTTATCCAAAACAAAAATAACATCAGTAGCAGATCATATAACAATGATAGATGTTGTAATACTGCCACTAAAAACAGGTTACATTCTTTCTTCAAAAAAGGGAGATGCGCATCTCCCCTTTCTGACTAATAGTTTAAATGAAAACGAATTCCGTCGGAAATGCTTGGGAAATTTCTAGCACTTTTCCTACGCATAACAATTTGTGGCTTTTTCGTCGCTTTTTTGTCACAAAACTAAGACCCATTCTTGTTCGTCGGAATTTTGTGGGAAAAGTGTCGGTATTTTCGTTTGTAGGAAATGTGTAGGAAATTTTGGTTTGAATAGTAGCAGTTTTCTAGTAGTGTGCATAGAGATTAGATGATAACTCTTAGACATCTGATTGTTGGCTTGCTGTGCATGCAGGTATGAAGAAGGGAGTTTGAAGCCTGGATGTTGGTTTAAATTAACAAACCAAAAATGGTGCATCTTCTTCTGATTGGGAAGGAATAACCACAAATCATATGGTTCATGTTTTATTAGACTTTTTCTTGATTTTTAGAAAGGTAAGATAGATAATGCATTAGCATTTTGTTTTAATTAGCGAATCAAGTAAATGTTACCATATGGACTTCTAATCAGAAAAGTAAATGAAAAACTGGTTAACAATTTTGATCTTTGGTCACTTAATGGGGAGTGAGATCGCCTTCTTAGATGAATTTGCACTATAGAAAAATGAAAACCTTGTATCGTAGTACGATACTAAAATGTATTATTGATCAATTATTTATAGTAGTATCATAAGAATAATTACAAACAAAATCTAATCAAATCATATCTTCAGATTTGTTGGAATTAATTGTTGGATCAAAGTTTGAAGTTTAAGGTTGTTTATGTAAGTAGGTTAAAGTATGTTCAGTGTATTACTTGGTTACTATTTAAGTAGAACGGCCAGTTTGTAAAAGAGTCAAACTTAAAAACTGATCCAGTGATGTTGTATTAGGGTTGTTAGTGAACCGGTGCCTTCATCAGACACATCGGTTCATGGGTTCGTATGTGTATTTATATATGTTACGATGTAAACATTCAAGGGGTATCATCCCTAATCGAAATTCCCTAATTCTTTCTTGTTTGTTTGTTTGTTTCTTGAATGATGAATTGATTCAATGATCCTTGTGACTAATATAATTTATGGTAAAAGTTATACAAATGTATTTATATATCTATACACATGTAACTTGTAAGTAACATATGGGTATTATGCTAACACTTGCCCTAGACTTGCTAATTATGCCACTCAAGGCATGACTCATGATGCAAATTTGGCTCAAGCCTTTCATGCCCAATGTCACGTTAACGCTTTTGCGGAAGCCACCTGATCATATGACATCTTTTTCAAAAAAAAGATGTTGATAACATCTCCTTACATGGGTAAAGCCAAGGTGACATTTAGAAACGATAATGCTCTTCCTATAACTCATACGGGTTACCGTCTCGTCTCTAAACGTATACATTTGCGAGATGTTTTAGTTATTCCCAGCCTTGCAAAGAACCTATTGTCCAAGTAACCTCATTCCTCCATCTGAGATCACCGGAACACCGTCAACTTTCCACCTCACCACCTACCTTGCTTGCCATGTCTGTCAATCTAGCTAGCACCAATCAATACCCAAGTCAACCCTCTCAAATGGCGCTATCACCATATTCATTTCACAAACAATCGTACACATTATATGTTAACAATAAATAATTAATATCTTATATTATTGTATTTATTCATATTGATATATTAGGTAGGTAGACCGTAGATATCTCATTCATTAATAGGTCAATTGTTTCTCTTCAATTGTTGTAACAGTACCTTAAGTTTCTCCTAAATTATTGTGCTTGTATCCTGTATATATTCCTCAAAGGGTTAATGAGAAATTATGTTCTTTTGACTATTCAATCATAAACTGTGGTATCCAGAGAGCCTGAAACACCTCACGGTTCTTTTTTTTTTCGATCCTTCTCACCTCTGCAAACCTACACCAGCCAATTGTTCTTGACCATGGCACCCAAACAAATTATTCCTCTCACTGCTGCAACCCATTTCCCCATCAAACTCACATCCACCAACTTCCCCTTTTGGCGCAAACAAATCCTTTCCACTCTCATCGGTCTTGAACTCGAACACCACATTACCGGCACTGAGGAACCTCCGGCCAAAACAGTCTCCACAGGCGATGTTTCCAAACCAAATCCAGACTACATGCTCTGGTTTCGCCAAGACCAAATGGTGATTAGTGCACTGCTTGGCAGTTGTTCAGATGCCATTCAACCCCTCGTCTCCGTAGCCGACACCGCTCGACAGGCGTGGGACACTCTCAATGCCAGCTATGCCAGCGGCTCACGCTCACGGATAATTTCCCTCAAATCCAAACTCTCAAAAAATCCCAAAGGTAACAGATCTGTTACTGATTTTTTACACGACATGAAGTCGATTTCGGACGAGTTGGCACTCGCCCAAAGCCCCATTGATGAAGAAGACTTGGTGATTCACACCATGAATCAACTCGGAGACGAGTTTACAGGCCTAGTTCAGTCCCTGAAATCACGAGACACCACCATCTCATTTGCACAACTATTTGACAAATTACTTGACCACTCATTACCACAGTCAACTACACCCACCGCCAACCTGCCTGCACGTACCCAAAACAGCAATCTGAAACCCGATATCACAAACCCAACCAGTCACGACCATCATGGAATACCCGTGATAAACCCACTACACCAAATCAAACCCGTTCCACCAAAACAAACGCCTACTGCCACTTCTGCAACATCCCGGGTCATGAGACAAGGGACTGTCGCAAACTTGGGCGTTTCCTGCGTGACTACAACTACCCAACTCACGATCTTACAGGCTCCGCGCCTTCAGTTAACTTTACTTCAGCCTATCCAACTTCAGGATCCACACCAGTATGGATGTGGGACACAGGAGCATCCGGTCATACCGCCCCAAATCAGCACTCGCTACCCGCCCTTTCCGAATACGGAGGCCCGGATGAAATTGTCTTAGGTGATGGTAAATCTCTTCCCATTACACATATTGGTCGAACTCAAATACATACCAACTTCCGACCACTCTTATTAGATAATGTTCTTGTTGTCCCACATTTACGTAATTATCTAATTTCCGTTGCCAAGATTTGTCGTACTAACCGTGTGTCTGTTGAATTTTTTCCTTCTTATTTTATGGTTAAGGACCTACGCACGGGGGCACATCTCATGCGAGGAGTGAACATAAATGATGTTTACTACGGACCATTTCCTTCATCTCCTCAAGTTAATGCAACTGGAACAAGATCACTACTCGCGTGGCACCATACACTTGGGCATCCGTCGTACCAAGTGTTTAAGTCTTTAATTATTAAATTAGGACTACAATGTAATAAAGTGTCACCCGAGTCGTTTTATTGTAAATCTTGTTCCTTATATAAAAGTCACAAAATTCCTTTTGGTCAAAATTCATTTGTTGTGCACAAACCTTTGGAACTTATCTATTCGGATGTTTGGGGACCGGTACAAACCTCCATTGACGGGTTCAAATACTATGTCATATTTGTTGATTTTTTCCCCAAGTATGTTTGGTTATATCCCATGAATCGCAAATCCGATGTGTCCACCCTTTTCCCTCAGTTCAAATCACTTGTTGAGCGATTTTTCAAAACCCCTCTCGTGTCCCTATTCACCGACAATGGTGGTGAATACATCGCTCTCAAGCCCTACCTCACCTCTAATGGCATCTCTCATTACACCACCCCACCCCATACACCCGAACAAAATGGCGTGGCCGAAAGACGTCACCGCCATGTTGTTGAAACGGGCCTTGCTCTTCTTCATTATGCTAACCTTCCTCAGAAATTTTGGTCACATGCTTTCCAAACCGCTACCTACCTCATCAATCGCCTACCCACTCCAATCCTCAACAATCAAACACCATGTGACATGTTGTTTGGTAAATCACCTGACCACACGAAACTCAAACCATTCGGGTGTCTTTGCTACCCGTGGTTGCGTCCATATACCACCTCCAAACTACAACATCGCTCTCATTCATGCATTTTTCTAGGGTACTCAACTTCAAGATCGGCATTTAAATGCTTCGACCCAACGACTTGCAAGTTATATCATTCGAGGCATGTTGAATTCATCCCCCACATTTTTCCTGCCCATCCCACTGAGCACCCACACTCAAATCCTGTTCAAAAATATTCTTTTCCCATTCCTCCCTACACCCACTCATCGGAATCACCCACAGATTCCACACCAAATAACCCACTTCCTTCCACTCCTCACCCACCTTCTGTCTCTTCCGCTACTACTTCCTACACATCGTCTCAACCCAACAGCCCAACACCTTCTATATCCACCAGCCATCCTACCAGCCCACCCACGACCTCACCCACCTTACCTCACCACTCGCATTCTAACAACACACCATCACCCACATCATCATCCTCACCTCCTCCCACTACTGACCAACCGCACCCTCCATTTCCACCTCCACCTCCCTCACCATCCTCTGAACCATCCTCCTCAACTTCTCCACAAACTACCGAAACAATCCACACCTCACCTCCTCCTGTCAAACGGCAGCCCAAACCCAACAGCAAATACTTCAACTCCAACTTCATAAACTCCACCACCTTACATCCATTACCTCAAACTCTTGAACCCTCAACTCACATTCAAGCTATGAAAGATCCCCAATGGCAAAATGCCATGGATCTTGAGTTCAATGCTCTCATTCAAAATCACACATGGGAGCTTGTATCGCGAACCAACCAGCATGTCATTGGCTGCAAATGGATCTTTCGCATCAAGCGAAAGGCCGATGGTACCATCGACAAATACAAAGCTCGTCTCGTGGCAAAGGGCTTCCATCAACAATTTGGCAAGGACTACTTTGACACATTTAGTCCCGTAACGAAACCGGTCACCATACGAACCGTGTTATCTATTGCTCTTTCTAAACGCTGGCCTCTACGACAACTAGATGTCAACAACGCTTTTCTTCATGGTACCTTATCCGAGGAAGTCTTTATGGTCCAACCCCCGGGCTTTGGTCATTCGGAGTTCCCAAACCACATTTGTAAACTCCGAAAATCTCTTTATGGCCTTAAACAAGCCCCACGGGCATGGTACAACGAACTCACCTCATTCTTGCTCCACTTCGGCTTTCGAAAATCCTTGTCCGATCCATCTCTCTTTGTCTATCAACACCATGGTGTCACATGTTATCTACTCGTCTATGTAGATGATATCATCATTACCGGTAGTGACAATAATCTGCTGAAAACCTTCATTGCCTCTCTTGGCCAAAAATTCTCCATCAAGGACCTTGGTCCTCTTCACCACTTCTTAGGCATTGAGGCCATTCCCACACCTCAAGGTCTCTTTCTCTCACAACATCGCCACATTCAAGACATTCTCACCACCCACAAAATGGATGGCGCAAAAGATGTCCTTACTCCCATGAGCATATCCAAACCTCTAACTCTCATTGACTCCACTCCTCCCGTTGATCCCACCCAATACCGTAAGCTTGTTGGCTCTCTTCAATACCTAGCCTTTACTCGCCCGGACATCTCCTTTGTGGTCAACAAACTTTCACAATTTATGCACTCACCTAGACAATCTCATTGGCAAGCTCTTAAACGGGTTCTCCGATATTTGAAAGGGACGGTACACTATGGGTTATATTTGCATCGTGACTCTCCTCTCACACTCTGTGCCTTCTCTGACTCGGATTGGGGAGGAATCAATGATGGGGGGCGGTCTACCACGGCGTACATTCTATACCTCGGCTCCAACATAATCTCTTGGCGCTCCTCTCGCCAAAAGACGGTCTCGCGTTCCTCCACCGAGGCTGAATATAAAGCGGCTGCTAACGCGGCTGCGGAAGTTGCTTGGGTACAAAACCTTCTTCAAGAGCTCGGCATCCAGCAGTTAAGTACTCCACAACTATTCTGTGACAACACAGGTGCCACATACTTGTGCGCCAATCCGGTATATCATTCTAGGATGAAACATGTTGCCTTGGACTACCATTTTGTTAGAGAACAGGTCAATGCGGGCAAGCTACAAGTCCTACACATTAGCTCCAAAGATCAACTTGCGGATGCTCTCACCAAGCCACTACCACGGTCACCTTTCACATACATTCGATCCAAGATTGGAGTCTCCAACGGATCCTCCATCTTGCGGGGACATGTTAACAATAAATAATTAATATCTTATATTATTGTATTTATTCATATTGATATATTAGGTAGGTAGACCGTAGATATCTCATTCATTAATAGGTCAATTGTTTCTCTTCAATTGTTGTAACAGTACCTTAAGTTTCTCCTAAATTATTGTGCTTGTATCCTGTATATATTCCTCAAAGGGTTAATGAGAAATTATGTTCTTTTGACTATTCAATCATAAACTGATATTATAAACCATTAAATATTTGACAAGTCCACCAAAGAAGAAAACATAACTAGCAGTGGTAGTCTCTTACTATGTCTACTAAAGAAGGCACAATTTGTATGAAGCGTCAACAACACAGTAACCATTACCATCGGGCCTTGGATTGACGTGGTTATCGAATAACCAGTTAAAGTCACATGTTTTGTTTTAAGTTTTTAACCTAATAACCAATTAAAGATCCACTGAAGAGCCTTGCGATTTAACACAAGACACTTGAATAATGCCTGTTTTGTTACACCGAAAATAGTTCTCTCCAAAAGTTGCGATTGAAGATGTTATGAATCGTTTGAAAACATAATACCCCATAGGAAGCAACTATAAGATATAATTTGTATATTTCAGATGACTTATAATTTTTATTATGTTTTCTTTCCAATCATATCATACTTTTTTATGATATTGATTTTCAATATGTGATTCCGCATGACCTGACCCGAAAACTTTGACGTCAGGTTGTTATAAATCCGAGCATTGAAAAAAAAATTACAAACATATAAATTACCTAAACCATGAATGTGAGAGTTATCAAAGCATGGAATACATTTTTAATGTATCGTTATTCATTACATAAATATGACTTATCTAACCAGTACATTGACCCAGACTTAAACTAGAAACAGAAACGAAAAACAAACATGAGTAATATTATGAGGCTCAAACTATCTACACACCAAGTGTGTAGATAGCCAACCCAAAAAGGTGTTTTTGTCCTATGTGCATACCATACAGTGTCGAGCTGTGGCTAAAGTGCGGCGTTTTGGTCCGATCAACCAGCCAAAGACTGGCGGGTGTCTGACGGGTCTGTTGACCGAACCAAAACGCTGCGCTTTGGCCGCGTTTTGGTCCTGTCAACCAGACCGGGTGTCAGTCTTTTGTCTGGTTGACAGGACCAAAACGCGGCCAAAGCTCAGCGTTTTGGTCCGGTCAACCAGACCGGGTGTCAGTCTTTTGTCTGGTTGACAGGACCAAAACGCGGCCAAAGCTCGGCGTTTTGGTCCGGTCAACAGACCCGTCAGACACCCGTCAGTCTTTGTCTGGTTGACCAGACCAAAACGCCACGCTTTGGCCACAGCTAGACACTGCAGGGTGTGCATATAAGACAAAAAACACCTTTTTAGTGTGCCAATAAACAAATGAGTGTGCAAATAGGTACACAACTTAACTAGTTTTTCATGATCCTGACCTCAAACAGTTGTAAAGGTCAAACCTGAACCCTTAAACTTCTCATCAGTGATTCCATCAATACGTTCTTTCATCTCATCGCTCAAATAGTTTTTCCAATCTCCAATCACTCCTTTTCTGAAGAAATCTCGCTTCTCCACATCCAACACCTTGCCAAACTTTTCGACACCCGTCTTGTTCACCTCTAGATTACTCAAATTCTCAAAGCTACACAACTTAACTATCTCCCTCACCACCCCTTTCTCCTCTTCCTCCACCGTTACCGCCTTCCCTAGGAAAGCGGCCAACTTCCTCACCACCATCTCCGGCTCTTTCTTCATCTCCTCGTATTTCAAGAACAAAATCTTGTCCGGATTTTCCAAGCTAGCTCTCCAATACGACAAAACATGTTCCCAGAATGGCCCATACTCTGACGCCCCAACGCAGAATAGCTCAAACGCTTCATCAAACGAAAGGGGAGGTAGATCTTTGGATCTAAGTTTGCTCATGAAAAGCCACTTGGAAACCAATACGTCTTTCGGGTCCCTACAAACGTAGACTAGCTTTGCACAACTCATACAAGCTGGTAACAAAGGGAGAGGATAATGCGTAGAGAAGAGTCGAGGAGCTGAGAGGTTGGTGAAGTCAGTGATATGGTAGGATTCAGCGTCGATAACCGGAATGATGCTATGTGGACTGTGATTGTGCAAATGGTGGTTTGAGAATGTGTAGCGGTCGCGGTTAAGGGTAGAGAACACTAGAGCTTTAAGCCAGGTGGTGCCAGACTTCATGAAGGAGGCCAAGAAGATGTCAGTGGGTTGTGACTTGAAATAGGCATGTATAAGTAGGTTGGATTTTAGGATCTTGGTGCTTAACCAGTAGCCATTGTAGTTATGAAGGTGTAGTGTCCTCCATCCATTGCATTTGGGTAGTGTTTCTATCAAGTGTTTGTGGTTCTCACAGATCTTTTTGTACTCTGCATCATCTTCTAATCCTATTGCAATAGACATGTTGATGAAAGATATTGAAAACAATCGGAAGGAACATCCTTTTTAATGAGTAATGCAACCTATGACAGGTTGAATATATTCAAATTACACGTTTATTGTTCTGCATTTAAATACGAAAAATATTCATTTTCTTTATAAATAAATTGATACGGTTCATAATTAATAAGATTTATAGAGTGTTCTAATTTGTACTTTACGAAACTTCATCATATAATAAATAAAGATCCAACCACTTCACAATATAAAATGATATTAATTTTTGTATAATAAAATATGGTTTTTGTTTCATTGCATGTGTCGGTTTAGACTAAGGAAGATGGTTATATATTGTTTTTATTTTTCTTTCTCAATCTCTATCTCCTCTTGTATAATCTATTGGACATTTTTTTAACTGTTACTTTATATATATATATATATATATATATATATATATATATATATATATATAGGGTAGGGATATGGTAAAAAGTGTCCAAAGTGTAAGAAGTGTAAGAAGTGTTTTAAACCATTGGATCTTTGATCTAATGGTTGAGATCAAAAGGGTATTAAAATGTAAATTGTGTTTTAATTAGAAGGGGCTTTTGTAAAATTGAAGGGCAATAGTGTCTTTTCCATTCTTTCAAATATGGTAACCGTTTCAAACACAACCATCAAACTCCTAAAAATCAGCGAATTATATATAACCGCCATCAATCTCCAAAAAAAAACCAGCGAATTTCTTCATACTTTAAAACATTCCCAGATTTTTAAAACGTAATCGCAGATTCAAGTCATGGTGTTTTATCTGGAGACATTGTTGATGGCGTGGTGTTTTATCTGGAGACATTGTTCGTGGCGTAGTGTTTTATAAATACAAAACATTCCCAGATTTTAAAACACCAAGACTAGGATTCAAGTCATGGTGTTTTATCTGGAGACCTTGTTCATAGTGTGGTGTTTTAAAACATCTATGATTCAAGTCATGGTGTTTTATCATGAGACATTATTCATGGCGTGGTGTTTTATCTGGAGACATTGTTCATATCGTGGTGTTTTATCTGGAGACATTGTTCATGGTGTGGTGTTTTATCTGCAGACATTATTCATGCCGTGGTGTTTTATCTGGAGACATTGTTCATGGCGTGGTGTTTTGTCTCCAGATGTTTAAAACACTATGCCATGAACAATGTCACCAGATAAAACACCACGCCATGATTCAAGTCATGGTGTTTTATCTGGAATCCCCAGCAACCTTCTATATAAAACACCATGACCAACATCATAGTCAATTTATCCAGTTGTTTTAAAACACCACGCCATGAATCTGATTATAGATCTATTTATGATAAAGTATGAAGAAATTCGTTGATTTTTTGGAGATTGATGACGGTTACCATATAATTCGCTGGTTACCATATAATTCGCTGATATTTGAATTAAATGACAAAATGTACAATTACAAAACTACCCTTTTGAATTAATTAAGAGGATGGACACTTGTCATTCCAGGAATATTTCTTACACTTCTTACAAATTAAGCACTTTGTACAGGATCCTAAACCTATATATATATATATATATATATATATATATATATATATATATATATATATATATAGGGCAAGGATAAATCGAAAACCCACTCCAGTTGACTAAACCCTGAAAACCCATTAATCACCATTGATCAAAGTTGATGGATGGCTAGGATTAACTTTTGCCCCATCAATTGCTTTTGTGTACTTTGTCTCAATTTTTTAATGTATTTAATGTAATGAAGGGTAATATTGGAACAAAGAAAGTGCAGTAAAGTACTGTCACCCATTAATTTATGTTTTCTCTCTCTCTCTTGATTAAAGTACTTTTCTTTCATTATTTTATGTTTTCTCTCTCTGATGATTAAAGTTCTATCACCCATTAACAAGGATATTCAAGCAACCATCAACAAAAGCACTGATCAAACACACATAGAGCAAAAATGTACAAAAATCTCAGTGAAAAAAAATGTAACACGGATACAGCAAAAATGTACAAAAATCTGAGGCAAAAATAAAATGTAACATGGTAAAAACAAAACCAAAAAATCCATAACATATAAAATTCTCAGATTCAACACAGCAAAAAGTGTACATAAATCTCAGGCATTTTTGCTTTGATTGATTGTTACATTTCTAACACAAAAAAATGTAACATGCATTTTTTCTTTGATTGTTACATTTCGTAACTATGTTCAACATCAAACATCCTTTGAATCATCTTCAACATCATCTTCAACATCTGAAACATCATCTTCAAAGTGTAGATTTCCAAACAAAGCTGAAAAAAACATACTTATTCACCTTCTTGAACAAGATCTAAAACAAATTTTACACAAAAAATGATGTAATCAATAATAAAAACAACAGTCTAAAAAAGTGTACAACACACTTTATTTTCAGTAACGTGCATTATTTATGTAACACGAAAAAATGTAACATGCATTTTTTAATTATCAATTTATGCCAGAAACACAACACACTTTATTTTCAGTAACGTGCATTATTTATGTAACACGATAAAATGTAACTATTTATGTTTTTTTAGAATTTTTAAATATGTAACTAACAAAACATATTAGAATTGTTACATTACTAAACCCATCTATGTTGGGTTACATAAAGATGTTACACAAAAAACAAGAAAAGTAACTTCAATTTAATTCAATAAACAAGAACTTAAATCAAATTGTTTCGATTTGTTCAGAAATCTGAAACAAATTTTACACAAAAAAATGATAAAATCAATAATAAAAAGCAATATGTATAGAAAACAAGAACTTAAAAACCTTCATCTTCTTGAACAAAAAAATAAAAAAAGTTATAGATCCACAAAAAAACAACAAAAATGCAGAGTAAAAAAATTGCAGATTTGCAAAAAAAGCTTAAAAACATACATATTCACCTTCTTGAACAAAAAATTCGAACAAAACCCTTCAGCATCCTCAAAAAACGTAAAAAAGGATGTGTAATTTTACTGGATCTTTGCCTGGTTCGAACAAAAACATCATCTTCAACATCGGATTTGCAGATCCATAAAACAAGAACTTAAAAACTTTTATCTTCTTGAACAAAAAAAATTGCAGATCCATAAAAACAACAAAAATGCAGACTAAAAATGCAGCCTAAAAAATGAATCAAATCGAGCACCTGAAATTGGCTTTGGCTTTGATTATTCATGTTTTCAGCTAGACCCTCCACCACCGTAGCTCCCAACAACCACCACTACCACCGGACCACCACTTGCCACCATCCTTCATCAACCTTCAACGATCACCACCCACCTGCTACCATCCTTCATCAACAACCGCCAACATCAACCCACCTGCCACCTTCCTTCAACAACAACGACTGCCATCAATATCCGTCATCAACCCCACTTGCCACCATCCTTCATCAACCTTCAACCGTCAATTTGAGCTATCCTCTTTTGAACATGAAAACCCCAAAATTTTATTTCGAACAAACCCTAACCTTCCACCAAATCTGCAACCACGATTGCAGATCTGGTTCCCGAAGAGAGAGAGATGGGAGATGGTGGAAAGATAGAGGAAGAGTGATGTTTAATTCTGATTATTTCTGATCTGGATCCGGATCCGGCTGTGGGGTTTGAAAAGAAACATGATGGATCCAGATCTAGATCTTGACGGGTTTAAAAGAAACATGATGGATCCAGGTCTAGATGACGGTACAGATCTAGATCTAGATGGCGTCTACATCGATCTAATGCTCATCAGTTTCTCCGATTTCATTTTTGTTCTTGTTTTCTCTATAATGGAACAAGAGAGAGAGGGAAAGAGGAAAAAGTGTGCTAGAGAAGAGAGATGATGGAGGAAATGATCTGGTGAGTTTTGAAAAGGTTTGGTGAGATTTAATGGTAGAGAGAGAAAATGGTATTAAATGAGAAAGATGACAAGAAGAAGAAAAGTCTGTGTAAAGACTTACCCATTTCCATTCAATCAAAAAGGTAAAAAGAAAAAGACCGTTATGCCCTTTCCTACTCTCAATCTAAATACATACGTGGATCAATCCTAGCCACTTGTGTGAGTTTTCAGGGTTTAGTCAACTGGAGTGAGTTTTCTCCTTATAATTAGCCTATATATATATATATATATATATATATATATATATGAATATAATCAGTGGCGAAGCTTGACCAAAAATTCATGAGGTGACAGAAAGTCATGGGACCCAATTAATATATTGTATAAATATTTAGGCAAAATAATCAGAGGGACAATCCTATATAATTTTAAAATTTTCGGACGAAAAATAGGAAATTTTATACTTCTAACTAAAACATTCGTGTGGGGGGGGGGAGGTGCACCCCCCATTTACACTAAGCTCCGCCATTGAATATCATCATTTTCAATTTTTTTAATCATCTAACTTTTTTTACGTACAATAGTGTTTCCGACAAGAAGTTTGGCCGAAATTTGTCACCGGAATAGTACAAATCCTTCTGAAATTCGATTAGTTGACCTGCAAAGTTGTGGTGGAGCAGAAATTGTACCTTTTGTCTCATGGTTGGATTTCTGTCCTTTTAAGCTAACCTTCGCATAACAAGATCTGAACAAAAGTGCACCTTCGTTCCCTACGAAAGTGACCTTCGTCAGTTTGTCTCAACAAACGTGATTTTATCCACAAAAGTCCTCCTTCGTGAAATCACCTTCGTGCAGTGGCGGATCTTGCCCGTTGAACCTGCCAGGGCCGAAAGACACGGACACTAAAATTAGCACTACGGCCGAAAAACTTGCCAGGGCCGAACATAGTATATATACAAAATTTCGATCGAAATGCGAAAAATTAGCACTACGGCCGAAAAACTTGCCAGGGCCATGGCCCTGACACGGCTCCACTAAGATCCGCCCATGCCTTCGTGACAACCACCTTTGCCCTTAAAAGTAACCTACGTGGTTACCACATTTGCCCTTAAAAATAACCATCGTGGCTACCACCTTCGCCCTAAAAAGTGTAGGTCCATTCGGAGGATCAAGAAACCTACTTTCTTGTTGTTAGAACACAAATACAAGTGCGGAATCCTTGTAAATATGCAACCAAAGCAAAGTATAAAGCACACACGTAACCAAAGATTCACTAATCTTGATTAAATGGAAGAGAACATACACAAACACATACACACAGTGTTTTACAGACTCACCAAGCTCTCTTAGTCTGTTCTGCAAACATAAGTTGTCTTATATAGAGTCTTAGCCCCATAACATCACGAAGGATGTTACTGGGCCCACGAAGAACATAGTTCTTCGTTTATCATATCCATGAAGAACCATACAGGTCACGAAGAAGGTTCTTCGTGTTGACCAATTCCCACGAAGAATAGGTTCTTCGTTGAGGCCTGCAAACAGCAAAGTAAAGACATTTCAATGTAATTAACAATGCTTGCCTCGGTTGATCTGCAAGGTAACTATAACATGTCATCTCAAATAAGCTTCCATTCCATCAAAAAGCCATCAGATTTCACATTTTGTGACATCCCAAAAAGAAAATATCATAAAGAACAAGATGAAAATAAAAACCATGAAAACCCTTTAGACTTTTCACCACCACTTTGGTCCAAAACCCCTCCTTCAAACTGCACAGGTTCATCGTCTGCCACAAATACCATGGCTAAAGGAAGGAAAGAGCTAATGGAAATGATCAACGACTTGCCCGAATCATGTTACGAGTTGTCACTAAAAGATATGGTTGCAGAAGACACCGAAGATTCAGGGTATGCGATAGAAGATAAGGTTGATGTCAAGTCCAAGGTGAAGGGAAAGAAGAAAGGTGCAAAAAGAAGACCGATTTCGAGGAGTGTGAGTCTTGACACCGGAGTTTTTCTTCTCAAGATGTTTGTCCCAAGCTCTTTTGGCTCGAAAAAACAAAGGGTTTCTCGAAGTACTTCAATCGATGGTTTGAATAAACACGACATTGATGTGAAACAATGGAAGACTTGGTTTATCCAAAACAAAAGTAACATCAGTAGGAGATCATATAACAATGATAGATGTTGTAATACTACCACTAAAAAAAGGTTACACTCTTTCTTCAAATAAAAGGAAGATGCAAAGATGATTAGATGATACATGAACTCTTAGACATCTGATATTGTTGGCTTGCTGTGCATGCAGGTATGAAGAAGGGACTTTGAAGCCTGGATGTTGGTTTAAATTAACAAACCAAAAATGGTGCATCTTCTTCTGATTGGGAAGGAATAACCACAAATCATATGGTTCATGTTTTATTAGACTTTTTCTTGATTTTTAGAATGGTAAGGTAGATAATGCATTATCATTTTGTTTTAATTAGCAAATCAAGTAAATGTTACCATATGGACTTCTAATCAGAAAAGTAAATGAAAAACTGGTTAACAATTTTGATCTTTGGTCACTTAATGGGGAGTGAGATCGCCTTCTTAGATGAATTTGCACTACAGAAAAATGAAAACCTTGTATGGTACGATACTACAATGTAAAAGAGTCAAAAAATATCCAGTGTCGTATTAGGGTTGTTAGTGAACCGGTGCCTTCATCAGACACATCGGTTCATGGGTTCGTATGTGTATTTATATATGTTATGATGTAAACATTCAAGGGGTATCATCCCTAATCGAAAGTCCCTAATTCTTTCTTGTTCCTTTGTTTGTTTCTTGAATGATGACTTGATTCAATGATCCTTGTGACTAATACAATTTATGGTAAAAGTTATACAATAAACGATAACTAATGTATTAATATATCTATACACATATAACATATGGGGATTATGCTAACACTTGTCCTAGACTTGCTAATTATGCCACTCAAGGCATGTCTCATGATGCAAATTTAATGCCCAATGTCACGTCAACACTTTTGCTGAAGCCACTAATCATATGACATTTTTTTTTCAAAAAAATGTTGATAACATCTCCTTTCGTGGGTAACGCCAAGGGGGTATTTAGAAACGATAATGCTCTTCCTATAACTCATACGGGTTATGTAACCGTCTCGTCTCTAAACATATACGTTTGCGAGACGTTTTAGTTATTCCCCACCTTGCAAAGAACCTTTTCCTTTTTTTAATTGATTGGGACATATCAGTGGTAGGACTTTGGAACCCATGCCTTGTGACTTGCAGGCTTGGTTCGATCACAACTTGATTGGTCACTTTGACCAATGCTTTAACTTAATGCCAACTTTTGTACCATCCTAATCAGTTCTTTTTGTTCTCTGTCAGTGCTTTTGATTCAACACTTTGATCAGACCTCCCGTGCTTGTACTGATTAGGGGTAGAATGGTGAGTATTCTATTTTTGCCAGGTATTTCATATTTGTAAAGGGTGCATCAGTCACTTGTACTGGTCTGGTGAAATTTTCATGATTCAAAGCTAAAGCAACAGGGGGTTCAACAATCAAATAGTCTAAAAAGGTTTGTGTAAATTTCTTGGGTCCTAAATACTTGTAGAAAATTCGCGAAAAATACGTTTCCACACAAAGGTCAAAACTGTCAATTTATGATGACAGTTTATCGTTTAATTCATAGAAAAATCTATGTCGACCCGAGAAATTCCAGTTGGAGGGTCTCATAATCTCCTACGGTTATCTATTGTAAAATTTTCAAGTCTTAACTCTAAATACTAACCAAGTTATGACCCTTGTCATTAACCACATTTTCTACAACCAAAATCTCAGCTTTGACCTTTGATTTCGTTCTAACCTTTTGACTGACCAAAACTCATCTGAAACCACTTGGATTTGAAAGGAAATTCCTTGAACTTGATCTTACACTGAAAAACCATGAAGTTTCATTATGTTTTGGCCGAGATATGGCCTTTACAAAACGATACAAAATTTCGGACAGAAGCTGATCACTTCTAGCTCTTAACAAAAACGTGCACAGGGTTCTTATTAATAATCTAACATGCATAAACCCTTATGAGTCAGATTTTATACATAATTTATCAAAAGGGTGTGCTTATTGGCACACTAATGTGCCTATTGGCACACCAAACCCTAGCAAAACAAGGGTTTATATACGCAGCGTATAGGTCAATACGCAGCGTATAGGGTTAACCCTCTACGCTGCGTATTGACCAATACGCTGCGCATATAAACCATGGATCTCAGTGCCTAATAACCAATCATTGCACAGAAAACAAGGTTTATATACGCTGCGTATAGATCTCTAAGCAGCGTATATAAACCATCTGAAAATTTGGGGTCATTTTGGTAGATTTGAAGCATTAGTTTTTCACAAGGTTTATATACGTTGCGTAGAGACCTATACGCAGCGTATATAAAGGTCTGAAAATGTCCTTTATACCCTTGTGTTGAGGCTATACGAAGCCAAATACAAGGGTAGTTGTGTCATTTTTGTCTCATACGCTGCGTAGAGATCTATACGCAGCGTATATAAAGCTCCATTTTTGTATTTTTTGTGTATTTCTTTGTTTATTTATAAAAAAAAGAAAATTATTTATAAAAAACAATATTATTGGTAATACAAATATAAATTATAAGAATTAAAAATAATACAAATATTATGAATTATAAAAATAAAAAAATAATACAAATATTATGAACTATAAAAATTAAAAATAATACAAATATTATGAATTATAAAAATAAAAAATAATACAAATATTATGAATTACAAGACCTACAGAGAACCTATACGAGACTTACACTATATACTATACGATACGATACGATATAACACCCGTATAGGCCTATAGGCGTGGTTTAGGTCCCGTATTGACCTCGTATAAGCCTATAAGTGTGATATCGTATCGTATCGTATAGGTGTGGTTTAGGTCTCGTATAAGCCTATAAGTGTGATATCGTATCGTATAGGTGTAGTATACGATATCACACTTATAGGCTTATACGTGGTCAATACGTGACATATACTACGCTATACGATACGATATAACACTTATAGGCTTATACGAGGCCGATTCGTGACCTATACTACACCTATACGATTCGATATAACCTTTATAAAAAAACCTTCATATACGCTGCGTAAAGGTCTATACGCAGCGTATATAAAATGTCAAAAAGACCATTAGCCCTTCTTTTGGGGCTATACGAAGCCAAATGCAAGGGTAAAAATGTCTTTTGACCCTTTATGTATGTTGTGTATGGGTCTGTACGCAGTGTATAGTGGAAAAGACCATTTTACCCCTACATTTGGGGCTATACGCAGCCATATGCAAGGGTAAAATTGTCTTTTTGACACTTTATATACGCTGCGTATAGGTCTATACGCAGCGTATATAAAAGGTAATTTTTATTTTTAACCACAAACTTGTGGTAAAAATATAATTTTTGACCCTTTATATACGCTGCGTATAGGCCTATACGCAGCGTATATAAAGGGTGAATTTAAAAAAAACATTTTTAAGTATCGTATCGTATAGTATAAGTCTCGTATAAACCTCGTATAAGTCTCATATATGTCTTGTATCTGCTTATAGGCCTATACGTGACCTATACTATAGTGTCGTATCGTATTGTATCGTATCGTATCGTATATTGTATATTATCGTATCGTATCTATAGTGTATAGTATAAGTCTCGTATAGGTTCCATGTAGGTCTTGTATATGCCTATACGCCTACACGAGACCTAAACCACACCTATAGGCCTATATGGGACATATATACACCTATAGACTTATACGGGTGTTATATCGTATCGTATAGTAGCGTATCGTGTTGTATCGTGTCGTATAGTGTATAGTATAAGTCTCGTATAGGATCCATGTAGGCCTTGTATATGCCTATAGGCCTACACGGGACCTAAACCACACCTATAGGCCTATACGGGACATATATACACCTATAGACCTATACGGGTGTTATATCGTATCGTATAGTAGCGTGTCGTGTTGCATCGTATTGTATAGTGTAGTAGCGTATAGGTTCCATGTAGGTCTTGTATACGCCTATAGGCCTACACGGGACCTAAACCACACCTATAGGCCAATACGGAACATATATACACCTATAGACCTATACGAGTGTTATATCGTATCGTATAGTAGCGTATCGTGTTGCATCGTATCGTATAGTGTATAATATAAGTCTCGTATAGGTGATGTATATGCCTATAGGCCTATACGGGACATATACTACGCTATACAATACGATATCACACTTATAGGCTTATACGAGGTCAATACGTGACATATACTACGCTATACGATACGATATCACACTTATAGGCTTATATGAGGCTGATTCGTGACCTATACTACACCTATACGATTCGATATGACTTTTATAAAAAAAAACCTTCATATACGCTGCGTATAGGTCTATACGTAGCGCATATAAAGGGTCAAAAAGACCATTTAGCCCTTCATTTGGGGCTATACGAAGCCAAATGCAAGGGTAAAAATGTCTTTTGACCCTTTATATATGCTGCGTATGGGTCTATACGCAACGTATAGTGGGAAAGACCATTTTACCCCTGCATTTGGGGCTATACGCAGCCATATGCAAGGGAAAAATTGTCTTTTTGACACTTTATATACGCTGCGTATAGGTCTATACGCAGCGTATATAAAGGGTAATTTTTATTTTTAACCACAAACTTGTGGTAAAAATATACTTTTTGACCCTTTATATACGCTGCATATAGGCCTATACGCAGCGTATATAAAGGGTGAATTTAAAAAAAAAAACATTTTTAAGTATCGTATCGCATAGTATAAGTCTCGTATAAACCTCGTATAAGTCTCATATATGTCTTGTATCTGCCTATAGGCCTATACGTGACCTATACTATAATGTCGTATCGTATTGTTTCGGATCCTCGTATCGTATAGTGTATATTATCGTATCGTATCTATATTGTATAGTATAAGTCTCGTATAGGTTCCATGTAGGTCTTGTATATGCCTATACGCCTACACGAGACCTAAACCACACCTATAGGCCTACACGGGACATATATACACCTATAGACCTATACGGGTGTTATATCGTATCGTATAGTAGCGTATCGTGTTGCATCGTATCGTATAGTGTATAGTATAAGTTTCGTATAGGTTCCATGTATGTCTTGTACATGCCTATAGGTCTACACGGGACCTAAACCACACCTATAGACCTATACAGGTGTTATATCGTATCGTATAGTAGCGTATCGTGTTGCATCGTATTGTATAGTGTAGTAGCGTATAGGTTCCATGTAGGTCTTGTATAGGTTCTATGTAGGTCTTGTATACGCCTATAGGCCTACACGGGACCTAAACCACACCTATAGGCCTATACGGGACATATATACACCTATAGACCTATACGGGTGTTATATCGTAGCGTATAGTAGCGTATCGTGTTGCATCGTATCGTATAGTGTATAGTATAAGTCTCATATAGGTGATGTATATGCCTATAGGCCTATATGGGACATGTACTACGCTATACGATACGATATCACACTTATAGGCTTATACGAGGTCAATACGTGACATATACTACGCTATACGATACGATATCACACTTATAGGCTTATACTAGGCCGATTCGTGACCTATACTACACCTATACGATTCAATATAACCTTTATAAAAAAACCCTTCATATACGCTGCGTATAGGTCTATACGCAGCGTATATAAAGGGTCAAAAAGACCATTTAGCCCTTCATTTGGGGCTATACGAAGCCAAATGCAAGGGTAAAAATGTCTTTTGACTCTTTATATACGCTGCGTATGGGTCTATACGCAGCGTATAGTGGGAAAGACCATTTTACCCCTGCATTTGGGGCTATACGCAGCCATATGCAAGGGTAAAATTGTCTTTTTGACACTTTATATACGCTGCGTATAGGTCTATACGCAGCGTATATAAAGGGTAATTTTTATTTTTAACCACAAACTTGTGGTAAAAATATACTTTTTGACCCTTTATATACGCTACGTATAGGCCTATACGCAGCGTATATAAAGGGTGAATTTAAAAAAAACATATCGTACCGTATAGTATAAGTCTCGTATAAACCTCGTATAAGTCTCATATATGTCTTGTATCTGCCTATAGGCCTATACGTGACCTATACTATAGTGTCGTATCGTATTGTATCGTATCGTATCGTATAGGGTATATTATCGTATCGTATCGTATAGTGTATAGTATAAGTCTCGTATATGTTCCATGTAGGTCTTGTATATGCATATACGCCTAAACGGGACCTAAACCACACCTATAGACCTATACGGGACATATATACACCTATAGACCTATACGGGTGTTATATCGTATCGTATAGTAGTGTATCGTGTTGCATCGTATCGTATAGTATAGTGTATAGTATAAGTCTCGTATAGGTTCCATGTAGGTCTTGTATATGCCTATAGGCCTACACGGGACCTAAACCACACATATAGGCCTATACAGGACATATATACACATATAGACCTATACGGGTGTTATATCGTATCGTATAGTAGCGTATCGTGTTGCATCGTATTGGATAGTGTAGGAGCGTATAGGCCTACACGGGACCTCAACCACACCTATAGGCCTATACGGGACATATATACACCTATAGACCTATACAGGTGTTATATCGTATCGTATAGTAGGGTATCGTGTTGCATCGTATCGTATAGTGTATAGTATAAGTCTCGTATAGGTGATGTATATGCCTATAGGCCTACACGGGACCTCAACCACACCTATAGGCCTATACGGGACATATATACACCTATAGACCTATACGGGTGTTATATCGTATCGTTTAGTAGCATATCGTGTTGCATCGTATCGTATAGTGTAGTAGCGTATCGTGTTGCATCGTATCTTATAATATATTTGTATTATTTACCAATAATATTGTTTTTTTATAAATAATTTTCTTTTTTAATTTTTATAATTCATAATAGTTGTATTATTTTTAATTTTTATAATTTATATTTGTATTATTTACCAATAATATTATTTTTTATAAATAATTTTCTTTTTTAATTTTAATAATTAATAGCATTTGTATTATTTTTAATTTTTATAATTTATATTTGTATTATTTAACAATAATATTGTTTTTTATAAATAATTTTCTTTTTTAATTTTTAAAATTCGTAATAGTTGTATTATTTTTAATTTTTATAATTTATATTTGTATTATTTACCATAAATATTGTTTTTTTATAAAAAAAAATTTCTTTTTTTATAAATAAACAAAGGAATACATAAAAAAATACTAAAATTGAGCTTTATATACGCTGCGTATAGGTCCCTACGCAGCGTATATAAACCCTTGTTTTCTGTGCAATGATTGCTGCTAAGGCTCTGAAATTCATGGTTTATATACGCTGAGTATAGGTCTATACGCAGCGTATTTAACCCTATACGCTGCGTATAGACCTATACGCAACGTAGGTAAACCCTAAGTGTGCAGATAGGCAAACAGGGTGCAGAGATAGTTAGAGCCTATCAAAAACATGTTTCTCATGCAAACCCTAATCTACGTTCATGCATATATTTGTTTTGGTTTCACATAAAATCATCATAAACATCAATACAACTCCACTAATACTAGCCGATTTATACCCATGTATACACATACTCATACTTTTCATGAACAACAATTACATGCAGCCCTACACATCAAACATCAGAATTCACAAGGTTTAGGGTTACCAACTAGAGGTTGCGAGAGGAAGATATAGCGATCGGAAGCCAAGAGAGAGAGATAGTCTTTTATGTATGTGTCGTCTAGAGGGAGAGCCGAGAGTTAGAGAGGAGTCGAAATGAGGGTGATAGGCTGATTAGGGTTGGGATAAATTAAAAAGGTTTTTGAGTTAGCTTGATAAATAGCACCTCTAGTCCCTCAAGTTTCAAACTCTTGAAACTTGCATAAAAGTTATAAATTTCTAATTTGTTTGCTAACACATCAAGTCCCTCATGTTTTGGTTGATTGTAATTTTTGCACAAAGTTAAACAAATTAACTTTGGTGTATGTACAAGATTAGTCCCACTAGTTTGTATTAGTTTCGTGCACGTATAAAATAAATGCATGTACGAACGTTCTACAAATCGTAAACTAATCATTGAGAAAGTTAACGATGTTAACCTGAAAATGCGGGTTGTCACATATAGGGTATGTATTTTGATCTCAATACCCGGAAACAAAATTATACCTAATTTTTATACGTGTAACAGTTTCTGATCTAGACCTAGACCCAGACCCGAGTTTTTTTAATACCCCTTTCAGATTACATGGTTTTGTAATACCTGATACAGGTTATAATTATTACTAGTGTAATGCACAAGTAATAGCAAGTATACTCACACAATTTCTGATAATCTTATTGAATGAAGAAGAGGCTTTATATATAGCCTTACAAGTACACAAAATCAGGAAATCACAACTGACTCAACATCTTAACGTTCACCTAGAAACCAGGACAACCTTGACCATCTAACGTAAACTGACGAATTCAAAATACTTAAAAACACGTGCACAGACTTTATCAGACTATGCAGACCGGACTTGGACTTACAGCCCACACACAACACTTGGACTCATAGCTCATTATTAGCACTGACCCAAACCAAACCATAACAAAACCTTCAGTTTAAACCTTCAAGATCACGTACTCCCAACAGTCTTCTCATTCTTTCGAACACTTCCAGCTTCACCGGTTTAGATATCACATCTGCAACTTGATCGTTCGTAGAACAAAACACCAGCTGCACTTTGCCTTCATTTACTAAATCTTTGAGATAATGGAAGCGCACCTCAATGTGTTTAGTACGTCTATGCATGACAGGATTCTTCGAGAGCTTTATGGTGGAACTGTTGTCACAAAGTATGTCTACCACTCCAATCGATTCACCAACTATTTCTTCCATAAGACCCTTAAGCCAGACACAATAACATGCACATGTTGTTGCAGCTACGTATTCAGCTTCCGTTGACGAAAGAGTAACTATATCCTGTTTTCTTGAACTCCAACCAATAGCACCATTGCTGAGAATGCATGCATACCTAGACGTGCATCTTCTGTCTTCTCTATCTCTAGCATAGTCACTATCACTGAACACTTGCAATCCCTTGGAAATACTTCTTTCATATAATACTCCAAAACTGTAGGTTTCCTTCACATATCTTAGTATTCTTTTTGCAAGTTGCATGTGTTCTACTCTAGGATCAGACATGAACCTAGAAATAAAGCACACTCCATACATCAAATCTGGCCTTGTCACTGTCAAATACATAAGACTTCCTACAAGTCTTTTATATTCTGTACCATCTACTTTAGCACCTACTCCTGCTTTTGTCACCATCACTCCAGGAACCATTGGATTCTTTACCCCATTACTTTCCCACATATTAAATCTTTCCAAAATCTCCTTTGCATACTTTTTCTGACACATGCCTATACCACTCTTGTATTAAGTAATCTCCACTCCCAAGAAATATTTCATACGACCTAAATCTGTCATTTCAAACTCCTGCATCATGGACCTTTTGAAGCTTTCACACATCACTTTATCATTCCCCATGTAAATTAGGTCATCCACATAAAGACTTACAATAACCACCTTGTTCCATACCTTCTTTATGAATAAAGTGTGATCAAAGCTGCTCTTCTTGAAACCTTCCCTTAAGAAATAACTCTCTATTCTTTTGAACCATGCCCTGGGGGCTTGTTTCAAGCCGTAAAGGGCCCTTTTCAGTTTATACACCTTTTCTTCCTCTCCTTTCTTCACAAATCCAGGCGTTTGATTAATGAACACATCTTCTTTGAGTTCCCCATGGAGAAAAGCACTTTTAACATCTAGTTAGTAAACTGTCCAACTCTTTTGTGCTGCAAGAGCTAATAAAAGTCGTATAGTGTCCCAACAAGCCACTGGAGCATATACCTCGTCATAATCTATCCCTTTTCTTTGTGCATAGCCCTTCACCACCAATCTAGCCTTGTATTTGTCAACCTGCCCTCTTTCATTCAGCTTAGTTTTATACACCCATTTGACTCCAATGGGCATTATTCCTTTAGGCGCTTCAACTAAATCCCATGTTGGATTCTTCTCAATGACTTCTATTTCATTTTCCATTGCATTCTGCCATTTAACTTCCTTAACTGCTTCCTCAAAACTGGTAGGATCACCAGTAGAACTAAACATCACAAATTCAGTCTCTTCATCCGACAAACCTTCCCCAGTTTGATAGTCACTAATCCATCTTGGAGTCGACCTAGTCCTTCTTGAAGTTGTGGCAGCCTCTTGTTGTGGAGAAGGTTCATGCATGGTGTTTCCAGCAGCTGCTACACCTGAATCATTAACACTGCTTGTATTAGCCGTGTTAATTGGTGAGCTTTGTTGACCAGACCCTTCAGCAGCCGGTTCTGAATTATTGTTTTCTGGTTGTTCCTCATCAATTTTCACCTCATCTTCTTCTATCTCTTCCATATCAGGAATTAGAAGTTCTTTTGTACCAAATTCTTCTTTCTTCCATTCCCACTTTTCACCCTCTATAAAGTCAACATCTTTGCTGATAACAACCCTTTTCTGGACTGGATCATACATTCTGAATGCCTTGGATTCGGTGCTGATTCCCAGGAATATACACTTGTGACTACGAGGATCTAACTTAGATCTGAACTGTGTTGGGATCAGTACATATCCAATGCATCCAAATATCTTAAAATAGTCTACATTTGGCTTATGTTCTGACCAAGCTTCCTCAGGAACTTTATCTTCCAGTGTTGTTGTGACACAACGATTTAAAATATGACATGCCCAATTGGTCGCTTCTTTCCAGAACCATTTAGGCATATCCTTCTCAATCAAGAGACATCTAACCATGTTCATTAATGTCTTATTGCGTCTTTCTGCCACTCCATTTTGTTGTGGAGTATAGGAAGTGGTTAGATGTCTTTTGATTCCATTTGCTTTACGAAATTCATTGAAAGCCTTTGAAGTGAATTCCCCACCTCTATCACTTCTCAACCCTTTTATGGAAACACCAGTTTCATTTTCCACCATGTATTTAAAACGCTTAAAAACTTCAAAAGCTTCACTCTTTTTAGCCAGGAAGTAAACCCATCCTTTCCTAGAAAAATCATCTATTATAACCATGACATACCTTTTCCCACTTGGAGATGTTGGTTTAATTGGCCCACAAAGGTCAGTGTGTACCAGCTCCAGTCTACTTGTTGCTCTCCACTTGCTTTGTTTAGGAATGGCTTCACGTTGTTGCTTTCCCATCTTGCATACCTCACACTCTTTGCTTTGCTCAGCCACCACAGGCATTCCCTTTACCATTTGTCTAAACTGCATAGTTCTAATGGACTTATGACTCATATGCCCAAATCTTTTGTGCCAGATCTGACCATTACTTTCTTCTTCAATCTTCAAACATTTACTAATTTCCGGCTTCATAGTTGCATTCGCCAGAAACATTCTATTTCTAGTCATTCTTGATGTGGCTATCAAACCTCGTTTAGGGTTAAAGATCTTGCATACACCTTCTTTGATAACTATGGTCAGATTCTTCTCCTGAAGTTGACCTAGACTTATCAAACTTGAGGTGAGTTCAGGCACATAGTACACCCTTGTGATGATTTGTGTAATGCCTTCCGCTACTAAACGTACATCCCCAATGCCTTTCACACTCAGCCTCAAATCATTTCCCAGCTTAACAGTATGTTGGAAGCTTTCATCCAGATTGATGAACCACTCCCTAGTTCCTGTCATGTGATTCGAACATGCAGAATCCAAGAACCATATTCCCTTCTTTGATTCCTTTGAAACTTCGGCATGAGTCATGAGAAGCAAGTCTTCTCCTTCATCAAATTCTGCATAGTTCACCGACTTGTCCCCAGATGTGCATTCATACGAGAAATGCCCCATCTGGTGACATTTATAACATTCAATAGTTGATTTATCAAAATCACCTCTGGATCTTCCACGGCTTCGTCCACGTCCTATATTGAATGATGACCTGCCTCGTCCTCTTCCACGTCCACTAGTTGTTTCATGCTCCGTTTTCAGAACTTGATCATCATTCACTCTTCGTACCAGCTTTTGTTCATGAACTAACAGTGAACTTTGTAGTTCATCAACAGAAAGCTTATCAATATCCTTTGATTCTTCGATGGTACACACCACAAAATTGAAGTTTTCAGTGAGTGAACGAAGGACTTTCTACCACTTTCACTTCTGTCATGTCTTCACCATAATTCTGCATGTTGTTTGAAATAACCATCACCCTACTGAAATAGTCAGTAACTGATTCACCTTCTTTCATCTCTAAAGTTTCAAACTCTTTCCTTAGCCTTTGCAACTGAGCTCTCTTAACTCTTGTATTACCCTTGTACTTTGTCTTCATAGCATCCCAAATCTGCTTCGCCGACTCCTTTTGGGTAATAGTCTTCAAGATCTGCTTATCTATTGACTGAAATAGATAGTTCTTTTGTTGGTATCAGGATCATCGGACACCCAGGACCATTCGGAACGGACCGGGTTGTCATCGTACTCACAATCACAATCAACCAAATAACAACGTTTGCAGAATTGCATTGTAACAGTAAACGAAAACAGGAACAATGAAACAAACTTACTGCAATTGCCGAATTAAATATAATGCACAGAATCAGTGACTAACTTCGAATAACTTCATAAACTTCAAGTGAATTCGGTACATTGAAAAAACAAAGTTACAGCCCTATATATAACACTGTGAACCGGTGCCTGTTGAAACGACGTATCCCTTAGTGAAACGATGTGTCTGTGGTAACTACCTTGCCAATCGGTACGTCTTGTTTCCCCTGATAACTGCTGCTTCGGTATTCACATTAATTCGTCTAAAACGGGCCCAAACTAAGCTGATCCAATACCGAGACCTTCTGGACTTATACGACCCAAACAGAAAAAACATAAACGTGGCCTCAGGCCCAAGTTTGACGCAAACAATAAAACATAATAAGTGTTTGACCCATTAACTAATAAACAATCATAAACGTAAACGTAACGCGGCCCGAACAAGAAAGTCGTGATTAACTTTTGGTCTTCAATCTCCCCCTTAAGCACGAACTTTCTTGACCCGCAACATTCTTCAAGCATCTTCATCATCGGTGACCACGAACGTGATCACCAAATCCGCATCATCCTCGATCTTGACCTCCTTGTCTTGAGCATCCTTCCTTCCATCTTTCTCTTTAGCCTTTGCGTTCGTATCACCCTTTTTCTTCATGTAGTCGAAGTACCATTCAAATAGCTCGATGTAGTGAACATACGAAACCTTCATCTCGAACCCGTCATCCTTCTCGTACCCATACTCTAATGCAACTTCAGCCCACGAGTCATCTTCAATAACCTTTTTAATTCCACCCTTGAGACTCACAACCCGGTACAAAAGAAGTAAATTCACATCCCTTCCGTCTAGCAATTTGGGTGGCGTGTCTCTAGGTTTAACAATACCAAGAAAACTTGGCAAAAACCATATCAAGACATCATCAAAATGCGCATCATAAAACTTATCATATCCCGCCAATTCTTCGTGCATCAAGATAAAATCCAACGGTTCTAAGCAACTATCCATTATTAAACCGTTTTCGATCACGTCATCTTCATCTTGGGAAAGGACCACCGCCCTTTCACGTAACTCTTGCTTCGATTGGCGAGGGTTATCTTTCATGCCCTCGTAGTAGATCATAAAGCAAACTTTTTGCTTTCTTGAAAACACAACTTCATCCTTCTTGGTTCCCGATGTACCTTCACCGTTTGCTTTCTTCTTTTCTTCACGCTCCTTCTTAAATTCTTCTTCATAGAAATCTTCTATGTATTCCTTAAGTTTCTCCTTCTCCATCCGGTGACCGTTATCGACATCAAAATGATCATAGAATCGATTCAAGTACTCCTCTTCTAGATCAACATTTGATTTTTCTTCAAACACATCGAAACTCCTAACTTGTGCACCGAACATTTTCTTCAACATACACTTGTCACCCGTGGTGACCGTCTCGATCCCTTGGAACAACAATTGTTCCAAACTTAGAACATTATTCTCCATTCTCGGTACATAACTTACACACGAAATCGTTTTCTCTCTTCCATCGACCGGTATTCTCACTTCACCAACGCCATGAACAAACGAAAAATTCTTCTTTTTCTCGTTCGTGATTACCCCGAAATGCCTCTTGAACCGTTTGAACAAACTACGGTTCCCGATCATGTGTGTCTTGAAACTTGGATCAACGACCCACATTTCGCTAAACAAACCACCGCTCATACCATCGACTAAGTAATCATCTTCTTCCGGTAACGGGCCTAAATTGATATATTTACTAGGGCAAATGGAGGCTATGTGCCCAAATTGTTTACAAATAAAACATATCACCCCGGCCTTCCTCGGCCGTCCAACCGGTGCCTTCCATTTCCGGTTAACTTTCTTTCCAACGCCTTTAGGAACCTTCTTCTTCGCATAATCCTTCCCGGATGACTTCACCGAACGTTTGGTTGGCTTCCCCTGCGCAACTCTTTTCCCAAGGTTGCAGCCCCGGCCGCACTTTCCAACGTTCCCAGCATTACTACTACTTCCGATCTCTACCGCTTTTCCTTTACCGCGAAGACAAACATCCCCATGATCACAACCCTTTCCGTTTCCCTGTGAACCTTTGGCTCTGATACCAATGTTGGTATCAGGATCATCGGACACCCAGGACCATTCGGAACGGACCGGGTTGTCATCGTACTCACAATCACAATCAACCAAATAACAACGTTTGTAGAATTGCATTGTAACAGTAAACGAAAACAGGAACAATGAAACAAACTTACTGCAATTGCCGAATTAAATATAATGCACAGAATCAGTGACTAACTTCGAATAACTTCATAAACTTCAAGTGAATTCGGTACATTGAAAAAAACAAAGTTACAGCCCTATATATAACACTGTGAACCGGTGCCTGTTGAAACGACGTATCCCTTAGTGAAACGATGTGTCTGTGGTAACTACCTTGCCAATCGGTACGTCTTGTTTCCCCTGATAACTGCTGCTTCGGTATTCACATTAATTCGTCTAAAACGGGCCCAAACTAAGCTGATCCAATACCGAGACCTTCTGGACTTATACGACCCAAACAGAAAAAACATAAACGTGGCCTCAGGCCCAAGTTTGACGCAAACAATAAAACATAATAAGTGTTTGACCCATTAACTAATAAACAATCATAAACGTAAACGTAACGCGGCCCGAACAAGAAAGTCGTGATTAACTTTTGGTCTTCATCTTTGCCTTCAGATCTTTGATCCTCATCGTCTCTAAGGTTGTTCTCTGCATGGGTGTGAGCTGCTCCCCTGATGTGGGTTCACGGAACCCATTTTCGATCACCACCCAGTAATCCTTGGACCTTAGGAGTGTTTCCATCACCATGCACCAGTGATCATAGTCACCGTCAAACTTTGGAACGCTCGGAACCTGGAAGTTTGAACCGTCTTCTGCCATGGCTTAGTCTCTCTCTTTCACTCGTAAGAAACTCACTCAGATTTGCGCTCTGATACCACTTGTAATGCACAAGTAATATCAAGTATACTCACACAATTTCTGATAATCTTATTGAATGAAGAAGAGGCTTTATATATAGCCTTACAAGTACACAAAATCAGGAAATCACAACTGACTCAACATCTTAACGTTCACCTAGAAACCAGGACAACCTTGACCATCTAACGTAAACTAACGAATTCAAAATACTTAAAAACACGTGCACAGACTTTATCAGACTATGCAAACCAGACTTGGACTTACAGTCCACACACAACACTTGGACTCATAGCCCATTATTAGCACTGGCCCAAACCAAACCATAACAACTAGTATATATATTGATGAATTAAGCTTGCATAGTGTGAAAAAAATTAATGTACTAGACATAAATTTATACTTATAAGACAACTTTCTGTAATCAAACCATTTGTAAATAAATTTATTTTGTAATACACAAATCTTTACAGAACCAAACCAAACTGAATAGTACCACCGTAACAACTCAGTTCCGGTACAGTACCTGTATTCATTTATATGGTGTTCTCCGAAGCAGTACCAAGCCGTAGCATAACTTTGTAACTCAAAACTTTATGTTTGTAATTTTTTTGCATGTATCCAATTCCCGCCAACATTTTGATCGATGTTTAGAATCATCACTGCTTAAATCGATTTTCATACCCTTTGAAAAGCCAGCACCATTTTAGATCCTCTTTTCTGGTTCATAATTGTAGGTGTTGCAACAACCGATGGTTCAGAGTTGCAGGTGTTGAAAACCAACCCAATTATTGAAAACCCACTTGGGTATCGGTGAAAGGCAACCGAGTGACAGAAAAGGTGCTATTTCCAATGGCTATCCATGACTCGGTGCTTGAATGCTCATATTTCTAACTGGTCCCCGGTGGCGTCGAGGTGATTTTCGACCTCGGTTAGGTATCCGACTGCTTGGGAAACAAAATGGGGAAAAAATTGGTTAGGGGTATAAAGACATAAATACCCCTTAATTTAACAGTCAATTGGATGAGTTAATGAAGCATAAGGTGACCAAACAACATAAAGTGATCAAAGATGGACAAAAATGACAATTTACTTTTAAACTTATTTCAAAGAACATCAATTGCACATTTTTGTCGGCTTATCTTGACATAATACAATTAGGGGTCTGTATAAAACCGAATAAACTAATAAACTGACCCATTACTAAATTAACCGACTAGACGAATCGAAAAACCGAACCAGTGGGTTGATTAATTGTTTTTTTAAAATCGAAAATAGCAAATCAGTTATGTTATACCTGCCATAACCGAACCAAACCGACATGCAGTAATACTTTTGTTGGATTTTTGGACTTTTCACCATTTTTTCAATATTTTATGTATTTGGTTGAACGTTTGTTAATTTACGGGTTATATCATAGTGTTTTGGTTGTATGTTTCATATCATCATGTATAGATATCCGATAATAATCGATAATAATATTATAGATATATGTATTTTTTTGTACTATGTATAATATACTAAGGGGGGAGGGGGTGGTCATCACTCATCACTCACAACATCCAATCAAGTTTTGCCATGTCATCAACCATTATTCCATCACTCACAACATTTTTAATGGAAATGGTCATCACTCACCACACCCAACAATTTTCTCCCACAACCCAACAATTTCCCTCAAACAATCAAAATCATCACGCCGTGAAAAATACCACGCGTTGAAAAGTTTACGCGTGAAAAATGGAGGTAGCGGCCGTGTGTTCTTATCTTCCACGCGTGATATATTTCCATCATGGTGAAACTTTCTTCCACCCCGCCTGCCCTAATATATAAAAATATGTAATAAGAATTTATTCAATGGTTAAAAGTTCTGGAGCTATTTTTAGTTAGGCATAAATTCACGGTTAACCGCCTATAACCGACCCATTATAACCTTCAAAAACGCCATAACCAATCAATTATGGTTATGATTATGATTATCCATTAACCAACATCACTTTCATGATTATAATTTTGGCCAAAACCCACCAAAATCAACCCAAACACACCAGCTAAATCCAATTTTTGCTTCACTTAACAAAATTTCTCAATCCACACCGGCAATGTCATGCATAAAAGTCAAATCTAGCCGTTCAAAACAAAAGATTATAGTAAATGAGAATCAAATATAATTAATATTCATCAATTAGAAAAGATATACACAAGAAGAAATTAACTATTATGAAATTTAGTTTAAATATTTGCAAAAAAAGAAAATAAATAAAAAAACACATTTTCTTTGTGTTTAAGTTAAAAGTTTGATTGAAATTAAAGGTTTTGGATAGAAATAATTTTTTTCAGTAAAATTGTCAATATTGATCAATACAAAGGGTTAAAAAAATCATCTCATTGAACATAATATTTTGAGATACGTATGCTGTTTATTCCATCACCATCACCATCACTGATTATCTATATGAATACAAAGAGATGAGGAACAATGTTTTTATTTCTTTTTTTTTTTAATATTGTTTTCTTTTCTAAGTTTTTTTTTATCTTTTTATTATTAAAAAAATGATCTAAACATATTTTTTTCCATATAACTTATAAGATACGATTAAACTATCAATTATTAAACAAGAAACCATCAAAATGAATGTATACAGGTACCGATGTTGTTCGGTGCAGTAAGGTGGCGATACAGTATCAGGTTATCGAAAGCAAAAACTATAAAAATAATTACCTGCACCGACACAAATGTTGTTCAATCTGTTTTGATTGGGTTTGGTACGATAGCGGCACAATATCCGTTTAAAAAAATAATTTATCATAATGTTGAAATAAAAGAAAACATGAATTGAAATGCAAATGAGCCGAACGGATATCAATTGAACAACACAGATACCGTATCGATATGTGTTTTTTTGTTTTCGATCGATGTAGTGTTTTCTCTCTCAATTACTATAGCGAGTACAGGTACCATAACAAACCAAATTGATACCGATTTAATCCCCGCCGCGAAACGCAGGAAAATATCACTAGTTTTTATTAAAAAGAAGCTTTGAATGTAGAATTTAAATATACGTTTATATCACATAGAGCCTCAAGAAATCAAAAGTGGAGGGCTTGATCAGGTCACCATTTTCAGTTATCCAAACCTTTATGCCTTTGAATACCCTATTTTCCTTAGTGAGTCCCACAACAGACTTGAGATGTTAGTTCAACCCAACACCTTTCATATACTTTAATATAATACTTATTTTCACTGTGTTATTGTCTTTCAAGATTAGATTCACTATGGAGAATAGTAGTTTGCTGATCTTGCATATCTTATTCATACTAGCTTGCTTTGCTATATGCAATTATGCGGTTAAGTCAGACATTGATTGCCTCAGATCCATCAAGGAGTCCCTTGAAGACCCCGAGAATCTCTTATCTTCATGGGATTTTAGCAATAATACTGAAGGTCACATATGTGGCTTTACTGGAGTCGAATGCTGGCACCCTGATGAAAGCACGGTTCTGAACATTCGCTTATCAGACATGGGACTCAGAGGACCATTTCCGTTAGGCGTAAAAAACTGCACCAGCTTAACCGGGATAGATCTTTCTAACAACCACCTCACTGGACACATTCCTTCTGATGTTGCACATGTTTTATCATTCGTCACAACGGTGGATCTCTCTAGCAACAGTCTGTCAGGTCCAATTCCACCTGGCTTTGGCAATTTAAGTTTCATGAATGTTCTGAGGCTTGATAACAACCAACTTACAGGCCAAATCCCTCCAGGATTGTCTGAACTTAAACGCCTCAAGAAATTTAGTGTTGCTAACAATAGATTGTCAGGAAAAGTACCCATAGAGCTCCAATTGTATAACTTCCCTGCCGACAGCTATGCAAACAACCTAGAGCTTTGCCAGGGCCGTTCCTACGTTTTTGGAGACCCTAAGTGAACTCTGAAGGAGGGGCCCTAATTTCGCCGATAAACTCTCCTCCAATCCCGACGCAATGGGTAGTGATAGTCGCTAGCCTAGAAATTGAAAGCAAGTTGCAATAGAAAGTGGGAACGATGATTGCGGCAGTATTTAGGGGCTTTAGGCCACTAAATATTGATGATTAGGTCGATGGTAGTTGTGTTGTAATAGTTGGAAATCAAGGCGAAATGGGTTTTGAAACTTGACCTTTGTTTGCTAAACAATATTTATTTTGGACTCCTTTAATGAAAAATCAGTTTAGTTTTGAAATAAACGTATTTATTTGGGCCTAATACATACATATAGTATATATAATTTTTTTTTAAACTTGGAGGCCTTTATTTTTTGGTGGCCCTAGGCCCGTGCCTAGGTTGCCAAGTCTGTAGAGCCGGCCCTGAGCTTTGCGGTGCTCCCTTGAGTCCTTGCAAGCATGAGAACCGTCATGGTTTCTTTTTCACAGGGTTTGCTGTCGGACTTCCTGTTTCTACTGTCCTAACCATTTTGTTTATATTCTGTTGCTTGCCTAAACTGAGTATGAGCAACATGAGATTTTATCTTTCCATGATCAAGAAAACAAAACGTCATCTAATTCCACGAAACACCCGAATCCTACTTACCAAGATAAACAACACTGAAGATAGTAAGGTTGGATCCTCTTTGTCCCTCTCTATATCTCTGTGTCACACAAACACACACACACACTGTATCTATATATATTGTAAACACACACAGACACACCATGTACAAAGATAGATGAATATATCTAATCATGTGTTCAACACAGATAATGACCATGGAAAAGTATGTCCGCCCGTTGAGTTTGGAGGAAATCAAATTGGCAACCAATGATTTTGACATGAAAAATGAAATTGGCTTTGGATACATGGGAGTGATGTACAAGGCTGTGTTTCCAAACGGTCTGTTGGTTGCAGTCAAGAGGCTACATAAGTTCGAGAGCTTCGAAAAAGAGTTCTTACTAGAAATAGACATTCTAGGAAGATTGCGGCACAGGAATTTAGTACAACTGCTATCTTTTTGCTTTGAAATGGGGAAGAAATTTTTGGTGTACAAATATATGTCAAATGGAACCCTCCATCAATGGCTTCACTCTAGGCCACAAGGGGAAGGTATGAAAATGGGATGGAGTTTAAGGTTGAGGATCGCGGTAGGGGTAGCACGAGGACTTGCATGGCTGCATCATAACGACATTCTCCGGGTAGCCCATCTAAAGATCACTTCACAATGTAGCTTACTAGACGATAAGTTTGAGCCCAAGATATCAAATTTTGGGAATTCAAATATACTGATGAATACATGTGGCGCGCTTTCAAGTGGTTGCACTTTTGTGGTTCCACATTCTAGTCCTAGTCCTTACAAGGACGACGTTTATAGCTTTGGGATTTTGTTGCTCGAGTTAGTTTCTGGTAGAGAAAGGCCATCTGTAGAGACGGAGTCCCTGGGAGATGATGTATGTGATGGGGAAATCAATATGATTGATGAATTTTTAATAGGGTGAGGGTTCGATGAAGAAATATATGAAACACTTAGAATAGCGGAATACTGCGTTCAAACACATCAAGATGGGGAAAGAAGTATGCTTGAAGTGTATAAATCAATTCGTGCTATTGGAATGTCAAGAGACGAAATTTCTGAGGATTCGTGTATCGATTTAGAATGTAACGAGGGAGATGTTTAGCATCGCACATACGGTTGTATCCTTGTTGTGAGAAATAAAATAAATATATTCGTTGTCGTCAACGTGAGTATTGTCAAGATATTGTATGGTTGACATGATGATATGATATTTAGTTTGTTCTAGATAATAATTGATAAACGGTATGTCACTTTGTGTTTCTTATTTGTGTTATATCATATAATATCATGCCTAAAACATAACCAAAAATTACAGTACGTATTATTTTTGCTATCCATTTTGCTAAAAGGAAGAAAACTGAGGTACGCCTCCTTGTTCTTTTGCCCCCCCCTTAGACCGGAGACCTCACTTTTTTAGATAAAGACGTTGGGTAACAATAACAAAAGACAATATATTGGAGTGTCCTTTGGGTTAAAACTTATGTGTGTATAATATACAAGGCGGATCTAAGTGGGTTCAGGAGTGTTTAGGATACCCGTCAACTTTCTTGACGAAGTGCAATTTTTTTATTTTTTCTTCGATTTATGTATACAGATACCCCTGAGCAAATACTTGGATACCATCAGTGGCGAAGCTTGAGATTTTCGACTGGGGGTCGAAAACGTATATACCAAAAATTTCTATAAAACTGAGGGGTCAAAAACGTATATACTCAAAAATTTCTATACAAAAACAACATACTCTCCACTAACGAGCAAAAAGTTCGAAGGATTGGCCGCCCCCTCCCGCCCCCACAAAGCTACGCCCTTGGATACCACTGAATGTAATATTAGAGAGAAACGGAAAAGAAAATGAATTATTTTGAAGAAAGAAGAGTTAAAATACAATAGTGGGAGCTTTTCGGCCGGCAGCGAAGTTGTAGAAACTATGAAAAAAAAAAAGAAGATTGTTTTTTTTAAACCGAAACACATATGTTATCATTTAGATTTTTTTTTTCTTTCTTGAAATATAGAAACTAGGCTGAAACCCATATAGGCTTACCATGCTATTATTCATTCTTTTCTATTGTGTTAATTATTTACAGTTTAACTTATCTATATTGCTATATGTATAGGGTGTTCAAATTAGATTAAAAAAACGTTTGTAAGAAGTAAAAATAAGAAATTTCAACTAATAAAAATGTTTTATTTTGTTGAATTTAATATTTGTATTTAATGTTATTGTACTGGTATATTGGTAATTTACGTATATCATTAATTTGTATTATGTCTATTTAATAGCTAACTACATTAAATTTGTAAATTATATTTAAAATATATATATTTTTTAAAAATAATAATTTAGAGTGCAGTATAAATTACCGAGGTGTGTAGGATAGATTACGAGATGTATAGAATAAAGTGCAGGATAAATTTCGACATATTTAATATAAAATTTGATAATTTGTAGGATATATGTATGATAAAATTGTAAATCAAATCTAAATTTCATTTTTCATCAGCCAAATGATTGAACCCAAAAGATTCCAAATGCTGATTTTAAGATTGGTAATTTGTGTTTTGTTTGTGTGATACTTGAATGTTATGTGTAGTCATAAAGCCCCTTGTGGGCGTTATGTGATAAGTGGTGAAAAGTGCAATAGTGGGGCTTTATGGTGCTTTATATTACAAGAGGGTGTAGTGGTAAGGGGGTTATATAACCCCTTCAATTATACATACATATGTATTATATATATGTGTGTGAGTTGGGAAGAATGGGTCATGTCGTTATGTATTTCACAAGGAGAGTACAAAATCAACCTATAGCGCCGGTCGTAGCGGTGTGGCCAGTGGCGAAGCTTAACCCGAATTACGGGGGGCTCGAAAACGTATATACCCAAAATTTTCTATAGAAAACGTATATACCCAAAATTTCTATACAAAAACTAAATATATAACACTACTGAGCGAAAAGTTTGGAGGGTCGGCCACCGTCCGGCCCCTTCTATACTTCGCCCCTGGGTGTGGCCGGACGCTATGGGGCGCAATCACCAAAGCCGGCGGTATATACCGCCCCATTACGGACGGACTAACACCACAACATCACCAAATGAACGCCCTATCACCTGTATCGGTTACGAAATAGATGAACACAACATCATTGGCAGTGGCGGACCTAGAAGAAAAATTGATGGGTATCCTCAGTTTTAGTTTTTTACCTGTGGTCGTTCTTGAGAATTAAGAAGCCTGTCCGGGTAGTAACAAATTAAATATACTAAATGGTTAGATATTAATTAAAGTAAATTGTTTTTTTTTTCTTGGTAAATATTTGCTTACAACATTTTGTGGTTTTATTATTACTCGCCTTTAAGAAAAAATAGAGTAAATGGTTAAATACAATAGTTTGACTATTGACTTGAATATAACTTAACATTCCAATTTGCTTTGCTTTTTATGTTTCCAATGCTCCTCACACTTATTATTTATTATACTTCATCTTCTCCATATTAAACGTTTTTTTTGCAGGTCGACTAGAAACGTTTCCGTCGATGGGAAATTTTAATTTCATTTCATCTTCACCTATCTTCACCTTAGGTAGTTGTTTAGGGGTGTCCTCGTAGTTGTTTAGAGATGTCCTTAGTATAAAAATCGAAAAAAAAAATAAAAAATTTATACTACAAGAAAAAAGTTCAGCCGTAGCCCTACGCCTGGAACTACACTAGGTCAGCCCCTGATCATTGGTGTGCATTTATTTATTTAAATTTTCAAATAAACCCATAAGGTCTAAGAAAGTACAATTTACACCCTATGGTTTGTTTATATATTAAACTATAAGTTTTATAAAACTATATAACTTAATAAACTAATGCTAATATTATCATCATTTTCATAATATAAATTAGCAACATGTTGTTGCATCGTGTTGTTGTACCCAAAGCATTGGGTGTTTTCCAAAAAAAAAAAATTGTGATTTTTTTACTTTCAACCCAAAGGTTTTTATTTTTTATATTTTAACCCTTTTAATTTGTTTACTTTTAACCCAAAACTTTTTATCTTTTGTAATTTAAACAAAAACTTTGTTATTTACAACTTTGGTCCCCTCATACGTTTTATCTTTCGCAAGTTTTTGGTTTTACGTTTCGTTCTAAAATTTGCGAGTTAATATGTCGCAACATGCGTGTGTGGTTCAACGGTTTTGGTCTATTTTTTCACATTTGACAGGTATGTCGAAACGTGTCTATTTCCCCCCTTTGGCAAGTTTGCCGCAACGGGCGGATTGTACATCGACTTAGTTATTCTTTTCTACATTATTTTACGAGTTAATACGTCGCAACGTGCGTGTGTGGTTTAACGTTTTTGGTCTATTTTTTTCACATTTGACAGGTATGTCGCAACGTGTCTATTCCCCCCCCCCCTTTGGCAAGTTCGCCGCAACGGGCGGATCCTACATAGACTTAGTTATTCTTTTCTACATTATTTTACGAGTGAACACGGCGCAACGTGCGTGTGTGGTTCAACGTTTTTACGTTTATTTTTTTCCATTTAATAAGTTTGTCGCAACGCGTGGGTCCTAAATCGACATAGTTATTTTTTATATGTTATATATTTCAGTCTTATTTCTTTGCATCAACACGCCACAACTTCAGTATTGGTGGTCGCTACCAGCAGTGTGGCATTGATGTTATTTGGCATAGTTTAGGCCCCCGCCGCAACGCGGGGGTTCTTAATTCTAGTTAGAATTATTTACAAAGCTATTTGTTGAATAAGCATCTCACTATTACTAAATAATATTTATCAAATAGAACGAACGATAATCATTCAATCGATTTTGATAAATTATTATATACTCATTTAAGACCTGATATATTAATTCAATATTTACAATCAACATACTAAAAACTTTTATTATCAACATCCTGCTGTAACGTGCAGGATAGCGTTAACTCATTAAATACATGATACATAGTTCTCTAAGACTGAAGAGTGTGGAGGGCTTCATCTTACCACCTCAGCCATGTATAGCGCCACAAGGGCTCCATCACCACACCAAGGTTGTTAAGAAGGGGGCTCCATTGTTGTGGCTTCATCATGGTAGCGCCACTTTTGTTTTGATTGAGATGAAGGATTGGTTAAATGGAGGGCGCTATAGCTTGAAAGGGCTTTATCCCGCACCCTTCAAGTTAAGGGGGATGCCTGTGTGACGTGGCGTTGACGTGGCGTTCATAAAGCCCCTCCCACACCCTCCAGCCTAAGAGGACTGGGGGTGGTTCCGTGATGGACCACCATCACTCGTTATATGATATAGCACACCGCCGCCACCTATGTTTTCCACGCGTGAAACTTAAAATGCGTGGAAAACTTCACGCATTGTAAATGTTGCAAAATTCGAACGTTGGGCTTTTGGACCATTTTTTAACAGTTAGTTTTAATAAAAAAATTAAAAAAAAACCTTTAAACCTTTTATATATATACTTCTCAATTTTAAACCATTTCACCCACACCAAAACACAAACACATTTAACACAATCTACATCTTTCTCAAATGGAGTTTCCTACGGATTCGACATTTCCGATGGACAGCGATGGCGATACGCAGTCGTCTTCTGACAATGAGACGCTAAAATATTTTGTGTCGGTGTATAACAAACTTGAATCTAGTTCGTCCCGCCCAAAGAAGAAGATGGTAGATCGTGATCGTATACATGCCAACGAAGTGTTAACGAATGACTATTTTGTGGAGAATCCGCTCTACAATGCCGAAATGTTTTGAGATCGGTTTCGTTTACCAAAAGAATTATTTTTAAAAATTGTTGGAGACATCGAAGCAAGTGAGGAATGGTTTCAAGAAGGTTACGATGCGAGGGGCAAACCAAGTTTCACGGCGATACAAAAATGCACGTCCTCCATTCGCCAACTAGCGACAGGTAACCCTCCCGATCAATTTGATGAATACCTAGTTATGGCGTCCAGAACTTCTCGTGAATGTCTACAATTTTTTTGCAACGCGGTCATTAAGTTGTATGGTAAAGAGTTTTTACGTAAACCGACGAGACACGACATCTCACGTATTTACGCCACACATGAGGCTAGATGGCATTTTCCAGGGATGCTCGGTAGCATCGATTGTACACATATCGAGTGGAAAAATTTTCCAAGAGATTTGCGATGGGTGTATGTTAGGGGTGACATCAAAAGACCAATCATCATACTAGAAGCGGTGGCGTCGAATGATTTATGGATTTGGCATTCATATTTTGGTGTTCCAGGTTCAAACAACGATATCAATGTGTTGCACACGTCGCGTTGTTTCAAACCGTAACGGATGGTACCGCACCCTTCTGTCCATTCTATGTTAACGGACGATATTACAGACGAGGCTTTTTTCTTGTGAATGGTATCTACCCATCATGGTCTGTTTTTGTGAAAGCTCATTCATTTCCTGTCGAGGCTAAAGAAATCGTGTTCAAAAAATTGCAAGAATCGGCAAGAAAAGATGTTGAGAGGGATTTTGTTGTTTAAGGGGTAGATGAGGCATACTACGTCGACCGGTTCGTACGATGAACAAGAAATCAATACATAGCATAGTATATGCATGTATCATATTGCACAAAATCAAAGAAGACGGGCGTGCAATATCTCCGGATTAATCAATACATAGCATAGTATATGCATGTATCATATTGCACAATATGATAATCAAAGAAGACGGGCGTGCAATATCTCCGGATTGGGTGTCGGATCCTCCTACACAAGTTCAAGTTCCAGAAAATATCCAACAAGACTTGCGTGATGAAGAAACTCACTTTCGGTTGAAATACGATTTAATCGAACTAGTAGGTTCTTTAGGTTTGGAGTTTCATGAGTCGGACGAGGAGTATAGTTTTTTTAGTATTTTTTTAAATTGTAGCCTAAAATATTTCTAGTATGTTAAATTGAACTAGTATGTTTTAATTTTAATGAAATTTATAATTTTAGTTTTTTATTGTTAATTTCTAATATAAAAATAAAAAATAAAAAAAAAAGTTGTGAGTAATGGAATTCCATCACTAGTGATGACCACCGCCACTAAAAAAAGCTTGTGAGTGATAGAATAGTGGTTGTTGACATGACGGAAGTTGATTAGATGTTTATGAGTGATGGAATTTTTGCAAGTGATACCACCTCCACTCCACTCCCCTAACAAAACAGCTAAAAAGTTATCTGCTTAAACATTATCATTTAACATAAAATTGGGGTCTTGGGGACCATTGGGGCCATCTAGCTCTATTTTCTAACCCTTCGTGAACGTTAATGCCTTTGAATGCCATATTTTTCTTTGGACTGAGTCCCACGGGAGACTTGAGAGGTGTTAGGTCAACGCATCAGGTTTTATATAATCTAATATAATATTAATAATGTCATCATGCAACATTAGATTCACGATGGAGAGACATAGTCTTTCAGATACTAATCATTCTAGCTTGCTTTGCTATAAGCAATGCAGTTCAGTCGGACATTGATTGCCTAATATCCATCAAAGAATCCCTCCAAGACCCCGAGAATCTCTTACATTCCTGGGATTTTAACAACAATACTGAAGGCTTCGTGTGTCGCTTTTTTGGAGTCGAATGCTGGCACCCTGATGAAAGCAAGGTTATGAATCTTCGCTTATCAGACATGGGACTCAGAGGACCATTTCCATTAGGCGTAAAAAACTGCACCAGCTTGACCGAATTGGATCTTTCTAGCAACCACCTCACAGGACAACTTCCTTCTAATGTTTCAGATTTCATGCAATTCCTCACAAAACTGGATCTCTCAAGCAACAATCTCTCGGGTCCAATTCCATCTAGCTTTTGCAATTTAAGCTTCATTAATGTTCTGAGGCTTGATAACAACCAACTTACAGGCCAAATCCCTTTGGAGTTGGCCGGCCTTGATCGCATCAAGGAATTTGATGTTGCTAACAATAGATTGTCGGGACAGGTACCCATATTCCGCAGTAGTTCCATATCTGCAGACAGCTATGCAGGCAACCTTGGGCTTTGTGGACCTCCCTTGGATCCTTGTGTCTGGAGAGCTGAGAAGGATCTCTTTCTCGCAGGGTTTGCTGTAGGATTTCCTTTTTTTACTATAGTTACGTTGCTTATGGTCTACTGTTCGACTAGGTTGTCTATGAGCAACATGAGGTCTTTTCTTCTCATGGTCAAGAAAATAAAGGGACGGAAGCAAGACTTGATTTCGCAAAGCCCGGATATCTTGTTAACTGAGCAGAACAATACCGAAGAAAGCAAGGTTAGAACACCCCCCCCCCCCTCTTTACATCCACGCAGTTAGGGGACACGGGGTGGTTCACTAGTGATAGAAACTATCACTCCCATTGTCCAATCATATCATGCCATGTCATCAACCAAATTTCTATCACTAGTGATAGAAATGTAGGCGGGGTGGTATCACTAGTGATAGAAAAGCTATTTAAAAATAGGTCTTAAAAGTTGAGGGACCTGAATTGAACTTTTCATCAAACTTTGTATTCAATTGTTTACAAAAGGACAAAAGAATCTTAATGGGTGGGACAAAAGAACCTGAAGTTCAACGCGTGATGATTATTACGAGTTATAAAAATAACGAGTGAAACTTAATAGGCGGGGTGGTGTTCAACGCGTTATTTTTGTTCATCACGGTGCTATAACGCACCACCCCGTGTCCCCTTATAGGTTATTTCATTTTTCAACGTATTCTTGTTTAAGAAACGAAGGAACATACACTCACATACATGCTTTTGGTATGTAATAATTTATTACAAACATTTTAACTATGTAAAAGAAATTATAGAGACATCCTTAGTTTTTGAGCTATAAGGGTTCTGCACCAATCACATAAGATCATCATCAATGCAAGGTGCCTAGTCAGCTTCCATATTAGATTTTTACAAATACACTAAAAATAGACATTTTCTCTCCAATCCTATAAACATCTTTACCCACACTTATATTTCCACATTATCACCACTTTTACATTTATTTTTAATAATTAAGTTATTTCTATCAATATATTTTTTTTATTTTCGCATTATCTAAATCAAAAGTTATAAAAACAAAACATTAAACTTCTAAACACGAACATTAATATATTACGTATCTTAAACTTTTGTATTATAACTTTTTTTATTAAAGTAGCATTAATAAACTTATATTTTAAAATAAAAATATTACATTTTTTTTGTTATTTTGTCCAATTACTATATTTGAAATAAGAATAATAATAATCAATTCACTAAAGCTTATAGTTTACAACTTATTTATGCATATCAAAATAAATTAAAACATTAAAAGAATAAAATAAATACAAAACAAACATAGGGGTCCACCATCCGATCAAATGCATCATTCTTCCCCAAGAATATTGCACTAAATATAAACTCCTCCAATGCATTCCCCCTCAAATGGTAAATCTACATCAGCCAAATGTAAGCTAAATGTTTTGCATTGGTCATGGTCCAAGAAATATCAAACCATTTGTGTGATTATAATTTACTCATCATATAATCATTAAAAACCAACCTGTCACAAGTTGACATCTCATTTCACTCAGGGTGCACGGGGCACATGCGGTGACTTCAGTTGCCGTGCGGGTACACCGCCACCATCCAAACTTTACCGCGCGGGGAGTGGGAAGCTCGGTGTGTGCTCACCGATTGAGAGAGAGGAGAGAGAGAGGGGGTGATTGGTTGTTAATGTGGGTCCATCATTTTTCCACCAATCATATTTTTTTCTTCTTTTTTTATAAAAAATAATTGTGTGAGTGGAGTGATGCCAACGTTTTAAATGCAAAATGAGAACTTAAAAGAGAAGTTAACATGACGCGTGTTAATTAGGTGTGTATAAGAGAGGCCACTCCCCCCTTAAAGGAGTGCCCCCACACCCTCAAATCTAACAATATCATCATTAAATCACTTCAAACACCCATCACTTGAACCATTCTCATCATTTGATTTTATTTTGAAAAAGTGAAGTTAAAAACAACATTTTCTAAATACAGAAATCTAGATATGAAAGTCAAATAAAGTAAAAACACGTTTTCATTATTTTTTTTGAAACTACATTAAAAATTAAGAAAAAAACAACTCCCATTAAAAATAAGATAAAAAAACAACCTAAAAGTTAGCAATTGGGTTGGAAACGGTTGAGTTAGTAACGCTTCATCTTGTAAACTCTAATCGGTTCGCCTAGATTAGCACAAACCTTCAGCCCATACGTTCTTTCTTTGAGGCAGGCACTTTTTTGCTTAAAACCTCCATTTGTTTTTTTATTTCATAATGTGTGGTGTTGTATTGTTTTTTTAATGGTGTACTTTGTGCTAAAAAAAGTATTAAGGTTTGGTATGTAAAAAAAATATAAAAAATTCTGCAAATATTCAAAAAAAATCTGCAAAAATTCTACAAAAAAAAATCTGTGAAAAATCCACAAAAAATCTGCAAAAATATATTAAAAATTTCTACAATAATTCTGCAAAGTTATAATCTATATAAAAAAAACTTAGGATCTATAGGGTAATAGAAAAAAACATATAATCTATAGGGTAATAGTTGGTGGATTTGATGGAGTTTTTTCCCAAACTAGTGTAGATACAGAAAGTATTTACCTGTTTGGGTACTTTGAAAAATATTTACCTATTTGGGTACTTTTCTATATCTCTTTAATTTTTTTACCTAATTTATACATTTCTTTTTATTTTTCTACCCAAAGTAAAATTAGATTACTCACAGAACTAGAATCAGCCAAAAATATGAGTAATTATTTTTTGTAAAAAAATAAAAAAATCTGCAAATATTCAAAAAAAATCTGCAAAAATTCTACAAAAAAATCTGCGAAAAATCACAACTACTAAGCATATTTTTATCATAACAATCTAAGATTTTATCAAATCAACTACTGAGCATCTAATCAACAGATATACAAAAAATCTGCAAAAATATATTAAAAAAATCTACAATAATTCTACAAAGTTAAAAAAATCTACAAAAAACACTATAAAAAAACATATAATCTACACTAGTTTAGGAAAAAACTCCATTTCTTTTCCCGTTTTATTTTCTTTTTATAATCTGAAATTGTCTAGGCCCCGTTTAAACTAAGCTCATAAAAAAATAAAACAAATAAATTCACAAATTTACTCCCCTAAGTTATATCGATTAAGTGATAGTAATCTGGTGGAAAGTTTGATATTTCAAACAAATTTATTTAAACACAAGCAATTTATAAAATAAAGTTGCAAATTTTGAATTTCTTGAAATTTGAGTTTTGGGAAAAGATCCTAGGTATTTTAATTATTTCATATTTACTAATAGTGATTATTTCTCCAATATTCTGTACGTATAAGTAGTTTGGTTTTTTTATAGATATTAACCACAAACAAACTACACAATGTGGACCATAAAATCCACCAACTATTACCCTATAGATTATATAGTTTTTTTTTATAATATTTTTTGCAGAATATTGGAGAAATATGCTAAGTTTTTTTTTCCTATTACCCTATAGATCCTAAGTTTTTTATAAAGACTATAACTTTGCATAATTATTGTAGAATTTTTTAATATATTTTTGCAGATTTTTTTTGGATTTTTCGCAGATTTTTTTTGTAGAATTTTTGCAGATTTTTTTTTTGAATATTTGTAGAATTTTTTATTTTTTTACAAAAAATAATTACTCATATTTTTGGTGATTCTAATTTTGTGAGTAATCTAATTTTACTTTGGGTAGAAAAATAAAAAGAATGTATAAATTAGGTAAAAAAATTAAAGGGATATAGAAAAGTACCCAAATAGGTAAATATTTTTCAAAGTACCCAAATAGGTAAATACTTTTTGTATCTACACTAGTTTGGGAAAAAACTCATTTTTGTTTTGTGTGTTCTCTCAATATATGGTTTTCTATGTAAATCCTCCCTATATGCACTCACACATATACATACACACATGTGTATATACAAATAGATATGCATAAAAATACTCATGACCGACATGTACACACCAATAAAGAATAAAGACAAATACTCATATGTAACAATGTGCTTAACAATAACACAGGTAACATCCATGGAAAAGTATATCCGAAGACTAAGTTTGGTGGAACTCAAGTTGGCAACCAATAATTTTGACACTAAAAGTGAAATTGGCTATGGAAACATGGGAATCATGTACAAGGCTGTGTTTCCAAACAGTATGATGCTTGCAGTCAAGAGACTTCATAAGTTTGAGAGCTTTGAGAAAGAGTTCTTATTAGAAATACAAATTTTAGGAAGATTGCGGAACACAAACTTAGTACCATTGTTATGCTTTTGCTTTGAAATGGATAAGAAATTTCTTGTTTACAAATACATGTCTAATGGAACCCTCCATCAATGGCTACACTCTAGGCCGCAAGTGGAAGGTAGGAAGATGGGATGGACTTTAAGGTTGAGGATCGCAGTAGGGATAGCACGAGGACTTGCGTGGTTACATCATAACAACGCCCTACAGGTAGCTCATCTCAAAATCGACTCAAAATGTATTTTACTAGATGATATGTTTGAGCCCAAGATATCAAATTTCGGTAATTCAATTATATTGATGACTACAAGTGGTACCCTATCAAGCGGTTGCACTTTTGTGGTTCAACATTCTGTTCCTAGTCCTTAGGCCATCCGTAGTCATAAAGCCCCTTGTGGGGCGTTATGCGACACGTGTCGTGCCACGTCACACAAGGGCTTTATGGGGCGTTATAACACTAGAGCCCGTAGTCATAAAGCCCCTACCCATCATTACATATTTAATAATTTTCAACTTTATTAATTAATATAAAAAAAAATTGCTTGTTTCTGATTGGTGGAATTTTGGAAAGGAACAAGAGTAGCGGCGCCATCACCATCGCGCCTCCTCCATTTTTTCCAGCCATGGCGCCCTCCGTGGCGGTGTGCCGGCGCTATGCAGGCGCGAAGAGGCATACCGCCCCTCACATGCCGCCCCATAACACATACTCTTACAAGGAGGATGTCTATAGCTTTGGGATTTTGTTGCTCGAGTTAGTATCAGGTAAAGAAAGGCCATCTATAGAAACGGAGTCTCTAGGAGATGATGTATGTAGTGAGGAATTCAATATGATTGATGAATGTTTAGTAGGACAAGGATTCGATGAGGAAATATATGAAACACTTGGAATAGCAAAGAAGTGCATTCAAACACACAAAAATGGGGCAACAAGTATGCTTGAAGTGTATCAATCAATTCGTGCCGTTGGAATATCAAGAAACGAAATTTCTGTTGATTTGTATATGGACTTGGAAGGTAACACAGAAGATATATAGCGTCGCACATATAGTTCATGTCCTTGTTTCTCATATATAAAATAAATACACTTGTTTTCGTTACATGAGCATCGTCAATTGTATGAAAGACATGACAATATGATATCTAGTTTGTGGTAGATATTGATATTGTATAACTTCATATTTAGATTAAGTTAGGAGTGTTTATAAATGGCATTGGCAACACATGGAATACATAAAATTTGGAACTAAAAGCAGTGCTTAAAATCTACAAAATTATGAAAACCCTGTAAGATATTATGCATTATCCATTATTTATTTATTAGAGTACATAAATGAGCAGTTGAGTTAGTTACATTTTTTTAAGTTTATTTGCCCATCCCTTCCTGCTTAGAGTTATGCAGTTGAGTTAGTTACATTTTTTGAGTTTATTTGCTCATCCCTTACTGCTTAGAGTTATATAAGGATCTTAGATATATACATTTATAGGAAAAAAGTTTAAATCAATACTTGATTTATAATTATCTCCAACACACATGTTAGGAAATGTTACGTTTACTAAAACATTTACATATATTTTTTGTTTTTAATATAACAAATTTCCAAAAATCCCATTAGGAAACACACATTGTTGTGAAACTAGCCTAATAGCAAAGAAGAAGAAGAAAATAATAGGGAGAAATATTTCATTGATTTAAGGTGTCTATTACAAGAGATACAAAAGACTATATATAATTGAGGAAAACTTGTGGAACAAGCCTAATCTATTTTAGGAGTTGATAACCACATTAATAATAAATATATTCATAACACTCCCCCTTGGTTATCAACATAATACGCTTGATGCTGCCTCGTTAAAAACCTTGCTAGGAAAACCCGGTGGGACAAAACCATAGCTAAGGAAAAAGAGTACAACGTGTAATGCGCATTATCTCCCCCTGATACTTCGAGACCAGGTATGTTGCCTCATTAAAAACCTTACTAAGAAAACCCATTGGGATAAAACTTAGTTAAGGAAAAAAGAGTGCAACTTGAATAAATCCCCCCCCCCTCATTATAATATGTATCCTTTAAGTAAAGTGTGTCCAACATCCTCGAAAGTTGCTCAAAACTTTTGTAGAATGATTTGTCGTTTGATGCCTTGAAGTGAGATCCTTTATATTGAGTAATGTTGTAAAATCTTCTTGTGAGACTTCTAGTGCTTTCTCTTGTGAACAAATACCATAAGATCCAAGACTATTTGTGTTACATTCTTTATATTTACAAGACTAACAGAACTAGCTTTCATAGGTTAGTAAAATATAGACACATATCATTCTTACCTTTAGGGTATCGACATATCTGCTTTACCATTCAAATGTCTGCTCATTGGACATGTGCTATATCATGTTGATAAATTCAAATAAAAAATATATATTATCATGCATAGCTAGAAAGTTAAGTTAATGCACAATTGCCCTTTAGCCATGGTACTTTTGAAATGACAATCTCTACTTTGGTAGGAGATGATAATAATCATTTCTTATAAAAAGTGTCTGAACAACCTTTAACATACTATAAGGTTGAGCTCTCTACATACTAAAATGTCCCACTAACATCTTCTAGATGTAGTTTGATAGATGAATAAAGGTATGATTACAAATATACTCGAACTGCAAGTCGAGTAATAATTATACTGTGCTAGGGTTATTAAAAAAATTCCCCTTCAAAAAGCTCGCCTCTCTTGATGATGCTCAGACATCATCACTGTAAATTGCGATTATAGTGAACTTTTAAGAAAGAACATTTGATAAAGATGGATAATATTATCAAACTTATATTGCTCTTTATCAGAATATATCTTGAGTTATACAACACTCAACTTGACTATTTTAGTTCATACTATCTTTAACTTTATAAAGATACATTCTTGAGGACTTGAAATCAATACTTCAGGCATTTACAATCATATACATACTTCTTTCAACTTTGAAAAACAATGTATGTGCATTCACTATTTAGGAGTTCTATTACATAAACTTCCTCATTGATTTCTATATCATATGCAAGGATGTCTTTAATATTTATTCCATATTGTACCACGCTTATACCTTGTACATTAAGATGCCATAATAACCAGGCACAAGTTTTCTATGTATAATTATTGGTGCACAAGAATTACATCCTTAAGATGTTTCAACTAACCTTATAAGCACTTAAATGCTTTACGATACTCATCAGGAGTTTCAATTATATTCAACGTATTCAAATATGAATTTGTATACAACGACCATATCGTTCTCGAGAACTCATTTTACATGATTTTTGATAATTCAAATCCTTGAGAGACATTCATGTAAACTTTTAGTATTAAGTGATACATAAAATTCATAAGACACATATCAATTCTCTCTTTATATTACCAGACTAATAAAATATTGGAAAGTCATTACATCCACCACTAGAGAATGTGTATCATTATAATCAATCATGGGTTTTTGCGAAAATCCTTGTGCACCATATTTGCCTTATCTCATTTACTTTGATTTTCACATGATTCACATAAAAGCCCCATTAATATCCAACATACTTTACAAATTCAGTTGTATGGATTGTTGGTCCGAAAACTTTCCATTTCATTAGAGAATTTAAATCTGCCATACTTTGCGTCTTTCCATTTTTGGCCAATCATTTATGTATTTTCATTCATAGGCAGATCTTAAATCTTGATCCTCGTCATTTCATCATTTCAAGCGCTATATTATATACAAAAGTATAACGACGTCGATTTGTTTCGATTCTATACATATCTTAGACATGATACAACTTATCGAGATCTCTTTATTTTCAGGTACCTGTGGTTCTTCTTGAACCATCATGTCTACTGTCTTTCCAAAAGATTTTATTACTATAACCTCGACTTGACCATCTTAATTACTTGCTCCAATTTTCGAGGAATTGTATTACTAGAATCGACTAGTCTACCACGCTTCAGGCGTGCAATAGACTCATTAGAAAATATGTGGTTGTCCTCTTGGGACACAAATATGATTGGAGCATAAGCAGTTGATTATGTGACTTACTTAGTCACTATATTTAGGTCAGTGAATTTGTCTGGTAATTTGTTCTTTAGTATTGGTAAATGAATTATCCTTTGAACTTTTGGTTCACCATTTATAGTCTGAGGATCAAGATGACATGATAATTCATTCCACTTTTCACTTTTCAACTGCGTGTTATCCCCCCCTAATGTTGGGAACATTCATTCACAAAAGTGAAAACCAATGAGCCGTAAGCAAATCTTTCACCAATGGCTTTAACTATTTAATCATAGACAATTATTTTTACCCAACATATCTTCTCAACCCTTTTAGAAGTCCCGTCGTTGTGCGGTGTGGTGGATGAGTTTCAATATATGTCACACAACTAAAATCTTTGATGAGACATCTTTGGTTCCTGACCAAAAACTAACTGTACGGGGAGAACTATAACTTATTGGCTTGATGTGAATTAATGGTACTATATGTAAGATTACATGTATCTAAATGAACTTTTGCTCCTCTCATGATCATCGGTTTTGTAATCAATAGTAGTCGTCTAGTGATCATCTCAAAAGTAACACTTATTCCAATGATCGTTAATAACTTGAGATCAAATTCATTATTACCAAATAGATATACTAATCTTGATTAATATGCTTGCTATCACATTAGATAAGCCATAATCGCACAAACTTCATGTTGTGGATTTGATAACCATTTAGACGATGCATCGATTTAAAACACTAAATGGTATCATGTTGGGATATGCATATCCTTTAATCATTTCCAGAATATCTAGGGATTCTCACCCTACTTTGGTTGGTAAATAATGAATTTCCCTTGAAAACAAATATTACATGCGATGGAATTACCAACTTGAAGAATCTTCTAGTTCTTGAATACATTTCACATCATCATTGACACGGTGTGGTCTAACCGGTCATGCCAATTAATTAATTAATTATGATCCATAAACTTCTGGTTTATGATCAATAACATGAAATGTGAGATAACAATGTGTTATCATTTCGAAGTATCATGTTATATTACTTTGTATCCTTTCTTCACATTATGTTCTCATATAATCACTCTCATAATTTATCACATCTAGTGTTCGATCTCATTATGACATTTTTACAATTCTGATAGTTGATCTCATTATTAACCTAGCTATCATAACATCTGATGGTCAATCTCATTATCAACTTAGTTATCATAATACTTCTGATGATCAATCTCATTATTAACATGACCACCATTACAAATTTCTTAATTATGTCCATGAAATTTTCAATGATCGTTATATAATCACATCTACTTCAGGGAATGGAATAACCAGGTTGATAGCTTTTCATTATTTACTCGACCACACAGATATAACATCATTTCAGCCTGTTCATATTTTCTCAATGGTATTGCTACTTCGGGAGCATATCTCACGTGTGATATATGGAAAATTTTTATCCAATTTTTTGTTATAAAATCCTTCTCTTCACATGATATAAAGTGAGAAATAACTACATGATCAAGTCATGTAAGTTTTGTCGATTTAAAGTTTTATAACCTTCTTTGAATCGATAATGAGATTTACAGAGTGTGACACCTTGGGTGTCATATTAAAGCACATGTATTCTCTATCACAAGAGTAATAACAAAACAACTAACTTTGTTCTTTGTCTCTTTGTCTTTACCCAATATCTGCTGTGAGAGCATATAAAAGAAATATAAAACTACAATAATGATAATCTTTCTATAAAACTCATTATACATCATGCTCTATTTTTTTTCAACACCAAGTGCATAAGTTTCAAATTCTTATTGTCTTATAAATGAAAAAGTTGATAGATGCAAGCCACAATAAAATCATACGTCTTGAATCATATATTATTGCATTTACAAAAGCAAGATAATTATTATAAAGAAAAATAAGTAAATCAACATATGATTTTTACTACTAATTCATAGCAATATCTTGTCATTAATGATAACCTATCATGTGATGTCATATAAATCATCAAAGCTCTTAAATAGTAGATAAGAATACTATAAACACAGACTTTTCATATATCTAGACAATATGATCACGAATAATAACAATCTATATAATAAACTTTATAATCAAATACATGTATTCCACATTCTCATAAATAAATCAACATGAAAATATTAAATTAAAGCATATTTTTACAATATAATAATCCATATGAAGCTAAAGCAACTCTATACACTAGATGATCTATTTAATATATAAGCACAATACATGTGTAGTATAACAAATGACTATATGTGCCAAAACAATATTTGTAATTCCTCAAAAGATTGTAATTTAATAAGATGGTAACTATATATGCAATAACAATATTATAGAGTTAAAATAATTGTAATTCAGAAAAAGAGACGATTGTTTAACACATAATTCACAAACAAATTAGTTTATGATATAGTTTTCATCACAAATAACCTATTTAATATTATAAAAATATTATAATAAATATTGTTTCACACTAAAAATATCATATTGAAATTTATTTCTTCATTTTTTTACTTATTCAATTATTATTCTATTTCAATCATTAATTCATGAAATCTCAACAAAAATATAAGGGATTTCATAAAAACATTTTCAATTAAAAGTTTTGCAAATTTAACTATACCGCAGTTATTTCATAGACAATAGTAGAAAACTCAAATAGGATTAGACTTTTATTAAGCCGTAGGTATAAAATAAAATATTAATCAAACCATAAGGTTTAATATGTATGTTTCTCAAAATATTTGGGCTAGAAAAGAAAGTTTAGATTGGAAAATTGGTTGAACACTAAAAATCTCCCCATAGTTTCGTACTGTAGCCGTCACTTACGGCCTTTTCAGTTTCATCTTTTTGTTCAATGCTAGTCCTTTAGTATTGTTTTTATTAACAAAAAAAAACAACTAACAGTATGAATCCGTGAAACATTCTTATGATATACAAGAAGAAATAAAAGGATTGATTGGTTACCTTGGGGACCAAAACCCCACAGAAAACATTCATCGGTCCTCCGCCTCTCATCCTGATTAGTTCAAACCTATCGGTCCGTCGCCCTTCGAGCCTTTCGTGCTGATAACGTCTTGTGAAACTAGCCTAATAGCAAAGAAGAAGAAGAAAATAATAGGGAGAAATATTTCATTGATTTATGGTGTCTATTACAAGAGATACAAAAGACTATATATAATTGAGGAAAACTTGTGGAACAAGCCTAATCTATTTTAGGAGTTGATAACCACATTAATAATAAATATATTCATAACACACATTAATATATTATTATTATTATTATTACTATATATTAATTAATTATTAATTATTAATTAATTATTAATTAATTATTAATTATTATTATTATTACCCTATATATTAAAAAAAACGTTTTGAACAGTAATTTTCTATATATTATATTAGAATAAAATATTATAATAATTGTTATTTTCTTTATTTTTTAAGTTTGATAAGTTTTGTGTCAACCAGTACTTGTATCGAAAATACCGGTTCAACGCTAAAAGTCGGTATCGGTTTGAGTTTGATAGTCTTTTAGTTCGAGAAATTTGGTACTGCTACCGGGTACCATTTGCTCATCCCTGATCACGGGTACCGTACGAACAACAACGGTATCGTACACCTTTTTTTTTAGTTTCAAGGGTAGGGATGAGCTCGGTGCCAACTGATACCCCGGTTACGATATCGGTATATGAATGTAAAAACCGGTAGCGAACTGGTACCAGGAACGCCAAACTTCAGTACCGAACTGGTACTTAGGATCTTTCGATTCAGGAAATTCGATACCGGTACCCATTACTATTTACTCATCTCTGACTACGGGTTTCTATCGAACAACATCATTACTATACAACTTTTTAGTTGATTTCCTTTAGGTTATTTTTTAGTGTTTTTTCTACATTTTCTTTTTATTCTTGTCAGCGGTTCCGTGTGTAACGCGCTTGTATTGATTTCAAACACATATAAACACAGACTAAATAACAAAATAAGTTCGCCGTAACGCGGCGACAGTTTTTATAACTAGTTATTATTAATAGAATTGAAATGAATAGTGATTTTAAAATTATAATAACATATAGTTTTTTTAATAATTTTATTATTTAATATTATAATAGTTATTTTCTATACTTTTTAACTTTAATCCTTTTTTTAATATCAGGGGTTGAGATAAGTTTGGTGTCAACCGGTATCGAACCAGTACTGGTATCGAAAATACCAAGACGGTCCTGTTCGGTATCAGTACATGAAGGTAAAAACTGGCACTAATACAGAAAACGCCAAAAGTTGGTGCTGAATTGATATTGGAAATATTTTGGTTACATTACGAACAACGGTACCATTTGCTCATCACTGATCACGGTTACCGTACGAACAACGGTATCGTACAACTTTTTTTTGTTGGTTTTCTTCAACTTTTAATTTTTTTCTTTTTTAGTTTCAGGGTATATGGATGAGCTCGGTGCCAACCGATACAGAATCGGTACTGATACCGAAAATACCGGTTACGGTACCGGTATATGAAGGTAAAAACGGTAGTGAACCGGTACCAGGAACGCCAAAAGTCGGTACCGAATTAGTACTTAAGATCTTTCAGTTTGGCAAATTTGGTACCAGTACCCAGAACAATTTGCTCATCTCTGACCTCGGGTTTTATACGAACAACATCGTTACCATACAACTTTTTTGGTTGATTATCTTTCGGTTATCTTTTAGTGTTTTTTTCTACATTTTTTTATTCTTGTCAGCAGTTCCGTTTGCAACACGCTCGTAGTGATTTCAAAACACATGGAAACACAGACTAAATAACCAAATAAATTCGCCGCAACGCGGCGAACTTCTTTAAACCTAGTTTACATAAAACTTAATAACAATACTCTTGTTATTCATGGGAGATAGAATTGTACAACATCGTATACAATACAAAACCGAATGAAAATAAAAATAAAAATAAAATACAAGTTTACCTAATGAATTGATACAAATCGTTGTCTTGTATGCGTACTTCAACCAATCCTTCTTGTATTATCCTTGGCTGCAAAATTGAACAAACAATTTTGTTAAACTGTTGTGGCTAAGGATCGGTTTCAACACGAGTCCCTTAAAACGACTTTCGTGTCTCCTCTTGGATGAACATGTATGTTTCCCAGGTAAAATAGCCGGAACAACATGTACTGCCAAAGATGGCTTACAAACCTAATTGTATCTCAAAGAAAATAGAAGAACACTCATTAAAGAATTGGTAGAAATTCTTTAGAAAGAAAGTTGAGAGCTCTAAAGAGTTGGTGTTTTTAATGCATTTATTAACCAAGACTCACCTTGGTATTTATACTTAAAAAGGAAGTTCAATCAGTCCATTCTTCATAAACCCATGAGTTGAAACATCTTATTATCCACATAAACATAAAATAAGTGTTTGTTAGCAAGATAAAGATAAAAATGGTGGATGGGATGTGAAGGTTTTTTTTTTTTAATTATGAGAGATAAATTTTGAAAAGTATAAGTATTCGAGGTGGTGGCGGCTGGAATTTCTAACAATTCTTTTATCAATGTTCTTCGCTCCACCATCGCCTAACCTGTGGTGTTCTGACGATGGTGTAGGGTTCCGGAGAAGAAGATGGTGGTGCAGGAGTGTTGGAGGTGATGGTGCCTGGAATGGTTGTTTCATTAGGGTTGGTGGTGGGGAAGATGATGACGATTTAAGGTTTCTCTCACCTGAACATCGATATAGATTCTAGAAATAAAGTAGGGAAATCGATGGGGGGAAGATGATGACTATTTGGGTCGGGAACCAGTTGTTGCCATTGTTGATCGGTGGTGAGGTAGTGGGAAAGACTACCTATGTTCTTTGTTTAATGAGAGAAAGAGCTAAGAGAAATAGAGTGTAGGAACGTTTGCTGACCCGAACGAGTCGTTCAGAGGTTGTCTCTTGCGTTTCAGATGCGGAATAATAAGAAATGCAAGTAGAAGTAGCTTAGTCTTCTCCCTAACTGCTTGTTTTATTGATTTGAAACGTTTTACAGCTCAATCTTCACACCGGCAGAGCTTCGGCGTGGAATTCGAGAATAATGTCCTGAGGTCCGCTCGAACAACCTATATATATAGACATTTGGGTCCGCTTATGTGTCACATGACCATAAAAGCGGACCACATTAGTCCACATAAGCGGACCACAATTGACAAATGAGCGAACCTACACCCTAATGTCCATAAGAGCGGACCTAGATCACATACATCATACAGACTCCTGTTTTCTCGTATTTCGTGCCCTATATTATACAATACGATGTAAGACCTGATCCTAGACACCTAGACGTAATCAACAGATGTAGTGCACTAACAGACTCCCCCTCAGATGTTGATGGAGTCGTCAATACACCCTGACTACAAAACGGTGTCTTCACATCTTCAATCTGGATCAGTCTCTGGGCTTTCTCTTCTACCAATCTTCAGACTCCCCCTCTCGATTTACTGGCATTTCTTTGTTCTTCAGTAACATCTTCAGGATCGTTGTCTGGCTTTAAAACAATCTGTTAGTGCACCTACGTCTGCTGACTACGTCTTCCATCGAGTCATGAAGCCGAACAGATCAGAAATGGCACGGAATCCTAGAAATAGTGATTTGTATAGGATTGTTTATGTTTACATGATCTAGGATCGCTTTTGTGTCATATCTAGTCTAGGACCACTTTTGTGTACACTTCTAGGACCACTCTTTAGTCATGATCATGGACCTCTTTTGTGTCATGATCTTGGACCCCTTTTACGTCAAGGTGTTGAACCACTCATACGGACATGACGTATAAGCGGTTCCAGAAGTATATATATAGGTCCTAAGAGTGGTTCCAAAGATAGAGTTAAAAACACATAGTTAGAGGTGAATTGTTCCGGTAAGCCACGAAGTGCTGCCGAAGTGCTGTAAAACATTGTAATCGAGTTCAATAGCAATACAACAGCAAGATTAAAGTGATTTCAGCGTTAAGTGCACCGAATTATTAGTTTCCGCCTCTTAATTCGGATACGAACTTCTCTGAACGACTCAAACAGGTCGGTATTCGATCCTACAAGTGGTATCAGAGCTCAGGAGGAGGAGTTTTATTGAAATTTGCTGGATTTCGTCACATTTTCTTCTTCTACACCTTCTTTCTTGCATCAGACCAAGATTTCACGGTCCGTTTTGGCTGATTTTTGGATATGTGGTGCGCATATACATGATCTAAAACCCTACCAAGTTTCAGCTTGAAACTCCAAGCCGTTTAGGAGTAATCGCAGATTTTCGGTTCGGTTTTTCGTCAAAAAGGTGTGGGTCGCTTATTCGGACATATGTGAACCGCTCCAAAATCAGTTTAGGCTCGCTTATGTGAACAAAATGGTTGAATCACTCGTTGGGTAACTCTTTGAACCGCTCATTGGATAACTCTTTGAACCGCTCATAAGACCTTACCTGGATCGCTCCAAATTAGACTTTATGAACCGCTTATGAAAACAATTGTGAACCGCTCATAAAGTCAATCCTTGAACCGCTTATATGAAAACTTTGTGAACCGCTCAAAAGTTAACACCAAGAACCGCTTATTTGACATTATGGTGAACCGCCTTTATGATACTTGGGATCGCTGATTAGTCAGTTCTGGATCGCTCCAAAATCAGTTGAGACTCGCTTATAGGGAACTATACAGACCGCTCTTTGTGATTTTACTGGACCGCTCATATACATCACCGCCTTAATTACCCAATCAACATTTAAAATTCATTGTGTGCACTGTCCAACAATTATCACCGCCCATCTCATTAAAAGAAAAGCCCATTAAAAAATACACACGGCACAACCCATTAATCTTTTGCACCGCCTCCACAGTTATTGTTGTTGTTTGACTTTAAGTCACCGTCCATGTAACCCAATTAAATCAACCCACTTGTAGATTAATTGAAATCCCACCGTCCCACTCACATTAATTGAAAGTGCACCAAATCAGTTTCCACCGCCCCACAAATTCCGTCCAATATTACCCCAATATTAAACATTAGACACCGCCCATTAAACATCAAAGGCCCAATCACGAGCTACTGCCCCACCGATTGTCTGTTGTGTGTTTGCTGGCCTAGTTAACAACAATATAAAATTGATACAGTTTGGACCGCCCGAACGGATTGGGTTTGGATCGCTTATTTGGTTAGCCCGTTCAAACAGACATTGTTTAGGCCGCTTATTGGAATAGTTTGGGCCGTTTATTTGGAAAATTGTTTGGATCGTTTGAAAGACAGTTCGCTCGAGCAGACATTGTGTTTGATTGTTGAAATTTGAAAATTGCTGTGAATTTGTGGACAATTTGAACAATGGATATGGAATTTTATAACGCTTTTGCTACCCCAACCTCGATTACTCAAAGTGCTTTGATAGAAAATGAAACCGGAACGTCTCAGAAGCCACCGAAACTCATGGATATTGATGATTACAACGTGTGGTCAGAACGATTCGGAAATTGGGTTGAAGCTTATCATCTTGATGCATGGGAACACACCGAGGAACCATATATTAAACCAGTTAAAAATGGTGTGCAACTAACACTTCGAGAGATGAGTACAGATGAGAAAAAGAAGTATCGAGATGAGAAATTAATGGTCAGTCTACTTCAGCAAGCGATAAAAGAAGATATCTTGATTTTGCTTCAACACGATGGAACTGCATATTCGATTTGGACAGAATTGGAAGCAAAGTTTACAGGAAGTGATGACATGTTAAAGAACAAAATGTCTCTCGTGAAGAAAGAATTTGACTTGTTTAGGGGATTAAAAAATGAAACCACCAAACAAATTATTGATCGATACTGTAATTTGGTGAGAAATATGACAAAGTTAGGTGTTAAGAAAGATACTGATGAATTAATTGAAAAACTTGCAGATGCACTTCCATATGAAATCTGGGGAACATTCTTGATGATGCTGAAGTCTAACAAAGTGGAATATAAAAAGATGAAACTCGGGGACTTCATAAAGCATTTGGAAGCTCAAGAGATGGAGCAGAGAAAGATCGCTAGGATGAAAAACTACGATGGAGAGCAGGATATCAGTTTGTACTACAAACATGGTGCTACTGATTCAACAAAGTTTTCGCCTAAGATCGAAACTTCCTACAGCGTTAAAGATTCTACTGAAGTGAAGACATCTCAAGGATCAAGCAGCAGCACAAGATTCTCATCTTTTGATCCTAACATTTCTGTAACAAAGAATGGTAGAAAACTTCAGTGTAACATTGTGTTAAGTCTTGAAAATGATCAAGACTACACTAAAGATATTGCTAAAAATCAAATGTCTTTGTTAGGAATGATTTTAGAATCTTATAGTTGTTTTGTTGCAGGAAAGATCGGAAATCCAATGCTCACGAAAGAGGATTACGATCAAATTGATGCTGAAGAAATGGAATTAATGGATATAAAATGGTGTATGGCGAGTGTGATGAGACGCGCTGAAAAGTTTAAACAAATCACAGGCCGTGATGACTTTCGTGATGCAAATGTTTCAGCTTTAGGTTTTGACAAATCTAAAGTTACATGTTTTCGTTGCAGGGAGAAGGGGCATTTCAAGAGGGAATGTAAAAACCGTGAAGCTACCGGTGCCCAGAATCCTTTCGGAAACAATGATTATCACAAGAAGGCCATCTATCATCAAATCACTCAACCAGCACAACAGCATCAAGCACAAACAGCTCATGGGAGAGATGTGGTTGATAAAAAGGCTTGTGTTGTTAGTCAGGGAAAGTATGATAATTTCTCATGGGAAAAGTATATTCCAAAAGAAAGTAAAGTATGTGTAGCTGAACAAAATGACGAGAAGTTGGTTGAAGGTTTTACTTGGGATGATTTTTGCAAAGATCAAGAGTTTATGGCCAAAAATACTTCTCATGCTTTCTATGCAAATGCTTATGATTTGAAATGTGCAGAAAGGTGCAGGAAAGTCATAGAAGCTGCTGAAGAGAGACGAAGAAAAAATCAAGAGGAGGCTGAAGAAGAAGAGAGATTGAAAGAGGAAGCAAAAGCTGAGAAATTAAGAAGAGCTCATTTTTTAAATTCAAGCAAGACAGTCAAAGAGGTTCCTGAATTTGAGGTTAAAGTAGAAGCTGAACCGGTCATGGTCCAAGAAAAGTGTATGAACTGTGATTCGTTGATCAAGCAGAACAATGAGCTGTTGCACAATATTCACAAGCTGAAAGAATCGTATGATACCATGAACAGAGAAATCAACAAATATACAGATTCTGATGGCGAACAAGCTGAAGCTATGAATACTTTGAAGATAGCTTATCTGAGACAGCTTGATACAGCAAATTATAACATTAAGAAGTGTGCAGATCTCGAGCTTGAGCTGGCAACACAAAAGATAGAAACTGAGAAAGTCAAGAAATTGTTAGACAGTTACTCATGTTCTACTTTTGTTGTTGACAGGATTTATCTAGTGGTAAAAGATTTGAAGATTTTTGAAGATGTGAAGATTGTTGAAGAAGAACAATCTGTGACAAAAATTGAAGAACTATTGAAGACTTCTGGTAAGAAAACAAGTGTGGCTTATAACAGATGTCCGCCCCCAGTCGAAAATGGATTTTCACCCCGAAATCCAAATTCCGAAAGAGTCAGTAAATCAATCAATTTGAAATGGGAGTCTGGGCCATCGGTTAACTTGCCAGAAAGTATCGATGTCACGTACACGTCATCAGACACTGATCATGAGTCAAAGTTGATAAAAAGTGTGGTCGATCAGGTGTTAGACAAAGATGACAATGAGGAGTCAAAACCCGAGTCAAAGTCTGGGTCCAGTGCGTCAAAGCAAACAGTCAAAAAGGACAAACGGGTTTATGACAAAGAGTTTTTACTTTCGAAATCTAATTTGAATGATGAATCAGTCAAAGTAGCATATACTTTGAAGGGTTCTGACAAATTATATTCAGATGAAAGTTTTCCAATAAGAAGTGTCAGAATTGAAATGATTCAAAAGGTTTTCAAAATCACATAAATTAATATTTCTGAAATAAAAGATTTTAATCTTAACGGAAAACCTAAACAGTACACTTCAAGAGATCAACAAAGAATTAACAAGAAAATGGGTTACAATTGTGGTTATAGTTTCCAAAAGAAACCAAACCATGATCGTAATTACAAAAAGAAAGGTCTTGGTTTTGCTCCACAGAAAAACTATAAAAATGAAAAAGTTTATAAACCAAAAACAATGTTTGTTGCAGGAAAAACAACAGAAGCTGAAAAGGAGAAATCATTCAGAAATCAGACAAATCAAGATTTCCTTGCTAAGAAGCAAGAGGGCATGAAGAAAGAAGACCCGAAAAAGGTTGAAAAGAGATCTTGTTTTCAGTGTAAAGCTGTGGGTCATGTTGCGAAAGATTGTCCAAAGACATTTCGACCAAAACAAGAAGTCTCAAGAAAAATGAAAGAAAAGGTTGTTGAGAAGACTGAACTGTCAACCCGGAAGTTCACAGGCTTTGAGAATTCAACTTATGAAAAAGGAGAATATTCAAAGAGTGCTTCCAAAAGAATAGACAACGCCACAAATCAGAAATGGGTTGTAAAAGGTTCAGGTAACAAGTCTGGTGATGAATCTGATTCCATAAAATCAGAGGAGCCACGTGTTGAGAAAAAGATTGAAAAGAAAGTTCAGAAAGTGGACGATGTGAATTTTCCGCCACTAAGTGCTAAAAATTACAAATCTAAAATCGGAAAAGTTGACATTTCAAATCAGTTTTATTCTGACAAGAAGAAAATTGATGTTGAAAAAACTTTCAACGGAAATGTAAAACGCATCTTTGGAAAAATGGTCAGTGGTAAGGCCCAAAGCATTCAGGATTTTTATGCTTCCAAAGGATGGGTTTACAGGTCGGTTGAAAGAAACAATGAAAACAATGAGGTTACACCCAAGGAAGGTCAGGCTTGGGTGGATATATTTTTCCAAGAATGAAAACCTGACTTGCCGGAGATCCCAAGATGGTATTGCGGATCATGAATCGGCATCTTTCTAAATCTGTTTGTGAAGTTGCAGGACTTGCCGGAACTCCTAGGTTTGTAAGCGAGGAGTAGGAATCGGCATCTTGAGAATTCAACCTAAAGATGGTAATTGGTTGAAAAACAGGTTTGAAGAGCTTGAATTGCTAAACTTACAATTGGTTAAATAGTTGTGATTGGTGTAGATCTTACAAGTGGTTAAATCAAGGTCATTGAATTGGACTTGATTTAATTATCATTCAAGAATTTGGTAAACAAAATGATGATTTGAACCCCATTTTACAAAAGATAAAAACAACTAAACTTATTTTCCGGAAAAACCATTCTGATTAAAACAAACTTAAGTGTTTTGAAATCATTATGGGAAAATAGTTTGTTGTGAGGGGGAGTTCTGATTGTTTAAGCCAAACGGATGGAGAATTGAAGTGTTTTGATATCAGTTGTCATGTTCTGTATAGTTTGTTTTCAATTTTCTTTCGATGTATTTGAATTTTAGGGGGAGTAAGAATTTTTAGAAAATCCAAAAACATCAGAAAATTTGAAAAAGCCAAAAACATGATAAAATCAAAAATGAGTTTTTGTTGCATAAAAGAGGAAATGATAGTACATCAGTGAACTATCACAGCACGCTAAAGAATTGGAAAGTCAAAATGTGATAAACAATCTTACTGTGGATGTGTCAGTAGATTTTCGCACATTTAGTAAATTGAAACGAGATATAAACCTAAATCAAACTTGCTTAATTCGTGGGTAACTATTCTTGGATATATGGGTAACCCCCGAAATCTTGTTTGAAAGGTCCCGTATTCTGAGATACTAGGTCTTTATGCTCAGTGATATCTGGGGTATTATTCCGGGACTTCTGCTGTATGGAAATACTGACCTAGTCCCCGAATAATACTTTCTGCAAAAAGCTTTGAAATATAAGCGCCGCCCTCAGCAAACTGATTAAACAATAAAATTGGTAATCTTTGCTGTTGTAACAAAAGATCCTCTAAAGGGGACCCACCAAAAGTCGAAGCCGTCATCTCTCTGCGTATACGGAAGTATCGACCTGAGCTCTCACGGCCCTCGCACATTACCCCTTTACAGATATCATCTGTGGTATACTCACCTGTAAGACTGAATATTTGGGATCTGGATACGGGAGTATATTCAAGTGGAGTGATACACAATTAAGTTTAAGTCTTTAAAACATTAATATCGTATCTCGAATCGATTGAAATTTGTGTTGAAAATTTAAGTGGACAAACATACTGACAATCTAGGTAAATTGTTTAGAACTTAACATGTAATCAAGCTTAACGGTGTTTGTGATATGCTTCAAAACTGATATGATCCTCTTGCACAAACTCACAAAAATATTGTCTGTAAATATTTCATTTTTTTTGCATTTACTTTCATTCCGAAAAATCAAAAAGATTTTCAGTGTGTTTTAGCATAAATTTTTGAAAAATCAAAAATATTTTCGACAACTGGTGTTGAGATGCTGATTTTCGAAATTCAAAGTGCTAAACTTGAAGAACTGGTTTGGGGAGTGTTTGAAAGTTAAATGATGAAGTTGTTTTTGATAAAAACCAGTAATGTTCTTGAATGCAAAATCATTATTGCTGATTGGTTCTATATAGTTTCTAAAATTGTTGAAAAGTTTATCTTTATAGAAACTTATGGTTGGGTAGAGATTGTGCAGGTATTAAAGAGCCAGGTTTCGATCTTGAACCTGATGGGAGCCTGTTAAAGATCTCAGAACCAGTGAAAGATTGACTTTCAGACTACGATCCCAGCTATGTGAGAGGGGGAGTCTGAAGACACCGAGTCAACATTCAAGAGAGAAGAGTTTGTTGATGATGGAGATAGAGAACCAGGATTCTTGGAACGAAAAATATTTCAGAGGCAGATTGTCGACTGATGAAGCTTGTAGATTGCAGACTGGAATGAAGACATTGATGAAGACTCCGTCAACATCCGAGGGGGAGTTTGTTAGTGCACCTACGTCTGCTGACTACGTCTTCCATCGGTCATGAAGCCGAACAGATCAGAAATGGCACGGAATCCTAGAAATAGTGATTTGTATAGGATTGTTTATGTTTACATGATCTAGGATCGCTTTTGTGTCATATCTAGTCTAGGACCACTTTTGTGTACACTTCTAGGACCACTCTTTAGTCATGATCATGGACCTCTTTTGTGTCATGATCTTGGACCCCTTTTACGTCAAGGTGTTGAACCACTCATACGGACATGACGTATAAGCGGTTCCAGAAGTATATATATAGGTCCTAAGAGTGGTTCCAAAGATAGAGTTAAAAACACATAGTTAGAGGTGAATTGTTCCGGTAAGCCACGAAGTGCTGCCGAAGTGCTGTAAAACATTGTAATCGAGTTCAATAGCAATACAACAGCAAGATTAAAGTGATTTCAGCGTTAAGTGCACCGAATTATTAGTTTCCGCCTCTTAATTCGAATACGAACTTCTCTGAACGACTCAAATAGGTCGGTATTCGATCCTACACAATCTAATTCTCTTGATCAGACCTCTTGATTCCTTAAGATCATCAGCATCAGCGGTTCCGAGATTGATTTCCAGGATCGAAACTTGGCTCTCTTCCATCAGAGATCTTCAGGAATTGAAACCTGGCTACCTGCACAATCTTAACCCAGAAATAAACTTTCTTTCACAAATATTTCAAATATCTGTGCACCAACACATGACTACTCTCATATGTACTAAACAAACATATAATCGCACCAACTCAGACTCTCTCTCAAATAACTATGATGAACCACTTGAAGAAGGTTAGATTTAACAAAAACAGTTAGATTTACACAAACACTCCCCCTCAAATGCTACTCATCATGTTTAGCACTCGGAATTTTGAAAATCAGTTTTTCAACGTCAGTTGTCGAAAATCTTTTTGACTTTTTCAAAATTTAACTAAAACATACAAAAAATCTTTTTGGATTTTCTGAGAGATATTACCTGACACTACTTGTAAACAAAACATACAGAAATGAAATATTCACAAACAATATTTTTGTGAGTTTGTGCAAGAGGATCATATCAGTTTTGAGACCAATCACCAACACCGCTAAGCTTGATTTCATTTTAAGTTCTAAACAATTTACCTAGATTGTTAGTATGTTTGTCGTCTTAAATTTTCAACACAGATTTCAATCGATTCGAGATACGATTTTAATGTTTTAGAGACTTAAACTTAATTGTGTATCACTCCACTTGAATATACTCCCGTATTCAGATCCCAAATATTCAGTCTTACAGGTGAGTATACCACAGCTGATATCTGTAAAGGGGTTAGGTGCGAAACCGTGAGAGCTCAGGTCAGAACTTCCGTTCAGCAGAGAGATGACGGCTCGACTTTTGGTGGGTCCCCTTTAGAGGATCTTTTGAATTTCAACAGCAGCGACTATCAATTTTATTGTTTCATCAGCATACTGAGGGCGAAGCTTATGTTTCAAAGCTTTAGCAGAAAGTATTATCCGGGGACTAGGTCAGAACTTCCATTCAGCAGAAGTCCCGGGATAATACCCCAGATATCACTGAGTATAAAGACCTAGTATCTCAGAATACGGGACCTTTCAAACAAGATTTCGGGGGTTACCCATATATTCAAGAATAGTTACCCACGAATCAAGCAAGTTTGAATTTAGGTTTATATCTCGTTTCAATCTACTAAATGTGCGAAAATCTACTGACACATCCACAGTAAGATTGTTTATCACATTTTGACTTTACATTTCTTTAGCGTGCCGTGATAGTCCACTGATGTACTATCATTTCCTCTTTTTCGCAACACAACTCATTTTTGAATTTTATCATGTTTTTGGCTTTTTCAAATTTTCAAATGTTTTTGGATTTTCTGAAATTTTCTACTCCCCCTAAAATGCAAACACATTTCAAAGGAAATTTGAAAATAAAACTCTTAACTCAAATGAAACAAAAAATGCAAAACAAACTATACAGAAACTTGACAACTGACACTGAATCACATCAAATCGCCATTCATTCGGCATAAACAATCAGAACTCCCCCTATCACAAACCATTTTCTTATTTAGATTTCAAAACACTTAAGTTTGTTTTAAACAAAATGATTTTTCCGGAAAATGAGTTTGTTATGATAAAAACCACTCGTAGTTCTATCATTTTAAGAACGGGGATGTGGTTCATCATCTTGTTCGTCTCTTGTCATATATAGTAAATCAAGTACAAATTAATGTCCCTGATTTACCATTTGCATTTCAGACCCTTCTGTACCACTTGTACACATACAAACATTTCCAAATATAACCACAAATACCACTTGTAAGATCAAGATTACCACTTGTAGATATCCAAAAACTATCATTTGTAGGTTAAGCTGTAGGAATGATACATCTACAGAAACCTGTTTACCATTTTGTCGAATTATTTAGAAAGATGCCGATTCCTGCTTCTCAATTAACAACCTGGAAGCTCCGGCGTGGTCCTTTCAACCTGCAAAAACATATAAATACTATTCAAAATCTTTCAAAACAAACTGAACACTAGAAAGATGCCGATTCATGATCCACGATATAAACTTGGGATCTCCGGCATAGTCCTGAGACTATCATGGGAAACAAACTTCCATCCAAGTCTTTTCAGACTTGATGGCCTTCAGTTCTTGAGCAGTAGGAGAGTATGTTGCCTTTTTCGTTGCATAAAAGTCCTTTACCCCTTTAGCTCTGCCACTCAACTTTTTCCCAAATATCTTTTCAACATTCCCGTTGAATGTTTTCTCGACATCAAATTCATCTTTTTCTTTATAAAACTGATTTGAAATCTCAGTTTTTCCCACTTTCTTCTTCACTTCTTCGAATTTCAATGATGGAAACTCCTCAACATTCACTGAAATCTTCTTTTCAACCTGTGGCTCCTCTGGCTTTGTGGAACCAGATTCATCGCCGACATTCACTTCATCTTTCTTTGCACCCCACACTTGGTTGTCTTTTCCTTTCTTCTTATACCTATTCTTTTGTGAACACTCACCAACCTCGAATTTTGAATTCTCAAAAATCTTAGACCTATTGGTTGGTGGTTCAACATCAACAACTTTCTCTTTCATTTTCTGAGAAACTCCCTGTTTTGTTTTGGCCTTTTTCGAGCAATTCCATGCAATGTGACCAGCTTCATTGCATCTGTAACAGGTGCGAGTCTCTCTTTGATAACAAACTTCAGCTCCATTTCTTTTTCTCTCAGTAAGAAACTCTTTGTTTGACTGTCTCCAGAACGGTTTCTGCTGTTCCTCCTCAGCACTTCCACCTGAAACAAATTCTGTTTTTGTTTTAGAATTTTTCATATTTTTATCATTTTCTGATGGAATGAAACCAAGACCTTTCTTTTTGTAGCTACGATTCTGGTTAGGTTTCTTTTGAAAACCAGGACCAGAATTGTTGCCCTTTTTCTTATTTAAACGTTGCTGAACTCTAGAAGTATATTTTTTAGGTTTTTCAAAACTTTTAAAAACTTTTAATTCTGGAATATTAATTTCTATTAGTTTGAAAGTTTTGTTTATTAGTTCCGTTTTAATACTCATTATTGGGAACTCTTTATTGTAATATAATTTGTCCGAACCATTCAAAGTATACACAACTTCGAATGTTTCATCATTCAAATCTGCCTTCGACAATAAAAATTCTTTACTATAAGACCGTTTGACCAACGAATTTTCTCTGTTGACTGACGACGTTGACTTTCCAGACCCAGATTTTAACTCAGACTCCTCATCAGTATCCAACACCTGATCGACCACCTTTTTGATTAATTCAGACTCATGATCAGTATCGGACGAGGTATACGTGACATCAATGTTATCTGGTAAAACGTCAGTTGTGTCAGTTTTAAGCTTTATATTGACTGCTTTTTCCAATTGCTCCTCATTTGGTCTCCTAGGTGAATAACCATCCCAAATCGGAGGCGGACATTTGTTATAGCTAACAGTCGATTTCTTACCACAGTCTTTCTTATCTTTCAGCTTTTCATCTTTAAAAGCTTCCATACCTGCAACAGTTGGGTAAATACGGTCAATGAGATAATCAGAACTAGAATAACTTTGCAGTAACCGTCTAATTCTCTCATTCTCAATCTTTTCCGTCTCCAACTCTTGCTTCCACTTAGCACTCTCTTCGATGTAGAAATTTATTGCTTTTTGTTTTGTCATTAAAACTGCATTCAACATCGTCAGTGCTTGTTCACTTTCTGAATTTGTCTTTTGGAGGCCAGTTACTGTTTTATTCAAAACATCGTAAGACTCTTTCACATAGTTGAGGTTGAACAATAACTGCTTCTTCTTCTTCTCATACTCAGCTATGATGTAGTCTTTAGCTGCACAATCCTTGCAAGCTTCCAAGCACTTCTCACACGGCTTGACGACCTCAACAATCTTTTCAACTTCAATTGTTTTAACAACTTCTACCACCTTTTCTACTTCAATCACCTTTTCTTCTTCTTTCACAACCTCGGTAAACTTCTCAGTGACACTTTCAGCATTCTGAATATCACCTTCAGATTCAGCTGGTTGTTCTTTAGCAGCTCGTTTCTCCTTCAGTTTCTCCATTCTTTCTGCAAAATAGAAATGAAAACTTTCAGGAGACAGATGAGTTTTTGCAATATTTATATGTTTCTCTTCCTCATCATCACTGCTACTGTGATCTGGTGATTGATCAAACTGTACAGACTTGTCAGAATCATCATTTGATACATCAGAATCAGTCGGTGTTCGATCAAACACAACTACTTTTTCTAGAACAATCTCATTCTGTACATCCTTATCTGAACTCTATAACTTTCATCTGAACCTTCTGAAATTTCTCCAGATCTTTCTGAAAGTTTATCAGTACTATCTGAACCTTCCTCGGATGACACAGACTTTTCATCTTCACTTTTCACTGTCTCTCCAATATACTTCATCCAAGTAGCAAATAGATCTGGCTCCCGGACGATCTTGGCAATGAATGCTTTGAACTCTCCCTTCTCATCCACAAACATATCCCAACTAAAACCTTCTGGTAGTTTCTCATCATCTTGATCGATAATGCGTGTTGCTTTGCCTTCAGATGATATGTAATCACTCCAGCTGAAATCTACCAAACATGCTCTCTTGGGATCTTCAATCTTTCTCCCATGAGCTGTCTGTGGTTCTTGGGATTGACCAACTTGCTGATAGATAGCTTTGTGGTAGTAATCATCTTTCCCGAATGGATTCTGTGCTCCGCTAGCTTCTCTTCCTTTGCACTCCCGCTTGAAATGGCCTTTCTCCCTGCATCGAAAACAAGTAACTTTAGATTTATCAAAACCTAAAGTAGAGACATGAGCATCTAGAAAGTCATTTCTCCCGGTAATGGTTTTGAATTTCTCAGCTCGTCTAAGAACACTTGCGAGACACCATTTAATATCCATGAGTTCCATTTCCTCAACGTCTATTTGATCGTAATCCTCTTTAGTAAGCATAGGATTTCCGATCCGACCAGCAACAAGACCTTCATAGGATAACAGAACAGAACCCAGAAGTGCCATATGGTCTTTAGCAGTGTCTTCAGAGAAGCTTTGACCTTCTGGAAGGTTAAGAGCTATGTTGCATTGAATCACATATCCATTTCCGGTCTTTGTACCCTGAGACTGAAAGCTTGTGTTTATCTCTTTCGGATTCACACTTGGAAACGATGAAAACCCGCTGCTACTCTTGTTTGAACTCTGATCAGCTTTCTCAGATGAATCACCAGCACTGAAAGCAGTTTGAATCTTTGGACTTCTTTCAGACTCAATGGCTGGAACACTACCCCTGTAGTACATCTTCACATCCTGTTGACCACTTGGACTATTCATCCTCGCGATCTTTTGTTGTTCAAGATCCTGACTCTCAATTTTCTCAATAAACTGTGAGATCGTCAACCCATCATACACACCAGTATTCTTCAAGATCATCAAGTACGTTCCCCACTCCTTTTGAGGTAACGCATCAGCCAATTTATCCACACACTCTTCACGACCTTTTTCAACTCCCAACATAGACAGTGATCGCACCAAGTGACAGTATCTCTCGATCAACTTCTTAGTATCCTCACCCGACAAACTGCTAAACAGATCGAATTCTTTCTTTAACAATGCTTTCTTACTCTTGATCATGTTTTCACTTCCCTCGAATTTAACCCTAAGAGCATCCCATATTGACTTAGCAGTTTTGTCGTGCTGTAACAAGATGAATATATCTTCCTTTATCGCCTGCTGCAACAAACTGATCATCATTTTCTCGGCTCTATACATCGCTCGTTCTTGATCAGTGAATTCGGATATCTCTTTAATAACTTGCAAATCTGTTCGAGGCAAAGTGTACTTCTTCAATATGCACTCCCACGATCTGAGATGGTTTGCCTGAACCCAGTTTTCAAACCGATCCTTCCATCCATAATACTCCTCGATACTCATCAACCTAGGGGGCTTTTGAGTCGTTCCCGTCTCATTTTCTAAGTTCATTGCTTGAGCAATTGCGGCTGGAGTAGTCGATGATGCAAACGCGTTGTAGAACTCGGAATCCATATTGACTTGGCACGTTTTTCAAAGCAAGTGACAGAAAAGCGAACTGAAAGTTTCAAATAAGCAAACTGATATTGACCACACAAGCGAACCACACTATGTTCTTTGGAGCGAACCAGAATGACTCTTTGGAGCGAACCAGAATTGGTCTTTGGAGCGGACCAACAAACTTCCTTGGAGCGAACCTGTTTTGACAGATAAGCGAAGCTGAAATGTATACTGGAGCGAACCAACCACACCAATTTGGAGCGAACCAGACCCAAACTTGTACCAATAAGCGAACCAACCACGACCAGAAAAGCGGACCTATCGAACGTATGTACGAGCGAACCACATTACGAACCTGATTTGACCCATTTTTAGACTGTGTTTTGACCTGAAACTTTCAAGGGTTTGTCTTTGTATGATAATGCACAATTTGTGAACTTTTGAACGAAATTTGACCGTGAAATCTCTCCGAAATAAGAAAAGAAGGTGTAGAAGTGAGAAGAAATGATGAAAAACAGCTACAATCTGCAGAAAACCTCCTCCCAAGCTCTGATACCACTTGTAGGAACGTTTGCTGACCCGAACGAGTCGTTCAGAGGTTGTCTCTTGCGTTTCAGATGCAGAATAATAAGAAATGCAAGTAGAAGTAGCTTAGTCTTCTCCCTAACTGCTTGTTTTATTGATTTGAAATGTTTTACAGCTCAATCTTCACACCGGTAGAGCTTCGGTGTGGAATTCGAGAATAATGTCCTGAGGTCCGCTCGAACAACCTATATATATAGACATTTGGGTCCGCTTATGTGTCACATGACCATAAAAGCGGACCACATTAGTCCACATAAGCGGACCACAATTGACAAATGAGCGAACCTAGACCCTAATGTCCATAAGAGCGGACCTAGATCACATACATCATACAGACTCTTGTTTTCTCGTATTTCGTGCTCTATATTATACAATACGATATAAGACCTGATCCTAGACACCTAGACGTAATCAACAGATGTAGTGCACTAACATAGAGTGAGAATGGTTTTTGGAATTTTATCTATATTTTTATTTTTTTCATTTTTTCTTTAATAATTAGGATACACTCTAAAAAGAAAGGCAGGGAAAAAGACTAAATTGCCCTCATGTGCCTTAATTTAGCAATAAAAAGTAACTAGATTATGGCAAACGGACATAACTGTAAGATTTTCAAATGTTAACTACAAAACTCGTCAACTTTTGCGCCAAATGACACCGCTTGCAAAAGAGTGTTAACGTAAAGGACAAAATTTGTAATTTTTCCTCACAATTATGATCATCTATATCTATAATTATTTAATCTATACTATATAATAAAAGAAAGAGTAAATTACAAGTTTTGTCCTTTATGTTTACATCAAATTGCAGGCGCTGTCCTTTTGGCGAAAAGTTTACAGGCGCTGTCCTTAACCTTCCAAAATCTTGCATGTTTTGTCCTTTAGACCAAACCTGGTTAAAAATCATAGTTAAATCTTGTCACATGCGATGCACATAAGGGTACAATGGTCTTTTTCCCTCAACCCTTTCTATTTCCTCCCTTTATAACCCTTTTATATCACTTTGATGTTCAACATTCAGACCCTTAATTAATTGGAAGCAAACTTAAACTTAATCCATCTTCTTCCTCTTAATGAGTAACAAGCAATATCCTCTTATTGAGTTATTCCTGTGTGTGACATTAATCACTCGCACCAAAATAATGAAAGCAGTAACTACATCGATCGTCGGATTAGGTAACGTCCTCTGTTCTCATCGGTTAAATCTCTCCGGCAACCACCAATTAATCTCTTTCAATCCGCTTTCATCGGTCAATCTCCGACGTAGCTCAAAATACCTCACTATTCAGGATCAGTTGCCGCCTAAAAGTAACCTTAAGTTTAAGTTTGTTATCGCTAAAGCAGTTGATTCGTCTCAAGTTGTTCCTGCTGCCGCTACCGGTGGCAAATCGATAGTTGCTTTTTAAGCGATAACAAACTTAAAAAGCAAAAAACTAATCTCAGCATCAATGAAACTTAACTAAAATGATAATAAACCCATTTCAGCTTCAATTTAATATTCAAATCGGTTGATTAGCAATTCCTACAATAATTTCTAAAAAAAAAAAAACTATTTCAATTTCAGATTCATACTCAAATCAGTCGATTAGCAAATCCTGATTTGAAAAGCAACAACAGGTGTTGCAGGTGAGTGTGGTTGAGACTATAATCAAAAACAAATTGAGAACTATCAATCAAATACTTCCATTGTTTGGAAACCGTTCGGAACCGCAACAGTGATCTCGTTGGAAGCCTTTCCATAAGGGTTTGATCTCTTCCAACTTCCGATTAAGGGTTTAATGTCTGAGCGATGAACTCCAATTTGGGGTTTTAAAGATTGAACGATGTAGCAAGTACTAGGAATACGTGAATCGAAAGTTATATCAATGAGTGATTACGATATCTCAGCTTCCAATTAATTAAGGGTCTGAATGTTGAACATCAAAGTGATATTGAAGGGTTATAAAGGGGGAAGAGAAGGGGTTGAGGGAAAAAGACCACTGTACCCTCATGTGCATCGCATGTGACAAGAGTTAACTGAAATTTCTAACCAGGTTTGGTCTAAAGGACAAAACATGCAAGATTTTGGAAGGTTAAGGACTGCGCCTGTAAACTTTTGGCCAAAAGGACCGCGTCTGCAATTTGATGTAAACATAAATGACAAAACTTGTAATTTACTCTAAAAGAAACCACTTTTGTGACACTTGTCATTATATTAGGCTATCTTTTATAGATAATTATTATTTTAGTTTAATCTCTTATAGATAATTATTATTTTAGTTTAATATTATTTAGTTTAATATATTATATTATAGATAACCCTTCTACTAAATATTATTAGTTTAATATTATTTAATTTAATCTCCTTCTCATTTATAATATTATTTATTTGAATTAATTATAATTGAACGTTTTGTTTAGTTTGGTATAAAATAGATTTTACGAAACTTAAAATAAAAATAACTAATTTATACATTTATGGAGTTTTAAATAAAAGGTTAAATTTATTAAGACTTCGTTAACAAATTTTGCATTTTGCAACAACAGAATAATCTATTTTTATCACGAAAACTAAACTTTGTATTAATATATTAAATATTTTTATTTTCACTATACAAAATTACATTTACTCGATCCATGTAATACATGAGGTTTTTTAAGATATAACTTTTTATTATTTGATATATAAAATTAGATTTATTGAATTCGTACAATACACGGGGTTTTTTAAGGATATATATTTTTTATTATTTAGTACAGAAAATTATACTTATTCAAACCGTGTAATGGGCATATTTATAAAGATGTAATTTTTTTATTATTTGGTAAACAATATTACATTTATTCAACTCGTGTAATACACGTGGTTTTAATATATAACTTTTTTATTTGGTATATAAAAACTACATTTATTTAACCCGTACAATATGGTTCTTATAGATATAACTTTTTATTATTTAATATATAAAATTATATTTATTCAACCCGTGCAATAAATAAGGTTTTAAAGATATATTGTTTTATTATTTAGTATATAAAATTTATTTATTTAACCCGTGTAATACACGGGGTTATAACCTAGTATGTATATCTTTAAACACAAAGAAGGTGCAAAAGAAAACTCAAAATATCAATAAGAATCGTTTATTCCATCTATCCAAATACTTAAACAATATTTATTTATATTTATATATATATATATATATATATATATATATAGGGTAAGGATATGGTAAAAAGTGTCTAAAATGTAAGAAGGGTAAGAAGTGTTTTAAACCATTGGATATTTGATCTAATGGTTGAGATCAATAGGGTATAAAATGTAAATTTTGTTTTAATTAGAAGGACCTTATGTAAAAATTGAAGGACAATAGTGACTTTTCCAACGTTTCAAAATATGGTAACCGTTTCAAAACCCCCATCAACCTTCCTAAAGATCAGCGAATTATATGGTAACCAGCGAATTATATGGTAACCGTCATCAATCTCCAAAAAATCAACGAATTTCTTCATACTTTATCATAAATAGATCTATAATCAGATTCATGGCGTGGTGTTTTAAAAAACTGGATAAATTGACTATAATTCAGGTCATGGTGTTTTATCTGGAGACATTGTTCATGTCGTGGTGTTTTATACGCTTATGATTCAAGTCATGGTGTTTTATCTGGAGACATTGTTAATGGCGTAGTGTTTTATCAATAGAAAACGTTCACAGATTTTAAAACACCATGACTATGATTCAAGTCATGGTGTTTTATCTGGAGACATTGTTCATGGCGTGGTGTTTTAAAACATCTATGATTCAAGTCATGGTGTTTTATCAGGAGACATTGTTCATGGCGTGGTGTTTTATCAATACAAAAACATCCCCAGATTTTAAAACACCATGACTATGATTCAAGTCATGGTGTTTTATCTGTAGGCATTGTTCATGATGTGGTGTTTTAAAACATCTATGATTCAAGTCATGATGTTTTATATGGAGACATTGTATAATCAGATTCATGGCGTGGTGTTTTAAAATAACTGGATAAATTGACTATGATTCAAGTTATGGTGTTTTATCTAGAATCCAGAAAACATTGTATTGTGATTACATCCATGGTGTTTTAACATCTGGACAATCAAAATACAAAACATTCCCATATTTTAAAACACCATGACCATGATTCAAGTCACGATCAGAAATGAGGATGACGAAGATGAAAGACGATGACGGTGAATGATTTGTGGAGACGAAAGAAATTGGTGACGGTGGTCGGAGATGCATGTATGTTCAAATCGGAGAAGATGCCGTGAAGATGATGATGAAACAATCAATCCCTAAAAATTCTCATGGCCAGTTTTTTTCAGTTATATTGTAAATCAATTAAATGACAAAAATGTACATTACTAATCTACCCTTTTGAATTAATTAAGAGGAGGGACACTTGTCATTCCAAGATTATTTCTTACACTTCTTACAAAAGATGGACTTTTTACAGGATCCTTTACCTATATATATATATAACAAATGATGAAGGGTCTTATGAATAATATTTTTTATGGTTTTTGTCTTGTAGTAATTTGTTGTCGTTCATTCTTTTTGTTTAGTAGTGAATTTGTTAGCGTTTACGTCACCTTGCGTTGTAAGTTGGTGTTTGGCTTTCTCTAAATTTACGTCATGTGGCGGTATAAATTCGTGTTTTTTGTTATGATTTTCCCAGTTTTGGTCGTTGTTTGATTACTACTTAGCACGGTTTTATGACCCCCGTGTCCGCAGCGGAGGTTAACATGGGTATTGGTACCGTATTGTTTTTTATGGTTATTCTCAACGTGACAGTATATATTTCATTGAAGTCAGAGTTGTATTTGCAATATAACATTTTTTTAGTATTTTAAACTATATCGAGTGAAGGTACATACCCTTACTATAACGAATCGAACCAATACCACCCGAAGAACAACAGTACTGTCTAGTATTCGTTTTTATGATTTTCAAACGATTTAAAACACGTGTCGTTTGCTATGCTGAGTGTCGGTATCCATAATTATCAACAGCGGCCATAGCAACCGCTATAGCGAATAGCGTCGTGTTGCACCAAACCCTCGCTATATGTTGTGCAGCGACTCCATAGCGTGCACTTATAGCGGATTCCGACGACGAATTCCAGCTAGAAACCTGCAATTTATGCCGGAAACTTGCTGGAAACTAGGAAGAAGAAGAGCGGTTGTGTTTTGTTGCCCCTGAAGCTTTTTAGGGTTAGATAACTTTATAGATTTTAACATTTAAGCCCTCTATGTTTTATGAGTTTACATTTAGTCTCTAAAACTTGTAAAAATCTAGATAAAAAGTGTAAAATTAGTTTGTGTATTTTAACATTTAACCCCCCTATTTTCACTACCTTACATTTGGTCCTTATTAAATTTATAAATCTATACTACTTTATTAAGAGAACTAGGATTTCTACCCTTTTGGTAATTTTACATTGTGTACACATCTTCAAGCAACATGTACAAGAGAGCCAAGCTATTTCAGAGGGGGTAAACTTGCTCATTGTCCAAAAATTTAAGACACTTTAGGGTTATTTTAGTAATTTTGGCACCTTTGTAACCTATAATGTTAATGTGACATGTGAAGAGTCTAACTTAATTCCACAAATTAGAAAAAATAGAATGAATTTTCATAACATAAAAGTATGTCTTCAAAATTAATGTGTTATAGTTAACGATGATATGAAAATTAATATCTTTTATTTCTCTAGCTTCTTGATTTGTTAGTAACTAGTAAAATTCATCCGCGCTTCACGCGGAAATTTAATCAGTGTTGATTCGTTTCTTTTCGGCATCGCTACAGTATCGACAGTATCAACATTCAGTATAGCAACCAAAAACCAACAACCTCATGTAAGCAAATGTTTCATGGATCCAATCATATAAGTTTGCGAGGTTTTTTAATCAAGTAATATCATTTTATATAAGCTTTTTTATTTATTTTTAAACCAGAGGTTACTTGTATTCAACGGAAGTCCCCGGCCACATCTTGTGTTAGTTTTAAGTTTCATAAGTAAAAATAATAAAAATATCTAAACTTTTTTCCTTTTATGAAATTATAAATACCAGGAAGAAAATGATTTTATGTCTTATCAGCCAAAACTGAAATTCCAAAAGGTTCGATAACTTGGGTTGTATATGTATACTTCCCCAAGTTAAGAATCATTGGTAAATTAATTTATTTTTTTAAACATCATAAAATCATAAAAGGTAGCCAAATTTATTTATTGAAAGAAATCAAAATAAGTTAAAAAGAATATATAACACCATATAAGAATAAATAAATAAAAACTAAAAGTTGAAAATCTGAAAAAAAAAAAAAGTATTGGCAAGTGAGGACACCGGATTTCACCTACACATACTCTTTTCTCTCTATTCTTCTTTAAGCAAACCCAACCCCACCACCGGACACCACAACGCTGTGAACGATACCACCTTTTGAAAAACGACAACCACCTTCTATGGTATTCACAACTATTAACTTAACTTCAGAGAGGGAAAAGAAGAACCGTCTGGTGGTTCTGGCGCCTTCCACGGCTGTCCGGCAACCGGCGACGACGTTGACGACTACTTCCAGCCACAACTTGTCTCAATTTCACTCAAGGAAACTAAGTTTATGTGTTTATCGGCTATTGTCCTTTTTCTACTGCCTCGGTAGTTATTGTTTTCCCGGCAACCAAGAACGACAGTGGTGGCGACAGTTGTTTGCAGTGTCTGACGTCCCCAGCAGTGGTGATGGTGGCATCAGGTCGAAAGGAAGAGGAATAGGCCGCAACTGACAGGCGACGGTGATCTGAGTGACAACCTCGTAACCGGCCGCCGACAAATTTTTAAACAGAACAAAAGTGCATGATCGTTTTAATCTTCCCCAAAGCTCCAAACATTATCTGTCTTCTCTCTTTTAGATTTTTACATAGTTCAGAATGCACCAGATTGATGTGAGAAGATCTTAGGTCATCCGTAGTCATAAAGCCCCTGTGTGGGCGTTATACAACACGTGTCGTGTCATGTGTGCGGGTGGGCGTTATGGGGCGTTATGCATTTAAGCCCGTAGTCATAAAGCACATACCCATCATTACCTAATTATTAATTTTCAATTTTATTATTAATTATAAAAACTCTATTCTATTTTTTGATTGGCCAAATGAAGTAACCAAACAAAAATAGCGCCGCGATATGTATCGCGCCGCCCACCAAAAAAAACCCCATAACGCCGTCCGTCGTGATGTTCAGGGCGTTATGGGGCGTTATTAGAGAAAAAGGGCGCCACATAGAGCCCCACTACACATTACCTAAGAGTTGGAAACATGGGGCTCTGTCACCGACGGAGCGAAACCCGATGCAACCACTTTTAACCAACCCAAAGCGAAGCTGGCATGTAACAATATACCAAAAATGCCCATTTTCACTGTAGACAACATACTACCCTAAATGTTATATACTAGTTGGATTCACCCGCGCTTCGCGGCGGGATCTTGGTTTGTATCAGTTTGGTTTAGTTTGTTACGGTACCGGTATAGTACCGATATTCGATGTAGCAACAAAATGAGAAAACCTAAATTACATAGCCGTGATATGCCCAATACAATACCGACATGTTTTTACACCGAGCGAAACCATAAAAGTAATATCGGTGCTAGTTCCGATAAGATAATATCGATACCGGTACCTAGGTTAGTAATTTAGTATGGATTTGATTTGAACCGAAACATAAAAGTTTCATACGAAAAAAGCTGTAGTATTGTTTGAAATTTTTATCATAATCTGTTAAAAAATATATTAAGACAATCTAAGTCATTTAAGAACACATGATAGCCTCTTGGAATATAAGATGCATGTTAACACTTTTTTTGTTTAAAAAGTTGTTGATTCGTCTTTAAAGTTGGTCAATTTTCTTATTTTTTCTAAACTGCAATATAACTTGTATGTTTATCTTAGACCTGTTTGGCATAAAGCTTTACCCTATTACGTTCTTGCTAAGAATTTTACCCTTTTTACTTACCTGCCAATTCATATGTTAAGTATAGTTAAATCATCAAGAAATGTATTAAATAGAAATTTAACCGGCTTCAAGAAATGTATTAAAATAAAAACTATTAAGGAAAAGAAAAATAGATAAGGTAAAAAGAAAAACTGATAAAACTTCAAGATGATTATTGTAGTTGAGTGTTCACATGGCATTGCTTTTGTCAGCCACTTTCCCTCCTCTCTAGTCTCTCTCTCTCTCTCTGTTTATCATCCTTTTCTATGAACACATTCAACAGAAAAGAATTCTTTTATGTCTCCAGAATTCTATTTACTTTTTCTACAGTTTTATTATTCTTTTCAGATCAATCGTCTCCGGCCATAGTAGTCGTAAGTCATGACCTCCGGCGGCGATGGTTGCGACAAAAGAAAAGGCAACATTTCGATTACAACTCATTTTCTTTCATTGCAAATTGCAATTTCATATAACACATTTGAGACCTGGAGACAGAAAGAGGGTCGACAATTCCGTACGGGGTCGGAGACCCAAAATCAGTCTTCCAACCCGTCTTCAGATCTGGTTGCATTCCAGTCACCGGCGATAAGGACGGTTCCGGTAACATGCAGTAACAGATCTAGGGTTCCAGCATGATATCCGGTCACCTCTTTTCGATTTAACCTTTGTTTCTTGATAAATCGACAGTTGATGATGCATATGGAGACTGGGTTTACGGCCACCGGAGCTCCTCTTTGTGTTACCGTTTGCAACTTGGTGGCCGTCGACCTTGTCATTGTAGCATTACCATTGTAATTTGTGATGTAACAAATGGCAAGGTCGTAATTTTAGCAAATTGTTAAAACACATACTGCCAAGAAAAAAAGATGATGACCGACAGTTGTAGGGTGGCGAAAACCGGGAGACCGGGACTGTTCCTAAGACCTTACTCAAATTGTATATATTGAATTGAATAACTAGTAGTTGACCCGCCGCGGCGGGAAATTTCATTTCTGTTAGGTGGTTAATGTTGGTTACAAACATGGTTTGTAGTTGAAGTATAATTCTAGCTATTTGCATTTGCCTGTTTATGTGATGGAGAGTACTCCCTGTAGCCTACAATGTAACAAAGGAGGCATGTATACAACCATCATGTCTAAAATAAAGGCGTAAACCCCTAAACAAATCGGCCAATTCACTTAGTATGCAATCTATTAACCAAGATATAAGCAATGTAATTCATAAATATCTTAAATTTATGGGTAAATTACACTTTTCGTCCTTTATGTTCGTATCGGATTGCAACGGATACCCTTTAACTTCAATAATTACAGTCATAATCCTTTATTTAGAAAACTAATTACACCTTTCGTCCTTTAACACTAACCAGGTTAAAAATTTAAGTTAAGTTTATTCCTATGAGGCTAGTTTTGTAATTTTACCAATTTACTTAAAAAATATATTTAGAAAAAAGAAAAAACAAGAAAATAAATTTATATTTAGAAACCAAACAATCACACATTCACAGTTTCAACTCTCTCTCTTTCTCTCTCTAAAAACCCTTCTAACCTAATCCCCTCACCACCACCATTCCAGCCGCCGGTCATCACCACTCCTGTTGCCGGCCACCACCCAAACAACCAGAACATAGCCATCATAACCGTTACTATCGTCTGACCTAACCACCGCCATCGCCTAAACTAAACACCGCCGCCACCACTGTAATTCAGAAAACACTAGGGTTTGGGTTTCACGCTGGTGACGAGGGGAAGCAGATCCGACTAAGTCTCTTATTGCAACCTCACCTGTCACTGCCATTTGAGTATCTCACTTATTAAGTTTAGAAACTTGGTGTTGCTAATGCTAATGCTTGAAGCAGAATTAAAATTATAAATATGGCCATATGGGGCCAATTATATAATCCTACAAAAACCAATTTGGGTTGCCTCTCTAACATAAAAGGTTGTGACTTTTAAAAAAACCAACACATACCCTTTGCTTAACAACTAAACATTGCATTTAACAACTAAACGTTGCGTTACCTTTTCAAAAAATTAAAAAAAAAAACTAAATGTCACATCTACCATAAACGGTTACCCTTACATTCTTAAACGTTGCGGTTTTTTTTTTCAAAAAAAATACTAAACGTCGCATCTACCATAAACGGTTACCCCTCACATTCTTCCATGTGCAATCTTATCCATACTCCTCTATTTTAGATATAAGACCATTCGTAGTGGGGCGTTTTTTTAAAAAAAAAAAATTCAAAAAAAACGCCGGATAACGCCCCCCCCCCCTCCATTACACCCGGCGTTTCCGGGCGTTATTTTTGGAAAAATTGGTTGTGGGCGTTTTCATTAAAACGCTGAAGTTGCAATATGGTCTCTGACAAAATGGTCTTGTCCACCAATGAATTTGAGATACCCACATGCCACTTTACTTTTCAACCTGACATCCCTTTTCCTTTTTTTTTTCATTAAAAATAATATGGGCGTTATTGGCATAATGCCCTACTACGCCATTTTTCCTATAATACCCCAACGCTGACTAGGATGCCACGTGTCAGATAATGCCCCATGGTGGGGGCATTATGTTAGTTCACCACTACACATGGTCTAATGTGTGGCTTTTTTTTCGTTTTTGTATTCAACCAAATCAGATTTCGTTTCTTCTTTCTCTGAACTTCAACCAAGATTTCAGTCTCTATCTCTCCAACAAAAAGATCCGTTTGATTTCGCATTGATGTAACGATATTCTTATCAGATTTTGTCCGATTTCATCAACATGAGACATCAAGTTTTGTTTTGAAGGTTCCATCTCAAAAAATATTCAAGTTCCCTGATATGTTTATTCAATCTCAAATAATAGATTTTGATTGATTCAAATTCGATGCTGATGAGTGATGAATTCATTGCAGTTCAATCTCAAACAACAGTACACATTGTTTTTTTCTGCTTTCATTTCAATGCTTTCGATGTTGTTCGATTTGTATGTATATATTCGTTAGTTAATTTTGTGATGAAGTCGCATTTCTAAGGATAAAGTTGGAATAATACATGATGAAGTCGCATATATAAGGATAAAGATCGAGTAGGATGAACATCGTATGATAGCTCTGAACAAGAAAAACCCAATTGCATAGTTATCCAATATGCGCAAATGATTTGTTTTTTATTTTGATTTCGATCCAGGTTCGATGAAGTCAATGGATTCATCAAAATTAAAAACGAAATCACAATATTACCCAGGTTCATTTCTTTGTTAGTTTGAAGGATGTTTTTTTTAAAAACAGGGGGTTTATTTATCACTATTGTTACCCAGATTCAAGATGGATTCGTGGAGTGATTTATGTGTTGTGTTCAAAGAATCAGTTTAACAATGGCGTCGACTTCAAACAAAGAATAGGTTTTTCTATCAACCTCGAAGAATGGAAAGAAAGGCCGGTGATGGCAATGACGAACAATCAAATGATGTCAAACTCTATAAATCGGATTGCTATGACATTATGACATGTTCTAAGACGCCTGTGTTTCTTTAATGACATCGCTTTTACTTAAACTCTAAACCTGTTCATTAATGATATACATTTCATATTGTTTATATACAACGTATAAATTGTGATTCTTTAATTGGTCATCATGCCTATTGCTTTTATTCTTTCCTTTTAATGCATCCATGATGTCATAATGCACTTACATTGTTTTTAACATATTTCAAATGTGACCTCAAGTTGTTTCTTTCGCCACAGAACCAGTGGCGAAACTTGACTATGGAGACGGGGGGTCGAAAACGTATATACCAAAAAATTTCTATAGAACCGGGGGTCGAAAACGTATATACCAAAAAAATTCTATAGAACCGGTGGTCGAAAACGTATATACCCAAAAATTTCTATACAAAAACTATATAATAACATTACTGGGCGAAAAGTTCGGGGGTCCCCCCCTCCGGCCCCTCTTAAGCTGCCCCCCTTTGGAGAACCATGGTCGGATAGCGACACGATCGGTGCAACCCCCACCCCCAATCCGATCACCTCTTCAATTTGCTGCCCAATTGCAACTTTGGACACCGTGGATCACGCTGCTTTCTCTACATGCAATCGCCGTTTCCACTTAAGCAACGACGATTTATACTCAAATCAGAAGTAATGGTTTGAAATGAGCATAATCGATTGAAATAAGGAAGTATAGTAGCCGATCTGATCAACCTGAAATTGCTTGGTTGTAACGATTGGTGACGGAGATAGGAAACGGGTTTGAAAAGGCCTTGAAGAATGGAGAAGAACAACAAAAATAACTTATAATCAAGAAAAACTACAAAATAAAAACTTACAAATTCATAGTAGATGTGATGAAAAGCTTCAATGGTGATCAGAGAGTAGAACACGAGGAGTGAAAATTGTGTGAGAGAGTGATAAGACAGAAGGAAAAGAATGGGAGGTGACAAATTAGTTTAAAATATCCTATATATTAAAACAAAGTCGTGTTTCTTCTGCCCGGCGAGTGATTATCATGTGTGTTATAGTAGACTCCATTAATTCATCAAGGGATGTAAGATTGAACGACAATCTTACGGTTGAAGTTGAGATTCAGTAACATCGATGCTAAAATATTTCATTTAAAAACATGATGCTTTTGGTTTTGCTTTGGTAGCAACTTTAAAATTATTCCCAGGGATTCATATGTGATTATCAAAGAACAAATTTACCAATGGAACAAATTTATCCTTTTAAAAACATCCTCACCCGGTAAATTAATGCTTGGTTTAGCGTTGACGGACTATTTATCCCGTCGCAACGCGCGGGTTGCCGTCAACTCGTTATTAAACAAAATGCTATCTCTGAGATGGAGGTTGCCATTGATACAGAAGAGCTTGTTTCTTTTAGTCAATTTTTGTGATTTCAGTCGGTTAAGCCGTGGGTGCAGTAGAAAGCATTTCACAACGAGGGCAATTTCATAATTTTGTATATGCAGTAGCGGACCCAGGAATTTTTTCATGGGGGTGCGGAATATTTTTAAAAATTTTAGGCCCCTAGGTATATAAGTAAAAAAAACGGTACGTATCGGGTCGGGTCGGGTCATGTAAAACAAACGAACATCAAACTAAATTTATATAATCATCAAAAACATGTCAAACCTTGTTACAAACATAATTAAAACGTCGACGCCCTACGAGTTTTCATTTTTTGAAATCTATCCAAAACATCATCTAAAATTAAAATTCTTAAGCAATTCTTTCTCTATATAACATAAGTTTATCGCTCCATAACATAATGTTTCAAATTTAATTTTAATTTTCAATTATTCAAGCCCTAGAAATCATAACGTAAGTTGTAATCACCCTAAAAATATATAAACAACATAATCTAAAAATATATAAACAACATAATCACCCTAAAAATCATCTAAACAACCATAAACAACGCCAAAACACACAAAATTTTCAAACCTATTTAACAACTTTATTACTCTTTTTTTTCTCTTATAATATCAACCAAAGTCATCAAAATAACAAAGAAACTTACCCGTGTTCGGATTTCGGTTAGATTTGCTGTCAAACGACGGTGGTATGGTGGCTGATTACGGTGGTCGCCGGCTGCTGGACTGTTGTCGTTGGGTGATGTTGTTCGTTGGCAGTGCAGGGACGCAAGAGAGAGAGAGAGCGGGAGAAAATTTCTAAAGGTTTTGGGCTTTAATTATTTTATTATAGTTTGAAATATTGTTGGGTTTGGTTAATGGGCTAAAACTTAGTGGGCTAACTAGTTAGGAATTATAAGTGGGTAAAGGTATGGGTATTTGGGTTTAGTTAGTTAGGTATTAAAAGTTATATAATTTAGGTAGTATTTTTTTTAAATAGAAGTTTACTAAAAAAATATAAAATATAAATTGATAACACTTTTTACCTAAGGGGTGCGGACGAAAAATTTCAAGGGTGCGGTCGAAAAATTCCAAGGAGTGCGGACGAAAAATTTCAAGGGGTGCGGACGGGATTTTCGACGGAAATTAGCACTAATTTTTTTTTCCCTGGGGGTGCGCCCGCCCACCTTAAGGTGGGCTTGGGTCCGCCCCTGTGTATATGACATTGTAGCCACTACGGTGATATTGAGTTGTGTTCTCTGATGATGGTTATTGTTTTGAAGTGGTGTTCAAAGTTTAAACAAGATGGTGGTGTTTTTAAGTTGGGGAAGATGAAGTGAATGGGTCCCACTTAGGTTTATTTGTGTATTTGTATAAACAAATGAGTAAAGTTACCAACATACCCTCATATGTAAATACTTAACTAAACATTTTAATCTAGTTAGTGCTAAAGGACGAAAGGTGTAATAAGTTTTCCAAATAAAGGATTGTGATTGTAATTATTGAAGTTAAAGGGTACCCGCTGCAATTCGATACAAACATAAAGGACGAAAAATGTAATTTACCCTAAATTTATACATATGGAACTATGTAAAACTGCTACCCGTAATGCAAGGGTAATGAACCATCAGAAAGCACTTTTAATGACTGCGACGATTATGACTTAAGCGTCGGTTTAGTGGACTCACCGAGCACAGAAAAACCTATTTCACACTGGCTTCTTATACGCATCAGCCTAGCCCTCTGTCACCAAATCTTCAACAAAAGTCACCTCCACCACCACGTTAGACGGCGACCTATCCGAACAACCGTCACCACCATGCTCCGTCACCGACGACCACGCCGGCGACTCCGGTGCCATAACCGTCCCCAATTCTATCTCAACACGAACAACCTGACACGACGACCAATCCGAACAGCCGTCACCACCACGCTCCGTCACCGGCAACCACGTCGGTGTCCGGTGACTTCAACGCCATAACCTTCATCAATTCTGACTAACCGTGAACAACCTGACACTACGGCGACGCCACCAATGGTATTCCACCAAGTCTAGGCTTGTTGAAGCATCAATTTAACATGAATATCATGAGGTTGAAGCGAGAATAGAGGTATTAGCGGTGCTGGGTATTCAACAGGCTTCATAACCCCAAATCAGACAATCTTCTTGCCATGAATAATGAATATCAAGTTGCTGGAGGGAGATTAGACTTTAGAGGTAGTATTGGTGCAAAATTGTAATGACTGGCAGATGTAGGTTTAATAAACCTGCAAACTGAAACTGTATTTAAAAAGCTACCCAAATTGTTATATAGTATAATATAAATTATTATGTGACCTCTCAAGTGATAACCGACCTGCCTTAAATGGCCATTATATGAGTAGTAAAAAAAATTAATAATTGAATTGCCAAAGGTTATTGCATTAATCGGGAAAGGGGGTGTTCACAACCTTCATATTCATTACCTCAAAACCCTTTGGTACTCTTTCATAATTGACTCATTCCATTCGATTGGGAGACATCAGCAAATAGCCACCACCATCGGTTTTCCTACGATTAACATCGTCACCTCCCTCTCTCTTTCCGTTATACCACAGTCGCAAAGCCACCCCGCCGCACACCGGTTTGAATCGTAATCAGTTGTGTCACGGCCCCCGACCCGGTTTGACCCGTTCTAGGAGCCGCGGGACAGAATTCCCGTGGTATCTGTTTTATGCGACAGCGGAAGTCTTTTATTACAGGATCTTTTCACCGTAAAATGCTCGTTTAATATATTACACAAAGTTTAAGGGATAAATCCCATAATTTACAATAAGTTGATTTCACACAGAAATCTTTATTTTCCAAAACATGTTTTATTGATTTATTCACACTGAGCCACTTCTCTGAGCTTGATAGTGCTTTTACTGCACTTTTCCTGGATCACACAGATCACCTGAAACATGTTTGAAAAAGGTTTTGTCAGCGGGGAAATACTGAGTGAATCATTCCATTTTCTAAAACGACCCGTTAGTTATAAATTTACAGTATTAAGAGCGATTACAATGTTTCTATCAACCAATTATCAAGAATGGGTATTTGTCACTCGACCGGATCTGTGACTGTGGTCATACCACTATTGGGTCCCGTCGCCCCAATAGTGACGAGTATCAGGCTCACTCACCTAGAGTGATAAAAATAGTAATGTGCACAATACCCCACATACCAGCTGTAATTTGGTGATTACAAAGACTTAATCCCTATAATTATAACTTTGAAAATAACTTGGAGTTTTGTAATACTTACTCACAAACTGTGAGAAAACAGTTTAAAAAGAAGAATGACTCACATTGCAGATTAACGAGCAAATAGATAAGCCTACTGATTAGCCTTGATAACACCTAGTTTAACACAATGCACACACAGGCAGGTTAGTAACTAATACAGCAGTTACGTTAATTCACGAGATTAAACCCTCACAACGATTAATCAGTGCAATACTCGATAATTCAATCGGATTCACAACGAATAACAGAGCATAGTCCGAATTCGAACAGTACTCTAATATTCAAGTCGAAATCACGACGAATAATCAAAGTAAAAGCTCAATTGAGCAGCACCCGGACTATCGTTGGATAGTTATAATCGATCGGACGTTGAATCGTAATAGCGATCGAGTTATTACCCTGATTGTGGCAGCACCTCGTGATCGTGTGTGTGTGTTATGAACTGATTTCGAAATAACCGAACGTCCACGGAGAATTTGTGAATCGTTTTAACATCACAGTTTGCATGCCAAGGTCGGCTATTTATAGCAAAAATTTCGACATGCTTACGGACCGTATGCCGAACCCCTTACGGTCCGTAAGGCTGACCGGTATTCTTACGGTCCGTAAGGCTAATCCTTTACGGTCCGTAAAGGGTGCAGCCTACTTCCTAGCCTAGCTGAGTTCGGTTGTAGCCTAGATGAATCATCGATTTTAACAAATCAGAATTGTGCAACGAATTAATTAGGATAATTATCAACTAGGGTTTGCCCCCCTTGAGTTTTAGGGGCTCTGATCCTGATTCCGATTATTCCGGAAATTTCAGGGTTTATGCCAAATTACTTGGGTGTCTTAATTAAGGTTTTCTTATTGGATAATTATTAACCTAATTACCGGTTTTATTGACAGTTGTTACATCCTCCCCACCTTAAGAAAAATCTCGTCCTCGAGATTTACTGGAAGAGATGTGGATATTTTCGCTTCATTTCTGATTCCAGCTCCCAAGTGTATTCTGGCCCTCTCTTTGAATTCCACTTGACTTTGACCAATACCAATCTTTTATGCTTGAGGAATTTGACTTTTCGATCTTCGATCGCTAATGGTTTCTCTACGAATTTCAACTTTTCGTTTACCTCTATATCTTGAAGAGGTACTACCAGGGATTCATCTGATAAGCATTTCTTGAGATTGGATATATGAAATACATCATGTACTCCAGCCAATTCTTTTGGTAGTTGTAAACGATAAGCTACTGGTCCTATTCGTTGAATCACAGGGAATGGTCCAACGTATCTCGGACTTAGCTTTCCTTTCTTTCCGAATCGTACTATACCTTTCCAAGGAGAAACTTTTAAAAGTACTTTATCTCCGACTTGAAATTCTAAAGGTTTGCGACGATTATCGGCATAGCTCTTCTGACGATCTCGAGCTGTTTTCAGTCTTTCCTTGATCTGGGTTATTTTGTCAGTAGTTTCTTGTACAATTTCAGGACCTGATAATTGGCTTTCTCCGATTTCTGCCCAGCATACTGGAGTTCTGCATTTGCGTCCATACAGTGCTTCGAATGGTGCAGCTTCGATGCTTGAATGATAACTATTGTTGTAGGAGAATTCTATTAATGGCAAATGGCTATCCCAATTACCACCAAAGTCAATTACACATGCTCGGAGCATGTCTTCTAACGTTTGGATTGTCCTTTCACTCTGTCCGTCTGTTTGTGGATGATATGCAGTACTTAGATTTAGCCGAGTTCCCATTGCTTTCTGAAAACTTTTCCAGAAATGAGAAGTAAATCGACTATCTCTATCCGATACAATGGAGAGTGGGACTCCATGTAGGGATACTACTTCGTCCACGTACAGTTGCGCTAACCTTTCCATGCTAAAGGTTTCTTTCATTGGTAAGAAATGAGCTGATTTGGTTAATCGGTCTACAATTACCCAAATTGCATCATTACCTCTTTTGGTTTTGGGTAACTTAGTAACAAAATCCATTGTTAGGAGTTCCCATTTCCATACCGGCATTTCCAGTTGTTGAAGTAATCCTGAAGGTTTCTGGTGTTCAGCCTTAACTTGTGAACAAGTTAAGCACTTGGATACGTATTTGGCTATATCCTTTTTCATTCCTATCCACCAGAAACTATTTCTTAAATCTTGGTACATCTTATTGTTTCCTGGGTGCATGGTATACCTAGATTTATGAGCTTCTTCTAAGATCTTATCTCTTAACTCTCCTTGCTTAGGTACCCAGATTCGTTTCTTATGGAATCTCCAAATCCCATCATTTCCTTGTTCTAATTCTTTAAGGTAACCTTTCATTCCTTCAGCATCATCTTTGATTGCTGTTTTCTGAACTTCTTTGATTTGTGTCGTTAAATCTATTTGTAGATTTAACCTCAGAGCACGGACCCGTTTCTGCTTCTCATGGTACTTACGACTTAAGGCATCGGCAACTACATTTGCTTTTCCTTCGTGATATTGGATATCACAGTCGTAATCGCTTAGCATCTCCATCCATCTTCTTTGCCTCATGTTTAGTTCTTTTTTCCCAAATATATATCTTAAACTTTTATGATCTGTATAGACACTAAACTTACTTCCGTACAGATAATGTCTCCAGATTTTAAGGGCAAAAATTATAGCTCCTAATTCTAGATCATGAGTCGTATAATTCTCTTCGTGCTTTTTCAATTGTCTAGAAGCATACGCAATTACCTTCTTGCGTTGCATTAACACACATCCATAGCCAAATTTTGAAGCATCACAATATACTTCAAAGTCTTCTGTTCCTTTGGGTAAAGCTAAGATTGGTGCATTTGTCAACTTATGCTTTAAGATCTTAAAAGCTTCTTCTTGTCTAGGTCCACATTCAAACTTAGCAACTTTACAGGTTAACTTGGTTAAAGGTACGGCTATCTTAGAAAAATCTTTGATAAATCGTCTATAGTATCCAGCTAAGCCTAGAAAACTTCGTATCTCCATTGTTGTTTGTGGAACTTTCCATTTAGTAATTGCTTCTATCTTAGCAGGATCTACATGGATACCTTCGTGATTTACCACATGTCCTAAGAATTGTACTTCTTGCAGCCAAAATTCACATTTCGAAAATTTGGCATAAAGCCTTTCTTTTCTTAACAAAGTTAAGAGAACGTGTAAATGCTCACAATGTTCTTTTTGGCTTTTGGAGTAAATAAGTATATCGTCGATGAAAACGATTACAAATTTATCCAAATGTGGTTTACAGATTCGATTCATCATGTCCATGAATGCTGATGAGGCATTCGTTAATCCAAAGGGCATGACTGTAAACTCATAATGACCATACCTAGTTCTGAAAGCAGTTTTAGGTATGTCTTCTTCTTGCACTTTTAACTGATGGTATCCGGATCTTAAATCTATTTTTGAGAAGTACCTAGCTCCTTGTAGTTGATCAAAAAGATCATCAATCCTAGGTAATGGGTATCGATTCTTAATCGTAACCTTATTCAATTCCCTATAATCGATACACATTCTCATTGATCCATCTTTCTTTTTCACAAACAACACTGGAGCACCCCAAGGGGATGAACTAGGTTGTATGAATCCTTTGCTTAATAATTCTTCTAATTGCTTTTTCAATTCTAACATTTCGGTAGGTGCTAATCTATAGGGTGCTTTAGCTATTGGTGCAGTACCTGGAATTAAATGGATTCTAAACTCTACTTCTCTATCAGGTGGTAATCCAGGTAATTCTTCTTGGAAAAACGTCTGGATATTCTGATACTACCGGGATGTCCTGAAGTTCCTTATCTTTAGTGTTAATGATTACTGAAATCATGTACACCATTTCCTGCTTTCTCGAATAACTAGCCAATTTCATTATGGAAATGAATTTCAGTGGCTTTCGGGGTTTCTCTCCGGTAACTAAAATTACTTCTCCAGAAGGTGTTTGAATTTCTACAGCATTTTTATCACATAGGATTCGTGCATGGTTGGCTATTAACCAATCCATTCCTAACACTACATCGAATCCGGCTAAATTCATTGGTAACAGGTTTGTAGAAAACTTATGGCCTAATAATTCTATTTTTCCTTCTTGCCAGACCTTATCTATTTTCACAGAATTTCCTTCTGCGGTTTCTACTGTGAAGATTTGCCTAAGAGTGGTTAAGGGCAACTTAAGATCTTGGCAAAATGAAGTATTTATAAAACTTTGGTTTGCACCGGAGTCAAATAATACTTTTGCAAACACATTATGTACTAGGAACGTACCAGCTATCACATCTGGAATGAGTTCGGCCTCTTGAGTGGTTAGCTAGAATGCTCGCGCATTTCTCTTAATTGTTCCTTCAGCTGGTTTGGCTTGGTTGGCTACAGGTTTAGCTAATTTAGGACATTCAAATTGAAAATGTCCCCTTTCTCTGCAATTATAACAAATTCTTGTTTTCTTCCTGCAGTCTTCTTCTCGATGTCCTTTTGTCTTGCAAAAATTGCAAACCAAGTTGCATTGTCCATAATGCTTCTTTTTGCATGTTTTGCAGAACGGAGATGATGAGGATTGCCCCGTTCCTCTTTTCTTGGTATTACCCATACGAAATCCTTGGGTAATCTTTTGAGCTAATTCCTTTTTGCGATCTTCCTCTCTTGTGCGTACCAACTCATCCGTTAGGGTATTAGCTAATTCTACCGCATCGTCAATAGTACGAGGTCTCGCAGCTTTAATGATGTTTCGGATTTCACTAATTAACCCCCAGATGTAACGAGAAATAAGTACCGGTTCTGGCGAAGCCAGTGTTGGTACCAGCCTTGCGTATTCAAAGAATGTCAAAGTATAGCCCCGGCAATCTACCCCTGTCATACGGTGACTTAGGAATTTGGTTGCCATTTGGTCTTTTTCATATTCGGGACAGAATTTTCTTTCTACAAGACTCTTAAATTCTTCCCAACTCATGGCATAGGCTATCCTTCTTCCTTTTGCCTGGAGGATCGTATTCCACCATTCTAGCGCTCATTCTTTGAACAGATTTGATGCATACATCACTTGATCCTCTTCAGCACATTTGCTTATTGCGATCACTGCTTCGGTTTTCTCTAACCAACGCAGTGTTGCAGTTGCCCCTTCGTTACCAGCAAATTCAGCGGGTTTGCAAGCAAGAAATTCTTTGTAAGTGCAACCAGACGTTGCAGCTTTTATTCTTTTTAGAAGTGGGACTTGTTGCGGATCATGATTGTTATGATTGCCGCCTCCATTTATGATGTTACTGCCGTTGTCTTCCAGAGTACGTTTACTAGGATTTAATTGTTATGGTTCGGCAGGTTTATGAACAGCAGCCACAATTGCTGGAATAGCATGGGCTATCCCTTGGGCGATAAAGTGCTCGATATCCTGTCGAGTTATATATTGATCTTCCTGTTCTTGCTCAGATTGATTTACTTCATTAATTGGTTCATTGTTAGCGTTTTCCATCTGCTAATTGGTAGGAATTATTAGTGTCTAACTTATTAATAACAAAATTCGCACAGATGAACACATAGATTATTGCAACATACAAGTATAACCAAAATTGTCGATTTCTCGACTTTCACTTTGTTATGGTATATTGTATATGCATCCGTACACACCGTATCTTACAGAGTTTTATTGCCCATTTTACAAAGTTTTAAGTTACTATTTACACTAATATACAATACGGGTCCCTGACTTTTTCGTTGGTTTTGACTGACAGTCCTAATAACGATGTTCCCTCTCGTCGTACTTCCAAGTTAGATGCTCCCCCATTTCCCTGATCCTATTACCCGTACCTATTAGTTCTTCACCGAACTGACGGAGTTCAGCCAGGTTTTCATTACTCATGGGAGGATTCGGGATTGGTTCTGGGTCAAATTGTGGAAGGAAACTATAAGGACTATTGACTATGTTTTGGAATTGCCAGTCGTTTGTCCACCATTCCTCCAGTTCGCCTAGGGGTCGGGTGTGGATTAAAGGTTCAGGAATAGCTAGTGCTATGTTTAAGGGAAATTGGACTGTAGCCGGGTAAGGATACAAATTTGTGTGGATTGGACTTATGACTTCACAGTTTCCTAATAGACGGTCTATTTCGTCTTGGAACGTAATTTCTTCTGGTTGTTTAGAACTTTCGCCAATTTCTATTCCTTTTTGCTTAAGATTTATTCCTATTTCCTTTTCTGGTGGTTTCGGACTTTCTCCAGTTTCTATTTCCTTTCCCTTGCTCATGATCACAGGATTTTCTATTTTAGGGAGTCTCCTAGTGGCTGGTTTCCTACGGCGTACTTTTCTCCATCCTACGTATCTTCTCTTCTTTTTAGGTTTGGCTTTTTCCAGCGGTGGAGCTTGGAATTCCACAGGTTCTTCTATGTCAGCAATGTAACCAGTAAAGTCGTAAGAGACTTCGATAGGCACTGGATATAAGTTGAGATTCTGAAATGCTTCCGATATCTCACTCATGCTGCATAGTATATATGCAAAATACAAAAATGCAATGTTAAAACTTTGGAACAAAGTTTAACAAACAAACACTGAAGTTTTATTGCATTTTAATTCATACAAAGGACAACAGAAATAAACATACTAGAATTTTATTTATTTACTGGATAGTGATTTTTCTTACTAGCCCCAACTTATCAGATATTTAGAGATTTGCATTTTCTGCTATAGTAGCTAGCATATAGAGATTTGCCCATTTCCCGTCTATTTTATCTTCCCAAGGTGCACTATTACCCAATTCTTGGACTTCTGGGTTAAACCTAACTCTCTTGGTTCGGGGTTTCTTTTTCTCCTGACTCTTTTTAAGTATCGAATCCCTTTTCTCTGGGGAAAGAGGATTTTCATAGTTTGCCTTGCGGACAAAGATTCCTTCTTCTAAGTTTACTGGGTTTTAGAAGAAGATGCAACATCTAGTTTGTGATAGATGGCAGACAGCTTTTGTTTACCCATACTGTAACTAACAAATAATCAGTTAGTAAAACATATAATCACAGAATAACAACTAGTAGAATTAAGTATTTTTGTAAAATACTTAATCTAGTATTAGGCTTAATCAGCGGCTCGATCAGTGGCTCAATAGTTATTAATTATTAGCTCTGATACCACCTTAATTCTGTCACGGCCCCCGACCCGGTTTGACCCGTTCTAGGAGCCGCGGGACAGAATTCCCGTGGTATCTGTTTTATGCGACAGCGGAAGTCTTTTATTATAGGATCTTTTCACCGTAAAATGCTCGTTTAATATATTACACAAAGTTTAAGGGATAAATCCCATAATTTACAATAAGTTGATTTCACACAGAAATCTTTATTTTCCAAAACATGTTTTATTGATTTATTCACACTGACCCACTTCTCTGAGCTTGATAGTGCTTTTACTGCACTTTTCCTGGATCACACAGATCACCTGAAACATGTTTGAAAAAGGTTTTGTCAGCGGGGAAATACTGAGTGAATCATTCCATTTTCTAAAACGACCCGTTAGTTATAAATTTACAGTATTAAGAGCGATTGCAATGTTTCTATCAACCAATTATCAAGAATGGGTATTTGTCACTCGACCGGATCTGTGACTGTGGTCATACCACTATTGGGTCCCGTCGCCCCAATAGTGACGAGTATCAGGCTCACTCACCTAGAGTGATAAAAATAGTAATGTGCACAATACCCCACATACCAGCTGTAATTTGGTGATTACAAAGACTTAATCCCTGTAATTATAACTTTGAAAATAATTTGGAGTTTTGTAATACTTACTCACAAACTGTGAGAAACAGTTTAAAAAGAAGAATGACTCACATTGCAGATTAACGAGCAAATAGATAAGCCTACTGATTAGCCTTGATAACACCTAGTTTAACACAATGCACACACAGGCAGGTTAGTAACTAATACAGCAGTTACGTCAATTCACGAGATTAAACCCTCACAACGATTAATCAGTGCAATACTCGATAATTCAATCGGATTCACAACGAATAACAGAGCATAGTCCGAATTCGAACAGTACTCTAATATTCAAGTCGAAATCACGACGAATAATCAAAGTAAAAGCTCAATTGAGCAGCACCCGGACTATCGTTGGATAGTTATAACCGATCGGACGTTGAATCGTAATAGCGATCGAGTTATTACCCTGATTGTTGCAGCACCTCGTGATCGTGTGTGTGTGTTATGAACTGATTTCGAAATAACCGAACGTCCACAGAGAATTTGTGAATCGTTTTAACATCACAGTTTGCATGCCAAGGTCGGCTATTTATAGCAAAAATTTCGACATGCTTACGGACCGTATGCCGAACCCCTTACGGTCCGTAAGGCTGACCGGTATTCTTACGGTCCGTAAGGCTAATCCTTTACGGTCCGTAAAGGGTGCAGCCTACTTCCTAGCCTAGCTGAGTTCGGTTGTAGCCTAGATGAATCATCGATTTTAACAAATCAGAATTGTGCAACGAATTAATTAGGATAATTATCAACTAGGGTTTGCCCCCCTTGAGTTTTAGGGGCTCTGATCCTGATTCCGATTATTCCGGAAATTTCAGGGTTTATGCCAAATTACTTGGGTGTCTTAATTAAGGTTTTCTTATTGGATAATTATTAACCTAATTACCGGTTTTATTGACAGTTGTTACATCCTCCCCACCTTAAGAAAAATCTCGTCCTCGAGATTTACTGGAAGAGATGTGGATATTTTCGCTTCATTTCTGATTCCAGCTCCCAAGTGTATTCTGGCCCTCTCTTTGAATTCCACTTGACTTTGACCAATACCAATCTTTTATGCTTGAGGAATTTGACTTTTCGATCTTCGATCGCTAATGGTTTCTCTACGAATTTCAACTTTTCGTTTACCTCTATATCTTGAAGAGGTACTACCAGGGATTCATCTGATAAGCATTTCTTGAGATTGGATATATGAAATACATCATGTACTCCAGCCAATTCTTTTGGTAGTTGTAAACGATAAGCTACTGGTCCTATTCGTTGAATCACAGGGAATGGTCCAACGTATCTCGGACTTAGCTTTCCTTTCTTTCCGAATCGTACTATACCTTTCCAAGGAGAAACTTTTAAAAGTACTTTATCTCCGACTTGAAATTCTAAAGGTTTGCGACGATTATCGGCATAGCTCTTCTGACGATCTCGAGCTGTTTTCAGTCTTTCCTTGATCTGGGTTATTTTGTCAGTAGTTTCTTGTACAATTTCAGGACCTGATAATTGACTTTCTCCGATTTCTGCCCAGCATACTGGAGTTCTGCATTTGCGTCCATACAGTGCTTCGAATGGTGCAGCTTCGATGCTTGAATGATAACTATTGTTGTAGGAGAATTCTATTAATGGCAAATGGCTATCCCAATTACCACCAAAGTCAATTACACATGCTCGGAGCATGTCTTCTAACGTTTGGATTGTCCTTTCACTCTGTCCGTCTGTTTGTGGATGATATGCAGTACTTAGATTTAGCCGAGTTCCCATTGCTTTCTGAAAACTTTTCCAGAAATGAGAAGTAAATCGACTATCTCTATCCGATACAATGGAGAGTGGGACTCCATGTAGGGATACTACTTCGTCCACGTACAGTTGCGCTAACCTTTCCATGCTAAAGGTTTCTTTCATTGGTAAGAAATGAGCTGATTTGGTTAATCGGTCTACAATTACCCAAATTGCATCATTACCTCTTTTGGTTTTGGGTAACTTAGTAACAAAATCCATTGTTAGGAGTTCCCATTTCCATACCGGCATTTCCAGTTGTTGAAGTAATCCTGAAGGTTTCTGGTGTTCAGCCTTAACTTGTGAACAAGTTAAGCACTTGGATACGTATTTGGCTATATCCTTTTTCATTCCTATCCACCAGAAACTATTTCTTAAATCTTGGTACATCTTATTGTTTCCTGGGTGCATGGTATACCTAGATTTATGAGCTTCTTCTAAGATCTTATCTCTTAACTCTCCTTGCTTAGGTACCCAGATTCGTTTCTTATGGAATCTCCAAATCCATCATTTCCTTGTTCTAATTCTTTAAGGTAACCTTTCATTCCTTCAGCATCATCTTTGATTGCTGTTTTCTGAACTTCTTTGATTTGTGTCGTTAAATCTATTTGTAGATTTAACCTCAGAGCACGGACCCGTTTCTGCTTCTCATGGTACTTACGACTTAAGGCATCGGCAACTACATTTGCTTTTCCTTCGTGATATTGGATATCACAGTCGTAATCGCTTAGCATCTCCATCCATCTTCTTTGCCTCATGTTTAGTTCTTTTTGCCCAAATATATATCTTAAACTTTTATGATCTGTATAGACACTAAACTTACTTCCGTACAGATAATGTCTCCAGATTTTAAGGGCAAAAATTATAGCTCCTAATTCTAGATCATGAGTCGTATAATTCTCTTCGTGCTTTTTCAATTGTCTAGAAGCATACGCAATTACCTTCTTGCGTTGCATTAACACACATCCATAGCCAAATTTTGAAGCATCACAATATACTTCAAAGTCTTCTGTTCCTTTGGGTAAAGCTAAGATTGGTGCATTTGTCAACTTATGCTTTAAGATCTTAAAAGCTTCTTCTTGTCTAGGTCCACATTTAAACTTAGCAACTTTACAGGTTAACTTGGTTAAAGGTACGGCTATCTTAGAAAAATCTTTGATAAATCGTCTATAGTATCCAGCTAAGCCTAGAAAACTTCGTATCTCCATTGCTGTTTGTGGAACTTTCCATTTAGTAATTGCTTCTATCTTAGCAGGATCTACATGGATACCTTCGTGATTTACCACATGTCCTAAGAATTGTACTTCTTGCAGCCAAAATTCACATTTCGAAAATTTGGCATAAAGCCTTTCTTTTCTTAACAAAGTTAAGAGAACGTGTAAATGCTCACAATGTTCTTTTTAGCTTTTGGAGTAAATAAGTATATCGTCGATGAAAACGATTACAAATTTATCCAAATATGGTTTACAGATTCGATTCATCATGTCCATGAACGCTGCTGGGGCATTCGTTAATCCAAAGGGCATGACTGTAAACTCATAATGACCATACCTAGTTCTGAAAGCAGTTTTAGGTATGTCTTCTTCTTGCACTTTTAACTGATGGTATCCGGATCTTAAATCTATTTTTGAGAAGTACCTAGCTCCTTGTAGTTGATCAAAAAGATCATCAATCCTAGGTAATGGGTATCGATTCTTAATCGTAACCTTATTCAATTCCCTATAATCAATACACATTCTCATTGATCCATCTTTCTTTTTCACAAACAACACTGGAGCACCCCAAGGGGATGAACTAGGTTGTATGAATCCTTTGCTTAATAATTCTTCTAATTGCTTTTTCAATTCTAACATTTCGGTAGGTGCTAATCTATAGGGTGCTTTAGCTTTTGGTGCAGTACCTGGAATTAAATGGATTCTAAACTCTACTTCTCTATCAGGTGGTAATCCAGGTAATTCTTCTTGGAAAAATGTCTGGATATTCTGATACTACCGGGATGTCCTGAAGTTCCTTATCTTTAGTGTTAATGATTATTGAAATCATGTACACCATTTCCTGCTTTCTCGAATAACTAGCCAATTTCATTATGGAAATGAATTTCAGTGGCTTTCGGGGTTTCTCTCCGGTAACTAAAATTACTTCTCCAGAAGGTGTTTGAATTTCTACAGCATTTTTATCACATAGGATTCGTGCATGGTTGGCTATTAACCAATCCATTCCTAACACTACATCGAATCCGGCTAAATTCATTGGTAACAGGTTTGTAGAAAACTTATGGCCTAATAATTCTATTTTTCCTTCTTGCCAGACCTTATCTATTTTCACAGAATTTCCTTCTGCGGTTTCTACTGTGAAGATTTGCCTAAGAGTGGTTAAGGGCAACTTAAGATCTTGGCAAAATGAAGTATTTATAAAACTTTGGTTTGCACCGGAGTCAAATAATACTTTTGCAAACACATTATGTACTAGGAACGTACCAGCTATCACATCTGGAATGAGTTCGGCCTCTTGAGTGGTTAGCTGGAATGCTCGCGCATTTCTCTTAATTGTTCCTTCAGCTGGTTTGGCTTGGTTGGCTACAGGTTTAGCTAATTTAGGACATTCAAATTGAAAATGTCCCCTTTCTCTGCAATTATAACAAATTCTTGTTTTCTTCCTGCAGTCTTCTTCTCGGTGTCCTTTTGTCTTGCAAAAATTGCAAACCAAGTTGCATTGTCCATAATGCTTCTTTTTGCATGTTTTGCAGAACGGAGATGATGAGGATTGCCCCGTTCCTCTTTTCTTGGTATTACCCATACGAAATCCTTGGGTAATCTTTTGAGCTAATTCCTTTTTGCGATCTTCCTCTCTTGTGCGTACCAACTCATCCGTTAGGGTATTAGCTAATTCTACCGCATCGTCAATAGTACGAGGTCTCGCAGCTTTAATGATGTTTCGGATTTCACTAATTAACCCCCAGATGTAACGAGAAATAAGTACCGGTTCTGGCGAAGCCAGTGTTGGTACCAGCCTTGCGTATTCAAAGAATGTCAAAGTATAGCCCCGGCAATCTACCCCTGTCATACGGTGACTTAGGAATTTGGTTGCCATTTGGTCTTTTTCATATTCGGGACAGAATTTTCTTTCTACAAGACTCTTAAATTCTTCCCAACTCATGGCATAGGCTATCCTTCTTCCTTTTGCCTGGAGGATCGTATTCCACCATTCTAGCGCTCCTTCTTTGAACAGATTTGATGCATACATCACTTGATCCTCTTCAGCACATTTGCTTATTGCGATCACTGCTTCGGTTTTCTCTAACCAACGCAGTGTTGCAGTTGCCCCTTCGTTACCAGCAAATTCAGCAGGTTTGCAAGCAAGAAATTCTTTGTAAGTGCAACCAGACGTTGCAGCTTTTATTCTTTTTAGAAGTGGGACTTGTTGCGGATCATGATTGTTATGATTGCCGCCTCCATTTATGATGTTACTGCCGTTGTCTTCCAGAGTACGTTTACTAGGATTTAATTGTTGTGGTTCGGCAGGTTTATGAACAGCAGCCACAATTGCTGGAATAGCATGGGCTATCCCTTGGGCGATAAAGTGCTCGATATCCTGTCGAGTTATATATTGATCTTCCTGTTCTTGCTCAGATTGATTTACTTCATTAATTGGTTCATTGTTAGCGTTTTCCATCTGCTAATTGGTAGGAATTATTAGTGTCTAACTTATTAATAACAAAATTCGCACAGATGAACACATAGATTATTGCAACATACAAGTATAACCAAAATTGTCGATTTCTCGACTTTCACTTTGTTATGGTATATTGTATATGCATCCGTACACACCGTATCTTACAGAGTTTTATTGCCCATTTTACAAAGTTTTAAGTTACTATTTACACTAATATACAATACGGGTCCCTGACTTTTTCGTTGGTTTTGACTGACAGTCCTAATAACGATGTTCCCTCTCGTCGTACTTCCAAGTTAGATGCTCCCCCATTCCCTGATCCTATTACCCGTACCTATTAGTTCTTCACCGAACTGACGGAGTTCAGCCAGGTTTTCATTACTCATGGGAGGATTCGGGATTGGTTCTGGGTCAAATTGTGGAAGGAAACTATAAGGACTATTGACTATGTTTTGGAATTGCCAGTCGTTTGTCCACCATTCCTCCAGTTCGCCTAGGGGTCGGGTGTGGATTAAAGGTTCAGGAATAGCTAGTGCTATGTTTAAGGGAAATTGGACTGTAGCCGGGTAAGGATACAAATTTGTGTGGATTGGACTTATGACTTCACAGTTTCCTAATAGACGGTCTATTTCGTCTTGGAACGTAATTTCTTCTGGTTGTTTAGAACTTTCGCCAATTTCTATTCCTTTTTGCTTAAGATTTATTCCTATTTCCTTTTCTGGTGGTTTCGGACTTTCTCCAGTTTCTATTTCCTTTCCCTTGCTCATGATCACAGGATTTTCTATTTTAGGGAGTCTCCTAGTGGCTGGTTTCCTACGGCGTACTTTTCTCCATCCTACGTATCTTCTCTTCTTTTTAGGTTTGGCTTTTTCCAGCGGTGGAGCTTGGAATTCCACAGGTTCTTCTATGTCAGCAATGTAACCAGTAAAGTCGTAAGAGACTTCGATAGGCACTGGATATAAGTTGAGATTCTGAAATGCTTCCGATATCTCACTCATGCTGCATAGTATATATGCAAAATACAAAAATGCAATGTTAAAACTTTGGAACAAAGTTTAACAAACAAACACTGAAGTTTTATTGCATTTTAATTCATACAAAGGACAACAGAAATAAACATACTAGAATTTTATTTATTTACTGGATAGTGATTTTTCTTACTAGCCCCAACTTATCAGATATTTAGAGATTTGCATTTTCTGCTATAGTAGCTAGCATATAGAGATTTGCCCATTTCCCGTCTATTTTATCTTCCCAAGGTGCACTATTACCCAATTCTTGGACTTCTGGGTTAAACCTAACTCTCTTGGTTCGGGGTTTCTTTTTCTCCTGACTCTTTTTAAGTATCGAATCCCTTTTCTCTGGGGAAAGAGGATTTTCATAGTTTGCCTTGCGGACAAAGATTCCTTCTTCTAAGTTTACTGGGTTTTTAGAAGAAGATGCAACATCTAGTTTGTGATAGATGGCAGACAGCTTTTGTTTACCCATACTGTAACTAACAAATAATCAGTTAGTAAAACATATAATCACAGAATAACAACTAGTAGAATTAAGTATTTTTGTAAAATACTTAATCTAGTATTAGGCTTAATCAGCGGCTCGATCAGTGGCTCAATAGTTATTAATTATTAGCTCTGATACCACCTTAATTCTGTCACGGCCCCCGACCCGGTTTGACCCGTTCCAGGAGCCGCGGGACAGAATTCCCGTGGTATCTGTTTTATGCGACAGCGGAAGTCTTTTATTATAGGATCTTTTCACCGTAAAATGCTCGTTTAATATATTAAACAAAGTTTAAGGGATGAATCCCATAATTTACAATAAGTTGATTTCACACAGAAATCTTTATTTTCCAAAACATGTTTTATTGATTTATTCACACTGACCCACTTCTCTGAGCTTGATAGTGCTTTTACTGCACTTTTCCTGGATCACACAGATCACCTGAAACATGTTTGAAAAAGGTTTTGTCAGCGGGGAAATACTGAGTGAATCATTCCATTTTCTAAAACGACCCGTTAGTTATAAATTTACAGTATTAAGAGCGATTACAATGTTTCTATCAACCAATTATCAAGAATGGGTATTTGTCACTCGACCGGATCTGTGACTGTGGTCATACCACTATTGGGTCCCGTCGCCCCAATAGTGACGAGTATCAGGCTCACTCACCTAGAGTGATAAAAATAGTAATGTGCACAATACCCCACATACCAGCTGTAATTTGGTGATTACAAAGACTTAATCCCTGTAATTATAACTTTGAAAATAATTTGGAGTTTTGTAATACTTACTCACAAACTGTGAGAAACAGTTTAAAAAGAAGAATGACTCACATTGCAGATTAACGAGCAAATAGATAAGCCTACTGATTAGCCTTGATAACACCTAGTTTAACATAATGCACACACAGGCAGGTTAGTAACTAATACAGCAGTTACGTCAATTCACGAGATTAAACCCTCACAACGATTAATCAGTGCAATACTCGATAATTCAATCGGATTCACAACGAATAACAGAGCATAGTCTGAATTCGAACAGTACTCTAATATTCAAGTCGAAATCACGACGAATAATCAAAGTAAAAGCTCAATTGAGCAGCACCCGGACTATCGTTGGATAGTTATAACCGATCGGACGTTGAATCGTAATAGCGATCGAGTTATTACCCTGATTGTGGCAGCACCTCGTGATCGTGTGTGTGTGTTATGAACTGATTTCGAAATAAACGAACGTCCACAGAGAATTTGTGAATCGTTTTAACATCACAGTTTGCATGCCAAGGTCGGCTATTTATAGCAAAAATTTCGACATGCTTACGGACCGTATGCCGAACCCCTTACGGTCCGTAAGGCTGACCGGTATTCTTACGGTCCGTAAGGCTAATCCTTTACGGTCCGTAAAGGGTGCAGCCTACTTCCTAGCCTAGCTGAGTTCGGTTGTAGCCTAGATGAATCATCGATTTTAACAAATCAGAATTGTGCAACGAATTAATTAGGATAATTATCAACTAGGGTTTGCCCCCCTTGAGTTTTAGGGGCTCTGATCCTGATTCCGATTATTCCGGAAATTTCAGGGTTTATGCCAAATTACTTGGGTGTCTTAATTAAGGTTTTCTTATTGGATAATTATTAACCTAATTACCGGTTTTATTGACAGTTGTTACAAGTTGTCACCAACCAGCCGTAACCCGGTTTGTCTCCATCGACACGTCACCAACTATACTAAGTTATCGAGCGAACGGTGGTAAAAAGAACAATTTCTAGATTTGCCTTTGTGAACATGGGTGATTCTTAGTTTAGTATGAACTAATCTGAAGTTGTTCTATTTGTAGGGTAAAGGAGAAAATGGGAAACAACCATGGCAAGGGGTATATATACATCTTATCCCTTTTTCCTTTTGTAAAATAGATTCTACGAACACTTGATAGTTATAGTATAGGATAAAAAACATTTCAAACATGATCATTGTCGTTGTTAGGATTTTTATATACTATTTGGCAACTTTTGACGGCAGTTGAGGGAAAGATGTTAAAGCGAGTGGAAAGTGTTTCTAATATGGAATGGGTTGATAATGTAAAGGTTGTATTTCTATTCAAACATTTTGATTATAGTTCTATAATAATATTGTTTCTGTAATCGTAAATATTAAGTTAGTTACCTGATTCATGTTAACGCTGTAATCTTTATGACATCATGTCTTTGAGTACTTCACTGGACGAACATCACGTGTTCGATCACATTTCGAGCTTAGGGAGACATCACTTGTTTGGAACTACAAGTGTCCAAGCGTTTTCAATTTTCTTTATTCAGGTTTCATGTTCCTTTGTTATAATTATGTTCTTTTTTGGGTCATGAAACCAGGAATGCAGGTGTTGAATTTGGGAGGCTTCAACCAGAGACATGCTGCAGCATTTGTGGACAGGCCGTTATCTAATGCATCTGTTGATGTTGTACAAGAGAGCCATTCTGTTGATGGTCGCAAGGTCCGGTGGGTTGGGTAACTTTTGCTCAACAAAGTTAATTCTTTGATGTTATTAGTTTGTGTAACACCCCGAAAATATAAATCTTTATATTAGAAATTTAAGGATTTCATAAACAAGAATTAACCATCTAGAAATTTTAACCTAGTTAAAGTTACAAGCCTAGAAATAACTAACACTAGGTTAAAAACACTAGTACTTAAAGCTAGATGATAAGTGAGGGACTAAACTTGCCAAAGAATGAAAGTTAAATGCTGATTTGTAACAAAACTCACCAAACACACCATTTTGGGCGTGTCTGGTCGAACAAGAGGAAGGGGGGCGACCAGGGTAATCTCCAAACCCTAGCTTCACACTAAAATTTGCAAAATTGAAGCCTCAAATCCGTCCCAAATCGAATTCTAAACACAAATTAGTAATCACCTCGTCGTAAGGATCAAAAGGTATGTAAAATCTTGGTACTTTGATCCATCATGAATTCTAGGTTAATTGTGAAAAACTGAAATTGAGCCTAGATATGCCACGCATGAATGAATGTTGAATTAATATGATGTCTAGATGTAAGACCCAGTTTATATTACCAGATTTAACAACATAAAACCTCACATTTAACGCCAAAATGACGACTTAACAAAAACTTTTAACATTTTAACCATATCGTGACACATCATACATATATTGTTGTTACAAAACCACATTCAAGAAGGTAACTACCATTAGTTTACATAGTTTTTAAAACAAAAGTTCGGATGCGGAAGCGTTCTTAAAATGTGTGTTCGGTTCGTCTCGCTTGCTTGATCTTCATCCTTTACTTGGGTACCTGAGAACTAACATTTTAAACAAGCATTAGCACTATCATTCTTGGAAATTTACGTGTTCGAATCAGGTCCGACACTTGTTCGAGAAAATGATCAAAACAAATTTTATCAAACAGGGCTCCACCGTAATTTACGGTGTCACCGTAAATTACGGTGGCTTCTGGACATTTGGAGCCTACCGTAACTCAGTAGGAATCCACCGTAACAGAATTGCAGGCCACCGTAAATTACGGTACTACCGTAATTTACGGTGGACTCTGCACAAAACTCCCTTGTTTAAAATGCAGTTTTCTTGCTGATTCATTATGAGTCGAAACAGCATAATTTCGCATACTTCGTTAAGCGACTGGGCTAATACTTCATACTTGTATTTTGTTTATAACAATACTCAACTATATCTTAATCGAGCTTGTTTACGGAACTAACTTACACGCTAAATTACAAGACTTCTAGCTAATTGTTTGTAATATTATCATGCATCCAATCCAAACCTTAACTCCTATAATAAGAACAAGGCTTTTAAATTTGACTATGGTATTCACTGCATGGCCTACACCTCATGTAATATTCGCATAATCTAATAGAGTCATGCTTCGTGTTTACTACCAAAACTTGTTTGACCCGTTTGGGTGCGGAGAATAAGCACCTTACGGACGCTCAACTCCATGTTTATAACTTGTTTAGGGCAATAGCCAAATTCATGACATAATGGAAATTCTCGGTCATCATGCTTTCATTCCTTTTTAACAAACGCATAAAGCTAACGATATGTATAATGTAATGAAACGATAAATTTCATACCTTTAAAGCGCGCCTTTTCCTCGTGAATCCCCTCCGGCTTGCCCGCTAGAGGAACCGGACTCTTTGCCTAGAAAATTCAGTTTTTAACATGTTTAGAATCATTTTCATGACCATTTTCACATCAATTATGGACCATTATCAAATCTGCGTTTTTATCCAAAATTTCACATTTAATCCTCACTTAGGCATTTCAACAAACACCTAGTGGGTCGGATTTTTCTACATTCAAAAACAAGTTCGTGACTTGCGATTCAACATCTAATTTCACTATAATAGTAATTTTTGCATGCATCTTGACATCATCTTTTCAGAACTTATTTCCTAATTTTCAGATTATGCAAAACAAGAGTTATAATTTCAGCATTAAACAAGCTTCTTAAAGTTCTCTAATCACCTACAATGGTGATTATGTGACCCTACAAGTATCATACAAGGTTATGTCAAGAAATTATCTGTTGGTGCACTTATGTCTGTACTTTGTCTGTTTTCGGTCATGATGTAAAACGATGTCTTTGTTAGTCTGTAAGTTGACCAAGTCAACCGTCCTCCTGGTTTGACTTGGCCGAACAGTTAGAAAATGGTTGTCATACATCTCTGTCGAAGGATAGTTCATCGAAGGATAATGTAGATCCTTCGATGACCACGAAAGATATGCTTCGATGGATTCTGATGGACCTCGAAGGATACACCATCCTTCGAGGTATTTGTGGATCCTTCGATGGCTTTGACATCGATAGATGATCCTTCGATCATCTATCGGATCCTTCGGACAGGTAACCATTGCTGGGTATATATATACCCATGCAGTGTGTGTTCATTGGAGCAGAGTTGACACAAGAGAGAAGGAGAGCATTCTGTGAACACACACACTTTGAGAGTTTGCAATACAGATTTGTAAACATTGAGCTTGTAACCGAACCCTTCATTCGTATTAATACAAGTTGTGTTAATCGGTGAACCTTGTGTGTTTGTGTTTGTGCTTGTTTCATCCCGGTTTGCTCACTAGCTTGGATTCCGCACTTGCTAGTGTGTTAGTATAACAAGGTTAAGGTTGAACCTCATCCTCCGAGAGGGACCTACAAGTGGTATCAGAGCCTTGGCTCTTTACCTTGTTTAAAACCGGGTTTGTTCAAGTTCTTGGTGTGTTTGGACACTTGGTTTAGATCCCGTTTTTAGTGTTTTTCTTGGACTTCTTAGCATAAAAACGTGTTCTAAACCAACTGGGAGTGTTCAAGGTCGGGTTGGGTAACTTAAAACTTTGTTTTAAAAGGTTTGCTATTTTTCCGGCCAATATTCCGGCTAAACTCCGGTGCTTGGTTGTGGATAAGAGGCTTCCTTTTTGGGCAATTTTTCAAAGTTAAATCTGAAGTTGGTGAAAAGTTGGTTGCAGAACATCCCTTCTGCCGAAAGTTGGTTCACCAACCACATCAACCTGTCACCAACCTGTCTCCTTTTTGTCAGTGTGTCAGATCTGTTCGAAAGATATCCTTCGAAGTCGAAAGATCATCTTTCGATCAAGGAGTTTCGACAGATATTCATCTTTCGATCAAGGAGGTTCGACAGATACCCATCCTTCGAACATCTTTCGAAGTCAGTGAGTAATCTTTCGAGCCAAGGAATCTTTTCGAAAGATACATCGTTCGAGTTACTGTTTCCCTTCGAAAGATAAGGATCCTTCGTGTAGGAGAATCTTTCGAAGTTATTGTTCGAAACTCAACAGTGATCCTTCGAACACTGTTGATCCTTCGAACAAGTGTCATCTTTCGAGTATCTTTCGAGCCTTATTTGTTTAAGATTAACAGTTTGTGACTTTCAGGTCTTTCGATCCTTGATCCTTCGGCTGTTTGTTATACTTCAATTTTTAACATAGTTTGTGAAAATCAATATTTCTAAATCAATTTTCACTTAGTATATTAATTTTTATAAAATGGGAACAAACGGTCGGTGGGATCCATCTGCGTGGACTACAACAACGTTGACTCCACAATCATCAGCTACGCAATCTACATCAGATTTCGACAAAGCTGCGTGGATGCGAGCTATTGCCCCACCTCAAGCTGCAATGATAACTGCAAATCAATGGGCATTGGTCACAAATCAAAGCAGCAGCATTCAAGCAATGATGCAGAACGACATTGAAACTGGTACAAGCACAAAACCGCCAAAGCTAAATCACATAAATGATTGGGGATGGTGGAAAGAAAGGCTGAGAACTTATGTTCAGGGGCAAGGTCAAGATCTATGGATGTGTTTCTTTACTCCATTTGAAAATGAGTTGGAAGTTGCAGGATCTAATCCGGAAACTTACAGCACTATGTCTAATGATGATAAGAAGAAATATGAGTTAGAAAAGAAAGCATTCATGATTCTTACACAAGCTCTTCACAGAGATATTTACCACCAGTTTGTTTACTGCACAACCACTAAAAGCTTGTGGGATATGCTCACGCTACGATGTGAAGGAAATGCTCAATCTAGAAAGATCAAGCAAGAATTACTGAAGAAAGAGTTTGAAGGATTAACGTGTTTGGAGAATGAGACTTTGGCAGAGTTATCTACAAGGTTTCATCACTTGTTGAGCGAGATGTTCGCCTTTAAAGTCACTGCCACTCCACAAGAAATGGTGAAGAGATTTGCTGATAGCTTACCAGCAAAATGGAGCGGTTATCTTGAAATTCTCAAGGAAAATGGTGTTTTGGACACAATCACCGTTTATGAGCTAATTCAGAAATTGGAGAACAAGGATGTGGAAGAAAAGCTTAAGGCAAAAAGAACACTAACTCCACAAAATCCAGAAATGTACTTTGGGATTGCAGGAGGTATCAGTGGAGAAAAACCAGCCTCTCAACACGCGAAGCTTCAAACAGCCTTCATCTCAAACACCGGACCTTCCACAACTAATCAGTTTGATCCTTCAGCATACACGAAGATGTATTCAAGATCAGATTCTTCTTCTCAACAACAGTATGTGCAACCGCAACAGCAAGGGTTTTATGGAAGTTCTTCAAGCTTTCAAGCTACTTCTAATCCGAACACTGTCAGATTGGACACTTCCAACTTTTCAAAAGTCAGTGTCGAGATAGCCAAGGAGCATATGGAGATGTTGAACACCTTGGTTAGTGCTTACTGTGGGTTGGTTGCAGGTCAGATTGGAAATATCAATCTAACCAATGAAGATTATCAGCAAGTTGATAAAGAAGAATTTGAGATGATGGATATCAAATGGGCTCTTGCTAGTGCTATTCGAAGAGCAAAAGAGTTCATGGAAAGGACGGGGAGAACCAACTTGGAAAGCAACAACAACACCAAGTATGGTTTTGATAAAAATGCTGTCACCTGCTTCAACTGTGGTAAAAAGGGTCATTTCAAGCGGGAATGTCAGAATCCATCTAAGCAAGGCAATCAGAATCCTTTCAGGAATCAAAGACAGCCTCAACAACAACAGAACAACAATTCTGACAGACAAATAGTTCCTGTGGGAGGAAATACATCTGGATCCAAAAACACTAATTCCCACAGAGGGTTAGTGGTCCAAGCTGATGAGATATGTAACTGGAGTCTTCAGCTCGGAGAAGGAGGAAATGGTGGGACAGCATGTTATGCTAAAGTGGTTGAGAAGGTAGTTGAACCCGTGTCTGCTGGTGAATCTTCGGAAGATGAAGATAGCTCGGGTTACAGTGGAAGCATGAATGGGGAATCACGTGATGCTGGTGAAGCTGGTGATTTGTCAAGTGATGCTTTGGATTTGGAAGTTGAGGAGCTTTTGGTTGAAGCTGAAGCATTATGCAAGAGGAGATCTATTCTCTGCCAGAAATCTGCTGGAACTTCCGAGAAACTTGCTAAGTTTTTCTCTGAAGATGGATCTTTTTCTTTCCATACAGCCTTTATGGCTCACGCAGAAGGTCAAACTTCTCAGGTATGTGATACTAACTCTGACTCTACTTCTGCTTCTGTTGAATGTGCAAAGTGTTTAGAATATGCAGAAAAGGAGAGTTTGTTTGAAATCACACACAAACACAATCAAGAATTGATTGTGGATCTTTCTAAAGCAACCGAAGCTAACTTGTTTTTAACCAGAAATGAAAAGGAGTTTAAAGAAACAATTGCGTCATTAAAACATGATGTTTCTGAATTACAAAAGGCTGTTTTGCGGAAACAACATGCTAACAATAATCTTATTGACACAATTGAAAAACAAATGGTAGAGTTAGCAACAGCTCGATGTGAATGTGAGACAATCAAGCAGAAATTGGAAAGCTATTCCAATTCCCGCTATGTATTGGATCACATCATTGATGTTCAAAGGAAAAAGGGGGATACAAAATGTATTGGATACAAATCATGTCCTCCCCCAATGAATCACAATTATTCCAAATTGCCTAATGACGAGGATATGCCCCGTTTTGAACCTACTGTGCCACTCAGTCCAGATGACTTTGCAGCAGGCCTCGGGTTCACAACTGGTACATCATCCTCGGGGCAATCAGAATCTGAGAATGTGTCAGATCCATCGTGTGTTAAGGAACAGAGTCCTCCCATTATTGAGGATGTTGATTCTTCGGACGATGAATCTGAAGAAATTGTGAAACAACAGTCTAACTCGGTTAAAACAGATATTCCTATCGAGAATCACATTCTGTGTGATCCACCAGTGAAACCGAGTAAGACTGAAATGTCAAAGGCAATGGAACCCCTTGTAGCTAGCCCTGAAGGGAATAACTTGTTGTATACGCTCAAAGGAGATAGCAGAATCTACTCTGACAAAGATTTTTCAATTAAAAATGTAAATCAAGATTTAATTGAGCAAATTTTTGAAGTACGTACTGATAAGTTTTTGGGAAACAAAGGTAGCAAAGTAACCGTCACCCAATGTGATCCAATTCCGTGTGAACAGATCAGAAAACAATACGGAAACCAAAAACTACCAGTTGAGCGAAAACAACAAGTCAATTCGGGAAAGGGTAAGGGCCAGGTACAGGGAAAGAAGGCTCAAAACAAGAATGCTCAAGCACCAAAAATTCAGCAGCCTAAGACTGAACAACCAAAGGTTCAACAACCCAAAGTTGAGCAGTCTAAGGCTACTCAACCTAAGGCTACACAACCTAAAATTCAACAATCTAAGGTTGAGCAACCTAAGGTTCAAAGGGTGCAAAACAAAAGAGCTCCAGCTAAGAAAAGAGATCAGAAAGTGAACTTTGTTGGATCAAAGGGTACGGACAAACTTGAAACATTTCAAAATAAATCTAACATTGATTTTGTAAAACAAGTTAGAATTTTAAAACGAAATGATCAGAACAACTATACCCAACACACTAATGGATGTGACTTAGGTCCAAGCACATCTAGATCACAAAGTTCATTGTCTGGTTCTTCGTCTGGTCATCAACATGTTTCTCCGAGATTTGTAGAGCGGAGAATGTGCTTTGAATGTGGCACAATTGGGCACATTGTAAAATACTGCCCATATCTGCAAAAGTTGAAGGCAAAAATGAGTGCTCCCCAAGAAAACAATTACCAAAAACGACCTGTTTCCCCGAAACAAGACCCACGTGTCTTGAAAGAAAGGGAAAAGAAGTTTAAACAAAAGAATCAAAAGGTAATTGAGAAGGCCTTAAAATCTGAGGTCAAAGAAGAAAAACCTGTACAAGCAAAATCTACAAATGTAAAAGCAGTAAATGCAAAAACAATTAATACAAATACTGGTAAAGGACAACAAGCTTGGAAACAAAAACAGGTAATTCAATCAGGGGGAGCACCACAAATTCTTTTTCCTAGTCATCAAGTGATTGAGATCACTTTCCTTGATGATCAAGGACGACCCAAGTCCACAAAGGCTTGGGTCCCCCTCTCCAACTAATCTCTGAATGAGTGTGCAGGATGTTCCAGGAGGAACTATTGATAGTCTTAGGATTGTTGATAGTAGAGCGTCCATGCACAAGTTTGGCGACATAAGGATCCAAAATATTGATATATCTAGGAGAATGTTGTTGCCATTGATGGAGAGAGAGGAAAGAAAAAGAAAAGAAGAAGGATATGTTGGTGAAAGAATGTGGTTGAATGAAGTTGCAAAATTCGACAAAATGAAGAACGTGCCAAAAGTTGGTTGTTATTAGTTTTTGATCGGGTCTTCAGGAAAGAATACAATGAAATGTGTGCAGAAGCCCTGGCATGGATTGTACATCCGCACACCATTTCAGAAAGAGAAAGTCAAAGACCTTCGCTGGTGCAATATGGAAGACTAGCCGGACCCGGAGGTTTATGATCTTGTTGCTGTCAAGAGATTTCTCAGTAGCTGCAGATTCGACCTTGAAGTCCACACCGGGTGGATATCAAGTTTGGGAGAGCACTCAGATTCCTTGCAATGCACGAAGCAGTTGCAGGATACGGTTTTGAACTTCTAATCTCTCTTATGCTTGTCTCTTTATGAAACTCGTCAATGTTGTCATGGTCCACACCGATGACCAACGTGCCGACCTTTTTACCAAAGCATTTGACAAATCAAGATTTGACTTTTTATTATTGGTAAACGGCATTAAGGTCAAGCAAGAGTAAAACCAACATCGGAAAATCATTTTTGTAAATAACTTTGTGTTTTAAATTTATCTTAGTTTATTGATTTTAGGGGGAGTAAATCCAAAAATCTGAAAACCCAAAAACATCGAAAAATTTCAAAAACACAAAAACAATAGAAAAACAAAAATGAGTTTCCCGGCGAGCAAAAGAGAAAATGATAGTACATCAGTGGTCTATCCAAACCTCTTTAAACCTTAAATGAAAAACGATAAGCAGCTCTATATAAGATGTATCGGTAGGCTCACAATCATTTTAAAGGATGCAGGGCGATATAAATCTTAAATCGACTGAAGATCAGGTGGGAACCATTCATTGGCATATGGTCTTAGTACCGAAATTTCGTTTGATAGATTGCCGAGGTTCTGAGATATTCGGTCTTTATGCTGCTTATCATCTGGGTATCATGGTTGTATCTTTTACCAAAAAATAACGGGGACGCAAGTCTAGATCTTCCATGATACTATACATACGTGTACATATTACATACTGCATTCGACCTTAATAAGTGATAAACAATCACATGTCCATACAAATAAGTGATAAAATATCACATTCATCCGGGAGTCAAGTTCGTCTCTCTGCTGTACGGAAGTACTGACCTGTTCACGGACTTGCTCCTGTGCCCTCATGCATATGAAAATCAAGTTCCTCATCAATAAGTGATTATATCACATAGGGCTTGTTTTCAAATCAAAATAAGTGAGAATCTCACATCATATATGGTCAAACAGATGATAATCGGTATACTCACCGGTAAGATGAACCCTCGTGCATACCTTGATACGGGAATGTGTCGTGATGTGGATGAACACCGGTCGGTAAGTATAAATCATACCTTAACGTATCCCCTAAACATTATTACATCTGATAAGTTGAGCTTAAGTGGACAACAATACCGATAATTGTTATAGGATGCTTATCTTAATGTTAACTAATTGAACAACAGGAGCGTTTGGCATGACCGTACACTGATATGATTCTATTACCCTCGAAACTCGCAAAAAGAATGTCTGTATATATTTATTTACTGCTTTCAGTCTTTACATTTGAAAAAGTCAAAAATACCAAAAAGATTTTATTTCTGCTTTATTTTCGATCGTACGATGTTGGAACTCGAGTCTTTGCTACCTGAAACCTGAACAAAAACCGAATTGACAAAATCTTCATAAACGGTCGAAATTTGCAAGTTTTTGAAAGTTAAATCTAAATCTGACAAATTTATTAAACTTTCAAATTGTCGGACGTGTTTGATTGTGACATGGTCATACGTGTGTCATTTGTTTATACTAACTATATTCCAAGCAGTTGTTCTCATTACGCGTTTAGATTTCTTGCATGTGCAGATTCTAAAGGCAAGGAGAACATGGTCGATGACAAGCTTCGGAATGAAGACACGACGTGAAGGCACTCAAATGATGAAGTTGATCGAGTTGCTGCTGACCATCATCAACACCACAAGGATCTCAAGCTATAAAGATCAAGTCATTCACAAGCATAACTCAAGGGGGAGCTTATGTTAAGGGGGAGTTTGTCAACACACTTCCTACATGATATGGGTAGTTTGTTGATACACTCTCTGCTTTCAAGACGTGAAGACTTTGAAGATCCTCCGACATTGAAGACTTAAAAGGACATCAGAGTCTTGAAGACGCGAAGATAAAAGATGACCAAAATCGAGACAAAGCTACAGCCAAGGGGGAGTTTGTTGGTGCACTTATGTCTGTACTTTGTCTGTTTTCGGTCATGATATAAAACGATGTCTTTGTTAGTCTGTAAGTTGACCAAGTCAACCGTCCTCCTGGTTTGACTTGGCCGAACAGTTAGAAAATGGTTGTCATACATCTCTGTCGAAGGATAGTTCATCGAAGGATAATGTAGATCCTTCGATGACCACGAAAGATATGCTTCGATGGATTCTGATGGACCTCGAAGGATACACCATCCTTCGAGGTATTTGTGGATCCTTCGATGGCTTTGACATCGATAGATGATCCTTCGATCATCTATCGGATCCTTCGGACAGGCAACCATTGCTGGGTATATATATACCCATGCAGTGTGTGTTCATTGGAGTAGAGTTGACACAAGAGAGAAGGAGAGCATTCTGTGAACACACACACACTTTGAGAGTTTGCAATACAGATTTGTAAACATTGAGCTTGTAACCGAACCCTTCATTCGTATTAATACAAGTTGTGTTAATCGGTGAACCTTGTGTGTTTGTGTTTGTGCTTGTTTCATCCCGGTTTGCTCACTAGCTTGGATTCCGCACTTGCTAGTGTGTTAGTATAACAAGGTTAAGGTTGAACCTCATCCTCCGAGAGGGACCTACATTATCTAGGGTTTGATCCTAAACTTCATACTCCTTCTAATTTCAGCCATGCATCAACAATCAAGCTGAATTTCTCATGTTTCACAATTAACCTAGAATTTGTGATGTAACAAAATTACTGAATTTCACATACCTTTTGATCCTTACAACGAGGTGTTTACTAATATGTGATTAGAGCTCGATTTGGAACTGATTTGGGGCTTCAATTGAAGGAATTTTGCTTGAGTTAGGGTTTGGAAATGGGGATGTCGCCCCCTTGCTTGTTTCTTGATCGACCAGACTCCCAATTTGGGAGGTTTGGTTTATTTTGTTACTATTAGTAACATAACTTTGAGTTTTGACAAGTTTAGTCCCTTTAACTATGATTTTCTCTAGTTTTAATTATTTTAACCATAATATACATTAATTCAAGACTTTGAATTTAACTAGGTTAAACTCCTAGTTGGTAAACTCTTGTTTATCTATTCTTTGAACTTTATAATATACGGGTTTATGTTTTTGGGGTGTTACAAGTCCACCCCCCTTAAAAAGGGTTTCGTCCCCGAAACCGAATTACGTACCAAATAATGTAGGGTAGAGACGCCGCATCTCCTCTTCGGGTTCCCAAGTAGTGTCTGACCCTTTTCTGTGGTCCCATTTGACCTTGACTTGATTTATCACTTTGTTCCTCAAGCTTTTCTCTTTACGATCTAAAATCGCAATCGGTTTTACTGCGTAGTTGAGACTGTTATCTACCTCGATATCATCGTAGTGGACATGAGCGGTCTCGTCGGCCAAACATTTTCGGAGATGTGATACGTGGAATGTGTTATGAATCCCACTCAACTCTTCGGGTAATTCAAGTCGATAAGCTACCTTACCAACCCGTTCAATGATTCTAAATGGCCCAATGAATCTCGGGCTTAACTTTCCCCTTTTTCTGAATCTAATAATACCCTTCCATGGGGAAACCTTTATCATGACCATATCGCCAACCTGAAACTCAATTGGCCTATTTCTTTTATCTGCGTATGCCTTTTGCCGGTCTTGAGCCGCTTTCAAGTGTGCCCGAACTATGTCGATTTTCGCATTTGTAGCTCGGATTATATCAGTTGGTGCTAGCCCTCGAGGACCCACTTCTCCCCAACATACCGGAGTCCGACACTTTCTGCCATATAATAGCTCATACGGGGCCATTTTAATGCTCGCGTGATAGCTATTGTTATATGCGAATTCGACCAAGGGTAAATGGACATCCCAACTACCCCCAAAATCAATAATGCAAGCCCGCAACATATCACCCAATGTTTGTATTGTTCTTTCGCTCTGCCCATCCGTTTGTGGATGATAAGCAGTGCTAAGGAACAATTCAGTTCCCATCTGTTCTTGGAATTCACGCCAGAATTTTGAAGTAAACCGGGTATCTCTGTCTGACACAATGGATATCGGTACCCCATGCCTTGCTATGATTTCATTGGTGTAAACCTCCGACATTTTCTCAGATGTATAAGTCTCACGAATGGGAATAAAGTGAGCGCTTTTAGTTAACCTATCCACGACTACCCAAATAGCATCAAAACCACGACTTGTTTTAGGTAGCTTGGTCAATAGGTCCATCGTGATTTGCTCCCATTTCCAAACCGGAATTTCTAACGGTTGGAGTTTACCATACGGCTTTTGGTGTTCCGCCTTGACTTGTAGGCATGTCAAACACTTTTCCATGTATTTCACAGTGTCCCGCTTCATTCCGGGCCACCAATAGTTTTGCTTTAAGTCATGATACATTTTGGTCGCTCCCGGGTGAATAGAATAACGGGATTTATGAGCTTCATCAAGTAGAAGCTTTTTAACCCCACATGTGTTAGGAACCCAGATTCTATTAAAACGAGTTTTTAGGCCGTGACTGTCCACCTCAAGGTCCTTAACTTGGCCGATAATTCTTTCCTTTTTCCAGTTTTCCGCCTTTACAGCTTCATTCTGTGCTTCTCGAATTCGTTCTAGTAAACTTGAAGTCACAACCAGTTGCATTGATCGTACCCGTATCGGGGTATAATCTGTTTTGCGACTCAGCGCATCGGCAACTACATTGGCCTTACCGGGGTGGTAATGTATTTCGCAATCAAAGTCCTTGACGGTTTCTAACCACCGCCTTTGCCGCATGTTTAATTCCTTCTGGTCGAAGAAATATTTCAAGCTTTTATGGTCGGTAAAGATTGTAAACTTTACTCCGTACAAGTAATGTCTCCATATCTTTAAGGCAAACACCACCGCTGCCAATTCTAAGTCGTGAACCGGATATTTATTTTCATGAATCTTCAATTGCCTCGAGGCGTAGGCGATGACCTTGCCTCGTTGCATTAACACGCATCCGAGCCCCAATTGAGAAGCGTCCGAGTAAACCACCATGTCTTCGGTCCCTTCCGGTAATGTCAGCACCGGAGCGTGGGTCAATTTTTCCTTGAGTGTTTGGAAAGCTTCTTCTTGCTTAATGCCCCACACGAACTTTTCCTCCTTACCAGTTAATTTGGTCAATGGTAAGGCAATTTTGGAGAAATCCTGTATGAATCTCCGATAATATCCTGCAAGCCCTAAAAAGCTTCGGATTTCCGAGGGATTTCTTGGAGGGCTCCATTTCGACACAGCTTCTATCTTGGACGGGTCTACTAGTACTCCATCAGCACTAATAAGATGCCCAAGAAACTGTACTCCCGTAGCCAGAAGGCACACTTCGTGAATTTTGCATACAACTTCTCTCATCTGAGGGTGTCTAATATTTCCCGCAAATGACACACGTGCTCGGCCTCGCTCTTTGAATATATCAAAATGTCGTCGATAAATACAATTACCGACTTATCTAGCATGGGTTTGCAAACCCGGTTCATGAGGTCCATGAAAGCCGCGGGCGCGTTGGTCAATCCGAAAGGCATTACGAGGAATTCATAATGCCCGTATCTCGTACGGAAAGCCGTCTTGGGTACGTCCTCCTCCTTGACTTTCAATTGGTGATAACCGGATCGGAGATCAATTTTGGAAAACCAACTTGCTCCTTGTAGTTGGTCAAATAAATCATCAATTCTTGGGAGTGGGTATCGATTCTTCACCATGAGTTTGTTTAACTCTCGGTAATCGATACACATGCGCATACTACCGTCCTTCTTCTTCACGAATAAGACTGGTGCGCCCCACGGAGACACACTCGGTCGGATAAACCCCTTGTCAAGAAATTCCTGAATTTGAGACATCAATTCTTGCAACTCCGACGGTGCAAGCCGGTATGGCGCCTTGGCCACGGGTTTTGCGTCCGGAATCAATTCGATTCCGAACTCTACCTCCCGTTCTGGCGGTATCCCCGGTAGTTCTTCCGGGAACACGTCTTCATAATCTCGCACGACTGGTACATCCCCAATTTTGAGGAGTTCTTTTTCCGTTTCGCTTGCATATACCATAAAGGCCTTGCATCCATGTTTCATGAGCTTATGAGCTTCTAGCATTGTGCATATCACTGGGTTACCTCCTTTTTCTCCATATATCGTAACTTGTTTTCCGCTAGGAGACGTTAGCTTTATTTCCTTTCGGAAACAAACCACCTTTGCGTGGTAACGGGATAGCCAATCCATTCCCACTACCACTTGAAATTCTCCCATCGACATCGGGATCAAGTCTATTGTGTATTCCTCGTCATCAATATTCATCGTGCAGTTTTCACATACATCACAGACAATAAAGCTTTTATTATTACCTATCTCTACCTCTAAAGGCATAGGTAATTTTGTTAGAACAAATGAAGGGTGTCGAATAAACCCATACGAAACAAAGGATTTATTCGCACCAGTATCAAATAACACACGTGCGGGAATTGAATTTATAGTGAATGTACCTGAGACTACATCAGGTTCGACCTTTGCTTCAGCAGCGGTCAATTGAAAAGATCTTGCTTTGGCTTTTGTGGCTTCACCTTTTGAGTCTTGCCCTTCTTTCTTTCCTGCCAATTCTGGGCACTCCGATCTTTTGTGACCCGTTCGGTAACAGTTGTAACAAACGGTCACTTTTTCCAGGCGTGATATAGCCATATGTCCCGTTTTTCGACATATAGGACAAGGCTTATCTTTGAAGCGACATTCACCCTTATGATTATTGCCGCAGATTTTGCAACTTGGTGTACCGCCCTTTGCATCTGATTTCTTCGTCGTTTCACTCGTTCTTGCTTTCTTGGTAGGGCTTGGATTTATGTCCTGTGCCCTTCGTTCACCCCGCTCTATACTCTTTTTCAACTCAATCTCCCTTTCCCGAGCGGCATTGACAATCTCGGTAAGGGTCTCATACTTTGAAGGGGTTATGAACTCCCTATATTCTGCGCTTAGCATGTTATGGTAGTAATAAAATTTTTGCTCTTCGTTCGTTATTAGATCGTCACAGAACTTCATTTTGTCCATAAACATCCCCGTGATCTTGTCTATGGATTCACCCTTGTGTCTGAGTTGCATGAACTCTTCCTTGATCTTGTTTATAACCGCTTTGGGGCTATGGTGTTTAAGAAACGGCGTCTTAAACTCCTCCCACGTCATGGCCTTGGCCGCTTCGTTTCCAATTTCCTTCTTTTTATTATCCCACCAGTCTTTCGCTTGACCTCTTAACTAACCCGTACCATAAGCTACGTAGTCATTCTCATCACAATGGGTTCTCTCGAATACTCCTTCGATATCGCCTATCCATCGCTGACACACGATTGGATCAACCTCCCCATTATATATAGGTGGCTTACAAGCTATGAATTCCTTGTATGAACAAGGTTTTCGTTCCCCAGATTTTTCCTTTGCTAGACTCGAATTATCTTCTAGCTTTTTGATTCTCTCTTCTATCACTGATAAAACCGTGTTTTGAATTTTATCAATGAAGTTTGACAAGCTGTTTTCGATCGCCTTTCCAACCTCTTCGGCAATCACAATCCTCATTTGTTCGGTGACCCTTGGCACCGCATCATCATCACCTCCATCCGTCATCTTTAATACTGAAATGTTTACACACGTTGTTAAACATTTCATTTGTAATACATGTTTTACTTGTTTTGATTTAATCAAGTTCGTGACTTGACTCAATCATTCTTGTTTCGTGCCTTTCTTGTGTTTGAGTGTGCTTACACACTCTTGATTCTATCGTTCTTGTTTCATGCTTTTCTTGTGTTTGAGTGTGTTTACACACTATTTTCCATGCATATTTGTTCGTGAATTATTTCTATACTCCTTAAATTTTACTTAAGCAATTACCCTTACCGGATGTTGATAAAGCTTGAACCGAACACTTATTGGCAACCTGGCTCTGATACCAACTTGTAAGACCCAGTTTATATTACCAGATTTGACAACATAAAACCTTGCATTTAACGCCAAAATGACGACTTAACAAAAACTTTCATCGTTTAAACCCAAAACTAAGCACAACATACATGTATTGTTGTTACAAAACCACATTCAAGAAGGTAACTACCATTAGTTTACATAGTTTTTAAAACAAAAGTTCGGATGCGGAAGCGTTCTTAAAATGTGTGTTCGGTTCGTCTCGCTTGCTTGATCTTCATCCTTTACTTGGGTACCTGAGAACTAACATTTTAAACAAGCATTAGCACTATCATTCTTGGAAATTTACGTGTTCAAATCAGGTCCGACACTTGTTCGAGAAAATGATCAAAACAAATTTTATCAAACAGGGCTCCACCGTAATTTACGGTGTCACCGTAAATTACGATGGCTTCTGGACATTTGGGGCCTACCGTAACTCAGTAGGAATCCACCGTAACAGAATTGCAGGCCACCGTAAATTACGGTACTACCGTAATTTACGGTGGACTCTGCACAAAACTCCCTTGTTTAAAATGCAGTTTTCTTGCTGATTCATTATGAGTCGAAACAGCATAATTTCGCATACTTCGTTAAGCGACTGGGCTAATACTTCATACTTGTATTTTGTTTATAACAATACTCAACTATATCTTAATCGAGCTTGTTTACGGAACTAACTTACACGCTAAATTACAAGACTTCTAGCTAATTGTTTGTAATATTATCATGCATCCAATCCAAACCTTAACTCCTATAATAAGAACAAGGCTTTTAAATTTGACTATGGTATTCACTGCACGGCCTACACCTCATGTAATATTCGCATAATCTAATAGAGTCATGCTTCGTGTTTATTACCAAAACTTGTTTGACCCGTTTGGGTGCGGAGAATAAGCACCTTACGGACGCTCAACTCCATGTTTATAACTTGTTTAGGGCAATAGCCAAATTCATGACATAATGGAAATTCTCGGTCATCATGCTTTCATTCCTTTTTAACAAACGCATAAAGCTAACGATATGTATAATGTAATGAAATGATAAATTTCATACCTTCAAAGCGCGCCTTTTCCTCGTGAATCCCCTCCGGCTTGCCCGCTAGAGGAACCAGACTCTTTGCCTAGAAAATTCAGTTTTTAACATGTTTAGAATCATTTTCATGACCATTTTCACATCAATTATGGACCATTATCAAATCTGCGTTTTTATCCAAAATTTCACATTTAATCCTCACTTAGGCATTTCAACAAACACCTAGTGGGTCGGATTTTTCTACATTCAAAAACAAGTTCGTGACTTGCGATTCAACATCTAATTTCACTATAATAGTAATTTTTGCATGCATCTTGACATCATCTTTTCAGAACTTATTTCCTAATTTTCAGATTATGCAAAACAAGAGTTATGATTTCAGCATTAAACAAGCTTCTTAAAGTTCTCTAATCACCTACAATGGTGATTATGTGACCCTACAAGTATCATACAAGGTTATGTCAAGAAATTATCTAGGGTTTGATCCTAAACTTCATACTCCTTCTAATTTCAGCCATGCATCAACAATCAAGCTGAATTTCTCATGTTTCACAATTAACCTAGAATTTGTGATGTAACAAAATTACTGAATTTCACATACCTTTTGATCCTTACAACGAGGTGTTTACTAATATGTGATTAGAGCTCGATTTGGAACTGATTTGGGGCTTCAATTGAAGGAATTTTGCTTGAGTTAGGGTTTGGAAATGGGGATGTCGCCCCCTTGCTTGTTTCTTGATCGACCAGACTCCCAATTTGGGAGGTTTGGTTTATTTTGTTACTATTAGTAACATAACTTTGAGTTTTGACAAGTTTAGTCCCTTTAACTATGATTTTCTCTAGTTTTAATTATTTTAACCATAATATACATTAATTCAAGACTTTGAATTTAACTAGGTTAAACTCCTAGTTGGTAAACTCTTGTTTATCTATTCTTTGAACTTTATAATATACGGGTTTATGTTTTTGGAGTGTTACACTAGAGTCAAACCCTAGGTGATTCCTTGTGAAAACTTTGCATCATGTTTGTAAGGTTTGGGGTTTACATGTTAGGAGACTAATGAGCTTGAAGGAAACTTGACGAATACTAGAATTATGACTATTGTTATAGTGAAATCTGAATTGGTAAAGTAAATTCAGAAATATAGATGTCAAGATGTATGTGAAATTTACTAATTTAGTGAAATTAGATGTTAATTACAAATCATGAACTTGGTAATAATTATAGAAGAATCTGACCCGTTAGGTGTTTGTTGAAATGCCTAAGTGAGGATTTAAATGTTAAAAATAGGATGAAAACGCAGATTTGATCATGGTTCACAATGATGTAATTATGGTCATGATAAGAATTCTAAACAAGCTGTAAACTAAATTTTCTAGGCAAAGAGTCCGGATCATCAAGCGGACAAGCCGGAGGGAATTCACGGGGGAAAGGCGTGCTCTAAAGGTACGAATTTATCGTTTCGTTACATTATGCCTAATTGCTAGTTTTATGTAGTCATTCTGAGACATGATGATCAAGAATTACCAATATGTTACGAAGATGATTAGTATCTTAAACAAGTGAACGGGTCAAAACAAGTGATAAACATGGAATCTTGCATGTCCTGAATGGTGTGTAATTCAGCACCCAAACGGGTCAGACAAGTCTTGTTGTAAGCATGAAGCTAGACACCATTATTTAATGCATGATTGTGAATAATGCGTAAGCCGCGTGGCGGACATGCTAAGCAAGTTGAGAAACTTTACTCTTAATATAGGAGTTAAGGTTTAGAAGTTGTAAGTATGACAAGTAAGATAAAAGAGTAAACTTGAAGTCTAGAAACAAGCTTGTAGGTTATTCCGTAGACATTCCCTCGTGAGAATAGTCAAATCTTAATGTTGGTAAAATCCGGGTTTGGGTAATTAGCTTAGTCGACTATCAACCCTATGCGAAAGTAAGCTGTTTTGTCGCAGGAAAAGAATCGGCAAAACTGCAAATAAAACAAGAAAACTAGCACAGCAGACACCGTAAATTACGGTGGTACCGTAATTTACGGTGGCCATTAAATTGCTACGGTGGGTTTCTACTGAGTTACGGTAGGCCACAATTGTACAGAGGCCACCGTAACTTACGGTGCTACCGTAAGTTACGGTGGAGCCTAGTTTAATGATATTTTAAATTTTTTTTTATGATTTCTTGAATACGCTTTCGGACCTGTTTTCGAATACGTAAGTTTCAAGGTTCATAATACTAATGTTTGTTTAAAAATTTTTCAGTCTCAGGTAATTCATGTAGTAGGGTGATGATCAAGCAATCAAGACGAACCGAACACATAATTCAACGCTTCCGCACTTGATCTTTTGTTTTAAAACTATGTAAACAATTGTAGTTTCTGTCTTGAATACTGTTTAGTGGGATCAATAAGTGAATGTTGTGACTAGTTATGGTTTTCAAATCTCGAAAGTTTTTGTAAAGTCTAAATTTTGGCATGAAATGCATGGTCTTATGTTATTAAATCTAGTATTATAAACTGGGTCTTACAAGTTGGTAATCAGAGCTCAAGGTTGTCAATAAGTGTTCGGTTCAAGCTTGATCAAACATCCGGTAAGAGTTAATCGTTTAAGTAGATTTAGAGAATATAGAAATAAATCATGAACGAATATGCATGAAGAAGAGTGTGTAAGCTCACTCAAATACAAAGAATGCATGAAACAAGAACGATTGAATCAAGTTATGAACTTGATTGAATCAAAACAAGTAAAGCATGTGTTATAAATGGAATGTTTAACAATCTATGCAAACATTTCAGTAATAAAGATGACGGATGGAGGTAAAGATGATGCGGTGCCAAGAGTCACCGAACAAATGAGGGAAGTGATTGCCGAAGAGGTTGGAAAGGCGATCGAAAACAGTTTATCGGGCTTTATCGATAAAATTCAAAACACAGTTTTGTCGATAGTTGAAGAGAGAATCAAGAAATTGGAAGATGATGCAAATCTAGCAAAGGAAAAGCCCGGAGGACGAAAGCCTTGTTCATACAAGGAATTCATGGCATGTAAACCACCTATATATAATGGGGAGGTTGATCCGATAGTGTGCCAACTATGGCTAAGTGATATCGAAGGGGTATTCGAGAGAACTCATTGTGATGAAAATGACTACGTAGCCTATGGTACGGGTCAATTAAGGGGTCAAGCGAAGGACTGGTGGGATAGCAAAAAGAAAGAGATTGGAAGTGAAGCGGCTAAGGTCATGACATGGGAGGAGTTTAAGGCACTGTTTCTTAAACATCATAGTCCCAAAGCGGTCATTAATAGAATCAAGGAAGAGTTCATGCAACTCAGGCACAAGGGTGAGTCCATAGACAAGATCACGGGAATGTTTATGGATAGAATGAAATTCTGTGATGAATTAGTAACGAATGAAGAACAGAAGATATATTACTACCATAACATGTTGAGTGCAGAATATAGAGAGTTCATAACCCTTTCAAAATACGGGACCCTTACCGAGATCATTAATGCTGCTCGGGAAAGGGAGATCGAACTGAAAAAGAGCATCGAACGGGGGAACGGAGGGCACAAGAGGTAAATCCAAGCCCTACCAAGAAAGCACGAACAAATGAAACCGTGAAGAAATCGGATACAAAAGGTGGGACGCCAAGTTGTAAAATTTGCGGGAAGCGTCACAAGGGAGAGTGCCGTTTCAAGGATAAGCCTTGTCCCATATGCCGAAAAACAGGACATATGGCTATATCATGTCCGGAGAAAGTGACTGTTTGTTATAATTGCTATTGGCCAGGTCACAAAAGATCAGAATGCCCGGAACTGGTTGGAAAGAAGGATGGGCAAGACTCGAAAAGTGAAATCCCTAAAGCAAAAGCAAGATCTTTCCAATTGACCGCCGCAGAAGCAAAAGTCGAACCTGATGTGGTCTCAGGTATATTTACTATAAACTCGATTCCCGCACGTGTGTTATTTGATACGGGTGCGAATAAATCCTTTATTTCATATGGATTTATTCGGCATCCTTCATTTGTTCTAACGAAATTACCTATGCCTTTAGAAGTAGAGATAGGTAATAACAAGAGCTTTATTGTTTATGACGTATGTGAAAATTGTAAACTGAACATTGTTGACGAAGAATACACGATAGATTTGATCCCGATGTCAATGGGAGAATTCCAAGTCATTATAGGGATGGATTGGTTGTCCCAATTCCACGCAAAAGTAGTTTGTTTCCGGAAGGAAATAAAACTAACATCTCCTAGCGGAAAACACGTTACAATATACGGTGAAAAAGGGGGTAATCCAGTAGTGTGCTCAATATTAGAAGCCCACAAACTTATGAGGCACGGATGCAAGGCCTTCATGGTATACGCAAATGAATCAGAGAAAGAGCTCCTTAAAGTCAAAGAAGTGTCGGTGGTACGGGATTATGAGGATGTGTTCCCGGAAGAACTACCGGGAATACCACCAGAACGGGAAGTGGAGTTCGGGATCGAATTGATTCCGGGCGCCAAACCCGTGGCGAAGGCGCCATATCGACTCGCGTCGTCCGAACTACAAGAATTGATGTCTCAAATCCAAGAGTTGCTTGACAAAGGGTTTATCCGACCAAGTGTGTCTCCGTGGGGCGCGCCAGTCCTGTTTATGAAAAAGAAGGACGGCAGTATGCGCATGTGTATCGATTACCGAGATTTAAACAAACTCACGGTGAAGAATCGATACCCACTCCCAAGAATTGATTATTTGTTTGACCAGCTGCAAGGAGCAAGTTGGTTCTCCAAGATTGATCTCAGATCTGGTTATCACCAATTGAAGGTCAAGGAGGAGGACGTACCAAAGACGGCCTTTCGTACACGGTACAGGCATTATGAGTTCCTTGTAATGCCCTTTGGGTTGACCAATGCACCCGCGACTTTCATGGATCTCATGAACCGGGTTTGCAAACCTATGTTGGATAAGTCGGTAATTGTATTTATCGATGACATTTTGGTGTATTCAAAGAGTGAAGCTGAGCATGTACATCATCTGCAAGAAGTGTTAGAGACACTCAGACGAGAGAGACTATATGCAAAATTCTCAAAGTGCACCTTCTGGTTACGTGAGGTGCAGTTCCTTGGACATATCATTAGTGCAAATGGTGTACTAGTGGATCCGTCAAAAGTAGAAGCGGTGTCAAATTGGAACCCTCCAAGAAATCCCTCAGAGATCAGAAGCTTTTTAGGGCTCGCGGGATATTATCGGAGATTCATACAAGATTTCTCCAGAATTGCTTTACCATTGACCAAATTAACTCGCAAGGAAGAGAAGTTTGTATGGGGCATTAAGCAAGAGGAAGCCTTCCAAACGCTCAAAGAAAAGTTGACCCACGCTCCAGTGTTAACATTACCGGATGGGACTGACGACATGGTGGTTTACTCGGATGCTTCGCATTCGGGGCTCGGATGTGTTTTAATGCAACGAGGCAAGGTCATCGCCTATGCCTCGAGGCAATTGAAGATTCATGAAAAGAAATACCCAACTCACGACTTGGAATTGGCAGCAGTAGTGTTTGCTTTAAAAATATGGAGACATTATTTATATAGGGTAAAATGTACGATCTTTACCGACCACAAAAGCTTGAAATATTTCTTTGATCAGAAGGAATTAAACATGAGACAAAGGCGGTGGTTGGAAACGGTCAAGGATTTCGACTGTGAAATACACTACCATCCCGGGAAAGCCAATGTGGTGGCTGATGCGTTGAGCAGAAAGGTAGATTATACCCCTATACGGGTACAATCGTTGCAGCTCATTGTGACCTCGGGCTTGCTAGAACAAATCCGAGGGGCACAAGATGAAGCAGTAAAGACGGAAAACTGGAAAAAGGAAAGGATTATTGGCCAAGTAAAAGATCTCGAGGTAGGCAGTCATGGTTTGAAGACACGTTTCAATAGAATTTGGATTCCTAACACATGTGGAGTTAAAAAGCTTCTACTTGATGAAGCTCACAAGTCTCGTTATTCCATTCATCCGGGAGCGACCAAGATGTATAACGACTTAAAACAAAACTATTGGTGGCCCGGAATGAAAAGAGACGTCGTGAAATACGTAGAAAGGTGTTTAACATGTCTACAAGTCAAGGCGGAGCACCAAAAGCCATACGGTAAACTTCAACCGTTAGAAATCCCGGTTTGGAAATGGGAACAAATTACAATGGACCTATTGACCAAACTGCCCAAAACAAGTCGTGGTCATGATGCAATATGGGTAGTTGTGGATATATTGACTAAAAAGTGCTCACTTCATCCCGAGTCGTGAGACATATACATCTGAAAAGATGTCAGAGGTGTATACAAATGAAATCGTGGCACGCCACGGAGTACCTATATCCATTGTGTCTGACAGAGATACCCGGTTTACGTCAGATTTTTGGCATAAGTTCCAAGAGCAAATGGGAACTAAATTGTTCATCAGCACTGCGTACCATCCTCAGACGGATGGACAGAGTGAAAGAACAATACAAACGTTGGAAGACATGCTGCGGGCATGTGTAATCGACTTTGGAGGCAGTTGGGATGTCCATCTACCCTTAGTTGAATTTTCATATAATAACAGCTATCACGGGAGTATTAGAATGGCCCCGTACGAAATGTTATATGGAAGAAAATGTCGAACCCCGGTATGTTGGGGAGAAGTGGGTCCACGTGGACTAGCACCCACGGATATAATCCGAGCTACGAATGAGAAAATCGACATGGTCCGAACTCACTTAAAAACAGCTCAAGACCGACAAAAGTCGTACGCTGATAAACGGAGATGCCCATTGAATTTCAAGTCGGTGACAAAGTCATGCTCAAAGTGTCCCCATGGAAAGGAGTTATCCGGTTTAGAAAGAAAGGGAAGTTGAGCCCAAGATTTATCGGACCATTTACGATTATTGAGCGGGTAGGAAAAGTAGCTTACCGTCTTGATCTACTGGAGGAACTAAGCAGAATTCATAGCACATTTCATGTGTCACATCTTCGAAAATGTTTAGCGGATGAGACATCTTATATTCACTACGATGATATCGAGGTGGATGACAGATTAAACTATGTGGTAAAACCTGTTGCGATTCTGGATCGTAAGGTGAAAACCTTAAGGAATAAAAAGATCAATCAAGTAAAGGTCAAATGGGAACACAAGAAGGGTGCAGATACCACATGGGAATTCGAAGAGGAAATGCAACGGCTTTACCCTACTTTATTTGTTACGTAACTTGGTTTCGGGGACGAAACCCTTTTTAAGGGGGGTGGACTTGTAACACCCCGAAAATATAAATCTTTATATTAGAAATTTAAGGATTTCATAAACAAGAATTAACCATCTAGAAATTTTAACCTAGTTAAAGTTACAAGCCTAGAAATAACTAACACTAGGTTAAAAACACTAGTACTTAAAGCTAGATGATAAGTGAGGGACTAAACTTGCCAAAGAATGAAAGTTAAATGCTGGTTTGTAACAAAACTCACCAAACACACCATTTTGGGCATGTCTGGTCGAACAAGAGGAAGGGGGCGACCAGGGTATTCTCCAAACCCTAGCTTCACACTAAAATTTGCAAAATTGAAGCCTCAAATCCGTCCCAAATCGAATTCTAAACACAAATTAGTAATCACCTCGTCGTAAGGATCAAAAGGTATGTAAAATCTTGGTACTTTGATCCATCATGAATTCTAGGTTAATTGTGAAAAACTGAAATTGAGCCTAGATATGCCATGCATGAATGAATGAATGTTGAATTAATATGATGTCTAGAGTCAAACCCTAGGTGATTCCTTGTGAAAACTTTGCATCATGTTTGTAAGGTTTGGGGTTTACATGTTAGGAGACTAATGACTTGAAGGAAACTTGACGAATACTAGAATTATGACTATTGTTATAGTGAAATCTGAATTGGTAAAGTAAATTCAGAAATATAGATGTCAAGATGTATGTGAAATTTACTAATTTAGTGAAATTAGATGTTAATTACAAATCATGAACTTGGTAATAATTATAGAAGAATCTGACCCGTTAGGTGTTTGTTGAAATGCCTAAGTGAGGATTTAAATGTTAAAAATAGGATGAAAACGCAGATTTGATCATGGTTCACAATGATGTAATTATGGTCATGATAAGAATTCTAAACAAGCTGTAAACTGAATTTTCTAGGCAAAGAGTCCGGATCATCAAGCGGACAAGCCGGAGGGAATTCACGGGGGAAAGGCGTGCTCTAAAGGTACGAATTTATCATTTCGTTACATTATGCCTAATTGCTAGTTTTATGTAGTCATTCTGAGACATGATGATCAAGAATTACCAATATGTTACGAAGATGATTAGTATCTTAAACAAGTGAACGGGTCAAAACAAGTGATAAACATGGAATCTTGCATGTCCTGAATGGTGTGTAATTCAGCACCCAAACGGGTCAGACAAGTCTTGTTGTAAGCATGAAGCTAGACACCATTATTTAATGCATGATTGTGAATAATGCGTAAGCCGCGTGGCGGACATGCTAAGCAAGTTGAGAAACTTTACTCTTAATATAGGAGTTAAGGTTTAGAAGTTGTAAGTATGACAAGTAAGATAAAAGAGTAAACTTGAAGTCTAGAAACAAGCTTGTAGGTTATTCCGTAGACATTCCCTCGTGAGAATAGTCAAATGTTAATGTTGGTAAAATCCGGGTTTGGGTAATTAGCTTAGTCGACTATCAACCCTATGCGAAAGTAAGCTGTTTTGTCGCAGGAAAAGAATCGGCAAAACTGTAAATAAAACAAGAAAACTAGCACAGCAGACACCGTAAATTACGGTGGTACCGTAATTTACGGTGGCCATTAAATTGCTACGGTGGGTTTCTACTGAGTTACGGTAGGCCACAATTGTACAGAGGCCACCGTAACTTACGGTGCTACCGTAAGTTACGGTGGAGCCTAGTTTAATGATATTTTAAATTTTTTTTTTATGATTTCTTGAATACGCTTTCGGACCTGTTTTCGAATACGTAAGTTTCAAGGTTCATAATACTAATGTTTGTTTAAAAATTTTTCAGTCTCAGGTAATTCATGTAGTAGGGCGATGATCAAGCAATCAAGACGAACCGAACACATAATTCAACGCTTCCGCACTTGATCTTTTGTTTTAACACTATATAAACAATTGTAGTTTCTGTCTTGAATACTGTTTAGTAGGATCAATACGTGAATGTTGTGACTAGTTATGGTTTTCAAATCTCGAAAGTTTTTGTAAACTCTAAATTTTGGCATGAAATGCATGGTCTTATGTTATTAAATCTAGTATTATAAACTGGGTCTTACAGTTTGACCCGTTAAAGATAAAACATAACCAGAACTTACGCAACCATACGTTAACGGTTCAAAATATAATAAATATTGAAACAATTTCAACAAGGTATCACAATCGTTTGTAAATTAGGGGAGATAGTTCATGGCAAATCCGTTTCAATGGCATTATTTGCTCAGTTACTCAGATCATGATATCATGTGTTCCGATCCTAATCGGCCATGTGTGGGTGGAATGACAACTTTTTTTTTTAAAATATGATATAAGGGCAAAAAAGTGGTTCATAATTATAATTATACAATGGGTCTCATTTGAACCTCCCTTGATATACCAAATCTTTTTGTGTTTTGCATTTATATCTATAACTAGGTTTTTACCCGGGATTGCTTCCCGGGCTCGGGAAAGTTATTTATATTAATTAATTACTATTTGTTTTTAATACAACCACATTAAATCAACCATCTCATTCGATTGAACATCAATGTCTTCAAATCACCGGATTAGATCATGAACTCATATTAAAGGACAAACAAAAGCACAACAGGACCATATGAATAATATCATTTCCACTTTTACATCAATGCACTTACATGATAGGGTGATTTGGAATTTTGAAAAAATCTTTGTTTTTGTACCTCTTTTACAAAATAAGGTGTTGACCAAATTTGAAACAGATGTTAACCAAAAGTCAATAACATATTGACAAATAGTTAAACAGATGTGGAGCTTAAACAGATGTTTGGTTTAAGGCCAAACATCTGTTTATGGCCAAACATCTGTTTAAGGTCAAACATCTGTTTAAGTCCAAATATCTGATATAGAAGAACATCTGTTTAAGGCAAAACATCTGTTTAAGGTCAAACAACTGTTTAAGTCCAAACATCTGACATAAAAGGCCAAACAAATGCCAAACATCTGTTTAAGCCTTAACAGATCTTTAACTTGTTAAGATCTACTGTCTTCTAACACAGTTTTCTTCTTTAAAACACTGTTGAACCTAGCATGGGTTTCCATTAACTATTGACCAAAAGGAAAACAGATGTTGAAACCACTATTTGTTATTGAAGTTCTTTAAAAAATTAGATAGAATTCAAGAAAATGAAACAATGACTTAAAGGACTATAATTTAACACATAATTTAATTGGCCAAATTTAAAACATAAAGTGCTAATAACAGTGTTTTATCATCTTAGCCATACATAGCAACAAATCATCAAGTTGCTACAATATAAATTATGAGATAAGATAATAAGATTAAAATTGCTTAAAGATTACAAATGTTTGTAGATAAAAAGTTGTTAATTGGGTATATACAATATATATTATAAATTGTTGCTACTATTCATACACATAAGTTTTAAAAATAAATAAATATTGACTATTGAACATCTTAATATTTATTTAACAATATACATTATAATAAGCAGATAAGTTTTTAGGAATTCAAAACCACATAATCAGTCCAAAACATAACCCACCAAACACCCAAAAGCAACAAAACGAAAACCATAAGTTCAACATGGCAACAGCATATGGAATCAACACGTAAATGTATTTGAAAATACGGAAGACACTATTTCTCAATCTTTGGAATCAAAAGCGTTGAAACACCAGCATCTTCATCCTGATAGAGTTCATCACTAATGCGGCGCTTTGTCGGGGAGCAACCTAATGCATCATCCACATCTAACACTTCACGAATATTACGTTTTGTTTCATCAGAAGACGGATTCTCAGTGCCTACAAGTGCTTGGGATGCATGTGTAACATTGTCACCGCAGTATGACATCTCATCCTGATATAAAAAGACAATAAGTACTAACGTTTAAAAAAATTTAGTACAAATAAGGAAATTCTCATATTACCTTCATAAGGTCAACAGGAGTAGATAAACTGCAGGAATCTGGAACATCCAACGATTCGGACTGCTCATGCTTTAAGTACATAATACACAATAACATAAAATACACACAATTGTATAAATATATTTTAAAACGATATGAATATCAATCTAAAAGAATGACATAATGAAGATTTAGACCTGGTTAAGATTGAATTTGGCGCAGAGCGCGGAAAGGATCTCATCATCGTTAGTGGCCATTGAAATACCATAGTTTTCAACCTGATGCTCAATGTTATAGTCTTTAACACTTATGATGAAAGCATACCTCTTTCCAATCAATGTGTCAAAGATCTCAGGATATGGGTTCGGTATCTCTCCAGAATTAACAACCTATGATTTTATAAAAATTAATATAAATTACAATGAGCAGATTGATTCCATAATTGAGAACATACAATTTTATAAAAATTAATTTTAAATTATATATAGTACATGGCCAAATAACTGAATGCATGTATTTGTTACCTGATCTTGAATTGAAACTAACTCTTTGGCAGTTTTCTGAAGAATCTTGTAAGCTTCAAAATCAAACAGTGTCAAAGACACAGTACCGGAAGAGTCTTGCACCCTAATAGGTATCTTGAACCTAACAAAGTTAAAAACAAATGAAAACATTAGTATTACTAATAGAAAAAGTGTGGTTCATATTAGTATTTAGTATTAGGAAATAAAACAGTAATCTCAAACCGGGGAATAGAATAGATGTCGACTCCTTCACATTTATCATTTGTACACACCCACGATTTTTCATGATAAACATCAGATGAACCATCCGGATTTTGTTTCGTTACAAATCTTTCCTCCACACCTGACTTACAGTGGTTACAACTATTGTAATACCAAAGTTTATCAGTGCATATAGCTGTAATTGTTCCAACAACCAAAACCTTCTTTGTCTATCAAAATCAAACAAAAATAATTACACTTAGAAAAGACTTTTAAAAAACTCAGCATGTAGAGTACTTATAAGAAAATACACACCGTTGATATGGTTCCAAGGAAACCAATAAGCATGAAATCAGGGTTATTAAGAAACTCATCTTGAACACTTGAGATAACGATTGAACCAACATGATCATTTGATGAAGATGAAGCAGAAATTTTCTCTACATACCTAAACAGATTCATGTGATCAAATTAAAACGTAAAAAATAAATGTAAGTACAAAATAATACTGTTCAATATTTATATGCATATTACTAACTATACCTCTTCCTAAAAGAGGATATCTCTTCAATGTCCGTGTCAATAAAAAGTCTGCTTAGCTCAAAGCCGTTTGCAACACCACGCTTGCCTGAATTTAAAAATAAAACCAAATATAGATCAATATAAATAGTGTCAAATTTAAAACATATAAGCAAATCTAAAGATAAATCTATAACAATAAAAAAATTAAACTAATTAAGTTTAAATTGTACCTTTGTAAAGGTTGACCATACCAAAATGACAAAGGATAACAACATATTTCTCTCGTTTCTTATCATTCATGTAAGCAAACATGTCAATAGCAAAACCATCCCACAAAGTAACCGGACACTTTTGGCCTCTAAAATATTAACATAAAACCTAATAACATCAAGCAACCTTAAAATGGTTTATACGTGAAAATGCAACAACTTAATAAAAAGAACGCACTCAATGTCTTCAAGTCTAAGATTAAGTCTCTTGCCCTTGCTCCCATCCTTCTTTGACGTATCCTCTAGATTGAAACATACATCCACATAATTAATCCAATCTATTCACAAAAATATATTATGAAAATAAAACAGCATTAAGAAGTGATAACAATAAAAGAAAAAAAAAACAATAAGACAAAACAATAGATATATATCATTTAGTGGTTTACATACCAATAACTATATTAACTTCAAATTTATTTTTAACAACATCCTTGAGGTTAACGAAATTAAAACGGTATTTCGGTCCAGACCAGTCAAAGCATTTCTCAACAATAGTATAGAAATATAGTGATATTTTGTCATTTCTCTTGGTATACTTAGCAGAGGACTTATTAGTAGCAAGAGAAGGTTTGGTGATAAGAAGACATTCATCCAAGTGAAGAAATTCCTTGAATTTTCCTAACATCTTATGCAAACAGCTGGCTTGAATCATAGTTCCCTAAGAATATAAAACATCGGATTAAATAAAAAAGGTGTTATATTCATTTGGATATTCATATGTCCAAAAAAATTATAAGACAACTATATCCCGTACCATCTCATCCATGAAGATCATATCAAGACGATATATTTCATTTTTGTTATTATTCATCATCTTCTTCGAAATGCTAACAATCTTCACTCTAATCGAATAGTTGTTTGAGAATGTATTAAGATCGTTAAGCATACTAACCTTTGCAACCTCCATTTTAAGACTGTACAATAAAAAAAAAAGAATATGCAAAATATAAGTATTGTTAAACGTAATATGATAGTACAATAAGCATGGATGTTCTTAAAAAAATATCAAGGTTGGAATTCAAGTTTACCTATTATCCAATAAAAATTTTAACTGAATGCAGTGGCAAATGTAATTTCAAATGTAAGGAGAGCATATATTTATATGCTGGTTTATTAAAGTAATAAAATATTAGAAATGATATGCAAAGTAGGCAAAAAAAAGAGAAAGAACGTCAATTTTAAATTACCATTTTCTATATTTAGAATTTCAAAATTCAAAATTACTGACTTGATTTCAAAGCAATTGTCATAATTTCTTTTCTATATTTTATTTTAAATTTAATTAAGAAATAATAACCGTGAATTTGAAATTCACATTTTGCTTAACTCAAATGTGCAAAGCTTAAGAAATTAGCATTAATTACTGATTTGATTTGCAACAAATAGTCATTAACATCCAAGTGTATAGGAATTTTATTTGAAATTCACATTTTGCTTAACTAAATATAAACACTTAAACACTGTTAACATCCAAATGTTTAGAAATTTTATTTTATTAAAATAAAGATGAAACAACTGTTCAATTATTAGTACAGATGAAACCACTGAAGTGATGTGATAAAAACAACTGTTCCTAAACACTGTTACATATAAACACTGTTGCCATAAAAATGGTTACATATAAATCACGTCAACTAACAACCTAACAGTATATAAAACATTCATGGGGAAAACACTGTTACATATAAACACTGTTAACATAAACAAATAAACAAACATAGAATAACTAAAGTTGATGCTGAACCACTGTTGTAGTTTGACACTGTTGTTGGACGTCATAAATTTGAGATTTAATTTCAAAAGGAAAAGTAGTGTATATTCTTACATGTTGCTTTATTAAAGTAATTAAATATTAGAAATGATATGCAAATTAGGAAAAAAAAAAGAGAGAGAGAGAACGAAAATTTGAAATTACCATTTTGAATATTTTGAATTTCAAAATTACTGATATTGTCGGTAACTACTGACTTGATTTGAAAGCAAATGCCATAATGACTTTTTTAAATTTTATTTTAACTTTAATCAAGATATAATAACCGTCAATTTGAAATTCAAAATTTGTTTAATCAAATGTCCAAAGCTCAAGAAATCAGCATTAATTAATGATTGAGTAAACTTCCGTTTTGCTCCCTGTGGTTTGGTCAGTTTAACGGTTTTGCCCCAAACCTTTCAAAATAGCCATTTTGCTCCCTGATCTATGACGTCATTCTCCAGTTTGCTCCCCGGCCCTTAACCTCATCCATTTATCCAGTTAACCCATGTCACGTGCAAATCACCTGAGGGGCATTTATGTCTTTTCCCAACCATCTCTTTAATAAAACCCTAACTACTCCTTATTATAATCTTTATCACCCTTTTCCCCAGACTTTCACCCTAATCGATGTTCATCTCCCAACACTGATAAATCAAAATCAAGTAATGGTGATGGGTTTAAGAATAGTTCGACACCTGTTAACCGACTCATTTATAAAGATTGAAGCTTTAGGTGTTGCGGTGGAATCTTCTAACCATAAAAAAAACATCAGTGTTGGTGGAGTAATAACACCTAAAGCTTCAATCTTTATCTCCAAACCTTCCATAAATCAAAATCAAAGGGATACACGCACAAGTGTTGCGGTGGAATCTTCTAATCGGACACCACCACCATCCTGCCGCCGCTACCTGCCATCATCACCAGTCCACCACCATCCTCCATCACCACCACCACCCATCAGCCACCTCCGCCGCCATCACCACCCCACCACTAAACTTAATGTTAAACCCTTATCATCTACCAAAACTAACTCTAGAATCAAACCCCAACTTTTATAATCAAAATCCCCAAATTAAAAAAATATATATATAAGAACAGGGGGAGAGAGAGAGAGAGAGAGACGGTGGTCTTGGCTGGTGCTCGATTAGGGTTCCGGCGGCCGACCACCATCCATGGCAGAGCCTTGGTGGTCATCGGCGGTGGTCTTGGCTGGTGCTCGATTAGATGACGGCGGGATTAGGGTTCCAGTTTTTAGGGTTCCGCCGTGACGATTCAGATCAATGTTGTAGTGGTGGGGGTTGGGTGGATTCGGTGGTCGTAGGAGGTGGTTGTGGTCGTAGCAGGTGGTTGGCTCAGATCCATGATTTGATCTATGGTGGGGGTGGTTACGGAGGTGATGGTTGGGGTATGAGCTCCGATTCAATGGTGGTGGTTGTGTGGGGGGTGTAAGAGATGAAGGCCGAAGGTGGTGGTGATGGTGGCGGTGGCGGTGGTCGGGTGGTGGTCAGAGATGGAAGGATGAGAGAGTGTAGAGAGAGATAAGAGAGAGGGTAAAGAGAAACAAAAGATTTTGGAGTTTTGATGATGAAGATGATGATGATGTTATATATTATTATTATTATATATAATATAATTTTTTATTTGTAGTTTTACTAAAATACCCCTACTTTTATACTTGAAGTTACCAAAATACCCTTTTAGATAACAGACAATTTAACTGAGTTAGAGCTGAGGAGCAAACTGGAGAATGACGTCATAGATCAGGGAGCAAAATGGCTATTTTGAAAGGTTTGGGGCAAAACCGTTAAACTGACCAAACCACAGGGAGCAAAACGGAAGTTTACTCAGTCATCAAGAATTTTTTTTTTTTTTAATTTAACTTTAAATTTTATCATAAAAATAATGTTGGTGGAACTCTTATGTAATTGGAATGTAAAGATTAGGTAAAATGGTAATTTGATTGTAATTCTAGTTTTCATTTGATAATTTCAATGTATCACAAATTAACAACATCAATAATAAAAATGTGAGCACTGACTATTTTTTAGGGAAACCGCCGATGGTCAATATCAGTGAATGTCAACAATGTAAAAGTGAATAGTGGCTATTTTTTCGAATCAGTGGATACCAAGCATTTTTCGAAACCCTGATATTCGGTCAGTCAGTCGTCAACATGGAGATTGAAGAAACAGAGGTTGTATTTCAGCAGTGGAATACATGAACAATCAAATGTGATAAATAGTGTTACATATAAACACTGATGCCATAAAAATGCTTACATATAAAACACTGAGGTGATGACATCTAACAACCTAACAGTCTTTAAAACATTGATGCGGAAAACACTGTTACATATAAACACTGTTAACATAAACAAATAAACAATAGAATAACTAAAGTTGATGCTGAACCACTGTTGTAGTTTGACACTGTTGTTGGACGTCATAAATTTCAGATTTAATTTTTAAAGATAAGTAGCGTATATATTTATACGCTGCTTTATTAAACTAATTAAATATTAGAAATGATATGCAAATTAGGAAAAAAAAGGAGAGAACGAAAATTTTAAATTACCATTTTGCATATTTTGAATTTCAAAATTAATGATATTATCAGTAACTACTGACTTGGTTTGAAAGCAAATGCCATAATGACTTTTTTAAAATTTATTTTAACTTTAATCAAGATATAATAACCGTCAATTTGAAATTCAAAATTTGCTTAATCAAATGTCCAAAGCTCAAGAAATCAGCATTAATTACTAATTTGATTTGAAACAAATAGTCATCAAGAACTTTTTTTATTTATTTTTTATCTTAACTTTAAATTTTATCATGAAAATAATGTTGGTGGAACTCTTATGTAATTGGATGTCAACAATGTAAAAGTGAGCAGTGGATATTTTTCCGATCAGTGGATACCAACCAGTTTTGGTAACACTGATGTTTGGTCAATCAGTGGTCAACAGGGAGATTGAAGAAACAGAGGTTGTATTTCAGCAGTGGAATATTTTGAACAATCAAATGCTTGAACCAATTTCAAGAATACTATATCCAAACAATCAAGATGAGGTGCTTAATATTCATCCAAGTGTATAGGAATTTTTTTAGTATAAAAATGAAACAACTGTTCAATTAATAGTACAGATCAAAACACTGAAGTGATAGGATAAATTTTGTTACATATAAGGACTGTTAAAATAAACAAAGATAGAATAAACACTGCTAACATAAACAAAGATAGAACAACTAATGTTGATGGGAACCACTGTTGTTGAAGAGTGTTTCACATTTAGTTGATCAGTGCTTGTCTGGACTTTGGTCTTGATCAGTGGTTTTTCATAATTGAACAGTGGATGATGTTTATGAAACTTTATGTAGAACCATCATTAAATCCAACACTTGTTAGGCAGATAATTGAACAGTGATTTGCCATATTGACTTGTTATAACCACTGTCATTGTAGGAAACTTAGCTGGGCTGTGCCTATTGTAGGAAAGTTCAATTTACCTACAAAAACTGATGAATTTAGAATAAATAACGAAAACTATTGTTAAGCCAAACAGCTGATGGAAAACTTTTTAAGCACTCCGTTTAATTGCTAAAAATTGACATGACGGGAGATCTGCAAAGGATTACAAATGAATCAATGCACCAATAAACAGTAAATCAAAACGTTAGAAATACCAAAATATAAATCACACCAATTTAAGTTACCTTGCTGATGTCCTAAACTTTTGTACTGGTATCACCTATCAAGACACTTGGTATCACCTTTCACATTTCTATCTCCTCAACAACCGTCCGGCAGAGGTTGCTTCTAATCAACAAACTCTATAAACCAACAAAAAAGCTTTAGAAAGACAAAGTACAAAACATATCAAAATAAATCTACTCGTAATCACATGATACAACAAAGCAAAACATACCAGAGTTCCCGATTAAGAGGAGCTTGTACAAAAGCGTTCATCGAGTACGATAAGAAACCCTAGGAGATCTGTTTCTTCTTCTGATGATAGAAAAGGTGTAATCATGTTCAGTATGAGAAAATAGATAAAACGAAATAAAATTTCTGAATAAAAAAATAGATCTTACATGATTATTCTCTTCTTCAACCACTCGACGGTTCATGATTTAGGGTTTCAAACGCCGATGTATCCAATAGAAGTAACCTCTGCCGTACATTGTTGAGGAGATGAATATGAGAAGAAGAAGAAGAAGAAAGATAAACATCAGAGAGGATAAACATCGATCGGAATAGAGCAGAGCAGAGAGAAAAAGAAAGCATTAGCCCTAAATGAGTAAATGAGGAATGATATAAATAGAGGAGGGCAGTGGTACTGTTGGGCGGGAAAAGAGAACTGAGGATGCCCTAATTAAGTGACACGTGGCCCAAATAACTTTCATTTATTATATATAATAGATAACATGCATTATACATATGCAGGTCTACTTATCATTATACACAGCCATTGCGTCTATGGCAGATCAGGTTATTAGTGGTACGACGGCTATAAACGTCCTCAATTCCTCCACAGTTTAGAGGCAACGTTTATTTTCCTTGATCTCTCTTTTGTAAAATTTTAAATTCGAGAACACAATTTAGAGCCATTGCGTCAACACACTTTATTTTGCACGCAACTTCACTGGCTTACAACGAAGCTCTACTAAAGGGACGACTCTTGAGTTCAAGAGGTAGCATTGTTCGATTGACATTTTTAGTGGTAGTGGTCAGTGACTTTCTATAAAATGTGCTTTTAATAAAGCATTTGTATTGTTTTATGTAATAGTAACTAAAATTATGAAAAATATAACGACATTTTATGAAATTAAGTTTATAATAAGACTTGTTACAATACAAGCTAATGTATTACATAGCAAAAAAACAATCTTCATCATAGAATACATGTTAATATGGTGTTTGGATTTGCATTTTGATATATTTGGGGTTCTCTTTCTTTTAATCAACAACATTTTCTTTTATTCCAGCCTTTTGTCTTAGCTAAACTCCACTTATCTGCACCGGAAGGATAACGCGATGTTGTTTGTGCATGGTGGTGGTGAGGGCATGGTTAATGTGATTTTTTTTGGGTCCGAGTAGACTTTAAATTTGATGACCAAACTCCAACTCACATTAGGAACACATACATGTTCGTTAGTGCTAGAAGAATTTTTAAACACAGCTTCCAACCACCAAGCCAAAAACTTCGTGCGTAAAAAAAAAAAAACTAAAAAAACCCGCAGCAACGCGCGGGCATTCCCACTAGTTTATACATAAAAAGGTGTGAAATTAACATTATATATATAAAAAAATATAGATAGCTATTTTTATTTCTTAAAATTTTAACTACCTTATCGCTAAACACGAAATGGCGGGCGTTATTATATCGCTATCGCCACGTAGCGTATAGATACTTTCTCGATATTCGTTATCAATAACTATGTCGGTATCATGTTGGTATTGTAATGAACCGAAGCGATACTAACTGAAAGCCGGCCGCCATACGCAAGGAATCCAACTAGTTATTAAAATTTCAGGTAATAATAAAGAAAAATTATTTAATAAAACAACAAATTAAATTAAAAATAAAAAATAATAATATAATGGTGACCCAAGTCCAATACTATCCCTCATATATTCCCCTTCATATACACGCAAAAACAAAAAACAAAAAAGAACTCACAAATTCATAAAACGCAGAGAACAAACAACACTCCCCCTATTACCACCTCCCGCTTCTGCAAATTCCGTCAACCGGTTGCCGGAAAACATGGCCGGCGCGGCCTACGGTCAGCTTAATCTCGAGGAATCACCGTCGTGGGGATCTCGAAGCGTCGACTGTTTCGAAAAACTCGAACAAATTGGTGAAGGAACCTACGGGTGAATATTCTGTGCCCTAATTTCAACATTATCGTTTTTCGTTATGATATTTTGTTCCTCTGTTTGAATCGGTTATTCGTTTGTGTATTTGGATGCATAGTTTGTGTATGTAGGGTTTCTGTTCACCGATTGTGCGAAATCAGTCGCTTGATTGAAGTTTTTACTGATTAATTAGTTGTTAATGATTGTATAGTGTTGTATAATTTGTTGTTTAGGGTTGTATAGGTTAGAAACTTGTTGACACTTGATTATATGTTAACTAGATCCAGTGTTAATAGAATATAGTGGTTTTGAAAGGGCTAGATTTGACATTTAAATTTGAATTAGACCTCATCTAGTTTACCTGATTAGTAGAAATATATATATATATATATGCATGTGTGTATATGTGTGGGGAGTTTAGGTATTATTAAATGTCATATCATATCTATAAAATCCTGTATCCTTTTTGCAAACTGGTGGTTAGTTATGGATATTAATGCGCATCTACGTCGTTAGGAATGACTTTCCTAGTTTCCTACCATGTTTTTTTATAAAATCGGAGTTATCATAGTAACATGCTAGTGTAAATGATTATATTCCTGGAGGCCGGTTATTGTACAAAATGCCTTAACGTACGCTGCATACGAGATTCAGTATCAACATGCGAAATTTGGTTTATAACATGCGATTTCCCTTTTTCTTTTTCACATGTGATTTCAATTTTTTCTTGTACATGCGATTTTGGGTTATTTTAAACATGCGATTTCCTTTTTCCTTTATGTACATGCGATTTCCAGGTTTTTTTGAAACATGCGATTTTCATTTTTTGGTAACATAACGTGCGATTTTGCCATCACGTACGCAGCGTACGTTAAGGCATATTGTACGATATACTTTTTCTATATTCCTGTTGAGGAAAATCTTGTGCATATACTCACTAGTCACTACTGCCGGCGATTTGCTATGTTGGAGACTTATCTAGTTTGAGTTGGTGTAGGTGGTGGTGGTGGTGGTGGTATAAACCGTGTATATTGTTCTTCATGTCTATCAGGTCAAAGTGATGGCTGCAATCACATAAACACGTAGGGTCCACAGGCTTGAAGCTCTGTGGACATTTCAACGCTCGAGTCAGTTGGGGCCATCATGAGAGGCACAAGTATATATGTATATGTAAATATCATCTAGTACTGTAGTAGTAATACTAATAGTATGTATTACGGTATTACTTCTCATTCTTACCTTTTAGGTCTCCATATATGTAAGTGTCGGTATTACATTGGGAAGTTGTGGTTACTAAGTACTAACATGTGTAGTGGGAAGGTGGAAGAGCTCCCACTAATGTGAGTCGCTCCCTCCATATGTATATGTTCCACACTTAATGCTACTAATAGATATAGCGAAGATAGCGCTCGCCATCGCGCGCTTCGTAGCGAAGCGCCCATGTCTCGCAATCTATTAAGTAGCGACTAGCGACTCCATAGCGTGATTATAGCGGATTCCAACGACGAATTCCGGCCGGAAACTTGCTGGAAAGTAGGTAGAAGAAGAGCGGCTGCGTTTTTGTTGCGTTTGAGCTGTTTTAGGGTTAAATAAGTTTATGGATTTTAACTTTTAACCCATCTATCTTTCATTAAGTTACATTTAGTCCCTAAAACTTGTAAAATTTACATAAAAAGTGTAAAATTAGTTTGTGCATTTTAACATTTAACCCCCCTATTTTCACTGGCTTACATTTGGTCCTTAAACTTATAAATTTATACATAAAAAGGTATAAAATTAACATTATATATATATAAAAAAAATATATATATATAGATAGCTATTTTTTATTTCTTAAATTTTTAACTACCTTATCGCTAAACACGAAATAGCGGGCACTATTTCATCGCTATCGCTACGTAGCATATAGGTGCATTGTCGCTATTTGTCGCTATTCGCTATCGTTAACTATGGTTCTACGGATCTTTTGGCTATAAACGTGTCATTAGTTAGTTCATTGTTTTCCCTCTATATGTATATGTTCCACACTTAATGCTACTAATAGGCTTGTATACTACATGCTTTGTGTTGGTAGTTGTGCTAATAGAAGTTGTTACTTCTGGTAGTTCTACGGATCTTTTGGCTATAAACGTGTCATTAGTTGGTTCAATGTTTTCCCTCTATATGTATATGTTCCACACTTAATGCTACTAATAGGCTTGTATACTACATGCTTTGTGTTGGTAGTTGTGCTAATAGAAGTTGTTACTTCTGGTAGTTCTACGGATCTTTTGGCTATAAACGTGTCATTAGTTGATTCAATGTTTTCCCTCTATACGTATATGTTCCGCACCACAACTTGTCATTAGTATTTAATTTTATATGTGTTGTAGGTTTTTAATTTTTCAGTTATTTTTTTTATTGTTGTAGAATAGATCTGCTTTTATGTATTGATATAAGCATCTTACCACTTGATTAGAATTGCGGCTTTTTCTTATTTTTCCTTTCTGTTTTCTCAGTCAAGTATACATGGCCAGAGAGATAAAAACCGGAGAAATTGTTGCTTTAAAGAAGATAAGGATGGACAATGAGAAGGAAGGGGTACATTTTTTCCCTTAGTAAATTTTTATTAGATGTGTGTTATTTTGCATAAAAATCTTGTTGCAAAACACTCTTTTAATTTTCTCATCACTGTTCCATTCTTTATGTAGTTTCCTATAACTGCCATCCGTGAAATTAAAATTTTGAAGAAGCTTCAGCATGAGAACGTTATCAAGCTAAAAGAGATTGTGACGTCACCAGGTACTAAGGTTTTTGTTTATTTAGTTATTTATGTTGCCGTTTTTAAGCTTGAAATCTTACTTTTTCCAACATTTTAATTCTGTGTAACAGGTCCCGAGGTGGATGAGCATGGGAAATCAGGTGATTATTTCTATCTGAATCTTTTTTTCCACTTGTCGAATTTCATTTTTATCTTAGGGTTTTCACTTATTATTAAAAGAGTTTGTTTTTTTTTTTGAAATAAAATGAACATTTAACTGAATTTGACACATGAATTGTTCATGATATCTTTTTTGGATGAATGCGTGTTTCGAGTTAACCAGACCGACTCATTTACTATCCATTTGCCACCTGTATATACGTGTTTGCTATTCTTCTGAGTTTTGTATTGCACCAACAGTATCTCACATGGATTATTATACATTTCTTTTGAGGCTACAGGTGGTCACAAATACAAGGGCAGTATTTACATGGTTTTCGAATACATGGACCATGACTTAACGGGCCTTGCTGATCGTCCTGGACTGAGATTTACGATTCCCCAAATCAAGGTAATTAATAAAAAAAATTATGAAATTAACGTATGTAAGCAAGTATTCAATACAATTAACTAGATTTGGAAAAATAAGTGGGTTTGATAACGCCATAACAGGTCAAAATTGGTAAAACATTATTGGGTTGTGTGCAGTGTGCACCTATGCAGTTAATATCAGTTATTGGTACCCATGTAAAATGTCGGTGTCAAATATCGGTACCGATATTATCAGCGATATTGACCGATATATCACCGATTTTATGGATTTCAGTACCTTTCATCTTAGATCTACCATTCGTCTTTCTTCTTATTGCTGCTATCAGTGTTTTAAGTCTTAATTGTTAGTTGTTAGTGTTTTAAGTCTTAACGAGTTCCTACTTGCTACAATTGTTAGTGTTTTGCAAGTTGCAAAAGGTTAATTTGTTAATGGTAGGAGACTATACTGAATTGTTAAGTGTTAAATTGCTATATATATATATATATATATATATATATAATTTTTGCATGATATTAAAATTAATATCAGTCCTTGACCAGTATCCGATTTTTACCGCATTAACTGCTTAGCTGTGTACATAAAATATTAATATAAAATGTTATGTTATTGGTTGGTTGACCAGAAAAAGCTATGAATCTTTTATAAACAATTAGTGTGTCAATACGATCACAAAATTAATATTATTTTTAATAGCAACCTATTTTTTGTTAAAACATGTTTTAAGAGGCTTTATACGTTAAGAGTCCATGTTGGAGAACTTTTGAGTTTCGGCCCCAATCCGTGGTGCATTGGTTTTAAGCCATTTTAAAATTTACCGTTTTGACCCGCTAGATATAAAACATAAGCTGTATCAGCCTTTCATAAATAAATGGGCCATCAAGATACCCAACTCATGACGGTGTTTATGTTTACTTGCAGTGTTATATGAAGCAACTACTAACAGGGCTACACTATTGTCACGTCAATCAAGTACTTCATAGGGACATAAAAGGTCAGTGTCATTATATTTTGTTTAGAGTTAAATGCCATTTTAGTCCCTGTAGTTTCGGCTATTTTGCCAGTTTAGTCCAAAGGTTTCATTTTTAACCTGTGGGTCCAAAAAGGTTTCACAGTTGCCATTTTAGTCCACTGGGTTAACTTCATCTATTTTTTCTGTTAACGAGAAGGCCAATTTGGTCATTTTGTATGTAATTCTGTTAACTAAAAGGGTAATTCAGCCATATAAAAGGACCGAATTGGCCTTCTCGTTAACAGAAAAAATGGATAAAGTTAACCCAGTGGACTAAAATGGCAATTGTGAAACCTTTTTGGACCCACAGGTTAAAAATGAAACATTTGGACTAAACTGGCAAAATGGCCCAAACCACAGGGACTAAAATGGCATTTAACTCTTTTGTTTAAATACCAATTATATCGTCCTCTTATTTGTTGTTTATATGTTAAACTTTTCTCTCAGGTTCTAATCTTCTTATCGATAATGAGGGGAATTTAAAACTTGCCGATTTTGGATTAGCGCGGTCATACTCCTCTGACCATAAGGGCAATCTCACAAATCGGGTTATTACGTTGTGGTATAGGTAAGTTTTTAATTGCATCAATACACTAAGGGTGGCGACTTGTTTATGACTCAGACCCATTTCGCCTGAACAATAACTGTACTGTATTTACCCTGTAAATCAAGTATCTGTAACTTCTCAGTTTTGTGACTGTTTTTATTAGGCCTCCGGAATTATTGCTTGGAGCTACAAAATACGGTCCATCTGTTGACATGTGGTCAGTTGGTTGTATCTTCGCTGAACTTCTGCATGGAAAACCAATCTTAACTGGAAAAAATGAGGTCAGTTATACAATTAATAATTTTTTTAAACATGTTATTTCTCTAGTGATGTGTAAAGGTAACCACTCCCTCTCAAGTTACAGTAACTATACATATGCTGATTGCTGTATTTGTTTTATAATGAGCGTATATGTATTAAAGTTTGAATAATAAACCTATCTTATGAGTTGTGTTCATGATGTGACATGTATCTCATAGAAGGGGGGGGGGGTATAGGATGGTATTTTTATGGGAAAATGTCACAGAATAGTAACCAAGTTTTAAAAGTGTTCTAATTAGGTCACTCGTATCGTTTTTGTCCCAATTAGATGACTTAACATTCAAATCGAGTCATGTCCTTTTTTCTATGTGTCAAGAAAAAAATAAAGCATAAGATGTTGGGGTTGGATTTTTTTAATATATGAAATTATATTTATTAAAAATAAAAACACTTTAATTACATTAAAAATTAAAAAAAAACAAGTTACAATCCACGTCATCACTCGAAGTTAGCATCAAATAAAAGGGAAAAAAGAAACAAAAATCCACATCACCGTGGTTACTTATGAAATGGATGAAAAAACCCTTAATTTTAATGAAAAATGAATGTTGAGTGACCTGATTAGAACACTTCTGAAACTTGAGTGACCTAATTGGAACACTTTTAAAACTTGGTTACTATTCTACAAAGTTACCCCTACTGCACTGATCCCTAAATGATGTCTGTCATGACTACATATTGATGAATTATGGACATAAGATAAGATATAGAATCTATGTATTAATTGATTATACACTGGTTGCTCTGTCCATTCACTTGGATAATATGTGTGTATAGATTCAGGCTCAAATAGGAATCACTGAATATTAAGGAACCATTTTCTTCACATGTATACGCATATATGTGTGTGTGTTAATACATGTACCAACTAAAATGGTTCTTAAATATTTGGCTCTTCCTATTTGTATGTGTGTATACATCTTTATGTTTATTGTTCTATGCACTATGCAGTTAATGCGGTAAAATATCGGATATCGGTCAAGGACCGATATTTGAAATATAGGTTACCTTGGTGAGATATCGGTGGGATATCGGTAATTTTAATATAATGCAGAATTTATATATATAGCAATTTAACACCAATAATTCAGTGATATGTCAATGATATATCGGTCAAATATCGGTGATATATCGGTTATATTGGTCAAATATCGGTGATATATCGGTCAAATATCGCCGATAATATCGGTACCGATATTTGACACCGATATTTTACTAAGGGACCGATATATCACCGATATTAACTGCATAGTCTATGCATAATCTCTATAGGTAGGACATGCTAGGGTTGCAGTAAAAGGATACCTTCAGTGTATAAAGAGAACAGTAAAAGGAAAAATGGAAACTGAATACCAAGAGTGCATACCTTGGTGGGAACAGTGAATACCATTTTCAAGTAATCCAAATATCGTATCTTTGAGAAACGTTAGTTTTCCAAACCAAAATCACAGTGAAACTCCAAAAACTAAAACACAGTAAATTACAACTACTAGCAAACCAAATCCAAGTAAGTCATGGCCTTCTGAGACTTTTATTCACACACCCAAAACTTACAACATATAAGTCCTAAACTTTTGCTACTAACTATTAGCTCCATAATCTTAAATGACATATATAATAGTTTTTTTTTAATTTTATATGTGGAATCTTATTTATTTTCAAAGCATAACATATTTTTTTATATTTTATTCTCTATGTGCGTTTTTCTTAAAAAAGCCCACGCTTTTTTTGCGCCTTGCGCCTAGGCTCCGGGCGAGGCCGATGCGCCTCGCCTGCGCCTTGCGTCTTTGACAACATAGGTTGATAGTATAAAAAGTAAGCAAAAATGTGTATTGATGTTGCTGTATACGGCAAGTTGGTAAGCAGAGCCACAAACTCTTTTTTTTTCTTTCTTAATTACCCATATCTACTCAATCCCTTCATTTAAACCAATTTATTTAGTTTTTATGTAAATTGTATTACTATAACGAAGACTAAAAAGCACTGTTGCAGAAATCGGCCTAGGCGGCCGATTAATCGGCGCCTAGGCGCTAGGCGGTCACTTACTGCCTAATTTTGAGCTAGGCGGTCAATTAATCGGTCATGGTCAAAAAACGGTCAAAATCGGTCCTAGGCGGTCAAAAATCGGATTAATCGGACAATATTAGTCGGTCAAAATCGGTCCTAGGTGGTCCTAGGCGGTCAAAATTGGTCAAAATCGAACCATACTATCTGAAACTTGAAGTATTTATGTGAATTTTGAAGTATTATTTTTATATTATTGGGTATATATATATAATTTTGAAAAAATACATACAAAAATCCCATTCCGATTAATCCCTAGGCTGTACCTCACCGCCCGACTAGCGCCTAGCGCCTTCTACAACATTGCTAAAAAGATCACATTTGACATTATGGCAATTCTTAGAAAAGGAAAAGTCTTTGAATTTGATTTTTCACAAACGTCAAAACTGCAACTAAGAAACTCACGTAAAACTTGAATATTTCTGTGAATTCTATTTTCATTGGAAACTAATCAGTCTTTCTATTTTGAAACCAATTACTAGTTATAGGTCATATTTTATATTGACTTGCATGAATTTATTTTTCTTCTTAAATCTCACTGGCTTTTAGACTGTAAGACACCACCAACACCCCTTTTATGTTGATCCATGGTTTCTGAAACTATAATTTTTAAGTTTTGACATAGATTAAGAAGCTTGTTTCATTAGATTAAGAAATTACTACCGTTGGCTATACACAGGAAAGAGATGGTTGAAAAAACTTAACATAAGAAGCTTGTTTCATGTATGGTTTTATTCGTTACCGAGTTTTTTTTTTTTTTTTATTTGTATGCATCACTTCATTTGTTTCTAGTTTCTTTTCATCATGTTGCTTTAATTTTATATGGGTTGAAAGGCAGGCATGAATTTAGTGGATTAGTGTGAGGTTCATTAGGGAACACTAAAAAAGTGGGGAACCGACTCAAACGAACTCTGATTGGACTCATTCCAGCGGCGTTGGAACCGGCTCGTCGAACCCTAACTAGGATCTTTTAACCCTGAACCCTAAATCATAACCCCTTAACCCTAAATATATTAGGGTTTGGCTTTTAGGGTTTAGCTTTAGGATATAGGTTTAGGGTTTAGCTTTAGGGTTTAGATTTAGGGTTTAGCTTTATGTTTAACCTTTAGGGTTTAGCTTTTAGGGTTTATAGTTTAGATTTTACGGTTTAGCTTAGGTTTTAGCCTTATTTATTAGCTTTAGGGTTTAGAGTTTAGGAATTACGATTTAGGGTTTAAGGTTAAGAGATCTTAGTTAGGGTTCGACGAGCCGGTTCCAATGCCGCTGGAATGAGTCCAATCGGAGTTCGTTTGAGTCGGTTCCCCGCTGTTCCCCACTTTTTTAGTGTTCCCCAATGAACCTTCCCCTAGTGGATTAATCTTGCCTCATATATAATATTTTCTTGTGCCTTAATCTTTCCGTGTGAAAGTTTTAAACTTAATTATCTGTAATGTGTCCATTGTTTTTTAATCCTATCTTCTTACTTGTTATAGTAATAATCATCTCAGAGGTGATTATTTTTTTTTTAATTTTCATGCGTAAAATTGTCACCTTTAGTTTGGCCTAATTATCGTCCTGTTTTTACATCATCATAAATATGGATTGAAAACTTTAAACTTCCGCTTATATTTGTTGCAATTTATTGCAGCCTGAGCAATTGAACAAAATATTCGAGCTTTGTGGATCTCCCGATGAGGTGAATTGGCCTGGAGTTTCTAGAACTCCGTGGTACAACAAGTTTAAACCGAGTAGGCAGATGAAGAGGCGAGTTAGGGAGGTTTTCAGACAGTTGAGCACATTCCATACTTACTTTTGAGTTACAATTTTATTTTTGTAATTGCAAATTAAAATGTATGAATTTATTCTGGTTAATTTCTTCCACGCAGCTTTGATCGTAATGCCCTTGAGTTATTAGAGAAGATGTTGACTCTTGATCCCTCACAGGTATGTTTTTTTCTTGGATAAACCCTAGTTTTGGACACTTAGTTGCAAAGTTTTATCTTAAGTTTTTTTTTTATTTCTTTCACAACCATATTTAGAGCTATGCCCAATATTATCGGCGAATTGACCAATATGTTAGGATCGTTAGGATTGAACACACACTAATGGATGAAACGAAAATGGGCCAGATGTGTTGAATGGGTCAAAAGGGTCAATAGTCAACCAAAGTTTATTTTAGAGTTAAATGCCATTTTAGTCCCTGTGGTTTGGGCCATTTTGCCAGTTTAGTCCAAAGGTTTCATTTTTAACCTTTGGGTCCAAAAAGGTTTCACAGTTGCCATTTTAGTCCACTTGGTTAACTTCATCCATTTTTTCTGTTAACAAGAAGGCCAATTTGGTCATTTTGTATGTAATTCTGTTAACTAAAAGGGCAATTCAGCCAAATAAAATGACCGAATTGGCCTTCTCGTTAACAGAAAAAATGGATGAAGTTAACCCAGTAGTGGACTAAAATGGCAACTGTGAAACCTTTTTGGACCCACAGGTTAAAAATGAAACATTTGGACTAAACTGGCAAAATGACCCAAACCACAGGGACTAAAATGGCATTTAACTCTTTATTTTAAATATAAAACCATCTTAATCTTTATACAAAAGACTAATGATTATTAAAATTTCAGTTATTTAATCATATTTGACCCAGTAGTTATTTACAAAAAGAACTTAGAAGATACTGTTTGGGTCAATACAACATTTTCATCTTCTGATATTTTTCAAATTTTGTTTTTTTATAGAGGATATCTGCCAAAGATGCATTGGATGCTGAATATTTCTGGACCGACCCGTTGCCTTGTGACCCTAAAAGGTATGTCAAGTCCATTCATTGGAAAAAAATGTATCATATTCATAATTCATGGTTCAAACCTTTTCGACCCATACCCATTAATTTCTGAAAACCCAGTACAATTTGACAAAATGCATGTTGGGTCAACCCAGAACTTCCCGGTCTGTTTTGACCCGAACCACTAAAAATTTGTTTATGTTGATCTCATCAGTTTGCCCAAGTATGAATCCTCACATGAATTCCAAACCAAAAAGAAACGACAACAACAACGTCAAAACGAAGAACAAGCCAAAAGACAAAAACTCCAACATCCGCAACAGCATGCCCGCCTGCCACCCGTTCAACAACCGGGCCAAGCCCAAGCCCATTCTCAGGTCTGGGCTGGCGGTCACAACCATCCCATGGGTAATTCAGGTCAAGCTCCCCTTGCAGCAGGTGGTCCTACACATCATCAATTTGGTAAGCCGCGTGGACCCCCTGGTGGGCCCAACCGCTACCCTCCAGGTGGCAACCCAAACCCTGGCGTGGGTGGATATTATCCAGACCGGTCAACGGGTCAAGGTGGTGTAGGGTTTAGTGGCGGACAGTATCCGCCACAGGCTCGTGCCCCGTCTGCTAGTGGGCCTAGAGGATCTTCTGCTGGTTATGGTGTGGGCCCGCCAAATTATTCACAAAACGTTCCGTATGGCGGTTCTGGAGCCGGGGGTAGAGGCCCGAATGTGGCGGGTAACCGAAACCCGCCGTACAACTGGCAGCAGCAGTAGTGTATGGTAGGTGAAAGGAAAAGATGAGTTTTGAAAAGTCGTTGACTGTGGTTTGACTTTTGACTGTTGCGCAGACTGCAAACATGTACAGTTAGTTTTTAAGTATAATTATTTTAGGAGGTTTAATGGATTATATTTTATGATTGCTTTTTGAATCATTTTCGGCTCATTGGTCATTTCTCAGGTATTTATTTCATTATATTCAAATTGTTTCTTCCACCTTTTTTAAATAAAGAGTTAACTGCCATTTTCGTCCCTGTGGTTTGGTCACTTTGGCCATTTCAGTCCATTTTTCAAAAATGCGCCATTTTCCTCCCCGACGTTCTGGAAAGGTGCCATTTCAGTCCAAAAATCATAACCCAGTTAAGTCAGTTAGTAAACAAGGACTGATTGTGTAAATTTGTAACATAAAGGACTGATTGTGTAAATTTGTAACACCACCACCACTAGCCCTGCCACCACCACCACTCCGCTGCCACCACCACCACCGCCACCACAGCCACCACCGCCACCAGTTAGGCGTTGGATTCCTCCAATCCTCCGATGTATACCGAGTCCGAAACATGCTATATATACGACATCCTCACAAGCCACTCTCGACACCATCCTATCTCTCTCATCTCCCTGTTTCGATAACAATTCGGCGGAGACAACCGGAGAGGAAGCTCGCAACATTAGAGACGTCGCTGGAACTCGAATTCTCGTCGAAGTCGTCACGTCGGAACTCACGTTATACTTTTGTTCGGTATACTTTCTTTATTTTCTTGTTCCCTCGATTTAGCCACTGTTAGAGTATCTAACTTTGATTTTAAAACTTTGATTTTAAAACGCCTCCTCTCCCTCGCTATGTTCTCTTCTTTATTATAAGAATTGCTTAAACAGTCATCTCTCACCAACCTGTTGATTTCATTATTCTAGTGATCTTATGATAGCACATGCCAACATAAAATTAATGCTTTTAGCTCTGCTCTATTCAAAAAGATCCTTTAAGTTCTCTCCATATTAAAATGTCATTAAGTGCCCAATTTTTTAGCTCTCCCAACACTAAAATCTCATGCTATTTTTTTTCATAAATTGGATAATGGTTTGAAATGCATTACTGGAAACAATTAAAATTTCATTTGAATTCTACTTCATCTTTATATGACATCTAACTGGATGCAGCGGTGATCAAAGTTAGATAAACCGATGCAGTTCAGTAAATATATGCATTGCTAAAGTTGTAAGGTACACTTACATAACTTATTTGCTTGCTCTAATAATCTAAAAACAGTTATTTTCATAGCGATAAGTAGCGGAAATCAAAGTTAGATACTCTAACAGTGGCTAAATCGAGGGAACAAGAAAATAAAGAAAGTATACCGAACAAAAGTATAACGTGAGTTCCGACGTGACAACTTCGACGAGAATTTGAGTTCCGGCGACGTCTCTAATGTTGCGAGCTTCCTCTCCGGTTGTCTCCGGAGAATTGTTATCGAAACAGGGAGATGAGAGAGATAGGATGGTGTCGAGAGTGGCTTGTGAGGATGTCGTATATATAGCATGTTTCGGACTCGGTATACATCGGAGGATTGGAGGAATCCAACGCCGTTTAACTGGTGGCGGTGGTGGCTGTGGTGGCGGTGGTGGTGGTGGCAGCGGAGTGGTGGTGGTGGCAGGGCTAGTGGTGGTGGTGTTACAAATTTACACAATCAGTCCTTTATGTTACAAATTTACACAATCAGTCCTTGTTTACTAACTGACTTAACTGGGTTATGATTTTTGGACTGAAATGGCACCTTTCCAGAACGTCGGGGAGGAAAATGACGCATTTTTGAAAAATGGACTGAAATAGCCAAAGTGACCAAACCACAGGGACGAAAATGGCAGTTAACTCTTAAATAAATTTTAGAACTTCCAAACGATAAATAACAAATGTATTATCAAGTAATTTTATAAAGTAAATGGATGGTCCCTGTAGTTTACCAAAATTTTGGATTTGATCCTTAGCTTTTTAAAAGTACACAAATGGTCTATGTGGTTTTTTCTTTGTAACGTATTTAGCTCCCAACTTTTTTCAAAAATACGTGGATGGTCTCTGTGGTTTGTATTTTGTAACAAATTTAGTCCCTAACTTGGACATGCTAAAATCTTTAGATTTCTTGGTTGTGGAGTAAATGTGTTACAAAGTTTTGAGGACTAAATGCTAAAACTATTGGGACCATCTGTATACTTTGGGATAACTAGGAACTAAATCCAAAATTTTGATAAACCACAAGACTATCCATGTACTTTACTCAATTTTAGTTGGAATTTCGTTAATGTTTTTTATATGTATGGCATATGGATTAAGGTTAACATAATGTGGATAAAACTAGTAAGGTGTTGTTTGTTTTAACGTATATAGACTTCTAAAATAAACTGGCACTAGTGTACGGACGGTGGTGGTGGTGGTGTTGGACGGTGGTGGTAGGTGGTGGACATGGACGATTCGGTGGGTAGTGGGTGATGGACGGTGGTGGTGGACGGTGGTAGTGGTAGTGATGGATGGTGGTGGTTGGTGGACGGTGGTGTTTAACGTTCTGCACCACGAAGAGCTCGTGTAGACGTTTTTTAATGAAACGTTTTTTGGAAAAACAAACAGTCTGTAGATAGCAATGTCTGCGCGTGGTCTGCATTGCGCAGACAGAAGAGCCTGCGCATATCTTTTAAAAAAACAAACACCACCTAAGTAAATGGAAGTGTAAACCAAAGGCGTAGTACTCTAGCGGTATCAAGGTATACTAATCAAGTGGTTGAGACTTGAGAGTGCTAGTCCTATGGTAAATACTCTTGTAAATTTAAGAGTAAGTTTAGAGAAATAAAGGGTATGTGAATTAGCCTAAAAAAATAATAAAATCATAAAAAAGATGTTTATTTCTAATGGTTACAAAGCATCAAAACTTCATCTTATAAAACTACAACACTACACTTAAATTTCAAATTCTTTTGTAAGAATAAAAATTGACAATTTATAATTTAAATGAGAAATGTGAAAGACAGAATACCAAGAATGTAACAAGCATTGAACATAAGGTGAAATGGTTCCATAAAACAAACATAAATTGATGTGTAGAAATCCAAATGGATCCATCAATACATAACTCTTGATCATTAGCATAGAATGAGTTGGGTGAATTTAATTACTCATCCTCTTCTTCACCTTCCTCATCTTCTTCACCTGGCCCGTCATCCGCGGTAGCATCCTGGTACTGCTGGTACTCCGCCACCAAATCGTTCATATTGCTTTCCGCCTCGGTGAACTCCATCTCATCCATCCCTTCTCCAGTGTACCAATGCAAAAACGCCTTTCGCCTAAACATGGCTGTAAACTGTTCACTCACGCGTTTAAACATTTCTTGAATTGAAGTCGAGTTTCCAACGAATGTGGAAGACATTTTCATCCCGGTTGGTGGGATGTCACAAACGCTTGATTTAACATTGTTTGGAATCCACTCAACAAAATACGACGAGTTCTTGTTTTGAACGTTGATCATTTGTTCATCAACCTCTTTGGTGCTCATTTTACCTCTAAACATGGCCGATGCAGTGAGGTATCGGCCATGTCTAGGGTCAGCAGCACACATCATGTTCTTAGCGTCCCACATCTGCTGAGTCAGTTCTGGGACGCTAAGAGAGACATACTGCTGGGACCCACGAGAAGTCAAGGGTGCAAATCCCACCATGAAGAAATGGAGACGTGGGAATGGGATTAGGTTAACCGCTAGCTTACGTAGGTCAGAGTTCAGTTGACCTGGAAACCTCAAGCAACACGTTACACCGCTCATTGTTATCGAGATCAAATGATTCAAATCACCAACTGTAATGTAAACCCATCAAATATTTAATTAGTTTTCAAACTTTAACATAAAACAACCCATGATGTAATAATGTTCATGTCATGTATACTTACAACTTGGTGTGGTAAGCTTCAAAGTCCTAAAGCAAATGTCATAAAGCGCCTCGTTGTCAAGGACCATACATTCGTCGGCATTTTCGACCAGTTGATGAACAGACAACGTTGCGTTGTAGGGTTCAACAACCGTATCTGAAACCTTAGGCGAAGGGAAAACGGAGAATGTGAGCATCATCCTATCGGGGAATTCCTCTCGTATCTTAGAAATCAAGAGTGTCCCCATTCCCGACCCAGTGCCACCGCCAAGCGAGTGACATACTTGAAAACCTGTCACATTAACAGCCCAAGACAGAATGTATAGAGCATATTTAAGATTATATATGTTGCATCATGATCATATGATATTATGATTCAATGCTCTTACAAAATATGTGATATACATAAAATTTCCACTTGTTTGGTTATTTTGGTACATATTAGGATGTCACAAGGAAAACAAAAAGTTTTTTACCATGTTTGGTTGGACCAAGGGCGGATCTAGAGGGTGTCCGGGACACCTCTCAACTTTCTTGGCGAAGTGCACCAAAAATTGATAAATAAAATTTTTCATTTTATGTAGATCTGCTCCTGTATACACTGATTTTTTTTCTTTAAATTCGCCACAGTATACACGAACTTTTATACCTCTGAATGTTTCTTGTAGATCCGCCACCCGGATCACCAAAATTTAACGGATGAACCGTTTACGATCAAGAAATGCATACAATACGCATAAAATAAAATAATAAATAACGTCTTATAATTCAACTCATGTTAAAAATTTAAATTATACTTATTTAAGTCGGATTATGTTATTCGTTTTGTTGGTAAATAATTCAACATCTGCTTATATATTAATTTTTTTATTTGATTCTAAATTGCACGAGTTCAATTTCTATATTTGTTATAATTATAATATTAGAAGTTATATAACACATATTTTTTAAAGGGTTATTGGATTTTAATAATCCCAATGTTCACCTGTTGGCCGGTAATAATCATAACTTTAAAAATTCCCTCCAACGATCCCAACTTGTAAGAATTTGGCCCCCATCGATCCTTTCCTAACTGCAGTGCACTTGAATCTATTAAGGAGACCGCATGTGCACTTGAATCTATTGAGGAGATCAAATTCTTATATCTTAAAAAAAGATTAATGGGAGCCAAATTCTTACAAGTTGGGATCATTAGAGAAAATTTTTAAAGTTGTGATTATTATCTGCCAACAAGTAAAACTTATGTTTATTAAAATTCAACAACTCTTTTTAAAAAAAATACAAACGATATACATAATATCCCAAAAAAAAACATGAAAAATACACATACGTAAGTGGCCAACCATTGGACAAAGAATACTACTTTTTTTATTGTGATAAAGATATTATATTTACTAACATAGGATGTCACTCCAATATTATTAGATACATACAAATATAATATATAAATTATTTTTAGTCCCTATAACCTATAGCTAGCTCTCCCATGCATGCATGAGTATGCATATACCAATATACGTATACATATTATACGTATACAATAGTGTTCAAAACATTTTATATATATCCACACCCATGATCAGGCAACTCACGTAACATAACATAATATAACATAGCATAAGATACCTTGCATGGCATCACAATTCTCAGCCTCCTTCCTAACAACATCAAGAACCGAATCAATCAACTCCGCGCCTTCGGTATAATGCCCCTTCGCCCAATTATTCCCCGCACCCGACTGCCCGAAAACAAAATTATCGGGCCGAAATATCTGCCCATACGGGCCGGCCCTAATACTATCCATAGTACCAGGCTCCAAATCCATAAGCACAGCCCGGGGAACATAACGACCGCCGGATGCCTCATTGTAGTACACATTAATACGCTCGAGTTGCAAATCCGCGGTCGAGCCATTGTACTGCCCGGTTGGATCGATGCCGTGCTCGTCGCAGATGACTTCCCAAAACTTTGCACCAATTTGGTTGCCACATTGGCCTCCTTGAATGTTTAGAATTTCTCTCATTTTGTGGGAGTTTTGTTTGAGGTGAAAAGGGGGTATAGGGAGTATTTAAAGGGTCATATTGGCCTTATGGTTGGTTGTTATTAACTATAGGATTTCCATTTTTGGTGGTGGGTCTATGCTTTTTTTAGGTTGGTTTTAGATGGATGTAAAAAATTATGATATTTTTGTTACAATATCAAAATATATATATTATATTTTTTTGGAATATTGGATTTAAATAACCCTAACTTTCATCAATTGGCCGATAGCACTCTCAACTTTCGATTTCTACCACACCACTCCCAACTTTCAACTTATTGGCTGATAAGACTCTCAAACTAACCCAACCCTAACCCAGTTTGCTGACATCAGCTGCCACGTCACCAAACCAGTGTCACGCCATCAAAAAGCCATGTCAGCTGCCATGTCATCAAAAAAGCCAAGTTAGACGCCATGTCATCAAAAAAATCCACTTCAGCTGTCACGTCACCACACAAGTGCCACATCAGCAAAAAAACTAACTGGGTTAGCGTTCAATTAGTTTGGGAGTGCTATCGGCCAATAAGTTGAAAGTTGGAAGTGGTGTGGTAGAAATCAAAAGCTGGGAGTGCTATCAGCCAATTGGTGAAAGTTGAGTTTATTTAAATGTAATATCCCTATTTTTAACAAAGTCTACTAAATCACCTATAATATGGATTGATTGTGGAACCTTGTGAATTATGTGAGTCATCTGGATTCAAAGTCTATTTAAAATATGTTGGTTCGTCAGTTTAAAATATGTTGATTCGTCGATAATTATCTAAAATTACCGATAAGCACTGTAAAATTTTTATTTTTGCGTTGTTAAAAGTAACTTTTCCGGTAGTGAATTTTAAAAGCTAAATGTAACCTTTTCTAGTAGTGAATTCACGTTCTTAAAAGATTGAAGATAAATTTAAAATTTTTTTGTCACGACTATCCGTACTAAAGTAGAATTTGTTAGCAAAGTTTCATGACAATATCTTATTTTTTAGTAATGCTAGGTGATAAAATTACAAAAAATTAAAACGTGAAGAAAAAAAATGAAACACAAAGCTCCTTATGTTAAGTGTTAAATAACCGAAAGTCTAACAGAGTTAATAGTTAGAACGAAACAATATATTCTAAAATTCTACGCATTCGCCTGGGCACATCGCCTATGTCTGACCAGCAGCGCACATCTCGTTCACAATTTTATAAGATACACCCCTTGCATACGGCATGGTGATTTTCGTGGGTGTTAAAAGTAAGCCGACAACACTCCTAAACAAGACGACATAATTGCACGACATGCTCGATCTTTGGCTCAATGGAAAGAGCTTCATACAACTCTAAAAGAATAACCTTACAAACGCCAACTTGGAACATTCACCCCATAGTTATTGATAGCGAATAGCGGTCAAGAGCGACATGCTACCTATATGCTATGTAGCGAAAGCGATGAAATATGTACGCTATTTCGTGTTTAGCGTTAAGGTAATAGAAATTTTAAGAAATAAAAAAAATATCTATTTATAATTTAGGGTGAGGTTCGGCTACAAAGTCCATTTTTCCTACAAAGTGTATAAAGTCATAAAGCACCACAATTTCAGTCATAAAACACACTCAAAACCCATAAATAACATAGTGAAGATCACTAAAACACAATATCCAAACCCTAAAAGTCCTTAAAAACTTCAAACACACTATCGTACAACTAGGAATATAAAACACAACATGATAATTAACATAAAACACACTAATATTAGTAATTCGATAATTAAAGCCTTATCATCCAAAACACAACACAAAACCTACAAATATGGTGTTTTAGACTTTTAGCTACTCTACTATGTTATTTGTGGGTTTTGAGTGTGTTTTATGGTTGACATTAGAGGTGCAAACGAGCCGAGCTACTCGCGATCTACTCGAGTTCGGCTCGAAAAAAAGCTCGAACGAGCCGAGTTTAAACGAGCTCAAGCTCGAGTCCGAGCCTAAAAACAAGCTCGCTTAGTAAACGAGCCCGAGCCTCGCTTATCGAGCTCGAGCCAGCTCGCGAGCCTAAACGAGCTTTCTATTTATATATTTTTATTAATATATTAAACATAAATTTATATAAGAGTAAACTGCCATTTTGGTCCCTGTGGTTTGGTCAATTTTGCCACTTTAGTCCAAAACTCAAACTTTTTGCATCTAGGTCCCTGTGGTTTCAGTTTTATTGCCATTTTGGTCCAAAAATGAAATCAAGTCATATTTGTCTTATAAAATCCTGTTATTTTGTCATTTTCCGCATGGGCAAAATGATCATTTCTTTTTTATAAATAAATACCATATTTTATAAGACAAATATGACCTGATTTGCCCCTGAGGAAAATGACAAAATTGCAGGATTTTATAAGACAAGTATGACTTGATTTCATTTTTGGACCAAAATGGCAATAAAACTGAAACCACAGAGACCCAGATGCAAAAGGTTTGAGTTTTGGACTAAAGTGACAAAAATAACCAAACCTGAGGGACCAAAATGGCAGTTTACTCTTTATATAAATTACCATTTATGTAAATATAAAAAATAACTAAATTATATGTATAATAATAATAATAATTAATATAAATTAATTAATAAATATACTAAACGAGTCGAGCCCGAGCCGAGCTCGAGCTTGAATAATAACCTTCGAGCCGAGCTCGAGCTTTAGAAATAAAGCTCGAATCGAGCCGAGCTCGAGCTCGAGCTTTCATATGTTAAACGAGCTCGAGCTCGAGCCTGATCGAGCTCGGGCTCGGCTCGGCTCATTTGCACCCCTAGTTGACATTATGGTGTTTTATGACATTTTACACTTTGTAGGAAAAATAGACTTTGTAGCCAACTCCCATCCTTATAATTTATATCTATATATAATGCTAATTTTATATTTTTTATGTATAAACGTATAAAGGTTAAGGACAAGATGTAAACTAGTTTTACACTTTTATGTAAAGTATTTCAAGTTTTAGAGACTAAATATAAACTACTAAAAATGTTGAAATAGCAAAAGTTATTTAAACCTAAAAGCTAAAACACACTTGTTACGCAGCCGTCGTCTTCTCCATCTTCTTCTTCCTGGTTTCTGGCAAAAAGCAGCACCTGTGCCAGAATTTTCGCCGGAATTCGCCGCCAGAACTCGCTATCTGGCCGATATGTGGTCGCGAAGTACCTTATAGCGGCATATGGCCGCCACGCGACGCTATTCGCTAAAGCGGTCGCTATGGCCGCTATCGATAACTATGATTCACCCGACATCTATAGATTCCCTCAAACATTTGGTCAATGGTAGACGCACCTATCATTGACCAAAGACATTCTCTACTTATATACTCGACGGGCCAGGGACCGTGAGACACATTGGTCAAGACATCCTTTCAATATCGCTTTCCCTCCTGAAAACACTATACCAAATAATACAAAGGCATAATTGTATATGAAAAAATGCAATACAACAGCTACACCATCTTTAATACAACAAGATAACAACATAAAAAAAAAAAAAAAAGAGTAAACTTCCATTTTGCTCCCTGTGGTTTGGTCACTTTAACGGTTTTGCCCCAAACCTTTAAAAATAGCCATTTTACTCCCTGGTGTTTTGGTTTTGTTGCCAGTTTGCTCCCTGTGGGGAGCAAAATGGAAAAACAAACAATTTGGATGGAGTTAGAGGCGGGGAGCAAACTGGCAAAAAAACCGAAACATCAGGGAGTAAAATGGCTATTTTTAAAGGTTTGGAGCAAAACCGTTAAAGTGACCAAACCACAGGGAGCAAAACGGAAGTTTACTCAAAAAAAAAAAAAAAAACCTCGCTAAAATTTTACATTCAAAACGATACTAACCTCAAACAGGATGGACATGTATCGGCCCATGAAGTTACTAACACAATTTAACATCTAAAAGTTAAAGAAATTAGGAAATCCGGCACACGCTCACATACATACATACTTACATGCATACATACATACTAATAAAACCTGAATAAGATTTCATGTTTTTAACTTTGGAACTTTGAATTTGGATGTAAAAAGTCTCGGTGCGGTTTCAGTTGCTTTTCTCTTGGAGCTTCTTACTTCCTGCAAAAAAAATGAAACCGCAGTTATCATTTACAAATTCAATAATAATAGAGGCCTGGATAACGGGCCGAAATAGTTGGGTCCCACCAAACATTTTTTGTCAAGAAAGTTTAGTGCTTTTAAGAAAGAGTAAATTACAAAAATCGTCCTGTGTCGCTTATTGCAAACTGTGTCCTTTGTCTTCAATAATTACAGAAAACGTACTCGATGTTTGCAAACCCTTGCAATTTATGTCCGTTGGCCCTAACTCAGTTAATTTTTGTGGTTAAATCTGACCAAATGGACCCCACATGAGAGTAAAATGACCAAAATACCCTCATGTGGGGTCCATTTGGTCAGATTTAACCACAAAAAGTTAACTGAGTTAGGGCTAAAGGACATAACTTGCAAGGGTTTGCAAACATCGAGTACGTTTTCTGTAATTATTAAAGACAAATGACACAATTTGCAATAAGTGACATACATAAAGGACGATTTTTGTAATTTACTCTTTAAGAAAATTATTGTGCATCAAGTATGATTATAATTACAACAATATATTTTACTCTAATCTACCCTTTACGAATAAAATAGATTTAAGAGGTTCTTTTATTGTACTTGTTTGACACGTTAGAAAAAAAAAAAGAAAAAAAAAAAAAAAAAAAAAAAAAAAAAAGAACATAACCCGATCAATCCGTTCATAATTTTAGTTGATCATAACAGGCCTGGTTGACTCACAAAACACATTTCGTAAAAAAAATTATAATGTATTTTATATAAAAAAAAAGTTATTCCTCAAAAATGATTACAAAAACTATATCACTTCAAAACCAATCTGAATTTTTTAAATAAAATATTTGGTAGGTTTTATTAGGGCTGCAAACGAACCAAACGTTCGGCGAACAGTTCGTGAACTGTTCGGCGGGAAGTTCGTTTGTTTATTAAACAAACGAACACGAACAAGAAATTTCTTTCATTTAGTTAAATAAACAAACATGAACAGAGGTCGTGTTCGTTCGTTTATGTTCGTGAACATTCGGTAACATGTTCGTTTGTGTTCGATAGTTCATTAGTGTTTTTAGTTTTTATATTTATTTAAATACTTAAAAATTTTGACAAATTAAATATTTAATAAGTGCCAGTGTATTATATATTCTGTTCATGAACGATTGTTTGTGTTTGTTTGTTTGTTTCCATTTGTGTTCATGAACATTAGTTTGTGATCATTTATGTTCGTCAACGTTTGTTTTTGTTCGTTGCCTAAAATTAACAAACAAACACAAACGAACACGAACAAGTTCATTTCCTTAACAAACAAACACGAACATAAAATCTCGTTCGATAAGTGTTCGTGAACGGTTCGCGAACACATATATTTCTTAACAAACGAACACGAACAAGGTTAACAAACAAACACGAACATAAAATCTCGTTCGATAAGTGTTCGTGAACGGTTCGCGAACACATATATTTCTTAACAAACGAACACGAACAAGGTCTTATTCATGCTTGTTCGGTTCGTTTGCAGCCCTAGGTTTTATGCATTAAAAATACACTTTGGTGATTTTCGACCCATTTTTTCTTTTTTTTTTTAATACTTTTCTGACCCATTGAAAATAAGCATAACCTGATCAACTCATAAGTGAACGGCTTACTTCAATCCCATCTGACCCGTTCCCTTTTCCGATTCTTTTTTTTATTATATCCATATGACTCATCTCCGATTCATACGATTATAAGTCAACATTAGTTACCTTATCAACGATCGCCATGTGGCCCATGTCACCCAAACGACTATTTTTCGACGATTTCACCATACAACGACGTAATACCGGCGTCAAAGAACTATCGGAATCACCTCTCAACAACTCCAGTTCTTTAGTGAGTCGGGAAATTTCTTCACTTTTTTTCCTTGAATCGAATTCTAGTATAGCTATGTCGTCTTGTAATGCTGAAATCCTTCTGTTTTTCTCCATGTTTAACGACTGTGATTGTTCTAGGTCCGTTATCAGTTTCTGTACTTTGTCGTTAGTGGTTTGAACTTCGGATCTAGTCTTTTTAATGAGTTCTTGCAACTTGTCGTCGGTTTTGTTGAACTGGTTCCATGCAAAATCCCTCTCGGCTTTTAACGCTGACTCAGCATTATCTTTGGTATTACTTCTGGTTACTCGCTGGTAAGAAAAACGAAACGTCAGTAAACTTTTAAATGAAAAATCATAAAAAAATAAAACACTAGTGGGATTCCTCTGGGGAAGTCGGTAGTATTGGTTCGGTTCGTTACATCACCGGTACGGTACCGATAATTAGTATAGTTTATGATACCAAATTTGTATACAACTCCGCTTTTAATAAAAAAAAAATATATATGTATATCGAAATACAGTTGCATATTTAGCCTTTTTTTTAAAGGGGAATTGGCCTGTAATAATCACACCTAGACCTTATTGGCCATTAATAATCCTACCTCAGAATATTTCCCCCACCAGTCCCACCTTTCACCTATTTTTCCTACAATGGTCCCCCGTTAAAAAAAAAAACTAAACAGAGTTAAGCTTTTTTCCAAATTACAAACAGATTTTTAGGGCTTTTGATCAGAACGATGATACGAGTCCATTGATGTAAAACTTACTTCGAAATGGTGCTCCAAGTGACTTGATTTTGGTTAATTGGAAATTTAAACACCCGAATTGAAGCGCCGTTTTCATCGTTTGGAGCACCTTTTCGAGGCAAGTTTTACATCAATGGACTCGTATTGTCGTTCTAATCAAAAGCCCTAAAAAATCTGTTTGTAATTTGGAAAAAAGCTTAACTCCGTTAAGTTTTTTTAACGGGGGACCATTGTAGGAAAAATAGGTGAAAGGTGGGACTGGTGGGGGGGAATATTCTGAGGTGGGTTTATTAATGGCCAATAAGGTCTAGGTGTGATTATTACAGGCCAATTTCCTTTTTTTAAAAAGGGGAATTGGCCTGTAATAATCCCACCTAGACCTTATTGGCCATTAATAATCCCACCTCAGAATATTCCCTCCACCAGTCCCACCTTTCACTTATTTTTCCTACAATGGTCCCTCGTTAAAAAAACTTAACGGAGTTAAGCTTTTTTCCAAATTACAAACAGATTTTTTAGGGCTTTTGATCAGAACGATGATACGAGTCCATTGATGTAAAACTTACTTCGAAATGGTGCTCCAAGTGACTTGAGTTTGGTTAATTGGAAATTTAAACACCCGAATTGAAGCGTCGTTTTCATCGTTTGGAGCACTGTTTCGAAGCAAGTTTTACATCAATGGACTCGTATCGTCGTTCTAATCAAAAGCCCTAAAAAATCTGTTTGTAATTTGGAAAAAAGCTTAACTCCGTTAAGTTTTTTTAACGGGGGACCATTGTAGGAAAAATAGGTGAAAGGTGGGACTGGTGGGGGGAATATTCTGAGGTGGGATTATTAATGGCCAATAAGGTCTAGGTGGGATTATTACAGGCCAATTTCCCTTTTAAAAAGTTAAGGGGTAAATTTGACACTTAATTAATATTAAATAAAAAAATATAATAAAACTACTATTCATTCCCCATCCTTTTATGTAAGTAGTATAATATAATATAATTACTAAACAGAAAACATGCCGAAATTACAAAAGTGTATTATACTACTTATATAAAAGTGTATTTTTAAACCTCTTAAAATCAATTTACTCAAGAAAATCATATTAACATAACATGTGTAATCATACATGGCACTCTAATTATTTAAAGAATAATTTTTTCGACAACAAGTGTGTAGGATCAGCCGATCAGCCCGACCCATTCAACATGAACAAAAAATTAACCCGTTTTGATCGTTACCCAACCCTGCTACTTGTATCAATGGCGTCGCAGTAGTATATATGAAATCTCTTGATCAATTTATTTTGAATATTAGATTATTCTTGTAATAATATAATCCTTGTAATATTATATCAATGACGTGGCATTTAAATAAACTTACTTTTGGCTCAGCCAAAAACTGAGAGAACTCTTCAAAGAGAAGTTTCAGATCAGCCCGTTCATCATCCGCTTCTTCTGCAATATATGTAAAGTTAAGCATGTCAGATAATTAAGTTGCATAATAAAAAAGGTAACGAACTTGAATGGCGTTTGTTTTATGTAATTAATAGAAATGTCGGAAATATGTACTATAAAATCAGGAATACTTGCACCCCACCAACAAAAATCATATCTCGAAAAACGCTCATTGATTCAAATATTAGGTCTGTAAGCGAACCGAACGTTCATGAACTGTTCATGAACTTGTTCGGCGGGAAGTTCGTTTATGTTCGTTTATTTAATAAATGAACGAACACGAACAGAAAAGTTGGTTCGTTTAATTAAATGAACGAACATGAACACACCTTGTGTTCGTTCATTTATGTTCATGAACATTCGTTCATTTATGTTCGTGAACGTTCGCTTATTTACGTTTGTTTATGTTCATTTAATTTTTAGTAAATACATAAATAGTTATATTTATATAAATATTAGGTTTTCTAACTACTTGTATAAATATAACTCATTAATATATCTATGAATCCTAATTTAGATGTGTTTTCAGATGAACTGCAATATGTTAGACTTGTTGTTCAATCATGCTAATTTATGTTTGTTTCTGTTTATTCAAATACATTCACTTAAATTTTTTTTGTTTATGTTCGTTTGTGTTCGTGAACTGTTCGTTAAGGCTTTAAACGAACGGACATAAACGAACACGAACATGCTCAATTTCTTAATGAACGAACAGGAACAAAAAAATGTCAAAAAAATGTGTTCGATTATATGTTCGTGTTCGTGTTCATGTTCGGTTAAAGTTAAATGAACGAACACGAACATGCCTGTGTTCGTGTTCGTTCGGTTCGTTTACAGGCCTATCAAATATGAAGCTAGTGAAGAACATGGTGCGGAAAAAATTAATAAGCGAAGAACAAGTGAACTAACCAAATTTAAGATTGTTCATAAGTGCTTCCTTTTGCTTCATAGAGATGATTAAATTCGCCTTTGCATCGTCAAGAAAACGAGACATATCTTTGATTTTGGACTCTCTTTTCATCTAAAAGACACAACAAACAATTCATATCAAAATTAACACATAGACAACTCCCAAAAGATCAACAAACATATTAAGAAGCCACACTTCACTAAAACTAACAACAAGATTGATAAATTTAGGGTTTTTTTTAATTTTATCATGAGCCACAATTCAACTCTTTTAAATAGTGTAACCGAATTACAAGATAATATAACTAACAAACAAACAAGATAAATAATAAATCAAATAATGCAAACAAACAAAGCCAGTAATAGAATCCCACTCGTAGCAGAGCTGTTGGTAGGGTCTGGGGAGGGTGGAACGACCGCAAACCTTTCCTTTATCACCCGGGCTCCAAAAACCTCTTTTTAAGTTTACCGGATAACATAAAATGTGGCTAGTACAATCAAAGCAACCACCGCACAAAAATCAAATAATAATAACTATAACAGATAAATAGGGGATGGATCACGAGAAAACTTTATCCAACCACACTAAACTCTAAACCCCAAAAAACTAAACCCTAACCCCTAAATGTTAAACCCAAAAAGCTAAACCTTAAAGATTAACGTCTAAAAGCTAGAAACTAAATGCTAAAGCTAAACCCTAAAAGTTAATCTCTAAACTCTAATAATTAAAACCCTAAGAGCACTCACAATGGATTTCTTAAATTTATATAAGTGAGTTAGTTATGTTATAAGTAAGGGTTCTGAGTGGTTTTGAGCGGTTGTGAGTAAAGAAGAGAGAAAATGATAACGTTCCTATGTAAATATAGGACCAACTCTTGCCTCTCTGTCTGCATTGGTGTGGCTGAGCTGTAAATACACGAGAACACTGTTCACTCAATATATTTTTTTTTTTAATATTTTTGAAAGTGGTAGTGAGTGGAGGAAAAAAAAATGTAATGGTAAAGGTATAAAAATATTATTTAACTAAAAAGCAGAAAGAAAAAATAGTGATTTTTAGTAGGGCTGTCAAATCGTGTCTTAGCAGGCTTAACAGGTATCTGATAACGCGAACAACAAAAATTTTAAACATGAATACGACTCGTTTAACTACTTTATATCCAATGTTTATAAGATTTAGAGTAAACTTCCGTTTTGCTCCCTGTGGTTTGGTCATTTTAACGGTTTTGCTCCAATAGTTTAAAAATAGTCATTTTCCTCCCTGATTTTTCTAACTTATCTTCATTTTGCTCCCAGCCTCTAACTCCATCAGGGAGGAAACTGGCGACAAACTCGAAAGATTAAGGAGCAAACTGGCGATAAACTCGAAAGATCAGGCCATCAGGGAGGAAAATGGTTGTTTTTAAACTATTGGAGCAAAACCGTTAAAATGACCAAACCACAGGGAGCAAAACGGAAGTTTACTCTAAGATTTATGTATATTTTATGCACCTACAAAGAGAAATAATGGATCCTAACTTTCAAATTTTGATTATTTTTAAAAACGTAAAAAATCACATGGTGTACTTTTCTGTTATCGTTATCGTGTCCTAGCAGGTTACCTACATGTTACCTATTGCCTATTGCCAGCCCTAATTTTTAGTGTAATTATATGGACAGGATAAAAAATTCACTATGAATGCTCTTAAAACCCCACAAAAATTCAACATAAATATCAATCATTTGATAAGAGTGTTCTCGAGCTTCCTCACGACACGAATAAAGAGTTTTCTCGTGATCATCTCCCTAATAAACTATGCTAACAAAGATATTCAACACTAGAACACAAAAACTAATAAATCAAAGATTAAACATCTTTTTAGTAACACCCACCTGAAAAATATGATCTTGCAACAACTTAATGTCAAAAATCCATCTATCCTGCTGGGATTTAAATCTTTTTTCAAGAAATTGTCTTTCCTCCACTAAAGCTTCAAGTTTTCTCTGTTGATCTTCTATCATGTCAACGAGTCCTTTAAAGATCTTCTTCCAAGAATCTTCTCGGTCTTTTGCCCCATTGTCAGCCGCAGAAACGGAAACTCTCCGTTTCCCCATAACTGATGCACTCCAAGTGTTCGATGAAATGCGTCAAAGAAAGAAAGCCGAGATTCGATGTTCTATGCGCGAGTTGTTGAGTTTTGGGGTTGAAGAATTGTTGTGTGTGATGGGAATTTGATGGAGATTGTGAGTAATTGTAGAAAAGTAGAGAATTCAAGACGATTTGAGGTGTTTGTAGAAAGGGGGAAAAATTAGGGTTTTTTTGTGATTGATGAAATTGGGAAAGTGATGCAACGGTCGAATGGGTTGGTATATATACCACCACTCGATGTTAAAATATAAACGTTAGGCTCCGTAGATACGATATGGGTGAACGAGATGAGTCTAAAACGTTAGGGCTTCGTGACATGTTTTTTGGTCGGTATCAGTTCGGTTTATTACAGTACCAGCATAACTCCAACACTCGGCATAGCAATTGACTTGTGTTTTACATGGATTGAAAACCATAAAAACAAACACATGTACATGTGTATCAGGGTTGTTCGGTTGATATTGGTTTGATTTGTTACGATATTGGTATGGTACCTACACTCGATATTACTTATGATACTAAAAAAGTATTTTATTACGAATACAACTCTGTGTTCAACGAATTTATACCGTCATGTTGAGATAAAACAAAAATACGAATATGGTATCAGTACCGATGTTGACCCCAGTGTTGCGAACCTGAGGGTCTTAAAACCGTGCTAAGTAGTACGTAAACGATGACCAACACCGCGAAAAATCGTAAAACAAAAACACGAATTCATACTGCCACGTGACGTAAAATGTAAACAAAGACAAACACGAAGTTGTACCGCGAGCCGTTGTAAAACACAGACAACTCACTACAAGACAAAAAAAATCACTACAAGACGAGTTATAAAAGACAAAAAAACACTATTCATAAGATGTGACAACCCGAACTTTCAAGGTTAGTGACGTTAATCTTGTGATTGCGCCGTTAACTTCAGTTATGTTAAGCCTGTTTCGTAACCTTAGTAAACTTAGTAAACGTAAATTATGATAGTACTAGATTATTTCTACAGGCCGTGCGTTGCGGCGGCAACACGTTAGTTGTTTATAGGTAGTGGCAAGTTATGTGATCCATTAATTGTATGAAAACGCATGTTTCAATGTATCTTGTCTAACTCAGTATAACCTATATAAGCATTGCAGTTACAAAAGAAACGGAATCGAACTCGGATTGGTTCGTTTAGTGAGGGTTCCACCTAACCACTATACCACCCTTAGCTTGCACCAAAACTTATCGGCGTCAAAACTTACATTAACTCAAATTTCTACCGTCAAATGAAAACGTATTATATTTGACCCGACTCGTTTCCGAACACAGTTTACCTCAAAAAGTAGACCAACCAAAAAATATGTAAAAATAAGATGTCGGTATGTTAATTTATACAGACATGTACGTTAACACGTACACCAACCCAAAAACGTACATAAAAATAAGAATGAGTACGCATTATATTTGACCTAACTACGTCTAAACGTGAAATTATAACGACACGTAACAAAAATAACGTCGTTAGAAAATAGTTTTTTTCCTTTTAACATAATGATGAAACTGGGATGAAAATAATATTTTATAAAGTTTTTAAAAAATTGTAGGAAGTGTAGACGTCAATTATTGGAATTTTGATGTAAAAGAATATTATTAAAGAAAATTTAAAAAAAAGCATTTGTTAGATGATAAGAAAGGTAGTAATAAAAATAAAAATTCGGACACTTTATGTATGGGTTTTTGTTAGTGTCATGATGCCATGTGTTAAAGCATTACTATGGTATTCACATTACAACTACATTTAGAGACTAAAAAGATTACTTCAGGATCGAACACCTGACCTCTTCGTTAAATGTGAATGCAGCAACCACCAAAGCAAAATTTCATTTTGGTTAGAATTACGTGAACGAATATTATATATAGAAAAAAGGCGGTGGCTGTGATTTGACAGCCACCGACCTTCTATTTTAAGGTTATACAAGCAGATGTCTGAATGGTTTAGATATTTGCCTCTGAATGATTAAGATTTATACAGTCTGAATGGTTAAGACCACTAATCTGAATTGGTCAGAAATTTGCCTCTGATCGGTTAAGTATTATAAAGGCCGTTAATGATTCAGATCTTTTAGTGATTCAACACTTAATGGTTCAGACCTCTTACTGATTCAGCACTTAACTATTCAAATATTGACAAACAGCCCCAAAAATATAAATATATATAAATACTTACAAAAATTTCAATTTTCAAATTAAAAAAATAAATAAATAAATAAAACAAAAATAGAAAACCCAAACCCAACCGTCCCACCCCACCCCACCCCAATTGGTGCCATCCGTGAAGAGATACATATATGTAAAAACCATCCACAGACGTGTTACGCAATAGCAGGGCCGGCTCTGGGCTTGGTAAACTCGTGCCGACGGCCAATGCCCAAAATTTCAAAGGGCCCGAAAAGTCTTTATAAACTTGTATATATTCATTAAATTATATATTTAGTATATTCATCCGTTTATTATGCAAAAAAAATATTGGTGGTAGTGGGAAAAAACATCTCAAAAAATGTAAAGGTCTCAAATTTGAGTCTTTGCTCTATCACGAAGTTTTTATTTTTGTACTTCATTTATCCTTAATCATGATTTTGGGCCCAATGTTTTATATTTTTTTACTGAACAAAACCTTAAAGAATGCTCAATGCTAAAAATATGTGGTCAACATCCATTCACCTTTGGAGGTGGACTTCAAGATGGATTAAATTTCAATTTATAGAAACTGTGATATTACCCCCTCAGTTGTACCCAAAATCAAACCCAAACCCCAGACTCGTTCTTTCCATCTCTTTCTCCATCTACATTTTTCACAACCATCTACAGCCCCAAACATTCCTCGCTTGCTTTTCAAAAGAAAATTATATATACAGCCGACCAAGACCATCTCTCCGGACTCCGCCACGACCACATGTGCACTCTCGGAAGTAGTTGGAAACATCTGAATGTTAATACAATCCAATGGAAGAGTTTTATGCAGGTTGAATTGCTGTCAAAGTTCTTAGCAGACCAGTTTTATTCAACAAAGTACGGATTTGAGTTCCATCAGTCACCAGTTTGTCTCTGATCAGCAATCGGGTTTGTCCGTCACTATTATTCTGGTCGCTGCTGTAAGGGCTCAAGACGGAACTCTAATCGTGCCGCCGAGGTTGGCTCATCCGTGTGCTGCTTCCTTGCACCGTACAAAGTACAGACGAAAAAGGAAAATAAAACTAAAACAAAGGGCACAACTGTAATTTCTGACTTAAGGACGAAATTGTAATTTCAGAATATGCACCGACCATTGTCTTTAAGGTTATACTAGGATTTTGACCCGCCGCGCGTTGCGGCGGCGTCGAAAGTTAAAGTAACTCGTATTTATATTGTATATTTGACCCGACACTTTACTTAAAAAAATACATCGCCATCGAATGAAAACGTATTATATTTGACCCGACTTGCTTTCAAATACAGTTTACGGGATTAGGATCAAATACAAAGGATCCTAATTGTAAGAAGTGTAAGAAGGATTTATAGAGTGACAAGTGTCCAATAACCAAAAAAAACCCACTACACAAAAAACCCCACTACAAAAAAAAAAAAAAAAAAAACCTTAAACATCCACCACCACCAAAAACCTAACCCCCCCCCCCCACATCACCCACCCCCAAAAAAAAAATCTTTTTTTTTTTTTTTTTTTTTTTTGCCGAGGGGGTGGGGGTTTAGGTTTTTGGGTGGTGGTGGTGGTGGGTGTTTAGTTTTTTTTAGGTTTTTTGGAGGTGGGGGTGGGGGGTTAGGTTTTTGGGGGGTGGGGGTAGGTTTTTTGGGGTTTTTTTGGTGAGGTATAGTTTTTTTTTGTTTCTTTTGCCCGGGGGGGGGGGGGGGGGGGGGGGTTAGGTTTTTAGGTGGGGGTGGGGGGTTTAGGTTTTTGGGTGGGGGTGGGGGGGTTAGGTTTTTGGGTGGGGGGGGTTAGGTTTTTGGGTGGGGGGGTGTTAGGTTTTTGGGTGGTGGTGGGGTGGGGTGGGGGTGGGTGTTTAGGTTTTTGGTGGTGATGTAATGGGTTTAGTTTTAGCTTATTGGATGGACACTTGTCACTCTATAAATCCTTCTTACACTTCTTACAATTAGAACCCTTTGTAGAATAACTTGACCCACAGTTTACGAACTAACTTGATTCATCTTAATTCCAAATCTCAAATTGAAGAATCAAGAACCACCGTTCCGATTTCCGATTACCATGACCATCGTTCGCATATGCACACAAATTTGGACTAGTGGTTTTCAATTATTTGGGGTTCTTTGGCCAGAATGTAAGAAACAAAAAGAAAACAAACGAAAATTACCTTCCGTTGTTTACGTGCGGGATGCAATACGCCAAACTTCGGAAGTTAAATTTGGAACATGCAAACAACCAAATAGGCACTGACACGAACCCGAAGAAGCACAAAACGGAGAACACAAACACAGGATGGCCGATTACCTTAGGTCCGATGCAATGTACACCAGCTTAATATGTTACGCGAAGCATTACGACATTTTCTTCTTCGTCTTCATTTGGGAGAACACTGAGTATAAGAAAGTAGATAAAAAGTAAAAAAGAAGTATGTTAATAATGCACAGGGACCTAAACATACAAAAACTAAAACTTGAGGAGCAAAGAAGAAAAATGCAAAGGGACCATACATGTAAATGTCACCGACATTTCTATTTAATATATATATATATATATATATATATATATATATATATATATATATAAGAAAACCATGTGTCATTTGCAAAATTTCAGATGCCCAAAACTAACTTACATCGTCTTGGGTGGCAGTCTTCGGAACAGACCCAACAAAAAGCTTGGCCACATTGCCGCCATCAGATTTGCTTTCTGCTAAAATTACCACCATCACCATGTCTTTTATCATAACCATCTCCATCAAAATTCCTTTTCTCGAAACCGCCTCCACCGAATCGCTCTACAAACAACAACACAACACTATCTCAATAAAACACACGTCACAAAAGCTAAAACAAATACAATTAACCATTCTTGACTTTATTAACATTAATAAAGATAACATTTTGAACAATAATAATCAACAACCATTCTCTCTCTCTCCCTTACCACTACCGTCGTAGTCACCTCTCATCGCTTGTTTCGTCTTCGTCGGAATCGAAGGCCACAGTCGCCGCGCCATCCTTATTTATGGTCTTTAAGAAGCACCGCCGTGTGAGCAATGGGCCAATGGTTTAACAGGAGGTGGTGTAGTGGTGTGGCCACGGCTGTGTTGCTGCGGTGAAGCACGTCACATTCTTAAAGAAAAAGAGAGGATGCGTGGAGTTGTGGACCATTGGGCGTAGTACTGTAGGAGGACCAGACAACCACAACATGTTAGTGTTTTACCATGTCAAATGTAAAAAAAATGCCCATAAAAACGGAAGTCTGCCATAACTTCTTCACAGAGATCACTTAAAAAAATGCATTGCAACCTCCTGGTTGTGTGGTTGCTAGAACGATATTTGTTTTATCATACTGGTAATCAAGAGAAATGCCATTTTGGTCAACATCAAGCTTTTAATGACATCAGTTTGTAGACTATCAAAAGCATTTTGCTTTAAAAAGTCTACCGATCTCATTAAACCAACTTTTTTCAACTACGCTCTCAAGGTCGCAATTTCAACCCTTTGCTACCTCCAGCCTTTTGTTTAAAAAAGAGCACCAGCAAATAGATGTTTAAATTCTCCTAAAAAATTCACAAAAGGAAAACTGATAGTACGTAAACAAACTAAGAATTGATGTCTTATTATTTCTGGGAATAAGATAAAAAGCAAATATATACAGTTTTGGGAAAGTGATCACTTGTACAATCGAGTAACTATACAAATGAGACCATCATGCATTCAAATAACATCTTGAACCAAACTGTAACAAATTAACAAACAATGCCTTTAACTATCATAACTTTCAAATAAAAAAAAGGAACCATTCATGCTTAAGGTTCATTATGGCAATACATATGGAATCCAACAACTGAAAACACACAGGTCAATCTGCAAGGAAGAAGCCAAAAAAACCAAAAGACAATAAAGAAAGAAGAAACTCTACCCTACGAACCCTACGAATTAAAAGGAATGCGCAAAGCAAAACTTACTTGAACAGCAAATTAAAACTCCAGGTTACCTGCAACTTTAAACCCCTCTACACGATATGAGATTCAAGAGGTAAAATGGTGAAACCTATTTGTGGAATTGGTCCTAGGGTTCGTGAAATTGGATGATTTCTTGACTTCTTATGCAACTTGCGGCGATTGCCGGAGAAACCGCTACGGTGGCGATTGATCGGAGAATCCTTTGAAGATCGCGGTGGACCGCGAGGGTGTCTGTATGGTTGAGAATCATTAGGGTTGTTGTATCGATCTCCTCCTCTGTATCTATCCACGATTGGAGAGAGAGTTTGAAGGGATTTGGGCGATGGAGATGAAACCCTAACCCTAGATGTCTGAGATTTTGGAGTGAATTATTAAGAGAGAAAGGTTAGGTGGCAAAACCACCGACCTTTCTCTTTAATATTATAGAAATTAACTACATACGCACCCACCAAAAAAATCATCACTCAGATTGTGTTGCAATTTGCAACAATACTCATGTCAATTTTGCATCAGGAAAAGTAGAGGTAAGCTAGGGTTTCTGTTACAGTTGTAACTACAATTTCAAATCTATCTACATATACGAATATCACTTAACTAACTCAATTAACCTAATCATACATACACAAACTCAAACACCTACACATACAATATGATTAACTGATAACCTGAGTAATAGATTTAGCGAGTGCGTACGGAAGAAGAGACGAAGGATGCGTTTTATCGTGCAGAAGCTTGTACCGGCCTTCAGGAGTTTTGAAGAAGTTTTTGAGACCGAGTGATTGAGCGGCGGTGTTGGAGGAAGAAGCGGCGGCGGTGTTGGAGGAAGAAGAAGCGGCGGCGGCGGCGGTGGTGGTGGTAGAGGTGGCGCCGTTACTGATCATGGCGACGATGACGGAGAATGATTGGAAGATGAAGGTTCGGTCATGGCGATCGGGAAGGTTGAGTGAAGATGCAGACTTTGGCAGATGTGTGGAAGACAATGGCACAACAAAAAAGACAACATTTCTTAGGGGTAGTTTTGTCTATTTGGTTGGTCACCGACCTTTCTATTTAAGAGTATACTAGTTTTTTACCTGTGTCGCGCGTTGCGGCGACAACCTAGCATTTGCAACTTCGTTACATTTATGTTTACGATGTTGACATTAACATATACATAACATATATAGCAAAGTGGCCCACCATATGGTGTCGGCTCGTTAATCGTAATTTTGCCATTACTATTAAGAAAACCATTTTATTACCGTATTTGTACAGCCTAAATCAATCCCCGCATACATACAAAACAGAGTACAATTGTATGTTCCCTAAATCAAATAGTAACAAACTACAAAGAAATTATGAGAATAATAGTACCTTGGTCTTCTTCTTCAATTGTATGCACTATGCAGGGACATATCTGACAGTCTAAATTCAAATCGATATGTCACATTTGGATTCCACACATTTATGCTGGCTTTTGCTCCATTGTATTGTTCTCCACTTACATAACCAACTGCATGCTGTTAATTAGTGACAATATTTATATATTTGGCGACGAATCTTTGGTTATTGTAAACAAAAGTAAAGAAAACCCCTTACTTGAATATCAAATTACAAAAGTTATTATGTTTCCAATATGGTCTACCAATTTAAATACTCTTAAACGAAATTAAAATCATAAACTATAACTTGTATAATTGTATATAATTATTTATTTTATCTTCGATATTTTAAAAAGGAAAAAAACTACCTCATGACCACCATTAGAACAATCTTGTTCAGTTGTCTTCTGATCGGAATTGTTCCCTCCAGGCAGTATTCACTGGATAAACTCATTGTTGTTCGGTTGTCTTCTGATCGAAATTGTTCCCTCCAGGCAGTATTCGCTGGATAAACTCATTGTTGATACATTTTCGACTCCATCCCTGCATGATGATGATGCCCGTATGGTCTCTCTGGTGGGTCCTAATATTAATTCAAAAAATAATAACAAAATAAATATAAAGAAGAAAAATAATGAACTTTGTAAACTGTAAAGAAGTAAGTTAAACCCACCAACGGCGTTGTTCCTTTTAGCACCGGGTGGTCAAAAGTTGGCTGGTGATGAACCATGACACAATCCAATATGCCCCCCCATATGGGCTCTGTGTCAAATTATTTAAAAACTTATAATTAAAGATCTCTGATCACCAGCATTAAGCCCCCTGATTGAAACTAATTCCCCATAGGCCGCTGGCTGTTCGATAGCACCAAAAGAAATTAGTAAATACATTCAAGAAGTTGCAAACATTTAAATAACAAACTGGGGACTTCCAACTTGACCCGTTTCACATCTAGGTATGCTCTTAAGTTATATATTTGGCTCATTGGAGAACTCAAATCAACCTATTTTCAAGTAAATGGGTCGAAATCAACATCTTTAAATACCACTTAACTAAAGTATGCGTAGAAGTACTATATGGGTCACATCTAGGTATGCTCTTTAGTTGTGTATTTGACTCATTGGTGATCTAAAATAAGCCTATTTTTCAAGTAAATAGGTTGAAATCAACATTTTTAGTTAACACTTAAGTATTTGCAGAAATACTATATGGAAAACATCTAAATGCTTCTATTGATTCCAAAACAGTGAAGGGTTACATGAGATCTAGGATTGGTGTAAAGAAGGAAGGCACTGTGCATTTCCTTGACTTTGATAGGCTTAAATATACGAAAATTAAACTAAAAATAAATAAATTGACACCTATTATAAATTATAAAATACTAATATGCTGAAGGTTAACTTGCCTTGGTGTCATAGAACTTGAGATAGAAACGTGACTTAGGGATTGACAATTTGATCTCAAGAATTGCTGCAACTGCAACACTCAACTTTTTGTTTACATCATGAAACCATAGCCTCCTTTTGCTACATCAGAATACAGATCAGGACGTCTGAACCCTAAACATTGTTTCTAATGGGGTTGCGTCTTTGAAACCCTAACTGCCGATGTTACCAGGTAACAGAGGACGACGTATAGGGATTTGACGGCACATTCGGCGGTGAATGGTGATGGTCACGTTGATGGTGACGCTGGAAGACAAAGACAGATACGATATAGGCGGTGTTCCGATCGCTGGGTTGAGTGAAGGTGCAGAAGCGATTGATTGAAGGTTTGGCAAGCGTGTAGAAGACAATGGAACAAAAAGGGGTAGTTTTGTAATTTGATCGGTGCACCGACCTTTGTTTTTAAGGATACTAGTAGGGTGCCCGCGCGATGCGGCGGGGACGACACTTTGCATTGCGGCACTCGTTTCTGATAGTTTTCTTGTTCGTATAATATTTATTGTAGCATCATTGTGGTGGATATACGTCATAAGTGAAGTTATAGATAAGTCAATTTCGTTGTGGTGTGCATGGTTCATTTGGTTTAGGTATAGTTTATTATCCTCAACGGAAGCTGATATTGAAGTCATTGGTTAGACTATTTATTAACCAATCGGTTTTCGGTTAATCAGTTCAGTTCTTTTAATTTTGGTTAATATCTAAAACATCATTGCGGCGGCGACAATTTGCAATGCAATACTCGTTTTCTGTTAGTTCATCAATCCTCTCGTAGTGATATCATTATTGTTTTACTTTTCTTAAAATTTTCAAGTTTGTTGCATCTATATGATCTATCTACGTAATAACCCTTACACATCTCAATAAAATAATAATAAAACATTAAAATTAACTGCTATTAAAAACTATTGTTGTCGAATAGTCAAGGTTGGCTAAGATAATGTATCTTCATGTTCTAATTTTGTAACTTTTGTATAATTTTGTTGGTTTCAATGCTTATTAGAACTTAGGGTGTTAGGAGTGGTGCGGCAAAGGGTGTCGGCAAAAGCCTTTGTCGGGCGTCAACACCCTGCCGAGCCCTTTGCCGCTCGATTTCTTTGATCAGGCGGTGGTGAAGGCATGCCGATGCGGGAATCATGAGAGAGAGGGTAGTGTGAGAGAGAGGGTAGTGTGGGGTGGGGTCCATTCCAATCTCAACCAATCACACCTTTTTCTTTTTTTCTTTTTAAATAGTTTACCACTTCATCAAGTGTTTAAACCATTGCCAACACTTTTGAGCATAGTTTACCACTTTGACATGGCATACTCTCATTGGTTGATTTTTTAGTTTGTCACTCTCAAGTGTTTAACCACTCCTAACACCCTTAATCACATTTAAATCTTCTTGTTTATCAGTAGTTTTTTCAAGAACTGAGTCAACGTAGGAAAATCAGCAAAATCAACCGCAAAGGCCATTGCTTCAAACCTCAGCTACGACCAACTGTGCAAAATATTCAAAACTATTTGACTTTTGAAGTCAGACATAATAAAATTCCCACTGACAATTTATATTAATTCAACACGTTTTTTAGAGTTTTAAAAACACATCACATAATATTGGTTTGTGGTCGCGATAATGGCTCGTTATCGTTGCCAAAGAAAAACTTGCTGCTATAATCCCATATCCATCTTTAATAAAAAGGAAAATAATAAAAACTCTTCACTGCTTTTGTCTTCTTCGTATTCATTTCCCTCGAAGTCTATTTTGTTCACACCACAGTTGAGAAATAGATAATAACCTAGTGATGCAAACGTTACACTAATATACCAACTTTCATATTATATTCATTTTTATCCTGCTACTTTTCTTAATCCTTTACATAACTAAACACAAAGGCACTCTTTTTTACCCACCTATGTTTAACTACTTTCATTTAAGTAGTTCGTCCATATTACTTGACAATATCATTTAAGATCAATGACTAAACAAATATTATCAAGTTTAATAAGGGCCAAACATGTAAATAAATAAATTACTTAAAAATAGCTTCAAACAGATGAAGCCCAAATTGTATCATAATGCTCTTATACTTGTGGTATACAGAAATCTGTACGGGTTTTGACGCATACCAACAAGATAAACGATATACACCAGAAAGAAAGAAAAATGTGCAGGCTTTGACGCATACTAAAAATGAGACCATTATCAAACATATCAAGCCCAAATTGTATCATAATGGTCTTATACTTACATAAACTTTTTACAATCAATTTACATCGTTTTACAACCTCTTACAAATAATAAAAACACTTTAGATAACTGTTCACCCATTCCCTTTTTAACTAAATAAATAAATAAATATTTTGATTTAACCCATTTGACGCATTGGATAGAACATAAATGAACCTTGAGATAGTTTAGATCAAGGGCAATAGCTAGGCTGCAATTTGCAATGCCATCTATGATTTAACCCAAAGCTTTGTACGATGCAGTGCGATTGCAAAAGTATATTGATGCAAATGGAGGAGATTCAAAGCTGCAAGATAAAGGAGCAGTATAATGTTCTACTGCTTTTGAATGCTTTCCAAATTTATATGCTTCATTTCTTGCTGTCAACACACAAATATAGATAGATAGATAGATCAAACTGTGACACCGCCATACACAACTTATGCTACATCTATTTTATAAGTCGAGTGCCAAATTGACATTGGTGGTCAAATGGGTCTCTTTTGGCACTTAAGGCAAAATAAAAAGAGCCAGTTGCATGCTTACGTACCTATATGAGATAAAAGCTCACGTATTGCATCAGCTCAAGGTATTGTTGATTCATGGGTTGTATTTCCTTCACTGGAAATCAATGGCACAAAAATTTAAACCATTATTTTGTCTGCATGACATCCATTGGAGACATGTATGGGAGCAGAAAATAAGACAAAATGAAGAAGGCTACCTTTTTGTAACATGGTATGAATTCTCTTGTTTTTGTATGAACTCTAGATCGCCTCATCTAGCCTTCGTAAATAAAAGTAGGATTTAATGATAATATGTGATCTCCATGGCCTAGAAGAAGAACTTGTGGATGTATCTGCTTTATCAGCTGTAAGAGTCTAAATCACCACTTCATACCTCCTCAACTACAAAATCAGATAGAAACTCAAATAAAACATTACAGATTGGCTAAAAACATCATATTTTTTCGAGAGCTTATGCTTCACCACTAACTGTACATTATATAGAGCCCTATATTCTTCCAAACTACCTTAGTGACAACATCAAATCAGAAATTATAATATTTGGTTCCCAAAAAGGAGTCAAATGTTGACCAGTGAGTGTAGTATTGTACTATCTAAACTCAAATGCGGGTGATTTTTTAAAAAACAGCCTGTGTACACTGAGGTTGTATTCAAATGCCTCTAGAAAATGTTGAAAATCTTATCACATTTGCTGCTAAAAATAGCTTAGGCGACATCTAAAACTTGTAAAAAAGTGTTGTATATATAACATCATTTGCACTGCCAACAGATGATAATACAACATTCAAATCGTTTCTTCTTCCTGATGCCATTTGTTCTATCTTGAGTGACAAATTTCTAGCCTGAAGGCCACATTTTGTCATGGCAACCAAATCCTAGCTCTCGACCCTGTTACCTGTAAATAAGCAATAAGATTATACAACAAACAAAATTTGCTTCTTGTTTGAAAGAAAACATGTGATTTTAACTAACAACATATCAACTCCTAACATAGCTCTCCGTGGTGTTTCTAAAAGATACATCAAGGGATTCACTGCTAGAAACCTTACCACAAGAGGTAACTGGGATGAACATTGAGGGTATATTGGTTGTGCGGCCTGCGCCTGCACAAGTTCTACCAAGATTCATTAACCCTGCTTCAGGAAGGGCTAGAGAAGGTTTTCAACTAAACTCTTCCCCTAAGGGGTATTGTTTATTGGTGAGGAAGATACAGAAGAGGTTGAACCATCCAAAATGCCCTTCACAGAACTGGAAGCTACACACATTAGCCGATATTAATGTGTTCTTAGGGCCCACATCAATAACTTGCTCCTAGTCAAATCAGAATACATACCAGCTATTAGTGAAATCCAATCCAACTACAAAAGTCAAACCAGAACCTTTATTAAAGAAAACAGTAACCTAAAAAGTGTTCATCAATCATCATAATGCATAAGTCATATCTCAACTGCAATAGATCTACTATATTTGGTAATTGCAATTGAATTAACAATGCTCTAATTACAACTTCAATACCTGTGAAATCTTGTGATGATTGGCTAGGCGAGAATGGCATTGAGCACCCTAGAAAAAACCATAAAAATCATATAGTAAAACACAAAGTCGTATAAACATTACCTTCAAGCCTTGTTGGATATGCTCAAGTCCTGATCCGTGCTCTGTTCGTAATCTCCATGAATTAGGTTTTCAACCTCCTATTTACAAAACATGAAACAATTTCAACGAATTCTTAACAAATCAAGTCAAACAACACGTGCAACGATTAATGCACGCTGATTTGTTCAACCACTAAAAAAATAAGGGCTCGATCGAACGATAAATTTGGGTGTGTGTACTCTCACCGACCGAGAGAGAGAACCAAGGAATTAGAGAAGGTATGTTTGAATTTTTATATCGGATTAGGGTTACTGCATGTTTGAATGAGGTATGGGAGATTTAAAAGCATTATTAGTTGTACTATATGATATGATGGTGGTGGGGTTTCGATCGGTAGAGGAGTCTTGGAGAGAGAGAGAAGAGTAGAAAACATACCAGATGGCTATAGTGAATGACCGGAGGTGTCGAGAGAAAAAGATGATGGAGGGGGATTTAGGAGGCGCGGGTCTTGAGGGGATGAAATGTCGGGGGTTTAAGTTGAGATAAGAAAGGTTTTGAATTTTGAATTTGAGATAGGAATAATCGGAATTTTGAATTTTGAATTTTGAGGGGATGAAATGTCGGGGGTTTAATTGGAAATTTTGTTAAAAAAATGTATTGTTTATGATGGGTACGATTACTATATGTGTATGCAAAAAGTTGAATGAAAAAAAAAAAAAAAAAAAAAAAACTGTTACAGATGATAAAAAGTAATTGACCAATGTCAAATTCAAACTATATAATTATACATAAAAATACATTTTTTTTTTGAAAATTTCTCAAATATAACTTACAAAAAAAAGAAATAAACATGTCTGTGGATACGTAATGTTACTGTTTTGTAGTAGACACTTCTATCACTGTTTGGACGACCATGTTAGTTTTTATTTTCTTCTTTAATCACTTGTATACTAAAGCATCATTAACTTGTACCTTTTAATTCGTGCGTCGATATTGAACAAGATAACTACCGAAACGTCGACAAAAATATGTAGGTCGTCATGTTGTCTTTGGATTTTTTTTAAACATTATAGTTTATAAGATATGTCAAAAATACGTAAAAAAATTATAAGTTGTGGAGGGGGAAAAGTCTAACTAATTATCTTTAATTTTGTTAAAAATCAGGGATTTAAGTGTAATAAGTTGAGGGACTAAAAAATAATTATGGTTTAAAAGACCACTTTACCCTCATTTTAGGGGTTTATTTATAAATAAGGGGGGAAGAAGTTCTTAACTTTTGGAAATCCCTCCCTCATGCATTATAATATAGTATAGATATAAATAAATTAATTTACAACTACATTTAGAGAATAAAAAGATTATTTCAGGATCGAACACCTGACCTCTTCGTTAAATGTGAATGCAGCAACCACCAAAGCAAAATTTCATTTTGGTTAGAATTACGTGAACGAATATTATATATAGAAAAAAGGCGGTGGCTGTGATTTGACAGCCACCGACCTTCTATTTTAAGGTTATACTAGGATTTTGACCTGTGTCGCGCGTTGCGGCGGCTATGTCGCGTTATTGAATTCGTTTCACCCGGCACAATGATTTTATTAACGTGTAGTGTGTGCACGTAACATTACGCGTTTTTATCTTGTTACACACGTTACTTTGTGACATTAACGGCATTAGACATAGATAAAAAATAGTGTCTCGGACGTTGCAGTGTAGTCGTAAAAGTAATTTCGACATTAACCTAGTTAAGCACGTTGCGGTGTAAAGTTGTAAAAGTAATTTAAACTTGTTGATGTTGGCTCAGTTTGTTACGCTACGCGACTTGTAAGTTACCGATACGGTATCACCAATCGCTAGCTGTAACAACCGAAAGGAAAAACCCACAAAATAAAATTGTAATATACCAAAAATGAAATATTATTCGTTAATATATATATATATTATATATATCAAAAATAGAAGTCAATGAATAGTAACCTTAATATTATAATATTATATATAGTTTTTTTATACTTCAATTATTCTAATGTTATAATAATATTTATTATCTTTACTTTTTAATTTTAATACATTTTCATTTTTTTCTTAACTTTAATGATTTTTTTATCACTGGTTGAGATAAGCTTGGTATCAACCAGTATCGAACCGGTATTGGTATCGAAAATACCCATACGATCGGTAGATGAAGGTAAAAACCGGCACCAGCCTGGTACAGAAAACGCCAAAACTCGGAACCGAATTAACATTTAAAATCTTTTAATTTGAGAAATTCGGTACTGCTACCTATACTATTTGCGCATTTCTGATCACGGGTATTGTACGAACAACAACGGTATCATACAATTTTTTTGTTAATTTTTTTCAACTTTTAATGATTTCTTTTTTTTAGTTTCAGGGGTAGGATAAGCTCGGTGCCAATCGATACCGAACCGGTACTGGTACCGAAGATACCAATTACGGTACCAGTATATGAAGGTAAAAACCGGTAGCGAACCGGTACAAGTAAAGCCAAAAGTCGGTAACAAATTGATACTTAAAATCTTTCGGTTCAGGAAATTCGGTACCGGTACCCAGTACATTTGCCCATCTCTGACCACGGTTTCATACGAACAACATCATTACCATATAACTTTTTGGTTGATTTTCTTTTCGTGATTTTTTGTATATTTTCTTTTTATTCTTGTCAGGGGTTTCGTGCGCAACGCGCTCGTAGTTATTCTAAAACACATGTAAACACAGACTAAATAACAAAAGAAGTTCGCCGCAACACGGCGACGTCATAAACCGAGTTAACTTAAAAAAACTAAATAATTTTTTTCATATGAAAGAATATATTGATTTAGCAATTAAAAAGGTTGTGTGAATTTAAATACTTGATTAATTTTGATGAAAAGATAAAGAATACTTAATTCTAGTTTAAAAACAATGATTAAATAATGATAAAATAGTAAGTTAAATAATATATATTGGTTTTAATGAATCATATGTAATTGATCCACCAATGTGATATTTTTGGCTGGATGCTGGCATTGCAATCTCAAAGAAAAAAAAATAAGTTGGGAGGGAATCGAACCCTGTACTCTCTCGTTGCAATTCATACATACAAACCACGAGACCAAGTTGAAGGTTTTAGTTTCTTGTATGGCAGACATTTTATATATATAGAATATGGCGGTGGCTGTGATGTGACAGCCACCGACCATTGATTTTAAGAGTATATACAATAAATATGTTACGCGCTTGCGGGCATAGTTGGCCGCACTCATAAGTGGGCTACACTTACACATCTCGGTTACCTTTGATTTGAATTACCCTCATGTTTTACGTAATTAGGAGTGGTAGAGTAGAAACCCTAGAGCCGTTGAAACCCGACGGCAACAATCTTTTTCTTCGTGAATCTTTTCCCACTTCCTTCTCTATTTTTTCGGTTAGTAAAATATCCTCTGTTTGCAAATTATATTCCCTTGTCATAATTCATGATTGTTGTCATGGTTTATGTTTATAGGAATGGGATCAAATACAAACACTTAAGTTTGTAAGAACCATAAGAACCAATACATAATTGACAAGTGTCTATCAATAAAAAATTAGTTTAGGGGTAATTTAGACTTTTTGACCATATTTATTTATAACTAATTAAAAATAATTACAAAAAATATAATCAGCACAACACTATATAATTAGCACAACATCATTAATCGTTCTTCATTATCAGCACAACGTCCTCGAATCGTTCTCCATTATCAACATAAACGACATTAGCACAACATCTTCAATCGTTCTCCATTATCAGCACACCAGATGTGCTGATTATATCTACTTTTGGTGTTTGTTTGTATTATTTTGTAATTAACACATAATCAGCACCTTATTAGCACAAATATAAAACACCTTTTGTTAACTTTTTTTAAAAAACACTTTTATAAATACAAAAAGGTATAGCAATATGGTACTCATATTAAAGATAAAAAAAATACTTGATTTTATGGTATATATTTTTAAAAAAAAATAATGAAGTATATAAAAGTTATTTTAGTTTAAAAAACCTTGGTGGAATTTGTATTTAATAGAAAATGGTCAAATGACTAGCAATTTTACAAAATTACCCCTAATTTGTTAGTAGTAATTTTTAATTATAAAAGTTTTATTTATAATCAATATCAACCCTTGATTTAAATTAACAATGGTTCAGATCTGTTCTTACGGTTCTTATAATTAGCACTGTTTGTACAGGATCTCAACCCTATGTTTATATGTGATACTATGTGTATTAATGTTTTGCATGAATATATGATTAGAAATTATGTGCTATTGGGTGGATGTTTTATACAGAGTGTGACACAAACAATTGATAGAATCAATAACCTTTACCGACAATCCAATTTATCAATAACCTTTACCGACAATCCAATTTAAAACATCACATGCAACTCAACTTTGATTGGACCAAATTATCCACTCAATTGTCTTGAGAATTCATGGCTGACAAACAAATTGAACTCTAAATGCTTATTGGACCATATTTATGTAGTGGCCTAGTTTATGATGAGTGCCTATGTGGTATGTTGTTACCCATCTAAATTAATTAGGGTGAACGGGGCAACATGCGGGGAGCCATGCGGTGACCCAAGTCTCCTAGAGGGAACATCGCCGCCATCAACGAGGGGAGTCAATTAGGTGAATGGAATCGGTGAGAGGGTACCGAATGAAGGAGGGAGGGAGATGGTGGGCCACCCTTTTTTCAACCAATCAAAACATTTCTTTTTTTTCTTTTTGAATAAAAAAACAAGTCCCCCAAGAGGGGAGTGCCGCCATCAAATTGAGGGTGTGAGGGGAGTTAAGAGGAGAGTTGACGTGGCGCGTGCTGATTCGAGGTTCTGATGATGATGATGATGATGATAGCCGATTTTTATAATAAGTTGTTTGTTTACATGAGGATGAATAATTGTTAGAGCAGATCATGTTATAATAACCTGTTTGTACAATGCTCTTGTTTTTCGAAATTGTTAAAAAGTGTTTAGGGGTTCTCGCACACCTTAAATAATATGGTGATTATGGGAAAACAAATTTGGGGTTATGCTAAATAATAGTTAAGAGGTGTGGGCCAAGGGTAAATGGGTTAACTGGCACTAGACTTATACACCATTGGGCTGTCCAATGGTGAAACCAAGGTTGGGCCGAAGTGCACGTTGGACTGGGCATCGAGGTAAAGACAACATGAGGTGCATAAATAATTGTTTGTGTGTTGGGCCGCTTCACATAAACAACAAATCGGTTAGTTCTTTGGGCTGTATCATGACACCGGGCCACAAACACATACACTCGCGTATAATAAATTATGTATGTTGGGCCGGTCCGGGTGGGACACGGGATTGAAACAGAAACCACACATGGTTTGCGGGCCGGGACGGGTTTGGGTCTGGGTCTCGCACATCGGGTAAAGGGCCACGGGTGGTACAAGAACTTATATATTTTTTTAGTATGATGGGAATGAGACGTTATATGAAACGTGGTATGCGAAGTTTACTCTATATGTGTAGCACCTAGTATGTGAACATGTTTTTAAATGATGGAACTTGTGCGCGATTAGGTGATATATCCTGTCTGTTGATGAATGTATTCTTGATTATATATGTGAACGATTGCATGAAGTACTTGTATGCGAACCTGATTAGATGTAATAATTACAATAGGACGCGATTGACCAAAAGTTATTTTAGCTAGTAGACTATCTGCCGAGCAAATCAAGGTGAGTTCACACTCTTTCCAAGGCATGGGATTCCCAAGGGTTGGGAATGGGTAAATGAACTAAACGGTAATTACGACCATCCTCTGTGGGAAGGATGCCAAGATTACACACTGGACCAAACCTCTATCATTGAAGTCCCTCATTTTATCGACTTAATCGCCGAGGCCTATGGCGAGCGGGTCATTAGTTAATAGCGCTATTAGGTTTAACAAACCTCACACCGTGTCGTTCGAACGGGCGTGTACTAATGGACTATGGGCAAAGGGTCAATGCTGATAGACATTGACTTAGGGCACCTCTTACATTTTCGTAGCAGTCGATACACACGGTCTAGTAACACATGGGAAGCCCCCACTAATCTTCGCACATATGTCTGGGAGACCGCGATACGAATTAATACGATACATGGTTTACAAAACGAACATATGATTTACGAAACGAATACCATAACTAAACAACCAACTGTGAACTCGCTCAACTTTGTTGTTGACCCTCTGTTACATGCCTTGCAGGTCGTTAGGTACTCATGGAGCTTGCACAGGGATGCGCTGTCGTTGTGGAACATGGCAGTGTGTGCCATGCTAAAAACATTACTTTATTTCGTACTTAGTACTTAATACTTACATTGGGTTTTACAATTATGCTTTCGCTAAACACTTAACTATGTTTTTGATTTGATACACCTTTCATATTGTGTGGTTGAATTTTACTTATTACTTGTTATGTTCAATATGATTGGTGGCTTGGTCCTGGTCAGTCACGCCTCCAGGCGATGATACTCCGCGTGTGGATTTCGGGGGTGTGACATAAGACGCTTCAACATTTATTAAACATATAATTTATAAACGTTGTTATAGTTTATGTTAAGTGGATTGAAGCAACAATTTTACCCTTATAATTAAAAGATTAAAATACAAATATAAGTAGCGTTATTCCTTTCGTGGTTTAGTTTGTTTGTGTGTTTCATTATGGAAGCAGCATCTTTATTTTCACGACCCTTCTCATACCCTACAAATAGCTTAGCTAATTCTGAGATATACTGATATGGTTGTTGTATTCCCTTTTACTAATTTTAAAGTGAAAGTGCACTAATTTTAACGTTATTTTACTAATTTCGTGAAAATTAACGTTAAAAGAGGAGGATGGTTTGGTTAATCATGCATCATGTGGTGGCGTTGATAGCCAAAAGACAAGGGGGTGCATTCACTAATCGGCCTTTGTCTCAATCGCCGAGTGTTATGTGCTTTATATCCAAGGCTTGATGCAAAACTACTATCAAGCCAGAAATCTCATTGGAAGCAACCTCTCTATTCCTACGGGGTAGAGATAGGGTTGTCTACATTTTACCCTCCTCAGACTATCTTAGCTTTGTAATTGGTGGAGATTTATTGAGTATGATGATGATGATGTTGTATTCCGTTTGTCATTATAAGGTAACATAATGAAAATGAAGAATTGAGTACGAGTACAACCTATGGCCTAACTAAACCTAAAGTAATGTTAAGATTCAAGATATATAACTAAACCTTAGGCCTAACTAAACCTAAAGTAATGTTAAGATTCAAGATATATAACTAAACCTGATTTCGACCACTGCAATTTATAGAGGCATCAATCGATGAACATTGGCGGAAGGTGGTTGTAGAGAGCATCAATCGATGAACATTGTTCCGGTGGTTGTAGAGGCACCAATCAATGACATTCGACCACTGCGATTTATTTTCGGCACATAAGAGCAGCCGCCCCATAAACAGCCAATAGCTATACACCCACGACTACCTTAAATCGTTCTTCCACCAATAGCGCTATACACCCTCGACTACCCCGCTTCATTCTTCCTCTTCGTTGATGCGTCGACAACCCTACTTCATTCTACCTCTTCATGTATTTGCCGTTGAGGGTCAAGAAGTTCGATCACCGATTCACCACCACTTTCTTTGTTTCCACTTTGGAATAGTTTGTGAAGGTGGTTAAGCACTGGCTCGCTGAAATGATTCGGTCCAACAAAAAAAATATACTGTAAAACTGTCATTTCAACCCAACTTAACAGAAAAATTTACTAAAATTAGTGTTAGAAACCAATTTAAACCAATGACTGTTGAAAACCTTTATAAGAATGTACTTACAAGTAGAAGAAAATTAAAATATAATTCGCGACTTACTGCAACCATCAATATAAGATCCGTTATACGTTGACCTTTAGTAAGCAGTAAAACTTGTGTTTAATAACACTAAACAAATATGATAAAAACACAAATTACACATTCAATCTCAAGATGCGGAAAAATAAAACCGAGCTTATGAACACACCACAACAAAGAAATCACACCTCACTCTTGCTTTTCCAACTCCCCCATTCTTTCTATGATTGCCTGTAACAACATTTTAGCATATTAAATCATGCAACATTCAAGCCTCATTTTTCTAGCTTAGGGGCAGGGTTGTTTGACAGCATCTGAATGGTTAAGTGCTGAACCAATAAGAGGTCTGAACCAGTAAGAGGTCTAAATCATTAAGAGCCAGTATAATGCTTAACCGTTCAATGGCAAATGTCTGACCCATTCAGATTAGAGGTCTTAACCATTCAGACTCTGTATAATGCTTAACCATTCAGAGGCAAATGTCTGAACCATTTAGACATCTGCTCGTGAAACAAACAGTCTGAACCATTAAGTGTTGAACAGAGGTCTGAACCATTAAGAGCCTCATTAAGAGGTAAACAAACAGCCCCTTACTGTATCAGTTAAATGTGTTGATTATGTTGGATAAAACTCACTTTTCATTTGATTTATGATGTTTAAACATGTTAAATGTTTGTGTTAAAAAGAGGTAATGTTCACCAAGACACCAACTAACTTTCAATGTAAAAGTTTGGTCGGTTGGTTGGTTTTATCCCACATTTAGAATACCCAAAAAGAACAAATTTCTGTGTTCATATTCTTCGTTAAGGAAATGAAGTTGGTTATGTTTGTTAATATGCTAAACGAACATAAATGGATACAGACATAAAATATATATATAGGGTGGGGTTCTAGAGTGAACACTAGTGTATTTGCAAACTGAGTGAACAAATCCTGGCCATTGATCTACACACGTGTATGGCCAGGATCTCATCATCAAATCGTAAAATACACTAGTGTATTTCAACATCAAATCATGGCCATTAATCTACACACATGTATGGCTAGGATTAGTTCACTCAGTTCGCAAGCTACACTAGTGTTCACTCTTGAACCTAATCCTCTATATATATATATATATATATATATATATATGTGTGTGTGTGTGTGTGTGTGTGTGTGTGTGTGTGTGTGTGTGTGTACATATAAATGCAAAAAACGAAATAGCAGTTAAAAAGGCATACCCTCTTGCTTGTTTCCTGGAGTTCCCCAGCAAGAATGAACTCATCTAGTATCAGATACACCTTTCGACAACAAGACAATCAAATACCACAAGTAAATCACATGAACAAAGCACGACTAAAAACTTTCAAACCAAAACAAGAACGATCCAGCATAAAATTCCATATTACAAATTTACACACATGATATCATAGTTATCGATAGCGAATAGCGACAAATAGCGACAAGGTACCTATATGCTATGTAGCGATAGCGATGAAATAGCGCTCGCTATTTCATGTATAGCGATAAGGTAGTAGAAAATTTTAAAAATAAAAAATATAGATATTTATAATTTATATATGTATATAATGTTAATTTTATACTTTTTACGCATAAATTCAGAAATTTAAGGACCAAATGTAAACTAGTGAAGATAGAGGGGGTTAAATGTTTAAATACACAAACTAATTTTACACTTTTTTATGTAAAAGTTAAAAGTTTTAGGGGCTAAATATAAACTGGTGAAAGATAGAGGGGTTACATGTTAAAGTACCTAAAGTTATTTAACCCTAGGAGTGTTAAACACGCCGCTAATCCGCATCTTCTTCCTGGTCGCATCTTCTTCTCACATGTTTCCGGCCAAAAAGCAGCGCCGGCGCCGGAATTCATCGCCGGAGGTCGCTATTTTCACGCTTTTCAGCCGCGAGATCCAAATAGCGCAGGTTCATCGATTCGCAACGCTATTCGTGATAGCGGTCGCTATGGCCGCTATTGATAACTATGCTTGATATGATGGTCAAATGGGCACAACCGGAAACATGTCAAAACACGTTCGGTGTCAAAATGATTTAAAGGGTATATGCATCAAAAATTCACTTTGGAGGAATTTTTATCCGTTTGATGTATTCCTTTTTAGATATTTCTTTGATATGGCTAGTTAGAAATTAAGCATCAACGAAATCAGCCCGTTAATAATTCAATGGGTCTATACAGTCGTCCGTATTAAGGTTAGTACATAATGTAGCTATTTTGTATTTAGAAATAAGTCGCTTCACTTAGGGGCTGTTTGGCAATATCTGAATGGTTAAGTGCTGAACCAGTAAGAGATCTGAACCATTAAGAGCCTGTATAATGCTTAACCGTTCATAGGCAAATGTCTGACCAATTCAGATTAGAGGTCTTAATCATTCAGACTCTGTATAAATCTTAACCATTCAGAGGCAAATGTCTGAACCATTCAGACATCTGCTCGTGAAACAAACAGTCTGAACCATTAAGTAGTCTGAACCATTAAGTGCTGAACCAATAAGAGGTCTGAACCATTAAGAGCCTCATTAAGAGGTAAACAAACAGCCCCTTAAATAACATATGTACATCACTTAACTACGTAAAATCATGCATCATAAAGCATTCAATCAAACTAAATCCAAAGACAATATTATATTAAAACCAAAAATAAAAGTTAACCCTTGATTCCTAAACCATAAATGAAATTGAGAATATATAACATTCTATCAAATAAGCTAATTAGGTTATAAGTTTTTATAACTCTAAATCCTAGATAATTAATGAACTTAGAAACCATTGTAAAGTAGTAATTCCAAATAAAATCCAACACATCATATGAACGATGATAGAAATTAAATAATCAATAACGAATAAAAAATATATATTCAATGTGCAAGTGATGATTTAATAATAAGAGTTAACTTCCATTTTGCTCCCTGTGATTTGGTCATTTTAACGGTTTTGCCCCAATAGTTTAAAAATAGCCATTTTCCTCCCTGATTTTTCTAACTTATCATCATTTTGCTCCCCGCCTCTAACTCCATCAGGGAGGAGACTGGCGACAAACTCGAAAGATTAGGGAGCAAACTGGCGACAAACTCGAAAGATCAGGGAGGAAAATGGCTATTTTTAAACTATTGGAGCAAAACCGTTAAAATGACCAAACCACAGGGAGCAAAACGAAAGTTAACTCTAATAATAATTATGCACGTGACAACAGACTAAAGTACTCATCTACAGTGTGACCCACAAAGAGAAGATGAGACGATGAAATTTTTTTGTAAAGAAAGGATTTTGATAGAGGGGACGCAAGATAAACAATATTTATAAAAACTGCCCTTAAAACATATACTAACATGTACCTACAGTGTGTAAACAGAAACATACAAGTAATATTTTTTTCCTATTTACTTATTAGTGGGCTGTTTCGTCTTTATCTGATCAAACGGGTAAAACAAAATGAAATGGGTCAAAAGTCACCATAAGTCACGACCTTCTAAATCATTTTATTTAGAAAATAAAAATATTTGAGATAACATGACTGACACAATAGTTTGTGTAAAGAAATTCTAGAAATTGCGGAAAACAAGTGTTGCTAGTCAACCTAAACAGATCCATATCAAACAGCGAACGTACCAGCTACCCAAACACGTTTTGTTTGATAATACAAAAAAATATGTAGTAAGCGTAATCATATTTTTCAAAAAACGTCGGCAACCCAACTTCAGGCACATGATTAAGATATACATGGAAAAAGCACGATGAGTGTTATTCACAAGAAGAATACCGAAATTGAAAAGGCGAAACACAGAAGATGGATGTCACTCACAAGAGGTACAAAATCTTCAGGGTGAAAGAAGAAACGACAAATTTGCCAAGCATGTTGTTTAAACATAAGAAATAATCATTAAAGGGATACCATGGAAAAAGTTAGGAAGCATGTACCATTTGGCTATTCGTGAACTCTCATCCTCAAATTTAGACTTTTTTTATCATTAGTTGAGTGACTGTATATGCTCTGTTTGTCAAACTCCAAATTTGCTAATCACAAAGCTATTATTCAACAAACGACATAAAACCTAAAAACTAGATGATGTCAGCTCATAGTGCATAGACCCTCTTCTAGTGTCTCTAAAGTCTAAAATAATCATTTCTTGTTCTAAAAATTTAAACAGTTGCTTCCCTCTACATGTAGTTAATATCCCGATATATCAACCGATATATCAGTGATATATCGGTTATCGGTCCTCTGTCGAGATAACGGTACAAAAATATCGGTCAGAATATCAGTACCGATAATATCAGCGATATTGTCCGATATTTGACCGATATAGGACCGATATTTGATCGAGAAATCACTGACTTTCCCAATATCAGTACCATTCTTATTTCTACCGTTCATTTTTCTTCTTATTGCTGCTATTAGTGTTTTAAGTCTTTGTTACTGTTAAATGATAGTGTTTTAAGTCTTAGTTAGTTCTTACTTATTACAATTGTTAGTGTTAAATTGCTATATATATAATTTTAGCATGATATTAAAATTACCGATATCCCACCGATATCCACCGCGATAACCGATATCTCAAATATCGGTCCTTGACTGATATCCGATATTTCACCGCATTAACTACTTAGCGGCTCTACCATAATGAATTCTTACCCCTTTGTATACATAGACAACCGACAGTTATCTTGTTATTCATCTTCTATATGGGTGCTTATTAGTTTCAAGTCTTCGTGATATAATTTTACACATCTTTAGGTGTAAGTTCTTATTTTCCATGTACGTTATAAATCTTGTATACATGGAAATCGAATATGTTGCCTAAATCTGCATGAAGCCAGCTACAGTTTTGTGTATGATGCACTACACCAAAGAATAGGATTCGTGAAAAGCATAACAACTATCTTAACACATATCTTAACACTAAGTCGCGTCTCATTAGGCTAACATGAGTTTCTTAATGTTGCTTCTAAGTGACTGGTTGTTTGGCAACATCTGAATGGTTAAGTGCTGAACCAACAAGAGGTCTGAACCATTAAGTGCTGAACCAGTAAGAGGTCTGAACCATTAAGAGCCTGTATAATGCTTAACCGTTCAGAAGCAAATGTCTGACCAATTCAGATTAGAGGTCTTAACCATTCAGACCCTTTATAAATCTTAACCATTCAGAGGCAAATGTCTGAACCATTCAGACATCTGCTTGTGAAACAAACAGTCTGAACCATTAAGTGCTGAACCAGTAAGAGGTCTGAACCATTAAGAACCTTATTAAGAGATAAACAAACAGCCTAAGTCTACAAGCAAATAAATCTCTAGCTAGTAGCTTCATTGATTTATAGTTTAATTCAAAAGTAAACTCAGAAGTGACAGTTAAAATAATAAGAGCCAAAAAAACCTTCGACACACACATATTAAGTGAGGAAAGCACAACGCATTTGCCAATAGAATGTTAAAATCAAGAACTTGAATACCTTATGGAAGTTGAAGACCAAATCTAGCTCGCACACGTTGCTGAAAAAGTGATCCAGTATTTCTACAAATAAATGGATGCACTCCAAATATGCTAGCTCGTTATCAGTTATATCAACACATAGGGAGAAGAACAGTCCGGCATATCGCCTATAGATAACTTTGTGCGTACGAAACTGCAAGAGGAAGTATAATAAACAAATTAATCTTTATAGCATCAACAAATAAAATGAAAAACAAAAGCATCTGAAGATATGATGGTTAAAAAAAATCAAGCTTGATACAAAACATAGCAGTGAAAGGGAAAATGACATCAACTCAAAGCTGTATATAAAGATTATGTGTAGCATACTGGCATGATTCTTATTATCAAAAAGAACTAGTAAATTATGCATTACGTATCTTCACTAAGGGAATAAAACTTAACACGCTGATCAACAGTATACATATCAATAACATTGTTTAAAATACACAAAAATAATAAAAAATTAAAGGGAAATTGGCCTGTAATAATCCCACCTAGACCTTATTGGCCATTAATAATCTCACCTCAGAATATTCCCCCCCCCCCCAGTCCCACCTTTCACCTATTTTTCCTACAATGGTCCCCCGTTAAAAAAACTTAACGGAGTTAAGCTTTTTTCCAAATTACAAACAAATTTTTTAGGGCTTTTGATTAGAACGACGATACGAGTCCATTGAAGTAAAACTTTCCTCGAAACGGTGCTCCAAACGATGAAAAGAGCGCTTCAATTCGGGTGTTTAAATTTCCAATTAACCAAAATCAAAGTCACTTGGAGCACCATTTCGAAGTAAGTTTTACATCAATGGACTCGTATTATCGTTCTGATCAAAAGCCCTAAAAAATCTGTTTGTAATTTGGAAAAAAGCTTAACTCCGTTAAGGTTTTTTAACGGGGGACCATTGTAGGAAAAATAGGTGAAAGGTGGGACTGGTGGAGGGAATATTCTGAGGTGGGATTATTAATGGCCAATAAGGTCTAGATGGGATTATTACAGGCCAATTTCCCAAAATTAAAAAACAAAAACCATATTATTCGGGAGGTGCTTTGTACACAACTTTTCTTCATACACAACAAATATCTAATTTTTAACATTTTTATCCAAGTAAATTACTTTTTGAGTCCCTGTGTTTTAGTGGTTTTAACCACTTGAGTCCAAAATCAAAAAGTTTAACACCCTGAGTCCCTGACCGCTCAATTTATAACGTTTTGAGTCCAATTTTGTTCATTTTATAACGTTTTGAGTCCATTTTTGTTTTAAAAAATTGGACTCAAACGGTTAAAATGGACCCAAAAGGACTCAAAAGATTATAAAAAAAGTGTCTAGGGACTCGAGGCGTTAAACATTTTGATTTTGGACTCAAATGGTTAAAACCACTAAAACACAAGGACTCAAAAAGTAATTTACTCTTTTTATCCTCATATATATGAATTGAAAAATGGATAAAACTGAACCTTCCGATCTGAAGGGTTAACCATGGCCGAAGGTGACTCGTGACTGCTATTAAGATTTAATATTCCACTTATATGTCTAGAAAGTTACTTTGGGGCAAATTATGAATGAAACCAAGAGTCCAAAATCTGAATGCAAAGATTCTCTAGTAAAAAAACGAAAGGAATCTAGGACATTTTATAAACGGAAGCTAAGAACAAGGATAATAAAGGGTCTTATGCAAACACAGCATCTCAAAACTTTAAGCTTGAACCATAGTTGTTAATGGCGAATAGCGACAAATAGCGATAAGGTACCTATATGCTACATAGCGAATAGCGATAAATAGCGGGCGCTATTTTATAAATAGCGATACACTAGAAAAATTTGTATATGTATATTTAACAAAATATCCTGGTGTATATATGCTATTTTACAAGTATATTTAACAAAAACCTAAAATCCAGCTATTTTATAGCTATATTTAATTGCTATCTATATTAAAAAAAATAAAGTGTCTCTATTCTCGCTATCCATCGCTACAACCCTAATAGCGACACTAGACCTATACGCTACATAGCGCACTATAGCGATCGCTATTGACAACTATGGCTTGAACTTTTAACTTTCATAGTGTTGATAGCGTGTGATATGTAATGGAAGGTAAATAACTTTTTGTGTCTCAATCCATGCCTTAAAGGAGCAAAGACTGTTTATTCAGATAAATATTCTTCTAAAGTTATAGACCTCGATGTTATCAGTTGTCATCCGCTCTCTAATTATAACTTCAACTTTGCTCTTACACGAATACATAGTAGGCATGTTGAGTTTCATGAAACTACTCCTGATTAAACCAATTCTCATTCATTCTATTCTATCAGCCTATAAATCCAAAGAAAACTAACAGAAAACATGGACACAATGATCACTGCCATAAAAAGCATCAACATCAACATCTGATTGGTTAAGTGCTGAACCAGTAAGAGGTCTAAAGCATTAAGAGCCTGTATAATGCTTAACCGTTCAGAGGCAAATGTCTGACCAATTCAGATTAGAGGTCTTAACCACTCAGACTTCAGAGGCAAATATCTGAACCATTCAGACATCTGCTTGTGAAACAAACAGTCTGAACCATTAAATGCTAAACCAGTAAGAGGTCTGAACCATTAAGAGGTAAACAAACAGCCCCTAACCCTTTCAGCTAGATTTTTTTTGTAACTTACTGTCACAAATCCTGTATGTTAAAACCAGCATTTGTCATAAGCAAAATTGAACCTCAAAAACAATATTCTACTTTCACCATTCTTAACTGAAACTTTCAAAAACTCAAATGAAGAAGAACAATATACCTCAACGAAATTAGTAAACTTCGGATCTCTATTCACCACCAATCGATGAACCTAAAGCACACAAATCATCAAACAAGCTTCCAATTAGAACAACACAGATCAAAAACCTAAATCACAAGTGAACACAAAAACCTAAAAAAAAAAAAAATTCGCGTTTACCTCATATTCGACCTTGTGCTTCTCCGATTCTTCTAGAGGAATGTAATACTTCGCGAGACGAGTCTTACCTTGCCTGTTCTGAAGGAGTATGAACCGGATCTGATAGTTTCAATCAACGAATCGCAACAAACAGTTAGGAATCATAACAGATAATTGTGCGAAATCATGTTTGCAACAGGATTACAGTTGAAAATTAGTTGAAGAAGAAGAAGATAGTACCATTGTTGTGTCAATGAAGCTGGAGGAGGATGAATCAATGGAGGTTTTGCAGGTTGAATCGGTCTAGAATTGAAAAAGTCGATGTTTGGTCAATATTTATGTACATTGTAAAAAGTTGTAACAACTAGAGGGGTTGGATTTGTGCAAGATGATAATATAAGGGTTTGTTGTGTAGAGAAATGTAAGCGTCGCGCCAAGTAATTAAAAGGTTATAGATAGGGCCGAACGAACACGAACAAGGTCATGTTTGTGTTCGTTCGTTAAGGAAATTAACATGTTCGCGAACTGTTCACGAACGCATACCGAACATAAGTTTATGTTCATGTCCGTTCGTTCGTTAAGGAAATTCAGTTGTTCACGAACAGTTCGTGAACACTGGTCTCGAACACAAACGAACGCAAACAAATAAAAAAGAACGCAAACAAACATTTAACTTGAAAATAAAAAAAAATAAAAATATTGTTATCCTTAAACATTGGATATAAGTAGTTAAATACAACCATCATATAATAAATAAAAACACAAGAAGTCTAATACACCACCTAACGATGAATCAACTTTAACTAACTTATACATAATTATCCCCAAAAATGTCTTAGCATGTCTAAATTTTAGCTAACTTAGAAAAAATAGGGTTTCAAGTTTTCAATATGTTTAGATAAAAGGTTTATTATTTATTATTTTTTAATGCAATCAAACGAACATGGACGAACGTAACCGAACATATTACTGAACGTTCATGAACGCAGTCGAACGAACGAGACCTATGTTCGTGTTCGTTAGCTAAGCTAAGTGAACGATTTTTTTTTTTCGTGTTCGTTTGTTAAGCTAATCGAACGAACATAAACGAACTTCCCGCCGAACGGTTCACGAACTGTTCGCTGAATGTTCGGTTCGTTTACAGCCCTAGTTATAGAATTTAAGATGGGATTTTCTTTGGGTTGGAACACTGGAACATGTGAAGATGTGTTAGGTAAAATGGAAGAATGCTATGACGCCGATGGAGATGGATGGTTTGGGGGCAGGGTCACTTTGGGAAGCCAACACCACTATGCTAGCGAAGTGATGGTGACGTTTTAAGGTGGATAAAGATGGGTTGTGGAGAAAGGTGGTTTGGTGTATACATAGCGGGTCGAGAGCGTAGAGTTTAACACCCGCAAAAGTGTCGGTTGCGGGTCCTTGGAAACAGGTGGCCAAGGTTGTGGAAGAGAATTAAGAGACTGGAATATAGGTTGACAATTTGATTAGGGCAGTACCAGGATTGGGTGACTCGGTGTGTTTCTGGACAGATTCATTGGTCCCAAATGGGCCGCTGCATTTAAGGTACCCATTGTTGTTTGGGCTGGAGAAGAAAAAAGTTGTGTCAGTTTATAAAAGGTGTGGCGGGTCGGGTGGAAACGCGGGCCTAGTTTTCTATTGGGCTCGTGTGCCATCTTCTGGGCCGGAGGAGTTGCAGGAGCTTCAGAACCTGAGTACGGAAGTGCAAGTTTTTAGCAACAACGGAATGGTAGATAAGTGAGCTTGGAGCTAGGAAACGTCGGGCAAATTTTCGGTTAAAAGTTTGAGGAAGGCACTTCAGCAAAAAACCTTCCACAGATTAGAGGAGAGCAGTGAACGGAATAAGTGGACCCCCCATCAAAGTTAATTTCCTCACTTGGAGACTGCCTTGGACCGTCTACCAACCCTAGTAAATCTCGCGAAGAGAAACGTGTAAGTGGGTTCGATGATGTGCAAGTTTTGTGGCGAATCAGAAGAGACGGCTGAACATTTGTTCGTTTCTTGCGGTTTAACACAATCTATATGGGATTTCGTGGGATTATGGTGCCGACTTTATGGTTTCTTTATGTTTGACGTAAAGGATGTTCTCATTTTTCACAAGTCGGCTCGAGGAACCAAGGCTAGGAAGATGGCAGTGTACTCGGTTATACAAACAACAATATGGTGTGTATGGAAGGCGCACAACAATGCGACTTTCAACCGGAAGCAGCCAGTGGCAACAAACATAAAAGAGGAGATAAGAGCGTTGGGCTACCTGTGGTTCAAAACTCAAGCTGGTAGTTTTGAATTGTTATGTTTAGGATTGTAATGTAAGCTGGTAGTTTTTGGTTTCGTTGGTGTAAACGTTGGGTTAACAAAATGTCAACCCCGCGATATATATATATATATATATATATATATATATCAAATAAATTTAAACACTAGTGTAACATTCCTTATTCAAGACATGTATGTTATTCAAAGTAATATAGGGACTAGAAGTGTAAATAGAAGATATTACAAGGAGAAAAAGAAAGATCAAGGTATATTTAGTCAATCATGAATAAAGCTCAAGAGTATGAGTCCAAAAGGTTGACCCCAATATAGTCAAAGAAAGTTAAATATTGAATACTCAAAAGATTAATTTTCCCTTGCAAATACAAAGTTTTAGGGTGTAATTTGACTAAGCATCAATCTAGGAAGGGCTAAGAGAGTGAATGAGAACCTAAAATACCATAAAACTATACTAGGGAAGCCTCCTCTTACCTTTTTCATTTGCAATTATTGGATTTTGAGAGTATGGTGTAGAGAAAGGGCAAGAATTGATGTTTTGGGGGGGGGGGGGGGGGGTTATTGTACGGACCTCCCGGCCGCTGGAGTGATCCCACTCCACAAGCTAGCAACGTCCCAATGCTGCCTGGCGGTGAATACCCCATCCCGAGCTGAGTCCGTCCCTCTGGGAAGAAGGTGGCAGAATACCCCCTGCCTGGACTCGAACCCGGGGGTCTCTGTGAAAAGTAGAGGTGGGACTGGCCAACTGGGACACCCCAGTTGGTTAAGAATTGATGTTTTTAGTGACCTAACAAACAATCCCTAAAGATCTAATTGTCCAATTAACCTCAAATTTTGACAGGAGCTTCACAACACATAGGCGAAGACTTTCACCATCAGGTTTCTAATTTAAAGGCCCAAAGGTCGGTTTTTACTGTCCCAAACATAACAGTGCGAGTAAAGAGTTTATGGCGACTGTTTGGCTTTCTGACAACAACAACAACAACAACAACAACAACAACAACGGATTACAGTGGTGGCAAGAGGTGGTGATGTCCACTCGATAATAACATTAAATTATATATGAAGAGTGTATCAATTAAAAAGAAAAAAAAAACTAAAACTATATTTATAACAAATATGAATAAAAACAAATTTTATCTAACGTTATAATGTTTTATTTGGAAATATTAAGGTTTTTTATGTGATAATTTATCCTTGAAGATATTTTAAATTTGTTATGATAATTTGCATGGTGAAACTTAATTATTAAGTTGTAAATATTTCAAGGAGATTTTGGTAAATTTTATCAAAGTTTAACACAAAAGTGAAAACCCATATACTTGAGGGACCACTAGTGTTGACTGTTGACTGTTGATGCCTGAGGGACCATTAGTGTATTGTCTATGCATAGTTTTGGTCCAAACATGTAATTTTCAAAACTTGAGACAAAAACTAAAATTTGAACATACCAGGGATCATGCATGTAATTTACTCAATATCTTTGCATTTCATATAAACCTGTTTAAAATTTTTAACCTTTCTTACTTGTAAAAGTTAGATGTATAACCTTCCTAGATTAGAGTCTAGTGGTGATTATTTGTTTTTTCGTAAGTTTGTTTTGGTTTTGGTTTTCTTTCGTGGGGCATGTGTAACAACTGTCACTAAAATCCCTAATTAGGATGATAATTAGCTATTAAGGAAACCCTAATTGAGAAACCCAAGTGATTCTACACAAACCCTAAAATTTTCAGAATTTTCAGAATCAGGATCAGGGCCCCTAAAACTCAGAGGGGGATAAACCCTAGCCAACGATTATCTTCATAACTATCTGTAAAAATCGAATTTTAGGAAACTGACAACACAGCAAGCCTACATGCACGAAGGACTACTCTATGAAAGTAGGGTGGTCACTCGCGTAGCGCGACGCCTATAGGGGTACCCCCTCGCGCTACGCGACGGTGTCAAATTTCCAGTATAAATAGAGGAGTTTGGCACTTGATTTCCTGCGTTGGTTCGACGGTAAAATTCAATTTGTACATCCAGATATCGTCAAAATACTACAAAAACCCACATAATCTCGAAATTCTGCCGCGATAACAGGGTAATCACTCGATCGCTATTACGATTCAGTTTCCGGAATCAATACATTCAAAGAATGTCTAAGTGCCGCCCACATTGGGCTATGCTTTGTCGTTTGTCGGTAATCCGATAAATGAGTTGAAGCATTGTACTTTGTCGTTGTCGATAATTCGATAATGAGTTGAAGTACTATACTTTGTCGTTTGTCATTTTGATAAATGAGTTGAAGTATTGCACTTGGTCATTCATTGCGAGTATTTGATCTTGGAAATTTATCGTAACTGCTGTATTGATCACTAATCCTGTTTTGTGTGCATTATTATTAAATTAGGAATAATCAAGGCTAATCAGTAGGCTTATATACTGCTCGTTAAATCTGCAATGTGAGTCATTCTTCTTTTTATCAACTGTCTTACAATACTCCAAATTATTTTCAAAGTGTTATAATTACAGGGACTAAGTCGTGGATATCTTGATTTATTGGTTAGTGGGGTATTGTGCACATTACTATTTCTCCCAGTTAGGTTCATTGACCTACTAGGGAGAAACGTCACTATTAGAGTTCATTAACCTAATAGTGGTATGACCATCGTCACCATTGTGACTTGTCACCATTGTGGCAGAAAGCCAGATAAAAACAAGATATGAACCATTGTAATCGCTCTTATGCTGTAATTTATAACTATGGGTCATTTCCTAAAAACTGAATGAACTCACTCAGTATTTCCCCGCTGACAAAACCTTTTTCAAACATGTTTCAGGTAATCTGTTATGAGCAAAGAAAAGTGCCAGGAAGCACTACCAGCTTAGAAAAGTGGCTCAGTGTAAATAAATAAAGGAACATGTTTTAAAAATAAAGATTTCCATGGAAATCGCATTATTGTAAATTACTGGGTTTTATCCCTAAATTATGTAATGAGCAGTTTTAATACTAAATATCCTGTTTTAAAAGACTTCCGTTGTCGCCTAAATTAAAATACCGCAGGATTTCTGTCCCGCGGCTCCTGAAACGGGTCAAACCGGGTCGGGGGCCGTGACAGAAATAAGGTGGTATCAGAGCCACTTCTCAAGCCACTGATTTAAGCCAATTAAGTATTTAGAAAATACTTAATTTCCATTAATTGATATTTTGTGATTATTTGTTTATTTATCTGACTAATTGTGTACAGTATGAGCAGATCTTTATATGCTAGTCAATGTAGTAAGTCATGCAAATTCTTAAATAATTTAACTCAAGTATTAGTACCTTTATTATCTACAATCTAGAAGTCTTATCAAGAAAATCATAAAATTTTCAAATAAAACCTCGTATGATGTAAATTTCAATAGTACCCAGTAGGAACTAATATTTAAAAAGTTTTCTATAAATTTTATGAATTCTGACTATGTCTATTTTTGCTAAACAGCATGAGTAACTTGTCTGAGGTCCTTCAGAATTTAAATCTCTATCCAGTAAGAGTAGAAGTTTCCAGAGATTTCAATAGGTATATACCAGATATAGAATAACCTATAGAATTCGATGCTTTACCTCTCGAGAAACCCAAGCCCAAGGAAATAGAAATTGGGGAAAGTTCTAGGCAAATTGAAAAGTTACCATCTCAGGAAGAGTTAGATTCTATAATGGCAAGCCATAATACTATTAAGCCTGTTAATGAAAATATTTTTAATCGCTCTCTCGAAACACAACTACCAATGAACTTAGAACCATCTATTCCAAACCCTTCAATCCACTCGCAAATAGACGAATGGTTAATTAATGAAATACAGTTACAAAACTATCCCTATAAGCTTTTTCCTCAAGTTCCATCTAGAACCTTTACCAAATCCACCAATGAGTAACAAGAATAAGACTGAACTTCGCTTTGGTGAAGAACTAATGGATACTGGGAATAGGATCCAAGAGATTGGGGGACAAATCTCCTGGAAATATGATAAGAGGGAACACAGTTACTAGAATATCGTTGACAAAAAAAAAATAAAAAAAAAATAATAGGGGATTTATGAAACTGTTATTATGTAATAGTAATAGTAAAATCAGTATGTGTAAGATAAATAATAAAACGGTTGTATATAGAAGCATGAAATTTTAGAAAATTTATAAATTTTGTTTATATACATGATTATGTGCAATTAAGTATGATATTGGATTATTTCTTGTATACTAATTATTTATCTATAAATTAGTTATCAAATGGAAAACGCTAATAATGAACCAGTTAATGATTCTGAGCAACAACCGGGGGATCAATATATGACTAGGCAGGATATAGAAAATATCGTTGCTCAAGGGATAGCCAACACTATTCCAACAATGATAGCTCAAGGGATAGCCAACGCTATTCCAGCCATCGTTGCTGCTGTTAAAAATCCAATAGAACCACAACAACCCGTTCCTAGCAAACGTATTTCTGAAGATAACTTCAGTAATAGCGTAAACGGAGGCAATGATCATGTTAATCATGACAATGAACCACAACCAGCGCCGCTCCCTAAGAAAATGAAAGTTGCAACGCCTGGTTGCACTTACAAGGAATTTCTTGCTTGTAAACCATCTGAGTTTGCAGGCAACGAAGGAGCGACTGCGGCACTACGTTGGTTAGAGAAAACTGAGGCAGTAATTGCCATAAGTAAATGTGCTCAGGATGATCAGGTCATGTACGCGTCAAATCTTTTCAAAGAAGGAGCGCTAGAATGGTGGAATACGGTGTTACAATCAAAAGGAAGAAGGATGGCGTATGCTATGAACTGGGAAGAATTTAAGAGCTTGGTAGAAAGAAAATTCTGTCCCGAATATGAAAAAGAACAAATGACCAACAAGTTTTTAACCCACCGAATGGTTGAGGTAGATTGTCGAAAGTATACTACGACATTCTTCGAATATGCTCGAGTAGTACCAACCCTGGCTTCGCCAGAGCCAGTACTTATTTCTCGATATATTTGGGGATTGATTTCTGAAATCCGTAACATCGTCAAGGCTGCGAAACCTCGCACGATTGATGATGCGGTAGATTTAGCCAGTACTCTGACTGACGAACTAGTACGGACAAGAGAAGAAAATAGAAGGAAGGAAGTAGCCCAAAAGATTACCCAGGTAATCCGTTCGGATAACCATAACGATTTTAAGAAAGGAGGGAATGGGCAATCTTCTACTAGTTCATTTTGCAATTTTTGCAAAAGAAAGCATTTTGGAAGATGCAAAGGATACTGCAATTTTTGCAAAATTCCGGGGCATCAGGAAGAAGACTGCAGGAGGAAGAAATTTTCAGTTTGTTACAACTGTGGAGAAACTGGACATCTTAGGCCAAATTGTCCAAAACTGAACAAACCATCTGACACTAAAGCCAAACCTGCAGAAGAAGCAAAAAGGAATGCAAGAGCCTTTCAATTGACTGCTCAAGAAGCAGAGCTCATTCCAGATGTAATAGCCGGTACGTCCTAGGTTACAACGTTTACACAAAAAGTATTAACTGACTCTGATGCACACCAAAGTTTTATAAATACTTCATTCTGTCAAACTCTTAACTTAGACAAATCTTTACAGTCAAAACATGCAAAAAGGAAAATATAACTCTCAGGTCATATAATTCTTCGCTAACCTAATTCCTATGAAATTAGCCAAGTTTGATGTTGTGTTAGAAATAGATTGGTTAGTAGCCAACCCTACTCGAATTCTCTGTGACAAGAATTTTATAGAAAATCCAGGTACCCGTCGGAGAAGTATTTATGATTATAGGAAATAAACCATGTAAGGTCACATGATGAATCATGAAGATATTCACTTAGATCCTGCTAAGATATCAATGGAAGAGTTCGCAAGCATTAAATGGAAAGTAGGTATTTTGTAAATTTAGCCGGATACTATAGGCAGTTTATTAAGGATTCTTTTAGATAGATACATCCTTAACTAAGTTAACACAGTTAATTCTAAATAAGAACCTAAACAAAAAGAACCCTCTAGCATAAATTAATAAATATTTCAATCCTAGCCTTACCAGAAGGAACAGAAGATTTTAAAGTATACGGTAATGCTTCAAAGTTAAAATTTGGATATATGGTAATGCGACACAAAAAGGTAATTGTGTATGCATCAAGGCAATTGCAAAAGCACGAAGAAAGCCTTACCACTTGTAAGCTTAAAAATTAGAAACCACAAGTTACCCTTAAGATTATGAAACATTATCTAAGCAAGCTTACTATCCATATAGGTCATAAGAATTTAAGATACATATTTGAGCAACAAGAATTAAACATGAGAAAAAGGAAATCCTCGGTGATTACGACTGTGATATTTAGTATCACGAAGGAAAGGCTGAAGACGGGTAGAAGAACTATACAAATAATAAACAAAAGCCGTCGAAGTTCGAGTTGGAGACAAAATGCTATTGAAAGTATTTCCTTGGAAAGGAATTTATAAATTCGGTAAAAGAAGAAGCTAAGTCTCTTATACGTAGGACCATTACCAGTAATCCAACACATAGGACCAGTAGCTTATCATTTACAACTACCAGAAGAATTAGTTGAAGTACATGATGTGTTTTATGTATCCAATCTCAAGAAACGTCTATCAGGCGAATCCTTGGTAGTACCTCTTCAAGATATATAGATAAATGATAGAGAAACCCCTACAAATAGAAGATCGGAAAATTAAGTTTCTCAAACACAAATGACTAGTGTTAGTGAAAGTCCAATGGGAATCCAGAAGAGAACTAGAGTATACTTGGGAACTGGAATCAGAAATGAAGTGAAAATACCCTCATCTATTTCAGTGAATCTCGAGGACGAGATTTTTCTTAAGGTGGGGAGGATGTAACAACTGTCACTAAAATCCCTAATTAGGATGATAATTAGCTATTAAGGAAACCCTAATTGAGAAACCCAAGTGATTCTACACAAACCCTAATATTTTCAGAATTTTCAGAATCAGGATCAGGGCCGCTAAAACTCAGAGGGGGATAAACCCTAGCCAACGATTATCTTCATAACTATCTGTAAAAATCGAATTTTAGGAAACTGACAACACAGCAAGCCTACATGCACGAAGGACTACTCTATGAAAGTAGGGTGGTCACTCGCGTAGCGCGACGCCTATAGGGGTACCCCCTCGCGCTACGCGACGGTGTCAAATTTCCAGTATAAATAGAGGAGTTTGGCACTTGATTTCCTGCGTTGGTTCGACGGTAAAATTCAATTTGTACATCCAGATATCGTCAAAATACTACAAAAACCCACATAATCTCGAAATTCTGCCGCGATAACAGGGTAATCACTCGATCGCTATTACGATTCAGTTTCCGGAATCAATACATTCAAAGAATGTCTAAGTGCCGCCCACATTGGGCTATGCTTTGTCGTTTGTCGGTAATCCGATAAATGAGTTGAAGCATTGTACTTTGTCGTTGTCGATAATTCGATAATGAGTTGAAGTACTATACTTTGTCGTTTGTCATTTTGATAAATGAGTTGAAGTATTGCACTTGGTCATTCATTGCGAGTATTTGATCTTGGAAATTTATCGTAACTGCTGTATTGATCACTAATCCTGTTTTGTGTGCATTATTATTAAATTAGGAATAATCAAGGCTAATCAGTAGGCTTATATACTGCTCGTTAAATCTGCAATGTGAGTCATTCTTCTTTTTATCAACTGTCTTACAATACTCCAAATTATTTTCAAAGTGTTATAATTACAGGGACTAAGTCGTGGATATCTTGATTTATTGGTTAGTGGGGTATTGTGCACATTACTATTTCTCCCAGTTAGGTTCATTGACCTACTAGGGAGAAACGTCACTATTAGAGTTCATTAACCTAATAGTGGTATGACCATCGTCACCATTGTGACTTGTCACCATTGTGGCAGAAAGCCAGATAAAAACAAGATATGAACCATTGTAATCGCTCTTATGCTGTAATTTATAACTATGGGTCATTTCCTAAAAACTGAATGAACTCACTCAGTATTTCCCCGCTGACAAAACCTTTTTCAAACATGTTTCAGGTAATCTGTTATGAGCAAAGAAAAGTGCCAAGAAGCACTACCAGCTTAGAAAAGTGGCTCAGTGTAAATAAATAAAGGAACATGTTTTAAAAATAAAGATTTCCATGGAAATCGCATTATTGTAAATTACTGGGTTTTATCCCTAAATTATGTAATGAGCAGTTTTAATACTAAATATTCTGTTTTAAAAGACTTCCGCTGTCGCCTAAATTAAAATACCGCAGGATTTCTGTCCCGCGGCTCCTGAAACGGGTCAAACCGGGTCGGGGGCCGTGACAGCATGTCCCATGATTGAACTAGTGTAGGCGTTCTATACTACTTGTTTTATTTGGTTGTGAAATATAGAATCACCGGGGTAAAACCCTTTACCCAAAAAAGTTAGATGTATAAGTGTATAACTGTGTAAAAAAGTTAAAAAAAAATCTAAATATTAATAAAAGACTCAATCTAATGCAACATGGCATTTTTACTACAATCTCTCATTTTTATTTATATTTTATTTAATACATATTTAATAAATTAATGAAATCTAATCTAACTCGCCTCCTTCAATCTAAATTCATAAAAAGTTAATTATCTTTATCTTTTTTGTTATTATTATCCAAATTAGTTCATTATATTGATTAATTTTTTATTTTTTTTATTACTATTATCTTTTTCATTTAAGAAGTATTATATTTCTGAGATAACTTTATTATATACTATTTTTCCTACTTTTTACGTAGTAGTACATGGTTAATTTTTTTATGGATTTTCATATTTGTTTATATTTTATCAATACAAAATAAATAATATAAATTAAATCGTAACAAATTTACATACAAGTTTTCTATATTTTTAGAGGAACAAATCTTACTTCTAATACACGATTTTATCAATATAAAATAGATAATATAAATTAAATCGTAACAAATTTACATACAAGTTTTCTATATTTTTAGAGGAAAAAATCTTACTTCTAATACACGATTTTAATGAATGTCACGTGTCAACATTATATCATTCCTAAAAAATCGTTTCTATTCAAATTGATTTTTTTTATTTTCTAAATCATATTAATATCATATAATGATAATATTGCTTCTTTTAAAATTGTTACCTTAATATCCGCTCCTACTTTAAATATATTTAAAGTTTAAAACTTGTTTTTGTATTAAAACTTACTAAAATGGTTAAAATCTATTATAATTATAATAGTTACAGTGATAATACGTTTGAATTAAATTACCGAAAAACGTAGAATCTATGGAATTTTAAGTATTATGATAGACAACATGATGTACTTAAAACAAAATTTTGAGTTACTATGGAGAATAATCATATCTAAACCCAAGTATGAGTTTAAATATTTTTCATATCTAACCATATTACGTGATTTAATAGTTTAATCTTTTTATTTAAAAACATTTTTGTGAGATGATTATCAGGTATATCTACTTGTCTTACTGTGTTGTGCAAACAAATAGTTTTCATGATTCAAATTGTGTCATACACGGGACTATAATCTAGTATAAGATATATAAAACTTATATCCTGAGCAAATTCAAGATAAAAATATAAGATATGTAACCGTCTAAAAAGTAAAAAAAAAAAGAGTTAATTACATAGTTAGTCCCTGTGGTTTGCACAAAGTAACATACCTAGGTACTAATAGTTTAAAATCACATTCTAGGGTATTAACTTTTCATTTTATAACATTTGGATGTATTAACGTTATTTGTAGGTTTAAAATCACATTCTATTAGTACCTAAGTATGTTATTTTGTGCAAACCACAGGGACTAACTATGTTAATGCCCTAGAAGTTAATACCTTCAAACGTTACAAAATGAAAAGTTAATACCCTAGAAGGTGATTTTAAACTATTAGTACCTAAGTATGTTATTTTGTGCAAACCACAGAGACTAACTATGTAATTAACTCAAAAAACTAATTTGCTAAAATATTAAAAGTTAGCTCGAGCCACCCCGTGTTTTACTCCACCGTGCGTTACGCCAGAGAGATTCTCTCTTGTGCCGGCGCAAGCCCCTGCTAGTGACAGTGGGTGGTATTGGTTTCACAAGGAACCCTGTTAGCCAAACTCTAACGCCAGCGTAGATCCGGTTAAGACAAGATAGTCTGGTTAAAATAGGGTTAGGGCCCTTGTTTAAGAATTAAAAGAGTGTGAGATCTCTCTCAACTGTTAAAAGAAAAGATTCTCACCACTAAAAAAAACTATAAAATATAGTAGTTATGCGTATTTCGTCATATTTAAATGTGTTTCGAATTTGAAACCGAGTAATGGAATATATGTGGTGCCAAGTAGAGAAAGATTGCAATGTGGATGCTTACTCAACCATATTAATTAGCTCGATTAAACTCGTATTTAATTGTGTAATAATTATGAAATATAAATGTAGTATATATTTTGTGTATCTTTTCTTTTTTGAATGGCTTTTGTGTGTATCTAATGTGACAAATACAGGTGACTAGGACCACAAACAAATTAAATGATCAATCGAATTGGATAAACATAAGGGTGTGAACTTTTCGTCCTACACAAATTTAACATAAAAATTATGGGTTTGGATTTAGCATGAATTCGTATCAGTTTCGGATTGAACTTCATATTTAGCTAAACGGGCCTCGCTATTAAATCGACTTAGGTTGGCTTGATTGTTTTTCAAAAATTGTAAAGATGTATTTCTTCAAAACATATATTGGTTGAATGTTATATATTAAACTATATTATAAAATGTCAAACTCCAAACAGAAATTAAAGTCATATTCTGTAATTTAAGTACACAATTTTTTTAAAAACATGTGTTTTGGTGTAGATTTACAATTTTAGATATGCCACATAGTTAAAATAGTCCAGGTTAAACGGATTGTGTCTATATCAACCATGAATATGCAAATCTTTTTTGGGTTTACGTGTGTAAGGTGATTTTCAGGTTTGTGTTTCAGTCCAACTCAACACAACACATTTAAACCACTAGATTAGCATTCGAAATGGATTAACCAAAATAAGTGTGATTATCTAGAAACACCTTTTTATCTATGTTTACTCAAATTGAACAAATCATAAACATAGTATGAAACTTCCACCCTTTCGTAACACCAAAATTTTGGTTTTGTTCTCAATGGATTGTTGATTCAGAAGATTTTGGTTGCCTCAGTGGAGACTTCTTAGGAGGTTAAACATCCTAGTACTACCCACACATGAGCAAGCGTAACTGTATGTGACACCACACCCAGATAAGGATGCACCATACACAATTGATACCAACTTACCAGTAAACACTTACGTTATTGATACAAACGGTAATGTACAAAAGTTGGAAACTTAAAGGTACAAAGTTTGGTCAAACTACTATTAGCTGATCACGCAAAATTTCCACCAGATAAGAAAGTTTGAGATACTTTATTTCACTAGTCACGCCTATCCGAGATAAACAACCCGCCCAAGACTAACCATCATTTCCTGTGACACATGCTTAAAAGACGTCAGATATTACACTGGTGAGTTTATAAATATACACAATTTACAATTCACATTATTTAATCATGACTTGTACCCGCCCATGTTATCATAACCCAACGTTACCACGTAACTTACATAACCATACAGTTAATGCCCACTACACCACAGGTGTAGTACCGACAAATCCCGCCGTAGCGGCACGTATAAGGGACCACAAATATCATGTGTATGTCATGCTCAGGTTATATACATGCGTACAACAGTCATGCCATATTATTACAGTTTAGGACAAGCATTTTCACATTTGAAAAGCATTCATAAAACTCACCTCTTGCTAGTAGCTAACCGTTGATACAATTGCTAGTATGATCAGGTACTATCTCAAGGTCCTGACACAATTTACATAATCCTAAGTTAGGTAATGGTACACCTAACTAGTCATTATCATGGTTGGATATTGGTTAACCCTACCTTGTTTAAACATGGTTGATCAGTCCATGCCTAATAAGGCTAGGCTACCCAATACCCGCCCCTGACAATAATCCTAGTACCTAAAAATAATACTAACACTACTACCACTAATATATTATTACTAATAATAAAACTAATATTAACTACTAAAAATAAATAATAAATAACTAAACATAAACTTAAACGAGAGTATACCTCAAGACTATCTACGGCACGTTGATGTAGAGTTTCCCTACTCCTGCTCCTACTCGTGCTCCAAAAACGACTACTAACAACACCCAACGGGGTATCGTATACGCGGGATTCTCAATACTAGAGCGTTCCCGTTAAAATTTTGGTGTATCTAAAATCCTACAATTTAACTCCTGTATATATATATATATATGTGAAGCAAGCAGGCACCTCGGGACATTGACGTGCTTGCTAGCTAGCTTGACGTGCTAGCTAGCTAGCTTACTTATATTAATTCAGCTGCTTCACTCGTTTTTCTTGTATAACTTTTAAAATATGACGTTTTATAAAACGACGAATATGTCATTAGAACGAGCATATTTTTATCTACGTTTTAACCTAAGTTTCATTAAAAACGGAGTAAGGTAAATAAAATAATATATTTAATTATTAATATTAAACGGTCTCTTATAATAGCCAGGGCTTGTACAAATGTCTCATATTTCAACTAAATATTTCAACTAACCATTTTACTCGTTACTTAGTCGTTCAACAATATATAAATTATAAATTTTAAATATAATTTTATTGGTTCACAAAACAGGATGTTACAACTCTCCCCACCTTAAAGAAATTTCGTCCACGAAATTTAAGCAAAGAGATGTGGATATTTTTGTTTCATCTCGTCTTCTTTTTCCCATGTCTCTTCAGGTCCTCTCCTTGCATCCCATTTGACTCGTACTAGAGGAAACTCCCTGTTTCTTAATTTCTTTATGCGTCGATCTATGATCTGAATGGGGCGCTCTGTGAAGTTCAACTTGTCATTGATCTGGATCTCCTGCCAGGGTATCTTAAGTGACTCGTCCGCTAGACACTTTCTTAAATTTGACACGTGAAACGTGTCATGAATTCCTTGTAATTCTGTTGGCAATTTTAACCTATATGCTACAGGACCAACTCTTTCGATTATCTCAAATGGTCCAATATAGCGCGGACTTAGTTTTCCTTTCTTCCTGAAACGAATGATACCTTTCCAAGGCGAGACCTTAAGTAATACCTTGTCGCCAACTTGAAATTCTAAGGGTCTTCTTCGTCTGTCGGCATAACTTTTCTGTCTATCTCTAGTAGTCTTCATTTTGTCTCGGATTTGTATGATTTTATTGGTAGTTTCTTCAATAATTTCGGGTCCAGCTAATGGATTTCTACCAATCTCAGTCCAACAAACTGGGGTACGACACTTTCTTCCATATAGTGCTTCAAACGGAGCCGCCTTGATGCTTGCGTGATAACTGTTATTGTATGCAAACTCTATTAGAGGTAAATGCTCATCCCAGTTTCCTCCAAAGTCTATCACACATGCCCTAAGCATGTCTTCCAGTGTTTGTATGGTTCTTTCACTTTGGCCATCTATCTGTGGGTGATAAGCCGTACTTAAATTTACTTTTGTTCCCAATTCCTTTTGGAAGCTTTGCCAAAATCTGGACGTAAAACGGCTATCTCTATCTGATATAATGGAGATAGGTACTCCATGACGGGTGACAATTTCTTTGACATAAATTCTTGCTAATTTATCCATTTTATAATCTTCTCGTATTGGCAAGAAATGAGCAGACTTAGTTAAACGATCTACTATAACCCAAATAGTATCGTGACCATTCTTAGTTCGTGGAAGTTTAGTAATGAAATCCATGGTTATCATCTCCCATTTCCATTCAGTGATCTCGGGTTGGATTAAACATCCTGCAGGCTTCTGATGTTCTGTTTTGACCTGTGAACACGTCATGCATTTTTCCACATATTCATTGATTGATTGCTTCATCCCTGGCCACCAATATTCATCTCGAATATTCTTGTACATCTTCGTACTACCAGGATGCATTGTATACTTTGATCTATGTGCTTCTTCCATCACCATATCCCTGAGTCCTCCCACAATAGGTATCCAAATCCTATTGTGGAGTCTTAGTATTCCATCTTCTCCTTTAACAAGTAGTTCTTGTTTTCCCACCATCCTTTCTTTGTTAATCTGCTCAACTTTCAGGGCATGTGTCTGTGCATCCTTAATTCGTTCTAGTAATCCTATTTTCACTTCAATTCTAGATGCACGTATTCTTAAAGGTTTAACTTTGTCCTTCCGACTAAGGGCATCTGCTACTACATTAGCTTTTCCTGGATGGTAATGAATTTCACAATCATAGTCATTCAACAACTCCATCCATCTCCTCTGTCTCATGTTCAACATCTTTTGCTCAAATATATACTTTAGGCTTTGGTGATCAGTGTAGGTCACACACTTAGTTCCATATAAGTAATGCCTCCATATCTTGAGGGCAAATACTACTGCTCCGAGTTCTAGATCATGGGTGGTGTAATTTCTTTCATGTATCTTTAACTGTCGAGATGCATAGGTGATAACTTTGCCTCTTTGCATCAACACACACCCTAGTCCATAATGAGAAGCATCACAATATACTACAAAATCTTCGGTACCCTCGGGTAATGCAAGTACTGGGGCACTGGATAACTTTGTTTTCAAAAGATTAAAAGCTTCTTCTTGTTGGTTGCCCCAGACAAATGGGGTATTTTTCTGAGTCAGTGTCGTTAGAGGCATCGCTATCTTAGAGAAATCTTGAATGAACCTTCTATAATACCCTGCTAGCCCTAGGAAACGTCGAATTTCTGTGGGATTTCTTGGTGCCTCCCAATTCTTAACTACTTCAATCTTTGTAGGGTCAACTTGTATGCCTTTTTCATTAACAACATGCCCTAAAAATTGGACTTCCCTAGTCCAGAATTCACACTTACTGAACTTGGCATAAAGTTTTTCTTCTTTTAGTAACTTAAGAATAGCACGGAGATGACCCTCGTGTGTTTCTCTACTCTTAGAGTAGATTAGGATATCATCTATGAAGACGATTACAAATTGATCCAAGTATGGTTTGCAGACTTGGTTCATAAGGTCCATGAAGGCAGCTGGTGCATTAGTGAGGCCGAAAGGCATCACTAGGAACTCGTAGTGACCATACCTTGTCCTAAAGGCAGTCTTGGGTATATCTTCTTCTTTAACCTTTAATTGATGATACCCAGATCTTAGGTCTATCTTCGAGAAGTAGCTTGCGCCTTGTAATTGATCAAAAAGATCATCGATTCTTGGGAGTGGGTATCGATTCTTTATAGTGATCTTATTCAGGTCTCTATAATCAATACACATCCTCATTGAGCCATCTTTCTTCTTGACAAAGAGAATCGACGCTCCCCATGGTGACGTGCTAGGACGTATGAATCCTTTGTCCAGTAACTCCTGGAGTTGGTTTCTCAACTCTTTCATTTCGGTCGGGGCAAGGCGGTACAGGGCTTTGACAATAGGGGTTGCTCCTGGGATCAAGTCGATTCTAAACTCAATTTGTCTGTCAGGTGGTAATCCGGGAAGATCTTCAGGGAATTCAGCCACTACTGCTACCTCTTCTAGTTTCTTTTCTTCCTTTGCCTCTAGTGCATATACTAGGTAAGCTAAATGACCCTTTTGAATACACTTGGATACTTTTATCATGGAAATAAAACTTATGGGTTTACTAGGTCTTTCCCCATCAATTGTTACAGTTCCCCCTTTTGGGTCCTTAATTTGAATTTGCTTCTTATCACACAATATTTGAGCTTGGTGACTAGATAACCAATCCATTCCTATTACTACGTCGAACTCTCCAAGTTTCAGTGGTCGTAAGTCTATGGATATTGGGGTCTTACTAATCTGGATGGTACAATCCTTTACCACACTCACAATTTCTTCTTCCCTCCCATCTGCTAGTTCTACTATAAATGGCTTATCTAGCTTACAAGGAGTCTGATTAATCAAAACTCTAAAGTGCTCAGATATAAAACTTCTATCAGCACCAGTATCAAATAGTATTTTAGCTTAAAAGTTGTTAAGGAGAAATGTACCTGTTATGACATCAGGGTTCCTACGAGCCTCTTCAGTATTCAGAACAAAAGCTCTCCCTCTTGCTTTAGTAGGTTCCTCATTCCTCTTAGGACAGCTATCACTATAGTGGCCCGTCTCTCCACATTTAAAACACTTACGTGGCTCTCTACAATCACGATAGTTGTGTCCAGGTTTCTTACAGTTTCTACAGACTAACTGGTTACATGGACCGGAATGTCCTTTTCCACAAGTTGGGCACCTAGGTGGGGGTCCTCGTTGCCTCTTGAAATCTCTGTAATTGGGTTTCTTTTGTTCTTGGTAGTTTTCCCATTTCCTTTTCGGGATAGTTTCTGGGGTTTTCTTTTGTTGGATCTCAGTGGCGATAGTTGCCCCAGCCTCTACCGCATCATGATAGGTAGTTGGTTTAGTAGACTTGATAAACGTGCGATATTCTGTGGGGAGTCCCCACAGGAATCTTCAAATACGATTTTCTTCAGGGTTCACCAAGTAAGACACTATTCGAGACATTTCATTGAATTTGGTGACATATTCCCGGTATGTCTTATTCCCGAGTTCAAGATGCAAAAATTCCTTTTCTATTCTGTCAGTTTCGCTTGGTGGACAGAAGTAATTTGTAAACAGTTCTGAAAACTCCTTCCAACTCAGGCGATGTGCCAGATCATCACCTGACGTGACCGTGTCGTCCCGATCAGTCAAAAACCCAATTAACCTAGGTAGCTAGGGTAAGTCGGGTATCGTATCCACGAAGAGCATGTGGTCAGTATCGCACGACCTGTTCGATTAGTTAGACTATTTACAAATAATGTACAAAGTGATTATGAAGCTTGCTAATTTTTATTTGTTTATTTGATTTGAAAAGAAATCGGGTGAACCGATAAATGACTATTATTTAAAACTACTATTAATTAACTAAGATTGCAAACTAAATTACTAAATGATTAAAACAAAGAATTAGAGACAAGTTCCACACCCATCTTTGTATTCAAGTCATTACCACCGGTTTGGTTGTTTGATCCACCTCCGTTACCGCCTTGATTGTTGTAATTCTTTTGGTACCCACCTTGGTACCCTTGGTTGTAACTCCGTTGGTAGCCTCCTTGGTTACCACCTTGGCGGTGTTGGTATGATGACCCGCTTCCTCCTTGGTTACCCGGTTGGAAATTCGGGTTCATTTGGTTTGAAGCATTACCATACCGAAAGTTTGGGTGATTTCTCAAACCCGGATGGTAAGTGTTGGAGTTCATGTCATATTGCTTCCTATCTCCATACACTTGATTGACTTCTTCGGTGTAACCACTCGAACCCATTGAACATTGCTCGGTGCTATGTCCAATATCACCACAATCCTCACATACTTCGAATTGAACCGCGTTCACCTCTTTCTTCTTTTTCAATTGAGCTATCTCCCGCTCTAAGGAGGAGATCCGATCCTTGGAATCGAGATCGGGAAGTGACCGGGAAACCGGATGCCTTTTTGCTCTATCGGCCGATTCTTTTTGCTTGGACCGTTTGCTCATCCTTTCTAAAAATTCCCAATCGTCATCCTCATGGTTGCTCAAAAGGGTACCATTGCTTGTCGTCTCAAGCCGATTCCACGTCGCGTCATCCAAGCCCCGTACGAAACATTTCACCAACTCCCATTTTTCTATTTGGTGATGTGGGCATCTCCTCATTAGCTCTTTGAATCGGGTGAATGCTTCATGTAACGGCTCACTTGAAAGTTGACGAAATGATCGAATTTCATCCCTAGCATCATCGGTCTTGGCCATGGAATAGTATTCATCCAAAAATGCTTGTTGCATTTGTTCCCAAGTTCGAATACTATTGGGCGGAAGTGTAAAGAACCACTGCTTTGCTTTATCCTTCAATGAGAATTGAAATAGGCGAAGCTTCACTTCCTCCAATGCGAAATTGTGTCCTCCAATAGTATCACAAATAGATGAGAACTCCGTTAAATGGTTGTACGGCTCATCGTTAGACCTTCCATTGAAATGAGGAAGAATGTTGATGTAATGGGGTTTACAATCAAACATCCTCCTTTCACATACTATTGGAGAATTGTTTTCGGTCACTATCGGTCGGAAACGGTCATTGACTCCCCGTGGAGGTTGTTGACGACGTTGTGGCCCATTAACTTCTTGATCGACCGGTCTTCGATTATCCCGTCTTTCATCCCGTCTCTCCTCTCTTCGATTATCTCTCGGGTTACCACCTCCCACAAAACGAGGAATCCGGTTAGGGTTTACATTGTTGTTATTATTGTTGTTGTTGTAAAACCCTTCATTCCGGTTCCGTTGGTTGTTGTTTTGTGGTTGACGGTTGTTCCCATACCCATTGTTTCTTCCACCCCCGTAGCCATATTCTTCTTCCCCAACATAGTTGGCGTTTTGAGACCCAAACTCCTCATCATCATACCTTCGAGCATTATATACGTTTCCCCTATTCAAGTAACCCCAATCTTCATCATCATTGGCTCGCTCATCATAATAACCCCCATCGTCCGAATTTTCCGTATGAATGCTCACGTGTTCCGGCGATTGATAACCGGGAACACTATACGGTTCGTCATCGGGAATTGCATTCCTTAAATCGTCAATGTTGAAGAATGGGTCTTCGTTCACGGGATTGCCGTGATCACGGTTACCTCTTCGATCGGAGTTGACATTCCGATCATCAAGGTTAATAGGCAACGATGCTTGTCGGTGAAGAGGTTGTTGCTGAGGTGTTCGTTGGGTGTTGTTGGTGTTTTGGTTTCGGAAAGGTGGAGTGGGTGGTCTTGCATTGGTGTTACCACCCGGTAGCTCTTGAGCGGGGAAAAAGGTTCCTCGGGTTTGGAATTGATTTGGGTGGAGGTTTTGGTTTGGGTTAAATTCTTGGTTGGAATTGTGGTTCGCCATTGAATCGGTTTCAATGGTCGGTGTGAGTGGTGGTGTTCGGTTGGTTTGATTAGAAGCAAGAGTTGCTTCTAACCGGCTTGCTAAGTTTCTTCTTGCGAGTCTTTCAATTTCCGGTTCGTAGACTAGAGGTGAAGTCCTCCCGGAATTTCGTGTACGCATGCACTACCTGTAACCTGCACAAGTAACACACCCCGCGTAACAAGGAAAAAGACAATACAAAAAGAGAGCAAAACAAATTAAACAGTTAATCACACAACTTCAAACAATATCCAAACACAAAGCGCACGCACTCCCCGGCAGCGGCGCCAAAATTTGATCGGAGTGTCGCGCTCCGGTCAAAGATAATATTTATATACCCTAATTACCCTTAACAAATAGCTAGTGGTAGCAAGGGGTCGAACCACGAAGAGTATGTGGTTTGTGTGCGGATTTGATTGAATTATGAATAGTTGTCACTTTTATGAAGCTTGCTATATTGTTTTTGTATATTTTTGCTTGATTGAAAGATGTGAATTGAAATTACTAAAGCAATTAACTAAATTAACTACTAAATGCAAGAAGTGAAAATGATTGTTTAAACAATAATAAGAAAACAAGGCTCACACCCGGTTTCAACAATTGCAAGACTTAGGGTTACTATGTATTTTAATTAGCTTTACTTGAAATAGTTCGTTAACGGGTCGCAATCACAAAGCTTAGGTGTCAATCGCTATCAACGTCGTAAACAACGGACCATGATACACTTCGTTACTTTGGACTAACAAATCCTACCAAAAGACAAAGCATAAATACGTGCATTCATTTCACAAAGTCAAATTTAATCATTCACTCGACAGTTTGCAAATTCAATACCAACGTAGGACAATTGTCTAAGATTCAAACGCAATTCAAGTTGTCACAAAACAATCAACAAAACATAATAAACCCTAAATCTTACAAAAGTCTACACCGGGGTGACACCTCCAAGAAATTAGCCAAGCATGATCGAAGAAACTTGATCACCGGATGTTGGAAGCGTGAATTGGATCATCATGAAGCTTGAAGGTGAATTGATGGATGAGGATTAGGGTTTTAGGTGAGTGATTATGGTGGATGGACGAATGGTTGAATGATTGTAATGGTGATGAGCTAGGGTTTGGAATTGGATGATGATTCGGGTTGTTGAGAAGATGGAATCTTGATTGGAGATGAAGTGGTGATAAAGGATCGATGATAATTGGCTCCAAGAATGTCTTTCAAACTCAAAATGAAGTGTAACTCCCGAATTGAATGAGTACCAACCAATGGAAATCGGAATAAAACCCCACAAATCACAAAATTCGCGTTTCAAGATTTGAGAGGCCGTCGCCGACGGCCCTCAACCCGTCGGCGACGGGTCCTGGTTTGTTCATTTCGTTCCGACGGCTTATACACCTGGATACGGCCATTTCAGCTTACGGGGTTATTCAGGGGGCGTCGCCGACGGCCTATACCCCGTCGCCGACGGCTCCCCAAAAACCCATTTTCCATTTTTTGCTCCTAGCACTTCCGGTTGATCCGTAACGCGTCCCGGTGTTCCGGTTTTCGATCCGATGACCCGTAAAGCTCCCGAAAAGCTCCTTAAACTTCATCAAACCTGCAAAACACATTCTTGATCAAAAGTAGGCTATTCGAAACTAAAACTCACGTAAAAATGTTAAGTTAAACAATTACAAGCACCGGTTTCCAACCACGTATCACATCCCCACACTTGTCTTTTGCTTGCCCTCAAGCAAATCTGTTTTTCACTTTCACGTGGGTCAAACAATGAACATACATCCCATTCCCGAGACAAAGGTTAAGGTCTAATGTCATACAAAAGTTCAAACTCTTTACAATATTCAATGTATTCAGCGGTGACGTGCTTTAGATACATAAATGGTTACCCAAAATTAACCCGCCCGTAAAACTAACAAATCATGCATATCCCTCACAATGTGCTCTTCACTCGGCTTAATGTTTGCTAACATATGTAATGTGTTAGCTTTTCAACAATGAATCGCTCAAAAACCAAGTAGAACACGTACCCGCATAGGCTTGCAACTCAATCATTCTCCACTATCGAACACAAATACTAAGCACAAGTCAAAAGGTCTTTGAAGGGTTGTAATGGGGCTAGGCGAAGGGTAGGAATAGGATATTTTTAAGTGGCTAAGGTGATGAAAAATTCGAATTTTATTACAAAAGACTATTCTAAACAAAAGTAAACTCTAAACATCCACAATGGGCAAAAACTTTCGCCTTTTATTCAATAAACTATTAGCACATCTTTTTGTGTTTTTCTCACTGCTTTTTCATTCTTTTTCGCAACATTTTCTGTTTTTTTTTTTTTTTTTTTTTTTTTTAAGACACAACTATACAAACTTAATTTCCTATAATCGAATTTTCATCACACGGGTTTAAAAAGAAAAGGCTTATGGTTATGGGCTAAGTGGGTGATCAAACAAAAGGTTTAGGCTCAAATTGGGCAACTAGGGGAGTTGTTTGGGTAAGGATGGGTAAATGGTTTAAAAGGAAAAGGTTTACCTAATGCCTTAATCATTCTCGTGCTTGTATTCGGTCTATAGTCTCAAATGTATCGAAAGTTGCAAGTTCTACAATACGCGACTAATGGCCCACTCAACAAAGAAACATGTAAATGTGAATCTATGGTGTATAAAGGGCTCAAACCTCACGTATAAAGGGTATGATATGTGATATGCATACATTGCTAGTTCCTTAGGCGAATTATTCTCAAATAACCACCCACTAAATACCCAATATGCTTATTAATTTGAACTTGACCATGACAAAAGACCAAATGGTTTGTGACATCCCTCGTCGACTTGGTTATTTGTGCTTTTGAGATTGCTTTGAAAACAAGACATTTTTGAAAAATTTTTGAAATTTTCCCCCATCCCCACACTTGAGGTAAACATTGTCCTCAATGTGTAGTATTTAAATGAACGGGTCAAAATCGAAAATTTTTACTACTCCCCCATCCCCACACTTTAGGTACATATTGTCCTCAATGTGTAAGAACTAGAGTTTGTAAAACGCGCAAGGGATGTGACACGGCTAACCTCCCCAAATTTACACCCCGGAAAATAAAATACAATATACACTCCACTTATTTGCTAACTAAAGATCAAAGGTAAAAAGAAACGTATGCACCTGGTTTTTCGCTAGTTCCTCGTGCTCTTCATCTTTTCACCAAGCAGTTGTCTCACGAACATAGTGTACCAACAAATCTTAACCCCTGTGTAGAAGCATGCTTCTCACAACCATCAAAATTTGTTAGTCACCTGGTTCTACCACTTTTATGAAATTATTACCAAGCCATACATTATTTCACCTTTGACTTTATGTGGAAAATAGTTTACACTACATTAAACCTAACTCACTTTCGTAGGAATCACGACGGCATTTAGCATATGCACGCAAGCCCTTTAAACCTCCCGATAGCTCGGGAGGACGAGTCGGTCTCGTGAGGGTTATATAGGGAACACACCCACAAAGTTCATTTAACTAGGCAATAATTAAATAAAAACAAAAAGAAATAACGGAAAATAATATACAACAACAACAACATAAAACATACCATACCTCTACCGCTGATATCTCTCGTTGGGATCCATGGGCGGGTTGGGTTGGTATGGATAACCAGTGAGGGCCTCGAACATCTCCCTATAGTTATCTAAGGGGCTTTGCTCCCCTTGGGGTGGCGGTTGGTACGGGATTGGAACGAAGCTAGACCCTACCACTTCAGGCCAATGCGGAGTCGGGTCGGATGGGCCTTGAGGATAGGGAAGCTCGGAGTAATTTGTCCACCCCGAGTGCTCGGCGTAGGGGAGGCCGGCTTGGTAGTCTCTATGGTGTCGCTCCTGATCATGCAACACTTTGGCGTTATTAAGCGCCATCTCTTGAGAGACATACATGGCACTCCAACGGCGGCGGTTCAATTCTTCTTCTTGTTGTCGACGCGCCGTTTCCGCTTCTTCCCATGCCCGCCTTCGGGCTGCTTCATCCTCCTGTTGCTTTGCTAACTGTTCCATATGTGATCTTTGCATGGCTTGAAACAGTTCTTGCTCTTCCATGAACTTATTCATTCTTTCACGTTGGGCTCCTTGAGCGTCCCAATATTCTTGCATTGAAGCTCCGTAAGACCCTTGCCAAGCTTCTCTCCTTTGATTGTATTCCCGACCCTCTCCTATACACGCGGAGACATTATCATATATCTCCTGTTGCCCCCTGTCAAAGTTTTTGTAGGAGGGTACCCGTCGTCGGGTCACAAAACCTGCCACCTCAGCGTTTATCTCCCTATGTGGCCGCATATAACGTTGCCTTGGCCTTCGTGCCTCGGAGGGTTCAGCTTCCTCATCTTCTTCCTCTTCTTCCTCCATCTCCACATCTTCTTCCTGCACGGGTGGTGCCCCGGAAGTACGAACCTCAAACTTGTTCCCCAAATCATCGGTCACCACATACCTATTTCCCGAAAACTTGACCTCTATCCTCCAATTTTTCTTCATGTAACCCCAAGTAAATTCCTCCACTGGCTTAGAGACCCATAGTGCCTCCGAAGGTAAGCAATTCTGCTGCACAAGCATAGCACTGATGAGGCGAGCATACGGAATAAATCGCCTCTGAGACGACTCCCGGATGGCCCATGTGTTCATCATGACTATGTGCCTCCATGACAGTGTCGGGGCCCCATACAATAGGGCATGCACCACCCTGCAATCACTAACTCGCACACCCCCACGATCACCAAATCTTGCTAAAATGTTCTCAACCGAGATCCCTTGAAGGATCTTTCCCTCGAGTGACATATGCTTTCGTTTCATATCACCCCCTGGGTGGGTTGGCAAGATAACATCTACCAATTGATCTATGTCGTTGGTGTTCAAATGATTATCCAAAAAATTTTCAATGGATGGATAATCATAGGCTTGTACCCCCAAAGAATCAAACCTAGCAATACGATTCATAGTTTCAAAAGACATCGTCATGTTTCCTCGAGATGTCTTCCCCACTAACTTCCATTGCGAAGGGGGTTCATTCTTGTTGACAAGCTTCAATGTGGACAACCACTCACATACTTCTGACAAGTAAATCCAGTGAGTGTTGTCTTCACACCAATCCAATACACTCTCCCAGCCCAACCTCTCGAACATTTGCACAATTCCGATTTTCCGGAATTCTTCTACATTCACGGTCCGTTCACATATCACTCTTGTTGGAACCGATGTGTTCACCCCATTTGTCATCTTCCATTTCCACAACTTAGCTTCCAACTTTCTATCTTGGTAGCTCGACAACTGCTTGTTCTTCTCATCATCCCAAATTCGGGCATTTTGACTATCCCTGAACTTTGCCCATTCCCAATCTTGTCGGTATAATCTCGGATCATTTTCTGCAATAGTGCTCGGTTGTTCCCATTTCTTCGGTATTAAACCAGAAGAAGACCCAATCCCGGATGATGACGCTTGACCCGTAGTCTTTTGTCTCTTGCTTCCTGCCATGACTACAATCACAAACAAGCAAATCATCAATATAGATTCAACCTTCATTAACTCTCAAACCTTGAACATGAAGTATGATGTCGACAATTTATTAACAAGAATACACAAAGTCGCCTCTTTAAACTTCCAAAGTCGCTCACCTTGTCATAAACTTATTAATCCTTTGTTAATCGTACAATCTCATATAATTTCAACAAAAATTCAACATCATTTTCATGTTCAATCATGTTCATAACAGTGTAATCACTTCACTATGGTTATAACATGCTCAAATTCCATTCAAAACCACTAATCTTGCTCAAAATCATACTATCATAACATACATTGTCTAAACAACCTACTCTTAAACCAAAAAGTTTAAAATTTCGGAAGAAAAACACTAATATATAATAATCAAGCATAAATTTAAGAGGAATCCATACCTTTGATGTTGTTAGACAAGAAAAACTAAGAAAAGATGACAAGCAAGCACTTTGATGAACACCCTTTCAAAAACCCTCAAGAACACGCCCAGAAATCTTGCACAATAGCAAGAATTGATGAAAACCGTGTTAGGGGTTTTGTTTGTCTTGAAAAATTATCCAAGATGGACCTAAAAATCAGAGGATTTGGTGGAGAATTGAGGAAGTTATGGAAGGTTGAAGGTCTAGGGTTTGGGGAATAAGATGGAGAAGATGAAGGAGTTGGGTGAGTTTGGAGAGAGAGAAAGCAGGGAATTTGTGGTGAAAAAGTGAGGTAAGATGATTGGGGTTCGAGTTTGTGGTGCAAACTGGGTTTGGAAGAGGTTTGGTAAGGTGAAAATGGGTTTTAAATCGTTTTTTACGACCTTAGAACGAACCTGCCTCGGAGTAATTTTGGAAAGCCGTCGCCGACGGGTCCCACCCCGTCGCCGACGGGTCTTGGATTTGAGAGGTGGGGCGACGGGTTATGTGTCTGCCGACGGCTAAACTTATGTCTACGGGCATTTAGGGACCCCGTCGCCGACGGCCATCACCCCGTCGCCGACGGGTAGTGAAAAATAATTTTTTTTTTTTTTTTAAAGAGCTATGTTCACTAGAAATTCCTAAAAATTGATAAAAATCTTTTTGTGATTTTTTTTATAAGTTTAAAATTTATAAACCAATAATCGTTAACGGCCCTACCACCCCCCAAAAATTCGTGTATTGTCCTCAATGCACCAAATCAAGTCTAAAACATACCTTGTATCTTCACGACCCGTTTGGAATGCCCGAACTTCACACAATCAAGAAAGGTTAGTATGAAACGGAAACGATTTACATCCAATTACGCAAACAATTGAATAAGTGTATAAAACTCTACAAAACGTGTTACCGGACCTTTTAATTTACCTCATATGTTGGTACGCTTCCCAAGAAGCATACCAACTCCACATTTGCATCCTTTTTCTCTTCATTACCATCAAGAAATGGTTTAAGGCGGTGACCGTTAACCGTTTGCTTCGACCCGTCCTTCGGGTCCTTGATCGTAACATCTCCAAGTTTCCCGACTCGTGTTATCACATACGGGCCCATCCACTTGCTCTTGAGCTTTCCCGGGAAGTATTTAATCCTCGAATTGTAGAGCCAAACCTTTTGACCCACTTCAAACTCCTTTGGTTTCAACTTTGCATCGTGTGCTCTCTTCATGTCATCCTTGTACTTTGAAGCACACTCGTACGCTTCTTCCCTAAGCTCCTCCAACTCACAAAGCTTCAACTTTCGCTCCTTTCCTGCATCGTCATATTTCATGTTAACCTCTTTTATAGCCCACCAAGCACGATGCACAAGTTCCACCGGCAAGTGACAATTTCGCCCATAAACTAAGCGATAAGGAGTAGTTCCAATAGGTGTTTTATGAGCCGTTCTATAGGCCCATAAAGCATCATTCAACTTTGTTGACCAATCCTTTCGGTCGGGTCGAACGGTCTTTTGCAAAATTTCTTTTATTTGCCTATTGGAAACCTCAACTTGACCGCTTGTTTGTGGGTGGTAGGGAGTAGCAATTCGATGGTCAACACCATACCGTTTCAAGAGTTTGCCAAAATTAAAGTTCTTGAAATGAGATCCCCCATCACTAATGATTACTCGGGGAACCCCAAATCGAGAAATTATATTCGTTTGAACAAAATTGCAAACAACGGTATGGTCATTCGTTTTGGTGGCAATCGCTTCGACCCATTTGGATACATAATCGACCGCCACCAAAATGTATAAATTACCATGCGAATTAGGGAATGGGCCCATGAAATCGATCCCCCATACATCAAAAATATCTACAATAAGGATCGGTTGCATGGGCATTTCATCCCTTTTTGAGATACTCCCCAACTTTTGACACTCAACACAGTTTTTAGCGAAATGAAAAGCATCCTTAAAAATAGTCGGCCAATAAAGACCGCTATTTAGCACTTTGTGCCCTGTTTTGTGACCACTAAAATGGCCCCCACAAGCAAATGAATGCAAGTGCATCAAGACGCTAGGAATCTCCTCGTCGGGTATGCATCTTCGAACGACTTGATCCGGACAAATCTTGAATAAGTCCGGTTCTTCCAACGTGTAGTACTTGATTTGAGACAGGAAATGCAACCTCTTCCTTCTATCCCAATGAGCCGGTAAGTCACCTGTAACCAAATAGTTAACAATATTAGCATACCATGGTAATATTCCAACTTTTAAAATGTGCTCATCTGGAAAAGTCTCATTAATTTCTTCACGGGAAGAATCCTCTACACTCAACCGAGACAAATGGTCCGCGACCACATTCTCACTCCCTTTCTTATCTCGAATCTCCAAATCAAACTCTTGTAATAAGAGTACCCATCGTATCAACCGCGGCTTAGCATCCTTTTTCTCCATGAGGTACCTGACAGCACTGTGGTCAGAATAAATAATAACTTTGCTACCCCATATGTAAGCCCGGAATTTATCTAATGCATAAACTACCGCAAGTAGCTCTTTCTCAGTTGTTGTATAGTTAAGTTGTGCATCCGAGAGAGTCTTACTTGCGTAGTAAATAGCAACCGGCTTTTTGTCTACCCGTTGACCCAACACGGCCCCAACCGCATAGTCGCTTGCATCACACATAATTTCAAATGGTAATGACCAATTTGGTGATTGCAAGATTGGGGCTTCAACCAATTTCTGTTTCAACACATTAAAGGCATTTTCACACTGTTTGTCAAAATTAAAGTCTCGGTCTTTTAACAAAAGATTACATAAGGGTTTTGTAATATCACTAAACCCTTTTATAAACCTCCTATAAAATCCCGCATGACCTAAAAACGACCTAACACCTTTAACGGTCGTGGGATAAGGTAGAGTAGATATGACTTGTACCTTAGCACGATCAACCTCTATCCCACGACTTGACACCACGTGCCCTAACACAATTCCCTCTTGAACCATAAAATGGCTCTTTTCCCAACTTAGGACCAAACTAGTTTCAACACATCTTTTTAACACTTTATCTAGTTGGTCCAAACAAGTCTCAAACGATGATCCAAAAATTGAGAAATCATCCATGAAGATTTCTAAAGACTCTCCCACCATATCGGAGAAGATACTGATCATGCACCTTTGAAAGGTGGCGGGAGCATTACATAATCCAAACGGCATCCGCCTAAATGCGAAGGTACCGTAAGGACATGTAAAGGTAGTCTTTGCTTGATCTTCCGGATGGATGGCAATTTGGTTATAACCAGAATAACCATCTAGGAAGCAATAAAATTTTTGCCCCGATAATTTCTCAACAATTTGATCAATAAACGGTAAAGGAAAATGATCTTTGGAAGTTGCGGTATTCAACTTCCTATAATCAATACAAATTCGCCACCCGGTTACCGGCCGGGTAGCTACCTCTTCACCTGCGTCGTTTTTGACGACTTGTATGCCGGCCTTCTTGGGAACCGTTTGTGTTGGGCTCACCCATTGGCTATCCGAGATCGGGTAAATGATACCCGCATCAAGCCACTTCAACACCTCTTTCTTCACGACCTCTCGCATGTTCGGATTTAACCTTCTTTGCGCATCTCTAACGGGAGTCACATTCTCTTCCGTGATGATTTTGTGCATCACCACCGAGGGACTAATACCCTTCAAATCCGCAATGGTCCATCCAATCGCCGCCCGATTGGTGACCAACACTTCCATCAACTTTTTCTCTTGCTCTCCGGTTAAATTTGATGCAATGATAACCGGGAGAGTATTGCCCTCTCCAACGTAAGCATACTTGAGATGCTTTGGCAATGCTTTCAACTCAACTTCCGGAGGCTCCACTAAAGACGGCTTCAATTTAGTATCAATGCTCTCCGGTAAGCTCTCGACTTGGTGTGTCCATGTCGGTTTTCCTTCTCTAACCGCAAGCACCTCTAAACTCCTCACTTCCTCGTCCATGCTTCGTTCCACCTCCACCTGTGACCTGTCAAACACATAACAATCCTCCATTGTGTTTTCCCCATAAACGACTGTGTCGCAAAGAGGTATACACGTGTCAACAATGTCTGCCATAAAGCATTCATCATCAACTGAAGGGCTCATAAGTCCGGAAAAAACATGCAACCTCAACCTCCGGTTTCCAAATGTCATGTCAACCGTCCCCGTTCTGCAATCAATTTGAGCATTTGCAGTTGCTAAGAACGGTCGACCCAAAATCACCGTAGGTTGCTTGGTTGGGTCCTTGGCCACATAATCAAGTACAAGAAAGTCCACCGGGTAGTAAAAATCCTCGATTTTCACTATCACATCCGAAACAATTCCACGGGGTAGTTTAGGTGTCAAATCGGCTAACACCACGGTAGTGTTTGACGATTGAAGTGGACCAAACTCATATTGGTCATACAAACTACCCGGTAGAATGCTTACACTAGCACCAAGATCTAGAAGTGCCCGGTTGATTTTAAAATCGCCCACTTGAATTGAAATGATAGGCGCACCCGGATCTTGGAGCTTAGGTGGAAGTGCACCCGAAAGAATCGAACTCACGTTTTCGGTTAAATCTAGTTTCTTTGGAAATTTGTGAGTGCGTTTTTGGGTACACAAATCTTTCAAGTACTTAGCATAAGACGGTACTTGTTTAATTGCATCCAAAAGAGGTAAATTGATTTTTACTTGTTTGAAAATTTCCAACAACTCTTCTTGTTGTGGACCTCTTTTGTTTACAACCTTTTTTGTCGGTCCCTTCAATGCTTCGGGATAAGGGGCGGTATTAACCTCCACACCCTTTTCCTTAGCCTTGGGGACGGGGATGGCCACAACGGGAGTAACATTATTCTTTTTCAAATCGTTTTTGTTTTGACCCGTTTGGCCATCCTTAAGCTCATCATCACTAGCATCTTCCACCACCCCTTCAACAAATTGGGGTGGTGGTGTTTTGACACCATTATCAACAACTCTACCACTACGTAAAGTAACTTTATTAATTGGTACCTCACGTGTGTTCCTTGAACTCGACCCTTGATGCTTAGGGTTTACGGTGGTGTCACTCGGAAGCTTTCCCGTGCCTCCCTTGATTTGGGCTACTTCTTCCGCTAGTTGGCCCACTTGCTTTGCTAATGCCTCATGTGCTTTGTCTCGAATCTCATTCTCCTTCTTGGATTCTTGCATCATCGAGAGCATCACATCCATCTTTGTATTCAAGTCATTACCACCGGTTTGGTTGTTTGATCCACCTCCGTTACCGCCTTGATTGTTGTAATTCTTTTGGTACCCACCTTGGTACCATTGGTTGTAACTCCGTTGGTAGCCTCCTTGGTTACCACCTTGGCGGTGTTGGTATGATGACCCGCTTCCTCCTTGGTTACCCGGTTGGAAATTCGGGTTCATTTGGTTTGAAGCATTACCATACCGAAAGTTTGGGTGATTTCTCAAACCCGGATGGTAAGTGTTGGAGTTCATGTCATATTGCTTCCTATCTCCATACACTTGATTGACTTCTTCGGTGTAACCACTCGAACCCATTGAACATTGCTCGGTGCTATGTCCAATATCACCACAATCCTCACATACTTCGAATTGAACCGCGTTCACCTCTTTCTTCTTTTTCAATTGAGCTATCTCCCGCTCTAAGGAGGAGATCCGATCCTTGGAATCGAGATCGGGAAGTGACCGGGAAACCGGATGCCTTTTTGCTCTATCGGCCGATTCTTTTTGCTTGGACCGTTTGCTCATCCTTTCTAAAAATTCCCAATCGTCATCCTCATGGTTGCTCAAAAGGGTACCATTGCTTGTCGTCTCAAGCCGATTCCACGTCGCGTCATCCAAGCCCCGTACGAAACATTTCACCAACTCCCATTTTTCTATTTGGTGATGTGGGCATCTCCTCATTAGCTCTTTGAATCGGGTGAATGCTTCATGTAACGGCTCACTTGAAAGTTGACGAAATGATCGAATTTCATCCCTAGCATCATCGGTCTTGGCCATGGAATAGTATTCATCCAAAAATGCTTGTTGCATTTGTTCCCAAGTTCGAATACTATTGGGCGGAAGTGTAAAGAACCACTGCTTTGCTTTATCCTTCAATGAGAATTGAAATAGGCGAAGCTTCACTTCCTCCAATGCGAAATTGTGTCCTCCAATAGTATCACAAATAGATGAGAACTCCGTTAAATGGTTGTACGGCTCATCGTTAGACCTTCCATTGAAATGAGGAAGAATGTTGATGTAATGGGGTTTACAATCAAACATCCTCCTTTCACATACTATTGGAGAATTGTTTTCGGTCACTATCGGTCGGAAACGGTCATTGACTCCCCGTGGAGGTTGTTGACGACGTTGTGGCCCATTAACTTCTTGATCGACCGGTCTTCGATTATCCCGTCTTTCATCCCGTCTCTCCTCTCTTCGATTATCTCTCGGGTTACCACCTCCCACAAAACGAGGAATCCGGTTAGGGTTTACATTGTTGTTATTATTGTTGTTGTTGTAAAACCCTTCATTCCGGTTCCGTTGGTTGTTGTTTTGTGGTTGACGGTTGTTCCCATACCCATTGTTTCTTCCACCCCCGTAGCCATATTCTTCTTCCCCAACATAGTTGGCGTTTTGAGACCCAAACTCCTCATCATCATACCTTCGAGCATTATATACGTTTCCCCTATTCAAGTAACCCCAATCTTCATCATCATTGGCTCGCTCATCATAATAACCCCCATCGTCCGAATTTTCCGTATGAATGCTCACGTGTTCCGGCGATTGATAACCGGGAACACTATACGGTTCGTCATCGGGAATTGCATTCCTTAAATCGTCAATGTTGAAGAATGGGTCTTCGTTCACGGGATTGTCGTGATCACGGTTACCTCTTCGATCGGAGTTGACATTCCGATCATCAAGGTTAATAGGCAACGATGCTTGTCGGTGAAGAGGTTGTTGCTGAGGTGTTCGTTGGGTGTTGTTGGTGTTTTGGTTTCGGAAAGGTGGAGTGGGTGGTCTTGCATTGGTGTTACCACCCGGTAGCTCTTGAGCGGGGAAAAAGGTTCCTCGGGTTTGGAATTGATTTGGGTGGAGGTTTTGGTTTGGGTTAAATTCTTGGTTGGAATTGTGGTTCGCCATTGAATCGGTTTCAATGGTCGGTGTGAGTGGTGGTGTTCGGTTGGTTTGATTAGAAGCAAGAGTTGCTTCTAACCGGCTTGCTAAGTTTCTTCTTACGAGTCTTTCAATTTCCGGTTCGTAGACTAGAGGTGAAGTCCTCCCGGAATTTCGTGTACGCATGCACTACCTGTAACCTGCACAAGTAACACACCCCGCGTAACAAGGAAAAAGACAATACAAAAAGAGAGCAAAACAAATTATACAGTTAATCACACAACTTCAAACAATATCCAAACACAAAGCGCACGCACTCCCCGGCAGCGGCGCCAAAATTTGATCGGAGTGTCGCGCTCCGGTCAAAGATAATATTTATATACCCTAATTACCCTTAACAAATAGCTAGTGGTAGCAAGGGGTCGAACCACGAAGAGTATGTGGTTTGTGTGCGGATTTGATTGAATTATGAATAGTTGTCACTTTTATGAAGCTTGCTATATTGTTTTTGTATATTTTTGCTTGATTGAAAGATGTGAATTGAAATTACTAAAGCAATTAACTAAATTAACTACTAAATGCAAGAAGTGAAAATGATTGTTTAAACAATAATAAGAAAACAAGGCTCACACCCGGTTTCAACAATTGCAAGACTTAGGGTTACTATGTATTTTAATTAGCTTTACTTGAAATAGTTCGTTAACGGGTCGCAATCACAAAGCTTAGGTGTCAATCGCTATCAACGTCGTAAACAACGGACCATGATACACTTCGTTACTTTGGACTAACAAATCCTACCAAAAGACAAAGCATAAATACGTGCATTCATTTCACAAAGTCAAATTTAATCATTCACTCGACAGTTTGCAAATTCAATACCAACGTAGGACAATTGTCTAAGATTCAAACGCAATTCAAGTTGTCACAAAACAATCAACAAAACATAATAAACCCTAAATCTTACAAAAGTCTACACCGGGGTGACACCTCCAAGAAATTAGCCAAGCATGATCGAAGAAACTTGATCACCGGATGTTGGAAGCGTGAATTGGATCATCATGAAGCTTGAAGGTGAATTGATGGATGAGGATTAGGGTTTTAGGTGAGTGATTATGGTGGATGGACGAATGGTTGAATGATTGTAATGGTGATGAGCTAGGGTTTGGAATTGGATGATGATTCGGGTTGTTGAGAAGATGGAATCTTGATTGGAGATGAAGTGGTGATAAAGGATCGATGATAATTGGCTCCAAGAATGTCTTTCAAACTCAAAATGAAGTGTAACTCCCGAATTGAATGAGTACCAACCAATGGAAATCGGAATAAAACCCCACAAATCACAAAATTCGCGTTTCAAGATTTGAGAGGCCGTCGCCGACGGCCCTCAACCCGTCGGCGACGGGTCCTGGTTTGTTCATTTCGTTCCGACGGCTTATACACCTGGATACGGCCATTTCAGCTTACGGGGTTATTCAGGGGGCGTCGCCGACGGCCTATACCCCGTCGCCGACGGCTCCCCAAAAACCCATTTTCCATTTTTTGCTCCTAGCACTTCCGGTTGATCCGTAACGCGTCCCGGTGTTCTGGTTTTCGATCCGATGACCCGTAAAGCTCCCGAAAAGCTCCTTAAACTTCATCAAACCTGCAAAACACATTCTTGATCAAAAGTAGGCTATTCGAAACTAAAACTCACGTAAAAATGTTAAGTTAAACAATTACAAGCACCGGTTTCCAACCACGTATCACATCACCTCTAGTTTGCTTTTGTATCCTCCACCAAAATAAGGCTTCGGATTTAAACAAATGAACATCAAACCTAACTTTATTTCTTTCATGGCAATCACTGACGTCTAGAATGGCTTCTACCTCACTTAGCCATTCATGTGCCTCAATAGCACCTTTCTTCCCGTCGAATGAAGGAGGATTACATGAAATGAAAGTCTTGTAAGTACATTCTTTAGAGATTTCTATTTCTATAGCTTTAGATACTTTCATATCATCTACCTTCTTTTCCGGGCGAGGTTCTTCTCGTGGAGTTGGTGTAGGTGTAGGTGCAGTGCTTCCCTCAGATTGCCCTGATCGTTCTGTATTCTGACGTTCGCGTCCCTGTGCGTTGGCAAGGATTTGCGCAACTCGGACGGCAATCCGATCGATCATGTCATCTCCTAAGTTTACAGGTTCGCTATGACGAGCAGGATTAACTGATGGGTTAGGTTGACGATTGTTGTTAACCGAAGGTTCTGCCGACATTTTCTCTGCTCATGTGCTTTATGTGCGAGAGAAGGTTGTGTATGATTTGTATGAAGGAGGTTGGCATCTATTTATATTAACAATGAACTACGCTATTGGCCGCCTTCATTTTTTTTTTACTCTATGATACTTGATTGAGAAGAAATATTACTTACTCAAATAATACACAAGTATCATTATATATATGCACTTCATGTATAGAACATATACGTATTACATTTTATCTTTTAGATTTTATTATTATTATTATTATTATTATTATTATTATTATTATTATTATTATTATTACTACTATTATTTTCTCCTAACGAGTAAAGAAAACAAGATTTACGAGTAATTATTGTTAAGGGCAGTGTGTACAAAGTGGTAACGAAATGAGGATTTATAAGTTGTAATTATTAGAGTTAAATGCGTGGTTGGTCCCTGTGGTTTGCAAATATTGCACACTTGGTCCCGGTGGTTTACTAATTACAGAGTTGGTCCCAGTGGTTGTAAATTTTGCACTCGGGTGATCCTTATCACTAACCCATGTTAATTTTTTCAGTTAAATGTATGCGAAATGACTAGATTGCCCCTAAACAATAAAAAATAAAAAATAAAGAAGACCCACCTCATCTTCTCCAATCACCATTGTCATCTCCCCACCCCAGCCCAGCCCCCACTTCTTCTTCAAATCACCAACCACCGCCCATCATCCTCCCCAACCCTTCTTCTCCTCCGGCGACCCTTTCTATCTCCGGCCAACTCCCCCAACCACCTTTTTTGCCATATTCATTTTACTGTAACTGTTATTGCTAGTGAGGTCCAGAATCTGAATTAAACCAAAACCCAAAAACTTTATCTTCCTGCTTCGCCGGTATATGTGACAGTCTTCCCCTGTTTTTTCCATCTTTGACTTGAAAACCCTAATTCTGCTTCACTTCTATGAACTTCACACATACACACCCTCTCTAAACCCATATCCCGACTGAATGACCTCCTTGTGCCTTTATTAGGTACACCAATCCCCCTCAAATCTTCCAATATGCTCCATATTGACATCAATTCATATTATATTAAGTCTTATATTAACAACAATTCATATATGTGTTTATTTTTCAGGTATCTCTATTCCACAACATCGTTCAGGAACAACCCGTATTCAATCGGATTCCAGAAACTTCGTCATGTTTCCTTTCTATCAAGCGGTTCCAGATGGAGGCAGAAAGGGTCGCCGGAGGAGAAGAAACTTACAGACTTGTTACATAATTCCACACATTATAACAAATAGGTGGCTTGAGGTTGGGGGAGTTGGCCGGAGATAGAAAAGGTCGTCGGAGGAGAAGAAGGGTTGGGGAGGATGATGGGCGGTGGTTGGTGATTTGAAGAAGAAGTGGGGGCTGGGCTGGGGTGGGGTGGGGAGATGACAATGGTGATTGGAGAAGATAAGGTGGGTCTTCTTTATTTTTTATTTATTTATTGTTTAGGGGCAATCTAGTCATTTCACATACATTTTAACTGAAAAATTAACATGGGTTAGTGATAAGGATCACCCGAGTGCAAAATTTACAACCACCGGGACCAACTCTGTAATTAGTAAACCACTGGGACCAAGTCTGCAATATTTGCAAACCACAGGGACCAACCTCGCATTTAACTCTAATTATTACTATGGGTATTTTCTAATGACTCTATATCCTTAGTAAGTTCATACCCGGATTTATCTATTATTCATATTTCAAAGTCAGCCAGAGCATCCTAAAAATTACATAAGCTGGCATGTTCTCTTAGGTTGAAGCCTAGGTATCCATACCAAATACCTAATTCGCTAAAACCTTTGGCTCTGATACCAACTGTGACACCACACCCAGATAAGGATGCACCATACACAATTGATACCAACTTACCAGTAAACACTTACGTTATTGATACAAACGGTAATGTACAAAAGTTGGAAACTTAAAGGTACAAAGTTTGGTCAAACTACTATTAGCTGATCACGCAAAATTTCCACCAGATAAGAAAGTTTGAGATACTTTATTTCACTAGTCACGCCTATCCGAGATAAACAACCCGCCCAAGACTAACCATCATTTCCTGTGACACATGCTTAAAAGACGTCAGATATTACACTGGTGAGTTTATGAATATACACAATTTACAATTCACATTATTTAATCATGACTTGTACCCGCCCATGTTATCATAACCCAACGTTACCACGTAACTTACATAACCATACAGTTAATGCCCACTACACCACAGGTGTAGTACCGACAAATCCCGCCGTAGCGGCACGTATAAGGGACCACAAATATCATGTGTATGTCATGCTCAGGTTATATACATGCGTACAACAGTCATGCCATATTATTATTACAGTTTAGGACAAGCATGTTCACATTTGAAAAGCATTCATAAAACTCATCTCTTGCTAGTAGCTAACCGTTGATACAATTGCTAGTATGATCAGGTACTATCTCAAGGTCCTGACACAATTTACATAATCCTAAGTTAGGTAATGGTACACCTAACTAGTCATTATCATGGTTGGATATTGGTTAACCCTACCTTGTTTAAGCAAGGTTGATCAATCCATGCCTAATAAGGCTAGGCTACCCAATACCCGCCCCTGACAATAATCCTAGTACCTAAAAATAATACTAACACTACTACTACTAATATATTATTACTAATAATAAAACTAATATTAACTACTAAAAATAAATAATAAATAACTAAACATAAACTTAAACGAGAGTATACCTCAAGACTATCTACGGCACGTTGATGTAGAGTTTCCCTACTCCTGCTCCTACTCGTGCTCCAAAAACGACTACTAACAACACCCAACGGGGTATCGTATACGCAGGATTCTCAATACTAGAGCGTTCCCGTTAAAATTTTGGTGTATCTAAAATCCTACAATTTAACTCCTACATATATATGTGAAGCAAGCAGGCACCTCAATTCCTTTCTAGGAGACGTGCTTGCTAGCTAGCTTAACGTGCTAGCTAGCTAGCTTAGTTATATTAATTCAGCTGCTTCACTCGTTTTTCTTGTATAACTTTTAAAATATGATGTTTTATAAAACGACGAATATGTCATTAGAACGAGCATATTTTTATCTACGTTTTAACCTAAGTTTCATTAAAAACGGAGTAAGGTAAATAAAATAATATATTTAATTATTAATATTAAACGGTCTCTTATAATAGCCAGGGCTTGTACAAATGTCTCATATTTCAACTAAATATTTCAACTAATCATTTTACTCGTTACTTAGTCGTTCAACAATATATAAATTATAAATTTTAAATATAATTTTATTGGTTCACAAAATAGGATGTTACACTGTAGGGTCTTCGTCTGCTCCATAGCCAATGCGCCTAAAACGCTTTAGGGATATATAAGGTGGGGCATGTCTTATGAGTCAATAGTCTTTCATGGCCGCAACTGATATAGGATTTACCTAGGTGTTACAATGGGTCATGTTAATCTTCACTATATTGTTGCAATCATCCTTCTTATGGACTCATCGTCATCGATAAAGGTTACCCCACCATCTGTTACAATCATCCTTCTCATGGACTCATCGTCATCGATAAAGTTTACCCCAGCATCACCCCACTAAAAGACGTATGATTTGTCTAAGATGTTCTATGTACACCCCAACAGGCAACTACTTGCAACCATCCTTCTTATGAACTCATCGTCATCGATAAAGATTACCCCACCATCTGTTAATATCATCCTTCTCATGGACTCATCGTCATCGATAAAGTTTACCCTAACATCATCCCACCAAAAGACGTACAATTTGTCTAAGATATTCTATGTACATCCCAACAGGCAACTACTACTAAATGATCTACAAACCATGTTAGCTGAATTGATTACGGATTACTGGTGAGTCATAAGCCAATACAAAATTTGCACAACTACTGCAAAAATTATTTGACTTTTCATTTGGCTTCTTGTACTCTAGTGAGTTTAATCCACTAAAATTATATTAGCATAAGAGCTAGTAGTAATGGTTATATTTAAAAAGGTGTTTTGTCCTGAATCATCAATGTCCCACCTACCAAACACTATAGTTTAAATAAAAGCATATGTCAACAGTGTAGAGTTAAAATGTGAAAAAAGAAAATACAAGTTAAGAACAAAAATAATAAATGGTACAAAATTAATTTAAATAAATCATTTAATTGAGTCTATCCATTAATTTTGCTATTCAAATTAATGAACCCTAATCATTTAATAAGTCATCCTATGAAATAATTTTGCACCTTACACAATAAAAACAATTATGCACATGATCCTACATATTCAACGTTTTCTACACAATAAAAACAATGTTTTGGCATAAGGTACAGAATGTATTGGACCCCAACACTGTTAAATAATTTTGCGACTTATAATAAAATAGGTGTAGGACACAACACTTATAATAAAATTGGTGTAGGACCAACATATTAATGGTGGTGAAGGAGGAAATTATGGTATTAATAAGACTTAAGTAACCTATTATAATATTTTATTAGTATTCTAAATCAAAATGTTTATCATACTTTTATTACGTAAAGCATTAATTAAAAGTAGACAAAATATATCTTGATTCACAACCATTAATCAAAAAAATATATGGCCTAGATTAATTTATTTTTCTTCTTGCAAAAAGATTATTCTCAAATAAACATCCCTATGTAAATATTACTACTTACATAATTAAATATAAAATATACTTAGTATGACATAATGTATTATTTTAGAGTGAATTGCAACTTGTGTCCTTTATTTATACCCAATTGCAGGCGGTGTCATTTATCTTTAAAATTGACGAGTTTTGTACTTAATGTTTCAAAATACTACAAACTTTGTCCTTTAGCCCTAACCTAATTGAAATTTTCTGTTAAATTTGATCATGTGCCTTGGCATAATTGTCTTTTACCCTATATAAGAAAAATAAAATAAAATTAAATGTTATATATCACTCATCTCTTTCTTTCTATGAACAAACAACTCTCTCTCTCTCTCTCTACTCCATCGATCTCTCTCTACAACCAGTCCACCACCAACTCCTTCCACCATAGCCTCCTTCCGTCACCACTCTTCCTCTCTCTACCTTTCTCTTTCCACACTACACGACCTCCACCACCACCCACCATCACCACCAGATTGCACCATCACCACCACTTTGCGGTGAAGGAACAACCATGGCGACAATCTAGGGTGATCGAGCAGGTTAGTAACGGGTTAGGGTTCCAACTTCCAACGAAGGAGAAAAAGGCAGCGGCTAGGGTTTTGACTGGGCTCCGGTAACCCTAATCAGACGAATTTGATGGTGATTGTATCTGAAGTGGTCGGGTCTGATAAGATCGTCGTATCTAAAGTGACCGGGTCTGAATCAAACGATTTCTTAAAACCCCCAAATTTTATAATGATGTACTTCTTAAAGTATTATATTGAAATTTTTATTTTTATCCATGTAATTTAACTAAAATACACATTTATTTATAACATTTGTTTATTTTAAAAACCCTTCATATCTGATTCCTAATATAATTTATAATTAATTAAATAATATTTTTTTCACTCACAACAACATTAAAATATAAGATAAGAAATGAATAATGAACCATCAAATATTAAAGTTTACTTTAATTACCTATGTAACTAGGGGTATGTTGATGAGTACTCTAAGACCATGTGTAGTGGTAGAACACTATAATGCCCCCACCATGGGGCGTTTTGCGCCATGTGGCGTCCTAGTCAGCAAGGGGGCATTATAGCAAAAGTGGTGTAGTGGGTATAATGCCCCATAATGCCCCATTCGAAAGATGGGGGGTCGAAAGATGGGGGGTCGAAAGATGGGGGGTCGAAAGATGGCAACGGTCGAAAGATGGGGGGTCGAAAGATGTCAACGGTCGAAAGATGGGGGGTCGAAAGATGTCAACGGTCGAAAGATGGGGGGTCGAAAGATGGCAACGGTCGAAAGATGGGGGTCGAAAGATGGTGGCAGCGTTATAATTTAAACGCCGAACGGGATTTTTTTCGAAAATCACGCCGAAAAACGCCCCCTGTAGTGGGGGGTTGGGCGTTTTAGGGCGTTTTGGGGCAATTTTTAAAAAAAAAAAAACGCCCCATTACGCTTGGTCTAATGTAGATTGAAAATGAATAAAATGGATATGAGGAAGGGTAAGAAGAATCGTTATGAGTGCTCTTAAAAGATGGATTTGTACATTTTTTAACATCACTGAAAAAGGTTAATTTCTATCTACATGTAAAGAGTATGAAGGTGATTGTGCAAACTAATTTCTGTTAGTGTTAGTGGGTAGGTGGCTTAATTTATAAAATCAGAGTTGATTTGTTTTCCACTATTTTTTTATTGGGACACTATCAATGTTATTTCAGTAATTTGGAAACAGAATATAGCTAAGGTTTTTTTTTTCTTTTTTGTTTTTTTTTTTTTTTTTGTGTCTCAAAGTTACTTTGAAACATGGAATTTTGTACTCATGTATAAAACTTTGAATAATGAGTTTTTAAAATTTTTTAGTAACTTAGATATATTAAAGAATGCAATAAGATGAAATCTCATATATTAGGGAGAAGACATGATTGATGGTTTTCCACTCGTTTTGCTAGCTTTAGTAACAAAATGCGCGTTTAATTATTTGTTTCTAGTCCGTCAACTAATACTAGCACCAACATCACCTGTTGTTTCTGGTCTAACCGGTAAAACTGATTAGTTTTTAAAGGATGTACTAATTCATGTTTTTTTATTCTATATTTTTGAATGTTAACTTTGTAAGGATACACGGTCCAAAGCGCGCACACACCCATATATAGGGTGAGGTTGAAATCAGAACTAATATTTCATAAGAACTCGGTCAGAAAAACCAATCGAATGAAATAAAAAATAATTTACACTAGCGTTATTTACTAAAATACAAATTTAAATAATTTTACGTGTTTAAATTTTCGAAAAATAATTACACATGTATAGGTTTCCATATACACATGTGTTAAAAATTTGATAAGAGTACTTTTGGAGAGGACAAATGAATCAATTGGAGAGTAAATGGCTTTTTAATGGTATATTACAGTAATTAACTATGAATTTTCTCGTTGCACGTTATGCCGGTGTATTAATGCATTTATTATGTAATCTAAAGAAGTGATTAGAATGTAAAGGTTTTTTAGGTCCATAGTATCGTCTTATATACGTAAATCCGCACGTTACTTATGACAACCCAACCACAACGTTCTGTTTACTATCGGCAAATAATAAGAAAAAAAACACCCATAAAAATTAAAAGTGTAAGTTGAAAAAAAAGAAAGAAAAAATAGCATTTAAAAAAATCCGTTTTAACTACTTGTACATCTGTGCTTTGCTAAGTAGTACATGATCACGCAAAACTCAGTTTCGGACGGCACATATATTAAACGTAGATATAATAAGCACGTCTCAATAGTATATTCAGAATTTTATAAAACATTATATTTTAAAAGATATAATAAATAAACAACCAAAGAAGAGAAAGATAATTATGAGTGTGTCACATGTCAATGTGTGGTTCGTAAAAGAAATTAAAGAAAAAACATACGAGAAAGTGAAGGGTTTATCTTGAAACGTTTTAGAGCGTACGATGCGTGACTTTCAAAAACATGCTTTAATTGTTTGCACCTCATGCTTTAAGATTTAGACTGTTAGCTAGAAAGATCAAATCTGTCAAAACAAAAAATGGACGGGCCAAAGTAGGGAGGTGCATTCACCACCGACTTTGTTTTTTAGTATATAGGATAATGGTAGTGTGACTTTTACTTTTTATTTTTTAGAGTAAAGTGCAATTTATGTCCCAGTGGTTTAGTGGCGGATTATTGCTCACCCCTCAAACTTAATTTTCACGGTTTGAGTCCCCGCGGTTTACGAACTTGTTTCTTTGCATCCCTCCCATCATCTCCCTGTTAGTTGACCGTTAAAAAGCAGGTGAAATTACATTTTTACGCCACTTCTCTATTCTCTCTCTAGAAAACTACCACCACCACCATCATCATCACCTACCACCACGCCATAACCATCCTGTTATCACCCACCACCACCATCATCAACTCTCAACAACATTAATTAATGATTTCAAACAAATCAATAGATTTACACCTTAAAACCCCTAAATCAACAATTGAAGAGCGACACCCTAACAAATCACCCAAATAAAAACACAAAATTTCATCAATGTGATGAAAGATGTGCTGCAGGTGGTGAGGGTACATGGGTTTGCAGGTTTCGGTGGTGAATATGGTAGTGGTATGAAGGTGGTGGCTGGAGGTGTGAAGGTGGGTCCTCGGTGGTTCAAGATGATTAGGAATGATGGTAAAGGGTGGACCATGGCTGTGGAAGTGAGTGATGGTAGAGGTGGTGGTTTTTCCAATGGTGTTTACGTGAAGGTGGGTGTTTATTTGTAGGTCGTGATATCGGTGCTATGGGAGTTAAGGTGTTTGTTGCGGCTGGTGGCGACGATACAGAGGTGGTTGTAGGCGTGATGGTTGGAAGTTGGCGACGACACGAAGATGGTTGCAGGTGTGACGGTGGTGAGATACGGAGGTGGCTGGTGGTGTATGGTGGTGATGGTTTGTTGTAGCAGGTCATCTAAGGTGATAGATTTGGTTCGAAGGGTGGCATAGATGCGAGGTTATAGGTGTTGGGACTGGAGGTAGGTAATGATGACAATGGTGGTAAGACTATCTCCAATGGGCCCTTGGAGACCATGCTCTTGGAGGCCCTTGGATGCCCTTACCATTGGAGCTCATCTATTCTTAGAGGCCCTTTAGTGAGATGCCCTTGCACAAGGGCATGTGTTTGTCTTGGTTTATGTGATGAGCAGGGTCCAAAGTAAAAAAAGAAAAGTTTTATTGAAATATTGTGTGTAATGGTTAGTTGATGAGGTGGAAATTAAAGAAGGTAACGATATTTGTATGGTTGGAGATGAAATAGGGGTTTTTAAGGATTTGTAAGGATATTATGTGGCATATGACGTGACAGCTAAGGGCGCCTAAGGACGCCTTTAGCATTGGAGATAGTCTAAGTGGTGGTATTTTAGAAAGAGAGAATGAAGAAAAGAGAGAGGGGAGAGATGAGAGCGAACATGGGAGACAAGAGAGAATGTTAAGTAAAACGCAATTTGTGTACCTATGGGTAAAAATGTAATTTCACCTGCTTTTTAAAGATCAGCTAACAGGGAGATGACGAGATGGATGCAAAGAAACAAGTTTGTAAACCAAAGAGACTCAGACGACGAAAATCAAGTTTGAGGGGTGACTACTGACTAGTGATCCGGCCACCAAACCACAAGGAAAAAAATACACTTTACTCTACTCTTTTTATTTTGATTGGTTTTCGAAAAAGTTCTTGTAGTTATCATGAAATACATGAGTTTTCAAGACCCCCCACCACACACACATAAAAGGGTCCTCAACCATTGTTGATTTTTTTTCTAGTTTTGTTATTTATTTTTAACATACATAACTTTTTTATATGATATTATTAAAAAAAAAACTTGCATCATAAAATCGAGCATTTTATCCTTTTTAATTTGAGTATAGTCTTGCTATGCCTTTTTAAATCGACTTTTTAAAAAAGTCGATAAACTGTGTGTCTAACGTGCGTAATTATTAAATACGTTGCATAATTATCAGTATAGGTTGCATAACTATCTAATATTTATGCGTAATTTGGTGCGGACGAAGATATCCTTTGCCTAGTGACAAGTGCCGCTTTCTGATGCCTTCGTATACTTTATACAGTAACTCTCATATATATATGTACATATATACACACACACACGAGGGGTGTCTGCTCCATACGATGAGAAACACGACACACTAACACAGATACGTAAAGCACTTGAATATTTAATTGGTGAAGTATCGTACATATTCAAAAGTTTTAACAAAAGTTTAAAAATAAAGGAAAAACAAAATCATATAAAATAAAAACAACTAGTATTAAGTACCCCGCGTTGCGGCGGAGGCGTAAAACTTGACACGGGTTTTACGAATGTTTTTAACCTATTAATTTTTTTACTAATATTTTGTTTCGGTTTAACCCTATACTTCTTTTACTTAAAGATTATTTTTTACATGCATATTTTATGTACGGGTAGGTATAAATATGATTTGTTCTACATTCCGACGTAAACTTTATTTATAGACGAGTCAGGTCAAATAGAATACGTTTTCGTTTAAAAAAATCATTTTTACGTGCATATTTTTATGTACGTTTTGGTATAAATTCAAGTTTTTCTACGTTTCGACGTATATATAAATTTATAATTTTTCACTTTGCCTTTTTGTCTAAAGTATACAAAACACCATTAAAGCATGAAGTACAATCACATTAAGCCTACTTATGTTAAAATTAATAGTTATATTTTTGTCTAAATTGTACAAACATCATTCAAGCATCAAGTACAATCACATTAAGCCTACCTATGTTACAAATTAATAGTTATATAATAAATTTATAATTTTTCACTTTGCCTTTTTGTCTAAAGTATACAAAACACCATTAAAGCATGAAGTACAATCACATTAAGCCTACTTATGTTAAAATTAATAGTTATATTTTTGTCTAAATTGTACAAACATCATTCAAGCATCAAGTACAATCACATTAAGCCTACCTATGTTACAAATTAATAGTTATATAATATAATAGTTATATAATTTTAAGAATTGATTGTTTACATAATTCGATTTATAAAGGAATTTTATTACTAAATGTAATAACTACAAAACTAAAGCTGTTAGCTAACTAAGTAATTGACACATACGTGTAAAAGATAATTAAAATAGACAAATTCATAAAAGACTATTTTCCCCTTTAAACTTTTAAAAATAATGTAAGGATAAAATTTTGTCTCATCATATATTATATATAATAGAGTGTGTGTATATGTGTGTTTTATTAACTTATTCCGATGAAAAGCAATATTGGATTCCATTAAATGATAAAATAATAAAGGGGTGGCTATTGGATCTTAATATATCCATTTCAAAAAGCTACCTTGTATTTGGTGATTTTGTTTTCAAAACATTATAAAATTACCTTTATATATAAGGTTAGGTTTATTATAAACAATCTCCTTGATTATGAACACTAGTGAACTAATCCTAGTCTTTGATTATCAATATATAAGTGTATACACAAATGTAAATCAATGGCTAGGATTTGATGATGAAAATACATTATTGTATTTTACGATTCGATGATATAAATCAATGGCCATGATTTGTTCACTCAGTTTACAAGTACAATAGTGTTCATTCTAGAACCCTGTCAATATATATATATATATATATATATATATATATATATATAGTGTAAGTATCTATGGAAAACCCATTTAATCTAGAAAACTTAGGAAACCTGAATTGTGTGGTCAAGATTGATCCACATCATATCTTTAAACACATGTTTAAAGGGCAAATTAGTCATTTGTTCAAGCCATCATTTCACTCTCTCCCCCATCCCATCAAGTCATTTATTACCCATCATTTCATTCTCCCTCTTTCTTCTTTCTTCTTCTTTTAGAATTCAAAATATATTATTCTATCTCTTTCTTCTTCTTCTTCTTCTTCTGTAAATTCACCATCATCATCATCATTCATTCTATCTCTCTCTCCATGTTTCAAAATAAACACCAAGAACACACACAAGTGTGTGTGAGAGAGTTCAGGAGGTAGAGAGAGAGATTTAAGAGAGAGAAGAAGTCGACGATGGACGACGGACAAGCCGTCGTCTACAGCGGTGGAGGTTCTCCGACGAACCGTCGGTGCCGACGATGGTGTTACAGGCAACCGGAGTGGGGATTCTGATTACAAGCCTTCGTCTACAGCGATGGAGGTTCTCCGACGAACCGTCGGTGCCGACGACGGTGTTACAGGCAACCGGAGTGGGGATTCTGATTTTAGCTCAGTTCAGATTCGAGTCAGCCGCAGATCGGGACTCGGTTCAGGTTTCCGGTTAGTGATCCAGTCCAAGTATGGTTCAGTCTTTTTGGATTCTCTTGTTTTATTTTGGTTTGGATTCTCTGGTTTTATACTCGGTTAGGTGTCATTTGGTTTGGATTCTTTGGTTTTTTTTCAGTCTTTTTTAATTTGTGATTATTGTTTGTTTAGGACTGTTCAAATGTTATTTTTTCTCTGTTTAAGCGGTTTGGTTTGGCAATGTTGTTAGATTTAGTATTGAGATTGTGTTTTTAGTGTCGGATTAGCTGAATGTGGGCATTTTTTTGTTAAAATGTGAAGGCGTAGGGTGGAAAGGTGTGTGCAGAAAAAATGCAACGTCCTGAGTGCATCAGAGAGTGTGATTGTGTAGTTTCGGTGCAGAATACAGTTTCAGGTAACACTTTGTAGTGAGGGCGTTGCTTGACGAAAAGAAGATAGTTGTTGACGATTGTGTAGTTTCGGTGCAGAATACAGTTTCAGGTAACATGTGTTACCTATCTCGTACCTGTTTGTTGTGTTAAATAACTCCGAAAATATTACTTGTGTTGTTATGTATTTACTATGGCTATTGTATTTGCAAGAGTGAGGAGAATGACCAGGTCCGTGACGGGTAGGCTGGCTAATAAGCGAAAGCAGAACGATAAAGAAACAGAACGATAACGAAAGAAGGTAGATGTCACACCCCCAAAATCCCACCTGCGGAGTACTACCGCTTGGAGGCGTGACTGACCAGGATCCAGCCACCAATCATACTGAACAAGCATATAAACAGTTATAAAAGCTTAACCAATACGATTGGTGTTTCAAAACAAACAATTTAAGTTGCAAGCGGAAGCATAAGTTTAAAGTTATAACATAAGTTCAATGTTTTCAAATAAAACGTGACACGCAGCAATCCGTGTCCCACAACGACTCTCCTCCATGCAAGCTCCTGCTGAGTACCTATGGTCCTGCAAAGCATGTAGTAACGAGTCAACAACTAGTTGAGTGAGTTCACAGTGGGTGTTCGTTTTAGTTGTTTCGAAAACAGTTTCCTTTATCTGGCATCCTGCCGTGGGGGTTACCCCATAGTTTAAAAACGTGACTTGTTCATTCCCAGTTACTCCGGCACTCCAGCCGTGGGGGCTACCCCATGTTAGTTATCAGGCATTTCGGCCGTGGGGGCTACCCCATGCGTACACTAGACTCGTTACCATATCGACTGCTGACTGTAGTCATGTTTATGTGCCCTGAAAACATCAATGTCTATCATCATTGACGTGCCCCAGATCCATTAGTTCACGCCCGTCCTCTGCGGCACGGTGTGAGGTTTGTCAGACCTAAATAGCGCTATCTAACTAATGACCCGCTCACCATTGGCCCGGCGATTAGTCGATACAAAAAGGAGGGACTTCGTGATAGAGTTTTAGTCTAGTACGAGTTATCCGTCCATCCGGACGAGGAATCACATTCCTGAACCATAGCCGTCCTACCCAAGGAGGACGAGGAATCCACGTTCCTTAACCCCGTTCCCAACCCAGGGAATCCCATGTTTTGTAGAGGGTGTGAACTCACCTTGGTTTGCTCGGTAGTAACACAGAAAAGTTAATCAAGTTTGCAGGTAGTCAGTTAGGTCCTATCACAGATATTATTCGTATCAGATTCAAGCCAAGCAGTGCATGAATGTTCAACACGTATTGTTCACCGGTAATAATCATGGCAACAAGTTTAACAGTAACAGTTCATAGTTATCATTCAAACACAACCCAAAGTCTAAGTATAAAGCCCGAACAATTGGGCTCGTAGTAACAGGCCCAAACAACACACCAACAGTAGCACAGAAGTCCATAAGTCCGGCCCACTAAATTAGGCCCATAAGTGTGGTCTCGAGTCGCAACCGGACTCGCAAGCATGGTTTCGAGTCATGCTGTTTGTGCTGATCATAAATGGTTGCGAGTCGCAACCGGTGTCGCAACCATGGTTTCGGCTCGTCATGTTTTGGTCTCGAGTCGCAACGGGACTCGTAACCTGTGTCGCAACCTGTGGTCTCGGTTCATCATGCTGTGGTTGCGAGTCGTAACCAGGTGTTCTCGACTCGCAACTGGTGTCGCAACGTGGAGGTTTCGAGTCGCAACCAGGGGTCTCGACTCCCCAACAGTTGCTGATTCTGCGCAGATCGTACTATCCAATAGAATTCATGCAGAAATATGTACCAGCCACTAAACATGTTTTGTTGTCTAAAATTTACTCAAAATGGATCAAACAATGCAGATTTGAAATATTCAACACCCCTTCATTGCATATTCAAGTTGTTCTTCACATATTCAAAGCACATTCATCAAGTTCTTCAAATATTCATGACATAAACAATTCTCATACACCCATATTATGCATTTTCGGACAAGGGTTATAACACCAAACTAGATATCAATACTCATCTTGCTAGCAAAACATTCTTAACTAAGATTTGTCATTAACATAAGCTAGTCCGATTTCATGAACATTTACATCTTAATGGTTTAAGCTTCATTTGGACACAATATCATAACTCTACATGCCATATATCCGAAATGAAGACATGTTAACCGATTATCAACATTGTACATGCAATATCATCATTTGACAACAAGTAGCAAATCATTTCTCATGTGAAAACTTAGCAAGCAACATAATGTCATAACCATCCATCCAAACACCAAAAACTCAACATGAATCACTAATATTCATCAAGAAAACACTAACCGGTTGATGGATTTCAATGATGTGTGTGAGCTTCCAACCGATTGTGTGTGAGCCGGTTCCAAGAGTCCAATCCGAAAGTGAGTGTGCTTGTGTCTCTAGGGTTTTAGTGAGAGGGAAGTAGGAGAGTGTGTGAGAGTGAGTGTGTATGGTTGCCCAAAGAATGGCAAGGTTGGCTAGAGGTGTGGTATAAATACTAGTTCCCCCAAGGTGCACCCTAATGGGTTTATAAATCGGTTAAGGGGTGTCACGGCCCAAATGGCCCAACCGATTACTATTCACTCGAGACCACATGGTCTCGAGTCGGGTCTTTGTCGTCTCGAGTTGGGTTCTCGGCTCACGTATATACATGCAAATACAACACATAGTCACATAAAACTTCACATTTATTATTAAGTTAACAAGTTAACTAGTCACATAGCGTTCAAGCATGTTACATCAAGGCACAAGAAAGGTTCTAAGTTTCGAGTTGTCACATCATCCCCAAGTTGAAAGAAATTTCGTCCCGAAATTTGATGGCACTCACTGAGGAAGCTAGTTAAGTTGCATGGTTTTCCCGGTTATCCTGGGGTGTCACATCCACCCCCCGTTGATCTGGAATTTCGTCCCGAAATTCCGTAGCTTCAGCCTCAGTAGCGGTTGTACTGTTCTCAAACAGTTGGGGATACTTTTGTTTCATCCGATCTTCGCGCTCCCAGGTGAACTCTGGGCCGCGACGTGAGTTCCAACGAACTCGAACGAGAGGTATTCTAGTGCTTTTGAGGATCTTAACATCCCGGTCCGTGATTTCGACTGGTTCTTCGACGAATTTCAACTGTTCGTCGATCGTGAGTTCCTTCAGAGGAACTACGTGCGTCTCATCTGACAGACACTTCTTCAGATTCGACACATGGAAAACGTTGTGAACTGCACCGAGTTCCGCTGGTAAGTTCAGTCTGTAGGCCACCTTGCCTATTTTCTCAATGATTTCAAAAGGTCCAACGTATCGTGGGTTGAGTTTGCCTCGTTTACCAAAACGAACCACACCCTTCCAGGGTGAAACTTTGAGTAATACCCGCTCCCCAACCTGGAGCTCAAGTGGTTTCCTGCCCTTATCGGCGTAGGCCTTCTGACGGTCTCGAGCGGCTGCCATGCGCTGTCGTATTTGAGCAATCCGCTCAGTAGTGTCTACCACATGTTCTGGACCAGTGATTTGACTATCCCCCACCTCTGCCCAACAGAGAGGTGACCGGCATTTACGTCCGTACAATGCCTCAAACGGAGTAGCTTTAATGCTGGTGTGGTAGCTGTTATTATACGAGAATTCCACGAGTGGCAGATGCCTTTCCCAGCTGTTGCCAAAGTCGATTACACAAGCGCGAAGCATGTCTTCTAAGGTTTGAATAGTGCGCTCGGACTGCCCGTCCGTCTGTGGGTGATACGCTGTGCTCATATCTAGACGTGAGCCAAAAGATTTGTGCATTGCTTGCCACAGCTCCGAGGTAAAACGCGCGTCTCGATCCGAGATAATAGAAGTGGGCACCCCGTGCCTCGAAACAACTTCCTTGAGGTATATTTCTGCTAAAGTGGAGAATTTATCCGTCTCCTTAATTGCCAAAAAGTGTGCGGATTTTGTGAGTCGATCCACGATCACCCAGATAGTATCGTTTCCGCGCTGTGATCTAGGTAAGCCTGTAACGAAATCCATGGAAATTTGCTCCCATTTCCATTGTGGTATCTCTGGTTGTTGGAGTAGACCCGAGGGTTTCTGATATTCCGTCTTGACTCGCGCACAAGTCAAACACTTGCTGACGTAAGTTGCTATGTGGGCCTTCATGCTAGGCCACCAATACGTAGTTTTAATATCGTGGTACATCTTGTCCGAACCAGGGTGTACCGAGTAGCGAGATTTGTGTGCTTCATCCATCACAAGTTCTCGTAAGTCGCCATAGAGTGGGACCCAAATGCGTCCTGTTACATAATAAGCACCGTCTTCCTTCTGTTCTAAACGTTGTCTTGACCCGCGTAGGGCTTCAGCTCTAACGTTTTCTGGTTTCAGTGCTTCTATCTGAGCAGCTCGTATTTGCGAAGGTAGACTAGAATGGATCGTGAGTTGTAAAGCTCTTACGCGCTTAGGCGCGGTGTCCTTTCGACTTAGGGCGTCTGCCACAACATTGGCCTTGCCCGGGTGATACCTGATAGAGCACTCGTAATCATTTAGCAGCTCGACCCATCGTCGTTGCCGCATATTCAGTTCCTTCTGCTTGAATATGTGCTCTAGGCTCCTGTGGTCGGTGTAGATGGCGCACTTGGTTCCGTACAGGTAATGCCGCCATAACTTAAGTGCGAAAACAACAGCTCCCAGCTCTAAATCATGCGTAGTGTAGTTCTTCTCGTGAACTTTGAGTTGTCGTGAAGCGTAAGCTATGACTTTATCTCGTTGCATCAATACACAACCAAGACCTTGAATTGATGCATCACAATAAACCACAAAATCTTCTGTGCCCTCTGGCAATGAGAGGATAGGTGCACTACAAAGTCTATCCTTTAGATGTTGAAAGGCTGATTCTTATGCATTCCCCCAATGATAAGCAACGCCTTTCTGTGTTAGCGAAGTGAGTGGCTGCGCGATCTTAGAGAAATCCTTAATGAACCTTCTGTAATAACCTGCCAATCCCAAGAATTGGCGAATTTCCTTTGGTGTACGAGGTGCTGGCCAGTTCTTAATAGAGTCTACTTTGGATGGATCAACGTGAATCCCATCCTTGTTCACCACGTGGCCTAGGAAATGGACTTCACGAAGCCAGAAGTCGCATTTCGAGAACTTTGCATAAAGCTGTTCTGTTCGAAGGAGTTCCAAAATAAGCCGTAGATGCTGTTCGTGCTCCTCTTTACTCTTAGAATAGATCAGGATGTCGTCGATGAAGACTATAACAAACTTGTCCAGATAAGGCTTGCACACTCGATTCATCAAATCCATGAAAACTGCGGGTGCGTTTGTCAGCCCAAACGGCATGACCAAAAATTCATAGTGCCCATAACGGGTTCTAAAGGCTGTCTTAGAGACATCCTCTTCTCGAACTCTCAGCTGATGATATCCTGATCTCAGATCGATCTTTGAGTAGTAGCTCGACCCCTGCAACTGGTCGAACAAGTCGTCAATGCGCGGTAGAGGATAACGGTTCTTCACCGTCACCTTGTTGAGTTCACGATAGTCGATACACATTCTGAAGGTACCGTCCTTCTTTTTCACGAAAAGCACTGGGGCTCCCCAAGGCGATGAGCTAGGACGAATGAAACCCTTATCCAAGAGTTCTTGTAGTTGCATAGAGAGTTCTTCCAACTCTGATGGGGCTAAACGATAAGGTGCACGTGCTACAGGCGCAGCTCCAGGAGTTAGTTCAATCTGAAACTCGACTTGGCGATGGGGCGGAAGACCAGGTAATTCCTCAGGGAATACCTCAGGATAGTCACGTACAACTGGAAAATCTTCTAGCTTCTTCTCTTTCTTTGTGGTATCAGTAACTAGAGCCAAAATCGCAGTGTGGCCCTTCCGTAAGCACTTCTGGGCCTTAAGAAGAGAGATGATGTTCTCAACAGCACTTCTCTTGTCGCCACGAATCATGAGAGGTTCACTACCTAAACCAGGAATACGAACGATCTTCTCGTTGCAAAGAATCTCTGCTCGGTGTTGGGATAACCAATCCATCCCAATGACAACGTCGAAACTACCCAAGACGATAGGGATAAGGTCAATAGAGAAGGTCTGGTTAGCGAGAATAAGTTGGCAACCTTTGACTACGTGCGAGGCCTCCAAACTCTTACCATTTGCTAGCTCTACGGTGTGCTTGTCGCTCAGGGGTGTTGGAATACGCTTAAGCATTTTACTAACTTCTAGTGACACATAGCTAGTATCGGCACCCGAATCAAATAAGACTGTAACATAAAAGTCGTCGAGAAGGAACTTACCCGTCACCACGTTGGGATCATTCCTTGCTTCACCTTGACCAATCACGAACACTCGTCCCCTGGCACCATTGTTGTTGTTGTTGTTCCCATTGTTACCATTCCCCTGATTGTTGTTGTTGTTGTTCTGGTTCAGTTGGGGACAATCTTTCTTGAAGTGGCCTTCAGCTCCACACTGAAAGCATCCTTTGTTGTTACCCTGTTGCTGCCGCTGGTTCTGTTGAGGTTGCTGACGATTCTGATTGGCGGGATATGCGCTCCTGCAATCCTTGGCAACATGACCAGGCTTGTTGCACCGATGACAGTTGCCCCTGGTGCATGGCCCACTGTGGTGTAAGTTGCAACGATTGCATTTGGGGTGGTTCCCCTTGTACCCACCATGACTTTGACCACCAGACGATTGCTGACTGGGGCTCTTGTGGTCGTCCGTCTTTCTCTGCTGAGACTGAGATTGTACAGAAGTTGAACCCTTGCTTGAAGTTCCATCCCATTTCCGTTTGTCCCCACTAGAAGTACCAGAAGTAGTCGCTGCACCTATGCGCTTGGGTAACTTGTTCTGCTCCACCGCCTGATCAGTAAGACGGTGAGCCAATTGAACAACCTGCTGGATAGTAGTCAAGTTTGCTGAAGTCACATGGCTTTGGATCTCTGGCACCAAGCCCTTGAGATAGAGTTCAATTCGCTTATAGGGAGGGTCCACCATAGTAGGACACAACAAGGCAAGCTCATGCGATCTCTTAGTATACGCCTCAATCTCTGACCCCGTCATCTTGAGGTTGTAGAACTCATCCTCCAGCTTATGGATGTCATCGCGACTGCAGTATTCCTCCTTAACCATTTCCTTGAAAGTTTCCCATGGGGTGGCGTTGGCAGCAACCAACCCCATCATTTGCACTTGAGCATTCCACCACGTGAGGGCCAAACCCTCGAGAGTACCAGTAGCATACTTTACCCTGCGCGCTTCAGGGCATTCACACATTTCGAACACAGATTCCAGCTTCTCAAACCAATGTAGGAGACCTACTGCTCCTTCAGTTCCGCTAAAAGTAGTGGGTCGACAGTCCATAAAGGTCTTAAAAGTGCACACCGGTGCCTGAGCATATTGACCTAAGGTAGGTGAAAGAAAGACAGAGTTTAACACAAAGGTTGGTTCACGAGAGTAGGATCCAAATGATCCTAGGACAAATTCGGACTGCAGGATATACCTCCTGCGTGTGCAGCTGCGAGTGCTGCGGCAACTCGTTCGTTGATCAAAGCCGTCAACTGGGCTTGTGTCATGTTAACGCGTCCAGACATGATTCTTCATAACAAGAGTAATACGAGTGAGAGTGGTTCGCGAAGGTACGATGGTAGGACAGAGTAAGCACACACGTGTTCAAACAACAGTAGTTATACTAATCAAGCATACCATGAGCAATGTACTATGTATCTAACAAGTAGGCAATATACACATATCATATTACCTAGTATGTCGAGCCTTGCATGTGGAGTGGAGCGTCGTTGTGGACCGTTGAGCACTATACCGGTTATAGTCTGGTTTTAACAAAAACGTTTCTCCTTTATTAAAACCAAGTTCACTATAACCAATGGCTCTGATACCAATCTGTCACACCCCCAAAATCCCACCTGCGGAGTACTACCGCTTGGAGGCGTGACTGACCAGGATCCAGCCACCAATCATACTGAACAAGCATATAAACAGTTATAAAAGCTTAACCAATACGATTGGTGTTTCAAAACAAACAATTTAAGTTGCAAGCGGAAGCATAAGTTTAAAGTTATAACATAAGTTCAATGTTTTCAAATAAAACGTGACACGCAGCAATCCGTGTCCCACAACGACTCTCCTCCATGCAAGCTCCTGCTGAGTACCTATGGTCCTGCAAAGCATGTAGTAACGAGTCAACAACTAGTTGAGTGAGTTCACAGTGGGTGTTCGTTTTAGTTGTTTCGAAAACAGTTTCCTTTATCTGGCATCCTGCCGTGGGGGTTACCCCATAGTTTAAAAACGTGACTTGTTCATTCCCAGTTACTCCGGCACTCCAGCCGTGGGGGCTACCCCATGTTAGTTATCAGGCATTTCGGCCGTGGGGGCTACCCCATGCGTACACTAGACTCGTTACCATATCGACTGCTGACTGTAGTCATGTTTATGTGCCCTGAAAACATCAATGTCTATCATCATTGACGTGCCCCAGATCCATTAGTTCACGCCCGTCCTCTGCGGCACGGTGTGAGGTTTGTCAGACCTAAATAGCGCTATCTAACTAATGACCCGCTCGCCATTGGCCCGACGATTAGTCGATACAAAAAGGAGGGACTTCGTGATAGAGTTTTAGTCTAGTACGAGTTATCCGTCCATCCGGACGAGGAATCACATTCCTGAACCATAGCCGTCCTACCCAAGGAGGACGAGGAATCCACGTTCCTTAACCCCGTTCCCAACCCAGGGAATCCCATGCTTTGTAGAGGGTGTGAACTCACCTTGGTTTGCTCGGTAGTAACACAGAAAAGTTAATCAAGTTTGCAGGTAGTCAGTTAGGTCCTATCACATATATTATTCGTATCAGATTCAAGCCAAGCAGTGCATGAATGTTCAACACGTATTGTTCACCGGTAATAATCATGGCAACAAGTTTAACAGTAACAGTTCATAGTTATCATTCAAACACAACCCAAAGTCTAAGTATAAAGCCCGAACAATTGGGCTCGTAGTAACAGGCCCAAACAACACACCAACAGTAGCACAGAAGTCCATAAGTCCGGCCCACTAACTTAGGCCCATAAGTGTGGTCTCGAGTCGCAACCGGACTCGCAAGCATGGTTTCGAGTCATGCTGTTTGTGCTGATCATAAATGGTTGCGAGTCGCAACCGGTGTCGCAACCATGGTTTCGGCTCGTCATGTTTTAGTCTCGAGTCGCAACGGGACTCGTAACCTGTGTCGCAACCTGTGGTCTCGGTTCATCATGCTGTGGTTGCGAGTCGTAACCCGGTGTTCTCGACTCGCAACTGGTGTCGCAACGTGGAGGTTTCGAGTCGCAACCAGGGGTCTCGACTCCCCAACAGTTGCTGATTCTGCGCAGATCGTACTATCCAATAGAATTCATGCAGAAATATGTACCAGCCACTAAACATGTTTTGTTGTCTAAAATTTACTCAAAATGGATCAAACAATGCAGATTTGAAATATTCAACACCCCTTCATTGCATATTCAAGTTGTTCTTCACATATTCAAAGCACATTCATCAAGTTCTTCAAATATTCATGACATAAACAATTCTCATACACCCATATTATGCATTTTCGGACAAGGGTTATAACACCAAACTAGATATCAATACTCATCTTGCTAGCAAAACATTCTTAACTAAGATTTGTCATTAACATAAGCTAGTCCGATTTCATGAACATTTACATCTTAATGGTTTAAGCTTCATTTGGACACAATATCATAACTCTACATGCCATATATCCGAAATGAAGACATGTTAACCGATTATCAACATTGTACATGCAATATCATCATTTGACAACAAGTAGCAAATCATTTCTCATGTGAAAACTTAGCAAGCAACATAATGTCATAACCATCCATCCAAACACCAAAAACTCAACATGAATCACTAATATTCATCAAGAAAACACTAACCGGTTGATGGATTTCAATGATGTGTGTGAGCTTCCAACCGATTGTGTGTGAGCCGGTTCCAAGAGTCCAATCTGAAAGTGAGTGTGCTTGTGTCTCTAGGGTTTTAGTGAGAGGGAAGTAGGAGAGTGTGTGAGAGTGAGTGTGTATGGTTGCCCAAAGAATGGCAAGGTTGGCTAGAGGTGTGGTATAAATACTAGTTCCCCCAAGGTGCACCCTAATGGGTTTATAAATCGGTTAAGGGGTGTCACGGCCCAAATGGCCCAACCGATTACTATTCACTCGAGACCACATGGTCTCGAGTCGGGTCTTTGTCGTCTCGAGTTGGGTTCTCGGCTCACGTATATACATGCAAATACAACACATAGTCACATAAAACTTCACATTTATTATTAAGTTAACAAGTTAACTAGTCACATAGCGTTCAAGCATGTTACATCAAGGCACAAGAAAGGTTCTAAGTTTCGAGTTGTCACAGTAGATGGAGAAACCGATGAAGAATGGGAACAAGAAGTCGATGAAGGGCAAGTGGTGGGTACCTTTGATGTTGTACAGAAGTTACCCTCCAGTGTAACACATGTTACAAACATGTGTTACATATGTTCAACCTCTTTGTTACAAAAAATCGGGGCTGCACATATGTAACACGTGTTACAACAGGTTTTTACCTACTTGCACGTCTCTATTACAAATGGATGAAAACAGTTTTTTTAAAACATCCACGGTGTAACACTTGTTTATTTGAAAGTTCTTAAAACAACCGTTGTAACACGTGTTACATCTTTTTACTCAGCTGTGCATTTTCCTTTTTATAATCCCATCCTCAACATAAAGATACATCCAATGTAACACGTGTTACAAAAGAAAATTACCTACTTACACATCTCTATTACGTTGATTTAAACAGTTATTTAAAAACATCCACTTTGCAACACTTGTTTATTTGAAAGTTCTTAAAACAACCGTTGTAACACGTGTTACAACTTTTTTAGTGTTGTGCATTTTCCTTTTATAATCCCATCTTCAGCTTGAAGATACATCCAATGCAACACGTGTTAGGTTTTTTTCGTGTTACAAAAGGTTTTTACTTAGTGTAATAGTAAGTTTAAATGTTAAAACGTTTTTTTAAGATTGGTTGTTAAATGTTAAAATGTATAAACTTCATAATTTATTCGGAATATCTCGTTTATTTTACAAATAAAAAGTCGTGTTTTTTTGGTGGGATAATTAGCTACATATGCAGTAAACGTTACCCAAGTTACTTGTAGTTACCCCAACCCTTTTTTGGACACAAAGGGGGGTTGCACATATGTAACACATGTTTGTAACATGTGTTACACTAGAGAGGTAACACATGTTTAGCCACGTTACACATGTTACATAGGAGATTAATAAGTTTTAACTATAGAAACTAATATTGATGTACTTATTTTGTTCACAGGTGAAAAAATGTTTTGTGTTCAAGATGAAGATGGTTATCAAGAAGCGAAGCCCGCCGAAGGATTACAACGCATCATCAGGTTTTCGTGGTGACGATGGTGTGTTTTTTGGTTGGCTGCTATGTGTTGTGAAGATGGATGTTGTTGTGAAGACCATTTTTTAGAAGCATTACAACTATTGATATAAAATTCATTTTTATTTTCATTTTCATTGTTAGTATGCCCATTTTTGGATGAATACGGATGTTGATGTGACGGCAATTTTTTTTGGGATGCAACAACTATATGTAACATGTGTAACCTTGACGTTGTAACACATGTAACACCTATATGTAACATGTGTAAGATGGCTATACATGTGTTACATTTGTTGCCCCATAGTGTAACATATGTTACATATGTCAGTCCCTTTGGTGTCAATTTAAACTTAGTAAAATTACATATGTAACAACATTACGTCATCCAAAATGCCATATCAATGAACAAACAAGTAATATATGTAACTATAAGTATATGAGACTAGCGTAACGAATTAAAGGGACAAACGATACACTTCATGTTACATATGTACCTAGAGTTGTTATTAACAATGTTATTAGTAGATAAAAAAACTGCATTAACATATATTTTTTACATTGAACCCAGCTTATTGGTCATAAGTCTTATACATGGCAAGAAGTTCTTTCAGTGTGACATATGATTTAACATTAATAGGATGATATTGCTCGTTGACATTCGGTGTCCACAATTTAGTGCCATTAGAAGACTCGTAAAGATGGTAATGTGGAGTATGTTCTAGATCATCTGTGGACATAGGGATGGATGTTAGTATAAGTTTACGTGCGTTATGAACGTTGTAATACGTTTAGCACCCTAGGGTAACAAAAAAAAGATCACACGTGACACTTGTCGCCATGTTACACATGTTAATTGTGTGTGCACATGTAACATCTTATCTACAACGTTTGTAACATCCTTAAAAGTTGTGTTCCTACTATGCTTTATATTTTTTAAGTACTTATAGGTAAACATGTTTTTTAAGATACAACATGTAACATGTGTTACACCGAAATGTTACACAAGTGTTTCCAGTTTACACATGTTACGTCTTGTGTAACTCTGCTTTATATTTTGTAAGTGTTTCCAGTTTCCAGTTTAAACATTTTTTAAAGATACAACCTGTAACATGTAAGTATTTATAGGTAAACATGTTTTAAAGATACAACCGTATCACCTTACAAGTTATATGTTTTGCTGACAAACGCCATGTCACACATGTTACACACTATAGAGTGAAACAACATTATTGAACGCTGCTACACATTTCCCCTTCTGTCATAACATGTGCAACCTTTTTGGGGGTTTCGATGTTGTAGGTTTATACAGACTTAAATATATACAAATGATCAAAAAATGATCATACATGTGCTACCCTCTAGTGTAACATAAGTTACAAACATGTCTTACATATGTGCAGCCCCGATTTTTGGTAACAAAGGGGTTGAACATATGTAACACATGTTTGTAACATGTGTTACACTAGAGGGTAACTTCTGTACAACGTCAAATGTACCCACCACCTGCCCTTCATCGACTTCTTGTTCCCCTTCTTCATCGGTTTCTCCATCTTCCTGCCAGGATCCCTTCTCGTTTGGCTGCAACTGCTATGGTCAAGTCATAATAACACAAGTTACAGTCCAGTATTTTTAATTTACTAATTAAAAAACAATAGTAGTAACATCACTAACACTAGTTACCTTCTACCCAATTATGCCCTGAACTTGAAGACTCCCCAAATTTTGAGTTTTTATCTGCATCATTTCACACATAAAAAAAACTAAGCAAAACCACCCAAAAAAAGGTTACATATGTAAACAGTTACCATACACTTCAAACAACTACTATCCGGTAGAACCAACTCCCTCGCTGCAAGCACTAAACAAACATGTAACATATGTTAGCACAACCTTTCGTATTTGTTTGACGTCGTATAGCTTTTGTTTTTGTTTTCTAGACTGGACAGTTGTACTCCCCACAACAATTGTTTTAGATGTGTTACCCTTAAGTGTAACACACGTTACAAACATGTGTTACATATGTGTAGCCCCTTTTTGTGTCCAAGAAAGGGCTGGTTTTAACATAGGTAACACGTGTAACATTATTACAACATATGTAGCTAATTATGCTAGCAAGACATTTCAACTAACAACCCATTTAAAATAAATTTCAACCCATTTAAAATTACATTTCAACATTTCAACTTGTAAGCTAAGAACAACTGATAATATAAAAAAAATAAAAATGATTTTAATACAAAAATAAAAACCTGTAAACTACATAAACATTTACCCATTAGTAGACCATTTTGTGCACACAAAAACATATTAACAACAGCCTTAACAAAAAAAGGTTACTAAGTAAAACCTCTAGTGTAACACACGTTACAAACATGTGTTACATATGTGTAGCTCCTTTTGTGTCCAAGAAAGGGCTGATTTTAACATAAGTAACATGTGTAACATTGTTACAACATATGTAGCTGCAAAAAGAACTACTTTTTATATATAAAATGAACGAGATCATTACTACATAAACATGATTTTAATACAAAAAACAAAAACCTGTAACTACTAAACATTTACCATTACTAGACCACTTTGAGCACACAAAAACATATTAACAACAACCTTAACAAAAAAAAATCAAGGTAAATTAGTTCAAACCTGCTTCTCTCTCACACACTTGTGTGTGTGTTCTTGGTGTTCGAGAACACGATGAAGATTGTTGTCTCTCTATCTAAAATCAAGGTAAATTAGGTTCAAACATGCTTCTCTCTCACATACTTGTGCGTGTGTTCTTGGTGTTCGAGATGAACACGATGAAGATTGTTGTTCCTCTCTCTAAATCTGCTTCTCTCTCATGTTCATCTTCAAATCTGCTTCTCTCTCATGTTCATCTTCAAATCTGCTTCTGCACTTCCTTCTTGTTTTCTTCCATTTTCCGGTGACTTTTACCGGATGATAACAACTGAAATGTTGCTCTCATATCTAGGGATTTCGATTCACCGTCGCACCTTGTTTTTATCTTGTTTCGCGATTCACCGTAGCACCTTTTTCTTCTTCTCCGGCGAGACTTCTTCTTCTCCGGCGAATGGATGACGATGATGATGATGATGGTGGTGACTTCTTCTTCTCCGGCGAGACTTCTTCTTCTCGGCGAGACTTCTCTCTTAAATCTCTCTCTCTACCTCCTGAACTCTCACACACACACTTGTATGTGTTCTTGGTGTTTATTTTGAAACATGGAGAGAGAGAGAGAGAATGGATGATGATGATGATGATGGTGAATTTACAGAAGAAGAAGAATGAAGAGAGAGAATGAGATATTTTGAATTCTCAAAAAGAAGAAAGAAGAAAAAGAGAGAATGATGATGGTTTGATGGTGATGGTGACAATTAAAGAAGAAAGAGAAAGAGATATTTTAATATATGGTTTGTACTTACTTTGACTTCTTTTGGACAAATGTAATCATATCATATGTAATTTTACCCATATGCCCTTGAACTAACTTTATTGACTTTATCATGTATTTAATTTAATTCAAAAAGGTTTCAAATTTTATGAGACATTGGATGATCTTGATCAATGGTCATAGATTGGGTTTCCTAGGTTTTCTTAGTACAAATAAGTTTTCTATACATCCATGCCCTATATATATATATATATATATATATATATATATAGGATGAGGATCATTACAGAACACTACTATTGCGAGAACAAAAAGAACAACTCTAAAACGCTAAATTTTGGGATTTAAGTTTCATGTTTTTTTTTTAATTTTATGCTTTCTTACATTCATATGTGTATTATATATACATAAAAAACCATATTTTTTTACCTACACGTAGCTTACATACATGTTGGTAATTTAACCTACACATAACCTACATATGTGTAGGTTATAGAAAAAGTGAAAATTTTCCATATTTTATTTTGAATTTTAGTGTAAGAAACAATAAATCTTACATTTACAACATTTTCATTTACTTTTTAGGATTGAAAAAATAGGTGATTCATTGTGTTCTGCGTGTTCTCGCCATATTTTGTGTTCTGCATAGAACCTACCCCTATATATATACAAACATATATATATATATAAGAGAGAGAGAGGGAGAGAGAGAGATTGAGATTGGGTAAAATGAGAAGTAATGTGATTTAAAAGAACCAAATGAACCATTATGAGCCTTTGATTACTAGTGATCTTGCTTGAGATTTGATTTGAGATTTTAACATGTGTATAAAAAAACTTTTTATTAAAATATATATGAAAGTACAAAAGAGGGCAACAAGGTCATTTTACAACCCCATGCCTTTTCTTTTCTGCAAGAGAAAAATGTTTCAATAGTCCCTGTGGTTTACCCAATTTTCAACTTTAGTCCTTAACTTTCTAAAATTACAGTTATAGTCCCTAACTTTTGCAATTTCGTTCCCGGATAGTCTCTGGCGCGGATGAGGGTTAGTTTTTGGTGTTAAGTGGATGTGAAATGACCAAAATACCCTTTATTAAAAAGAAAACATTAATTAATAAATTAATTAAACACTTAAAAAGATAAGTACGGTAGGGCCACCTTCTTCATCTCTTGACACCCACCCAGTACCCACCACACCCTAGCAGCCATCATCAAAACCCTTCCCCATCTATCAAAGCCTGCAACAAAAGCAGACAACCACCGTCTTGACACTTATACCATTTCAACATAATAGATTACTCCGATCACCAAAACAGTCACCACTTTCATCACCACCACTATCATATTCATATTCACATTCACATGAAACCTCAAGAACAAACCTTATCTGATCATCAAGATACCTCTCCAACAAATCCAAATCCATGGCCTCTCCGCCTCCTCCCTCCAAATCCTGCGGCGGTTCTGATTTCAACCGACGGCGGCATAAACGGAAACAAATTTCCATAACACAAACGACCGGAATACTCACAAACACAATCGGAATGAGTAACGGCAAACATAGAGCTTGAAGTAAGTACCGTAATCGATGGCCGTGAAGCCATGATGTCAGCATCAGAGCAATCGCCGTCGTCGGATGAGTGAGATTACCGATAACTGGAGGAAGATTTCAGTGAGAAGATCTTCGCTGGAGGCGATTAACTCGGTGGATGATGAAGATGAACAACAGGAAGTTGAATTGTCTGTTATTTCTTTAATGAATGCTAAGGTTCGTTCGTTTTTGTTGATGTTGTTTTCCGATGCCGTTGTAACAGTCTCTGGCAACGGATGATTTTCCGGCGAGAGTTTCTTGAGCCAAAATGGAAGGGTGCTTCGTTTTGGTGGATTTTGAAGGTATCAATTTGCTCAAATGAGGGTTATCGTTGACGCTGATGGTGAAGAAAATGGTGGGCCCACTTGATTTAAATATATTTTTTAATAACAAGGGTATTTTGGTCATTTCACATCCACTTAACACCAAAAACTAACCCTCATCCGCGCCAGGGACTATCCAGGAACAAAATTGTAAAAATTGGGGACTATAACTGTAATTTTAGAAAGTTAGGAACTAAAGGTGAAAAATAGGTAAACTAAAGGGACTATCCATGCATTTTCTCTTTCTTCAAAATGGAGAGACAATGAAATCACTTTTTTACAAACTCTATCCTGTTTTACTTTCTGTGATTTAACTAGGTAGTTACGAGTATGTAAAACAATTTACATGTAAGTAAACATAAAGCCTGACGTTCTAATATCGCATACATACATTTTATTTAAAAACAAGAAAAAATCATCAATATTCAACAACAATTTAAATGAACTTACTGTAATTTCTTATTAAAATGAACCTAAAAATTTGATACAAATTAAGATCTTTAAACAAATATAGCCAGGAAAACTGTAAACAAAAACAAATCTGTAACGAACTTTTTCTTCATTTCTTGATCGTCATCTTTGTTCGTATTTCCATTGTACCAACGTTCATTTTCTTTTCTCTCTCTTAAACTCTCTGATAGTCTAAACTCTCGGGTATTATACCCCTAAAAAGCGAAGCTCTGCCTCGTTGTAAGTATTATAACCCCTGATCACGTATCTGTTACCCTACCCGATCGATCTAGGGCTCCGTAACGCATGTCAAGGCTCTGCCTGACTCAGTCGTTGGAGTTCTATCTCGTGTTACACCCGATTGATCTAGGACTCCGTAATGCATGTCAAGGATCTGCCTGACTCAGTCATTAGAGTTCTATCTCGAGTTGTACGGTTAATGTGATTTGGGTTATCTTACTAACACGTGTGCATTGTTTAATTTTAATAGATAAGAACTAGGAGAATCACAGGAAGCTGTAGTTTTATCTAAGTCAACAATGTGAGTCATTCTCTTTTCCTACCAAATTGTTTTACCAAAACCTCAAATGTTTTCAATTACAATAACAGTGATTAAGTCTTTGGAATTCTACGATTGCTGCCAGTATTATGGGGTTTGTATACAGTACTTGATAACCTTCACAATAGGGCACGGGTATCCAATGTGTTATATGACCATAGTCATAGATCCGTCGAGTGACACGTACTAAACGAGTAAGTGGGTAGATATAAACATTGTAATCGTCCTTAATACTGTAATATGTAACAACTGATGTTTTACAAATTGGAATGTACTCGCCAGTATTTCTTGCTGATAAATATTTTTAAAACGCGTTTCAGGTAACTTAATGTGAAGCTAATAGAAGTCAGCTGTAGAGCACTGAAGGCTTAGAAAAGTAGTTATAAAAGTTACCTGGAGTCTATGTTTTCAATATTTGGGATTTATCCTTATGAATGTATTGCAAATGAAACTTGGGTTTTATCCCATTTATTATTATAAAAGGTTGGTGTTTAACTCTGATAAAAATATTTCCTAACTACGGTCTTGATGTATAAATTCCGCTGCTAACTTAATAAACACCGATACCACCCGCTCTGAGCGTGATGCCCGCAGCCGCCCGCTCCCGGGGTAAGCTTTGATAACATGTATGTTTGTACTTTGATTACGTGTACAACGCTACTCACCACTAATTTCTGAAAAAAATTATATCGAGACATAGATAAAAACAGGTACGTCGCAATGACATGCTCCGATGTTTTTAAAATATCGTATGTTAAAAGTTATATGAGAAAAATAAAATATGCCTAAAATTAATTCTAATAATAAATTAAAAATAAATTTAAAAATAGAAAAAGAAAAAGTTTAATAAGTTATTTACCATTGGGTTTTTTTATCTAGGCAAATTGGAAAATAATAACCCCATCTTTCTGAAATTAGCCGATAATAATCCCAAGTCAGTTATTAGCCAATAATAATCCGACCTCGTCCAATTTATTTGTAAAATTGTCTGCCGTTAAAATAAGCTTAATGGAGTTAAGTGTTTTTCCGAATTACAAACCCATGTTTTAGGGCTTTTGATCAGAACGAGGATACGAGTCGATTGATGTAAAACTTACCTCGAAATTGTGTTCGAAATGACTTGAATTTTGTTAATTGGAAGTTAAACACCTGAATTGAAGCACCGTTTTCGTGGGTTGGGGCAGTATTTCGAGATAAGTTTTACATCAATCGACTCGTATCCTCATTCTGATCAAAAGCCCTAAAACATAGGTTCGTAATTCGGAAAAGTACTTAACTCCGTCAAGCTATTTTAACAGCAGACTATTTTACAAAAAAATTGGACGAGGTCGGATTATTATTGGCTAATAACTGACTTGAGATTATCAGCCAATTTCAGAAAGATGAGATTATTATTTTCCAATTTGCCTTTTATCTGTAAATAGAATATGTTGACATTAAAATATACCAAGTTATATATTTATATATTTTTAGGTACATATTATACTTTTATTCTAACTTTGTCAAATTCGTTTTTCTTGTCTAATTTTTTTAATATATGATGATTATTTTAAAAAATGCATGATAGTGATTGGTACATTGTATTTATAAGAGTTAACTTCATTATTTTACACGTCTTGTATATATACACACATATATATGTATATGTATATATTCTCTTGGTTTCTTAGCTTGTATACAAATGTATATGATGTCTCCTACTAATTGACATATTGTACGATGAACAATAAATATATAATAAAATTTTGCTTGACTATAATATTAAGTAAATAAAACATTTTATTCAATTTTGCCATTTTAAACATAGTTTTTTCTTTTCCTTTCTAAGTTATCTATCATCTTACCAAAATATGAAATTTATAATCAAACACATATTAAGTAAAATGTATATCAATTATATATAGAAAACCAACACAAATATATTAAGAACTTAAACTTAAAATTCCCAAACCTTTTATTGTATTTCCCTTCCAATTTCTTTCCTTGATAACAAACAAAATGAAAATCAGGAAAAGGTGTTAAGTAAAAGCCAAGCTTCAGACTTGCCTAAGTGATCACATAGACATGAAATCAACTATATCTCCGAAGACATTCTTGAGAGGCAGCGATTCTCACGTTCCATGTATACCGATATAACCAACCACAGGATCTTGGTCGTCCACCCGCCATCTCTGCCATCGTTGCCGCCATGATCGGCTGGATAAATCTTTGTTTATGCAGAATGAAATGGTGGAATGAAGAAATGATAAGATGGTGGGTTGTATATAATGAGTTGGATGTGGTGGATTCTTGTTAATTCATATTTGGTACAAGAGCGGATTCAACTAAGGAAAGGTTGATATAATATAATTATATAATAATACAATAAGACACATATTTGTAGGGTCCATTTGGAAAGAGACGTGTATTTGTAGAAACATGTTTTTTAGGTTAATCAATTTACACCCTCAAATTACTAATCTCACATTTTACTAAGTCTAATTACTTTTTTTTGAACGGCAAATTTGGATTACTGACAGACCACTGGAGTATCATCGTGACACGAGCAGAACCACCCGATCATATCCATCTCCATTAAACAATAATGCCTATACACCAATTCAGGAGGAAACCCAATAAATCTGGGAAAAAACCCCCTTTGTGAGAATCGAACCCATGACCTAATGGTCATAAGCCTTATCCCACCACCAAGATACCACTAGGCTATAATGCCATGGGTACTAAGTCTAATTACTAGATGAAATTTTGTCTAGTGATGTTAAGGTGTTGTTAGATAAGATTTTATTTTTAAGTGGTGAGAATTTAATTCTTATGGTGAATAAAAATGTGGTTTAGTGATAGAATTAATGATTGTATGAGTTGTCGTTTAAAAAAAGTAATTTTGTTTTTCATTTACAAAATTTTAATATATGGAACTTTAGATAAATTCAAATACACAATTCTGATCTTTTTTTTTCTTTTTAATATTTCAATATAAGTTTTTCGCATGCTTAGACGTATCGATTATAATATATCCTTGGCTAGAAAGCGAGTAAAATTGTTTTTTTTTTCCTGGTGATTCAAGTGACACGGGTTCAATTTATGTCCCTATCATTTAGTTTCGGCAGCACCTGGTGATGATTGGAGACTAGGCTAGTAGGCGGCGATCGCTAATTCAATCCTTGAATTGAGCAGGGTTTACCTCAGCGCACAGTCGTGCCTTCGGACGAGTGTTCACGAGATTCAGCCTAGGTGATGGTTTTTCCCGGTACGAAAGCGAGTGTATCTCAATATAATGAATTTCGCCAGTAGTCTATTTAGATGATTCTTTATCCGTTAAGAAAAATACATCCAACTTTCATATGTTGTATTATTCTTGTGTAATTACTAAGTTAATATGTTGATACTCGATGACGTATACTGTTTTTTAATTCGTAAAGAACAACCTAACAATTCCATTAAATTTTAGATTCAATAGCTTTTTCAAAAAAGCTGCAACCTTTTTTCATGAATATTTTTCTGATTCAAAACAAAAAAGATGAAATCCTTGTGGGTTCAAACAAGAACCAAAAAAAAAAAAAAAAAAAAAACGTCAAAACCACAAATACACACCTCAGATTCCATTATCCATGCCTTTACAGGGGTGATTCTAATGTGAATAAGTTGGATTGGATGGCTTATATGAGGAAAATGAGAAAAATAAAAAGGTAATTAGATTTTCTCACGCATAATTATTGGTTATTGACGCTGCGATCCTCAACTATCACATTTGATGTCTACCACCCCCAAGTTAACACTTAGTGGTGTTTGTTTTTTTAAAAAAAATATGCGCAGGCTCTTCTGTCTGCGCCGCGCAAACCACACGCAGACATTGCCATCTGCAGACTGTTTGTTCTTCCGAAGACATTTCATAAAAAAAAAAGTCTGCGCGAGCCATTCTTGGTGCAGGCTTAGCCCAACCACTACTAAGATCTTCTAAGGTCTGCAGAGTGTTAAACACCATCACCCACCACCACAGTCCACCACCACCAACCACCACCGTGCATCACCACCATCCACCACCCATCACCACCACCCACCACCACCACCAGCTTATTTTAGAAGTCTACATATGTTAAAAAACAAACAACCTTCTTCTTACAGTCTGCAGAGGTTTGGTCCACTTCTTATTCTAAGATGTCTGCAGATGTGGTCCGCAGACTGCAGACATTTCACCTTTTAGAAAACAACTTGCACCTTAGTGTATCCCGTCACCAAGTCATTAACTGATCACTACCCCAGTTATGTTTTTGTCCTATGTGGCACAAGCTCCCCTTAAGACCCTCGGATATCTTCTGTTCGACATAATCTAATCGTGAATCCATCCACCAACGACTCATCAATCACCGTTCTAATCCTAATGTTTCTCACTCCGGTGAGCTTCTACACATGCTTCGCGATCTACACCAAATGTTGCTTCTCCAACTTTATAACTGACGTTACAATCACTATCTCAGTCTCCATCAATCTATTGAACACAATATCAAACTCTTTCACAATCTCCTTAATCAAATTGATCCGTTTTCTTTCAATCAAGATTTTGAGGAAGCTGCAGATGTGTGGTTGCAGGATTCCTGATGACGCAATGTTCGCGTTTGTTCTCGAGGCTTACGATCGGTATGATGAAGAACTTTAGAGCGTATTCATTGGAGAAGAGTTTATTGATGTTTCGATGTCGGTTGCGGTTGCGTCTAGGGTTCCGTTTGAGTTTGCGACATCTGCTAGAGTTGTGGTGTAGTTTACGGTGTAACGGCCGAAGCGGCTAGATCTGGTGGAATATTAGTGTGTTGGAGAATGAGAGCTTTAGTGGATTGAAGGAGTGAAATGTGACCGGCGGTTTTGGGAGAATGGTGGTGGAGGTGGCATCTGTGGCGGTGGACATTTTACCGGGGGGTTTAAAGGGAGAGTAGGGTGAGGGGTGTTTGATAATGGTGTAAGGGTTTGTTATGATGGTGGATGGTGGGGATTGAAAAGAAGTGAGTGATCAACGGACGAAAAGTGGGGTTTAAAATGTATCAAGGTTTTAAAGGGATCTTATACCACGTCATAAATGCCACATAGGAAAAGGAGTGCCACGTAGGACAAAAACATAACTAGGTTAGTAACCAGTGAACGACGTGGTGACAGAACACTAAGTATTAAGTTGAGGGTGGTGGGCGTCAAAGTTGGGGTGATAAAATCCAATAACCCAAAATAAAAAGAAAGATGGTGTTTATGTGACATTCGGAGAAAATTGGGGAATCTGGAACGATACACACACACACACAAAGACATCTATCAGTCGTCCAGGATGAACGTTGTATATATACATATAATTTCAAACACTTATTATTCATACCAGCAAGCATACCTATCCTTTATAGTAAAAATTTATGTAAGAACCAAGTATCGACCCAAAGAATAGGACTTCTACTAATCAACTTTTCTTTTGTTACCAACTCCTTTAATTAGTTGTCTTTGTTTGGTTTGCAGACAATAAAATATAAAACATAAAATAGATGCAAGTAATCGTGAATGAGTGGAGAATATCAGATCACACGAAGTATTGCTTTGAGATGGAATCCACTTAGGATGATCAATTAATGTTAAGCTATTTGCATTGTTGTGTAGTGAACACATTAAAATACTCGAAGGATACCAACGAGTTTTTATTAAGTTTACACAATATGTTTTTGAGCTTAAAATGGAAGGGCTTATGTTAAGGTTACCGGAACCGTCAATCTATTGGAAAGATTATTGATTAAGTTACCGCAAGGTCTTGATTAAAGACATCGAACTACTCTTTTTCTTCTACAACATTACTACCTCGCACGCCTCTCTAGTTGTGATCCCTTTACGGTTCTATCAGAGGCATAAGTACTTGGCGACAATGTTGCTGATATGACGATGCAGTCACCTTGGTAGGGTTGCACTACCTAGTTGGGATAACTGTTCTTGCTAATAGAGGTAATATGTATATAAAGACGTATACATTTTAACGTGATTTCACCAACTCTTGGTCCGTACAAAAACCTAGAATAAAGATTGTGAGGTGAGCCTGTCGAACAAGTTTTGGCTTAACATTGAAGCTTAGTATATATCATATACGCTCCAATGAAGTCTTGATAATCGAGGGCTAGTCTCAAGATATGGGGTTTTACACCCACAAATGTATTAACCACTACCAAAATGAGATCCCCTCACCAATATAAAAGTTCTCACATACCATAAGTATATTGATGTGTCACACTCCAACCTATGGCGGAAACATCGGAGTGAGACGAACGAGATTGAAATAACGATTATCTTTTACACACAAATACTAATTATGATCTTAACAAATCATCACAACGAACTAAAGATGTCAATAATTTATATAACGATTTTCATTCCATTGCTAAAGATTACATTGTCGTGAAAATGAAAGTACAACACATTGCAAATTGAAACATAACGAGTACAAAATTCATAAATAAAGTTTCGTGTGAGTTTCTAGTCCACCCTAAATAAATTTCTTGTCGTATCGTCATCAATTTCCTGCAACATGTATTAATGTATATGTCAACACAAAATGGTCAGTGAGCATACAAGTTTGTTTACATAGCATAAGTATAGAAAATATCTCAAATCCACATGGCGATTGTATACTAAGTTATATGAATCATACTAGCTTGCATGAACTATAAATCAAACCAAAGTGTCTACTAGCATAATCTTATCACCGCATGATAAGACCGTAAAGATTGAATACTTAACAATGACCCAAAGTATACTCACAGTTTGCGAATGCTTTCCACAAAGGTGAGCTTGGATGCGTTGGAAGGATGGAGCACAAAGATTATCATAAAATGGATAAACAAGGTGTATGAATATGACGAATTTAGAGTTGGAAGGAATTTGGAAATCTAATAGTATGAAAATACACAAAAGTCTATCTTACTTGAATACTTGGACAACATTTTAGTTAGTGTTTTTCATGAGTAAGACACTTATTGGAAGCCCAAGATAAGAGGTTCAAGACTTAGATAGATTTCCACCACAATGCATGGCATTCAACCATGGATTGGTTGATATCATGGTTTGGTTTTGGATTGAATATTATATGTACACACACACAAACACACATATATAGGGGCAAGATATGGAGAAAACGCCTAAAAGTGTGAAAACGGTGAGAACGATTTTCGTGTTGACAAGTGGCGTTGGTGCTAACTTACACTAAGGGTAATATTGTCAAAAAGCCCATGCACATGTCACTCACATGTCAAAGACCATGCACATGCAAGTCACATACATATTTCACCATCTTTTTTAAACTCCCGTAACTTTTTTATTATCTTTCCAACGAATATACTATTGCTATACTTTTGAAATAAAAATGACATGAACTGGGTGTTCAAATAGTAACGCCATAAAAACACACAGTTCAGAAAAATGCCAGGAGAATACCCAGTTGAAAAGGCCATAAAACACCAATTTCAGAAAAATACCATGAAAAACTCAGTTGAAAAAGCCATAAAAACACCTAGTTCAGAAAAACGCCATAAAAAACCTAGTTGAAAACTCCATAAAAACACACGGTTCAGAAAAACACCATAAAAACCCAGTTGAAAACGCCATAAAAACACAAAGTTGAAAACGCCATAAAAACTCAGTTCATTTTTTTTCGAAAACTATATCAATAGTATACTCATTGGAAAGATAAGAAAACACTGGATTTTATGGTGTAATTTCTTTAAATAAATAATCACGTATAAAAAATTATGGGCGCTTAAATATTGTGGAAGAAATGGCGTGTGATTAACAATCTAATTATGTAAATAGTTAATTACCTGTATAACCAAATTTTCAAAATCATTTTTGTTTTGTATGATTCTCTCTTGTGGTGACGTAAGCCAAATTCTGATGCCAGCGTGGAACCGGTTAAAACAACATAATCTGCCCAGAGTAGGGTTAGGCCCCTCTGTTTAGGAGGGTGTGAGATCTCTCTCACAACAAGTTAAAGATTCTCACCATTAAAAAAATATGATTTCATATTTATTTTATTTTGAGTAAATTACAAGTTTTGTCCTTTATGTTTGTCCCAAATTTCAGGCGCTGTCCTTTACCTTTAAAATTGATGAGTTTTGTCCTTTATGTTTGGAAATGTTGCACGTTATGTCCTTTATGGCAAACCCAGTTATATTTTTCAGTTAAATGAAGTCATGTGCAGGGCACATGAGGGTAGCATTGTCTTTTCACATCCTAATTTATAAATGATTTTTAAAAAGCAAATAAAACATCCTACTGCAATTTCTCAACACACACCCACACACTCTATCTCTTTCCAACCACCTGCCGCCACCACCTCCCACCCTCACCTGCTGCCGACCACCAACACCTCCCACCCTCACCTGCCGCCGACCACCCACTATCTCCACCATTGCCTGAACAAACAAAAAATACAGAGCTACAAACTATCCCCAAATCTCCAAACTATCCACCTCTACGAAATCATCCGAACAAAAATAAAATACCCAAAATCTCAAAAGTAATGGAACAAAAAATACCCAATCATCTGAATAGACAATTAGTAATCAAATTAGATCATAATCAAACATCTCAAAAGTCAAAACTAGTCAACAATTCACAAAAACTTATCAAAACTGAACTAAATCACACAATTAGCAACAAAATTGAATAATACATACTTATACTCCATGTATCTATCGAACGAGATTTGGCCAACGGCGCGACATTGACGGTACCGGAAAGAGGAGATCTGATCGGAGATCGGAACTTGTCGACGGTGACGATGGCGGTGGAAGTGGAAGTGGAGGTGGAGTTGTGGCGGTGGTGGTAGGGAGCTGTGGCGGAGCTATGACGGTGACGATTAGAACTTGTCGACGGTGATGATGGCGGTGGAAGTGGAAGTGGAGGTGGAGCTGTGGTGGTGGTGGTGGGGAGCTGTGGCGGAGCTGTGAGGGTGACAATCGGAACTTGTCGACGATGACAGTGGCTCGTGGCGGAGCTATGTCGGTGGTCATGGGGAAAGTCTCTCCCCCTCTCTCCTCTCTCTCAAAACTTTTGATCAGTTGTATACATAGTAGCCCTAATTTGCAAAGTGATATGAACCCTAATTTGCAAAAAGTGTAACTGGGTTTTAAATAAAGGGGAAAGACAAGTGGCATGTAAAATTACATATCTACCCTCATGTGCCCTGCACATGACTTCATTTAACTGAAAAATATAACTGGGTTTGCCATAAAGGACATAACATGCAACATTTCCAAACATAAAAGACAAAACTCATCAATTTTAAAGGTAAAGGACCGCGCCTGAAATTTGAGACAAACATAAAGGACAAAACTCGTAATTTACTCTTTTATTTTTATCAACTTTTATTAAACGTTAAATCTATATGATAATTACCAGTTAAATTTTCAAGTGCTTTTCCAGTGTCTGTGTAAATGTGTTGTGTTTCTCGTCGCATCGCACGGGCGTTCCGAATTGCAAGAACTTGAAAACTCTGTTGGAACTCACACACTTCACTTGCGATTTTTTAACAATTTTTTCCACAAATATAGATAAATATCTAAATAAAAAATCTAAAAAAATCTAAATAGAAATCCTAGAGTTCATTTACGCTAGGTTTTTTATCGCTTACTTCTTATGTAAATTTTCGTGTATGATATATTTTTTTTCTGCAAAAGTTACATAATTCTAAAAAAATGGCAAAATTGATTTTTTTTTTAAAAAATACTATTTTTCATGGAGTTCTCACAGTTCTCGAATCCTAGGTGAGTTCTCATTTTAGCCACTCCCTATATATAGATATAGGTCGATAGGCTAGAGGTTGCAGAAATTAGGGATGGCAATGTAACTCGTACCTGATAGGAACACCCAAAACATTTGGGACAGGTATAGGATTGGGTGATCACGTATGAAACCGAGTTTGAGATTACTTTTGAATTTTTCCACGGATATCAAATTTGATGTTATACCCATTTAAGCGATTACCCAATAACATATACCCTATACCTGCCTGCATATATACCTAATAACATGATTTTCTTTTTTTTTTTTTTTTTTTTTTTAATTAGTTTTCTCATACGACAATTCTCACCATTCCATTCCCCACATCATACCCAATACTTGAAACATTTGTTTAAATATTTGGTTTTAAACACTTTAAATATTGTATAATAGTTATTTCTAAATAATTTATACCACTAAACCATTTACCTTTAGGAACCATTTAATTAATAGTTGCCCAATAGATACTTGATAGGTTTTTAGTCGCTATACACAATGAGTATATTCAATAAATTAATGGGTTTTGAGCTGGGTATAGGACATTATTTGTTTAATTAGGTTTGGGGTTAGGAAATGTACCAAAACAAAAGGAACAAATATTCATATGCAACTCAAATGTTAGCGAACAAGCACATGTAGGTTCTGTCATCTTTTTTACACATTCGTGACATTTTAATACCTCATTTTTTTTTTCTAAAAACGTATATACCAAAAAATTAAGATTTTTTTATTTTTAATATAAGTACAATATTGTTATACTTAAAAAAATCGAAAACCTAGTTTTCTTCTATGTTTTAGTAATCAGATATTGATGTGTTGTCAATTATACATGTTTTTCATGCATATGGTGTATTTGTGTCTTTGATAATTATTTCTACCATTTTTCTTTGTAAATGGGACTTTTTTCTTCTATATTGGTCTTTGATTATGTGAGTGTACTTGATAACTTCGTGGTGTGAAGCTCATCATGTAACGTTCCGTATTTTCGTACTTCTATTTTTAGAAAGCTTGTATTCTTATTTCATTTCAATCCTTTTAATCTCGAGAGTTTGATCATGATGGAAATCGTATTTTATATCAGCCTTGTTTAATCATACATGCATAATACGTAATCAATCGTGAAATACACGTTTTAATTAAAACCCGAGACATACATCGAGATTAAATTTTTCTCAGAATCACATTCATACGTTTTTCATACTTATAACATACTTGCATACACCTTTATAGCATAAAATAACCAACAATACAAGTGCAAGGACTAAGAATGAAAATTTTCATCTCCCAAACCACTTTCTTTAATGTTCTAACTCCCAACTACCTTTATTAACTCTCAAACTCTTATCCCCACTTATAAATACAAACCTCCACCACCTCCTAAACACTTTCCACACTCTTTACTCACTCCCAAACTCTCTCAAATCATCAAGAAAAATCTTCCACTTTTGGGCAAAAAATTCTAAGTCCAAAAAGTGAGTTTGAGTTAGTGTCTTCATCTTTTTTTTTTCTTGTTTCTTGTTTTCCTCATACTTGAACAACCTCTAGGAGTGTTCACACATGTTATCAAGGTAAAGAAAGTTGGTACATCACCATTTTGATATCCAAAGTTAGGATTATTTTTCTAAGTTTTGTTAAAACTTTCATACTTATTCTTTTCTACTTTGTTTTCTTGGGATATTATGTACCAAACCGAGTTCCCAACTAATCTTCATGTTGACGGATTTGAGTTAAGGTTGATTCTAGAAAGCATGAGGTTCATATGCCTCCTTCTTAATATTTGAAAGACCCTAAGTAATCTTCACAATACAACAAAGTGAGAGGAACCGAAAAGTAAAAAAATAATTAAACCCCACCTTGTAGACAAAACCCACAATTTTTAACTTACCGTTGTCATTCTATTGAAATACAAAATCGTTTGTGGGGTAATTTAAATCGATGAAAGTTTACTATTCTTTGTAGTTTGTTTTTAAAGTATAGATAATAATAATAAAGATGATTAAGACCCTATGCAAATCTTTGGGGATTTTCTTTACACCTCAAAACCTCACTACTAATTCAATGGCAGCGGTTTGCACCTTGCAGACGCTGTCTTTATTCTATATTTTCTAAGAAAAGCCAAGATGAATATTCAATGTTTCCCAAATATCCTATATTTTTCTATTAATGATTTACAGAATACACTTATTTAGATAATATGCTTAAAAATATTGATCACCTAACAGACTACTTTAAAGATCATAGTGTTAGATCAAACCTTCGGTAGTGAATAGAAAAAAGCATTTACTTAAATAAAGGGTTAAGTTGTCTTGTAAATGTAGAAGGGTGTAAAGATACAATGGATTGTAAAATATAACACATGAGATCATAAAATAGAATACATTGTCAAGACATATAACACAATGTCGAGGAAAAAAGACACAATGAGATTGCAAAATATAATACAATGCCGAGAAATATAACACAATATTGGAAAAAAATAACATAATGAGTCGTAAAAAAGACACAATGACAGAAATAAAAAAAACATAGTGACGAATAAAAAAAACACAATAATTTAAACAAAAAATTCTAAAATCTACAATCAAGAATTCCAACAGATTGGAATGCAAACTAAACTAGGATTCCTCCACCGTACGTTGCGACGAAAAATCCATGTACAAATCAAACGGTAAAAATCAATTTTTAAAGTAGTTATATTACATTACAATATATATTCAAAACCAACTTGTTCTAATTAATAATGACCATTCAAAACATCAATTCTAAATAACGTAAAAGTAAGTATATAAATTTTTCCGGCGGGTACCGGATTGTTATGTTTTCTAAAAATATTTTATCGCGAATTAAGTTGTACGGAAGTTAGAAGACGAAAATAAAACTATTGCGTTAAAGGCCTACATTATTTAAAGTGTAAGAGATTAATTTGAAACTTAAAAAAATATTGTAGCACTATATGTAAAAGGGGTAATAATCACTTTATTAATGTTCAGGGGACACTTAATAAATTTAATTAAAATTCAAGAGGTAGGAATGTAAGTTGTATAAAAAAAACTAACAAAAGTTGAGGGGACACTTAATAAATTAGCTAAAATTTAAGGGGTAGGAATGTAAGTTGTTTAAAAAAACTAACAAAAGTTGAGGGGGTACTTAATAAATTAGTTAAAATTTAAGGGGTAGGAATGTAAGGTATTTTTAAAAGAAAACTAACAAAAGTTGAGGGGGTAAAAATGGTAAGAACCAAAATGACACGGGTTGAATAATCAAAATGACATAATTTATAAATCTCTAAATATACTTAAACAATGAAATTACGTATTTTTATACTATAAATAAGAAACATTTTCTTGCATTATTAGTTGTACCATGTGCATGGGGTGACTTTCAAAAAATTTCTTTTTTCTTTTTTCATTTTTCATTTTTCATTTTCGTTTTTCATCTAAAGTTTTTATCTTTTCATTTTAACTACGTTCCATTCAAAATTTGGCGAGTCAACACGCTGCAACGTATGTGTATGGTTCAATGTTTTTTGTCTGCTTTTCCTATTTGATAGGCCCGTCGCAACGCGTCTATTGTTCTTCGTTTGACAAGTTCGTTCTAATGCGTGGGTCCTAAATTGACTTAGTTTTTTCTTTCTACGTTTTACGTTTCGGTCTAATTTCTTCGCATTAACATACCGCAACGGGTGTGCATGATTCAATGAATTTACGTCTGTTTTTCGTTCAGAGTTATTTTTACTCTTTTTATTTATTTTGTTTTACGAGCTCTTCTGTTGTTGGTGGTGTGGCATTGGGCTACTTGGCATGATTTTACACACGTGTTAAAAAAACTATTTTTATATGCATATTTTTATGTACGTATCGGTATGAATTCGATTTTCTCTATTCGACATAAACTTTTTTCTGGAAATAAGTCAGATCAAATATAATATGTTTTTGTTTAGAAAAAACTTTTTTACGTCCATACTTATATGTATGTTTTGATATAGATTCGAGTTGGTGTATGTTTCAACGTAAATTTTTTTGGAAAATGAGTGAGGTCAAATATAATATGCTTCCTTGCTTATTATATGAATGTTTCGCAAATTTTATTTCGAACCGAGTGGAGTCAAATTGTGGTTTCTTTTTTTCCCTTTATTTCCAAAAGTTCTAATTAATCTCTTTCGATTAAACATGTTAGTTTTCTGTTATACCTGTTATGTTTTCTATGATGTGTTGGAATGCACGTTTTCATATGGTTAACACATCACATAATGTTTGGACTAATCCATTCGATGTATGCGATGTACCCGCGCCGCAATGCGCGCGGGTCTTATTGCTAGTTGTTTGTTTAAATGTTTAACTATTTAATTATTAATTTTAATTTTAGGCATGTATTAATTTAATTGTGTGTTTAAATGTATTACTTGTTATATATAATGATACAAAAAAAGGCCACACTTATAGGTACAATTCATAAAGAAGTATTTCGATATTTATGAATTATAAGTGTCATGATAATAAAAAAAAGTTAATTAAGAGTTATATTAAAAATATATATATATGTAGATTTATGAGTTATAACTAGGGAATATGCCACAAAATAGTAATGAAGTTTTAGGAGTGTTCTAATTAGGTCACTAATAAAATTTAGTGTTCCAGTTACCTTTTAGTTTTCATTATTATATGTATTTTCAATCATTAAGAAGTAATTAGATATTTAATAATTATATCAATTTCATTATTCAACCTGTATATAAGATGAACTTCGTTTCTAGCCTAGTTATTTTTTATTTTCGATACTTACAACTGAATTTTTAATTGAAAGTCATATAAAGTAATACAAATAATTCTTCAAGTAATACAACTAAAAAATATAGACATTGGAATACAGGGCCATACGAATCCAGTGGGCCTCAGCCCAGTGGCACATGCGTTTAGATATATTTACTATTTACTGCCTGACCCACAAGTCAACCCAACAGCTTTGAGCCATAAGTCACGTATGGGCCGTGACCCAAATAATGATGCAAACCGGATTATAAATAAAGGTGAAAAAGAAAAAAAACCGGGAACCGGACCTGTACCTGGTTAAAAAAACCCGAAACCATGTATTTTTAGAGCTGGGTATTTAGGAACCGGACCGTATCCACCGGGTACGTATAAGGTATGCATTTCAGTGACAAAAACTATACCTGGGAATCGGACCCGAAGCGTACCCAATTATACCTAGGAACCGTCTAGTTCAATACTTGGAACCAGGTTTTTTTAGTACTCCAACAAGGTTTATTCAATACCTGGGAACCGGTTATGGGTTTTTTCCCGGCTTTTCTCTATATGTTTTTATGTTTTTAAATTTTATATCTTTGTAATATTTTAAGTTTCTAATACACATGCACTTTTATGCTATTTGTTATATGTTACATATTGATTTTATGATTTTTACGCAAAAAAAAAAAAAAAAATAGAGTTAAAACACTAAAAATAGTTGCTTCCGGACGGGTTTTTTATACCCGGTTCCTGAAGAACAGGTTCCAAACCCGAGCCGGAACTGGGTACACACAGTATGCTTTTTTTTTTTGACAAAGAAGCGGAACGGGAACCATACCCGGTTCTTCCAATACCCGGTTTTTTCTCTACAAATCAAAACCCGGAACCGGGTATTGTAGAATGGCTACTATCATCGTAGGCGATGAAGTTAACCGCTAGCCACTCCGACTGCGTAACTCAAGCTTGGCTTTGTATAGTAATGATAATGATAATGATAATTGGATTAACCAACACGGTTGTTTTTATATAAATAATTATCGTCTAAATATATAACTTTAGTTATAAAAAGTACAAGACATTTATATTTTTTTTGTTTCTATTTTACAACAATATATGAACATGGGTAATGCTAGACAAAAAACCCTAAAATTTTTAGAAAACTCTGGAAACCCAAATCTCCCCCCATTTTTACCCAACCTCCCGACATTTTTTTTTTTTGAAAAAAATTACACATGTAATATACATGTTTTAGAGTGTTTTGGGCCAAAAAAACAAAAAAGCGCCGAAGGGATTTTAAAAAAAAAAATAAACAAAATTCAGCGCCTAACACGTGTTAGACAAAAATGCTGAAAGTTGCTGAATTTTTTTTTTTTTTTAAATTATCCCTTCGGCGCTTTTTTGATTTTTTTGGCCCAAAACTCTTAAAAACATGTATATTACATGTGTTATTTTTTTCAAAAAAAAAAAAATGTCGGGAGGTTGGGTTTTCTAGGGTTTTTTATATAGATAGGGTTTTCTATCTAGCCCTACCCATATGAACATTACTATTACTAAACAAACACCATACACATTTTAACATCTTTCATCACCATACCAATTATCCTTCTCTTTAGGCCCTGTTGGGCCTGCCTCACCATAGAGTTCCATCGGAAAAAAATCGACCACCGTCTCGACCGCCAGCCGGATGAAAATCGGCAGGTGTTTAAGGATCTTTTCGAGCTCTGACCGCCCGTCATACAACACCGTCGGCCCCCACTCCCGCATATACTGCAGCCAGTCGGGCTCCTCCACAACGCCCCTTAGATACTCCGCGGCTATGATCTTATACCGTTTGCTCGCGTCGATAAACTTGTCGCTTTTATCGACGTCGTTTTTAATCCCGATACCGAGTTTAGTAGACCCTTGGATGTATGTCCCCGCGTTCGGGAAGCTAGCGTGCCCGCATTTCGAAGAGTAAACGGTCGGTTTGTTCCCGTCGATGAACTCTAAGTTACTCGCGTCCACCCACTCGCCTCCGCTATGCTCCGAGAAATACACGCTCCATAGCTCGCCGTTAAAGTTGCTTATCCGCAGCGTAAAATGCTCCCAATCCCCGACGTGTTCGCCCACCCGGTTCATCTCGATGTTTATGTTTAAAAACTCGACGGTGAACGTAACCGGCCCGTTAAACGGGCAGAAAATCCACATCGCAATGTCGGTAAACGTACCGCCTAACGCCGGTTTAACATGCACGTAAAGCTCCGCGCTTTCGAGATTACCGTTTTTTACCAACGTTTCGTCGTTGGTATCCTCCGGCAAGTCCAACCAATATTCGCCGTCGTTTTTCCCGCCTTGCGGCAAGTTTGACCCGCCGGATTCAACGGGTATCCCATTCTCTTTCCCTTTCTTGAAAAGAAGCGTACCGTTGTCGAAAAACCACTGCACCGACGACGGTAAGTAAACCTCGTCGGGATGGAAGTAAACCGTGGGCCCGTAATGATCGATCAACGCCTCTACTTGCTCCAAATTCGGCATCGCTTCATGATTAAAGTTCACATTCCTCAGGCAACAAATATCCAGTTCGTCGTCGAAATTCGTATCCGTACTGCAAAAAAAAGTCCCGACGGTCACCCCTCGACAGAAAATCCCGGTTTTGCAGGCTTTCGTGTTCCAAAGCTTAAGACTCTTCGAGATCTCGAGAATCACATCATCCACTTCGCAGTTTTCAGTAAGATCGTCTCGAACACATCTAACTTCTTCGACATCAGGCTCCGTTTCATCAACGGTGACTGCGAATCCCAAACATCGATAACCCTCTGGTGGAATCGGTTGCCATACGTAAACAGTCTCCGAAAACCAGATTAGGTCGTAACGCAGAGGCGTTTTTAGCGGAGGATACGTGGTTTCGGTGTTTTGGGCAGTTCGGGCAACGAGGACGTAGCCTCGAAGCGGTTGATCGGTTTGCTGACTGTAGTGACCGAAGGTGAAAAACCCGTCGGGTATTGAGACAGGTTTGTAAAATGTTACACCGCCGGTTTTTGATTTTTTTGGGGTGTAACTCGATATAATTTCGAAATCTTTAATCATGGCGAGTTCTAATTCGCCGATGTTTATTCTTCCTGTAGCAAAACCTTGACCTGCAAAGTCAACATGGAAAGTCAAACCTTGACCTGTTTTGTTTTTTGAGCTCCAAAATTTTGTAACTTGGATACAGTCTCACATCTTGACCCATATAATCAAGTGAATTTTCTATATTATTAAAAGAAATTCCTAATTTTGAAATAAAAAATCAAGCTTAGTTGACCATGGAAAGTCAAAGTTTGATGACTACTGCAAGAAACTTCAGTTCCAGTTAAAGACTTCCCAGTTTGCCAAATTCGATCAAGTTCATGAGCGTTAATACCAGGAACCGTCCTGCAAACAAACCGAACGAACACGAATGGAGGCTTGTTCGTGTTCGTTTGTTAATCCTTAAAAAAGAACACGGACTTGAACAAACGAAAATATCTTGTTTGTATTTGCTCGTTATCTTAATCAACATCTTTGTGTTTGTTCGTTAATATTCTAAATAAAAATAGGCAAATTGGATTTAAATAATCCCAGCTTTCTCAATTTGGCCGATAATAATCCCAGCTCAGTTATTGGCCGATAATAGTCCGAGCTGGTCCACTTTTGGTCGAAAATAGTCCGCCGTTAAAAATAGCTTAACGGAGTTAAGCTTTTTTCCGAATTACAAACTGACATTTTATGGATTTTGATCAGAACGAGGATACGAGTCGATTTATGTAAAACTTACCTCGAAATGATGCTTCAAAGTTCAAACGGCTTGATTTTTGTTAGTTAGAAGTTTAAACACCCGAATTGAAGCACCGTTTTCGTCGTTTGGGGCAGTATTTCGAGGTAAATTTTACATCAATCAACTCGTATCCTCGTTCTAATCAAAAGCCCTAAAACATCAGTTTGTAATTCGGAAAAAAACTTAACCTCGTTAAGCTCAATTTAATGCAGATTATTATTGGCCAAAAGTGGACCAGTTCAGATTATTATCGGCCAATAACTGAGTTGGGATTATTATAGGCCAAATTGAGAAAGCTGAGATTATTTAAATCCAATTTGCCATGAAAATAAATGAAACAAACGAACATAAACGAACACAGATGATGGGATAAACATAAGTGAACATCAAAATACCGGTTAAAACTAAAAAAAAAACAAATTCTTAAAGTCTATTGATAGCATAAAAAATGATTCAAACAATATTCAACGTTTTAAACGTAAACACAAAAAAAAAAAAAAACCATCATGATGGTTTTAAAACGTGCTGGACTCAAATTCTTTTAATGAACATGTGAAAGAACAAAAGTAAACACACCTTATTGAACAAACATAAAGGAACATGTTCATTCATTTAACCAATGTTTTAAAAATCGGTTTTTAAATTATATCGGGCTGGGCTCTGAAATGGTTCACCGGTTTACTAATTAACCCTATAAATTCATAAAATACAAATTCATCTCAAAACATAATCAAATCTCAATTAGGATTTATGTAACTGGTCATGGTTTTATCTAAAAACAACTATTTTCTTGTTAGTGGCGAAGCTTGAGATTTCCGACCGGGGGGTCGAAAACGTACATACCAAAAAATTCTATAAAACCGGGGGGTCAAAAACGTGTATACCCAAAAATTTCTATACGAAAACTACATACTCTCCACTAATGAGCAAAAAGTTCGGGGGGTCGACCGCCTCCACAAAGCTACGCCCTTGTTACTTGTAAAATAAATATCAAGCATTTTAAGAGCATTTTTATAACTTATGAACAATTACAATGATGGAATAATGGAATGGAAGGCACTAGGTTAATTACCGGATATATGGAAGGTCACTCACTTATTACCTTAATATCGTATTTTCATAAAATTAAAAAAAATCAAATTTTAAGATAATGCAAACCAGTTCAACGGTTTGAACCGGTAAAACCAGATTAACCACCGATACCTAAGACATACCGTATTCGGATTTTACCAGCCTTTACCGTACCAAACCCGTGTCAGGTATCCGGTTCATACCGGTATTTAAAACATTGCATTTGACAAAATGACAACTTTTTTATATTGATTTTGGGGTCAAAGAACTTCAAAATCCACATGAATTCTAAAAACTTTTTGAAATAAATCTGCTGTTAAACTACAAATTGGTACCAAAAAAAAAAAAAAAAAAATCAAATCAAAGTCAAATATAATAAACTATTAAACTCATCATCTTCAAGACAATCAACAAAAAAAAAACCCACAAATATCCAGATAGATTAAGATCATCAATTAGGGTTTATACTAACACAAACAAATCACACAATCCAATCAAGTCAAACCACAAAATTTACTCAAAAGTCAAAACCAAGAAACTAACTTCAACAACAACAACAAAAAACCCACCAACAATTCCACCCAAAATCAACGAAAAATTACAAAATCAGAGAAGGTACCTTGCGGCCATTGAGGCAGAGGTGAAGGAAGAAAAAATGGTTTTGGTTCTTCAACCAATAAATAGTTCAATTCACCGTCTTTATCGCTGCAACAGAAGTCAAATCCGAACATGTTTGGTTCCTAATAACTTGGATTTGCTAATTGATTTGCAGATTAAGTGAGATTGGGTGATGGGTGGGTTGAATTTTGGGGCAAATTAAGGAACTCCTCTGTTTCTTGAAGAGAATGATGATGATCAAAGTGGATTGAGTGACATAACAGCAACGAAAAAGAGGAAAAATTATAAAATTAATAAGAATAATAATAGCGTCTGTGACCCAATTTTATCGGTTTGGAAGTTTGGTCACTGTCACCAACTCACCGTGACGACTTTTTTAAGATGGGTGTATCTTACTACCGGCATATTCGGTATCTATACGGGTATTCATTTTTTTCTGTTTTTCGATACTGGTATTTACGGGTAAAACATTGGTAAATATTAATATTTACGGATAAAACACTGGTATATATCGGTACTGTACCAGTATATTCGGGGTATCAATTTTCCTTGTTTTTTGGTACCGGTACTTTTGGTTTGGTATGGAACGGGTACCGTGTTCATCCCTAATCTGCAGGGTCGGACTTATTATAAGGGTTGAGGGTGCGGCCGCCTCTAAAAAAAATAATGTATTTTTTTAGGCAAAAATCTTGATTCTCGCCTTTAAAAGTTTGGTTGAACCTCCGATGGTCGTCTCAGAAAATAGATTATGTGTCCGCCACTAGTTACCTGACCAATTTCCTTGGTTTAGGTTAGAAACTAAACCGAATTCAAAAGAATGAAAAACTGAATTTAGATTGAATTTGTATTTGATTTAGTTCCAGACTGGAAAAATAGAATGTTCACAAGATTGGTGTTCATTGAATGACCTTGCGAGTTCAGTTTTCCTCGGTTGTAATTAGTTTTTGTCGAAACTAAACTGAATTCAGAATGCTCAAGATCAAACCAAACACCCAAGTTAAATTCCTTTTAGCTTCGAAATTTGAATTGAAAAACCGGAACTTTAATAATACTGGTGTACATCGCCTCGAAAGTCAATTTTCACGGATTAATTGGTTTCTATACGTATAATGATCACTAGAGGTGAGTAAAGCTTCCATTAGCCGAAATTAAATGATAAGCGGAAATCCTGGCTGTCATTGAATTGAGCTAACCAATAACCGAGATTAACCAACGGTTATGATTAAGGTCATCTGATTAACTGATTAATCGGTTATGATTATAATTAAGGAGGTCCTATGATCGAATGTTAACCGAACCAAACTGAAATTTAAAGAGTATTTTCAACAAACTAGATGAGATTATGATTAATCGGTTATCATTATTGATGTTTGGCTTCTACTTTGTAATGTTGTTTTCTATCTTTTTAAAATGGTATTGTATTGGACCACTGGCTTGGTTAATAAAATAAAATTAACTAAAATCGAATCATAACCAAACTTTAAAATTGATTAATCATAAAAGTTCGGTTATAATTGTGGTTAAGAAAATCCCATTAATAAAGCTAGTAGTTATGTTAAAGGGTATAAACCAAATCGATCATAACCAAGCTTTAAAATTGATTAATCATAAACGTTCGGTTATAATTGTGGTTAAGAAAATCCCATTAATAAAGCTAGTAGTTATGTTAAAGGGTATAAACCAAATCAAGTCGTGATTTGCACATCACTAAGAGGGTGTTTGAGATTACGTTTTAAAGTGATTATTTGATTATTTCGTTTGTAAAACATAAATAATCTAAAAAAGTGTTTGGATGAAAAAGTGATTATCTGTCTCCAAAACGCAGTTTTAGAGAAGCATGTACCTACATGCTTTTTCAAAACATAGTTTTGAAAACGCAAAATCTATTTTGAAAACGCATAATCTATTTTGAAAACGCAACACCCAACACCCCCTAAACCCCACCACTCTTTTAATCAATTATTTTGTACTTTCAAAATTATATTTCAACAAAATCATATTATTTTTTTTCTATGGCACATATCCAACATTTAGAATTAGACAAAATTGCATTGGTAATTTGCATTTACATAAAATTGAATCTTTATGTTTAAAATTTTTAGGCACGTCCATACGTTTAATTTTTGTTGAAGTGCACGTCCTTTACCACAAACTCAGCTAATTTTCTTAGTTAACTTCATCACATGATGGTAAACATGGTCATTTTAATCTGCTAACTTGTATACATTTTGTATACCGACTCTTTCTTTTCCCTCACGCGATCGTTTCCTACCCAAATTACGTCTTAAGCTTCTTAGACCTTTCACCCAAAATCAATGATGACAACTAAAGATCGATTTCATATACGAACAAAGATGATGATTATGATATCGACATGTTTGCATTTTCATCATGTATTCCATAACCAATTTGTTTCATATGCATTTTCTTACAACATACATATATATTATTTTGCGAGAACATGCATTTTGTATTAATTACAACAAACATACATATATTAATTGAGAAAACATGCTTATAGACGTTGATATAGATGGTTGATCAAGCATATGGGTTTTGAAAGAGTCATTATACAAGTTAGGAGATTAAAATGATTATTTTCTCATCATGTGCTAGTTAACTAAAAAAACTAACTTGGTTTGTCGTAAAGCACGTACACTACAACAAAAAATAAATGTAAAGAATGTGCAATGAAACTTGTAAGCTGTAAATGTAAAGGACGTGAAATGCAATTTTGTCTAAAATAAATATTCCGTATTACTTTATATTTACTGACCATTATAAATGCAAATATTTATTAAAAATGGAAAATTATAATTTTCAAAAGAGTTTATTTATTTAAAAACTAGAATACAGAAACGCCTCACAAGTCACAACCTTTAAGCTACTCTTTTTAAAAATATCTCAAGTTACTTGGAACAAAAATATCTTAGAAGTCCTATTATTGTCGGCATGAGTCCAGGAAATGCCACCCTAGATACGATTCACGCTTCAAAAGTCACTTGATGTCGACTCACCTTAGAACATGGGTATGGTGGGGCTTGGGTTGGGAGTATGAGTTGACACGTGGAGTTCGAGCCCCTCCACCGGTGAGTGACGTGTCCGTGAGGTATGGCGGGGCTTGGGTTGGGGCGTGACTTGGCAGTTTATTAAAAAAAAGCGAATAGGACATAGCGAATAGGAGCCCGCCACATAGGATCACTAACCCGCCCCACGCCCGGCTTCAAACTCCCGCCCCTTGGGCCACGCCCCAACCCAAGCCCCCGGGGTGGTGGCTTGGGCGTTTTCAGCCAACCCACGCCCCAACCCAAGCCCCATACCCCATAGTCTTAATTTGAGGTGTTGACCTTTTCCTCTCTTGATATTTGATTGATTAACGGATAGAGCATAATATGGTACTTGGTACTGGTATCAGCTTCAGTACCGATACTGATACCAAGCTCATCCCTATTAATGGATGTTCATCGATTGGAATTTCAGATTTCTAGATTTAACCGGTTTGTTAATGGATATTGGATCCCAATAAATCCTACTCCTTTGTAGATAACATTATAATTTTTTAATTGTATTTCACGTTTTTAGTAAAAAAAAAGCATTATTATTTTCTTCTTTGGCATTTAACTAACATTTTGAATCTAAAATTATGTTGATAAATATTTTGGTACTTTAGAACATTTTGAATCTAAATTATGTTGATAAACTAGTTGATGCTTCGCCAAATAATTCTTTACCAATTAAAGAAACAGTATTATAGTTTTGCTTGAAAAAGAAAAACTAAGACGATGACAAAACCGTAAATTTGAACTCAGGGCAAAACGGTAATTTGTCAGGACTAATGATTGAGGGTTAGGCAGCTCCTTGCCGAAAAAAAAAAACTCTGGAGTCAACCAATTAAAACAAAACACTTTTATAGTTTTGCTAAAAAAACTAAAACGATGACAATACTGTAATTTTGAACTGAGTGCAAAGTTGTATTTTTTGACTGGGGCAAAATCGTAATTTGGCTAAAGCTAAAGTGATGGAATATTGTAAATTTGAAGCAAGGGCAAATTCGTAAGTTTGCGCAGGGGCAAAGTCGTATTTTTGAGGTTGGGGTAAAATCGTAATATAAATTTGAACTAAGGGTAAAATCGTGCATTTATGCGGGGGCAAAAACCGTAATTCATAATTTTAAACTGGGACAAAACCAAAATTTTGAACTGAGGGCAAATCGTAATTTTGAACATGGGCAAAAACGTAATTTTGAACATGGGCAAAAACGTAATTTTGAAATGAGGGTGAAATCATAATATATGAAACGGGGGCACGAACATATTTTTAACTAAGGGTAAATTTGTAATTTTAAGCTAGGGGCAAAACCATATTTTTATTTTAAATTGGGGGCAAAATTAAAATTGTGAGCCGAGGGCAAAATAGTAATTTTTAGCTAGGGGGAAAAATATAATTTTATGTTGAATTAGGAGCAAATTTGTAATTTTAACTGGGGATAAAATTGTATGGGAAATTGGCCTGTAATAATCCCACATAGACCTTATTGGCCATTAATAATCCCACCTCAGAATATTCCCCCCAACAGTCCCACCTTTCACCTATTTTTCCTACAATGGTCCCCCGTTAAAAAAACTTAACAGAGTTAAGTTTTTTCCCAAATTACAAACATATTTTTTAGGGCTTTTGATTAGAACGACGATACGAGTCCATTAATGTAAAACCTGTTTCGAAACAGTGCTCCAAATGATGAAAACAGCGCTTCAATTTGGGTGTTTAAATTTCCAATTAACCAAAATCAGGTCACTTGGAGCACCATTTCGAAGTAAGTTTTACATCAATGGACTCGTATCATCGTTCTGATCAAAAGCCCTAAAAAATCGTTTGTAATTTGGAAAAAAGCTTAACTCCGTTAAGTTTTTTTAACGAGGGACCATTGTAGGAAAAATAGGTGAAAGGTGGGACTGGTGGGGGGAATATTCTCAGATGGGATTATTAATGGCCAATAAGGTCTAGGTGAGATTATTACAGGTCAATTCCCCAAATTGTATTTTTGAATCTCGAGGACAAAATCGTAATTTTTAGCTGGGGACAAAAACATAAATTTATTTTTAACTGAGGGTAAAAACATAATTTTATTTTCAACTGAGGGTAAAAGCATAATTTTAAACTGAGGGAGAAAGCGTAATTTTACGTTAGGAATAAAATCATAAATTGTTTGGACCAATTGAGAAGTGTCAGATAGCTAGCTGACACTATTCCTAAATAATAAAAAAAAATAAATTTATTTTAGTGGTGGCCCACCGGCCGCCCATTTTCACCAATAAGACCAAGTTACTATTGCCGCACTTGTTTTTGTTAATATAGGAATATTTTGGTACTTTAGAAAAATCAGATTCTCAAAAATCTTGTCTGCTTGATTTAAATATTTTATATTTTAAAGAAAATGCTTGTCAAGTCTCAAGTTCCTTGAAAAAAGTATCTTAGATCTTTTTAAAACACATCAACTTACTTGAAGAAAAAAATTTAAGTCCTACTATATGCTCTGGTTCCTAAGGCCATGCTGGAGAGGTGAAGGGGCCCCATAAAGCCCCATAGCGCCAAGTACACCGACCCCCTGGGCGTTATAGGGGGTTATGCTGGGGTTATGGGTTGGGCATGATGGTGATGGTGAGGTTATTGTTTTGGTTTCTCTCACACACATAATTAAAGGGGGTTATGAGAGATTATCTTAGTAAAAGAGGTTACGAGGGGTAATGACCACAAATAGTCTAAGGTCGATGTTTATCGATGTTTATGTTTCCTTCTACGTATCCTCCGTTAGGCTTTAGAGGTTTCTCTTGTATAATTTTAGTGTGGTGGTGTTCTTAGCTTTGCTTGATGTAGATTCTTCGAGTTTTTTTTTCTTTGTTCTTTTGTTTGCTTTCTTGGTGAATCTAACTTCTTACTAGATTTTTCATGATGAAGTATTGGAATTGTATACCTTTTAGTGTAAAAGAAAACAAAAATTAAAGAAAAGGTCCTACTATGAACCCCCACAATGGGGCAATTATTGTCTACAGGATAAGCTCTCCCGGATATGCTCATTCACGCTACAAATGTTCAAGTCACTTCATGTGGACTCACCTCAACTTTAAGTGTTGACCTTTTCCACTCTTGATATTTTTATTGATTAAAACTAAGTGATTTTTATGTGTCAACCCTATAAAGAATTTAAGAGGGACACGCCTTTGTCGTGGTGATATTAGGTTGCCATTTAAGCACGTTGTAATGGTTTGGAATTTGGATCAATCATCATAATAATACGGTTTTATATACGTTGGACGCACAATTGTAACGTTAATGTATCATCATGTAGTAATTGTTTTGCATGCATAATTGTAGTTAGAGAATTTGTACCTGTTGTACATCATGTGAGGTGTCATGGTTGCGCATCCGTATTGGGTCCACGCAAGAAGCTTGGAGTAAGCTGAGTGTTTATTAATTAAGTGTGGGTATGGTCTTGTACGCGTATGGCTATGCACACCATTTTGGAGCATACCCCTTCAATAACGGAGATACATCAAAGTAATATGGATAAGCAAGTACCTTAAATTAACTGATAAGATGAAGAGATATACCTTATTGTCTTTTTTTGAACGGCAAATTTCTTTTATTTGTATCGTCTATGGGACTTGAACCCAAGACCTCCCTCTCCTAAGGTGTTTCAAGGCTTTGCCGCTCTTTGATACGCCACGTCATGATAGTGCTGAGATGATTTGAAGGGTTTGAATTTTGGTGTAAATGTTAAAATGATTATAGGTGCATTTGTTTGGAAGTTTTTGTTTTCACTTTTTTGAGGTAAAACATATTTTTTTTTAATAGATCGATTCCTTCGTTTGCTAATGATGAAGACAGAAAGTGACCACTAATTAACTATTATACCCTTATACAATTAGCAACTTGGGTTATGTCTCAATTGTTTAAAAGTCGTACCCTTTATTTCATTTTACTCACACCTTTTATATAAAAAGTAACTTAAGACACAATGGTTTGGATCACACCCCTTCAAAGAGTCACAACCCTTTAAATTACTTTTAAATTTTACATACCCCTTACAAAAAAAAAGTCACAACTTTTAAATATGTCACACCCCATAAAAAAGTCATAACCATTCAAACTACTTTTAAATATATCACACCCCTTATAAAAAAGTCACAACTTTTAAATATCACACCCCTTTAAAAAGTCACAACTCTTCACACTACTTTTAAATATATCACACATTCACACCCTTACAAAAAGTCACAACTCTACGTATATAAACATTCGTTGAACCGGTTACAAGAAATCTTTAAACTAATATAATTATAACAACTATTTTATAACACGGAATTTTGGAAATAATCAGTGGAATTCTAATATGCATGACATGAAATAGCACGAATTAAATTGGATTTACCATATTTAAACTAGAATATAAAAACACACAATTTTTCAATAATGAATTTCTAATATGCATTCATTATTATATCATAAACAATTGTCTTTAACTTAGATTACGTAAGACAATAGGATGAACCGATGTGAACGTCTAATTAATTTTGCTTTTTGAATCTTCATCACTTTTCGAAGAGGGACGGACGAAAAACCTTTAAAAGTATAAATACATACCATAACCATTAATCCAAAACACATCAGATTGACCAGAAAATCATCAATCTGATGGTTTCGCATCAATGTCGGGCGTTTAAGGTGATATGATATTACACCATCTTGAGTTATTCAAATATATTATATTACATATTGTTGAGTTAATCAAATTTAAGATACAATCGGCAAGTTTTCTACTGATTAAGAATCAAAAGTAATACAGGGATGCAATACAGAAGGGGGATGATAATATTAGATGGAAAGGTTAACGATGGGAAGAATCTTTCTCAGGTCCATTTTAATGTTAGGCTTTTGTTAATCCTTGATCCATTTAATTGTTGGGTTGCATGATTGGTTACGTTTCAAATCGTCAGAGAAAGAGAGGAAACAAAAACTGATTTTCTTCAATCTCATTTCAACTTTTCATATAGCCCTGTTATACTATCACCAAACTAATGGTTGGATTTAAATTCTAATAACATTAAATTTAAATTTATTATAATGCGATTTTTTAATTTCTGTTTTCAGAAATTTATAAAATAAATGTCTTAGTTTGATGTTGTAACCATGGATAAAGCAAAAAGAAAAATATGTTTTGAATTAAACTAATAATTGCATCTCATATGTTAATACTAAAGACATTTATAATCAACCTCCCGCCGCAACGCGCGGGTTTGCGTCAACTTGTTATATATACACAAATCAAATCAGTCATTTTATTCTTATTGTGGTGTCGTGTTTAGGGACTGTGTCCTTGAAAAAAACAATTTAGTGTATTTTAGGCAAAAAAAAAAAAAAAAAAAAAACTCGACCGTATTGCTTGAAAAGATGCTTGAACCACTCATCCGCACCTCTAGCAAATAATTTATGGGTTTGCCACTGGTTGTGTTGTGCGCACAATATTACATGATAGATGCATAAGGTTGCGCGATTATGTACATATGTTATGTTAAAGCGTTACTATGTTATCTACTACTTCTAATAAAGCAAAACAAGCTTAAGCCATATGGCATTAGCTTAAGCCATTACTTGTCACGTGGCATTTGCTTAGACCACTTTTTTTTGCTTTTTCCGCCAAAACCATCATCCTTAGCTTCTTTAATACGCTTCACTTCACTCCAAAACCCTAATACCCATCTCATGCATCCGGTTCTTCCTTCTTCATCGATTGATCTTCGAAAAACATAGGTATGTTATTTTTCTTTTCCCTCTTTGATTTTTCTTTGTCATTGTTAAACACTATCTATTTCTTCCTTACACCCTAGATATCATCTATCGATCTTTAATATGTTATTTGCAATCTCCCGAACCCTAGATTTCTTCATCTTCAATCGCGAGTGGAAGCAACCAGTCCTTATTATGCAGCGTATAAGGTATGTATCCATGTTTTCAATTTTCTTTTTGCAGCGTTGTTGGTGTCTAGAAGACCTAGCCGCCGCCTCTTCTTAGGGTTTCAGTGATTTCTAACTTATGCATTCATCAATACCTATATTCATTTCTTGTGTGCTTCTGTGATATTTTTCAAGATTTGGTGCTTTTTGAAAGATAGGATCCATCACTGTCTTCTCCAAACGATTCAACAAATAGGTAACAATTCTTCAAATATCGATTCATGTTTGATAATGTCGCTTCCTGTTTGATGTTCTCTATCATATGTTCATCTTTAAGTTTTCCGATTAAATTCACGTATTGAAGTAGATTTTGAGCAATTGTCAGAGGTGACGTTGTTTGCTGACACTATTACAGTTCAACAATTGGGAGTGATGATTTGGCATACCAGGAAGGTTATACTACAGATTATTGTTTAAGCTTAAGCAATGTTTCATCCATCATTCTCTATTTAAATCCTTAAAATTGTGATGTCTTTGTTGACAACAGGTCCTTTAGAGAGCTGATCATTCTTCCAATCGATTGCAAGCAGGTTCATTTTCCATAGATTTGGTGTTATTTTGAGTCTTCTTTATCGTTCTTTAGGTAAATTGTTTTGACTGATTATTTCAAAATTTGAATTTTTGAAATTTATATCAATTATGGATACTTATCAAAGTTGTCTAAATTGAAACGTATTTCCAAATTTATCAAGATAAATTATATTAAAGTTTTAATTGCTTCCAAATTTTGTGTTAGTTTCCATAATTTTCGACAATCACATTAATTTTCAAATTTCTCAGAATTTGTTCTTTTTCTTTTTTTTTGTAGATCATTCCACTTATTCTGCAGGTATGTAAACTAGATTAGATTGTTATGTATTTTAAATGCTTAATCGCACTTTTTTTAATCATTTTTCTGTATTTTTTGTGATTGATTTTTTTTCACAATCATTTAGATATTGATTATATTATGAATATATTAACCTTATTGGTTTTGAATTTAAGTTTGAATAATATTTAACTATTTAGGTAAATTGTTTTGACTGATTATTTCAAAATTTGAATTTTTGAAATTTATATCAATTATGGATACTTATCAAAGTTGTCTAAATTGTAACGTATTTCCAAATTTATCAAGATAACTTATATTAAAATTTTAATTGCTTTCAAATTTTGTGTTAGTTTCCATAATTTTCGACAATCACATTAATTTTCAAGTTTCTCAGAATTTGTTCTTCTTCTTTTTTTGTAGATCATTCCACTTATTCTGCAGGTATGTAAACTAGATTAGATTGTTATGTATTTTAAATGCTTAATCGCACTTTTTTAATCATTTTTCTGTATTTTTGTGATTGATTTTTTTTTCACAATCATTTAGATATTGATTATATTATGAATATATTAACCTCATTGGTTTTGAATTTAAGTTTGAATAATATTTAACTATTTAGGTAAATTGTTTTGACTGATTATTTCAAAATTTGAATTTTTGAAATTTATATCAATCATGGATACTTATCAAAGTTGTCTAAATTGTAACGTATTTCCAAATTTATCAAGATAACCTATATTAAAGTTTTAATTGCTTCCAAATTTTGTGTTAGTTTCCATAATTTTAGACAATCACATTAATTTTCAAGTTTCTCAGAATTTGTTATTCTTTTTTTTTTTTTGTAGATCATTACACTTATTCTGCAGGTATGTAAACTAGATTAGATTGTTATGTATTTTAAATGCTTAATCACACTTTTTTTTAATCATTTTTCTGTATTTTTGTGTTGCTGATGATGATTTAAATTTTTTTGAATCTAATCTTATTAATGGATCTATTCTTGATGTCTTTGAAATAGTGATGCTCTTACTGATTTTTTTTATTTTATTTTTTGTTTTTTCATGATAAACCCTAATTTTTATGCAATTGCACGAGTCTGAATCTTCTTCGAACACAAGAGGTAAGTTTAATGTTATCGTTTTTTGGTGTTTTTTGATCCGGTATAATAATAGTTTTCATCATTTATGCTAATCTCTATAATTTTTAAGTTAATTTTTTTATTTGGCAAATCAAACTATGATATTTTTTGAAATTTGAAAATCTTTGTTTTTTTACTAATAAATTTTGTATTGTATTAATATGTATTAATGATTCTTTTGTTTTGTTTTTTTATTTTTTCATGGTTAACCCTAAATTTTATGTCATTGCCGGACTATTAAACTTCGTCGGACATGTTAATCAAAAATTTTAGGTTTATTGTTTTTTTTCCTATTTTTTATCCGGTATAATGTTTGGTTTCATACTTTATGCTCATTTAATTTTGGCTGTAATTTTTAGTTACTAATAAATTTGGTATTGTATTAATTTCCGGAAAATTTGTAGTGTTTCTATATATAAATTCATTTATGTTTTTTGAAACCCCTCCTTTTGTTTGTTTTATATTTTTTCCCTCTCTTATGAGTTTGTTTCTATGTCGGTTGGTTTTGCTTGGCAATGTTAGACTTTCCTAATAAGTTTGCTTGATTACGGGATTGGATATTAGTGATTTGATTTTCAGATTTTAAATTTTAAATTTTGAAGTCAATTATTATTTTAAATTTAAATTTTGAAGTAAACCATTATTGTGTTTGATTTTAAATTTTCAATTTCGAAGTCAATTATTGTTTTAAATTTAAATTTGAAAGTTTGTCATTAATGTGTTTGATTTTAAATTTCGAATCTGTAAATTGAATTTAAATTTGAAAAGTTAGACTTTCCTAATAAGTTTGTTTGATTTACGGGATTGGATATTAGTGATTTGATTTTCAGATTAAAATTTTAAATTTTGAAGTCAATCATTATTTTAAATTTAAATTTTGAAGTAAACCATTATTGTGTTTGACTTTAAATTTTGAACGCTTTGAAATCTTGATGTTTTTTTATACGATGCTTTGACTATATTATTTGTAATTTTAGGGATGCTTCGAGTCTTCTTCGACTATTGTTTTTGTACTCGAGTTGAATATCTAATTCAAATTGTGTTTTGTAATTTTAGGTGATGAGCTTCTTTCAGACTCCTTCCCCTACAAGGAACTCTTGAATGGGATCCTATGAGAAGTTGAAGGAAAGGTATATCTTGCACCGTTGTTTATCTATATCTATATATCTATATATCTTAAATGGGATCCTATGGGAAATTGATCTCTATTCGATTCACTGATGTATATTCTTATCCTCACCATTTTGTTCTATTAATCAACTCATGTGTGCTCTTATGTTTGATACCCGATCTTATTCCAGTGATTAATATCCGCTTGAGTAACCCAATCTGAGTCTGATTTTTTTCGTTAACGATTCAGGTAAACTTTCCCGATTTGGGTTTTCTGCAAGGCTAATCATCTAAATTTATTTGTTATTTTTATGGTTTAGATCCTAAACTCCAGTTTTACAGTATCTCATGATAATCTTTCTTCGTTTTTTAGAATCTGATCAAATTGGGCCATAATCTGAATAAATGTGTTTAAGCTACGACAAGGTGTATATAACATTATGATTGATATTATAAAAAAAAAAACTATAACAGTTTCTCTTCTTGTAATTTTGTATAGCATTATTTATAAAATGATTAAAGGTATGATAAAAAAATATAAAAGTTGCTCTTCCTGTCTTTTGTTCGCTTCACGTATCTTCGCTAAATCAATATGTTGGAAGGTTTGTGTATGTAGAATTAGTCTGGATACGCCCACGAAAAAAAAATGCCGATTTATATTGTATTTCTCATGACAGTATGAAGGCTATGGTTAAGGATAAATGATAAGATCTTCAAAGGGGTCGATGCTTTTGAAACTAAAATAGTGCAAGACATTAAGGAGGCTACTCTCTGGTGGATGATTAACAGATCGATAGGCGTCAATCTCTCAATCTGGTCCACTTTCTCTGGTTTAGACTTTGGTTAGTGTATGTGTATAGATAATTTTTTTAAAGTGATTGGATGTGTAATGGGGTAAGAATATTTTGGATATATCTTAGTGTGTTTTTTTGGAAGCTTAATTGTTGTTTGTATGCCTCTTTTGGTGATTAATAAAGTTTGGTTTACTGAAAAAAAAACCCGCAATTTCAACCGTTTTTACCTAACGGGTGATTTGCTTTATATTTATCTCTAATTGCTCAAGTAGGTAAACTTTGAAAAATTGTTTAAAGACGAACTTATGATTAGTTTGTTTGTATTTATTTTATGTATAGATGTCAAAAGATATTTAGAGGATAACCTGTGATTAACTCGATTACAACAGGTTGTGATGAAATGAGTCTTTTTTTTTTTAAATGGGTCTTTTCAAAATTGGTGAGGCTGTGGTATAAATGAAGCTTTTCAAAATTATATTAGATATTACACACTCAGAATAATAATATTGAGGGTTGAATGTATGTGACCCTATAAATATAGAGGTGTAGTTTAATTTAATTTTTTTCAATTATAGAAATTCCAATGTGATGGTATTTTTGTTGTTTCCTCTATTATTTTCTCTATATAATATAGAATAGAGGTTCCAATGTAAATGCTCTAAATATAGACGTTTACTTTACATTCTTGCTTTTGTATGTTTTTATGGCTCTTAACAACAAGAAAAAGTTTAAGAAACCAATTAAAAATTTATCATGGAGAAAAGGAAAAGATGATACTTTAGATGTTAAAGTGTAATTTGTATACTTTTATTTGTTTTAAATTAAGTTTTCCTACCAAGAAAATTTCCGGGTTATAACCTTATTTTTTTTCTATAACAGTAAAAGGGATTTATAGCAAATCAAGTGTTGGAGGGTAGCCAACCAGTTGATATCTCTAAGAACCCGTTTGAGTTGTTCTTACACTTAAGTAAGAATCTGTTTTTTTCAAATTAAGTTCATGTATATAAAACAGTAATTAACTCTTTTGAGTTAATTATTGTTTCGTCCTGTGGTATGTTAAAAATCACTATTTTAGTCCATTAGTTTAAAAATTGCGATTTCAGTCCGTGTGGTTTCACTTTCGTGACCATTTTCAGTCCCTGTGGTTTCACTTTCGTAACCATTTCAATCCATTTATTCTGTAAGTACAGGGACTGAAATGGTTACGAGGTGGACTGAAATGGTTACGAAAGTGAAACCACAAGGACTGAAATCGCAATTTTTAAACTAATGGACTGAAATAGTGATTTTTGACAAACCACAGGGACGAAAACAGTAATTAATTCTTTTTAATAATCTAGCAATAGTGCTTTAAATTCTAAGTCGTCCTGATTGGAATTGATAATGTCAGAGGATGAATGCGATAGTGGAGTTAAAGAAGACATCATGAAAACATCATGAAGGTTTAGTTGACAAAAACTTAATTTGTAACGCACATTATGTAGATGTGCTATTGGGACGTGCTCAACTGTCTCAAAATATTAGGCTTAATAAATCACACTTTAACGCTTCTACGTTTAAATTTTTTATGTGTTTAGCCACCTGCGAAGCTCGCGGGGTCTTAGGCTAGTGATGTATAAAACAACACGTTATCTTGCGTGAGTATATATACGTTAAATACTATTTTGTATTTGTATAAGTTGTGTATCACGTGCGATGTGGCACATGTTGTTTCGTGTGTCGAAATCACTTTACCTCATATGTGAATATTTAAGCATATAAAATTGTCAAATGAGAATCAAGTTATAAGAAAACAATTATTTAAGAAAAACTAATTGGCCTTCATTTAATCATTCAAAAACAAAGAACTCTCACTCAATCACTCATGTATAGTTCCAAGACCTAAACCAGAGACTTTTAGGGGTTCATGGAGTCCAACAACAACAGTAGCCATCATCAGCGGTTTGACGTGGAAGTTGAATACACTGACCATCGCTCCAACCACGAGGCCTGCATGCATCTTTACAAATCCCATTCTGATCTTGACCTATTTTGCATACCACTTCTGTGCAATATTTTCTCCCATCCCAACTACCCTCCAAACCTGCATGCCAACTTTCATTATTCATTAACATCTATTTAACAATTTTTTTTTGCAACATATTCATTCTAATTAACAGGGCAAATTACATAAGGATAGCAGGTAGACGAGCGACAAACTGCGCCGCCATCCACTTCTGAATAGAAAACCCTAATCTACTAAAAACAAAGTCTCGCCCCTGAGGGGTCGAAAAGTTGCCGTGGACAATATTTGAAACACAATATCTTTGCTAAATATGGGTGTTTATTATTCAGTTTCAAACCGATTAAAAGAAACGGACACGAGACTCTTTAAAATCAATCCGGATTATAAATTTGATTTTTGGTTTCAAATACCTAAATTCGGTTCGAACAAAATAAGGCAAATAAACTGAATATCAAATTAATAATATTAACTAAATGTAAAACCTATGTAAAAACACGGGTGATCTTTAGAAAATTTTACATACCAAATTTTATTAAATAACAAATCACTATACATTTTTTAAGGTTTGAAACATCTAAAAATGGACTACGACCAACAATATTAACATATCCGTATTACATATCTATTCATAATTACAAATCTAACATCTTCCTTGAAGAACTACTGTAGCATGGCTGATTTTATAAATTGGTTATCTAGCCCAATACAATTACAATTTTAGCCTAATTTTATTTAACCCAACCCAGTGTAATAATGGTAAAAAGTAAAAACATTTAAAATATTGAAAATAATAAAAGAAATTATTCAGTTTACTTGGTCAAAAACAAAACAGATTTGAATTCACATTGGTTCGCTTTTGAACTTCCTGATCCGGTTCGGTTTTCAGCTTTGACCGGAAAAATTATAAAATAAAAGAAAATAACGAACCGATTAATACAATATTTATTAGTACAAGAAAAAAAAAACAACCGAAACGATTAATACAAGAAAAAAAATTTATTTTGTTAGTACGTATAATGGATCAAACTGAAAATTCAAAGATATCAATAAGATGGACATTTATGAAATTCCAATCCTAATTTATACCTTTAGTTGCAAATGCAAAAATTGCCGTAAGAATGAGAAGAATGGTGAAGAACTTCATTTGATTTATTTATTTTTTCTTGAGTTTGTGTTGATGAAAAGGGTTTGTATAGATGTATGCGTATTTATATAGTATTATTAATGAACTAAATTTGGCATCGAATATTTTATTAAGGTAATATATACTGTTTCTATGACTCATGATCTTTTTTTGTATAGTATATATGATTATTTAATGAGTGTATTGATGTATTGTACAAAAAACAGTAATCTTTTATTTTATTTTATTTTGTTAATATTTATTATTTTTAAATATGGCCGGAAGAATGAGAAGAACAATCATTTGATCTATTTATTTTTCTCGAGTTTGTGTTGATGAAAATGATTTGTATAGATGTATTTATCTTTATGCTAGGTTAATGCCCGCGTAATACGCGGGCTTCTACCAAAACCATATTATTTACTTTGAAATGAAATGTTGTGTACAAATACATACATTGGAAGAAAAAAACAGAAAACTATTCAAATGCCAGAAAAAACTTCCTTGTAGACTACATTTGTTGTTTTACTCGTTACATTCCCGTTAAACCCACATGATTAATCCGCCAATACAAAGAAAACAAAACTAAACGCCAAAAGACGCTACGTTGAAATTACACGAATCCTCCCACGTAATAGCCAAACACTTCGCTCTATTTTTTATCCAAAGGTAGCTATGCGCCTTAATTTCTTCTACTGTCATGTTGAAATTTGCTTGTGTTTGCTTAAAACGACTTCATTACGCGTCTTCCACAAAACCCAAATGGATACTGGACAATTGACAGAAGCAACTTTTCCATTTTGGAAACCCATGAATCACTTTAGGCACTTGTAACAGATCTTTTAATTCAAGGATATACAACGGTTTTATTTTGCACCAACCTACCACATAATCTCACACCCTCTGTGCAAACATGCAGCCAACGAACAAATGAGCAGCCGACTCATCCTCTCCCAAACATATCTTACACCGAACATCCGGGATAAAAACATGCCGACGTACCAGTTCAGTTGACGTTGGCAGCCGGTTCTGTACAAAACTTCAAGCCAAAAATTTAACTTTTAGTGGTACCCATCCGTTCCAATCGAAGTCTATGCGCAACTCTGCAAAATTTCTTTTTTCCATCAGTCACCTTAAACTTTTAACAGTAAATTGGCCGGACGACTCTAAATTCCACGACCATATTTCGCTGTGTGTATGTAGATAACTTGGAAACTTTGAAATAAAAATAATTATTTAGCAGGACATTCTAAAAAAAGATATGCTGTGATCAATATGATATTATACTACAGCTTGCCTTAATGATCTATATAATATTATACTAAAGCTTACCTTAATTATTAGAGGGAAGCCGATCTCATTAGCTAGCCCGATGCCCTCATTACTAAAAGATAATCTTATCCACAATGTTCATCACCATAAATGATGATGTCTTTTAAAGCAGCTGCAAACCTGCAATATAGCATTTATTTTTGGTCAAATTTTAAAGATATGATGACCAAAAATTGGCATTTTGTTAAAAGATCATGGTATTTTAGTTTCATTCATTCGGGCTTTATCCATTATGTTGGGCTTGTAAGCACGCTTATGTTGGGCTTGTAAGCAGGCTTGGCATTGTTTATTATTTGGGCTTATTAGTTGTTAAGTTGTTCAGGTTGTTACAACAAGTTGAGGGGCCTTTGTGAAACATTCGGAGGACTGCGATCATCTTTGGCATTTCTCTTGGACTGAAGTGTAAATTGTAGCTTTGGGGATATAAAAGGGGCAGAAATATCTAGATACTTCAGTTGTAACCATTGTTCACTCTCTCAATTTCTCTCTGTATTTCTAGGGTTTTGTACGCAGCTGTACTTAGTGATTTTCTCTCTGTTGTTGAGAGATTGGTGCTGCATCTTGGTGGATGATCATCTGTGGATGATCATCAGTCTGTATTGTATTTCTGTATCATTCTGTATTGTTTCAGATCTTACTTTTGTAAGATCTGTTTGGGAGATTGGGGGGTAACATCTTTGGGTTGGTTTAATAAGAGTTTTGTCACTTGTTTTGTCGCTATTTCGTTGTTTGTTCTTTGTTGTTTGTGATACAATCATCTCCATACCAGTGTTGTTAACATGGTATCAGAGCTATCGAGCTCCTGTTGATGAGTTGATTGTTCATCCGCTGCGTCTTGTTCTTGAGTTTACTGATTGTGTTTGTTTTTTGTTGTGTTTAGGGTTTCTGTGCTCGGAAACTTCTGTTGATAATAGATCTGGTTTTCTTGGTGATATTGGACGAAACCCTAGCTTGGGTCCGCTGGTTGATTGGCCTGTTGTTTGATCAAGACTTCTGTGTTGGTCTCCGAATCCTTAGATGATTCAGGGCAAACTAACCAGGAGAGTTATCTTGTGGTCTTCTTCTTTACCAGATCCAGTAGTTCTTGAAAACTACAGATCTGGTGTTTGACGAAGGTTTTTTTGCACCCACTGTAAGATCGTTCTTATCTCTCTTGTTATTGTTTTTTTGTTGGTTGGATTAGTTGAAGTCGGGGTAGTGAGGACCGGCACCTTATTTGTTCTGTTGTTCTTATTGATTGATTAGGGTTAGTGTGGCTCCTGAGTAAAGGCTTGTCCAGGCACCTTTTGAGTGATGAACCTGGAATCTGGTCCCTGACTCAGTTTCGCCCTTTGTTGTTGATATTGTATCTCTTGGTTGTCTGTGTATTTCTTGTTGTTGATCTTGGTTTATCTGCTCTTGTTTGTCTGTGTTGATTGCTGTTATTCTTGTCATTATGACAGGAGGTGAGGGAACCTCTGTTACATTGATTAGTAAGTTGGACATAGGAGACCCTCTTTATTTGCATCCCAGTGACTCAAGTGCCCTGACCATAGTTAGTATAAAACTAAAAGGCACTGAGAATTATTCTTTATGGTCCAGTGCAATGAAACTTGCACTGGAAGCTAAAAATAAATTTGGCTTTATAAATGGTAAGTGTGAGAAACCTAAAGATAATGAAGTGTTAGCTGCTCAGTGGGATAGATGTAACTCTGTAGTGTTGACTTGGTTATTAAATTCTGTTTGTGATGAATTGTTTTTAGGACAGGTTTTTTCCAAACTTGCTTCTGAAGTTTGGACAGACCTGAAAGAAACTTATGATAAGGTTGATGGTTCGGTTGTCTATGATTTATATAAAAGGATAAATTGTATTTCTCAAAATGGTAGTTCTGTGGCTGAATATTATAATAAGTTGACAACTATGTGGAAGCAGTTTGATGCAATGGTGCAACTGCCTTCATGTTCTTGTCAAGCAGCCAAAGACTATAATGATTTTTCAGCCTTAATAAAATTGATGCAGTTTCTCATGGGTCTTGATGATGTATATCAACCTGTGAGAACCAACTTGTTGACAAGAGAACCATTTCCTTCAGTAAAGGCTGCTTATGCCTTAATTTCTCGAGAAGAGTCACATAGGCTCTCTAGTAGTGGGTCTAAGGGACAAAGTGTTTCATATGTTGCTAGGTCTAGTCAACCTAATCAAAGTTCATCTAGAAGAAACTTTAGGGGTTCTAATTCTGTGTTGAAATGCACTCATTGTAATATGATGGGTCATACAGTTGACCGATGTTTTGAGATAATTGGGTATCCTCCTGGTATGAAAAAGAGACCTGTAGGTCAGTCAGGTAGAAACAATGTGGGTAGTAGGTCAAACCAATCTGCTGCTCCTTCTAGTTCTGTTGCATCTGCTCTTCCTTTTACTTCTGAGCAGATTACTAAGTTGATGAGTTTAATTGGTGAAAAGTCAGAAGGAGAGCAGCAGAAGTCTAATATGGCAGGTGAGTCTGGTTATGTGAATAGTTTTGTTAGCTGTTCTAGTGTTGTTAATTTTGAACATGGTTATAGTTGGGTTGTTGATTCGGGAGCAAATCAGCATATGGTTAATACTGATAAGGATATGATTAATTGTGTTGATGTCTTTGAATGTGGTTTAAAAGTTGGTCATCCCAATGGAACTAGTGTAAATGTTGTAAAGATTGGAGAATTAAAACTGATTAATAATGTTGTTTTAAAAGATGTTTTTTATGTTCCTGGTTATAGTGTCAATCTGCTTTCTGTGCATAAGTTAGCCAAAGACAATAATATTGTTGTGTTGTTTAATGAAAGTAATTGTATGTTACAGGATTTGAAATCAAAGAAAGTCCTGGTGATTGGTAACCAGGATAATGGGCTGTATTTTGTGGGTAGACATGGTAATAATGTGAATTTATGTTATAATAGTGTTGCTAAGTCTAATGTGTGGCACAGTAGGTTAGGCCACCCTTCTGATCAAGTTCTGGCTGTGTTAAAAGATAAGCTTGAAATTAAAACTGTTGAGCATGATCCATGTGAAATTTGTCATAAATCAAAGCAAGTTAGAGTTCCGTTTCCGTTGAGTGACCATAAGTCTAAGGGCATTGGTGATTTAGTGCACTTAGACTTATGGGGTCCTTATAGGGTAACAAGCTATGAAGGATACAAGTATTTTTTAACTGTAGTTGATGACTATTCTAGGTCTGTTTGGTGTTATCTTCTTAGAAATAAAATGGAGGTTTTTGAGAATTTAAAAGATTTTTATGAGCTTATCTTAACTCAGTTTAAAACTAAAGTAAGAGTGTTTCGTAGTGATAACGGAACTGAATTTGTGAATAATCAGATGAATGTTTTCATGAAACAAAAAGGTATTTTGCATCAAACCTCCTGTTCATATACACCACAGCAAAATGGTGTAGTTGAACGTAAACATAGACATCTTTTAAACATAGCCAGGGCATTGATGTTTCAGGGTGGGCTACCACTGAGGTTTTGGAGTGATTGTGTGCTAACTGCTGTGTATTTAATTAACAGGGGCTTCCGTCATCTGTGTTAGGTGGAAAGAGTCCGTATGAGTTAATGTTTGGTTTTGAACCCTCCTTGTCTCATTTGAGGTCTTTTGGGTGTTTATGCTTCAGTACAGTGTTGAATGAGACTGATAAGTTTGCTTATCATGCTGATAAGTGTGTTTTAATTGGGTATTCTAATGTAAAAAAAGGGTATAAACTATGGAGTTTAGATGAGAAAAAAATCTTTTTTTCTAGAGATGTAAAATTTTATGAGCATGTTTTTCCTTTCAAGTCTAAACTTCTTAGTGATAATGTAAATAAAGCTGGTGTTGATAAAAGTTTGAATCATGTAAATTTTTTTGATTTGTATGAAGCATATTCTACTGAAACTCCTCAAACTCCCAATGATGAAGAGGGTATAGACAGATCTCATGACATTGTCAGTGATGATCAGCAGCCGATTCCCTCTACATCTGCCACTCCTGGACCTATTGATTTAGATCATAATGCAGAGTCTAGTGTAGATAGTAGTGATAGAGCGGAGTCCGGCATGGCAGAGGACACTGCTGTGTCAGATATTGAGATCGACCCATCTGAGGGAAATTTTACAAGTCTTAGAAGGTCGTCTAGGTCTACATCTGTTCCTAAACATTTTCAAGACTTTGTGCTTAGTAGTTCTGTAAAGTATGATATAAATAAGGTGGTTAACTACTCGTGTTTGACTGATGAGTCTATGTGTTTTATTAGTAACTTGAATAAGTCTACTGAGCCAAACAGTTTTAGTGAAGCTTCAAAAGACCCTAAGTGGGCTGAAGCTATGAATTTGGAAATGGAAGCTTTACTTAGAAACCAAACCTGGACTGTTGTTGATTTACCGGCTAATAGAAAACCCATAGGATGTAAATGGGTTTTTAAAATAAAATATAAGGCCAATGGGGAAATAGAGAGGTATAAAGCCAGGTTGGTTGCAAAGGGTTATAACCAACGGGAAGGTTTGGATTTTGGGGAAACATTTTCACCGGTTGTGAAAATGGTTACTGTTAGATGTATAATAAGTCTGGCCATTCAAAATGGCTGGACATTGTATCAACTTGATGTTAATAACGCTTTCTTGTATGGGTCCATAACTGAGGATGTGTATATGAGTCTCCCCGAGGGTTATTACTCTAAAAGTGATAAAAAAAAGTGTGTAAACTAGTTAAATCTTTGTATGGGCTGAAACAGGCCCCTAGGAAGTGGAATGAGAAGTTGACTGATGTTTTAATTGGTGTTGGATTTGTTCAAAGTCAATGTGATCATTCATTGTATGTGTTGAATAGAAGTTCTGTTTTTGTAGCCCTGTTGGTGTATGTAGATGATATTGTTATAACAGGGAACAGCCTTTCTGAGATTGATAGGATAAAAGGTCTTTTAAGCAAAAGTTTTCAAATAAAGGACTTGGGTGTTCTAAAGTATTTTCTTGGTTTAGAAGTTGTCTATGATAAAACTGGTATTTGCTTGAATCAGCGTAAGTATTGCTTGGATCTTTTATCTGAGTTTGGTTATCTTGGTTGTAAACCAGTAAATACCCCTATTGAGCTGAGTCATGTAGTTAATAATAAAATGAGTAGTGATAAGGAAGAACTAGTTGATGTTACAAATTACAAAAAATTGATAGGAAAACTTATCTACTTGTCATTAACTCGACCTGATATATGCTATGCTGTTCAATTTCTTAGTCAATATATGCATAAACCATGTGTTTCTCATCTCAAAGTTGCTTTAAGGCTGTTGAGATACCTTAAATTATGCCCTGGAAAAGGTTTGTCATTCAGGAAAAGTGATAGTTTTGAGATAACATGTTTTGCTGACTCTGACTGGGGTAAGTGTCTTAATACTAGAAAGTCTATCACTGGGTATTGTATTTTTCTGGGTCAAGATTTGATTTCCTGGAAAAGTAAAAAACAGAGTACTGTTTCCAGGTCATCTGGAGAGGCTGAATACAGGGCCATGTGTTCAGCTACTTGTGAGCTTGTTTGGATTGTGAATTTGTTGAGTGAACTTGGTGTTAGTTGTAAAGTTCCTGTTAGATTGCATTGTGATAGCAGTGCAGCTATATCCATTGCTGCTAATCCAGTTTTTCATGAGAGGACAAAACATTTTGAGCTGGATCTATATTTTCTTAGGGAAAAAATAGGTTCAGGCTTTATTCAAACTGTGAAAGTTGACTCTGAAAGTCAACTTGCAGATATTTTTACGAAAGGTTTGAGTGCAGGTATGCATGAGGTTTTTTGTGAAAAATTAGGTCTTGTAAATATGTTTAAAGCCGTTTGAATGAAGGGGGGATGTTAAAAGATCATGGTATTTTAGTTTCATTCATTCGGGCTTTATCCATTATGTTGGGCTTGTAAGCAGGCTTATGTTGGGCTTGTAAGCAGGCTTGGCATTGTTTATTATTTGGGCTTATTAGTTGTTAAGTTGTTCAGGTTGTTACAACAAGTTGAGGGGCCTTTGTGAAACATTCGGAGGACTGCGATCATCTTTGGCATTTCTCTTGGACTGAAGTGTAAATTGTAGCTTTGGGGATATAAAAGGGGCAGAAATATCTAGATACTTCAGTTGTAACCATTGTTCACTCTCTCAATTTCTCTCTGTATTTCTAGGGTTTTGTACGCAGCTGTACTTAGTGATTTTCTCTCTGTTGTTGAGAGATTGGTGCTGCATCTTGGTGGATGATCATCTGTGGATGATCATCAGTCTGTATTGTATTTCTGTATCATTCTGTATTGTTTCAGATCTTACTTTTGTAAGATCTGTTTGGGAGATTGGGGGGTAACATCTTTGGGTTGGTTTAATAAGAGTTTTGTCACTTGTTTTGTCGCTATTTCATTGTTTGTTCTTTGTTGTTTGTGATACAATCATCTCCATACCAGTGTTGTTAACACATTTCATTTTGTAAATAAGCTTGGTTTTAAAAAGCGAGAGGCACTCCAAGGCGTTTAGGTCCTGAAAGCAGAGGCGCGTGACAAAAGCTTTACTTACGCGAGGCGTTCCTCTATGTACAACCATATATGGTTTACATACAACCAGAAGCTTTTAATATATCAGTCTTTTATTCAAACCATTGATGGTTTCTTATCCCATTAGTTGTTTATCACCCTCGCACCTCGTGCATGCTTTTAAAACCAAGGAAATAAGTGATAGTTTGTGGAATGGAGGTAAAAATGTCTTAAATTTAGTTTAAAGGAGGGGTAGAAAAGTAAATTTATTGCTTACCCTCCATATACAGCTCTCATGTTCATGACATTCCTCACAGTTGACCAGTATATCCTGAGATCACTCTTATAAGACTTGTTGAGCACACGTTTCCAGTGTTCAAAGTCTACAGAGAAATCAACGGGTGCACCTTTTCCCTACGCACCAACTTATGAAGATAACAACCAGTAAGGTACTTTTTCCACCCTTAATGGCCATGGTTTAGGCCATCGGACCCATGCACCTGTGTAGCAACGGGTACCTTGTGGATGCATGTCGGCATAGGTACTTTCCTATAAGAAATAACATACATTAGACATGGGTTTATGATAAAAAGCCACACTTTATTAATTTTATTCTTCCCAAACTGCCTGAACCTCCCAGCACTTATTAGATTAATGTCAGACCATTCACCATACCACTTAGGTTATCATAATTGGCCTACCATATGTATTTTTAAAGTCTTTGGCATCCTTCGTCATCTTCAAAAGATCGAGCATACCTACACAAATTTATAACATGTCAATTTCGACCCATTTATAGGTTGACTGCCACACAATCAGGCCAGACAAGTTGAAAGTTGACCAGAGTGCAATCCAAATTTCAAATGCATAGTCTTCAAATTTGTTTATCATTATTGTTATAATATTGTTTATGTAACCATATTTGACCTATTAATTATATATTACGTTTAAAAAGGGATATAAAATGCGCTTAGGTCAACTACGGCTGCTACACGGGTCTTGTTCGTGGGGTGGCAGGTCGAACCAAACACGAACCCAAAAGTCGTATCACACACATGAACCTCAACACAACACGTGTACTCACAAGTTGACACGAACATGATCCGTTTAGTTTAACCTGGATTTTTTAACTTTTTTGGGTATTAATACTTTAAAACTCTAATTTTATATATTGTTATAATATATTGATTATTTAAAAATTAAAAAAAAATGGATAAAAAATGTTGAACTGGCAGCCGGCAGGTATGAAATAAAAAACGACCTACCCATTTTTTCACATGAATGATTATATGGGGTTAGACTCGTTAAAATTTGTCTCTCCTTATAAATTACTAATATATCTAATACCTCCAACACAAAAAAGCCAAAACTTTGTTTTCGCCAAAACCAAGGTTTTGAGTAATCAACCATTAATAAATCCCATGTAAACGTAAACTTACCGAAATAACTTACAAAATAATATGATGATATTACCTCCAAAAACATTTCAGCGTTAGAAGAATCTTTTGTAGGTGAATGATATAAGAAACCAAAAGTTTCAAGAACACCTCTGAGTTCTGAATAGCTTGGTAGCCAATCAATCTATATCGAGTGTCAGCTGGTGGGAGCCTCAATTGTGCCTTCCAATCTTGGGAACTTCAATGAGAAAACGATTAGACTTCCAGTGTTTGAATAATCATCGGTAAATTCATCTCCTTGGCTTCCTCAATATCAGTTTCTTCTTTAGGAAGTCAGTATGCATCAAGCATGATGGTAATCCACTTATGCAGCTCCTTTGGAGTTCTGTTCCAAACATTAAACAAAATAATAAATAAAAATTCATATTAAAAAAAAGTAAAATAAAAGAATAAACAGTGAGTGATTTACGTGTATATCGGATTAGGATCCCTGACTCTAGCGAAGACCTGGATTACAAAACAGAAGGCAAAGAGAGCCACAACATATCAAAGAAAATAGAAATAAAACTAAACACAAGACATGGGGTTAGACACCCAATCTACTCAGCAACACTTAATGGTCTTGTACCAGTTATTAAGCCATGCGTCTCTAAAGCTTTGTTTAGTGCAGATTATAACGAATAAGTTAACAGTTTAAAGAAATGATATGCATTTCTCTAAATTCGACTTTTTCACCTGAAAGCAATAATCAAGAATAATTGGTACCAAATATTTAGTTTTATTCAAATATAACTGAATCGCTAAACACGTCTAAAGGGATAATACATTGATGAGTCCTGCATAGTGTTTAAATTTAAACTCCCTCTATAGAATTGTATTCACGCAATTTTACGATACCATTTCATAACTTATGTAAGTTAGTCATTAAGCCGAAAATATATCATGAGTGTTGAATGAAGTAGATGTTCAAAAGTATATTGAAGGATTTAATCCAATTAACATAGCGGCAACATGAAACTTGGTATAGTTAATCACAAGAAAATAAGCAAACATTGAATGAATATGTCCAAGCGTTATGTCATGCGTTAACCCGATGCGTATTGCGAAAAAAAACATAAAAACAACCCGTTTTGACCCATAACTGAGTTTCCTTTTTTTAACCAATATTGTTGAAAAAAGTAAAATTACCTGAACTTCGGAACCGATTTTTTTTGAGTGAATTTCAAGTTTTGTCCTTTATCTTTAGGCCACTTTGCAAGTTTTGTCCTTTATGCTTAAATTTGACGAGTTTTGTCCTTTATGTTTAAAAATCAAGCACGTTTTGTCCTTTATGCTTGATTTTTAAGGACAAAACGTGCTTGATTTTTTAAACATAAAGGACAAAACGTGTTTGATTTTTAAACATAAAGGGTAAAACATGCTTGATTTTTAAACATAAAGGACAAAACTCGTCAAATTTAAAAATAAAGGACAAAACTTGCAAAGTGGCCTAAAGATAAAGGACAAAACTTGAAATTCACTCGATTTTTTTTTGTAGTTCCTGTATTGGCATTATAAAAAACCTCAACTCTACCAATATCTTCCTGGTATCCATCATAAAGATATGCTTGTACATACGTACATAAAGATCCCCTTCACTTGTAATTGTTTTTTTTTTTACTTTCACCTGTACATACGTATATAAAAAAGCCCTTCACTTGTAATTGTTTTTTTTTTAATTTTCAAAGCAGACAAATAAAATTAAAATGGAACCATGAATTTAATTTTGAAGAGATTTGGGAGTTAAGTAAGATCATCCTCCTCCATCTCCGAGCCTCCCAGGCCTTTAGCATTTACTTAATTCTCAACAAAAGGGTTGCCTTCCATTCATCCTGTCACCAAATATTACACATGCTCTGAAAAAACAAATAAAGAATGGTAGAAATTGGTAATAAGCCGATCACAGAAATCTTATGTGCTTGATTAGGCTATTGAATTCCCAATAGACATAACCATTCAACATCAATTATCCTCACCTTCACAAAACTATGATTGGGAGTGGAAACAACCATTCATTCAACCATCTGATACAGAATCAAAGTCCAGCTGCATATCTACAATTTCAGATCAAATTAGGGATTTAATTTAACATTTAAGGCTCAGAGAGTTATATATATATACTTAAAAATTTAGTTATATGAACTTTTTTACAACCTTCATTGTTAGCCTCTTAAATTTGTGTCTTTCAAGGGCATAATTGTCATTTTCATTAAGGAGGCATAAAACCAATTAGTAAATTAGAAATGATTACTATATTATAATGCTTATTAAATTTCGAAACTGTTAAACTAATGGCCATAATTGCCAAATAAATACAATAAATATAGTCTTCAATGTAGAAACTATGTAGAGACTTAGTGATAACAAAAAAGAATTCAAAGGTTTTGTAACTGACCGAATTTTCCCTATATTAATTAACAAATTACTCTCCTCTCACATATTTACTTTTCAATTTTCTCTCATCTCATTTGTCCATTTCTCAGTCTCATATGTTGTAAACTATTTTCAAAACTTAACACATTGTACAAGCAATCAAAGAAGATGGTACAACCTCATTGAAAAGCCAAAACCACCAGCACCACAGTTGATTAATTATGGTGAAAAGAGGGTTGAAAAGGAGGAACAAAGATGAGAGAGCGACCCAAGGTAAGGGTTTTGCAGTGGTCAGCGGCGACGGCGGGTTGGGTGGCAGCGGTTGACGAGAAGATCGATGATGGTGGAGAGAGGGGAAAAGAGTAGAGAGGAAGATGTGATGGGTTAGAGTTGAAGAGATGTTGTAAAGTTTATGGCAAGGGAAATGATGGTTGAAGGTGGGTTACAAACGGTGGGAGCAAAAGGTCTTCAACAAAAGACGAATAAATCTTCTGGCTTCAAAACCAGTTAAGGTTGTTGAGAGATTTGCAAATCCAGAAATTTTTGTCCCATAAATCATGGAACAAGAACCGAGCTTTCCATTCTTTTACACCTTACCAGATCACCAATCCAAGTCAATTCAAGGCCTGACTAGGATGAAACACCTACAGTTTTTGTCATATTTCTTTTTTTGGTCAGCCATATTTAATTATATGGTTTTTGAGACTTGAGAAAGTGTAGAGAGATGAAGCACATATAAAGTATAGAAGAGGGTTGTAGAGTTTTTTAGGATTTCATATATATTTTTCTTTTCCTCTCTTCCAATACATGGTTTTTACGTGAAAGACGGTGGTTAAAGAATTTGATGGTTTTCTAAACCACCTAATGGTTTTCTTCTTTAAATAATAATAATAATAATAATAATAATAATAATAATAATAATAATAATAATAATAACAATAATAATTAATTTAATGTTTTAAATATAATTGTATTAGAAGTAAACTTATAAAATGCCTACATAAAATGTAATTATATAGTTGAAAAAACTCCTAGAGTTTTTATTATTGGATCTTCGAAATATTTGTTTATAGCTCCTTTTTCCCAGAGTTTTATTATTGGATTTTCAAAATATTTGTTTTTAGCTCATTTTAACAACCATGAAAATCATTATATGTTTAAAAGAAAACGAGATCGAATAAAAACTAATTATACAATGAAAGCTTTTGTATTATAAGGTTATATTATTAATTGAAACACGCGATACCATTTCAATATAGTTATTTTTTATATAATAAATAGTTACGTTTTGGTTTAAAGTTGGCGAGTTAACACTTTACCACACATATCCATGATTCAACATTTTTACGTTTGTTCTGTTTAGCTGCACAATGCTCACAATTGCATTAGTATAAATGCTCATCTTAGTGTGAACTATCCCAGCAATGCTTATATATAAATAAAGGCTTATAAGTTGCACGTCTCTAACCACTTTGACACATAAAAATCCCCAGTTCAAAATGAATAAAAACAATCTTTTTAAGAGAATCAAGAAAATGTCCTTTTTTTTTCTTTTTACTCAAATGGTGTGGAAAATAGTTGAAAGTAGATTAGTTAATTGTAGTAAAAAATAATCGGTGTCAAAGAAACCTGAATGTTGTGCTTCACTCCGGTGATGCCAAACATAAAGGCGTCCAACTCGGAAGTGTATCCGATTGATTCTAGCCGAAGCAGCGGCAACGAGATAGAAGAGGAAGAAATTGAAACTAAGACGACGGAGGGTGGTGGTGGAGAAGTTGTGGAGCGATACAAAAGTGCGGTGACTGTGATGGCGATGGTGGAAGATGACCCTTGTGGGGTGGAAGTAGTGAATGTGATGCCTATCCTTATTATGTGTGCAGCTTAAGTTAATTAAGTCTATATATGGTTATTACCTAATATGTATCTGATTCATTTTAGCTTAGTTGTATTAATTTGTAGCCATTCTCATGCAGGCTTATAACTGAAAATAAATTACAAACCTTGCACAGTTTCAGGCTAGAACTCGAGGTGTTTGACTCAACACCCGCAGCTGTCGTTGTCTGCTTTGAAGACACCGCCCAACGCTTGACTAAGACCACTGCTCATAGTATACTCACAGCAGAGTCTGGCCTGTCACGCGTCTACAACCTTTATTCCACTAACATACAGGATAAGTTCACTCCGGTGATGGTAAGGAACGCTGATGGAAGCATTTCAACATTGTCGAATTATTTGCATTCTCTTATGGGCAGCACTCAGACCCTCCAGCTTGATTCGTGTACGTATTATGATCATGGCCATTTTGAATCCTTCAGCTGCAAGAATGTCCTGCTAGATGGGGATGGTTGTAAGCCCTTTGGTTCTTCCACACCTCCATCGATCCCCGCTAAAGACAAGGGGGTGCTACCCATACCGACACCAGTTAAGCGCGTTGAAGCGATCGTAAGTAAGGTATATATCGGCTTACACTTTATTCGTGCCCTGTTTAATAAACCATTTTATTTACATACCTGGTATATGTTTACTCTATTTTAAAATTAGGAGGCTACAACAGTCGGAAACTTGAGTTCGTAAATATAAAAGTGCATTGTTCTACATTAAAAAAATTAGGAATAAAAAAACTTGGCAACGCATCACTTCGAATGTGTAAAGACATATAAGGGGAGAAGTTGGCTTTTGAAAAAAAATAAACTTGGTGTCCTTATAAATGGAAAGGCAACAAAAAAACTTTCAACTATAAATGATTGATTTCCATAAACAATGTAATTGTGCATATTTATTTTTGGATAACCGTCTACATAAGTGTTTCGCGCTTTTCCTTCTCAGGCCTGCTTATGCAGATTCGGATTCAGAAGAAACAGTTGACAGTGACCCACATGAAAGGTATACCGTCTGCACTTAGTGTTAGTAATGAAAACCCGTACTACTTTTCGATGCATATATACGTAAACACAGTATACCATTTTTAATACTTTTCTTTTCGTTATTTCACTACAGTCAGTTGGCTGGTGATGGGATTGGGGATGACGGTGGCATGCGTTAGCTAAAGTTTGGTCTAGGTGTTATCCAATAAGATAGGAAGGCGTGCGAAACTTTATGCGTTTTTCCTTTTTTTCCTTTTTCTGTTTCATGTTTTTTTTTCTTGGAAGACATCTTTTTTCACTTCTTTTTGGCTGGCAAGTTTTGCCAAGGAAACAACTTATGGTCCATGGTTTAATAAAGTTTAAGCACGCCCCTTTGTAGGCGTATTGTCTTACATGTTATGCATCGGCCGTGTCGGACGTCTTACCACGAACAAACAATAGCTATTATGCATGTCGTGCATCGCACGGGCTTTCTCCCTAGTGTATTAGTAAAAAAAAGCTAAATCATTAGACCCGAATAGCACAATACTTGAAGACTACCTGCCCTGAATCGATCAAGCAAAACACACATGCTAATAGAACAAACTCAAATCCAAATCAATCCTGAATCAACTTCAAATATTGAATCGTCAAAATCTGCACATAAATAACGCCAAATTCATCAAAAATATAAGTAGATAACACATCATTTGAATATGATGAATAGATTAATAAAACAACAAAGAATCTAACTTCATGAAACATACAGGAATAAACCCTTTGGCTTGTTGAATCAAAACCGTGAAGAGCTGACAGATCCATCAAGACCTTGTGGTTGAATAAGAAACAACAGAGATGATATTATAAGGCACATAATAACATAAACTCATATGAGATTATTCAAAAACATTTGAGTGTTTGGAAGTGCTTATCCTGGCAAGCTCCTAAACCCTAACAGCCGCTAGCCGAATTAGGAAGAACAACCGCCGCTGCATTAATAAGGCAGAACCCTAGCCGCCATCATCTGGGTTCTCGGTCAAAACAAATTCAGCCATCATCTGTCACACCCCGACCACGTGGGACGACCAAGCGTGGCGGAAACGTCAGGGGGTGTTGTAACAGAATTAATTGTTTCACAACTATGGCATACAAAGTTATATTTTATTTATCAAACAAGTGTGTTACATTGTCTTTAAACAGGAAATAAAGAGTTTATAACATAATTAAACTAAGTCTATCTTCGTTTGATGTCTCTAAGGCACAGGTCCGCCCTAGTATCACAATCATCATCCTAAGCAACAGCTCCTGAAAACACATGTGAAAATAGGTACGTCAGCATAAAAATGCTTGTGAGATACATAGGTTTTGTGAAAGTAGAATCCATGACTTATGTTTGTGAAAATGTTTAGTCATGAACCTTGTAATTTGCGTTGTCTTGTAAATCATTTGGAAAACGATAAGATCAGATGATATGTATAGATAAATGTAAGGTTAAACGAATAACTAAGTAAAATGAGTTTGTATAAGATAAGTTGTTTGTAAAACAATGTCTTGTGAAGAATATGTTATTTGTGTAAAATGTAATATGTCTGTACTGAAATGATTTAGATAACGCTACGATATGTAATATTATACAAACACTTATATATAGGAAGTACCAGCAGCGTATCCACCATGTTTGTATCATATTACGCGCGCCTCGTTACTCAAATCATTTACTCAAACCAACCACCAATGTAAATTGTTCATGTACAATTCAATTGTCAAGAGTTATTGTGCAAACCATATCAAAAATGTCCATGTCTAATGTAAATCACCAAATGTGTATATCAATGTCAAAATGTTTATGTTTAATGTAAATCACGTAATGTGTATCAAAATATCATGTATGGCATGTGAAATATATCAACTAGGCCATAGGTAAAACGCACAAAAACAGGGTATTGAATTAAACATAGTTTAAGTCAAGTTATGTTTTGTGGAACAAATGCATGCTATACTGATACGAACATCTATGCGGTATTGTGAAAATGCATACATTCAAGCCTTTGTGACTGTGGTGATAGACCTTTAAACAAATTAAAGGTCTATATGTATTATGTTTATCGAATTCGGTCATTCCTTCCAATCCAAACAAACCCGGGATTTCAGGAATGGGAGTTGTCAAGTCCTATGGTACCACTACCTACTAACGGGCGGCATGATTGGTGTTAATGAATGTACATTGTATAATTTAAACAAACCAAATGTCATACCAAAACGTAGGCATGTGATGAATAAATGTACTAAGTATGCTCACAATGGGCATACATAGCATAAAATGTAATGTAAAATGATGTACCAAGTACGCACACAACGGGCATACATAGCATAATATGTAATGTAAACAATGTACTAAGTATGCACACAACGGGCATACATAGCATAAAATGTAATGTAAAACAATGTACTAAGTATGCTAAGTCAACATACAAAGCAGAAAAGTCATGTAAATCAATGTGCTAGCATGCTATCAGTCAACACACATAGCAGAAATGTAAAGTAAATCAATGTACTAAGTATGCTAAGTAAACATACATAGCGAAACAATGTAATGTAAATCATGTACTAATAGTGTACTAATGAGTATAGCAAGTATATGATGTGAAAACAGGAAAGCACGAAAGTAACAAGTAGGCACATGTGTTTCACCCCAAAACAGTTTGGAAAATAGTAAAGGATGGGGTTCAATGTACTCACTTGAGGTTGCTTGGAAGTCCTTGAGTAACAACCAAATAATGCTAGAGATCACGGATATCAAACGGCACCTAATATAGGTAACTATGTTAATATACTGGACCTAAATCGGAAGACCGGACAGTATGAGGGTTCGTAAACCAAACGAGTATGGAGACTCGTGTAATATGGTTTAACAAAGCCTACATACTAAAATGAAACCTAACCTAAGTGCTTACGACCCATTACGACCCGTTTAGGTAGCTTATGCTACTTTAACGCGTCGTTCGCGTGAAACGCGTTTGGAATGCCTAACTAGCTCTATGATAAGTAAAATATGCCTTAACATGTCTAATATTATTGCCAAATCAGTTTAGATACAAAAGTTATGTTACATATGCTTAAAATGAATTTTGGCGTAAAAAGGGCATTTTGGTAATTTACCTAAGGCATATAAATTACCTATCACACAACTACTTAAATGAAGCGACCATAAGGTATAACCTCGAAAGGTTATTCCCTATATACTATGGTCACCTAATGTGTTTGGTCGGATCCTAATGATCGACCAAATGGGTCGGGTTTGAAAGTATAAGCGATTGTTTAGATCGCTTACCTTACGACCCTATGTAAGCACTAAACCAAAAGTGACGAGCTAAGCATGTTAGAATATGCTTAACTAAGTTTAGAAAACAGGTTTGGTATCAAAACAAACGGTTTTGAAACCTATGAGTAGTTTGGTTACAAAATACACAAGAATGCGCATTTTGGCCGAAACTACGACTCGTCACTGAGCCTAGATAACGTGGTGATCAGTAGGTGTAGTCACTAGGGACTATAACCATCGTGATCACGCTCACGTTATGAAGTTCAAACGAACTTCGTGTTGACCATAGGCTGGTCAAAGCAGAAAGTCAAACATAGTTTGACTTTAGGACTAGAAAGCGATAAAAGAACGAAAGAACACTTACGAAGGGTCCCCGAAAGCTAATCTCGATCCAGGAGCTCAGGTATGAAGCAAGGGCCTCAACTTAGAGCTTTTAGATCAGATTGTGGGTTTTTAACCAAAATGGGGGGGGGGGTATTTATAGGAAAAGCAAGACCTTTAGGATCGTTTCTTGAATATCGTGCCACGATCTAACCCGTACACTTGTCGCAAAGTTGTGGTGGCTTATTTTGCCCCCACCATAGGGTTTTGACACGTGGCGTTGCCCTTTGGAGGTTTGAAAAGCTGCTGCAAGTGGGTTAAAACATTGAATCTGGTCTGGGAGGCTGACGCGGGGCGCGTAAGAGTTCCCCTTGGCTTTACGCGGGCCGCCTTGAGGTCCAGTTCAGAAAACAAGTTTCATAAATAACAGTTTAGGTCCCTGTTGTGGTTTAGGTCCATTTCCGACATGTTTAAGGCCCGTTAAGCCATCTTTAAGGCCCTAAAATGATGCTTAAACATTGAGGACATGAAACATGCTCAAAAATATGCCGGATGTTGGTTCGTTTGGCCGTACGATCGCGATGTTCGCTTAATTACGACGGAATGCGCATAATCGCGAAAAACGATCTAAATTGCGCGACGAATAGATTTTTCTCATGCCAAACACTAAGGCATAATATTAAGATGCTTACATAAGTTTTTGGATGTCCGGATGTATTCAGAACGTAAGTTATGCGCGAAAGTGCAAACTTATGCACTTTTTGACACTTTTAGTCCCTGAATGATCCAAAAGTTTATTTTAGCATACCGAACCCCTCAAAGCCTATTTCTAAGCTATGTAAAGGATATTTATGGTATGTTTAACTTATGGACATGTTCCGGAATGTCTGTTTTAGTACAAATCGTCATACTTTCGCAGTTTGTCGGATTTAGTCCCTGTAGGCGATTAACTTGTTCTTGCCATACCAAAGCCTTCAAAACTTATTTCTAAGTTATGTAAAGGTTATTTAAGGTATGTTAAGTATATGTTGATGTTCCGGAGTATTTTTCGCATTAAACTAAGTACGTTTACACACCAGTTTGCGTATAATTCTCAAGAAAGCGATGTAGAGTTTAAAATTGAACAAAAGTCAAAACATGAAAAATGTAAAACATAACCAAATAAACATTGGGATCAAATAACATTGTTTTATTGATAATTGAACTGTTCATAATGATGTCAAGCACAAATGTTACATCATCGACCTTTACCTAAATCAGTCTATTAAAACCCTAAGAAAAAAAGCATAAGTTAATCGATCTTCAAATCATGTATAATAAAACCTAACGAACATAATCGTTCACAAAACAACATCAACAACATCGATTAAGACTCAAGGACATTATTGTAGAGTGGAAAGCCTTCAAATCCATCGATTAAGACTCAACAACGATTATTCTATAAATCAATCGGAAAAGAAGACCATATCGGAATCCTTACCTTCGATTATCACTGATGAAGGTGAGGAGATTGATAAACGCCGTGTAACAGGATCGATTGAAACGGTGAGAAGAAGAATCGCCGTCAAAGAAGATCGATTGAAGAGGTGATAATCAAAATCGCCGTTTAGGGTTTTGAGGGTAATCGGTTGAATGAGAATGATTGAATGAGAGAGAATATGAATGAAACGTACAAAAGAAGGTTCTCCAAACCTTGATTTTTAGCTATGCCACATGTATGATGACATGGCTGCTTATTTGGCATAAACCAATGGGTGACAAGTGTCCCCCAATGGTTTTGTTTGTTATATACTAGTCTAAGTACCCGCGTGTTACACGGGTGGACCAACAATAATTAATATTATTCAACACCATCTAAGTAAACATCTTAGTTAAATAAACGTTGAACTACGAACATCTTTATCAACATTACACGTAATTGAAAACAAACAAAGAAGACAAAGTTCACAATTTATTAAACACTTCCTTATAACCGACATTTGATGTTTTATCGGTAGGTTTGCCGTCCTTGTCTAATATAAGCAATTTGACTCCGTCTCTGGTTTTTACCCTTGATAAAGCCACATACAACTGACCATGCGTAAAAACAGGTTGTCTCAAGTACAGACCAACCCTTGATAGCGACTGCCCTTGACTTTTGTTGATAGTCATCGCAAAACACAGAGCTATCGGAAATTGCCTCCTTTGAAACGCAAAAGGAATCTTTTTGTCTGAAGGGATCAAATTAAGTCTCGGTATGTAGGTGCGAGTGCCGATATTTCCTCCAGATATGATTTCTGCTTTTATGACACGGTTGTATAATCTTTTTATCTGTAACCTCGTACCTTTGCATAAACCATTTTGTTGGTCAATGTTACGTAATAGCATTACTCGCATACCAACTTTGAGTACTAACCTGTGATTAGGCAAACCTGATACTTTAAGACCATTCAACACATCTGGTGAGTATAGTTTTAGCTGTGTTGAATTAGGATTCTCAGTCTGACAAAGACTATCGGAGCTTAGATACTCTCTTTCTTCGCCTGGGAATAACGCTAACTGATCTGCGTGAAGTGTGTTATATATTAGATGTATATTTTAAGCCATTTTTACACTTTTTAGCCAAGTTTTAAATTTATAAAACACGATATTTACTAACACTAAACACACATATGGGCAAGTGCACCCATCGTGGACGTAGTATAGTGTTGGTAAGATACCGAGGTCGTCCAAGGACACAAGAGCTTTTAGTACCGGTTTATCCTCAACGTCTAATCAAATCAAAATGTTAGAAAAAGATTTTAAACTAAGAAAATAAAACTAACTAAAATGCTGAAAATAAAAATAAAAACAGATAAACAAGATGAATCACTTGGATCCGACTCGTGTGTTAGTGTAACCTTTGATTATTTTCGCACTTTTGCACTTGTTTAATAGATTATCTTAGTTATTGTAGTAGGCCCCTCTTTTGAAGGCGACGTTACCCTCAACCCAGTAGTTTGAGTCAGCAAGGATACAATCCTAAAGGGTCGGATTATTGAAAGATAATTAATTAAGTTATTAATGCATAATGTGGTAGGCCCCTCTTTTGAAGGCGACATCACCCTCAGCTAAGTAGTCTGAGTCAGCACGGATACAGTCCTAAGTAGCTGGGTTAAAGTTTTAATAGTAGTTTAACTTATGAGAGGATCAAAGAGTTTGGACCCCCGCCATCCAATACCTTTGGGTATTGAAGGAGGTCCTACTAAATTTGACCCAGGTCCCTTACAGGATCTCTAAACGCTGAACAATGGCAAGACTCTTACCAAACCATTCCCTTAACCCCCGACCAGGTAACCAACATACCTCCATATAGACCGTGGAGATATGAGTGGTGAAAATCTTTTATTTTATATAGACAGTAAAATAATGCCAAGACACCACAGACAAACGATAAGGAAGAATCACCTTCAACATAAGAAACTAGTAATTAAAGTCATTAATATAAAACCAATTAAAAAGTGCAAAAGATTAAAAATAAAAAGTATTACACTAAACATTTGTCTTCACCAAGTGATGTAAGAGACTTAGGCAAACATGGCCTTTGATTGTCAAGAACTCTTACGATCAATCTTGGATCCCGAGACGACTCACACACTCTATGATGGACAATGGATGATGGTGGTGGATGATGGTGTTATGGTGGTGGTGGGTGGTGGGTGAAGTGTGAGAGAGGTGGTGTGCCAAGGGATGAGTTGAAATGTCTCCAAGCACTCCTATTTATAGGCTGAACAGAAGCTCGGGCACGGCCCCGTGTCCATCCTTGTCTCTCTCCTCATTATTTGTAATTCGCAATTACAATAAATGCGCCTGCAGGAATCTGACCACGCCCCCGTGTCCGCTGGGCACGGCCCCGTGGTGGGCAATAGAAGCTTCTAAAGGTTTGTCTTTTCTGCTGCTTCTTGGGCACGGCCCCGTGCTCACTGAGCACGGGGCGTGTTCAGTCTTCTGTTTTCTTGGTTTTGCTTGGGAAGATGCTGTTGAGGGGTCGGGCATTCCACTTTCGCTCCTTTTCTTGTATTTATGTTAGATTTTGCTGTCTTTTTGCTTCTTTTGTTAATTTGAGCTCATTTAATCCTGAAAATACAAAAGGAAGACAAAAACACACTTTTTCCAACATTAGTACTAAAAAAGGGTTAGTTTTATGCCACATTTGATATAATTTATATGTTGCATTTTGCGCATATCACTAACAACCTGTCATTTATCTCATGCACAACCTCGTTCTTAGGCACAAGTATAGCCCTCTCGCTAAAGTAGTTATGGTGGTTGTAGTTATCTAAAATTGAAGGATAAACGAAATCAATTAAAGATGAAATGGGATCAGAGGTGTCCTTAATTAGAAGATCCGGTGGTATTTCAATTGTTGCTTCCCCGTCATTAGGACAACCAACATTTCCCTCACCCAAATCCAAAAGCCACTTGGCAAAATTATTGATTTAGTCAATATCCGATGTAGAGCGTCCAATGGTTAATCTCATGTTTTTTGTTAGCCTTAGCAACTTGCATTTACTCCACAAATATGACGAACATAGCGAGGCATTCACTATCTCTGGTCTTCCACCATTGGGGACAACATGAAGAATTTGTCTAAAATCACCACAAAAAACAATAACCTTACCTCCAAATGATATTTCAGAACCTATGGAAGTGTCCATATTGAATATGTCATTCATCGTTCTATCCAAAGCTTCGAAGGCGTGTTTATGAACCATTGGGGCTTCATCCCATATAATTAACTTGGTTTCATGTAGTAATCTAGTTGTGTCACTGTCTGGTTTTATATGACAAACTAAATCCTCAGTAAGATTTAAAGGAATATGAAACCGGGAGTGTGCAGTCCTGCCACCAGTCAGTAGCAACGATGCAATTCCACTTGATGCGACAATTAATACAATTTGATCCTTAGATCTAATTGCTGCCGACAATGTCTTCCATAAGAAGGTTTTACCGGTTCCACCATATCCATAGACAAAGAATACACCACCTGTGTCACCATCAATGGCTTTCAGTATTTCTTCAAAACAGAGCGTTGTTCATCGTTTAGCATACTCATTTGGCTTTCGTACTCGTTTCCATGATCTAATTGGGTGTAACAACGCTCCTCATATATCAGGTGATTTTGTGAATTAGCTAAAGACGCTTCATCAGGATATGGCATTGTTACAAACCTTCGTAGAGATGAGTTATTTCGAACTAAAATTTTTTCTATTTCGCCCAGAGCATAGTTTTTAAGGAGGTCCTCAGGAACTGACAAAGCTGTAAAATGTGAAATCAAGTTAATATAATTAATTACAAACATTAATCTATATCTATACCTTATAATAAAACAAAACAAACTTATGCCATTTGTCCTATTCTTAAAAAGCTTATTGCCACGTGTCATCTGATTGTATGTCTGATTTTTCTTTTGAGCGGCAATGTATTGGAGGTCTTTCAGCATCCCGCTTTTCACTTTCAATTGACAAAATAATATTTTCCTAAATCTATACGCATATATCAGTTTCCATCCTTCTCTCATATTATCTCAAATAATCCTACCAGAGATCCAAATTCCATCTTTCTCTATGATCATCTTCCAAAATATGAATGAGTTTCCATATTTAAGGATCATTGGTTGCATAAACCCTAGATCTATAAATCCATACGTATTCAGTCGTTTCTTCACATCGATTCGGTTGTTAATCGATTTATCAATCATCCTCTGTTTCTTCACATCGATTTGGCTGTCAATCGATTTGTCAATCATTATTTAAGGTACGATTCTTTAATCTGTATGCATATTTCTCTGGTCGTTGACATCTATGTTGTTATCAATCATTATCTATGTTCGTTATCAATTCTTCTGATATGTATGCAGGTCTTATAATTTCTACTGAATTGTATAAGCAAACATATGAATCTTGTGTTAAGCTTCTGATGTTGTATCAATTTTTAGGGCTTTTTATGAATCTGTTTTTGTATCAATCTCTGATTTTGTATCGATTTCCACTGAATAACATAAGTAAACATATAAATCTTTTGTGAAGCTTCTGATTTGTATCGATTTTTAGGGCTCTTATATTAGGGCTTTCTTATCTTGACTTATTCGACTGAATGATATAAGTAAACATATGAATCTGTTGTGAAGCTTCTTATTTTGTATTAAAAAATTTTAGGGCTTTTATTTGTAGGCTTTTTATCTTGACTTATAAGACTGAATGATTGGTAGCTAACTTAATGTTTTATGTGATTTGTAGATTGAGTGATGTAAATCAATGTGATTGTTTACTTAATATGCTATAGTTCTATATATTGTGAGCGAATTTATTTGGCCTTTATTTCTGATATTCAAATATGAGCATTAGACACTCTGTTTATGTGATATGTAAGGGATTGTTTTATGTGATTTGTTAAATATGTTATTCGTAGCCAACTGTTCAGATTTATAAGTCTTATAAATATAAACATGTTGGAAATTGCTTTTAGATCTTTTTCAGTAATTAAATCCATTTTCTGCTGTTATATTATATTGACTCAAGTGGTTGTCCGGTTCTATTTGACTCATTTATTATTCGCTCTTTGATATACCAACCAACCTTTTAATAACAAAGTTTCAAGTAAAAGAAAAGGAAGTTGCTTTTACTTGGTCACTTCCCTTCTCTCATAATAAATCTATAGACGTCCACATAGTGTAAGATTTAGTATCTTAAATGTTTATATCACTGTTACCTATTGATTGCATTAGATACATGTTTCGAAAATTACTAAACAGTTTTATTCTATGGTTTATAGAGTCATGGCTCCAGCGTTTGTGAAGGTTATTTATGATGCTTCACCGTCATGTTTGGTAAATTTTTTATTTAAATTTATTCTTATTTTTGTTATATTTAGAAAACTTATTGTTTCGTTAAATATTACAGCCGTTGCTGCCGTTTTACAGTGATGGCGCTGGAAACTTAGGCTATCCTGTTGGGCCTGTGATGTTGAGAACAGTTTCTCAGCTCTGGCATGTTTACATCAAAGTGACGATTAGCGGATGCTTTATCACGGATGGATGGTCAAACGTTTTTACGGATCTTGGAATGGAAGAGACAGATTTTATTTTTTTTGAGGCCGTTGCTGATAACACAATTGATATCTACCATTTCAAGATTGACCGTGATTTGGATGTGAAAGATAAGTTTTATCATATAATGATGTTTCCATAAGCGAAAAATCTGGTAACTTTTCAAATATATGATTGGCTATGTTATGTTTATTATATACTTTTGTAGTTTATGTTTCAATTATTTGAGATATTTTTTAATTGTTTGCAGTGGTTGCCAAAAAAATTCATGTAACATAATTTCAATGACGACCTTCTAGAAAATATTGTCACGATTCGTTATAGTCCTACTCAAGAAAGGACTGTAAGGATTAAAAAGTTGTGGAATATTCATTACTACATCCTCGACTTCTCACAGATTTCAACTGATTTGTCTTTGGTCAAGTGGGATTTTCTTGTGTTTCATAGAGTTGAAACTTACACATTTAATCTCATAGTTTTCTGTCTACACGATGATGGGTCGTTAGTTGCTGAAATGGGAATTCCAGTGCCTGAACAACAACTTATACCTGAACCAGAATATGAAGCAGAAAATGAAGGTAACTTTTTTTTTAATTATATTTTTTTACAATTTGGTTATGTTACTGTTACTTTATTTACAGATTAAGAAAATTTCATCGATCTGAAGGTAACTTTTTTTTTTAATTATATTTTTTTTTACAATTTGGTTATTAAGAAAATTTCATCGATCTGAAGGTAACTTTTTTTTAATTATATTTTTTTTACAATTTGGTTATGTTACTGTTACTTTAAAGTCATTTGTTATGATACAATAGTTGTTTTGTCTGTTTTTATAATTTAATTAATGTCTGGGCAAAATAGAAATATAATTAAAAAAAAAGTTACCTTCAGATCGATGAAATTTTCTTAATCTGTAAATAAAGTAACAGTAACATAGCCAAATTGTAAAAAAATATAATTAAAAAAAAGTTACCTTCATTTTCTGCTTCATATTCTGGTTCAGGTATAGGTTGTTGTTCAGGCATTGGAATTCCCATTTCAGCAACTAACGACCCATCATCGTGTAGACGGAAAACTATGAGATTAAATGTGTAAGTTTCAACTCTATGAAACACAAGAAAATCCCACTTGACCAAAGACAAATCAGTTGAAATCTGTGAGAAGTCGAGTATGTAGTAATGAATATTCCACAACTTTTTAATCCTTACAGTCCTTTCTTGAGTAGGACTATAACGAATCGTGACAATATTTTCTAGATGGTCGTCATTGAAATTATGTTCCATGAATTTTTTTGGCAATCACTGCAAACAATTAAAAAATATCTCAAATAATTGAAACATAAACTACAAAAGTATATAATAAACATAACATAGCCAATCATATACTTGAAAAGTTACCAGATTTTTCGCTTCTGGAAACATCATTATATGATAAAACTTATCTTTCACATCCAAATCACGGTTAATCTTGAAATGGTAGATATCAATTGTGTTATCAGCAACGGCCTCAAAAAAAATAAATTCTGTCTCTTCCATCCATTCCAAGATCCGTAAAAACGTTTGACCATCCATCCGTGATAAAGCATCCGCTAATCGTCACTTTGATGTAAGCATGCCAGAGCTGAGAACCTGTTCTCAACATCACAGGCCCAACAGGATAGCCTAAGTTTTCAGCGCCATCATTGTAAAACGGCGGCAACGGCTGTAATATTTAACGAAACAATTAGTTTTCTAAATATAACACAAATAAGAATAAATTTAAATAAAAAATTTACCAGACATGACGGTGAAGCATCATAAATAACCTTCACAAACGCTAGAGCCATGACTCTATAAACCATAGAATAAAATTGTTTAGTAATTTTCGAAACATGTATCTAATGCAATCAATAAGTAACAGTGATATAAACATTTAAGATACTAAATCTTACACTATGTGGACCTCTATAGATTTATTATGAGAGAAGGGAAGTGACCAAGTAAAAGCAACTTCCTTTTCTTTTACTTTAAACTTTGTTATTAAAAGGTTGGTTAGTATATCAAAGAGCGAATAATAAATGAGTCAAATAAAACCGGACAACCACTTGAGTCAATATAATATAACAGTAGAAAATGGATTTAATTACTGAAAAAGATCTAAAAGCAATTTCCAACTTGTTTATATTTATAAGACTTATAAATCTGAACAGTTGGCTACGAATAACATATTTAACAAATCACATAAAACAATCCCTTACATATCACATAAACAGAGTGTCTAATGCTCATATTTGAATGTCAGAAATAAAGGCCAAATAAATTCACTCACAATATATAGAACTATAGCATATTAAGTAAACAATCACATTGATTTACATCACTCAATCTACAAATCACATAAAACATTAAGTTAGCTACCAATCATTCAGTCTTATAAGTCAAGATAAAAAGCCTACAAATAAAAGCCCTAAAATTTAATACAAAATAAGAAGCTTCACAACAGATTCATATGTTTACTTATATCATTCAGTCGAATAAGTCAAGATAAGAAAGCCCTCATATAAGAGCCCTAAAAATTGATACAAATCAGAAGCTTCACAAAAGATTCATATGTTTACTTATGTTATTCAGTGGAAATCGATACAAAATCAGAGATTGATACAAAAACAGATTCATAAAAAGACCTAAAAATTGATACAACATCAGAAGCTTAACACAAGATTCATATGTTTGCTTATACAATTCAGTAGAAATTATAAGACCTGCATACATATCAGAAGAATTGATAACGAACACAGATAATGATTTTGTAACAACATAGATGTCAACAACTAGAGAAATATGCATACAGATTAAAGAATCGTACCTTAAATAATGCTTGACAAATCGATTGACAGCCAAATCGATGTGAAGAAACAGAGGATGATTGATAAATCGATTAACAACCGAATCGATGTGAAGAAACGACTGAATACGTATGAATTTATAGATCTAGGGTTTATGCAACCAATGATCCTTAAATATGGAAACTCATTCATATTTTGGAAGATGATCATAGAGAAAGATGGAATTCGGATCTCTGGTAGGATTATTTGAGATAATATGAGAGAAGGATGGAAACTGATATATGCGTATAGGTTTAGGAAAATATTAGTTTGTCAATTGAAAGTGAAAAGCGGGATGCCAAAAGACCTCCAATACATTGCCGCTCAAAAGAAAAATTAGACATACAATCAGATGACACGTGGCAATAAGCTTTTTAAGAATAGGACAAATGACATAAGTTTGTTTTGTTTTATTATAAGGTATAGATATAGATATAGTAAGTATTATAAACGAACAAAATTATTATTATTATTAAAAAAATATAGCAAGTATTATTATTATTAATGAACAAAATTTGGCATCGAAATAATGTTGAGGTAATATATTGTTTCTATTACTCATGATCTTTACGTATAGTATGTTATTATTTTAAAGATGGTATTCATGTATCATATTCTTTTTTTTTAATATCACATGTTAACAAAATCATTTATTTAAAAAACTGTTTTTAACCAAAATTATCTTTTATTACTTTTTTTTTTTTAAAAATGGGTTAATATCATAAGAATGATATTATTTTTAACATTGTTTATTTTAGAATTTTAACCTTAATATCCACTCTTACTTCAAATATATATTTTTAAGTAGACCAATATTTTTTGTTAGATTAAATATACTAAATCTTCCCACAATATTTTTAAGTAGAACAATATTTTTTGTTAGATTAAATATACTAAATCTTCCCACAATATCCGTCATTAATTCAAATATATCTTTAATTTATAATTATTTCTAATTAAACTTTAACAAAAATATATATTTATGAAACTTTTTTTTATATTAGATTTACGATGATAATGATATTTTCGAATTAAATTATCAAATTTGTGTACATTTTTACTATGTTGTTTACTAATATGAAGGTTGACAATAAATGTATGAGGTGTATATCAATATTCAAAGTTAACGAAGATTACTATAAGCTTCAACATACGCATATAATCCTCACTTCCAGATTTGATTTGCGACACAAATAGTTTATGCAAAAGTGAATCGTTTTATATGATTTGTAAAACAAATGATTATATATGTCACATATGAATTATGTTTAGTTTTTGGTTGTTGGATACTTAAAACTTTATAATTGATGCAAATATGCAACAAATTCTATAATGTATTTGATGAAATATATTTCATTACTTTATTAGCTAAAGATGTGAAAATAACTAAGAAACTTTCTAAAGCACTCGTGAATGCGACAAGAGTTGTTAAGCACTTTAAAAGCAAGTTGGGTATTGATTACTATAAGCAAGAGATTGCAAGCTTGTATAATGATTATCAGTTACATCTACTTATCTTATTGTCCTTTACAAACAAACACTTCTCATTATTCAAATAACGTAATATATACGACTATAACCTAGTTGTATAATAAAACAGTAATCTTTTATTTTTAATTTGTTTTGTTAATATTTTTATTTTTAAAATAGTAATAGTGTTTGAGCATCTTAAATTGTCTACTCTTAGACTTGGGGGAGAGAGAGTGTGAGGTGAAGAGGAAAGAGTCGTTTTGAACATCTTAAATTGTCTACTCTATGATGTTTTGAGCAAACTTCCTACAAACATGTATGAGATGGTTGCACATTTAGCCCCCAACAATAATGCGTGTAAGTTTTTAACGAAAAATGATCTCATATATGATTCACGTAAAGGTAATTTAGTCTTTTCAAATTGCAAACCCTAAGAAAACGTTATCATCTATTCAAACTTAAACTTCGAAGTGTGGTACAAACTGAAATGTTTTCATTAATGAAAACTTAATGTATAAGTTTAATATAGGGAATACAATTATTTACTTGGATAAATGCAATGTTTTGTTGCATATAAGTAAGCATTATAATTAACCATGGTTATCACACCTCGAACGAAGGCGGAAAATGCCGAGACATGAAAAAAAAGAATCATAACACAACGTATAAAGACAACTTATGAAAATATTATTACAATTAAAATAGTTGGTTACATCCGCTTTTCAAATCAAAGACAAGAAACAAATAGATATTAAATTTTAGAAAATCTAGGTCCATTATGGTAGTTCAGCGTTACTAATTAACAAAGACTTTTTTTTATAAATTCAAGTTAGATGTGTAAACTGTCATTTGATAATATAAAAATATGTCAGTTATATGAATTCTTTTGACATGTTATTTAAATTGTACAACCCTGTTTAATACGTGACTCTATAACCAATAAATATATAGCAAACAAGTAAAGCGCTAACGAGTTAAAGCTTGAAATAAATACTAACCTAAAATACACATATTGTAATAATGAGAATTATATTACAAGAAAGTGAGAAACCAATGATAAGAAACAACCCTTTACTCAATTATTTTAAAAAGAGAACAAGCCGAGTATTACATACTTTTCAAAGACCTAAACTAAAGAATGCTCGACCGGATACTGGTTCAAGGAGTCCAACAACAACAGTTACCTGTTTCACCGGTTTGACCCGGAAAGTACAAACACTCACCATGGGTCCAACCACGAGGGATGCACTCCTCTGTACAGAACCCATCACCTAACCCCATTTTGCAGACCACAAAGGTGCAATATTTTCTCCCATCCCAAGTAGCCTCCAAACCTGCGAGTAACAATTTCACAACATTAAATTTTAATTTGTAAATAACATTGCATGTTCCATCTAGCTATTTAACAAGATGATTTCAATTATATTTATTTTAGAGCAAATTGCCAAAATCGTTCCTGAGGTTTTGGCATGTTTGCCAGTTTCATCCAAAACAACTTTTTTGTGCTATATTACCATTCATTTTTGAGATTTTCTTTGCTGTTTTTGTACAAACATCTAACTTTTTTTTTTTTTTTTGCCAAAGGCGTCCATGAGATTTTGGATTTTTTTATCATTTTCATCCAAATATCTGAAAGAAAAATTAAAGCAAATTAGACGTTTAAATGAAAATGGCAAAAAAAAAAAAAAAAAAAAAAAACCCAAAAGGGAAGGACAATGTGATACAAAAAAAGTTGTTTTGGATGAAACTGACAAACATGCCAAAACCTCATAGACGATGTTGGCAATTTACTCTTTATTTTATTTAGATAAACAAGACTTATAATCCAACAAACCTAAGAGAATTCATGTAGTGAGTTTAAATAAAAACATGAACATAATAATTATTATCCAGCCGACAGTGGCGAAGCTTGAGATTTCCGACCGGGGGGTCGAAAACGTATATACCAAAAATTTCTATAAAACCGGGGGGTAAAAAACATACATACCCACAACTTTCTATACGAAAACTACATACTCTCCACTAACGAGCGAAAAGTTCGGAGGGTCGGCCGCCCTCTCCCGCCTCTACAAAGCTACGCCATTGCCAGCCGAACCATTTTTTATCGTTATTATATATGGAGCCGAAAGAGAAGAAGAGGATCGTCGTGATTCATACATCATTGAAATATCATCCAAACACCAAAGACCATACATTCTTTTGATCATTTATAGTTATTTAATAATTAGCATTTAAATCTATTATTGCCAATTTTAGTGTTATTAACTTCATTTTAGTTTAACTGGATTTACTTCAAACAAAAGAGAAATGAAAAGTAAACATTGTTAGACCGTCCGTAGTGGGGCGTTTTTTTTTTAAAAAAATTACCCGAAAACGCCCGAAAACGCCCAACCCCCCATTACAGGGGGCGTTTTAAGGCGTTATTTTCGAAAAAAATCCCCTCCGGCGTTTTAAATATAACGCTTAAATCGCATGGGGCCCACCAATTTCGACCGTTTTCAAACGGTCACATTCCTTTATTTTTTTTTAATTTTAAATATTCCCCACTATATATATTTACCCCACATTCACACCATTTTTTATACAAAAACTCACTATCTCTCCCACTTTCCTCCAACTTTTATAAAAAAATACCCACTTTCTTCTAATTTTTATACAATCATGCATCCATACCGCCCTCCTTTTGGTGTCCCCGCTAGACCCGCAAACCCGAACACAACCCAACCGCAAACCCCGTACAACCTTCAAGACATGGACCCGAGCTTTTTAACTTACGCGGCTTACTTGAGTGGCGCCCCTCCGTTTGTTCCTCCCACTTTCGGCTATGGTTAAGCCGGCGGGTCTCAACCGTCACAACCCGAAGCCGAACCCGATGTGGAAGTCGTACCGGAGACGCAACCCGAACCGGTGCAAGAAACATCGAAACGCGGCAAAAGGTCGCATAAGAAGAAGGATAAGGACGCACCGAGGCGTACAAAAAATATAATCAAATGGACGAAGGAAGAGGAATACGCGTTGACTCGGGCGTTTGTCGACATTTCGGAGGACGAAGAGACCGGTAACTATTTTATATAAATATTATTTTACTTATTTTGTTAATTTTTTTTTACAAACAACTTATTTTTTTTTTTTTTGTAGCAAACTTTCAAACGGGCCTGGTTTTTTGGGATAGGGTTCGTGCACTCTTCTTTAGCACGTGGGGTCAAGGCGAACATCGGGACAAAGACTCCATTTCTAGCAAATGGACGGACATCAACAACAAGTGCCATGCGTTCCAAGAATGTTTTCAACGTAACTACGATAATCGGCCGAGCGGTGAAGGTGACGTCGGGGTTTTAACGAAGAGTTTGGAGGAGTTGGAGAGAACAAAATGCCCTTTCACGTACTACAAGTGTTGGGAGCTACTACGAAAAAGTCCAAAGTGGGCGGTAGTAAACCCAATGACGTCTAGTAGTAGACGTCGGGCTAAAAGGTCAAAAACATCATTTTCCGTTGACCCGTCAACTCCGACATCGGATGCCCGCAATGTTGATTTAAATGAGGCGGTGGACGAGGGCATTCAAGAAGAGTTGGTCCGACCCACCGGTAGAAGAAAGGGAACCGGGAAAAAAACGGTCGAGTCGTCTTCCGATCTCGAGTTAAAGGATGATTTCGAGGAGATGAACCGTCGTCTCCAAGACATTCACGATCTCGGCCACCAACGTTATGAGATTATGAAGGAACGAGTGGCCGAAACAAAAAAATTTAACGAGATGCAAGAGGCGAGGCAAATGGAAAAGGACATCGAGTTTTTGTCCAAACCTATCGACCACCTACAAGGCGATGCGTTGATCCTTGCGCAAATGCGTCGCCAAAAAATTAGAGAAAAATATAGACTCTAGATCATGTTATTTTTTTATGTTTTTTTTTTTGTTTTTTTCAGCTTTTTTTCTGTTTTTTTTTTATTTTCAGCTTTATTTCTGTTTTTTTTTATTTTCTGCTTTTTTTTTATTTTCGGTTTTTTTTTAGTTTTTTTTTAGTTTTTTTTTAATTTTTTTTTCAAGTAATGTAATTTTATTTTTAATTTAATGAAGTTTATTTTATGTTTTAAATTAAAAAAAATAATTGTGAAATGATTGTAAAATGATTGAATGGGGGTTATTGACATAATGCCCCACTACACCACTTTTGCTATAATGCCCCCTTGCTGACTAAGACGCCACGTGTCGTATAATGCCCCATGGTGGGGGCATTATAAGCTTTTACCACTACACATGGTCTTACAAGTTAGGATGTGTAGAGTATATAGTTATGCACTCATGACGATTCACATTTCCAACACATTTGAACCTAGCGGTTGAAGGGGCGAAACCCCCTAGTGACTAGAGAGCTTCAAGGGGGCAATGCCCTATCAAGGATTCAAGGCCCAAGACAATTGCTTTTATTTGTATGGTTGATGAAAAATTGCATGGAAATTAATCATTAGTTTTTATTTGGTCTATTATTAGGGTGTAGGGAGTGGTTAGACAGTTGAAAGTGGCAAACTAAAAAATCAACCAATGATAGTGTGCCATGTCAAAGTGGTAAACTATGCTCAAAATGTTGGCAATGGTTAGACACTTGGTGAAGTGGTAAATTATTTTTTTTTTAAAAAAAGAAAAATATGTGATTGGTTGAGATGGCATGGACCCCACCATACAACCCCACTCTCTCCCCTCTCCTCCCTCTTCCCAAATCGGTATACCTTCACCGATTTTATTCACATTTTCGGCAATATTACATCGGCAAATATGTTGGCGGTGGGTAATATGCGGTGCCGGGTGGGATTACCGAACCCACACCGGACACCCTTAGGGTGGTCCGGGTGGAGGGTATAGTCAATCACATGTTTGAGTGAAATCATACTTAATAATATTATGTCATGTCAACTCTCAATTCCACTCCCCATTTTGCACTCAATCACAAGGTATGGTCAACACCCCTCAATTAAAAAAAAAATTGATTGGTTGAGCCTCTCTCTCTCATCTCTCCTCTCCTCTCATCACTCTCTCCCCTTTTCGGTGAAAGTTCACCGATTTCCATACCCTCTCTCTTGGTCACCGCACATGTTCAAACACACGCTATAGTCACCGATCGGTGACATACCCTCCCCGCTCAAGTCCCCGAGCTCTATACCCTTCACCCTTAGTGATAAAGGGGATCACAACCAATGGGGTGATGGTCCATTGACAAATGCAATAAAACTTATAATTACTTGTAATGAGCCAACACATAATTAATTCTCTAAGATGGACAATTTTTAAGTTTCAAGCATATATAATTTACCTTTACTTGCCAATGCAAATATCGCCATAAGAATGACAAGAACGATGAAGAACTTCATTTGATTCGATATTTTTTCTGTGTTGATGGAAATGGTTTGTATAGATGTGTGTGAGTATATATAGAATGAGTTAGTTTTGGCATCTATATGTTATTTATATTGTTTCTATTGAAAACACGATTTTTATATAGAGTATTGTATTGTGTATGAATTAAATGTAGCATTTTGTTGCATATAATTAAGCTAGCGTTACAAAGTTCTATCAAATTATGTATAATTACAGTAGAAAAAAAGTATGTGTCTTGAAATCACTATTCACTTTTTATGAGTTTTTTTTTTTTTTTTTCTGAAATATGATGGAAAAAGTATTTACCAAAATGGTATTGTTCCAAAAATATTTACAAAAATAGTGTTTTAGTTATAAAATCCAAGAAAATCGCACAAACATATTAATTGTAAAAATAATGTTTATATTATTACGTATTTCATGTTCGTTATAGTAGATAAAATATGATGCCACTAAATGTTAATTAGCCTTAGAGTAACATATTAATTGTATGTTGAATCAAATTATTAAGTAGCACAAGGGAAAGGAAATGAAAATAACCACATCGACTCGAAATTAGGTGCTCCAAGAGTACCTGTATCATTTTACATGAAATTTCAAAGATATAATTTCTTATTTTTTATTTAGTGTTCCACAGTATAGTACAATCTTAAGGTCACGATGATCGGAACAATATTTGAGGCAAATTGTATGAGAAAGTGATAAAATAAAAAAAAAAAAAAAAAAAAAAAACTACATTCTTACATATCAATAATTTTCGTCTATTATGAAAATGATTAAAGTAATAATTATTTATTAAATGAAGCTATCCCGTGACATTATCTGAGAAACTAATAAGTGATATTTTTGTTGGATTTTATAATCAAAACATCATTTTGGTAAATATTTTTGAGTTAACACTATTATGATAAATATTTTTTCCACCAACACTACTTTGGGAAAAAACTCAACTTTTTACATCTTAAAACATTTGGTACAAGTGTTTTAAGTATGACATTTTTTAAGTTACAAAATTGACCTCTCAAAAATTATTATCTAATTAATAAGCTTTTTAACTAACAATCTTATGAGGCGCGGACTATTCACAATTTTTTTTTTAACTTTTAAGATACGATATTTTATAAAGTTTAGAATGTATAATTGCGACATGCTTATTTTTGTTTACGTATCGAATACAAATTTTGTTCAAAACTGAATCTATACTATATAAATAATGAAAATCTTTAAGAACACGCGTCGTTTTCTGGTGTCTTCTCATCCTTATTTTCTTGCTTCTATTAAATAATATTTTTTCCGCTTCTCTCTTCTATTAAATAATGATATTCAAATTAAAAACATATATATTTAGAAATATTATCATTAACTAAATAAGTTTATAATTATGGATAATTATGATTTATGACATCAATTATCATTTTCAAAAAATAAACTTTTATTATGGATAGTTATGTTATTATATCATCAGATTGTCTTTACATTTTCATCAAATCCACTATATTAGACAACTAGATTAATTAATCGTTACAGTTTTTATGTATAGTTTTAGAATTCAAGATTTTGTTTTAAATAATTAAAGTTGTTCAATCATATTTTTATGAATTCTACAAACTGAAAACGATTTTGTAGCCATTTAGAATCCATTTGTTATGATTTGTTGAATCACATTCTTTTTTTTTGTCATATCATAATAGTCCAAAATATTCAAGTATTTATTTTTTTAATATCATGGCTTATTTTACTTCTTCACATGTGTTTATATATATTTTGTGGATGTGACAACTTCAACCCATTTTCTTAACCCATTTTCTTATGAACGAGTTGATTTGGGTTTTGTTTTGTCTCTAGCGGGTCAATCAGTTAAAAACTAAATAAAAATAGTCTGAATGCAAAGATAGGTCGGCTGAAAGTTGCCATAAGTTTAAACTTAATCCAAATAAATATAAATTTTCAATGATTTTTTACACTAATATATATTAATAAGTAATTGGTTGCACTACGTGTCAGAATCTCATGCCCACAATTCTTGTAACCGTTTGAAGATTTCTCACTTATTTTTCTATGATCCCAAAGCTATACCTAATTATTCTATGAGCCCAAAGCTATACCTAATAAATGAGTATCTGAATGAAATTATTTCCGGTTATTGTTTCTCAACCATCTATTTTTCTTTATTAACATTTCATTTATTTAATATTTTTTCCTCTTAGTCGTTTCTTTTAGTTTTTTCGCTTATTAATAAATATTTAATATTTCGTTTATTTAGCCTTGTTGTAATACACAGGTATTTAACATAGTTGTTAATAAACACACACATCATCAAAACTACATCACGGTTTACTACATACCGTTTACTTTTTTCGTCATTCTAATAATACCATACAAAGCGTTATAAAATTTCAAATATATTGTAACATGGATTTTTATGGGCAAAAATATAGGATTGTAATTTAGGGGTGGTAAAGCATGAGGGAGTTGCTATGTGGAATGAAAGTCAACATCGGCTGTTTGTATTATAAACAGCAAAACTCAAACAAAATTGAATAATAAATTTGTCTAACTATATAGGGAAGATGCTCACTCCCAACATCAATATCAATAAATAAATAAATAAAAACATACATAATGTTTTTATTAGTATTATTATGCACTATACTGTAGCCCGCCACCAAGCACAGCTTAATAGCTTATGTTTAAAACTAAATGGGCTTGACAACAGATAAATAAATGGGCATGACAAAGCCCAAAGCTCAATTATAAAACTAAATGGGCTTGATAACATCTCAAATTCATAACTAAATGGTTTTGACAAAAATCATGAGGCCTGGCCGTTGGGTACAACAGAATGAACAGATTTAGGTAATTTACATAAGTTGCTTTACATATCTGAAAGCCGTAGACCGTAGTGCTACAATAACTCTTAACTCTTTTATATAATTTATTATAATTAACTTTAATCATTTTTGTTTTTCACTTGTAACTTTTAAGATACAATGTTATACAAACTCCGGGTATGCCATTGCAATATGATTATCTTTATCTAAGTCCCTATATAAATTTTACTGAAAATAGTTGTGAATAGTAATGTACAAATTGTCGGGGCACAAACATACACGTCATCAAAGCTACTTCAGAGTATTGTTTTTCTTTTTATATAAAGTGATGTTAACCCTTTTCGTCTTTCTAATAATATAACACAATTCGTTATAAAATTTTGATATACCTTTGCAACGTACAAGTGATCGAAGCACACACATGCATCTAATCAAAGTGACCGAACTGTTTAGTTTTTTATATATAAAGTTGCGGCGTTACCGATTTTCGTGATTCTAACAATAATATATAAGTCTTTTGAGCTATGGATCCTACAATTCCCAGTGAAGCTCCCTGACAACCCCTCCAATCCATCTTCATCTTGTCATTGAGCCATGGGATTGATCTTCCCATTGGTTTTATTGCAACAAATTTGTTGTAAAATCTTGAATATACCGTTGTGATATGCTTAAACGGGTCAAATGTAATTGATACGAGTGTTGGTTTTGTGCCACTATCCTAACGAACCGATTTTGACTTAACAACATCAATATCCATATTTGTTTTTTTTGAATGTCACTCAATTTAAAACACGTGTTGATATCCTTTTCGGCATATCAAGACTTTACTCTTTTAGTTTTCCTTTGGATTGCTATAGCGAGTGCTGCTATCGTAACAAACTGAATCGATAACGACAGAGTTCCCACCACATAATGCAGGGAATCCGATAGTTTACATCATTAAAGCAAATTACAAACAAGGGCTGTAAACGAACCGAACGAACACGAACACATGCATATTCGTATCCGTTCATTTAACTTTAACCGCACACGAACACGAACATTTAATCGAACACATTTTTTTTGTTCGTGTTTGTTCATTAAGAAATCAGGCATGTTCGTGTTCGTTTATGTTCGTTAAAGTCTAAACGAATAGTTCACGAATATAAACGAACACAAACGAAATTTCGCCATAGAGGTTTTGCCATCGGTTCGTTTAATCACATTTGCTACAATTTTTGCCATAGAGGTTTTGCTACGGATTTGTAGTGTTTTTCTTCTATGATTTACGAAATTTTGCTGTTGTTTTGCTATGAATTTTTTGTTGTACGGAATTTTCCAACAAAATTAGTTGCAAATGAACCAATGTTCGTTTAATATAACATCGGTCCATTTCTTAATGAGAACAATGTGTTCAAATCCTTTTTCTAAAGAGATTTGGACTTGTATAAATTCAGAAAATATCCAAACATAGCACCCCAAAATGTTGTTTAAATTCAGGACTCGGTACCAACTCTCTATTCTACTAACCAACTTAAGTTTCTTCTCAAGTCCCTTGATATACCAACCCCCCACATTGTTCGTTAACGCTTAAACCTTCAAGTTGTTGTGCCCAACTACATGAGGTTTCAAGTTTGATTTTTACTACGATATGATCCAAAGGAACCAAATCAGTCAAATGCGTGCGTGATTAGTTTACGAGATAGGGCTAAAGTTGTAGGATTCATGTTAGTTTACAAAGTAGCTAGAGGAAATATAACGTTTTGGGTAAACATATTATAAAGTACATTATTTTTAGAATATTCACATATTTGACACTAATGGGTTTTTTCGGGTTTGTTTCTTTAACGTTGTCAAGGTTAAACAAAGAAAACAATCAATTTCTTTCTTTAACGTTGTCACTAAGAAAACAATCTCTACTTATTCTCCTACATCCTTCACTAAAGGGCTGCTTAACGGGTCGTGTTTGCTAGATGGTAGGTCAAACCAAACACATACACAAAAATTTTACATGTGCTTTAAATTTACATGTCCTATATATTTCTAAACTTTTAAATTCTGGCACTAAAAAACCAAAAATGGAAGTTATTACATAAACACGTGTATAAATTAAAAGAAAGAGAAAACTAAATAGTTGGGTTAAACAAGACAACCCGCAATTCCGTCGTGTTGACAAGAACATGACCCATTTAACAAAACGTATTTGTGGGTTAGACCCAAAATCGTCCCACAACAGCCAGGCTAAACCGAACCTGTGAATTTCATGTTAGGTGCGTGTCATGTTTCCGTATCGTGTTAGTAATTCACACCCTTAATCCACCGCCATCACACCCTTTCTCGTTCTTCTTTGCAATCCTTTCTAAATCCACCCAATTCCAATCTCAAATTGTTGTTTCTCACTTCTTATATGAAGAAACAAACGACTTTACAAAACTACCCCGATTCTACCGGATCCATCGACGACCACTTCTTTTCTTTAGGCAATGATCTCTAGATCAAGTGGTGGAATGCTTGCATTTCTCTTGGGAGATTTAGGTTCAACTCCTACTTGGTGTAGAGTGAGGCATTGGTGGGCAATGATAGGAGACCTAGGGAATCCTAAGTTCAATCCTTGAGCCAAACGGGTTTTACCGGTAATTTCATTGTCGTGCCTACGGGCGGGTGGGTTACCGGGTTTTTCCCGGAATTGGTGGTGGACTCGGGTTACTCTCAGAGTACTCCGTTTGATCTAATGGGTGCCCCAATAATACTCGGATTGATTATGTTGACCGCTAAAAAAAAAAACTTCTTTCTTCAATAACTTGTCGTCCTCACACCCTATAATGCTCATTTCCAAAATATACATCAAAATTTTGACTGTTAGGTTCTGTTGATTACTATGATACTTTGATTTAGTTCTTTCTAACGAAATCAGATGTAACCGACCTTGACTAAAACCCGATTATCTAAGGTATAAATGAGGCAAGTTGTTTGTGAGCTACTTAATATAAGATCCCTAAAGATAGAAATGAACCGATGTTATACAAGCCCGAGCTTGAATTAAAAAAAAAATAAGCTCGTTTAGAAACGAGCCCGAACATTGTAGGCTGAGTGTAAACAAGCATATTTATATAATTTTTATATAATATATTAATATAGGGTGGAGATTATCTAAGGTATAAATGAGGCAAGTTGTTTGTGAGCTACTTAATATAAGATCCCTAAAGATAGAAATGAACCGATGTTATACAAGCCCGAGCTTGAATTAAAAAAAAAAATAAGCTCGTTTAGAAACGAGCCCGAACATTGTAGGCTGAGTGTAAACAAGCATATTTATATAATTTTTATATAATATATTAATATAGGGTGGAGTTCGGTTACAAAGTCTAAAATCTCTAAGAAGTATAAAAAGTCGTAAAACATCATAATGTCATCAAAGATCACACTCAAAACCCACAAACAAAGAATGAATATTAGTAAAACATTGTATTAGAATTCTAATAGTCCATAAAACTTCAAACACATAATCATACAACTACAATATAAAACAAAACATAATAATTAAAATAAAACACAATAATGTCAACCATTCGATAATTAGAACCTTATTATCCAAAATTCAAAACAAAACTCACATACATGGTGTTTTAATAACGTTCACTATGTTATTTGTAGGTTTTGAGTGTGTTTTATAGCTGACATAATGGTGTTTTATTACTTTTTAACGTTTTAGGATTTTTGGACTTTTTAAATATTTAAATATTGTCTAGAGTATTCTTAAAATGAGAATTGCAAATATAACTCTTCATTCAATCATTAAAAAAAACAACATGCCGCGTGTCACATGTATATTTCAAAGACGAAAACCAAAGAATGCTCGGGTTCAAGGCGTCCAACAACAACATTTGCCCGTATCACCGAAACCACCCGGAATGTACAAACACTGACCATGGGTCCAACCACGAGGGATGCATTCCTCTGTACAAAACTCATCACTTGACCCAAGTTTGCACCCCACATAGGTGCAATATTTTCTCCCATCCCAGCTAGCCTCTGAACCTGCCAATAACATATTTTCACATGTTATATATGTATATTAAATTATATAGACAGGTCTCATCAGTGCATCTTAAGTTTTAATGTCATTAATTATCTTATAAATCTTTTTAACTCATTTAATTTTTTAACTTTTGTCGGTAACATTTTTTTGAAAAGCTAGAATACACAGCGGTATTTATTTTTTTTCTCGTCATTCAGGTGTGTGTGTATATATATATATATTATATATATTGAAATAGAGTTGTATTTAAAATAGAGTATTTTTATATACCAAACATACATAACTTTATTTATTGTTTTGTGCATATAGCAAATTCTCGCCGCAACATGCAAAAGAAAATAGTTGTAATAACAATGCATGTTCCATCTAATAAACAATACGAGTTATGTATTATTTCCTATTTAAGAAAATAATATTTACCTTGAAATCTATAATTTAATTCAATAACCCTAATATAATTCATGGTCATTTTAAACAATATCTTTATATAACTACAGGTTTGAGATGTGTATTGGTATTCTTGTCTCATATAGGAAAAACCGTTTCTTAAACCCAACATGTTACCTTATTAAACATTTGAACTTCAAAATACATTCCTTACCAAACTTTTATATTACCCAATGATAAAGGAATGTAAAAGTAAAAAAAGAAAATGCTTACCGTTGTGGTTCAGGTAAATAGATATGTATGTTTCGCTTAATTAGACGTGTTATCTTCTAAAACCATACATGTCTCGTACATACACAAATTTGCTTAAACTACCAGATTACCCATCCCATTTTTTTGAGTTTCGGGTTTGCTCGTCCAGTTCAGGTCATTTATCATCTCTTTCTACTTATAGAATCACTTTCTTTTATCTTCAATCATCAAGTAGTTTTGATTAAAAACAACACTTTTGATTTATAATTTTTTTTTAAAAGTAAACTTTAATAAAACACGTCTTCTAATTTTTTAATGATTAGCATTTGGATCTCCTTCGATACAACATTGGAAGAGAAAAGATAAATTTTATTAGTACTTATAATGAACAACACATAAATTATACCTTTAGTTGCCAATGCAAATATGGCCGTGAGAAGGACAAGAACGATGAAGAACTTCATTTGATTCACAATTTCTTCCTTGTGTTGATGAAAATGGTTTGTTTATACGTGTGTGAATATACATATAGTGTTAGTGAATTAATTTGGCATCCAAAAATTCTATTAATGTAATATATTGTTTCTATAAAAATCATTAATTTTATGTATAATATATATGATTATTTAATGAAGATATTGAAATATCGTGCAATAAAGCAGTAATATTAATGTTTTTTTTGGAACTTTATTAAGTTATAAGTTTTCAAAAAGTTACGAATTTCTATAATAGTTATTTACTTAATTATGGATTATACAATGATTTACAACTAGAATACGTAAGCTCAACCCATGGCATTATAGCCTAGTGGTATCTTGGAGATGGAATAAGGCTTATGACCATTAGGTCATGGGTTCGATTCCCACAAAGGGGGTTTTCCCCAGATTTATTAGGTTTCCTACTGAATTGGTGTATAGGCATTATTGCCTAGTGGAGATGGATATGATCGGGTGGTTCTGCTGGTGACACGATGATACTCCAGTGGTCCGTCAGTGATCCAAATTTGCCGTTCAAAAAAAATAAATAAATAAAAAAAAGAATACATAAGCTCAGTTTGTAAAAGTGTTTTTTGTTCTTTCTTTTTTTTTTAATAATTTTTTTAATGTTGGTCGTTCAGAAAAAAGTGTTGAACTAGTTGACGAGGTCTGAATCATTAAGTGCTTAACTAGTAAGAGGTCCGAACCATAAAGAGGCAGTATAATACTTAACCATTCAGAGACAAATGTCTGACCAATTCAGATAAAAGGCCTTAGCCATTTATACTCAGTATAATGATTAACCATTCAGAGGCAAAAATCTGAACCATTCAGACATCTGTTCGTGAAACAAACAGTCTGAAACATTAAGTGTTGAACCAGTAAAATGTCAGAATTATTAAAAGTTCATTAAGAGCTAAAACAAATATCGAATGAGATTTTATGAACACTTGTTCGTATTCATTTGTTAAGGAAATAGATGTGTTCACGAACGGTTCATGAACACTTATCGAATGAGATTTTATGTTCTTGTTCATTCATTAAGAAAATGAGTGTGTTTACGAACGGTGCACGAACACAAATCAATTTGGCGAACGTGATGATGAAGGCTAAAGATGGGTGGCCCAAAGAGTAGCACTGGAATTTGAAGCCTTAATTATGGAACCGAGGTCAATCGTATTCGTCGATGTAAACAACGAGAAAGAAAAAATAGAATGGTGCATAAACAAGGTGAAAATAAGGTTTTCGAGTTTAATTGTTAAGGTAATAAAATAAATAAAAATTAAATAATATGAAAAGTATAGATAAAATACATGAAAGTACAAAAATCTTTAATTAAAACACAAACAAACAAACATTAACAAACGCAAATGAATGAATGTTCACAAACATGTTCACGAACACCTTACCGAACGTTCACGAACACAATTGAACGAACGAGACCTTTGTTCATGTTCGTTCATTTAATTAATCGAACGAAATTTTTTATTTATGTTCATTCATTTATTAAACGAACGAACAGAAACGAACTTCCCGCCGAACGATTTACGAATTATTCGTTGAACGTTCGGTTCGTTTACTGCCATCAAAATAAACCTTAAAATATGAGCATCAATCTTCAACAAAAACATCCTTCAATAATTAATCTTAATCCAGCATGAACTCTAAAAAATATAACATCTTAAATCCAGATAACCAAATTTCCTCCACTGTTTCACTATAAAACCCACAATCGGGCAACTTAAAACCGAAATCTGACCACCATTAATCGATTCCTGTTCAAAAATCAAACACGAGTAAAAGATGGAGATAAAAACGAATATGTGCTTATAAAACACTATATTTCCAATTTTCACCCATTCCCAAATCCCAGAGTCTGGATTCGTTATTGTGGCAACCGAGTACAAAAATCGTATAAAATAGCAAAAACTTTCTCTAATTTGCAAAAACAGTAAATTTTACATGCAAATTAGCTGTTTTTCTGTAAAAATATCATTGCTTACATTTAAATGATAAATACTCAAGATTACTTAAAATTTAAACAAAAAAATAAATGCCTCACAAAATGACAAAAATGACTTTTGAAAGTCTAAATTGTTGATCTGGTAAAATGTTGTTTTTTAAAAAAATTAAAACGCCTAACAAACAGTGACAGTGACGGACTCAGGAATTTTTTGCTGGGTGTGCAGAATATTTTTAAAGATTTTAGGCCCCTAGCTATATAAAAAAATCAGTTCATAGCAGGTCGGATCGAGTCGGGTTATGTAAGACAAAAGAACATCAAACTAAAATTTATATAATCATCAAAAACATTTTTTGAAATCTATCTAAAACATTATCTAGAGATACTAAACACTCCATAAGTTTATTAATACAATCATCAAAAACATTTTTTGAAATCTATCCAAAACATTATCTAGAGATACTAAACACTCCATACGTTTATTACATTCTTACTCATGGTTCCTATCACATATAAATCGCTCCATAAGTTTATAAAACAACACTAAAAACTTAAACAAAATAAACAATGATGTTCAACCATAGTCCATAATTTTCAATTCTATTTTCAAAGATTCAAGCCCTAGTATTAAATGTTGATTACTTGTAACTTATCATTTAAAGAAACAAAGCTATAAATAAACAACAAAATCATTTAACTACAAGTTTAGAACAACAAAAAATATCAAAAAACATAAAAAGATCAAACCCTTATACGTCTATATTTTCTCCTAATCATCACATAAAACAAAAAAAATCAATAAAGAAACCATACTAGTTCCATATCGGAGTTCTGGCGTAATATGGGTCGGCGTTGCCGGAATTTTGGTTTTTCCGGCAAAAAAAGTCGTCTAATCGTGAGCAGTGACGTCAAGTCGCTAGGAGTTTTTTATGGGCGGGATTTGAAATTGGAATGGGTGGATGGGTTTGGGTTATTTTATTTAGTTCAAATTTCTTTGGTTTGGGTTTGGGCTTGGGTTAATAAAAATATATTTTAGATTGAGCTTTGATTGAGTTAAGTAATTAAGTGAATAAGTGGCTAAAGAATAATTATATAAATTGTATTAAATACTTGTATATTAAATAATAATCAGTGTTATTTTTTTATAAATTCATAATATTTTTTTCTAAGTGGGGTGGTTGAAAATTTTCAAGGGGTGCGGGTGAAAATTTCCAAGGGGTGCGGTCGAAATTTCCGACGAAAATTAACACTAAAAAATATTTTTTTTCAAGGGGTGCGCCTGCCCACCCACGCCTTAGGGTAGGTACGCCCTTGCTAACAAAGACGACTAACCTTGAGCAAGTTAGTTTGTGTAGTTACATGAGCTTTTCAGTGATCGAATTCAAACCAACGCTTTTGTTAATTCTGTAAAAAGCAACAACAAAAAAAAAACAGTTATTTTGTGAACAAAAATGCAAGCATCAAGAAATGACATAATGGCATTTGTGCGCTGTTAAATCTAGAGAAAGTGTAGAATACAATAATACCTTATCGTGCGAAGATACGCGTGCCATTCCTTATTTTCTTAAAACATGTGTGATTATGTATATAACATACGTAATTAGAGTTTTAAAACAACCCATGCGTTTTTCATGTTTGGTTGCATGCGGGTTTTAACTTTTTTTATAACGTGCGTAATTATGCATTATAACGTGCGTAATTATGTAATAATGTGCGTAATTATGCAAATAACGTGCGTAATTAGGGTTTAACCCAACCCATGCGTAATTATGCAGTAATGTGCGTAATTTTGTCAAGTTAATTACTATTGTGCCACCGCATTCAATTGAAGGCCTAGGGTAGGTCAGAGATGCTCGCGTACGCTTTGCACGATAAGGTGGTCTTGTACGTTAATTGGCCTTGTTAAATTTGTATCATATGTTAAAACAATTATGAAAATGTACCTTTTGGGAAAGGACCACTATCAGAATCTAACGGTTAGTCACCAACGGTTTTTTCATTGGTGTGTTTTCATTAGCAACCTCAAGAGTTGTTTCTTGTTTCACAGGTGAGAGTTTCGTCTTAAATTCTTTTGTTGAGAAGCATCTTTTAAAAGATGGAGACAAGTGAGAAGCGTTAAGTGGCTCGGTTTCAGGGGCGGTTCTTATGGTGTGCGGGGAGGACTTCCGCACAAGGCCTGTGATTTCGAGGGGCACGGGATTTTTTTAAAAACAATCGATATATATGTATATATATATGTATGTATGTATGTTATTTTTAAAAAAAATTGTAAACACATACCAAATCCAATATAGAGGCCCATTATCAAATCCAATAACACATACAAACTTAACATTAGGTTTATTGGGCCCAACCCAATACTAATATGATTTTAAAAAATAAAAATAAAAAAACACTGAACACGTGTGGAAACTGAAAGGGCGATTGCAGTGCCCCTGCATTGAACGAACAGAACTCAGAAACACTGCTGCCATTGAGCGAACAATCGAAGTTCGAACATCATCAATCATCATCAAACCAAGAACAAAAACATCAGAACAAGAACAACAACAAGACGTGCAGATTCTGAATTTCCGATCTCAATCAGAACATAACAACAGAACTCAAAAAAAGGTCCGATTTCAGATATGATATTGTGTAATTTTGTTAGTTTGTTAATTGTTGTTATTGTTAAATCAGAACCCGTATCCGCGTACGTATCGTAATGAATTGAGTATTCTTGTTAATTGAACTTTGATTATGAAACTGTGAATGTGAAACTGTGATTATGAAACTGCGATTGTGAAACTGTAATTGAACATCGATTATTATTTTTAGGCGTTAATGGCTCCTTAACAAGCATCCGGATGGAAAAACGTCAAAAAAGGAAATAAGCGGAAGAATTGGTGAAGTCTTAAGCCGGTGCTATACAAAAGTTTTTGGCGCCTAATCCACCTATAGCTATTACGGTCTGTAACTCATTAGAATACAATGATTTTGTCATTATCATAATTGCCTTGTTATTCAAATACTACAATTTTTGTCATTTTCGTAATTATATTGTTTATCGTTAAAGCATATGGGCACATTTTTCGAGCTCGAACAAGGTACGTGAATTCTCAGAGACGCCACTGCTCGGTTTCATCGAGATTGGTAGTATTTTGACCGATGAGTTCATGGGCAAAGAGTTTGCAGAAATTGTAATCACTTTTCGGTTGAATGGCTCTGGTAGTTCAGCCTCAGGGACGTTATAATCCTGTTTCAGTTATGAATTGTAATCATAACATGTGAAAGTAGAAAAATGGATTTTAGTTAAAACTAGGCCTGCAAATAAACATGAGTAAGACCTTGTTCGTGTTCGTTGGTTAAGGAAATATATATGTTCACAAGATGCTCACAAAATCCAATGGTTTACACTCCAAAAATAATCGACAATTTTCGGTTAATAATATGAAGCGAAAGGAGGGGGTAGCATAATGTGCAGTCTGAAAAATGATTTCATCAACTATATCACATTATGTTCTTATGAGGGTAAAAGAATTACAAAATTTGCAAATGGCATCATAACATGTCAACGAAAAAACATGTTTTTTTATGAGAGTTAATATTCGCACACCCCTCTTTTCTCTCTCTCTATATATATATACATAGATATATATATAGAGAATGAAAAATAATGTAGAAATAAGATGTAGAGATATCGGAATAGTGGAAACCTCTTTTAATCATATTTTATTTATTATTTAATTTTAATTATCTCAAATAACTTGTTATTCACTAAACGTCATAATTCTCTTGAATGTTCTTATTGCATCATCTTGTACATTATGCTGTGAAATTTGTTATTGATAATAATTACAAATGAAAGGCATGCATGCATTATTGCTCTCCAGATTCTTTTGATTATGCAATCACTGACAACATTATTGAAAACAAACCTTAATAAAGACTTCACTTCCCTGCATATAACAACACAAACATGTATAATTTTGTAACAGCGAAAAAGAGCCATGTTTTGTCAGTCTACTGTTTGTCTTCTTCTTAGCACATGTCACATTGCTATTGCTATTGCTAAATTATACAAACATGAATGCATGGGGTACAGTAACAAGTGGCAAACATAGCGACAAACAAGTGTGTATATATTTTTCAAACACAGCAACTATTCCTACACCCCTATAATCTTATTTTCACATCTATGGTTATACAACCCGTATAAAATGCTGTTGCACAATAATAAATGAAGTGGATTTTTTTTATTTTACATGTATACGGGCCGTATAACCATATACTAGCCGTATACAATTGTATACGAGCAATATAATGTTATACGACTAAATGTGTTTATTTTTGTGAGGTTTGATCAGATTTTTGGGTTTTTAAGATCTGTATATGGGTCGTATAATGTTATACAACCCGTATTATAAGTTTTTTTTTCTTTAGATAGCGTTTTCAGTATCCGGAGTTTGTTGGGTGGCGATGACGGTGGGTTGTGAGAGTACTGAGAGTATGATTGCTGAAGGTTTTCAGTATCCGGAGTTTGTTGGGTTGTTTGTAGTTAGGGTTTCAGAATGCTTGAAGTTTTATTATAAACTTTTTGGTGAAAGTTATCATCTTTTGGGTCAAGTGAAGCAATGAATGGAGGAATATATTTTACTTATTTAATGTTTAATATATGAAGCATATTCTATAAGTTTTTAATGGTGTTTGTAAGGTTTAATTGCCTTGTGTAACTTTGATTGATATCTATCATTGACATCTATCATTACCTTAACATGAGTGTCCAACTACGATCCTACATTATTGAAAATCACTGTATCACCACCATTTATCTTCTTCTGCCATACGTCTTCCTCCTTTCAAAATTGAAATCAAACTCACCGATCGCATTACCCTACTGCCGGTGTCAGTTGCGCAAGACCGTAACATGTGTTGGATAAGTTGTACATGTACAAAACAACACATCTAGACATTACTCTGCACTTCCTTCGCTGTGCCCGCGCGCGCCCACGTAGTATTGTAGTCTCGGAAGGTTGCATCATCCGATATCATCCCCGCGCCCGCCCGCGCGGGATTGTACATGGCAATGTGCGAAATGTAGTAACACGATAGTTGTAGAAGATGTGGATTCAGATGATACTAACAACTGGGTGATGATCATTATCACAACTACTATCTTTAGTAGCAATCACCGCATGGACTGAGGCATGTTCTTTGTCGAGTGGGAAAGTAAACCGGGTGATGGTCACTTGCGCCTGAGCCTGGTGCAAGATCTGGGACCATACCCCTTCAGAGAACTAGTGCAAAAGATCATTTTTCATATATGGTAGGGTATATTACTTTTTGAGTCCCTGTGTTTTATGGGTTTTAACTAGTTGAGTCCAAAAGCAAAAAGTTTAACGACCTGAGTCCCTATAAGCATTTTCTTTAACCATTTGAGTCCAATTTTTGGATGTCTATTAAGTCTGCTGTTAAGTCTCCCCCCCCACGTGCAATCCATGTGAGGGGTATTTTCGTCCATTTATGCTTATTAACCCCTGTGTATCCCTTTATAAAGCTTTCCCTAATCTGGGCCATTGGATTACATCATCTAGAGATTTTTAAACAATGACAAGATTGTAATTATAATGTTATAACTCCCCTTTAAAATAATTGACATAAGGATATTTCGTCATTTGTAAAATGCATTTATTAAACAATATAATCAATATCCATAAGATCTCGCTAGTTTCCTTTGATACAAGATACACAGTTGTTAGTGTATACGCATGTGTACAATCTCGTTAGTATCAGTTTATACAAGATACACAGATGTTAGTTTATACACATGTGTACAGTCTCGTCAACTATCAGTTTATAGAAGATACACAACTGTTAGTTTACACACATGTGTACTGACTTTTGTACAACTGTGTATATTATGTGTATATTAACGACATATAGTATATTATGCATGCACACGAGTAGATTTATATAAAAATTATGAACTTAATAAAAACGAAACAAGTCACATGTATGTAAATTCATAACATGCATATGTGTATATATGTAACATCCGGTATATTTGCATTTACGTTTATTTCCCATCGTACTTGTAATCGATTATCCTTCCGTATAACATTTTATCATTCTTATTTTATTTACTAAGAAGTTATTTTTTCAAAACAAATATATATTTTTTATCATCTCCAATAATGCTGCAAAAAAAGAAAACTGAATTTCGTGATCTATATATAAGTGAGTTAGTGGAATTGGTTCTTGGCAATTACTTATTTTTATTTCATTTTATACGAACATGAAAAATAAACAAATTACTATTACTATTTAACTTACACTTTATTTTGATAACTCAATATTTAGTTAGTTGATTTTCATAAATAAGTATGGAAATGATAACAGAGATAGAATCCACTGTCATCTTTTACGGGTTGTCAAAATTGGGCTAACATACTTTTTTGACTATTAATTCACAATTATATGTATGTTTGGAAACGTTTTTACGGATATATATATATATATATATAGGTGACCGCTAAAATGAAAACCACCTCCAGTTGTAAGAACCATGAGAACTTTTTGATCCACAAGTTTTATTTAAAATTTACGGTACCCGTAAACACAAACTTGTGGTGCTCAAAACTACACACACGACATTTTTTTTTTGAAATTTTTTTTACAAATGTGTTTATAATACACGCATCTACGTTTATGAAAAAAAAATTTGGTCCAACTCGCCCCGTACGGTGTAGTTCTCATGGTTTTTACAACTGGAGGTGGTTTTCATTTTAACGGTCCTATATATATATATATATATATATATATATATATATATATATATATATATATATATATATTGCGTGATTTGTTTTAAAGGTCTTCATTCTCTTATAATTAAAATAATGGAGAACTAATTAAAAATGAGGGAGAGAAAGATGAAAAAATTAAGGGATTTTAATTAAAAATATTTGGTTAATATCAATCTTACCTTTTTAATCTAAAAAATTGATCAAGGGCAAAATTAGTTCACTTAGTTCACTCTCAAGAAGTTGTTCACTCTTGAACCTAGTCCTATATATAAATAAAGTTTAAAATACAAAAGTCGCTTAACGTGCGAATCGTATGCGAACACCACATAATGTGCGTAATTATGCATATCCCTTAAGGGTACAAAATTAATAAAAACAATCTGTAAAAAGATTATAGACGCAACACTTATTAAGGAGATAAAGTTGTCAAATTTAAATAAAGATACAAAAAACTTTTCGAGATTGAGTTACTTTTATCTTTGAATTCATTAAAAGTTCCTATAAAACCTATAATAATGTAAGAGTTCTAAGTTTTAAACGTTGATGATAGATCGATAACTCAAATAAATGACAGACTCATACGTAGATCGTTAGGAGATTGGAATAAGATTTGGGAAAGGAGCCCAACTCAAACATGCATGTTTTGAAACGTTATTTGAAGAATTTTCTTGACTCTTCACTTAATAAGAAAATCGCAAGTTGTCACCAACTCAAGAAATCAATTAACTGTCACGGTTAATTTCTAAATTGTCGTATTTAACTTTTTAGTTGTTATTTTGATTATAAATTCCTAGAATTTCTCTTTAACATAGACATTGATTTTTTTTCTCTTTTTGGGGTATTGATCAAGGATAACATTCCAATAAACTTTATTCATCTATCTATTATCTAATATATGAGTATAAAGTTGTACATGTGTCATTGTCATATTTCACCTCACCAATTTTTCCCGTCTAGATCACTTCATAACCTTAAATAAATAAATGTTTTATAAAATAGGAAAGACAATCTTAGTCATATTTTAATATAATTAATTTCTTGTTTTTACTCAGTTGTGACACGATATTTTAACCATTAATTATGTAAATATTGTATTCCTTATATATAAACCGTTAACTCAGATCATAATTTTATAATAACTAATTATTAATTAAATTTGCATAACAATTGTTAATAAGAATAATAAATCTAATTTTTAACATACCGATAATATTATTTTCATTACTCTAAATAAAAATTATATTTAGAAGATACAAAACAATAAAAATAATACCATTTATAAACATTATTATATAATGTAATACATAATTACCGTTATTATATATATATATATATATAGTGTGAGGTTCATTGGGGAACACTAAAAAAGTGGGGAACAGTGGGGAACCGACTCAAACGAACTTCGATTGGACTCATTCCAGCGGCGTTGGAATCGGCTCGTCGAACCCTAACTAGAATCTCTTAACACTAAACCCTAAATCATAACCCCTAAACCCTAAATATATTTGGGTTTGGCTTTTAGGGTTTAGCTTTAGGGTTTAGGGTTTAGCTTTAGGGTTTAACTTAAGGGTTTAGCCTTTAGGATTTAGATTTTAGGGTTTATAGTTTAGATTTTACGGTTTAGCTTAAGTTTTAGCCTTATTTTTTAGCTTTAGGGTTTAGAGTTTAGGAGTTAGCATTTAGGGTTTAGGGTTAAGAGATCCTAGTTAGAGTTCGATGAGACGGTTCCAACGCCGCTGGAATGAGTCCAATCGGAGTTCGTTTGAGTCGGTTACCCGCTGTTTCCCACTTTTTTAGTGTTCCCCAATGAACATTCCTATATATATATATATATATATATATATATATATATATATACGGAGCCGCTAGAATGAGAACCACCCCGAGTTGTAAGAACCGCGAGAACTACACCCCACGGAGCGCCGTTCGCCATGATTTTTTTTTACAAGTAGATGTGTATATTATAAACACAGCCGTAAAAAATCACGGGGAACGGCGCTCCGTGGGGTGTAGTTTTTTACACCACAAGTTTGGTGAAAAAAAATTAAAAAAACCAAACTTGTAGTGTAAAAAACTACACCCCACGGAGCGCCGTTCGCCATGATTTTTTATGGCTGTGTTTATAATACACACATCTACTTGTAAAAAAAAATCATCGCGAACGACGCTCCGTGGGGTGTAGTTCTCGCGGTTCTTACAACTCGGGGTGGTTCTCATTCTAGCAGCCCCCTATATATATATATATATATATATATATATATATATATATATATATATATATATATATATATATATATATATATATATATATATATATATATATATTTTGTATTAAATATCTTTTATTATTCAACCTGTGTAATATGCGAACTATTATGGTATTTCAATGTTACTAATTAAATAGATTGTTTTTGTGATAAATTCAAGTTAATTGTGTGAGGTCACATGGTAATAAAAATATGTAAGCTATATAAAGTTTTTTTTTTCAAGGTTAGATAATTATATTGTTTTTATTGTACAACCGCGTGTAACATACGATCTAAGCTAGTGTAAACAATAAAATAGTAAATGGACCTTCACCCTCTTCGAGACATACCTCAATGGCTCAACCTATGGCTTTATTGCTTTAAAAAGATGACAATATGAACCAAGCCTATAAGTAAAATACCAAATACCAAACAACGATACCAAGTCTAAAAACAAACGGGTCATGCAAGCCATCAAATCATTCGGTTAATACTATCATAAAATACAAGCTCTTAACATTCCTATCAATACTAGACAACCATACCCACACATGTTAAGAACCTGTCAGAGAATAAAAACAAATATCCACTCCATGCTAATTCCATGTCATCAACCTAAATGATTTCTTCATAATTGTACACAAAAGTACCAAATCTTGAAAAAACCAGCTCCAATACATCATTAGGACATCAAAATAGAAACACTAGTAACAACCCATAAATCCATCAAAATCCTTAAAAGTGGGGGAGTGGTTTAAGTGAAGGAGATGGAGGATGTGGCAACCCGGTACCACCTAAATTTATATCGCTGAGGGGTGTGCGTCGCGGGTGATGCTGAAGGTGAGGGTGTGGGATGCGTTAGCGATTTGTAGCGTATAAATCAACTAAGCTAAATAAAGTTGCGGGATGAGAAGGATAAGAAAGACATATGTGAAAGATGACACCCCCACCCTTATTTAGCTTAGCTGATTTATACGCTACAAATCGCTAACGCATCCCACACCCTCACCTTCAGCATCACCCGCGACGCACACCGCTCAGCGATATGAATTTAGGTTGTACCGGGTTGCCACATCCTCCATCTCTCATTAGTGCAAGTTTGCATTGGTATACTACTTACTAATGAATGACAGACACAAGGACCAAATTAACTTCTTGAAGCATGTCATACTCCTTTAGAATAACATTAACATCCATAATTCATCAATAGACAAAACAGCAACATAAAAAACCAAGATTTAATCATAAGAACTCTCTAATTATCTTTAGGTGAGAGACGAAAAGACGCCGGAGAGACAATTTCGCCGGAATAGTGTGAAGGATCCTGGTTAATCATCTATCCCAGTTGCATCGTTCCCCCTATCTCGGCCGGAGTTTATCCCTGCGTATCGAGTGACATCTGTTTTCTCATTCTTGATAAATAGCATCTTTCTCCTGGCCTCCTTTCCCGCAGAATCTATCACGGTTCCCGGAGGGCTTAGCGGGTCTGATACCGGTCGCGGCTATCTGAGTATAGTTAAGCTAGACTGGTTCGAATCCCATTAACACCTCTTGGGCTGTTCTAGTTCTGTTCATTTGTTTCTTCGGAGAAGCCATGGAGAGAGAGAATAGAGAGGAAGGCGAGATAGAACCGGAGTACAATGATGAAGCTAGAAAGGAAAAGGCAATCACTTTTTACGTCACAAACATTCACCCACACATCTCTGATGGAGAACTTTGGCTGGAAAGCAAAAACTATGGCCAGGTGGTAGATGCATACATTGCAAGGAAACTCGACAAGAAAGGGAAACGTTTCGGTTTTCTTAGGTTCACGAATGTCAAAGACACAGAGAAGATGATAAAGGCGCTCAATCAGATGAGCTTCTTCGGATGGAAGATCAAGACTAACGTGGCAAGATTTGTGAAAGTAGTAAAAAAGGATGATAGAGCCAAGCAAGCATGGAGAAAGAAACCGGAAAATCACACAGGGCCAGTACTGAATAAACAAACGGAACACAATACGTCATATACAAAACAGGGATTGTCATGGGCGGACGTGGCTAGAGGAAAAAGACCACTGCAAGAAGAGGGGGAGTGGCTAACGTTTGCAAATGAATCAGTCCCATATCTCAACTGGAGAGGAAAAACTATAGTGGGTGAACTAAAAAAGGTGGAATACCTAAAAGCAGTTGGGAACATGAAAAAACAAATGAGTCTAAGGAATGATCAAGTAAGGTACGTAGGGGGACTAAATGTAATGGTTATCTTTGATTCAGAAGAAAGCCTGGAAGAAACGTTAACCACACATGAAGTATTATGGAATCGGTGGTTTAGCAACTTCAGAAAATGGAGTGGGGAACATATTCCATTCCAAAGAATTGCATGGCTCAGGATCAGCGGCGTCCCATTGCAGCTGTGGATAGACGGGGTGTTCAATTGTGTGGGAGAAAGGTTTGGAAAAATCATAAAACCATCAACTGCAGACGAATATGATATAAACTTTAATTATGATGCTGTCGGTGTCCTAGTGAACCATGGTATGACAATAAACGAAAAAGTAACAATAAGATGGAAACAAGAACTATTTGATGTATGGGTAACGGAAGAACATCGTTTCTGGACACCAAATCTATGTATGGAGTCCGATGACGGTCCTGAACCTTCGTCGCCGGATGTATCAAGCGTAAGTAAGCCGGATAGGGATCAGGAACAAGTAAACATGGAAACAGACAAACAGGCGAACGACCGGAACAACTCGGAGGAAGTGAAAGATTCAGAGTCACCGGTAAACACGGTTCCGGTGCCGGAAAAGGAAGGAATTCCAACAGTTGGAGAAGGTACTTTGAATGATGTGCACGAGGTACCGGAACACGTGGGAGTAAATGAGGAGAGAGAAACGAGAGCTGACTTTGGGAACATAGAGGGTAAAAAAGATAATCAAAAGGCTTTGACTTCTGGCAATACTGAAGGTGAAACAACACAACCAAAACCAAATAATAATGAAGCTGTGGATTCTCGTACAACACACCCAGTTGGGCCAACTGGGCTAAATGAGGAAAACTTGGGTGGGCCGGCAAAGAAGACCCAAAATAAACGAAAAAGATCTAGTATTGCAGATAACCGTAATGGGAGCCTAAAGCCCAATCTAACGATTACCAAAAAGAAGATTCCAGATCTAAACTTGGATCTATCGGATGAATCCAGAATACGTACAAAGAAGAGAGCTATAAGTAAGAGGGATAAAACTTACAAAAGAAGGAACAGGGCAAGAATTAGGATACCAGAAGCGGAAATCAACCAAATAGACCAACTTGGCTCAGGGATAGAAGACGAATATGAATCAGATTGGGTGGAAGAACTAGAACAAGAGGAGTATGTGGGCACGTCAGTTCCGGAAACACAGGTGACTGAGAAAAAGCTGAACTCAACTGAGGTACAGAAGGAGGTCAGTGAAACGATAAAACTCGGAATGGAGTTGGGAGTGGATTTACTACAAAAAGCGGCAATGATTGAGAAGGTTGTAACAGAAGATCAGGAGGAAGTCGGTCAGTCATGAATTACGGGTCTTTTAACATCAAAGGAGCTGGGGGAGCTGGGAAGGGAGCAAAAATTAGGGAACTTATAACAAGATACAACCTTTCGTTTTTAGCAATACAAGAAACACAATTTCGGGATATGCCACTAAACATCATAAGGAGATTCTGGAATGGAAACGATTTTGAGTACTCGAAGGTGGATGCAGAAGGAAGGTCTGGCGGCCTACTATCAATATGGAATAGAGGTATGTTCAAAAAGAATTTAGAAATTAAAAATCAAAATTTTTTGTTGACAAAAGGCCAAATAACGGGTTTCGACGAGGAACTAGTAATTGTTAATGTGTACGGATCAACACTCCAAACAAACAGAAGACGTTTATGGGATGAATTATTAGCTGTAAGGAGCAGTATTGATGGCCAGTGGTTATTACTTGGAGATTTCAATGAAGTACGGACCCAGGAGGATAGATATAACTCACACTTTGATGTGAATGGTGCACTTTACTTTAACAACTTTATCAGCAGTGCTGGGCTTCAAGAATACAACATGGGGGGAATGAGATATACCTTTATGTCAGGGGATGGGACAAACCTAAGCAAGATCGATCGGGTATTAGTATGTGAAGAATTTATGTCCAAGTGGCCAAACGCGACTTTGCTGGCTCTAAATAGGGACATCTCGGATCACAGCCCACTCATACTCACAACGACTGATAATAACTTCGGGCCGTCCCCATTCAGATTGTTCAACAGTTGGATGGAGATGCAGGGTTTCGAGGAAGCTATAAAAAAAGGGTTGGCCAAAACATGTGAATCTGCGTTTAAAGATGAGATTCTAGCACATAATCTGAAAGCAATTAAGGACGAATTAAAGTTATGGCGAAAAAACAAAAAGGAAGAAGAGGAAAAAGACATCACGGAGGTACGTAACAATCTTTTAACCCTAGATAACATAGCAGAAAATAGGAGACTCTCGGAAGAGGAAATAAGAACCTGGCAAGAATGTAAGGTGAAATTGAAGGACTGGCACAAGGCACAGTTGATGGATCTCCAACAAAAGGCTAGGATAAAATGGGTTGGTTTGGGTGATGAGAATACCAGTTACTTTCACGCAATCGTCAACAGCCATATAGTAAGAAATAAGGTGAATGGTCTTTGGATCGAAGGACAGTGGATAACGGACCCGATATTGATCAAAAGTCACTTTCTAAATGCCTTCAAGCTGAAGTTTGACGAACCAGAAAAATCAAGACCACGCATAGGGCCGGAGGGGTTCTCGAGGTTAAGCCAGGAACAAGCGGAGAGGCTAGTAATACCATTCTCTTGTGATGAAGTACGTACAGCTATACGGGATTGTGGAAGCTCTAAAGCACCCGGCCCGGATGGTATCACCTTCAAACTAATCAAAACATACTGGGAGGATTTTAAGGAGAAAGTTATGGAAGTTATGAATCAATTCTTCATTCACGGCTCGATCCACCACACTTGCAGCGCATCTTTTATCGCTCTAATACCCAAGGTAAACGATCCCATGACTCCCTCGGAATTTAGACCCATTTCTTTGATTGGTGTGGTAAATAAGATAATATCGAAAGTACTAGCTAATAGGATCAAAGAGGTAATAAAAAGTGTAATTTCGAATGCACAGTCTGCTTTTGTCTCCGATAGAAATATTGTGGATGGGCCATTGGTTATAAATGAAATTGTAGCATGGGCGAAAAGGAGTAAAAAAAGTATCCTTGTGTTTAAAGCGGACATAGAAAAGGCATACGACACACTTAATTGGAAATTTTTAATCTCAATACTAACATACATGGGCTTTCCAGCAAAATGGAGGAATTGGGTCATGGGGATTTTGTTCGCAGGAAGAGGTTCGATACTGGTAAATGGATCCCCAACCGGGGAGTTCCAATATAGAAGAGGATTACGCTAGGGCGATCCTCTATCGCCGTTCCTGTTTATTGTTGCAATGGAAGGCTTACACATTTTGATGGAAAGGGCGAAGAATGCAAGCATGTTCTCGGGTGTAAAACTACCAGGCAACGGTCCGTATGTAACTCACATGTTATTTGCAGACGATTCAATCTTCATCGGAGAGTGGAAGGAGGAAAACATAATGAACTTGAAAAGGATTCTAAGAATTTTCCACCTAGCGTCAGGTTTAAAAGTGAACCCAAGAAAGAGTCAACTATTTGGAGTATGTTGTTCTGAAACGGAAGTGGAGAATATGGCCGGGATCTTCAAATGTAAACCAAGTAAGTTTCCATTTACATATTTGGGGTTAAAAGTAGGAGCAAATATGAACAGAATAGTGAATTGGAAAGATGTGATCGATACCTTTAATAAAAGATTATCTAACTGGAAAGCCAAAAACCTATCTTTCGCGGGCCGGGTAATACTCATTAAGTCAGTGTTGGGTAGCTTGCCAAATTACTATCTGTCTTTGTATAAATGTCCGAAAACAGTATTAAAAACTTTGGAAGGAATTAGAAGGAAGTTTTTATGGGGGGGAAGCAACATGATGAATAAAATCAGATGGGTTAGATGGGAAAGAATTGTAGCCTCAAAAGACTTCGGGGGACTGGGAATCGGTAGCATCAAGGATTTAAATCTGGCTCTACTATTAAAATGGTGGTGGCGTCTAAAAATGGAGCCAAACCAAATCTGGGCTAGTGTTGTAAAAGCAATACACGGGAGTAAAAGGAAGATAATGACAATACCGGTAAAAAAATCACACACGGGGGTTTGGAAAAACATAGGAGAGATAGAAACCGAATTCGCAAAAAACAATATTAACATTTCATCATGTCTAAGAAGTGAAGTGGGAATTGGGGATAGGACTATGTTCTGGGAAGATGCATGGCTGGGAAGTGAGCCGTTGAGACTGCAATACCAAGAGATATATCAACTAGCTAAAGACAAAGGGGTACTCGTAAGTGAATGTTATAAAGCTTTTAATGGAGGACGAATATGGGAATGGGCATGGCAGCGAGCACCAGCAACATCTAGTGAAAAAAAGGAACTGGATGAGTTAAACAACCGGCTCGTACATTATCCGATAAAGGTATCAAGTGACATATGGTATTGGAAGGATGAGCAACAACTGACCTTCACGGTTAAAGCGGTTAGAGAAGCATTAGCACAACAAATGGATTTAAACACACAGGCCAGCGATTTCATGTGGAACAAGTGGGCGTCAAGTAAGAGTAATATGTTCGCCTGGAGAGCTATTGATAATAAAATACCAACAGCTGCAGCGCTTAGCGAAAGGGGAATGATTGTACAGAATAACAGATGCAAGATGTGCGATATAGAGGAAGAGACAGCCGACCATGTGCTGCTGGTATGTACCTTTGCAAAACGGGTGTGGGAAGCAATCTTTGGATGGATGAAGTGTAGCGAAATTCGCTGCAGTGACTCTCTAAGACAGGTATTTCAAAATGTAAGCGAACTACAAAGAGGCCGTAATAAAAGGAAGATAATTCATGCAATCGCTCTTGAAACAATATGGAAGTTATGGAAAGCGAGAAATGACAAAATATTCAAAGACAAACCGGGCGAGATCAGAAACGTGGTTGAAGATATAAAGGAGGAATCATATCAATACGTGAAAGAAAGATCAAGGTTTAAAGCTATTTCAAAACAACAATGGTGGGATTTCAACTTCGATACTGAATGAATTCGATGTAAACTTGTTTTGTTTCTTTCTTTTTTGTATTGAATATTGATGGCTCTCAGCTCCTGGCTGGTAGCTTTCGGTTTTGGTTTGGTTGAATAAAAGTCCCGTTTGCTATTCAAAAAAAAAAATCATAAGAACTCTCAATAACATCCAATCTCAAAGCATTAGTACATGTCCCAACTAAAATGTCATTCCCAAAAGGACCACCAAAATCAATTTGAAGTGTTGACAGAAGATTAGTGAAACCAATAGGCACTGATGTGTTGGTTTTTATAATTCAATAATATAATTTTTTTTTAAAGTGTGTTTTTTATCCCACATCAACATTTGCTAGAGCCTAGAACGTATCTACTATCTAGGTCTATACTTGCTTTCACTGACCAATATGAAAATGTAAAAACCCACCAAAAACAAAAAAGAAACTAAGACTAACCGTAGTGGAGGGTTTTTTGCCCTTTTTTCCCAAAAAAAAAACGCTCAAACACGCCTGATAACCGCCCCCGGGGGCGTTTTTTTAAAAAAAAATGTTGGAGTGTGCTTTTTTAAACGCCTTCAACTTTTCCTTTGGCCAATAAGATCGTTGCCAACTTTTCCTTTGGCCAATCAGCTTTTATTTCATTAAACATGGTCTAATAACACCTTTAGGGTGTAAGGGGTGCTCACCTAATAGGTGAGTCCCCTCTCTTACGCCAAATCAATCCTCGTGTGCCACGTCAACTCCCCTCTTAAACTCCCCTAACACCCCAATTTGATGGCGCCACTCCCCTCTTAACTACCCTTGTTTTTTTATTCAAAAAAAAAAAAAAAAAGGTTTGATTGGTTGGAAAAATGGGCCCCACCATTTCTCTCCCTCCCTGCTTGCGGTGAACACCCACCAAAAATGGTCCCCGATTTCCCTCCCCGAATGGTTGGCCGCACCCCCCTATGCGGCAACCGAAGTCACCGAAGGGGTCCCCAAAGGGTGCCCCGATCACCCTTATGAACCACCTAAAACATGGAATATCAAGGCAGAGTCATGGACAACATTTAAACCCATCGGACACCATCCTGAAGACTAAGAAAAAAAGGTTAATATCATAAAACCATATATTTTTCTTTTTCACAAGTACTTAATAGATCAAAATTGGGTTGAGTGACCTTTTTGTAATTCTTTATTGACATGTTTAGAGGCTTTAAGATGCCAAAATAATGTTTGAGTGCCTTTTACGTGAAAAAGCTATATTCGTTTTTTTGATTGTGGGTTTAAAAGAGATACATATGTGAAACGAGAATGTAATTTTATTGAGTAGAACATGAGGAATAAATAGTTAAAAACATGTACTATTGATTTAACACATATGTTTGAATTAACACATATGTAAATAGGTCAATTACATGTGTGTAAATAAAAAAAAAGTAGGCATGTGTAAATTTATTTACATAAACTAAACAGGACACTGCACATATGTAACTTAATTATTCAATTAAACATGTTAAAATTAAAAAAAAAATGCATATAAGTATATAAAGTTGCACATTTGTCGAACATCAACTACATATACCATATATGTAAGCAGATAGAGGATCCTGTACATTAATCCAAAAGTGTGAGAAATGTATTATAACACTATATATAACACTATATAACACCATATAAACACCGTATAACACTATGTAACATCATATAACACTATGTAACACTATATAACACTATATAACTAATATAACACTAATATTTTGTCTGATAGCATGTCTATGATAGATGTATAGTGTTATATTTGTTATATAGTGTTACATAGTGTTATATGGTGTTACATAGTGATATATAGTGTTATATATAATGTTATAATATACTTCTCACACTTCTCATACTTCTGGATTAATGTACAGAATCCCTACCCTATGTAAACATATCAATATTTACATACGTGTAAACTATTCAAATACATATATGAAAAAAGTAGCTTCACAGTACATATAGTGTAAACTATTCAAATACATATATGTAAAAGGTAGCTTCACAAGTACATATAAAGAATTATACTTCCTTGTAAATAAAAGACATGCATAAATTGTAACTAAAAATATAGAACCGCATTAGTAGTCTTCAAGCATATAAAAATCATACGAAATGAAAAGGTTTATTTTATTTTTTTTAGTTTTTTTTTTACTAAAAATATCTGTAAAACAAAAACAAAAAAATATGAAAAAAAAGACATGGCTACTTTTTTCGAACCACAGATTTTGCACATTGTTTATTTAGGAGCAGTTGATCAAATTGTCAATTTCAATATAAGTAACCAACCAAAAGAAAAGTCCGATAAAATCAGTAAAAAAAAACAAGAAATGGAGATAAATAAGGAGATATAAAAACATGTGATAATTTGGCCATGTAAATTTACTTTTATACCCCTTATTAATAAAATAAAATAAAACTTTAATAAAATAAAATAATTGACTGTAAAGAGTTGTGTAAGTTCCGTAAATATTTAAAGTTACGAAATCATCTTCACCCTATATATATATATATATATATATATATAAAACAAATTATTTTAATAATTATCAGTGGTTGATCTCGTTAAATTGTTGAGATTACATTTTAATTTTAAACTAGGTTTATCACATACGCCGCGTTGCGGCGAACTTCTTTTGTTATTTAGTTTGTGTTTACATGTGTTTTAAAATCACTATAAGCGCGTTGCGTGCGAAATCGCTGACAAGAATAAAAAGAAAATGTAAAAAAACACTAAAAGATAACCGAAAGAAAATCAACAAAAAAAGTTGTATGGTAATGATGTTTTTCGTATGAAACCCATGGTCTGAGATGAGCAAATGGTAATGAGTACCGGTACCGAATTTCGCGAACCGAAAGATCCTAAGTACCAATTCGGTACCGACTTTTGGCGTTCCTGGTACCGGTTCGCTACCGGTTTTTACCTTCATATACCGGTATCGAAACCGGTATTTTCGGTGCCAGTACCGGTTTGATAACGGTTGACACCGAGCTCATCCCTAACCCTAAAACTAAAAAAAAAGAAATCGTTAAAAGTTGAAGAAAATCAATAAAAAAAGTTGTACGATACCGTTGTTGTTCGTACAGTACCTATGATTAAGGATGAGCAAATAATACCGGGTAGCAGTACCGAATTTTCCGAACTAAGAAAAATTCAAAATCAATTCGGTACCGACTTTTTGCGTTTTCTGTACCAGGTTGGTGTCGGTTTTTAACTTCATGCACCGATAACGAACAGGACCGTACATGTATTTTCGATACCAGTACGAGTTGATACTAAGCTTATCCAACTTAAAAAGTAAAGAAAATAATAATAATTATTATTATAATATTAAAATAATAAAATTATTATAAAAACTATATATATTAATTATAATATTTAAAACACTATTTATTAACTATTATTATTAATATAGGGAAAAGATCAAATAGGAAGTTTATTTTGGCTAGGAAGGATAGGAAGCAATAGGACTAGGACATGTGGCAAAATTTAAAATAAAGATGAAGGGTATTTTAGTCAATCTTATCATTTCTTCTTCCTTTTCAAAACCCAGTAACTTTAAAACTCACCATTTTCAAAACCCACCATATTCAACCATTTCTTCACTTTCTATCTCAATAATCACTACATTATAGTGCGATTTTCGTCACCAATCAATGATTCAAACACCCGATCAACGTGTTCTTCAGCTTTTTTTGAAGAAAACCCAGTTTAATTTCATAGGAAATCTCGTTTTTTCCGGTGATTTTGAAGATAATCACTCGATCCGTTCGATTCGAGCGCTGATAAGTGTTTTAAACATTCAAAATTCGTCAATTGTTGAAGAAATCACTTCGATCCATGTAAGAAATTTTTTAATTTCATTTTTACGATCTGTGTTTTTGATTTAGTCATTGCGTTTTACGATCTTAGCGGGGGTCCGGGGGCAGCGCCCCTAGTAACGGGGTCCCAGGGCCGGCAGCCCCTAGCTGGGGTTGAGCTGTAAATTGCCTCTGGAAACTGCATTCGTAAAATTGCTGTAATAAAAATGCATGGTTCAAATTGCTGTAATAAAAATGCATCAGAAAAATTAATTTTCTGTAAATTGCCTCTGGAAACTGCATTCGTAAATTGCACTGGTTCAGACAGTTCACAGCACAAACAATTCACAGCACATGCAAAACTATTGTCATGGTTCAATGCGTTTTAAAGAGAACACTTTCTTTGGTGTTTTTAGGCAATTGCGTTTTAGAACTGAAACATTTTTATGTGTTTTCTGGCCATTGCGTTTTAGAAAAACACATTCTTGAAGTGTTTTTGGTGCATTGCGTTTTAGGTAAAACACTTTTTTAGGTGCTTTCAGTCCATTGCGTTTTACAGAGAACACTTTCTTTTGTTTTTTAGGCAATTGCGTTTTAGAATGAGTCATTTTTAAGTATTTTCTGGCCATTGCGTTTTAGAAAAACACATTCTTGAAGTGTTTTTGGTGCATTGCGTTTTAGGTAAAACACTTTTTAGGTGTTTTCAGTCCATTGCGTTTTACATAGAACACTTTCTTTTGTTTTTAGGCAATTGCGTTTTAGAATGAGTCATTTTTAAGTGTTTTCTGGCTATTGCGTTTTACAAATAAGACATTTCTTTATGTTTTTGGTGCATTGCGTTTTAGGTAAAACACTTTTTTATGTGTTTTCAGTCCATTGCGTTTTAGAAAACATTCATTTTAAGTGTTTTCTGGCCATTGCGTTTTAGAAATAAGACATTTGTTTGTGTTTTTGGTGCATTGCGTTTTAGGTAAAACACATTTTTATGTGTTTTTAGTCCATTGCATTTTAGAAAGTACATTTTCTTTTGAGTTTTTAGGCTATTGCGTTTTAGAAATAAGACATTTCTTTGTTTTTCTGGCCATTGCGTTTTACAAATAAGACATTTCTTTGTGTTTTTGGCATATTGCGTTTTAGAAAAATGTCATTTTTTAGGTTTTTTTTCCATTGCGTTTTACGTAACTGTGGGTTTTTCTATTGCGTTTTACGCAACTGGGTTTTAATTTTTTTTGAAAATATAGCAATAGTATACTCGTTCTAAAGATAAAAAACGCTCGTTTTTTTGGTGCAATTTTTATTAAAAAAATAATGTCATATGAAAGAGTTATTAACGGTTAAAAAATGAGGGGAATTGGAGGAGAGAGAAACTATTGGCTTGGATTGACTAGAATGCCCCTAAACAAACGCGCCTCTTTTCTTCCCTTCAATTTCCATCATTTAATCTTAGCCCTTGGTTAACTAAATGGATGGTCAAGATCACTTCCTAGCCTTCCTAGCCAAATAAACTTCCTATTGTATCTCCACCCTATTAATATATATACATATATATATAATATTATAATATTATAATATAGGGTTGGGCTCTATAAGAAACCCCATCTCTTTTAAAAAACCTTGGAAACCCAACCTCATCCATTGATTGTCTTTCATCCAACTTGATCAATGGCTCTCATCATTTTAGTAACAATTATAATTAAAAGAAATAGTATAATGCACATTTGAAAGTCTGGGAGGGCATTTTCGGTAGAACAAAACCCACTTTTTGGCATTGAAAATGACAAAACCCACTTGTGTCATCATTTCTCTCCTCTTTCTTCTAGTCAAATCTTTCAATTAACTATTATCTCTCTCCTCTTTCTTCATCATTGAAAAGAAGAAAGCTTCATGGTCTTCAATGGTGATCCTTCAATGGTGATCTTCATTTGAAGATAATTTCAGCGTCATGTGGTCTGAAAAAATCACAAAGACACACGCACGAGTGTGTGTGTGAGAAGAGCGATGACAAGATGAATGTTTTTAGAGAGAGAAAGTTGATGTTTTAGATAGAGAAACAACAATCTTTATCACAAAGACACACGCACGAGTGTGTGTGTGTGAAAAGAAGGTTTGAAGATCTTCTTCGTGTTCATCGGACGGGTATAGATCCGGTAAGTGTTCTTGAAATATCATTTCACACTTGATTTTTTGTTGAAATGATTGTTAATATGTTTTTGTGTGCTGAAAGTGTTTTAGTATTGGTTAATGGGGTATCCATGGTTAATGTTAATGTATTTTAAATAAATCAAAAACTTTAGGATGAGATTTTAAACGGGTTTTTTTGTTGGTTTGGTTGCTTGTTAGGGGCTTTTGATCTTAACAGTAGCTGTTTTTTTGTTGGTTTGAGTTGCTTGTTTGGGTTTTTGATCTGAACAGTAAGTGTTTTTTTGTTTGGTTGCTTGATTCACAGACTCAGGCCCATAACATGTGTTAAGCCCCCCTGTTGTAATGTTATATAACGTGTGTTGATTTACAGAAACAAACCCATAAAGATATTCAATTGAGAAGCTGGATGGATGTAGGCGTAGTTAATGTGTGTTCTAGTAATGGTTAATGTTAATGTATTTTAAATAAATCCAAAACTTTAGGATGAGATTTTGAACGGGTTTTTTTTGTTGGTTTGGTTGCTTGTTTGGGGCTTTTGATCTTAACAATATATTTTTTGTTGGGTTGCTTGATTTACAGAGACAGACCCGTAACATGTGTTAAGCACCTGTTAGAATGATATATAACGTGTGTTGATTTACAGAAACAGATCCATAAAAGATATTCAATTGACAAGCTGGATAGACGTAGGCGACGTTAATGCGGGGACATTGAATAAGTCACATCCTTTGGGAAAGAAGTCTTCGTTCGTTTATAACATGTGTTAGTGGTTCATGCTGTAACAGAACACCATGATGTAAACCTGACATGTGTTCATGTATAACATGTGTTAAGCCCCTGTTAGAATGATATATAACATGTATTAACCTTTTGTTAATTAAAAAAAACAACTAATATCTATTTTATTTTTGTTGATGTTTAAAATATCCGATAATGTGGATACTGAGCGTAAAACTTGTACAAGTAATAAATGTACAAGTTAGTATGTAACGTGTAATATGAAACGAGCCATTTATGGTAACACATGTACCGGTAATTTTTGAATATATAATATGAAACGGGTCATTTGTTTTGCACATTTTGGAATGTATAACATGTGTTAAGCCACTGTTATAATCTTTTTGTAACCTGACATGTATTCATGTATAAGCTAGTGGTTTACAATGTGTTAAGCCTCTGTTATAATCTTGGTTTAACCTAACATGGTGTCATGTATACCTGGGATAAAATGTGTTAAGCCTCTGTTATAATCTTGGTTTAACCTAACATGGTGTCATGTATAAGCTAGTGGTTTCCAAAACACCATGATGTGTATATACGTACTGTAACATGTATTAAGCGACTGAAATATATAACATGTGTTAAGCATCTATTATAACATGTGTTAAGACTTCCATAATAGATGCATAAACTCCAATAGTAACTTAATAACAACAGAGTAAACCTGATATAACGTGTGTTAAGCCTCTATTATAACATGTGTTAAGACTTCCAGAATGGATGCATAAACTCCAATAGTGAGTTAAGACTTCCAGAATGTGTTAACTCCAATAGTAAACTCCAATAGTAATATGTGTTAAAACTTCTAGAATGGATGCATAAACTCCAATAGTAACTTAATAACAACATAGTATACCTGATATAACGTGTGTTAAGTCTCTTTTATAACGTGTGTTAAGACTTCCATAATGTGTTAAGTCCATACCGTTTTAACATCATGTACTAGACAAAACAATAAGAGTCTCAAAATACATATTACTAGTAAACAAAAATACATAGCACTAAGAAAAATGGTGGAGCTTCCTTTGACAGTCTGCCTTAGCTTTTCAGCGGTTACCTTTGCTGCCTTAGCTTTTCAGCGGCTACCCTTGCTTTATTGTTTGGGTTGGTCTTGAAACGGTTTGTAAACATGTGGGTGTGCGTATGCCATGGAAGTTATAAAAATGTGTTTTCATGTCTCACGTAACACGTGTTACATTGTACATGGGTTTCATGTCACATGTAACACATGCATGTCCGAGAAGTTCAAACTATAACACGTGTTAGTTGTGTTGTGCTGTAACATAAACATGGTCATGATCCTTGAGTATCTGATCCACGTTTGACGAAACCAACGTTTGCTATAACACGTGTTATTTGTGTTGTGCTGTAACACAAAAATAAAAACCTGCAAATTACATAAACATTTGCCCCTTTTAAGAACCATTTTAACAAAAAAATCATGTTTCATCTCTAAAACAGCCATTACACAAAAACCTATTAACAACCAGGTTTTATGAATAATTTTTGATATTTTAAGTGTAAAAAATGAAGCCAGACGTTGAATATCATCTTATAAAGTCCATACCTATATCAATTTTAAATTCAATATTTTATTGGTTCAATATTTAAGTGTAAAATAGTAAAACCGTAAATTATAATCATCTTTCAAAAGTTCATACCTACATGCTCAAGTTATCAACTAACATAAACTCCACAAAATCAGAAAAATCCATACGAAATACCCAGAATCAAACATATATGAAAACATATGTTGCATAAAACTAAAAGAGTGTAAAAAACTCACAAATATCAAGATCTGAAACAACATATACAAATCATATTTTATATAAACAAAAAAAGTGTAAAAAACTCACAAATATCCAAATCTGTAACAACATTATAAAACATGTGGACAAAGAAGATCTAAAAGGAATGGAACAAGATCTGGAAGGGGTTTCCACGTGGATCTGACTTCATATATTAACATCTTCATCACAAAACCACGTTCTTCATCAGGGATTGATCGATCTGATTTTCGTTCTTCACTTCGTTCTTCATCGTTGTCAATGAACTTGTTGGGGAAACTATGGACCGGCGACATTAACTCGGAGGTTTGTGGATTTGTCTCCATGGACATTAATGGAGAAAGGATAATTCTTTGGAGAAGATGATAATGGTTTTTCTGTTAAAGAAGATTTAAAATGAAATATTGTAAAAGAAATATGGGGGTGGGTGATTTGTACAAATGAGTTGACGGGCATTAAATGTTCATGTCAAATCAAATTGGTAAAATATCTTGGGTAGGGTAAATTACTGATATAACCTCGTAAGCAAAAAGGAAGAGAAGATGACTATAGGCAACGTGGATAAATGTAGGCCACAAGTTGAGTTTGCTAAGTTTTCTAAAAATTTAGGGTTTCTTGTAGAGCATTACCCTTATAATATATATAATGTCACTAAGTCAAAAGATACTTTACCATTTGATATATATTTTTGAAAGTAATTAAATCTCATCAAAACAAATATATATATATATATATATATATATTGTCACTAAGTCAAAAGATACTTTACCATTTGATATATATTTTTGATAAAGTAATTAAATCTCATCAAAACAAAAGAATATACACACGACACACATCATGCACCATCGTGTGTGTTTCTTAATTACGTACGTATTCTTCTTTATATATGTGTTTTCTTAGGTTTCATGTTCGTGCTTTTAAAATTGGCCGGTGCTAGGATTGTTAAGGAGGGTGTGTGTAAAACAATAATATCAAACCTAATCAAACGCACACGTATTAAGAACACACACAATCATAAACAAATTCACATGGAGCCATACTACGATAGTGAGACATCATATAAGATTGGTAATCAGGCGGACGCGTGTGCTACATTATGTTTGCGTTATGTCGATATGTGTGTTTTGTTATAATAATACTAACAATGATATCTCAAAGGAATTGTCAAGTAGTGAAGGGTTGATTCTCCAAATGAAATCATATATAGTTTTCATGATATTGATTTTGCTCCTAAAATAGATAAAAAAGACAAGGCAATAAAAGGCCAGATGAATAACTTAACTACTTCACTTAGTTCAGTTTCAACTTCTACAGACGATATAGTTTAAAAGAAATTTGTTGTTAAAAAATCTACTTAACTTATAGTCACCAAAATAACATATAAAATAAACTTATATAACTATTAGAATGAAATAACGAAAAAAGTAGGTTGATATTTACTCCAAATTTTATAAATCTAAATAATAAAAACATGTAAAAGAATATTATGTATACTGGATACCCTACCACGTGTCACTTGTTCCACAAAATTGAATAAATGACGATAAAAGAGAGGGCTACCATCCTCTCCAATCAGTGACGAATGTAGTAATTTTTGTAGGGGGTTAAAAATGAGTCAAATCTGTAGGAAAAAAAAACATAATATAGCCTGAGTTGGTTGATAATTCTAGTACTATTGATGTGTACTTTGAAGAACATTGGTCTTTAATCAAAAGTACCATATTAAAAGGAATCTAAAGTAAGTTGTTATTCCTCGCATTTAAGATGTCACATTAATAATAAAACAACCAAAGAGTTTTACATGCATCATAGCAACATGTGCAAGACTTGAGTTCTATGTTAGATCAATCTCTTTGTAATAATATGTAAAAGTTCTTTTCTTCGCATCGCTCATACAAAGAATGGATCAATGATGAGTTCTTGTTATTATTGGTCCGGTTCATTATGTACGATACCGACACTAGGCATAACAATCGACACATATTTCACATTGATTGAAAACCATAAAAATGAATACTCGTACTAGTACCGGTGTTGTTCGGTTGGTATTGATTTTGTTCGTTACTATACCGGTATCACACAAGTACTCGATATAGCTTACGATATCAAAAAAAATATTTTATTACGAAAATAACTTTGTGTTCAACGAATTTTATACTGTCAAATCGATAAAACTATAAAAACGAATATGATACCGGTATCGATGTGTTTGTGATGATAAAAAAATCACACGTATATGACTCGTTCGAATAAAATTTTTATCGAATAGTACATAATAATAAACACATTAGGACGGTAAATTCAGAATATTATAAAACATTATACTATATTAATAAAAAATGGAAAGGATAATTAACGTCATTTAAAAAAACTAAACCGATATTATATGGTGTAGATATAGGTACCGATTTTGTTCGGGTGGTAACGGTAATATTAAGAAGAGAATATCATTAAAAATTAAAATGTGTTAAAGGTTAAAAGTAAATATAATAGTAAATTATGATATTATTAAATTAATAAAAATTTTAAAAAAGCTATATAGTATTATAAAAATTAAATATCTATTTATGGAAGGTTTCAAACATATATATATATATATATATATAGGATAGGAGTTGGCCAGAAAGTCCAAATTTCCTAAAAAGTGTAAAAAGTCATAAAACACCGTAATGTCAACCATAAAACACACCAAAAACCCACAAATAATATGATTAAGATTACTAAAAATCATGTATGTGGGTTTTGTGTTGTGTTTTAGATGTTAAGGCTCTGATTGTGGAATGACAAATATTATTGTGTTTTATGTTGTTTAGCATTGTGTGTTTTATATTCATAGTTCTACGATGGTGTGTTTGAAGTTTTTATGGACTATTAGAGTTTGAATATGATGTTTTAGTAATATTCATTCTATTATTTGTGAGTTTTAGGTGTGTTTTATGCCTGAAATTATTGTGTTTTATGACTTTTTACACTTTTTAGGAAAAACACACTTTCCGTAGGATCCCCACTCTATATATATATATATATATATATATATATATATATATATATATATATATATATGGTGGGAGTTGGCTACAAAGTCATATTTTTCTAGAAAGTATAGGAAGTGATATGGTTATGACATGTGTCATCTAGAGAATTTTAATAAAATGGTACAATGGTAATTCACTAAATAAGTTATTTTAGAAAAAGATAAATCTATAACAAGAAAATGAGACTTTTAAGGAAACCCTATGTCTTATTTATGGAATTGTATCAGTTACGCAGAATCAAACATCCATCATTCTCTTATCCTTCAGATGATTTTTTTTTCTTTTTGCATATCGCGGATCAAAAATGTTGATGTCTAATGCAATGATTGATTGTGATAATGGTAAATGCATCCTGATTTAGTTGTTCGACATGCCAGTATTTGATTAAGTTGTTTTTTTTTTGCATGTGCATGTATTCTTGACATTGTGTTTTATTTCTTTTATGGTTTCTTCACACGTAACACACCAGCTTATCGTTCTTGAACAATTTCTTGACGTTGTGTTTTTACCAGTTATAAATTTACTCATTATGTGTTATAGCAGTTTATGTTTCATAAAGTACACATTTGTTTTTGTATTTATTGACGTTGTGTTTTATAGGTTATTGGTTTCTTCACAATGTGTTTTATCAGTATGTTTTTATTGACTATTTCTTCACAGTGTGTTTTTCTTGACAATGTATTTTATTAATGTGTTTTTCTTCACAGATTCGTCGCAGTGTGTTTTATCAGTGTGTTTTTCTTCATACTTTCTTCGTAGTGTGTTTTTCTTCATATGTTTCTTCTCAGTGTGTTTTATCAGTTTCTGGTCCTATTAGATTTTTTTCGCAGTTTCTTCACATTGTGTTTTATCACTAATATAAAACACAATACTTGATAAAAAAACAAAATTGACCTCTGATTCTCATCCCTAGATAAAAACAAATCAAACTCTAATTTAGTAAATTTCAGATTTTAACCATAATCAAATCTTTTATATTCAACTTCATCCATGATTTTAGGAGATTTTGTTTAATGAGGAGAGAGAATGTGGAGAGAGTTTTGCAAGAAAGAAGGAATGATGGTTGTTTCTTTTTTTTAAAACATGCTCAATTACCAAAATTGCCCTCAATCAATTAAATCAATCATTAAATAAAATGCATATATTATAAAATTGTCACTCATCTAATCTCAACCACTAAAACCACCCATCCAATGGCCTAAAACACTTCCTACACTTTGTAGGAAAAACACACTTTGTAGAGGAACCCCACCATATATATATATATATATATATATATATATATATATATATATACATACTAGTAGTCGGACCCGTGTAAAACACGGGTAGTTTTAGTAACGTTTTATTATATTAATTAGTAAGTAATTATCGGTTCATTTTGATTGTCGGGGATTTGATATATATTGACATTCAAAATCATTGTCCAATAGGCAGAAAAGTTAATAATAAGTTTTATCTTTATAGTGGTCCAAAATCAAATAGCGGTCAAAGGCCGATATTTGAGATATAAGGTTACTGCGGTGGGATATCATTAATTTTATATCATACAGAATTTATATATACATATATAAAACTGTCACACCCCAACCGATGGCGGAATCATCGGGGCGCGACACTAAGCGAAACAGATTGTCCAGAAGTTTCCACAACAACTATTAATATAAATTCAGTTTTAAATGATACGTCCCATATCGTATCCCGAAAAAATACAAATTATTACAGATAACATCGAAACAATTAATTCTGTTCCGACAACTCAGATTTAAATTAAACATAAATATAAATTGTCTTGGTTTCTAGACTCTTTCCTAGCCTCGATTTCACAGCAGATAGAACATGTAAGCATCCTAAACACCTGTCACATACGTTAAAATAAAGTCAATACGAGTTCGAATAGTTTACGCATAACCAGCACGTACACAGAGGGAAATGATGCATGTTAATTATCGACATGGACCTATCGATACCAATGACTGCGGGTTGACTGTCCGAGACAGTTCGCAATACATGATTACCACCGTAATCCATGCAAGTAATTGTCCTTAACAACCCCCGTGTGAACGGGTGCTGAGTCCAAACTATAGTACTATGTTACTAAGGCAGGTAGACAGCATTCCACGTGTAAACATAACAACAAGCATACATTTAATCACGTAATACATGCAATCGGTTAGCGTTCAAATAGTTTGAATAGTGTGTTCGATTGTGATTTTGATAAGTAACATATGTAACACCCAAAAGTGCTAAAGCAAAAAGGGTTCGAGTATACTCACAGTGACTGATTATGGATTGAAGGGAGCGCTGAGAGTAGGGTTAGCCTGAATAGTTCGATAGCACAACAATGAGTAACGCGGAAATGCAAAAGTGTAAATGGATCGAATAGCCTGGTCGATCGAACAGCAGGTTCGATCGAACGGGCTGTTCGTTTGGCTTGAAAGTCCGTTTGAATAATCCCGTTCGATCGGCTGGTAGGCTCGATCGGCAGGACCATTCGAGTGGATTGTTTCTTCCTCCGATGTGTTTATGTATGATGGTTTGAACTTTTGAAGTTTTTGTTGTAGCATTTGAGAACACTGAAGTGTTCTTGCCTTTCAGGTCGATCGATCGAACGGTCTGTTCGATCGGCCGGCTTAACCGATCGGTTAAGAACTTAGAAGTGGTTCTCAACAGAATGTCATTCGATCGAACAGCCTGTTCGATCGGCTGGCATTCCATACTACGAACGAGTTGTAAAAACGATTAAGTGTTGAAGCATAGTATCTCATGATCCGAAGAGTAATGTTTACCAATCGAGTAGCGTATTCGATCGAACATCACTTCGTCAATAGCATACTTCATAAAATTTGAAAAGTGTGGTACCATGTGCTAGCCGATCGGCTGGCCCGGCCGATCGGCTGGTATGTTCGATCGACTGGGCTGCTCGTTCGAACAGCCTAGCCGTTCGGCCAGCATTTCTGACCTGGTCGGCCTTTCGTCTAACACTTGGCTGTTTGATTATTTGTCATGATTTTTAAGGTATTTCGACAACGAGTTAAACCATAGAACGTGGGTTCTTACTTGCCTCACCGGTTCGGACAGGAATCACCCAAGTCCGGCCGGTGAACTATTTGGAACGGTAGTTTGATGTTTAACCCGAAATCAGTGAACCTTATAGATAGTATCCGAATCTTGAACCTTTTAACCGTTAGTATGATTAGTTAGTTGGTTCGAGCTTCGTTTCTATCGGCTTTAAGGTTTTGAGTGTAAAAGAGTTGAAAGAAAGTTGGAAATCCTCCTTTCAATCCTTTTTACCATGAAAATGTTAAGATTCTTACAAATCTTAGTTCGTTTATGTGGAAATCGGATAGATCTAAGCTATTCACGGTTGAATGAGGCCAAAGTATGATGTTCTTTAAGAACACCATGATGACATCACCCAAGAATACTTAGATCTTGATGATTTCACGGTTAGGAATCAAGTTTTGAAAGATAGAAAGGTGTAGAATCATGTAATGATCAAAAACGTACAAGAATTAGAGTGAAAACTTACTGGAGTTGAGAGAAATCTGAGAAAAGGTGAAGAACAAGGCTGGTTCGGTCAGAGCTTTTCCAAAAGTGGAAAGAGTGACAATGACAGGGCTATTTATAGGCCTCCCAAAGAGGAAAGTGCCAACCGATCGGCCAGGATCTCCGATCGAATGGCCTGCTCGATCGGCCAGGAAAGTGCTAGCCGATCGGCTGGCCTGTTTGATCAGGATGATTCCTGTTCGATCAGCAACCCTTTTTGAGTGTTTCGTGACGGTTTTCGATATTTCGATTTCGATAGACGATGATACGAATACGATAGAGTTCCTAGTCAAATTACTTTCAGTCCCAACTACTATATCTAACATACAATCACCTATAAGTCACGTTTTGATGTCGGTTTCGATTGAGTTTGATTGCCTTTCGAGTTCGATTCGAGTTTTGATTGATTCGATTGAATACCACACAAACATAAAGTAAACATGCACAAGTAACACATAAGGCACACACACATGTAAGTATTACCACACCAGTTTCGCCTAGTTCGAGCCTCGAGTTCGATTGATTGATTCGATTAACTTGATTATTGATTGATTAACTTTATCGCATTGATACTTCCTACTATTCACAGTCGTAAATCGGTCGCATTTATTAAACATTCGATCATTTCATTCAGACAACACTTACTCCACATAATACAAATAAAACACAAAATCGACTAATTACAGTCAAGAAGTCAAAGTTGACTTGGACTTTGACTTTGACTTTGGCATTCGAAAACACGGGGTGTTACAGCCTCCCCTTGTTTAGGGAATTTCGTCCCGAAATTAGGCTCGAAGCTGCACATCACCGTGAGTCATTTTACCAATTTGATGCTTCAGATCTATTTAAACAACTGCGGGTACTTGGCCTTCGTGTCGCTTTCGAGTTCCCAAGTGAACTCCGCGCCTCGCTTGCCTTCCCATCGGACTTTCACGATAGGGATGCGTGAGCGGCTGAGTTACTTGGTTTGGCGATCCATGATTTCGACAGCCTTTTCCACGAAGTGTAAGGTTTCGTGTAACGCCCTAACACGCTTTAACAGAAAAGACGCAGCGGAAATTCGTACTATAAAATTTCTTTTCATTAAACACGTTTTTGACCTACTTGCAAGTTCATTATAAAACACCTTCTTACAACAAGATTATCTTTTGTACTCATTTACATAACAGAAACATAACTTATAACTATCAATTTACGTAATCAAGTATTCCCGTACAATCTGACTTGTGACTCGGTCTTTGATCGCTACTCATTGTGATGAAAATCTGTGATTCGTACTACCTGCACCCACCACATACAATCGAAACATTAGTATACATTATATACAAACAAGATTCATAATCGTGTAGTCTCGATTTGTTCTATCCACATATTCTTTCCATCCCGTTATCTTACTAGATATAGTCATTCCATCCGTGTGTCTAATCCTTAACGAACCTCGATGGAGAACCTGCACCACATTTCATTCTCGAGGCACACTGTTAATATCGTCAATACTTAAGAGTATTGAAACCACGTATGCATTACATACATAACTACGTACAAACATATCTACACACATTCATACATACATTACTTCATACAAAATACCTACTCACACACTTACATACATGCATACATTACGACGTACAACTTACCTACTTAGGTGCTTACAAACATACACTAATACATACAAGCATACTTACTAACATACTTAATTCATTACCCCGCGTACATGCTCACTCATCCCGAACTGAATCACGTGTCATAAACTCTTTTAAAGATATCTTTCAGATATGTTTCGGATCCTAAAAATGAGTTTCATACTCATCCGTAACTAACCAAGCCATTTGGTAGGGTTAAGGAACATTATAAAGACTTAACGAGGCTTGGAATGGGTTCACGGGGTCTGCGTTCGAGGAAAAACGAAGAAATTACATAAACAAAACAATTGCATCAGACCTCCACCGTAAGCTACGGTGGCTACCGTAGCTTACGGTGGCCCTCAAATCCTTACGGCAGCCTTAACCTGCCTTACGGCAGAAATAACATTTCCAGCTCCCACCGTAGCTTACGGTGGTCACCGTAAGCTACGGTGATGCCCAGATCAGCCATCATTTTAATTACTAAAACTCGCGTAACTCGTTCGTTTTGCGTCCGAATCACTTGGAACTTGTTTCTATTTGTCCGTAAAATATTTCCCTACATCTTATACTAAGAATCCTTACCCCGGGTCCTTAATCTTTACAAACTTCATCATTGCTACTTTACATATATATGATTATTCGACCCGTTTACACCATCAAATTTCCTTTGTTATAACAATTCCTTCGTTATACTAAAATAACACTTAACTTAAAACTCACCATCATTACATATCCTTTGCACCATTCTTATCCACACATATATTTATATTAGGATTCTACATTTACACTAAGAAGTGAGTCGGAATCACTTACCTTAAGCGTTAGTGTCCATACTTGCTCCCTCGCTTCCGCTTGACCCGTTAGCTTTCCATGCTTGGTCCGCGTTAGTGTGGTTCCTATTCTTTCATGCCGTCATGCCATAATAATGTTAGTATTCATACTCATTCATATTAACATACATTTTTCCAACTCTTATCTATATTGACTTTTACTAACGCGCATACGACATGATTTGTCAACCACATAGACCATATTAATAACATCATATTAATTTCCATACATAATGTTGTACAACACATACAACTACACGATCACCTAGTCACATATACGATATACACAACCAATTTACGCATACTTATGCTTTTATAACTCTACATTCGACAACCGCATTATTCAACATTCACTAAATCAAAATTATCATCTTACTTATGTACACAACATAACTCCAACATTATTACTAACAATGAACTACGCATTTCACATTCGTACACATTCATTCTTAATCACCATAAACCAAGCACATCAATTACATGGCGAGCATCACATCATTGGAGCATAAGGTACAAGTTCCTAATGCATGATTTTACCAAACCATACATTCAAATCCGAGTTTTCGTATGGACTCCTCCTTAAGCATACTTCACTTATTATTTCGCTAACGGCTACACCATAAGCACCTTCTATACATAATTACCCACAACCTTCATACAATTTCACAATTTTGCTCTCTTAGGCATTTCATCAAACACTTGGCGGGTGTACTACTAACATAACATTATGTACAAGCATTCTTTGCATATTCTTACTAACTCATATCAAGATCATCAAATTTCCCCTAACCTCACCTAACTTTCATCCTAAATCAAGGTCATTAACAATAATCCACAATATCCAACTCATATATATATCAAAACTATGTTTGATTTAGCACATACAACATCATCATCTTCATAGCATTACTTCTACAAGTGGGTTTTTCACAAAAACCTCAAATAACATCAAAATCGTGTATAATTCGCATTCCATACTATATCCTTAACATATAATCATGCTTGATTTCACACAATTTAAAGGATTGATCATAACCCATTTCACATAATATCAACAAATCATAAAATACAACTTACCACCTGTTTGCTAGGGCTAGATCATCAAGAAAACGAGTTCATGCATTCGATTCTTGCTCCATAACACCTTCAATTGCTGGATTCTCTTGTGGTTAGGGTTCATACCCTTCTTCCCCCTTTCTCTTGTGCAACCGTACGCACACACACAACCTTGTGTGTGTGTGATTTTTGTTTTAATATAATAAGTTTCCTTTTTGGCCATCTAGCCCCTCAAGTTTACCATACTTTCTTAGTTGCCACAAGATTCATTTTCCTAACCTATTATTAGGCATTTAACTAGGTTTATTTACTTAGTTGTTGTATTTTATTTCATTACACATGGTAACCTACTAACGAATTTCATTATTCGACTTTTGGGGTGTTACAAATCTACCCCCCTTAAAGAAGGTTTCGTCCCCGAAACCTTTCTCATTTCCATTAGACACTAATATCCTTTCCCTTACCCTATCAACACGACCACTAGCCCATCTTAGTAACAACCTCTTATTTCCAAGAACCCATCTCGGAGTTCTTATTAGTGTCGCTTTCACAAATAGCGCTAGTTTTTAACGCATTTCATAGCTAATGGTTCCTTCACCATTATAATACTCGTATATCATGTACAATACACCGTTTTGTTTACTTAAAACAATTTCAACATCCTATTAATAACATTCCTACTCATTTCCAATATTCATATTATTCTTATCGAGGTTATGCTCTTACTTCGTAATTCATACAGACACCTCTATGTTTAACCTTGATGGATACATCGTAAGACTAAGTAACTACCCATTCCCGCTTCATGACTATTCATACAATTGACTTCTTTCTAACAAGTCCATACCTTACATACTTTATCTGTACTCACATTCTCAATTCCTTGGCCTATTAAAAACGGTCAATATACATACTACTTCAACTTGCAGTCATACATACATTCATATGATCCGTTCGTAACGGATCTAATACCCTCATCTTATTTCTTAAAATTACATTCTCTACATGCACTGTATAATATTTACTATTGTTTTGTCATCACAACAAAGCTACTATCTCATAGTCAAACTACGTGCCTAGTTCTCATGTTAACATCATTCTACGTTTTCCATAGTTACTTGTACTTTGCATACCTTTATATTGCCTTCAATCGTTTCTTGCATTTCATATTACTATTACTTTCACTTCCTGCATTACTTAATCTACCTAAGCAAACATGTCGTGCAAATTTATTATACGAAAGTTCAATAAATACTCAAATTTTCTCAAACTTTTGAAATTTACTTTTTAATAACATACTTTCATCATATGATCATGTACTCATCTAAACCTGGTCGGCCATACCAATGATACCATTTACATTTCATAATCATGGTGGAAGACACACATATACATAAGTACATGATCAACTAATTACATATAAGCACATGTACCACCATTTCAACTTATACTAACATATTTGAAATACTATAGTTAACAATTATTTTCAAAAACTAGAAATTTGACATAATCTCAACACCAGTCCTTACTAGTAAGTCCATATTTCTCAATGACATGGTTCCCTCCTTATGTTAATTATAAGAAATTAACCATTCCATACTATACCATACTCCTTTCACCACTCAATTTGCAGGGCGATTTCGATTTGCTAATTCATACTTATCCGTCATAAATTAAAACACTTTACTTACCTCGATTTCATTCCATACTACAACGATCTGTAAATCAGATCTGTCCACCTTCTTAACGAGTACTAGCCAGTCCAGGCTAGATTCCATTCATCCATGTAATGTGCCTCCATTCGAACACATCCCTTCACCAATTCTGTTGGTTTCATCACACCAAAGATTCTAACATTACCATCAAGAAATTTAACAGGTAGTACTTTTCATTTCTCACACGAAACTTTTTCATTCTAGTTACTTAGTTCGCCAACCTTCATAATTTAATCTTTCAAGGCCAACTAACATTTCTTATTTATCGTATAAGCATCGAGGTATACATTCGTACTTCTTTCCATTCATGCTTACTTACAAAATCATTCATTACGTTATTTCGGTACTCATGACCAAGCTTACCCTTTTCATTCATACTTAAATTATTGTCTGGGTCATAGCCCGCTCTACATTACGACTCCTATGGATCGATTACTAACACATTTAACACATAACAGATTTAAAAATTCTTTCTTTCATTTTAAAACTTAAGTTTGTGTGTGTCCATTACGATCATTCTTTTGTTCGTTTACTTTGCATTTACTCATAGAACTCGTTTGACATAACTACGGTCAATTATTGACAAAATTATGATGTGGTCAAATTTTATATTTTATACGTTTTAAATCCGTTTTGCGGATTCAAATGTAACATCCATACCTTTTACTACTTCTATATTTTGAATCCGTCTAGCGGTTTCTAACCTACCATTCATACACTTTCTTCCTTCTACGATTTGAATCCGTCTCACAGATTCAAGCATATCATTCTTGCATTTCATTCTTTGAATCCGTCTCGCGGATTCACACATTCCATTCATACTTTCATTCCTGAAAGTCTTACATTTCTTTTCACACCCCCCCCCCACGTCCACCTACTACCTAATTTCTAACGGACATACCTGTAACAATTATCACGGTCTCACGAACGTCATATGTTTCTTGTGTACTGGCCAGGTACACAATCCACATACTAGTTTCGTGCCTTCGCGTAATCGCCACCTTATGTCCGCAGAATTAAGTTTCGGCACGTGTATCATTTTCAAAACTTCCTTACTCTGTCATTATTATGTTTCATTTGAAATTTTCTTTTTACTTGCTTAATTATACCATTTCATGTACCAATAAGTTAAATCTACGTACCTCGGTCAATATGTCATATTATATACCTTGGTGCCGTCGCTAGACCGCATTTACAAATCATCTCTTCCAAGCAGTCATACTGACCTTACACATAACATACTGTTAGTCATCTTCGAATACATACTTAAACACATACTTACCTTGGCTTCTATCCTTAGATCTTGATCGAGTCTTAGATTGTACGGGTCCTTAGTCACGAGAGCACACCGGTTTGAGTTCAAGTATTTACCTCCTTCTACTTGATTCTCTCAAACCAGGGCTCTGATACCAACTTGTAACGCCCTAACACGCTTTAACAGAAAAGACGCAGCGGAAATTCGTACTATAAAATTTCTTTTCATTAAACACGTTTTTGACCTACTTGCAAGTTCATTATAAAACACCTTCTTACAACAAGATTATCTTTTGTACTCATTTACATAACAGAAACATAACTTATAACTATCAATTTACGTAATCAAGTATTCCCGTACAATCTGACTTGTGACTCGGTCTTTGATCGCTACTCATTGTGATGAAAATCTGTGATTCGTACTACCTGCACCCACCACATACAATCGAAACATTAGTATACATTATATACAAACAAGATTCATAATCGTGTAGTCTCGATTTGTTCTATCCACATATTCTTTCCATCCCGTTATCTTACTAGATATAGTCATTCCATCCGTGTGTCTAATCCTTAACGAACCTCGATGGAGAACCTGCACCACATTTCATTCTCGAGGCACACTGTTAATATCGTCAATACTTAAGAGTATTGAAACCACGTATGCATTACATACATAACTACGTACAAACATATCTACACACATTCATACATACATTACTTCATACAAAATACCTACTCACACACTTACATACATGCATACATTACGACGTACAACTTACCTACTTAGGTGCTTACAAACATACACTAATACATACAAGCATACTTACTAACATACTTAATTCATTACCCCGCGTACATGCTCACTCATCCCGAACTGAATCACGTGTCATAAACTCTTTTAAAGATATCTTTCAGATATGTTTCGGATCCTAAAAATGAGTTTCATACTCATCCGTAACTAACCAAGCCATTTGGTAGGGTTAAGGAACATTATAAAGACTTAACGAGGCTTGGAATGGGTTCACGGGGTCTGCGTTCGAGGAAAAACGAAGAAATTACATAAACAAAACAATTGCATCAGACCTCCACCGTAAGCTACGGTGGCTACCGTAGCTTACGGTGGCCCTCAAATCCTTACGGCAGCCTTAACCTGCCTTACGGCAGAAATAACATTTCCAGCTCCCACCGTAGCTTACGGTGGTCACCGTAAGCTACGGTGATGCCCAGATCAGCCATCATTTTAATTACTAAAACTCGCGTAACTCGTTCGTTTTGCGTCCGAATCACTTGGAACTTGTTTCTATTTGTCCGTAAAATATTTCCCTACATCTTATACTAAGAATCCTTACCCCGGGTCCTTAATCTTTACAAACTTCATCATTGCTACTTTACATATATATGATTATTCGACCCGTTTACACCATCAAATTTCCTTTGTTATAACAATTCCTTCGTTATACTAAAATAACACTTAACTTAAAACTCACCATCATTACATATCCTTTGCACCATTCTTATCCACACATATATTTATATTAGGATTCTACATTTACACTAAGAAGTGAGTCGGAATCACTTACCTTAAGCGTTAGTGTCCATACTTGCTCCCTCGCTTCCGCTTGACCCGTTAGCTTTCCATGCTTGGTCCGCGTTAGTGTGGTTCCTATTCTTTCACGCCGTCATGCCATAATAATGTTAGTATTCATACTCATTCATATTAACATACATTTTTCCAACTCTTATCTATATTGACTTTTACTAACGCGCATACGACATGATTTGTCAACCACATAGACCATATTAATAACATCATATTAATTTCCATACATAATGTTGTACAACACATACAACTACACGATCACCTAGTCACATATACGATATACACAACCAATTTACGCATACTTATGCTTTTATAACTCTACATTCGACAACCGCATTATTCAACATTCACTAAATCAAAATTATCATCTTACTTATGTACACAACATAACTCCAACATTATTACTAACAATGAACTACGCATTTCACATTCGTACACATTCATTCTTAATCACCATAAACCAAGCACATCAATTACATGGCGAGCATCACATCATTGGAGCATAAGGTACAAGTTCCTAATGCATGATTTTACCAAACCATACATTCAAATCCGAGTTTTCGTATGGACTCCTCCTTAAGCATACTTCACTTATTATTTCGCTAACGGCTACACCATAAGCACCTTCTATACATAATTACCCACAACCTTCATACAATTTCACAATTTTGCTCTCTTAGGCATTTCATCAAACACTTGGCGGGTGTACTACTAACATAACATTATGTACAAGCATTCTTTGCATATTCTTACTAACTCATATCAAGATCATCAAATTTCCCCTAACCTCACCTAACTTTCATCCTAAATCAAGGTCATTAACAATAATCCACAATATCCAACTCATATATATATCAAAACTATGTTTGATTTAGCACATACAACATCATCATCTTCATAGCATTACTTCTACAAGTGGGTTTTTCACAAAAACCTCAAATAACATCAAAATCGTGTATAATTCGCATTCCATACTATATCCTTAACATATAATCATGCTTGATTTCACACAATTTAAAGGATTGATCATAACCCATTTCACATAATATCAACAAATCATAAAATACAACTTACCACCTGTTTGCTAGGGCTAGATCATCAAGAAAACGAGTTCATGCATTCGATTCTTGCTCCATAACACCTTCAATTGCTGGATTCTCTTGTGGTTAGGGTTCATACCCTTCTTCCCCCTTTCTCTTGTGCAACCGTACGCACACACACAACCTTGTGTGTGTGTGATTTTTGTTTTAATATAATAAGTTTCCTTTTTGGCCATCTAGCCCCTCAAGTTTACCATACTTTCTTAGTTGCCACAAGATTCATTTTCCTAACCTATTATTAGGCATTTAACTAGGTTTATTTACTTAGTTGTTGTATTTTATTTCATTACACATGGTAACCTACTAACGAATTTCATTATTCGACTTTTGGGGTGTTACATTTCGTTGACCTGAAGATCGTCGAGTGGTACGATTAGATCATGATCTGCAAGGCATTTTCAGAGGTTAGACACATGGAAAGTCGGGTGGACGTTACTGAGTTCCTCCGGTAGTTCGAGTCTGTAGGCGACTTTTCCGATCCTTTCCAGAATCTTAAAAGGTCCAACATATCGAGGCGCTAGTTTCCCTTTCTTGCCGAATCTGACTACACCCTTCCAAGGTGATACCTTCAGGAGTACGTAGTCGCCAACGTCAAACTCAAGGGGCTTGCGTCTTCTATCGGCATAACTTTTCTGTCTGTTCCGAGCTTTCACCAAGTTGTCTCGAATCTGGTGGATTTTGTCAGTCGTTTCTTGTAGAATCTCGGGACCGGTTAGTTGCGAGTGACCGATCTCGTGCCACACAATAGGCAATCGACATCTCCTTCCATACAACGCTTCGAAGGGTGCCATTTGAATGCTGGCATGATAGCTGTTATTATACGAGAATTCGACCAGTGGCAGGTGTTTGTTCCAACTACCCCCAAAATCTATGACACACGCTCGGAGCATGTCTTCAAGAGTGCGGATCATTCTTTCAGTCTGTCCGTCGGTTTGTGGATGGAATGCGGTACTCAGATTAAGCGACGTACCAAGAGCCACCTGAAAAGTTTCCCACAATCGAGAAGTAAACCGAGCATCACGGTCAGAGATGATGTCGCGAGGCGTACCATGATTACAAATAATCTCGTCGGTGTAGATTTGGGCTAGTCGTTCCACCTTGTAGTCTTCTCGTATCGGCAAAAAGTGGGCTGATTTGGTTAGGCGATCAACTATAACCCAAATACTGTCGTGACCTGATGGCGTGGGCGGGAGTTTCGTTATGAAATCCATAGCTATACTCTCCCACCTCCATATCGGTATCGGCGGTTGTTCTAGTAAGCCAGAAGGTCTTTGATGTTCAGCCTTGACTCTTGCGCAAGTTAAGCAACTTCCAACGTAGAGAGCGATATCCCGTTTCATGCCCGGCCACCAGTACTTATAACGCAGGTCCTGGTACATCTGTCAGCGCCGGGATGAATGGAGTATCGGGATTTGTGGGCTTCATTCATGATAATCTTTCGCAAATCGGTCCGTTTAGGGATCCAGATTCGGTCCAGATAGTAGAATATCCCATCTGATTTGCTCACAAGCTGAGCTCCATCGTGGTAGATCCTTTCTCTCTTCAATGTACGCTCGTTAAAGCAAGCATGTTGAGCTTCGCGAATAAGGGCTTCGAGGTTATGCTGGGCTTGAACATTTCGGATACTGAGCACGTAACTCTTTCTGCTGAGCGCGTCGGCAACAACATTCGCCTTGCCTGGGTGATAACGAATCTCACAGTCGTAATCGTTGAGGAGTTCTACCCATCGGCGTTGACGCATATTAAGTTCCCTTTGATTGAAGATATGTTGTAAACTCCTGTGATCAGTGTAGATTGTACACTTGGTGCCATACAGGTAGTGTCGCCAAATCTTTAATGCAAAGACAACCGCGTCTAGCTCAAGGTCATGGGTTGTATAGTTCTTCTTGTGGATCTTGAGCTGTCGAGATGCGTAAGCTATAACCTTGTCTCGCTGCATGAGGACACAACCAAGACCAAGGTTGGAAGCATCACAGTAGACAATGAAATCGTTGCTTCCGTCGGGCAGCGTAAGAATCGGAGCGTTGCACAGCATATGCTTGAGGGTTTGAAAGGCAGATTCTTGTGCGGTTCCCCACACAAAAGGCTTGTCTTTATGAGTAAGAGCGGTAAGCGGCACAGCGATTTTGGAGAATCCTTCAATAAATCGTCGATAATAGCCCGCTAGTCCGAGAAAAGAACGGACTTCAGACGGGTTCTTAGGCGTAATCCAACTTTTGACGGCTTTAATCTTCGCGGGATCGACGTGTATTCCCTGACTATTCACGATGTGACCCAGAAACTGAACCTCCTCTAACCAGAATTCACACTTGGAGAACTTGGCATAGAGTTGGTTCCCCTGAAGTAACTCGAGAACCAATCGTAGATGTTGCGCGTGCTCGGCTTTCGATTTGGAATAGATCAAGACATCGTTATTGAACACGATGACGAAACGGTCTAAGAAAGGCTTATACACGCGATTCATCAGATCCATAGACGGCGGGTGCGTTAGTTAAACCAAAAGGCATAACAACGAATTCATAGTGGACATATCGGGTTCGGAAAGCGGTTTTGGGGATGTCTTCCTCTTGAATCCGCAATTGATGATAGCCTGAAGGTAGATAGATCTTCGAGAAACACTTGGCACCTTGCAGCTGATCAAATAGGTCATCGATTCGAGGCAAAGGGCATCGGTTCTTAATGGTTAGCTTATTCAATTCCCTATAATCGATGCACATCCGGAATGACCCGTCCTTCTTTTTGACGAAAAGGACTGACGCGCCCCAAGGAGAGGTGCTTGGGCGAATAAAGCCTTTTTCGAGTAGTTCCCTGAGTTGGTCTGAGAGTTCCCGCATTTCGGATGGAGCGAGTCGATAAGGAGCTTTGGCAACGGGGTTAGCTCCAGATATGAGGTCAATACGAAAGTCGATATCACGACTTGGCGGTAGTCCGGGGAGATCGTCAGGGAACACCTGAGGAAACTCACGGACCACTGGAACATCTTTGACTTCAACTTTCTTTTTCTTTTCCTTCTCCACTACTACAATGTTGGCCAAGAAGGCTCGGTATTCCTTGCGGAGATACTTGCTGGCTTGAACGCATGACATAAGCTTGAGACCTTTCGACGCTGTTTCACCTATACACATAGAAGATAACCGTTTGCGAGCGAGAATCGAATCATCTTTTCAAAGCACACAACTTCAGCATGGTTTTCGCAAAGAAAGTCCATACCTACTATGACGTCGAAACTTCCGAGTTGCATCGGAATAAGGTCGATTGGAAAGATGTGATTGTTGAGCTCGAGAGTACAATCACGAAGAACAGAGTTAACTGCGACAGTTCTTCCAGTAGCGACTTCGACTTCGAACGATGAGGACAGATAGGAGCGCTTACGACTAAGGAGCTTCTCGAATTCAAACGACACAAAGCAGTTATCGGCTCCAGTATCAAACAAACATGATGCATAAATACCATTCACAAGGAACGTACCATTAACCACGTTGTTATCCGCCTGAGCCTGACGGGCATTGATGTTGAAGGTTCGAGCGTGGGCTGCTTGCTGCTGTTGCTGAGGCTGCTGTTGTTGCTACTGGGGCTCTTGCTTAACCACCCTATTCGGGCACCTGTTTGCAAAGTGGTTAGGATCACCACATGCAAAGCAGACTCGAGCATTGACTGCAGGTGCTTGAGCTGCTTGTTGGCCTTTAGGGGCGGGGAGTAGAGCTTGATTGACAGTAGCTTGAACTGGGGCTTGACGGGGACCATAACGACAGTTCGCAGTGAAATGACCGTAGAGGTTGCAGTGAGCGCAAAAACGACAGGCTAGACCCACTGGATGATGATACGAGCATGTCGGGCAGAGTGGGTGAGGGCCTGTGTATGCACGCTTCGCTGGCGGTGCATTGATCACTGGAGCTGAGCGATGGTGCTGTTGCTGTTGAGCTGGCACAGCTTGGAGAGGAGTAGCAGTTGTTGTGGCAGCACAGCTCTTGTTGCTAGAGCTGTTGTTGTTCTTCTTCTTTCTTCTTCTTGATGACTTGGAGGATTGAGCAGATGAGTCGGTGGGTGCTGCGGTGGCTTGGTGCAGAGACTTGGTTTGCTTATCCCAAAAACCAGACTTCACTCGCTTGTCGTTGATCTCAGCGGCGAGTAGGTAAGTCTCTTCAATCGTTGCTGGCTTGGCGGCGTGAACAAAGTCGGCTACACGGTCGGGTAGGGCTCGAATGTACTTCTTGATGGTTTGATCTGGGGTTTTGACTTGATCGGGACAGGTGATGCTAAGCTGTTTAAAGCGAGCAGCCAGGTCAGCGTTGTCTCCATCCTTCTGCTTAATGCTCCAAAACTCGTCCTCCAGCTTTTGGCGTTCATGGGGAGGGCAGAATTCGTCCATCATAATGGCTTTCAGCTCTTTCCATGTCAGCTCGTAAGCTGCATCATTTCCGCGCTTATTTCGTTCGGCCGTACACCAGTCTAGAGCTTGGGACTGGAAGACGCCAGTAGCATTGAGTGTGCGGAGATTCTCAGGACAGCCACTTTGGCACAGGGTGACTTCGATGGAATCAAACCATTGGAACATAGCGGTGGGGCCATCGTCTCCGGTGAATTCCTTTGGTCCGCATGCCTTGAACTGTTTGAAGCTGAAAACAGTCTTGGCGGCATCTTTGGGAGCTTCAGTTCTCGACTCCTCAGACGATTTGCTGACGTTTTCGTAAACATCGCTCATGGCTTTTGCTACTTGTTTGGCGATGATAGCAGCAAGACGTCGGTCTCTCTTTTCTTGGCGAGTAAGTGGGGTTCGGTGTCCGGATGACGACATGGTCTGCAACAGACATCGTCGTAGGTCTCAGACACATCAGAATCGAATCTCACCTCACACGTCTACTACTTACTAAAGCATAGGAACACGTCGAAACACGTATCACATAAACACATAGGCACATAACCACAGATGCATATAAGCACAGAAGCACATAAGCACGTAGGCACGTAAGGCACAGAGTCACATAAACACAGAAGCACATAACCACTTAATCACAGAAGCAGTCAGAAAACAGAAACCTATTATTCAAAGCTCGCGTGTCGTTCGTATAGCGATCGCGTATAGCATACTGGATAGCATCGTATAATATAGTCTACCTTAGTCATAGCATAGCACAACACCGTCTATATCGTAATTGGGTATCAAATTGAGACATGATAGCAATGCGAGTCGTGTGTGTCCTTTGAAATGGCAGCAAAATCGAATAATATCCAGGGTATAAACACACAAACAGATAAGGCACATATAAACACATAAATCAACGAGTCAAAACACCAAAAAAATCGGAAATTGGATCGTCTGCGGCTACTAGACATCGACTACCCAAAGCGATTCGACTATTCACATTAGACTTGTTGTCACTTTCGACTTTAAGGGTCGTGTTTCTGCCTGGATTCTCGGGCATTCCACACGCGTCCTCTTGGTCATACTTGTGGGTTCAGGTCGTTGGAGTCCGTCGAAGCTTTGGTGAGATGAAAACATGTCTGGAATAAATCGCCAAGGTTAGGGTTTCACCCCTGGCTTAGCAATTTCTTCCTTGTTTTTAGAAAATCTAAGGAGAATTTTCGTCAAAATGGGGATTTCACTCCTGATTTGGTATAATTCTCCTCGTATGTTAGTGAAAACATCAGGATAAGCATGAGTAAATGGATAAAATCATCATAAGTCAGGCAATTCAGTCGAGAGTTTGCGGTTTTCACACCTATTCCTGCCCAATTTCCTTAACTTTTATTGAAAATTCGAGTGCGGTGTTAGCGAAGAATTGCAAAATATAGCACATAAACTTGGTCTGATGGTTCCTAACTATAGTCTAGGTCTCTATGACAGCGACCCGAACTAGGTCGTGTCTCACCTAATCCCCAAGTTTTGAAAGATAGAAAGGTGTAGAATCATGTAATGATAAAAAACGTACAAGAATTAGAGTGAAAACTTGCCGGAGTTGAGAGAAATCTGAGAAAAGGTGAAGAACAAGGCTGGTTCGGTCAGAGCTTTTCCAAAAGTGGAAAGAGTGACAATGACAGGGCTATTTATAGGCCTCCCAAAGAGGAAAGTGCCAACCGATCGGCCAGGATCTCCGATCGAATGGCCTGCTCGATCGGCCAGGATCTCCGATCGAATGGCCTGCTCGATCGGCCAGGAAAGTGCTAGCCGATCGGCTGGCCTGTTCGATCAGGATGATTCCTGTTCGATCAGCAACCCTTTTTGAGTGTTTCACGACGGTTTTCGATATTTCGATTTCGATAGACGATTATACGAATACGATAGAGTTCCTAGTCAAATTACTTTCAGTCCCAACTACTATATCTAACATACAATCACCTATAAGTCACGTTTCGATGTCGGTTTCGATTGAGTTTGATTGCCTTTCGAGTTCGATTCGAGTTTCGATTGATTCGATTGAATACCACACAAACATAAAGTAAACATGCACAAGTAACACATAAGGCACACACACATGTAAGTATTACCACACCAGTTTCGCCTAGTTCGAGCCTCGAGTTCGATTGATTGATTCGATTAACTTGATTATTGATTGATTAACTTTATCGCATTGATACTTCCTACTATTCACAGTCGTAAATCGGTCGCATTAATTAAACATTCGATCATTTCATTCAGACAACACTTACTCCACATAATACAAATAAAACACAAAATCGACTACAGTCAAGAAGTCAAAGTTGACTTGGACTTTGACTTTGACTTTGGCATTCGAAAACACGGGGTGTTACAAAAACGTATAATATATATAGTATTAATAGTAATATCAAAAGTCAAAACTAAAAAGTCAAAAGTGCCAATATTTGAAACATGATCTAATCGTAAGATCCAAGCACGCACATCAACCAAAGCGATTCTAATTACTCATGACATACCCACTATCAATATTTATCCATGATCGATGCATAATAAGAGCGATTCTAAATTCTAAAAAAAAAAGCATTAGAGACACATTTAATTAAATCAACCATTATTATAGGTATGCAACTGTAACATGTTACCTATTCCGTGTTGCCTCTGATAATCAAACATCAAAGTCTCTGGATCATGTTTCGTCATCATAGCAACTCATAACACCTGCAAAATACATGAGAGAAGCAAAATCAAATTTCATGGTTTTTATTTACTTTGATCACATTTGTTTAGACTACCAACAAAGAGAAAATAAATGCCATTACTTGACTCCATAGACCCACTTTTCTTGGTTGCTTGTGTAAGTCATCAACTCCTCTAGTTTAAACCATAAGTTGATTTCATCCTTGGCGGTTTCTGGACCATCACTACCATGGATGATGTTCCTACAAACCACAACATAATGATCATCATCTCATCATTGTGCAAGTCTCCTAACATTTTCTTAATGATATGAAAATCAGAACACGTGTGGGTTATTCATAAATAGTAGAAAACGACGTAATTGTCCAAAGCATAGCAACTCGCCGGTTTGGCCAGCTTGAGATCATAGCAGTTCAGTTTTGATGGTTTACTTGTTTAACGATTCCATACGATTTGGAACTTAGAACCTGCCAAATAACCCGAATTGGGCATTTTAACTTTTTTATTCATACAATTTTGGAACATGTAGTTAGTTATGTACGCGTGTTATGCTGATGAACTTGTTTATCATTTTCAGATTTTAATTTTAATGCAAACTAATACTTAAAAAATGGTTCAAACCACCTAACCCAGACTATATCTAGAGGTTTGACCCAGAACTTTGTTAAAATCGGCTGAACTGAACCGGACCGTGAACACTCGTAATGACTTGTTGGTTTTGTAAGAAAATCGGTATGGTTGGCTCAACATTGTATATATTTCTGTAATGTGTGTACCTTCCGACAACAATAGCAAAATCACCCCTGGTAGCTCCTGGTTTTGATTTTTGTGGAACTGTGGCTCCAATGAGCTTACGCCTGTCCTTAATCACACCTTCACCATCCTAAACCTACATCAGTGAGTAATTAGAATAAGTGGTTTCGATGCATATATATAGATAGAAGTATCAATAATTTTGTTCTAACTAATTACCATGGAAAGAACAGGACCAGAGCTAACGAAGTCACCCAGCCCATCAAAAAATGGCATTTCCTTAAAATCATGGTAATGCTTCTAAGCAAAGGACGTTGTAGGGGTCACATGTTTAATGGCTACGACTTTACGAGATTAAAGATTTTACATTCAAAGCGGGCTATAATCTCTGAATTCTAAAATCTGGCAAAAAGAAGTTTTACTTGATGAGAAAGACACAAAAAAGTTCTTATTAGCTGTTGTAATAAAGTGAACAACTACTATGTCACACTCATGACCAACAATAGTACATAAAAAAGAGTATCTAAAATGCATAGAAATAATGGTGGTTAGATTACTAGTCCTCTTTGCACACCATCTGGCTTGATATTAATGAAAGTGCGCTCGATCTGCACACGAAATATAAGATATCCATCATGCTTATCGATTTTCAATCATAAAAACTGTAAAAGAATGTAATACTTGTGATGCATGTGCCTCTTGGCCTTGAACCATGTGCTATTAAGAAATTAAAATATTTCACAAGTATTTAGTTAAATATTGATGCACTGGGTAATTTGGTATATCTGATCGACCTCAACCAGCAATAGGTGTATGTAATAGGAGTATCATTATAAGTAAAAGAGATCTTGGACCATGACAAAATTGTATAATTTACGTAAAATTACCATGATGAATAAAATCTTTCTTAGATATGATCTTATGTGTTCTGTTCGCAATGGCAGTGTAATTTAGAATCAATGCCACATGTCAACTCCAAAATTGTTTTCACCGTTCTCACACCTTTCACCGTTCTCTCTAAATCCTGACCATATATATATATATATATAGAAACGGGATCAGGAGAAAACGCTCAAAAGTGTGAGAACGGTGAGAACACTTCCTGGCCTAACACGTGTCACGCCGCTTAGAGAAAGGCGGAGGGGCTTTTTTGTCCTTTCATATTTCTTTTTTTTAACGCGTGTCCATTCATCTTTCCATTTTTTTGGCGTTTAATAAATACGCGGCGTTTTTATTGTTTTTAGATCAGAATCATAGTAAATATTTTGGCGTTTTAAGTATTGTTTTGGCGTTTTTATTGTTTTTTAGATCAGGATGCAGGCTTTTAATGTAAAAAACATCAGTAATTTTCTTGATTTTATTATATCAAGTGTTTTGCCATTTAGGATACAGGCCTATAATGTGACAGGCAATTATGGCATTTTGAAAACATAAATGTATTTCAATTTTCCATGTAGTGGCATTAATATAACTATAATGTTTCGGCAATAAATGATACTGTCTCTTTATTTTACTATTTCTTTCAATTTTCATCTGTCAATTAGTGTTGTTTTTCCACTAATACTTTGTTTGCGTTTTTGGCATTTTATATAGCAACCTCGTACTTTACTAGCATTCGTTCTCACAGTTTTCTAACTATCAGGCGTTTTGGTGTTACAAAGAATTACATAACAAACAATAGAAAATGAAAAAAAAAATTAAAAATTATAATCTAATTTCTCATTCAAATCTTCACTGTCATCAGCCTCTTCTACTTTAACCTTTTTTGGCGTTTTGAACCTGTTTTTGAATGCCTTATGTAGATCCTTATTTTCCTACATAACGGCCATCTTTAGAAGATGCTTATTTTTTGTGGCATCCTTTATGGTGGGTGGATATATACTTGTTTGATGACATGTTGAAGACCAATGCCTGCTCTAATGTATTGATCCATTCATGCCATCCATATATCCATCAAGAACAAAGTGACATGTTGTCATATCAGTGTCATCAGTCTCTTTATCTTGAATATTTGTCCATCTCTTTTCCTAGCATCTTTTTGTTTATGATTTGTCCATCTCATGCAGCAAAATGTTATTTGAGTCACAGCACCTCAGGGAAGAATGCATTATCCGAAACTTTGGCGTAGAACAATATTTTGAATATACAAGAAATGATATTTGGCATTTTTGGCGTTTTATGAGGAAATAGTGTATCTGAAAGAACCGTCGATCTTTTGGAATCTTTTGATGTTTGAGTGTTTGGGCGTTTTCTAAGATAAATGGTATATAGTAGAAAATATGGCGTTTTTGAGTAGTTGTGTTTGATGTTTTGGGGATTTTGGCGTTTGTAAGTTGAATGGTATATAGTAGAAAATATGGCGTTTTAGGTTCTGCGGGATGTGTTTTTTGGCGTTTTCCCTTGTATCTCTTTTCCCATCATCTTTTTGTTTATGATTTGTCCATCTCATGCAGCAAAATGTTATTTGAGTCACAGCACCTCAGGGAAGAATGCATTATCCGAAACTTTGGTGTAGAATAATATTTTGAATATACAAGAAACGATATTTGGCATTTTTGGCGTTTTACTGAGGGAATAGCGTATCTGAAAGAACCGTCGATCTTTTGGAATCTTTTGATGTTTGAGTGTTTTGGCGTTTTCTAAGATGAATGGTATATAGTAGAAAATATGGTGTTTTTGAGTAGTTGTGTTTGATGTTTTGGGGATTTTGGCATTTGTAAGTTGAATGGTATATAGTAGAAAATATGGCGTTTCAGGTTCTGGGGGATGTGTTTTATGTCTGGGATGTTTTTTTGTTTATATAGCGATGTGATTTGGTCCGTAATGGCGTTTTATTCATCAGTATGGCATTTTGGTATAGAGGTGTAAAGACGCTTTTACCCTTAATGAGACGCGTCCACGTAATAAAATTGATGTTATTTACGAAAATGCCACCGCGCCAATCTAGTCCATAGATTGTTTTAATCGGACGTTCCATAAGCGTTCTCACCGTTCTCACACTTTCTACCGTTTTCTCCAAATCCCGACCCTATATATATATATAGGGAGAAGATCATGCGAGGACCACATCTTATTGCGAGACCCGCGAGAACCAATGTGAACACAACCAAAAATGCCTAAAAATAGCTAAAAATCACACAAATTTTTTTTTTTAATATTTTTTATATAAAAATCGCTACTTTTCGAAGCAAAAAAAAAATTTAAAAAAAAATATTTTTTTGGCCACTAAAAGTAGCGATTTGAGCATAAAAATATTAAAAAAAATTTAGATTTTTTTTTTATTTTTTTAGATTTTTATAGATTTTTTTAGGTTTTTTGGGGGTTTAGTTTTTAGCATTTTAGCTTGGGGGGGGGGGGGGGTTTAGGTTTTTGGGGGGTGGGGGAGGGGGTTTAGGTTTTTTTTTTTTGGGGGGGGGGGTTTAGGTTTTTTTTAGGTTTTTTGGGGGTTTTAGTTTTTAGCATTTAGCTTGGGAGGGAAGGTTTTTTTAGCTATTTTAGGTTGTGTTCACGTTGGTTATCGCGGTTCTCGCAACAAATGGAGTTTTCGCATGAGCCCCTCCCTATATATATATATATATATATATATATATATATATATATATATATATATATATATATAGCCTAGGAGTTGGCCAGAAAGTCCAAATTTCCTAAAAAGTGTAAAAAGTCATAAAACACCATAATGTCAACCATAAAACACATCAAAACCCCACAAATAATATGATGAAGATTACTAAAACATCATGTATGTGGGTTTTGTGTTGTGTTTTAGATGTTAAGGCTCTGATTATGGAATGACAAATATTATTGTGTTTTATGTTGTTTAACATTTTGTGTTTTATATTCATAGTTATACGATGGTGCATTTGAAGTTTTTATGGACTACTAGAGTTTGAATATGGTGTTTTAGTAATATTCATTCTATTATTTGTGAGTTTTAGGTGTGTTTTATGCCTGAAATTATTGTGTTTTATGACTTTTTACACTTTTTAGGAAACTTGGACTTTCTAGCCGAACCTCACCCTATATATATATATATATATATATAGAGTAGGGTTCGCACGGAAAGTGTGTTTTTCGTAGAAAGTCTAGGAAGCGATCTGGTCCATCCGATTGGCGTGTTTAAGGGTTGAGATTAAATAAATGGCAATCTTGTAATATTTGAGTTTAATTAATTGATTGTTTTAAATGAGTAGGGGCAATTTTGTCAATGGTCGTGTTTTAAATCAACTAGATAACCGCCGAGTTCCTAAATTCAAGCGATTTTCCCTCTCTCTCTCTCTCTCTCCAAACCCATCTTGGAAACCCCAATCCCTACCAAAAATAACTACAATCATGGAAGAAGATAACTTTAGAAATGATGGAGAGCACCGGATCAAATTAAAACACTTCTCCATTTCCACCATCTCCGAGTTCATCATCACCATTCAAATATTGTTTTTATCATCTCCGTTTTCTTGACGATGTGTTTTAACAGCAAGCAAATTAATACAGTTGTGTTTTAGCAGCAAGCAGATTCATACAATTGTGGTTTAGCATCCAAATTCATACAGATGCGTTTTAACAGCAAGCAGATTCATACAGTTGTGTTTTAGCATTCAGATTCATACAGATGTGTTTTAACAGCAAACAGATTCATACAGTTGTGTTTTAACAGCAAGCAGATTCATACAAATGTGTTTTAACAGCAAGCAGATTCATACAGTTGTGTTTTAGCATTCAGATTCATACAGTTGTGTTTTAGCATCCAGATTCATACAGATGTGTTTTAACAGCAAGCAGATTCATACAGTTGTGTTTTAGCATTCAGATTCGTACAGTTGTGTTTTAACAGCAAACAGATTCATACAGTTGTGTTTTAACAGCAAGCAGATTCATACACTTGTGTTTTAGCATTCAGATTCATACAGTTGTGTTTTAACAGCAATCAGATTCATACAGTTGTGTTTTAGCATTCAGATTCATACAGTTGTGTTTTAACAGCAATCAGATTCATACCCTGTGTTTTACCATCTGTATATTGTGGGATCTATAAAAAAAAATTGACTTTAGCCCTGTAAACTGTTAAAACACAACACCAAGAACATGCTGATAAATTCCAATAATCTTCTGAACAATGGAATATGCGATGTAATGTGACATGGAATTTTAGTTAATGAACACATTGACTTCCAGATTTGAATTCGAAAATAATAAAAATTCCGAAAATCATGGAATTTTAGTTAATGAAGATACATTCCAAAAATAAAATTAAAATGTGAAATTACATGATAGCTCTTCTACTTAATATCCCCCAATGACACATGTCCAATTCTTATTCCTTCCTAGACTTTCTAGAAAAAATAGACTTTCCACCCAACTCTTACTATATATATATATTGGAGTTTGATTGTGGTTTTTCAATTTATGGATGGTAAAAATGAGTAAGAAAGGAAAGGTTTATATAGGAAATAATTGAAAGATTTTTTTTAAATAGCCGTTGGCCAACGGCTAGCCAAACAGTCATCAAATACTAGCCAACCATGGCTCACCATGTCACCCCCCCCCCCCCCGGCCTCATGCCAAGCACAATCCCCATGCCAAGGGACGACGCCATGCCCAACGCTTGGCTTGGAAATACAAGAATAGGCGCTAAGCCACCACCACCAAGACGGATTCAAACCAGAAGAGTCTCGTAAACGTTAGCCACACATAGTGTGCTTCAACACACAAACACAGTCTTGAAAGATGTCAAAATCGAATTCGAAGAAGTTGATTAATGAAAGTATATGATTTTTTTATATATCAATATCTTAATATCTAAAGATTTAATATTGTAATTTTAATATCATCCGATAATAACATGCAAGGAAAAAAAAACAATACTTCGTATTTACACTTGTACCAATGTACACGACACACATGTACTGAAAAAGTAGGCCACAACGTTAGTATTCAAGTAAACGATTTTGCTGTGGAAAATATCTTCATCAAATCTACTTGTACCTGAAAATAATATTCGCATTCATCATCATTGGAAAATATTGCATTTTGACTACTTCTAGAAACCATCTATTAAAGTTTTAGATTTTTTGGATTTCTTTTAAGTATTGGCAAACCAGATGTTAATCATTGAACGACTGATAATAACACTTAGGCTATAGGTTGTGAGAGTCATAGTTGGGACATGATTTGTCACCTAGAAACATGAATAAAAGGCTACACCACCCCCTTGATTGTTCCACCATGGTTTGCATGGATTAAACCATGGTGAAGGGGTATGGTCCCAAATCTTGCACCAACATGGTCGCGAGTGACCATTACCCTTATCAAATACTCCCACCGGCAAGAACTTATCTGCGACCGTGCGGGGACGCGCGGACGCAGCGGTCGAATCCAATCTGTCAAATGATGAGAAGACTTACCTTATGTATGAAAGGCTACACCACCCCCTTGATTGTTCCACCATGGTTTGCATGGATTAAACCATGGTGAAGGGGTATGGTCCCAAATCTCGCACCAAAATGGTCGCGAGTGACCATTACCCTTATCAAATACTCCCACCGGCAAGAACTTATCTGCGACCGTGCGGGGACGCGCCGACGCAGCGGTCGAATCCAATCTGTCAAATGATGAGAAGACTTACCTTATGTATGAAAATGGGTGTTGCACATAGTGATGCGGCTTAGCACCGCATCCTATGAACATTTTCGTCATGACAAGGGATATAGAAAAAGCAGTTACCAAGTATGGCGATGCGGCTCTGCACCGCATCCCATAAACATCTACGTCAAGCCAAGGGATGCGGAAACAACCGCGGTTACCGCAGGCAGTGATGCGGCCTCGCACCCCATCCTATTGACGATGCAAGTGGGACTGACACCTTAACTCAGGTAGCCAAAACAACAAGTGGTACTGATATCAGTCATTTGTCAGCCCATACGTAAACAACACTGGTGCACATACTGACACCAGAGTGGGACGTGGCATCACCTCCATGACCGACAAGCCTAACACACCTGCAAGGGGCTGCGCGTTGTCAGTCTAGCCACTCAATTACCCTCCTTCACTCCTCGGCTATAAATACCCATCCTGGACCAGGTTTGAGATATCGCTTATCAAACTCTCTCACTCTTACTACTATCACACACTTTGTTCTTAAGCAAATTACTGATTCTCACGCCGGAGAGTGGTAACAAGGAGCACCACCCACCCCATCCTGCTTGTTACGAGTCACGGTGTGTTTTTCCTTGTTCAGGAGACAGATCAGCGGAAGATCCAGCCACCGATCCTTGAAAAAAAGAGGATTAACCCTACTTGACGAGACCAGTGAATTAACCTCCCTTGGTTAACCACTGTTTCATCACATGGCAACCATGGTGCTCATTTCCATTTTTCAACAAATCATTTCCTTTTTATTTAGATAAAGATAAATTAAAATAAATAAGGGGCTAGTGGTTTGGGTCATGATCACACCCTTAGGGTATTGGTTTTGAATGATAGATTAGAGGTGAGTTACATGGCACTAATGTGGAGGATCATGATCACACCCTATAGCCTTATAATCTTCACTTTTGATGCCATGAGAAATCGCACTCTAAACGCAGAAAGTATCACTATATTTTAGCTTTAAATTAATTATGTCGTTTCAAAATAGCTTATACTACAGTAGAAACTCTATAAAATAATACATTTGGGACCATCAAAATTTATTAATTAAAAGAGTTATTAATTAATCGATAAATTAATAATTATTAATTTATATATTAATTAATATTTTATTAATTTATAGTAGAATACTTAGTTTACAAACACCTTTCAAGCTTCCACTTAATTATTGTATACAATATTAATGCATGTATATCAAATGAACGGCCCAATTTGAAAGAAACCTTCAATCTCCCATCTTATTATGCTTCTTGTGTTCAATGTATATCAAATGAACGGCTCAAGGGGAAATTGATTTCAACAAAAAACAAAAGACATTTGAGTCATTTTTCAAGAAATCTTCATAAATCATTCATGTAATATGCTATATAAGGAATTCTTAATTTATATTTTATATGGGGTCTAAAGATATTATCAAAAATGTATTATCTTATAATTTTAGCGAATTATTAATTTAGCACCCTATCCCCGAGTCGGGACTGGCAAAAAAATATTATTTTAGAGAGTTTATTAAATAATCGAGTATTAATTTATCGAGTTTCTACTGTATTTTGATTGTGATAAAGATAAGTTAATTTTTTATTAAAACTAGATATCATCATCATCATAACCAGTAAATCCTAACAATAGCAAAGCTAAGGTAGGGTCTAAGGAGGGTAAGATGTAGACAACCTTACCTCTACCCCGTAGGAATAGAGAGGTTGACTCCGGTGAGACCACGACACAAAAGTAGTTTTACATCAAGCATTGCACATAAGACACTTAACACTCAACAATTGAGACAAATGCTGATTAGTGCATGTACCCACTTGTCTTTCGGCTATCAACGCCACCATATGATGCATGATTAACCGTCCACCTCTTTTAACGTTATTTTTCTGGATTTAGTAAAATAACGTTAAAATTAGTGTACTTTCACTTTTACCCTCCGAACGCCACACATATATACATTATTTGTGCATACAGCAAGCGAGACGTTTTATTAAAATTAGAGAGAGTTACAAATATGTTAGAGGGGAGGGAGTCGTCCTAAATTCCCAAGTTTTCCGCGGATGCCACATTAACGTTACATTAGATTTTTCTCATTCTTTCTATTTCCCCATATTTCCCCGTTTCATATTTCACATTAAATTTTAAATAATAAAATAATAAAATAATTATTATATATATACATATAATATGTGTAAGTGTGTGGAGAATTCAAATGAGAAGAAATTTTTTGTAAGAAGAAAAAAGAAGAAATTTCAACCAATAAGAATGTTTTATTTTACTTCATTTAATATAAGTATTTAATGTTACTATAAGGGTACATTGGTAAAACTACATAGGCCATTAATTTGTAGTCTTACTCTTTAATAGCTAACTACATTAAATTTTTTGTAACTTATCTTCAAAATATATATATATATTTTTTTTAACAGAAAATATTTTTCATTCATATTTGCCAAGTTACGTCAAAACAAAAGGTAGACGGGCAACAAGCTGCGCCGCCACCCCTTTCTGAATGGCAAACCCTAATCTGCCACAAACAAAATCTCGTCCCTTTGGTGCCGAGCAATTGTTGTGGATGACCCGTTGGACCCTGGTCAGGAATCGGATAGCTTCTGGCGCTAGAGAGCCAAATGTGTCAAAGGCAAAAGGGACAAAAACATGCTGGTTCTCTGCACAAGCTTTAGCGTGCTTGTCAACTTTCTTCGATTCTGCCTTTCTTGCTGCTTGACCAGCTACAAACCCATTTTCCCTTAAGCCAACCAGAGGGGAAACCCCCGTGAGGTCAACACAAGCGTGTTTCCCCCTAGCCCAACCAAAAACGAGCAGATCTGCTGGTCGCAGAGTAGATCTCCCTTCCATGGGGTCCGTAAGGAAATTCACAGGAGCCTCTTTCTTAGCTGAAATCCCAGCTCTTCTCAGGATGTCCCACAAAACATCTCGTACCCAGTCATGCCGATATTTGAAACCAGGGAGCTCTTTACAATGCACTGCGTGCTCTCCGTATTTATCCATACAAGCTTTACGGCATATTGGGCATGTTTCATCTTCTGGATACATAGGGATCATCAGCCGGTATTTAAGGATTGCTCTGTATTCTACTGCTGACATACATTGTCCCAGCCCCTCAATTGGGATAACGGTCAGAAAATCCTGAGCATGGGGACCCTTCAGGCACTCCCACACCACCCTTTGGCGAGGTGACAAATCAGAATTTTCTCCCAGTCTTTGAGCGATTTTGCTAAACAGAGCATTCGCCAAAGTTGTTTGTGGTTTCGAGGGGGCGGTGTCCTTTTTAGAGAAACCGCCGATATCAAAGTCTGGGAGATAGACATTTAAGCGTTCAAGCGCCTGCAGATAGTCCACGTCGAGCTCGACAACCCCACTGTTCCGAAGGATATGATCCTGTAATTCCCAAGACTGAGCTCTGGACGCCACAAAAGCATAAACCCCGACATCTCGAGCTGAGAGCAGACCCAAACCACCTAGACGCATTGGCAGGGATGCCAAACGCCATTGGAGGTCCCCAAAGAATGGGCCACCACCTACGACTATGTCTTCTATAGCCTCTCGGAGGCCATCATCGAACCGAGATGATGCATCCTCCATCAAATAAGGTTGACAAGTTCGCAGCCCGAAAAGTAACTTAGCAACCCCCATGCACGATCTTAGCAGAAGGAGTTCACATTGAGGGTCCCTAAGGCATGGCAAGAGTTTCATGAGTTCAACCGCCCCCGTCGCCCGCCGCCCTGCCAACTCGCCAACGAAGCTAGGGTCACGGCTAACAGCTCCACCCAGCAGCTTAACCCCCCTCTCTGGTCTGCCAATCCCTTTCGGGAAAAGCCCATCCTGAAGTTTCTGCCCATCACATGTCGGCCAATATACCTCTGTTTTCTTAATGTTGAGGTAAAGTCCTAGGTTTGGCCCTTCCTCGTTAATAATGTCTAAGGCCCTAGCAACCTCCGTCGCATTGCCAATAATCGTCCCATCATCCAAGTACCAAGCAAGAAACGGGAGGTTACATCGGTCCTGCACCCTGAGAATGAGTGGGTGTAAGGCAAGAGAAAAGAGAAGGGGCCCCAAGGGATCCCCTTGTTGCACTCCAGTAGTAGCCCCAATACACTCATTACCAACATACAACCGGGCAGGCTGGGCGTACAGGAATTGAACCCATCGATAGATTGACGGGCTGTGTAGGATAAATTTCAACGTGTAGGATGAATTTCGAAATATGTAGGGTAACCTTTGATGTGTGTAGGCAAAAAAAGTTAGTGTGGAGGATAATAGTCTTTATGACTAATTAATTAGTAAAAAATGATAATAAATGAGATATGTGAAAAAACAATTTAGTGTTTTACAAAATTACCCTTTGTTCTTTTTCTTCTCAAATAAACCTTCCCATATATAAGTGTTGTGTGTATATATACATGTGCACTGTATGTATGTATGTATGTTTACGGCCGTTTTTCCCCACCTCATGCACCACTCCGAGTACCCTTAAAGTAACATTATCCTTCGCATAAAAAAAATTATTATTTTTGTCATTTAAAATGTGATTTTTTTTTACAAATTCTCCACTTTTGATCGCCATTAGAGTGAAAAGTAAAACCTACCGGTTCGCCGGCGAACCGTCACTGTCTACAAAAAGCAATCTCACCAGAAAAGAGCCGTGTGGTCCGGTGCCCGGACAAATTCCCTATTTCAAACCCGGTCTGACGTGTTATTTTACCGGTCCCCACCTGTCTCTCCATCTTACACACATAATAACATGAATGGTCCCACCTGTCTCCCCCATACCTTACAACGTCAACACCTACGAAAAACATTTTCATGCAAACCTCCATGAAAACCCTTCCAAAACAGCATCATTCCTTCGGCCAATTTCACCACTATATCTGACGTGGCATCTCACCACCACATTATAAATCCCACCACCTCCCCTATCCACCAAAACACACACACACAATATTATTTCTCTTGTACTATCTCTAGTGTGAATAACATAACATGGGTGTCGATTCTGGGATCTCGGTCTCTTACCCGCTCGGAACCACTCCGGCGTGTGAGAGAGATGCCAAGGCTCTTGAGTTTATTGAAGAAATGACAAAGTATTGTGACAATGTTCAAAGGAATGTTTTGTCTGAGATTCTTGCTCAGAACGCGGGTACGGAGTACCTCCAACAATGGAAGCTTGACGGGGCGACTGACCGTGAAACTTTTAAAGAAAAAGTTCCGGTTGTTAAGTATGAAGATCTCCTGCCGTACATTCAACGGATTGCTAATGGCGATCGCTCTCCCATCTTGTCTTCTCATCCCATTTCTGAGTTCCTCACAAGGTTGTCTTTATATGTATTTATTTAGAGTAAATTACTTTTTGAGTCCTCGTGTTTTAATGGTTTTAACCACTTGAGTGCAAAATCAATAAGCTTAACGCTCTGAGTTCCTAACCGTTCATTTTATAACGTTCTGAGTCCATGCGTTTTAGTGGTTTTAAGTTTTAACCACTTTAGTCCAAAATCAAAAGTACAAACGTTAAAAATTGGACTCAAAATGTTATAAAATGAGCGGTTAGGCATGGGCGCAGCTTAAGTAGGGCGGGAGGGGGCGGCCGACCCCCTCTCCCTCGAACTTTTCGCTCGGCAGTGGAGAGTGTAGTTTATATATATATATATATCGACCCCCGGTTTTATAGAAATTTTTAGGTCCAGTGACTTCCGCCCCCGGTCAGAAATCTCAAGTTTCGCCACTGCGGTTAGGGACTCAGAGCGTTAAACTTTTTTATTTTGGATTCAAGTGTTTAACACCACTAAAACACAGGGACTCAAAAAATAATTTACTCATTTATTTATTTATTGTTTTGCGACGGGTTTTTTATCGTTGCTAATGTTGGATTTGTTTCGTATGGCAGTTCAGGGACTTCCGCTGGTGAAAGAAAACTCATGCCAACTATTGCAGCTGAAATGGATAGGAGACAGAAGCTCTACAGCCTTCTCATGCCTGTCATGAATTTGTATGTTATAAAACTTAAAAAGAGATATTTTTCTAGGTTGTTTATGTTGTTAGGGTTTTGAAGAGTGTTTGTAGGTGGTTTACGAGTATATAAGTGTTTTAAATTGTACGCTCGTTGTACAAGCGGACTTTAACCAAATTTGACAAGTGGTTATAGTCCACTTGTATTACGAGCGGACTTTGTTAATTAGTTTAGTTAATATTTACTTGTACCACTAGCTGACTACTTAAAAACACTTATATTCTTATTATTATATTATCAGAAACCACCTACAAACACACTTTAAAATCCTAAACGACCAAAAAATTCAAAAACAAGGTTTACATGTGAATGCATGCAAATTGAATTTTCATGTACATGTTTTTATTAGAGAAGGGAAATTTCCTACGCAGTTTTCGAGGTGAAAAGCGTAGGAAATTCCTATACATTTCCTAGAAGGGTTTTTCCGACGAAATTAATTTCGTCGGAAAATTATCGCTAAAGACCTGTTTCTACGAAATTTGTGACGAATTTTGAAGGACCTAATTTTCTAGTGTGTTTTCTTAATATTGAAAAACGTTGCTTTAATATGTGGCAGGTATGTTCCTGGTCTAGATAAAGGCAAGGGTTTATACTTTTTATTCATCAAAGCTGAGACGAAAACCCCAAGCGGGTTGGTGGCCCGGCCCGTTTTAACAAGCTACTACAAAAGCGACCAGTTCAAAACCCGACCCTTCGACCCGTACAACGTCTACACGAGCCCAAACGAGACCATTCTATGCGTCGACGCTTTCCAAAGCATGTACTCTCAAATGCTCTGCGGCCTCATCTACCGCGAACAAGTCCTCCGATGTGGAGCCGTTTTCGCTTCGGGCCTTGTTCGGGCCATCAAGTTTCTCCAACTGAATTGGGAACAACTGGCTCAAGATATCGAAACCGGATACTTGAGCCCGAAAATCACCGACCAGACGGTCCGGGATTGTGTTTCAAAGATTCTTAAACCGGGCCAGGAACTGGCCCGGTTTATTAGAAAAGAATGTTGTGAGGGGAATTGGGAGGGGATTATTACCCGGATTTGGCCTAATACCAAATACCTTGATGTTATTGTTACTGGGGCCATGGCCCAGTATATTCCAATTCTTGATTATTATAGTGGTAATTTACCTAAAACTTGTACTATGTATGCTTCTTCAGAATGTTACTTTGGGCTCAATTTAACCCCAATGGTGAACCCATCTGAGGTTTGTTACACCATCATGCCCAACATGGGTTACTTCGAGTTCATCCCGCATGATCGGTCCGGGAACGATTCGGTTACCGAACTTCTTGATCTAGCGGATTTGGAGGTTGGAAAAGAGTACGAGCTCGTGATCACGACCTACTCGGGGCTATGTCGGTATCGTGTCGGTGACATTCTCCAAGTGAAGAGCTTCCACAACTCCGCCCCGCAGTTCAAGTTCATAAGACGGAAGAACGTGTTACTAAGCATCGACGCGGACAAAACCGACGAAACCGAGTTGCAAACGGCAGTCGAAAACGCTTCCGAGCTTCTAAAGGAGTTTAACACGAAGGTCGTCGAGTACACTAGCTACGGCGACACAAAGACCATTCCGGGCCATTACGTTATCTATTGGGAGTTGTTGGTCGAAGATCCGGTGAACGGGCCGAGTGATGATGTGTTGGATCAATGTTGTTTGGCTATGGAGGAGTCTTTAAACTCGGTCTATCGACAAAGTCGGGTGGCGGATAACTCAATCGGCCCGTTGGAAATTCGTGTCGTGAAGAGCGGAACTTTTGAAGAGTTAATGGACTACGCGATCACGAGAGGCGCATCCATTAACCAATATAAAGTTCCACGGTGCGTGAGCTTCACGCCTATCATGGAGCTCCTCGATTCCAGAGTCGTATCGGTGCATTTTAGTCCAGCACCACCGCACTGGACTTCTGAACGAAGTTTTTAAAAACTAAGAGCATCCACAACGCTCGCAAAGTAATACTTTCAAAACAACAAATATGGTCTAGCCTCTATGGACTTTGGGCTAATTAAGAAAAGGCAGATGATGTTGTCATGTGTTTTCTCTAGAAGATGCAGGGGTTTTACTGTAAAGTATACTATTGTTTAAGGGTCTTTGTTGGTATGTATGTAAATTTGTGAGGTTTATTGTAAATTAATATAATATCATAGGGTTGGTTGCTGTATTCAGCTGCTATTTTTATTATGAAAGTTTTCCAACACTTGCATATATGTTCATACCTCTTAGATAGTCACTCTGCACAAAAGTTCATATTGATGTAATTTCAATAAAGTAATTATAATCATAAATTGGTGTGTGAACGAGCCAAGCCGCTTGTTAGCTTACTTGAGATCGGCTCGTTAAGAGCTCAAATCGGGCCGAGCTTAAATGAGTATGTGCCTGAGGTCTAGCCTAAAATAAGTTTGTTTAATAAATGAGTCTGAACCTGAGCTTCACTTATCAAGTTTAAGCTGACTCGCGAGCATAAATGAGCACATGATTTGCTTATATAATTTATACAGTATATTACATATATAATAGTAATTATATATAAAAATTTATAATCTAGATAACTAAATAATATATAGATTGTAACTAAAATATATATAATATAATTAATAAATAATTAAACAAATCGAGCTCAAAACCTACTAACTCAGCTCAAATCGTTTACCCCATAACTCCTCTGTAGTATAATTTATCATAATAAAATCTAGGGTGGTGAAGACAACTTTTTCTATCAAAAATAAAAAAAAGGCATTTTTTTGAGCTAAAATGATGTAACTAACCAATAACCATTGTAAGTTTTTATTAACAGTACCACTGTTTTAACCAAAGATACAACAGTTAATTATTTATATAATATTGTTTCTTGGTATCAAAGAGACATAATATCAACAAAAACATACAACATATATATCTTACAATATATATTTTTCTGATGATTATTGCTAATTAAGAATAATTAGTTATTGTCTTATACTTATAGTGTTAGCTCCATACATTATCTTAATAAAAACTACTTTTTTTGGACGGCTTGATCACCCAAATCACGAGTAGGAATCCCACGGTTGGCATATTATTGACAGTTTAAACCAGTGTCACTAGGGCTGTAAACGAACCGAACGAACACGAACAAGGCCTTGTTCGTGTTCGTTCGTTAAGGAATAAATGTGTTCACGAACGGTTCATGAACACTTACCGAACGAGATTTTATGTTCGTGTCCGTTCATTAAGGAAATGAGCGTGTTCGCGAACGGTTCACGAACACAAATAAATTTGGCGAACGCGACGTTGGATAAAACCAGAGAGTAGCACTCGAACTTGAACCCTTATTGTGGAACAGAGGTCGATTGTATTCGTGGATGTAAATAATGAGAAATGAAAGAGAAATGATGCATAAACAAGGTGAAAGTGGGTTTCCTAGTTTAATTGTTAAGGAAATAAAAGAAATAAAAGTTTAATAATATAAAAAGTACAAATACAATATAAGAAAGAACAAAGATCTTCAATTAAAACACAAACATACAAACATAAACGAACGCAAATCAACGAATGTTCACGAACACCTTACCGAACGTTCACGAACACAATGTTGGAAATTTCGTATAGGAAAATGACTTTTTCCTATTTTGGACTAGAAATAAATATAATAAAATGAGAGGGTTTTATATATTTATTTGTGGGTTTGTGTTCTACGTTGGAAGGACTTCGCAACGAACTAAACCACGTCCAAAAGGGAGCTAAGATGAATGAGATATCGATGCTCAAAGTTTGGTGTTTGAAACTTGAATGCTGAAATAAGTGGGAAAGTGGCACCTTGTCCCACATCGGATGATGAGAGATGGAACTTAAAGGGGTATTTAAGTAGGATCTCTCCATCCTTATTGTTTCATGGAAGCGCTCACTAGTGTACTCGCGAAGGGTAACTCGCACTCGCACAAGCACGCGCGCGTGGCGTGGGCGATAAGGCGCAATGTGGCGCTTTGATGGCGCACTTTGCACTTCGCTTGAGAGCCGCCTTTGTATTTTTGACCGCGTGCGCGTGGTGGAACAAGGGCTGCAAGGACCAGGTGGTTGGTAACGTGGCATGCATGCGCATGACCCTGATGGGTCCGCGCGCAGTGGCGCATGATGTGGCAGTCATGCGCATACGCGCGCGAGCGAGTACACATGAGCGCGCGGTTGCGCGCATGGTGCATGGGCCTGATGTGATGTGCGCGGCGCACCATAGTGAGCCAAAACGGCGCGACTGTGTGGCGTGCTAGTAGAGGCTCACAGGTGACGTGGCACACGCGCGCAGGCGCGCATGGACCTGAGTGAGTATGGCGCACGCGCGCGCATGGCAGTGAGCCAAGTGGACGCACCGCGCATGAGGGTGCAGACCTGCGCGCGCACCAGTGTGTTTTGCGCGCGCGCGCGCAGAAGCTTCCTACTGCAGTTAATGCCAGTGCAGTTACATTCAGCATTTGAAACTGACGAAGTTAATGCGTTTGACTGAGAATTTAATGACGAATTAAAGTGCATTGAAGACGCTTAATGCAGTTTAATTCACCCATTAAATTCGTTTTTCAGTTTCTTCAAGTCCAGCTAGTATAAATAGGGTGGTACCCCTGTTGAAGAAGAACGCCGAAATTCACCAGCTCTATACAATCTTCTCTCCCTATAGAATTCTCTTCTTCTTCTCTCAAGCAAGCAAGGTACACCTTCGGGTTGGAGTCAAGACCGGCAGTGCAACTGCTTGCGGCTGTTGTATCCTGGAAACAAACGTGTTCTCCTGGGAGACACGAAATTTGTTTTAAGCGACCCATGTCTAACACGATCCTCAGCCAAGAACAGTTTCGTCTGTTCATGTTTTCTGTTTTTGTATTTTCTTTTCAGTTGTAATTTGTACTGTAATTGTATTTCATTCTTATTTGTTTCTACAATTCAAGTTAATAAAAGAATTTTATTTATTTTACACGAACGGATTCCTACAATCTTAAAACAAATTTTTTAAAACACCGTTCGTGTAGAATCACAAACATATTCTGCTGTGAATTCGAACCAGTTTTGAATTCATACAGGTGTGTTTTAAAAAATAGATTTTTCTTCCTGTTTTGATTCAAAGTAGCGACTTTGTCAAAACAGATTCTGTCCTTCTACTCCTTCTTCGTCTTTGGGTTCTAGGATCTTCTCTTGTAGTCTTCAAAGTTGGACTTAGAAGCTACGAGGCTGATTTTGTTACTCATCGATTTTGTAAGTAAAATAATAAATCAGCACATTTATTATTCTAACAGTTTTATTAACTTGGTTTTGTGGAATTTTTCAGAATGTCGACTGAAAATACCAACGTCAACGTTGTTGTCGGTACCCCTGCCAACACTGTGGGAGTGTCCACAGTGGCAAATCATGCTGAACGACCCGAGAAGTTCTCGGGTCTCCATTTCAAGAGGTGGCAACAGAAGATGTTCTTCTACTTGACCACCATGAACCTAGCGAGGTTCTTGACGGAGACCGTTCCCCAACCTGCGGAAGGGGAGACTGATGCTCAGGCTCTGAGCGCGGTAGAGGCATGGAAGCACTCGGACTTTATATGTCGAGGCTATGTTCTCAACGGTCTCTCGGATGCATTGTATAATGTGTACTATAATATCAAGACTTCCAAAGAATTATGGGAGTCTTTGGATAAAAAGTACAAAACGGAGGATGCGGGAACAAAGAAATTTGTTGTCGCCCGTTTCTTGGACTTCAAGATGGTTGATAACAAGACTGTTATGAACCAAGTCCAAGAGTTACAGATTATACTTCATGACATCCATGCTGAGGGTATGGTACTCAGCGAGACGTTTCAAGTGGCAGCCATGATTGAGAAATTACCTCCTGCTTGGTTGGATTTTAAGAACTATCTTAAACACAAGCGAAAGGAAATGACGATTGAGGAACTTGTCGTCCGTCTTCGTATAGAAGAGGACAACAGGGTGGCCCAAAAAGGCACCATTTTGCAAGTTGCGGCTAAGGAAAACATGGTGGAAGTTGGGGAGTCGTCAAAGGGTAATAAGGGCAAACGGGGTAAAAAGGACAACTGTAACGAGACGGGGTACCGTGCTAACCAATGCAAGAAACCTAAGCGTGAGCGTGCGCATATGGTTGATGAGGATGGTATGCCTCTGATTGCAATGATAACCGAGGAAGCGGCTATGATTAAAGAGGTCAACGCGATGGGTGAAAACCCAAAAGGATGGTTCATTGACACGGGTGCAACCCGCCATGTTTGTGGAGACAAGGCTCTTTTCTCTACATTCAAGGAAGCGTCGGGTGAAGAAAAGCTTTATATGGGGAATAAAGCTACCGCAGGCATCAAGGGGGAAGGCACGGTCGTCTTGAAGATGACTTCGGGCAAGGAGCTTACCTTGACAAATGTGCTTTATGTCCCAGAGATACGGAAGATCTCGTGTCGGGATGGATGCTCAACAAGTTTGGATTTCGTCTAGTGTTTGAATCGGACAATTTTGTCTTGTCTAGACGTGGAATGTTTGTTGGAAAGGGCTATGCCCTTAATGGAATGTTTAAAATGAATGTAATGGTTGTGAACCAAAATAAGAAAATGAATGAAAGTTCTTCTTCTGCTTACATGGTTGAGTCTTCTAATGTTTGGCATGGTAGACTAGGACATGTAAATTTTAATTCATTACGACGTTTAATTAAATTAAACTTAATACCAACATTCCATATCGAGTCCAATCACAAATGCGAGACATGTGTTGAATCCAAACTTATGAGATCATCGTTTAAATTGGTTGAACGAATAACCGAACCCCTTGATTTAATTCATACCGATGTGTGTGATTTAAAAGCGGTTCCCACACGTGGAGGAAATAAGTGCTTCATCACGTTTATTGATGATTGTACTAAATATTGCTACGTGTATTTACTTAAGAGTAAAGACGAAGCAATAGAAAAGTTTATCTTGTACAAAAATGAAGTTGAGAATCAACTTAAAAAGAAGATAAAAGCTTTGAGAAGTGATCGAGGAGGTGAATATGTTGCACCTTTTGCGGACTTATGCGCAAAAAGTGGCATTGTACATGAGTGTACACCTCCTTATTCTCCACAATCAAATGGCGTTGCGGAACGAAAGAACCGCACATTGAAAGAAATGATGAACGCCATGTTGATAAGCTCGGGAGTGAACCGAGAAATGTGGGGGGGACGCCATTCTCTCAGCAAACTATCTTTTGAACAAGATACCTTTGAAAAATAGGGACGAAACTCCATATGAGTTATGGAGAAAAAAGAAGCCTTCGTACAAATACTTGAAAGTGTGGGGGTGCCTAGCTAAGGTGATTGTACCACCTCCTAAGGCTCTTAGGATAGGACCCAAAACTGTTGATTGCATTTTCATTGGATATGCACATCAAAGTAGCGCACGTCGTTTTCTTGTACATGAGTCCAAGAATCCCGATGTACATAAACACACTATCATGGAGGCAAATCCTAACATCGTCTCGTATTTTGAAAATGTGTTTCCTAGGTTAGGACAAACACAAGCGACTTCATCAACAGCGGCTGATGAAGCGGGTCCAAGTTCATCTACATGGTTAGATGAACCAGGTCCAAGTTCATCTACATGGGTAGATGAAGCAGGTCCGAGTTCGTCTACGAGGTTAGATAAAACTCATGAACGACCCGAGGTCGAGGAGGGTGAGCTTAGACGAAGTAAACGACAAAGGGATGAAAAATCCTTTGGTCAAGACTTCATGAGCTATATGGTTGAGGGTGAGCCCAATACCTAGCGCGAAGCGGTTACCTCCGCGGAAGGACCTCAATGGCAAGAAGCAATTAACAATGAAATTGATTCTTTATTGCAAAATCATACTTGGGAGTTAGTAGATCTTCCACCTGGTTGTAAACCACTTGAATATCGTTGGATATTCAAAAGGAAGATGAAAGCCGACGGAAGTATTGATAAATACAAGGCAAGGTTAGTGATCAAAGGATTTAGACAAAAGGAGGGTCTAGATTACTTTGATACTTACTCGCCTGTAACGCGAATAACCTCTATACGAATGGTTCTTGCAATTGCGGCTCTAAGAAATTTGGAAGTTCACCAAATGGATGTAAAAACCGCATTTCTAAATGGCGATTTAGAAGAAGAAATTTACATGGAACAACTTGAGGGTTTTTCCGCCCCTGGTAACAAGGGTAAAGTATGTAAATTGGTCAAGTCTTTGCATGGCTTGAAGCAAGCTCCAAAACAATGGCACCAAAAGTTTGATCATGTCATGATTGACAATGGCTTCAAAATAAATGAGTGCGACAAGTGTGTTTATTTTAAAGACACACCAAGAGGTTATGTGATTTTATGTCTTTATGTAGATGATATGCTTATCATTGGGAGTGATGATAACATGATCAATTCAACGAAAGACATGTTGAAAGCGAGGTTTGACATGAAAGACATGGGTCTTGCGGATGTGATTCTTGGAGTTAAAATCACTAGAACCCAAAATGGTCTTGTGTTGAGTCAATATCACTACGTCGACAAGATCCTTGGGAAATTCAATTCGGATGATAGGAGTGTAGCTCTATCTCCAATTGATAATACCCAACGAAGAATAGAGGCGAGAGTGTTTCTCAATTAGAGTACTCAAGGATCATTGGCAGTCTAATGTATCTAATGACATGTACTAGACCCGACTTAGCGTATGCTGTGAGCAGGCTAAGTAGATACACCAGTAATCCGAGCGAGGATCATTGGAAAGCTATCACGAGGGTGCTTAGATACATAAGATACACAAGAGACTATGGATTGCATTATACCCGTGATCCAGCAGTGATCGAAGGATACACTGACGCGAACTGGATATCGGATATAAAAGATCATAGATCGACAAGTGGATATGTGTTTACACTTGCTGGCGCAGCTATAGCTTGTAAGTCTTCCAAGCAAACGGTTATAGCGAGATCCACGATGGAATCCGAATTCGTCGCTTTAGATAAAAGCGGGGAAGAGGCGGAGTGGCTACGTCAATTTGTGGAAGATATTCCAAGATGGCCAAAGCCGTTGACGGCGATCTGCATACATTGTGACAATCAGTCTGCTCTTTCTAGAGCACAAAGCATGATGTACAATGGCAGATCAATGCACATTTGACGTAGACACAACACGGTACGACAACTTATCTCAACGGGTGTGATCTCAGTTGACTATGTTAGGTCAAATGAGAACATTGCGGACCCGTTAACAAAAGGCTTAAGCACAGATAAGGTGTATAGGTTGTCAAGAGGAATGGGACTAAAGCCCATAGATGAAGGGAATATGAGGGAAACCTAACCTAGTTGACTGGAGATCCCAAGATCTAGGTTCAATAGGCAAACTTAATCATAAACCCAAAGGGAGTCACTTTGGGGGGTGCCCCAAAATCAATAAAGGGAGTTGTATACTTCCTAGTCCATTCCAATCAGTGACATGAAGGAAATGTTAATCATGTTGAGGTTAAGGATTTTGAGGAAATCCAAATTAACCATGATGCTTTTAATGATTCAGAGGAATCACCTATGTTAGAGAGAAGTGGGGTCGCTTCGAATGGATTTGTGGGGAGGCGCAAATCCTAGAGCTCTCGCAGAACCAGGAACGTGTTCCATGACCATGAACGGACACAACCATGAGGTCTTGACTCGGCTAGGGAGAGTATTGTGTGAATGTATATTGTCGCCTACATAAATGGGGGATTGTTCAAGGACACCGCGTTTACAAGACCCTAGGAGGCTAAGTATGCTTCACAAAAGTAGGTTCAAAGGTTACACCTACTTATCTTGCAATGCTCAACTGTTGAACGTGTATCGTTGAAACTTGATAGATCGATTTCTATTCATGTGGGGGATTGTTGGAAATTTTGTATAGGAAAATGACTTTTTCCTATTTTGGACTAGAAATAAATATAATAAAATGAGAGGGTTTTGTATATTTATTTGTGGGTTTGTGTTCTACGTTGGAAGGACTTCGCAACGAACTAAACCACGTCCAAAACGGAGCTAAGATGAATGAGATATCGATGCTCAAAGTTTGGTGTTTGAAACTTGAATGCTGAAATAAGTGGGAAAGTGGCACCTTGTCCCACATCGGATGAGAGATGAAACTTAAAGGGGTATTTAAGTAGGATCTCTCCATCCTTATTGTTTCATGGAAGCACTCACTAGTGTACTCGCGAAGGGTGCGGAGCACCCTAACTCGCACACGCGCGCGCGCGTGGCGTGGGCGATGAGGCGCAATGTGGCGCTTTGATGGCGCACTTTGCACTTCGCTTGAGAGCCGCCTTTGTATTTTTGACCACGTGCGCGTGGTGGAGCAAGGGCTGCAAGGACCAGGTGGTTGGTAACGTGGCATGCATGCGCATGACCCTGGTGGGTCCACGCGCAGTGGCGCATGACGTGGCAGTCATGCGCATACGCGCGCGAGCGAGTACACATGAGCGCGCGGTTGCGCGCATGGTGCATGGGCCTGATGTGACGTGCGCGGCGCACCATAGTGAGCCAAAACGGCGCGACTGTGTGGCGTGCTCGTAGAGGCTCACAGGTGACGTGGCACACGCGCGTAGGCGCGCATGGACCTGAGTGAGTATGGCGCACGCGCGCATGGCAGTGAGCCAAGTGGACGCACCGCGCATGAGGATGCAGACCTGCGCGCGCACCAGTGTGTCTTGCGCGCGCGCGCAGAAGCTTCCTACTGCAGTTAATGTCAGTGCAGTTACATTCAGCATTTGAAACTGACGAAGTTAATGCGTTTGACTGAGAATTTAATGACGAATTAAAGTGCATTGAAGACGTTTAATGCAGTTTAATTCACCCATTAAATTCGTTTTTCAGTTTCTTCAAGTCCAGCTAGTATAAATAGGGTGGTACCCCTGTTGAAGAAGAACACCGAAATTCACCAGCTCTATACAATCTTCTCTCCCTACAGAATTCTCTTCTTCTTCTCTCAAGCAAGCAAGGTACACCTTCGGGTTGGAGTCAAGACCGGCAGTGCAACTACTTGCGGCTGTTGTATCCTGGAAACAAACGTGTTCTCCTGGGAGACACGAAATTTGTTTTAAGGGACCCGTGTCTATCACGATCCTCAGCCAAGAACAGTTTCGTCTGTTCGTGTTTTCTGTTTTTGTATTTTCTTTTCAGTTGTAATTTGTACTGTAATTGTATTTCATTCTTATTTGTTTCTACAATTCAAGTTAATAAAAGAATTTTATTTATTTTACACGAACGGATTCCTACACAATCGAACGAACGAGACCTCTGTTCATGTTCATTCATTTAACTAATCGAACGAAATTTCTTGTTCATGTTCGTTCGTTTATTAAACGAACGAACATAAACGAACTTCCCGCCGAACGGTTCACGAACTGTTCGCTGAACGTTCGGTTCGTTTACAGCCCTAAGTGTCACAGTTCACTCCCCGCAAGATTCAACCCAACCCCACATAAGTGGGTAAACCTTCAGTAAAAAGTAATTTAATATTTAAAGAATGTATGAAACATACAATCAAACCTTTTTGCATGTTCAGTTGTTTTCGATTTTTAACTTTAACACCGACTCTGATTGATCACTTTTCTAGTAAAGCATCTGGTCCTTTTGTTTGTCACCACTAAATTTTGTTTTTACTTGAGATCGTATCTAAAACGTTAAATCTTCTAATCTCGAAATAATATGTAACAACTTTAATCATTGTGTTTTGAAAATATTTTGATTGCTAATGCATGCATGTATATCAGACTTTAAAATCCCGTAAATTCCTTCAAGTCATAGAGCATGTATTTGAGAGTTAGAATTATTTTATTTTATTTTATTTTATTTTTTTACAATTTCACAAAAATATTAACTCTACACAACATAACTATTATTCGAGTATGACGCCTAACAGACATCCTGGTGATAGGTGGTATACTCGATAATCAAATTGTTGAGAGTTCAAATCTTATAGAATGCATGTGTAATGTATTTATCTTATAAAATCTAATTAAGAATTGTTAAAAAACAACTATCACATACTCGTGTTGATGAGCATCGTATAACGTCCTTGTCTCGATAAAGACCAAGTTAGCCCACGGAGGATATACCTTAGGCAGAGGGGTAGCCCCTGCTGCCCCTTGACGCTCCGATGGTAGTGTAAATTTTGAAAAAATTTTGACTTTTTTTTTTATTTCGCTGCCTCTATAGATTTTTCTTTTTGAAACGTCGCCCTTATATTAGTTTTTAGATTCGCCACTGAACCTAGCTTCCTGTACGTCCCATGTATACATGATAAAGTTCACTGGTATGTTATGATATTCGCTTATCAGACGAGTGATTTAACTCTAGACTAGTGTGTATTCAAGGTAAGTATAGACTAGTGTGTATTCAATAAGATAAACAATGAACTTTCTCGTGGACATATTTGAGTCAAGTCATATTGACATAATAGTCCTTAATAATTGGATGTAGTTAATTATCATGTATTATTATTATATGATAATTTTCACGAAGTAAGCTTTAAAAAACTTTCGGCTTCAAACTAGGTATTGGCAAACAAAACATAATATAAACTTAAAAGCTACATTAGATTTGATGTTAGTGAAAAAAGAAAGTCATTAATTATATCTTCACTCTGGTCTTACACTTTAAGACAAAAGTCTACAATTACTTTATAACCAATGTCATGTTTTCTAAATATATTAAGTTAACGTTGTATATAAGAAAAGCTAGCTGTCTCTATATTAAAAACGGCATGATGATGTAGGTTTTGCTTTATGATATATTATATTTTTTTCATGCTATTAGTTTTACTACCATCTAGAGTATTTGGAGGATACAAAGTGAAATGGTGTACTCGGGTCGCCCGGCATCTATCACAAAAATAACTTAAATTTTTTTAATTTGGAATAAATTGTTATTGCGTATTTGTATATATATTAGTAGATTACGTAGTATTAAAAATACATATAATCTATAATATTAATACATTGAATATTCAAACAAAGTGATATGATATGATACATTCCATAAATTCAAATAAGCATTCAACCAAAACAACAAAATTATATGAAAAACCAATAAGTATTAAAAATCTTCAGTAAAAAACATCAAATATTAAAAATATGGTGAAAAGTCCTATATCCTACAAAAATTTATTACATGTCGGTTCGGTTCGGTTATGGTAGGTATGGAAAAAATGATAACCATAACTGACCCGCTACATTCGGTTTTCGAAAAAACCATTAACCGACCCACCGGTTTTTTATTTGGTTCATTTTTTTCGGTTTGGTTTTGTCGGTTAATTCGGTTATGGTTTGGTTAATTCGGTTTTTTGCACACCCCTATATGTATGTATGGTTGGTGCTAGCATCTAGCTAGTTTTTATTAATAATATTTTATGTTGGCCGTTCAAAAAAATAATATTTTTTTAATATTCATTGACAGTTGTTTCGTAGTTATTTAATCAAAGTCTATAATTATGGATAACATTAAATAAATATTGCGAGAACACGTAGAATAAAATTTATCATCCATTTTTTCAACTATAAAAACCTAACAAGTAAGACTTATTGTTTCTCACACTACAATTCAAAACAAAATATGAATTTTTTTCATTTTTTATATAACCAACACATATGTAGGTTATGTGTAGGTTAAATTACCTACATGTATCTAGGCCAAGTGATACATGTACCCTAATAAAGTTGGCTCGATAGAATGATGGGCAATATTACTTTCTTGTCGGAATGTTTGAATTCATACAATTTGTCAACCATAGATGAATATCTGATCATCTTATGGTGGTCCTTTAAATTCAACTAAATGAAAAGGTGTAAATCAAAACCTTTTAAGTTTGCAAGGTTCAAGGTATTTGGAATATGTATAGAGAAGTCCACGATATATGTACAAGATCGGATTTGTGCACATTTGTTCGTGATTCAGTTTCATAATGGCAAGCTCTTGAAGGCCAAAAGTAAGGCCTTAGTATCTTAGTCCAAAGGGTGCAATATAGTCAAGATCATTATGGCCGGTTCAACCTTTTTAAGGACATACCGTACAGTATCGAATCGAACTGAACAACATTGATACATGTATATACTGTTTTTATGGTTTTTTGTTTGATAACAAATATCGTGCTGCTACCGTTGTGAACCGAACCAAAACCGAACGAATAACATCGGTTCGGTGCCGATATTTATGTTTAAAGACTTTTCTTTCGATAAATTGACATCGCATCGCTTGCGTACCATACCAAACAACATCTGTACTGATACCTGGATTCATTTTGTGGTTTCAGTTTCAATTTTTTTTCATTTATACAACTCTGTCTACGATGATAAATAAATATTCGTACCAGTACCATGGCAATTTGAACTGATCAATACCGTTCGAACAACATCGGTGTCGGTACCGGTGATTGTTTTTATCGTTTTCGGTTGATGTAACACATGTGTTGACTTTTATACCGAGTACATGAATCGTACCTGTGGTGTAATGAACCAAACCGATACCGAATTGATTGCTAAAAAAATACTACTAATTAAAAATAAAAATAAAAACAAACATCTAAGAATTATTAGTTACTATTTATTACTAAAAAATCAAACAATAATAAATAAAATATTACAAAAAAAAAACAAATACTCAACTATGTCTATGACAATAAATAAATATTGGTACAAGTACCATGACAATTTGAGCTAATTGATACCATTTGAATAACATCGGTGTCGGTACCGGTGTTTGTTTTTATCGTTTTCGGTTGATGTAAAACATGTGTTGACCTCTATACCAAGTACATGAATCGTATCGATACTGTAGTGAACCAAACCGATATCGAATTGATTGCTAAATAAAATACTACAAAAAAATAAAATTAAATACCTAAAAAACATTAGTTACTATTCATTACTAAAAAATCAAAAAATAATAAATAAAATATCAAAAAAAGCAAATTCTTAAAATAATATAATTACTGTTGATCACAACTATGTATTCATATATATATATATATATATATATATATATATAGGGGGCTGCTAGAATGAAAACCACCCCGAGTTGTAAGAACCGCGAGAACTACACCCCACGGAGCGCCGTTCGCCATGATTTTTTTTTACAAGTAGATGTGTGTATTATAAACACAGCCGTAAAAAATCATGGCGAACGGCGCTCCGTGGGGTGTAGTTTTTTACACCACAAGTTTGGTGTTTTTAATTTTTTTTCTTTTTTCTTTTTTTTTTCACCAAACTTGTGGTGTAAAAAACTACACCCCACGGAGCGCCATTCGCCATGATTTTTTACGGCTGTGTTTATAATATACACATCTACTTGTAAAAAAAATCATGGCGAACGGCGCTCCGTGGGGTGTAGTTCTCGCGGTTCTTACAACTCGAGGTGGTTTTCATTCTAGCGGCTCCCTATATATATATATATATATATATAGGGGATGGTTCAAATGAAAACCACTTTTATTGTGAAAACTCAAAAACTAACTAAAAAAAGCCTAAAAACACACAAATTTTTTATTTCAATTTTTTTAATAAAAATCGCTGGTTTTTATATATAAAAAAAAACTTTTTTTTCAAAAAAAAAAAAAAATTTGTGTAGTGCACATGTGTAATAATACACATGTGTAGTACACATACACATGTGTAGTATTACACATGTGCACTACACAAAATTTTTTTTTTTTCGAAATTTTTTTTATATAAAAAAACCTGCGAAATTTGGTTTGCAAAAAAAAAAAAATTTGTATGTTTTTTTGGCTTTTTTTAATTAGTTTTCGAGTTTTCACAATAACTAGTGGTTTTCATTTGAACCTTCCCCTATATATATATATATATATATATAGGGAGAAGATCATGCGAGAACCACCTATTATTGTGAGAACCGCGAGAACCAATGTGAACACACCAAAAATGCCTAAAAATAGCTAAAAATCACACAAAAATTTTTTTTTTAATTTTTTAATATTTTTTATAAAAAAAATCGCTACAGCCAAAAAAATTCTTTTTTTTTAATTTGTTTTTTTTTTTTAAAAAATTGGCTTCTAACAGTAGCGATTTTAACATAAAAAATATTAAAAAAATTCAAAAAAAAATTTTAGATTTTTTTTTTATTTTTTAGATTTTTTTTAGATTTTTTAGGTTTTTTGGGGGATTAATTTTTAGCATTTTAGCTTGGGGGGGGGGGGTTAGGTTTTTGGGGGGGTGGGGGAGGGGGTTTAGGTTTTTTTTTTTTTTGGAGGGGGGGGTTAGGTTTTTTTTAGCATTTAGCTTGGGGGGGGGGTTTAGGTTTTTTTTTTTTTGGGCGGGGGGGGGGGGTTAGGTTTTTTTAGGTTTTTTAGGTTGTGTTCACATTGGTTCTCAAGGTTCTCACAATAAGGGTAGTTCTCGCATGAGCCCCTCCCTATATATATATATATATATATATATAGGGCAATGCTCTATAAAAAAACCCTTGAATTTAAGAAAACTTTGCAAACCCAATGCATGGTCTAGATTTTGCCACGTGTCTATAGTAAATATCATATTCTTTTTGTCCTTAAGGGCATTATGGTATTTTCACATTTATCTTAGATATCTTCCCCTATTTGATTTGACAATAATTAATACCCATCACATCCAAATCTACTTTCAAAACCCAAGATCCACCATTCAAAACCTCCATTTTTTCATTAACTTCATCTCTGTGTTTCAAGATCCACCCTTTCAAAACCTCCATTTTCCATTAACTTCATATCTGTTTCAAGTTCTACCCAAGATCCATTTCCATGAACTTCATTTCGGTTTCAAGATCCACCATTTCAAAACCTCCATTTTAAGATCCCCACTGACGGGAACGTCATTCGCAACGAGTGCCCTACTGACGAGGACAAGAATGATCAAGGTTTTCCATCCTTTTTTTTTATGGGTTCGAGTTTTTTTTCTTTTTTACACCCCTAATTCAACTTTACATGTTAATGAAATAAAAGAAATCGAAGAACCAAGATACTGTCGAAGAATCAAGATCCTGTCAATAATAAGTTGGTTTTGATTTTTAATTGTCATTTACTTTGATTTTCGTTCTTCACAATTGGTTTTATTTTTTCAGAATTAAGAATGTTGCCAAAAGATTAATTATTTTTCAATACCATTGGTTATTGTTTCAAAAAAAAAAGGAATGACGTTTATAGGTAATAAATTTCAATACTATTGATTTTAGTTTGGTTTTCATTCTTCTGGTGTTTATAAATTTTGATTTTGATTCATGGATTACTTGTTTTGGTTTCAAACTCGTTTGATTTTGATCCATGGATTAGTTATTTTTGTGTTAAAAATATGTCTTTGTTGGTTTGGGGATTTTGATCTGAACAGTAACTGTTTTTTTGTTGGTTTGGTTGCCTTGTTTGGTGCTTTTTGATCTGAATAGTAACTGTTTTTTGTTGGTTAGGTTGCTTTGTTTTGGGCTTTTGATCTGAATAGTAATTGTTTTGTGCGTTATAGTACAGAAACAGACCCATAACATGTGTTAATCCCCTGTTAGAATGATATATAACGTGTGTTGATTTACAGAAACAGACCAACAAAGATATTCAATCGACAAGCTGGATGGATGTAGGCGACGCTAATACGGGGGCATGTGTTAAAAAAAAGATATTCAATAGGTCACATTTTTTGGGAAGGAACTCTTCGTTCATTTATAACATGTGTTAGTGGTTCATGCTGTAACAGAACTCCATGATGTAATAATACATGTGTTCATGTATAACATGTGTTAAGCCCCTGATAGAATGATATATAACGTGTGTTAACCTTTGTTAATTTAAAAAGTATGTACAAAGGACAAAAAGAACATGATTACTTCTTTGACCATGTGGATAAATGTAGACCATGTATTTTATTTCATTTGACTAGATTGACATTCGAAATCATTGTGAAATTCTATGAAGCCAAAGATCAACCATTGATTATGTTTTATTAACTAGATCTATGGTTGTCATTTAATTGGTATATTTATAACATTTAAATAAACCAGTAGTTCAAAAGCAAACATCCTGAACCATGGCGCCAACATGGTACAAACACACAAAACTTTTATTTGTAGTTTTCCAAACAGAGAATCCTGCATTTGTTTTCTATTTTGCTGAGTGTACAACAATGACGAAATTACGTAGGGGATGACTGCGTACGAGTGCAAAAGCAGCAACATTTGAGAATGGCACATGGTATACACAAACAAAAATATAACGTGTGTAACATACGTGTTTTCATTAACATGTGTTAAGTTCCCGATATACACGAAATATAACGTGTGTTAACATGTGCAGCCAGCAGGAGGATGGCATGTAAATGTGCAATATGATTAGGGGATCACGTATTGTAACACATTTATAGGTAGCTTGGGAATAAATAAAATGAAACGCCGTATTTATTCCTTCAATGGAAAAATGACTTTCCCCAGTAGTACCAGGGGATAGTTGGTGGCTCTTGTGTTAGTGGTTCATGTGTATAACGTGTGTTAACATGTACAGACAGCAGGAGGATAGCAGGTAACGTGAAATATGAATAGCGGACCATGTATGGTAACACATGTATAGGTAACTTGGGAATAAATAAAATGAAACGCAGTACTTTTTCCTTCGATGGACAATGACTTCCAGGGGATATTTGGTGGTTCATGTGTTACTGGTACGTGTGTATAAATTCTTAGGTGGTTCATGTGTTACTGGTACGTGTTGTTGAATCCAAAAAATATCATTTTTGTTTCTCTAAGGCCGAATGGATCGCACGATGGAAAAATGACTGCCCCCAATAGTTGGTCAGATACTAACATGTGTTAGTGTACATGTAAGGTCACATTTGTTTTCATTAACATGTGTTACGTTTATGTCAGCGTTTTTTTTCACATTTGTTTTCATTAACATCCGGAACATTTTTAACAACACGTCCTAGATAAAATAATAAGAGTCTCACATTACATATTACTAGTAACGAAGGTTAACACACGTTATATATCGTTCTAACAGTGGCTTAACACAAGTTATACATGAACAGATGTCAGGTTACATCATGGTGTTCTGTTACAGCATGAACCACTAACACATGTTATAAATGAACGAAGAGTTCCTTCCCAAAAAAATGTGACCTATTGAATATCTTTTTTTTAACACATGTCCCCGCATTAACGTCGCCTACATCCATCCAGCTTGTCGATTGAATATCTTTATTGGTCTGTTTCTGTAAAGCAACACACGTTATATATCATTCTAACAGGGGATTAACACATGTTATGGGTCTGTTTCTGTACTATAACGCACAAAAACAGTTACTATTCAGATCAAAAGCCCAAAACAAAGCAACCTAACTAACAAAAAACAGTTACTATTCAGATCAAAAAGCACAAAACAAGGCTACCAAACCAACAAAAAAAACAGTTACTGTTCAGATCAAAATCCCCAAACCACCAAACACATTTTTTTAACAAAAAAATAACTAATCCATGGATCAAAATCAAACGAGTTTGAAACCAAAACAAGTAATCCATGAATCAAAATCAAAATTTATAAACACCAGAAGAATGAAAACCAAACTAAAATCAATAGTATTGAAATTTATTACCTATAAACGTCATTCTTTTTTTTTTTTGAAACAATAATCAATGATATTGAAAAATAATTAATCTTTTGGCAACATTCTTAATTCTGGAAAAAATAAAACCAATTGTGAAGAACGAAAATCAAAGTAAATGACAATTAAAAATCAAAACCAACTTATTATTGACAGGATCTTGGTTCTTCGATTCTTCGACAGTATCTTGGTCCAAGTTTTCTATTGAAAATGAATATAACTGAAAGCATATTGAACCAAATTGGAAAATAGTAAATTACCAAGAGCAATTAGACCGAGAGGAGAGAGAGCACCGGAGAAGAAGTCCGGTGAGTTTCGCTGGAGAAGGTGGTTGTTGGTGGTTGTTGTTTATTGAGGAGAGAGAGTGCCGGAGAAGAAGTCCAGTTAGTTTCGCCGGAGGAGGTGGTTGCTGGTGCTGGTTGTTTGTTTCTCCTGGAGAAGATGGTTGCTGGTGGTGGTTGTTTCTCATGTTTGTTTGTCTTCAAGATTGGGGTAGAAGAAATGAGAAAGAGAAAGAGATAACAGAAAGATGAGGAGTGTTATGGTGATTTGATTGCACTGATAGTACTTTCCAATTCAAAAGGTGATTATTCACTACCCAAAATGCCCTTATAATTGTACGCATGGAGTATTTTAATGTTTTAAATGCTAAAAGTTGTCTAAACAAATCATGACCCTTAATCTATTAAGATGAAACAAGATCAATGGACCACATAGAGTTTCCAAAGTTTTTTAAAAAAGATGGGGTTTCTTATAGAGTCCAGCCCTATATATATATATATATATATATATATATATATATATATATATATATATATATATATATATATATATATATATATATAATATTTTAATTGACATTAAATTTTAACAGTGTATTTTCATCATTATACAAATATCAACAATATATTTTAAATCCTTATGAATTTATAATTGTATGTTTTTGTCTTGAGCCACCATATATGGACAGTAAAAACTAAAAGGTAAGGAACAAACGTGAGCAATAATTAAAGAAACAAGTGAATGTTTCTTATTTGTGCAACCATTTGTTGAAGTGGATATATTTTCAGATCCCTTATTTTGTTAAAACCAGTGTCTTTGTTCCCTTATTTTGTTACCTTTTGTTTTTTCATAAACGTAAAGACTGCAATTTCTAAATTTCTAGAGTTAACTATTATTTTTATCTTTATGGTTAGGTGAAAAATGTCACTTCAACCCAAAAAAAAATGTGTGTCAGTTCCGTCCTCGCCATTTTTGAAACGTGCCACTACAGTCCAAAAAGATAATGCCCGTTAAAAACGTTGAGGACGGAACCGGCGCAAGGCGTTATCTTTTTGGATTGAAGTGACACGTTTCAAAAATGTTGAGGACGAAACTGACACAAAAAAAAAATTGTACTGAAGTGTCATTTTTCACCAAACCACAGGGTCGAAAATGACAGTTAACTTAAAGTTCTAAATTTAGAATCATAAACGTAAAGACTGCAATTCCTAAAGTTCTAAATCTAGAATTTTTGTCGACTCTAGTACTAGAACTCTCAATATTACTAGAAGAGGCACATTTTCAACACCTTTGTGAGAGGCAAAACTATGGAGGTAGCAGCCCCGTGAAAAAAAATAGTGTTATCTATACCAAGAAGTGAAGGTATAACTAGGGTAGTCCCTAAGAATGTAAAAACTCTCTGGTGCCTATGCGAGTTGAAATATAAGCTCTTAGATATATAAAATTATACATAAAAAGGATAAATTACTGACTGCATCCATTGTGAAGTTACAGTTGTATCATTTTTCAAAAAAGAAAAAATATTTAATTTCTTACGACTCCATATAGTTAAAAGTTAGGTGATAGAAATTTATGTGAGAATTTTTAGATACTACAACTCAAACAATTATAAATGTGTGAATTTTGGTTATATTAATAAAAAAATAACTAGATTAAAAAAAAAATATAGAGGAACCTGGGTAGCCAGAGGAACATGATTGAGGGGCCCAATTGTTCAAAGGCTCAAAGCAGCCAAAGCCCAAAAAAGAAATATGCACCGGGCTTAGAGAAGGGGAGCCCAGCAACGAAACAAAGAACCGCTAAACCATTGAGGTACATCAAAATAGTATAATTTTTTTTTATTATTTTGGTTTATTCAAACAAAACCAGAAATGCCTTTTGGTCACCAAAAAGCTTGGGTCTTGTGCGGTCGCACACCCCACACACAATATGGGCCGGCCCTGGGATAACACACAAATACAACGTTGGAACAAATCGTGAACGTGTATTAGCTTAAGAAATCGACAACTAATTAACGCAAACATACATCATACTTCTATTCAGTGGCGGAACCAGAACGTTAACTCAAGGGTGTCCCGAATTTTTTTTTCACCGTGCAACGGTTGCGGTTGCAACTGGTAAAAGAAAAGCTACATTCACTACCCGATAAACTAAAAGACAAAAACTATGCTACGTGTTTTTAACTAAAATTAAATAACTAAAATATTAAAACAAAAAAGTAAACTTCGAAAAGAATTAAAAAGAAAGGTCATCTAAATTTATATCTTGAAATACTCCACTATATAGGGAATGATGAGAATATAAAACAGTAATAATATATTAACTTAGTTTGAGGTGTGGTTGAAAACAAAGTGGAAGCTTTTATTATATTTTTTTCCTCTCCGGTCATCTTCTTCGCTACTCTCGAAGTGTCGGAGCTTCTACAGACGGAAAATTGTTCAAATCTGCACTTTGTTCACTTTACTTTATCTGCTTTACCGACAATTTGGAGGGTCAAACACTACCGACATGAAGTTTTTAGGGGTATCCTTTCTATAAAATCGAAAAATATATATATAAATATACACTACCGACACGAAGTTGAGCCCTGTCCCGTGCTACGGCTCATAAAGAGCTAGGTCCGCCCCTGCTTCTATTTCTACACAGCTAAATTACAAATTATAAATCAACTAGGATATTGCTTCGCGCGCGTTGCGGCGCGGGCAACGAAGGAAGAAACAACATCATCAAGACGTGTTATGTGAAAAGGATCATCTATTTATGTGAAAAAGACATCATATTTGAGTTTTAACTTTAATTTTTACTTTTTAGATTTGCTATTGCTATTTATATTCAAACCAAACACATTTCAACTTGTTCAATCAGTAAGCAGCACAAAATGCCAAACGTTGCGACGATGTTAGTACTTAGTATAGTGATGTTAAGAGAAAAACTCTGACTTGATGCTAGAACTCTTCTTGAACTCTGACTTGATGACAGAACTCTTCTTGACTGAGAAATAGGTCAGAGGCTTAATCCACATAAATATTAACAATTTCAAGCAAAATAGCTCATAATCAGTCGACTTTCTCCTCACCCATGCATCTTGCCTTTGTGAACATGCTTGCTGTGTTATTCGGGTTCCAGGCCCTGATAAATGCACCAACCATTTGATAGTAAGTTAACGGATTTCCTAGTTTTAAGTAAACCCAACCTGACTCGTTATTAAATACAACCTATTTTGCCTAAACCAACCTGATTTAACCCATTACTAAAAACAACCTTTTTGCTCGAACCTGATTCGACACATTACTAAAAACCACCATTTTGGTCCAAACCTGATTCGACCCGTTACTAAAACCAACCTTTTTTTTTTTTGCTAAAACCTGATTCCACCCATAACTAAAAACAACCTATTTTGCCCGAATCTTTATTAAACCATTACTAAAAAACCTTTATTTTTTGCCCAAACGTGTTTCGGCTAGTGACTCTACCCGCCAATTTACCACCTTTACAGTTCTCTCTCAACAGGGCAACAAAAATATGCAAGAAATGATGCTAAAGACTAATAATAACCTGAAGAGCACGGCGCAAGGATCTAACAGACCATTTGGCAGCATACGCACCAAGCCAGGGTGTGTACCGCCACACGGGCCGCCCATTGCAACTGGCATGAACCTTGCTTGCACCAAGCGTAAGCTCAACATACCACATATCAGGGTTTATCTGCCACAAGACAAAACCACCACACTCCGCGGTTTTTGATAAATCTCTATTCTTTATCATCTTCGTAGCCGTTTCTATATCAAATGCCACATCTTCACTTTCCCCATGGCATACACATTGTGAATCGAGGTTTGCAGCTTCTGACCAAAAGACGACACCATGTATTGCTAAAGTATGTATTGCTCTGATGAAGTTTCCTGCAACTACTGCAACCAAACAGAGCATGGCCATGATAAACTACAATACCAGTTCAACATCTTCCACTCCAATAACACTAAAATAAACAAAACTCTTTTTCAACATTAAAATTAACTAATTCCAACTTCCAAAAAATGAAAAAGAAACATGAATTTATCGTTTTTTTTTTTTTTTTTTTTGTAAATCCCACAAACATGCATGTATCAAAACAATTTGTAATGAGCAGTGTTTAAACGGTTCTTTCCATGACCTTTAGGCATCCACAAATGGCAAACCAGGTTATCATCTATACAAAACAATTTTTAATGAGCTCATTTCCCATGTAGAATTCACTGTTTTACTTCTTTTAGATGCTGAAAACACACCATGTGAAGTACCAGAAATATCCTCTAAAAGCTCATTAATCCCCAAGTGTTGAGAACAACCTTTTATGTTCAGTAGACTTTATACCATCATGTTTGTTTAACTTGTGAGAGTTGAAGTTAAGTTGACTTTGATTAACAACCGGCAACCAGTTGCAACTTTTTTTACATAATTTCTGGTCAAAGAAATCATCAGCGATACCAAAATGTTGGAGTGAGTCAAACAAATCATGACTGTTAGATTTAGTAGGTACCGAGTTCCATGATTCTGGACCTCTTGATCCATTGACCAAAACTAAAGTACATTTTTTTAAATATATGGTTTCTGAATTTGAGCTCAGAAAGAATGTATATGTTGGGCAAGCCAAAAAGTATGCGGGCCACTAAATCTTTAAGAACTCCCTGCATATATAGTTTCCTAAAACATGCTTTTTGTTTATTTACAAATTCAACAGATCTATTAGATATGCATATGTTAGATTAAATTATAATATTTCTTATATTTAAATCATTTGGAGTATATTATTTATGATGCATGATTGCTTGAATAATAATAGAACTAACCCTCTTAAGTTGAGCCAAAAATTGCACTGCTCTTTGAGGCTCCACATGGATTGTTGCAACTGTATAAATTATTAACGAATGCAATGGTGTGAACAATACCATCTCAAGCATGTTTTCCATAAAGAAGCATAAAACTGGTTACTTTATTCTACAGAAAAAATGACAATCAAATTCTGAATCATACTGCAAAATAAAACAATGATTATAAACTTATTTATCAATCTTTACAAACACATAGAAAACATATTACAACAACAGATCAAGGATGACAACTAAAACAACATCAATCAAGAAGTGGACAAAACTAAAATTAGAATTTCTAAATCTTCACACATACCTACAATACAAAGAAATCCCATTTATCTTCTATCGGGTCTAACAGATCAACACACACATACACATAACTCCTGGTACGACGCTCATAACACTTTTCTAGTGAGGTGATATCCATGCCTTTATAACTTTAGCAACCAAAGTATATGCTAGGTACAGAAAATGAACGTTGATAAACCCTTGCAAAACAAAACACATCACATAATTAAAACTCAAACATTTAATCGAACACTTGGTGTGCAGAAACCAAAAGAAACAATTTAAAACTCAAACATTTAATCGAACACTTGGTGTGCAGAAACCAAGAGAAACAATATTAAAAAATTTAACAACCTGTTACAAACTTACTGACTTCAACAAACAGTTACAATTAACCCTAACCCTAACAACAACATGAAGGTTGAAGGAGCTTCTACACAACGAATATAAACTCACCGAGCAGAGACCGGTTCGGCGTCGTCAACCGCTGCCACTCCACCGTCTCCAGAGACTCATTCACCTGCAAATCATTCAACAAATCTGTGAAATTTGAGTGTGAATCAACAAATCTGTGATTGTGTTATCCCTTCCATACCGTCTTGCGGAAGCATCCCATGAGCTCCATACCCGATCTACCAAAATTATACCCGGATTATTATCCAAGACATGAAGGTAGACTTTTGTTCATCGGACCTTGATCGTAACTTGACCGGATTCTTGCCGGAATTGTGTATTAGCAAAAAATAGTCTCAAACAACATATCAAGAGTAGATCTAACTGAAAATTTAACATGCAGTACAATACAATACTTACCGGATCTTTGTCAGAGACTGGCCGGACTTCACCAGAAGGACAACTCTACAACTCACCGCCGCCATGGTGGTCGTTTATGCGTCGGAAGTGGGAGGCTGCCGTGCGCAGCTGGGTTCACCACCAGAAACGGTGGTCCTTCCACCGTATCTCTCTTCTCTCTTTAAAATATGTGAAACTCTCTTTGACGTCTCTCTCTATTATCTGTGTTTGTGAAGGTTTGTGTCTGGCATGGTACACAACTGCAAGTTGCAACCCATTTAATAATGAGATAACAATTGGTACAACATCTAAGGCATAATTTGCAACCATTGATGCATAGAAATGTTAGAAATTAGAGTATTGTATAATATATAATATATTTAAACCTACAACCTTGAACCAAATATAGATTGGGGTCTCATTTTGTATTAGTCCTCTAAGTTGGGTTGGACAAATTATTAATTTTATCAAGGTTATTAATTTATCGAGTATTAATTAATAAAGGTTTTACCGCAGTTGTTATTTTACAAAAACAAAAGAAAAACAATAACAATTTTTTAACGTGAAGAATTGCATATTTCCCCTTAAAAAGACTCTTAATTGCACATTTACCCAAGCTCAAACTAAAATTGCACATTTCTTCTTTTTTATTAAAATGACTGAATTACCCTTTTCAAAATTAAAATATCTTATCTTATCAAATATCATACAGAAATCCGGGTTCAAAATTTGTAATTTTATTAGTTAAGGAAGCAAAAATATGCAATTTTAATTTGAGCTTGGATAAACATGCAATGTGGAGTTTTTTTTTTAAAGGGAAATATGCAATTGCCCCAATAAAGAATATTAGGTTTTGTGCAACATAACATGTTATAGGGCTACATTCTCCAAATTTGAAAGTTGCAAATTGTTTTCTGGTAGCTGATATAATCAATGGGATACATTCCTTTGTTGATGTCTCATGGTTAGACCTTGGTGAAGTGATCATATGGTAAAGACATACCAGTTTAGATTGGGTGAAGCTATGAATTAATCATCATTCATAATAAGAGTTGTAGTTCACAACCTTGGGTGTTAGTGGTTATAGATTTACCCTTTTTTCCATCTATACTTTCTTTTTAAATATTCCAAGCTTACATGCTAGTTAAGGTGATTTGTTTCCTCTCCTTTAATCTTAAATAGATATATTTTTAAAAATTAACCACATGTTCATGATTTGGAAGATTATGTTAAAATTCCAAGTGATACTGGAATTAATTAACTTTATTGTCCAACCAAGATGAAAGCCTTGGATATTGGTGATGCATCTATCTCAAAAGATAGAGAAACACAAGTAACATAGTAGTAGAAGAGAAAAGCAATAAGGTAGGAAAAGTATCACAAGTCACCAAATAAGTTAACTAGCACCTACACCTAGAAAAGAAGAAAAACAATCAGCTAGGATAGTCTGCTCATCTCGTGACAGTTTGGGTCTGCCTCTGCCCCTTCATTGTGAGGGTTTCCACACTTCCTACAAGTGTCGTCATCCGCCTTCTCCGCACATGCCTAAACATCTCAATCTCATCGTGACCCTTATCTTATCTAAAATGTGTACCACCCTCAAGTTTTCTTACAAAAACTTAATTCCTTATCTAGTGCAACATTTTTTCATTACAAATCCTTTCACAAATTTACAAACCAAAACACTACAAACTTCTGTTAAGACTTTTACAAACCTAATATTATTCGCTAAGAGCCATAGAGTAATATGAAGGGTGAGATGAGGGCATAACTTGTCTCTATCTCAAAAGATAGAGAGGCTAGTCCGAGCGACACACCCGACTAAGATTTACTTGGGTAGGACAATCTAAGATGCCGAAACCAACCTAAGACAAATCTAGTCACCGCCTAAGACTCGACATGTGTTGATTTTTTCTAATATTTTTGCCTTAATATAGTACAAAAAGAAATATAAAAGGAGCAATCAGATTGTCAATAAAATAAAAGGTCACAAATTAACTTAAACTATCCAGTTTCAAAACAAGTATACCAAATACCCTGCAAACCATTCATGTTCACAACATAACCAAAACAAAACACCTTCATCTTTCTTAATCACCCAACTGATCACTGCTCGATAACTCACCAGCCGCCAGTGGCGGATCCAGCCCTATTTTGTGAAAAGAATTAGTGAAAGGATTGTATGATATGGAAAAAATTAGTGAGAATATATCAAAACGAACCCACTAAAAAAAATTCTGGATCCGCCACTGCCAGCCGTAGGGTTCTCATTTCTCATCATCCGGCCTCCTCATTCTCTTTGCATAATCAGACGCTCGGTTTGATGATTCACCACCCTGACCAGACCTCCTTCGCACTCTACTAGAGCCACCATGCTCATGAGAATCAACCTCTGACAGACCATTCTCTAGTGCCCTAACCAAATTCTCAAAATAGGTCCGAGTCACACTAGTCAAACCAGTTAACTTCACCCTAAAACTATTGAACTCTTCCTCAGTGACTTCTCCATTTTCAATGTAAGTTTGCAGTTCCTTCTCTGCACAACCATGAAGCCGTTCTAACCCGACTTCTGCTTCACCCTGCACATACTCGAAAAACAATCTTTTCGCATGTTCTATTTCGGGTATGTAATATCCATACACATATGTCCATTTCAGCACGCGCCTGCATTCGACTATCTGCAGCCAAGCATCTATAATAAACCGCAGCTGCATCTCTGGTTGACAGTAACTCAAACTAAGTTTATTTAGATAAACAGTTTCAATCTTATCCAAGCTTAAACGGGCCTGTTTCCTCGACCGCTCGTTCGCAGCCCATCGTTCATAGTAATGCGTGTACCTCTCAATCGCTTTCCTCGCCGCCTCCTTTTGTTGTTCAACTTCTTCAACACGACGACCCTCTTTTTTCTTAAACTGATTACAAGCTACGCCGTCATGTCCCATATACGGGCCAAGACATAACCAACAAAACTGATATCCACAAGGCGGGCTGCAAGTCATATGCATACACCCATTATTCTTCTCAATCGCTCGCTTACACTTCGGACAAGGCTTCGTATAAGCAAATATCCAATTCGTACTCTCCGCCTCATTCGTATTCTTCATCACCCATTTCTCCACCGTCTCACACGCCAATGGACGATGCGCATCCTCCATACACTTCCAACAAAACCCCTGCTTACAAACACAAACCACATCATACCCAACCGTCTCAAAATCATCCTCGAACAAAACCGCACAACCACACCCCGGCCCAGGACACCATTTCATCCTCTTACTACTCTCAACATATGTCCTAAACACATAACCCTCGTACCGTTTCCTCTCCGTCTCATCAACCAACTCATTAACCATACCCGGCCCAACCGCAGCCTCACAACCGAACTCCGGACACCTCAAACTCAAACACCCCCGCCCGTTAACAACCGCCATACCCACATACCCCTTCCAACACACCTTACAAAACCTATGATCACACCCACACGACGCCGTTTCACTCACCCGAACCAACTCAAAACAAATCCCGCATTCAACAACAAATCTTTCATCTGGTTTATTATGTAACTTAACACCCGGATCGTATAACAACCCGATACGCTTTCGGGTTTTCTTTTCATCATGAAACCAAGCTTCATAAACATTAGCAACACTCCAGTTATAGAAAACCAACAGCATGCATGCAGATTCTCTGGGTATGGATAAAACAGTGGCAACGTTGGTTACAACTTGTTGTTGACGCTGAATCAGATCTTTTTCTGTCAACACGACGTAGGGTTTTTTTTTTGCTCGAACAGTTGATACGGTTGATCAGAACATAGTAGTCGTCTTCTGGGTCGGAGTTGTCGTCATTGTCGTTGGTGAAAGTGTGAAAGAGATGATGATCGGGATGATTAGTGAGTGTGTGTTGGGATTGATGATCGGCATTCATTGGTTGCATTGAGGAAAGATTAGTGAATTGTGATGATTGGAGATGAATAAAATTAGGGTTTAAGAAGATTGGTGCGAAATTAACGTGTCGTACTACTGACTATGTATGGTATATTTAATGTGGATTAAAAAAAAACAAAACAGGAATTTTGTTTTTGGACCCTGTTGACCCAAAAAGCAATGATCCAGCAAGTGATGGCTCACGGGCTATAAGCCGGTTCATGACCCCTTGGAATGGGACATCATGTGTGGGATGAGTCTTTCAAGAGGGATGAGGCTTACAAGCATGGGATGAGTCTTTCAAGAGAGGCATCATACACGGGATGCGTTCAGAGAATATCTGAAGCGTCCGACGAGTTTTCCGGCGAGTTGCAGGTTTCCAGCGATGAAATCTGATGACACTGTTAAACAAGAAAACGAAGAACTAGAACAATGGAAGAGAATTATCATTATTACAAGATGATCGTCTTCAACAGTGACGGACCCAGGAATTTTTTCATAGGGGTGCGAAACATTTTTAAAATTTTTAGGACCCTAGGTATATAAGTAAAAAAATTGGTTTGTATCGGGTCGGGTCGGGTCAAGTAAAACAAAAGAACATCAAACTAAATTTATATAATCATCAAAAAACACGTCAAACCTTATTACAAACATAATTAAAATGTCGCCCTACGGGTTTTCATTTTTTAAAATCGATCCAAAACATCATTTAAAGCTATTTTATTAAGCAAGTCTTTCTCTATATACGTCCCTACTCATGGTTCCTATCACAAACAAATTGATCCATAAGTTCATTGCTCCATAACATAATGTTTCAATTTTAATTTTCAACTATTCAAGCCCTAGAAATCGTGTGTAATCACACTAAAAATCATCTAAACAACATAATCACCCTAAAAATCATCTGAACAACCATAAACAACGTCAAAACACACGAAATTACAAACCTATTTAAGAATTTTATTACCCCTTTTCTCCTGTAATATCAACTAAAATCATCAAAAAAAAACATAAAAACTTACCCTTTATCGGATTCCGGTTGGTTTGGTGTCGGACGGCGGTGGTTCGAGGCTGCTGATGATGTGTTGTTGTGTTCGTTGATCGCTGGTAGGAGACAACGCAAGAGAGTGAGGGCGGGAGGGATTCTAAGGAACTATTGGGCTTATTTTAATTATTATAGTTTGAACTTAGGTTGGGATTGGTTAATGGGCTAAGAAGTACTGGGTAGTTATGTTTAATGAAATAGTGGGTTAAGGTATTGGGTATTTGGGTTAAGTTGGGTAGTATAAGTTTATATAATTTAGGTAGTTTTTTTAATCAGAGTATACTAAAAAAATAAAATATAAATCGATAACATTTTTTACCTAAGGGGTGCGGACGAAAAAATCCAAGGGGTGCGGATGAGATTTTCGACGAAAAATAGCATTAAATTTTTTTCCGGGACTGGGTCCGCCCCTGGTCTTCAACCGAAAGTTCAAAATCACCGAACGTAAGCCACCGCCGGACGTCACCGACGCTTTCAGTTCCTGCACCGACGGAGACTCCCAGATGTCGCCGGATCACTTCCAACGGTTTTTAATCGAGTTTCAGTGACAAGAACATACCACAATCGACGACTCTAAGCGGTTAATGGAGCTAGTTCTTCATCGATTCCGACCTAACTTTACTCTTTGCTCTTTCACCCTTTATGATTTCTTCAAATACCTCTTCCTTGATGACCTCAGCGGCTCCATCCCATTCACCAAGAAACCTGCATAATCTTTCCGTCAGCCCGACTTCAGATTTCATCGCCGGAAACTTGCAACTCGTCGGAAAACTCGTCGGACGCTTCAGAAATTCTCCGGACGCATCTCGTGCATGATACCTCGCTCCAAAGACGTATCTCGTGGCCATGTGTCCATTTTTTATTGGGTTTTGCTTGAAAGACTCATCCCATGCTTGAAAGACTCATCCCACACATGATGCCCTGTTCCAAGGGGGCATGAGCTGGCTATTTTTGCAAGTCATTTTGGTCTTTGGTAATTTGCCTAATTTATTTGGTGATCTTCATTCTTCAACATTCAATATTTCAAACACTTTGGATCTTTTGTCTCTTTGTGTATGCTAGAAGCATACACAAAGAGTAGATATGAACAAATCGGGTTTTTTAAAACATTCGGTTCTGAATATGGAACCGGTTTCAAGTATTGAGAAACCAGGAAGGATTGTGGTACGGGTATTAAGGAGAAAAACCATATTGTGTGTACTCTAGAAGGGTATGATCAGGTTCGGGTAGCCAGGTATTCGAACCAAGAATGGGTCCGGATATTAATACCCAGATTTAGAAAATAAGTTTTTCTTATTTTATGCTCGGAATATTATTCATACACATTATACGTATACCATGCTCATCACATGACTATTCATGCCCTAAAAATGTCTTAAAACACTTAACATATCCAGGAAATGGCATACATGAACAAACCACCAAACATAAAGGGCTAAAACTGATTTTTTTTTAGATTTGGATGTGGATACAGACCGTAACCAAACCCTTACGGTCCGTAAGCACCTCTGGGCGGGCAAAATCTTGGCCAAATTAGCATGTTTCCCTAACTCAAAAGAATTTTCGACCACTTTAGAATAGTCTTAGTTTCGTTCCGAGACACTCCAAGATTTTACATTGAATCTCTATTATGTCATATCAATTTTAATGTATTTTACATTTGATACCCTCTTCATTTCAAAGTCGAAGACACGAATCGCACTTTCCGTGCAATCTCAAACAATAATAATGATCGAGAACGAACTAAATTTACAATCCTTTCGTCATTATTTGTTACTATTCAAAGTGAATTCTTGTTATGCTTATGTGAACTACTTGAAACTTATGTGTTACGTGACATACTACATGCTAAAACGTGCAACTTATTTCCAAACACCTTATGATCAAGTCTCATCCTAACCTTTTACTCAATATTATAGATGTCTTCAAGTCGTCACTCTAACTCTAAGAGAAGCTCCAAGTCGAGCTCGGGCAAGAAAATGATCGCCTTCATGGCCAAGCAAATGGCCCAAGTTATTCCCAACATAGTAAGCAAGATCAACGCCAACAATACCCCTCAAGCGTCGGTCTAATCCAAACCCGACACTCCCAAAACTTCGTTTAACTACAAGCACTTCATCGTTTGTCACCCAAAGACATTCACTGGTAATGAAGGTGCCACCAAGATGCTTGAGTGGTTCGATAGCATTGAGGTGACATTCATCAACAGTGAATGTCGCGAACACCTAAAAACCCGAAGCGCAACCGGAGTCTTCTAGTCGAGAGCTCTCGACTGGTGGAACTACGAGCGCAACATTCGTGGAAACGAAGAAGCTTGCACCCTACCTTGGGCCGAGGTTAAACCGCTCATGTTTGCGGAATTATGTCCTCCGCACGAGCAGCAAAAGCTCGAGGAAGAATTCTGACACCCAAACAAGTGGGTGATGACAACCTTGCGTATACCACCCGCTTCAAAAAACTAAGCATAATCGTACCTCACCTAGTTAGCACACCCGAGCGTGCGATTATGAAATACCTTCAGGGCCCCCCTCTGCTATCCGCGACGTCATTCAAGCTACTAGGCCCGACACCATCGAGCTAGTTTACCGCCTAGCCGCCAGCTTCAACGAAAACCTAGTGAGAGATAGGCACTCCTCAACCCAAATCGCCACCAAAACCACAAATCAAGTCACCACCTCACCCAAAGACACCAATTCTTAACCGCAAAACAACAACGGCAAGAAATGAAAGTTTCAAAGCCAAAGTTGCAACACCATCACACCCGTCAACAACACCAATACCCTAGAAGACACCGCTAGGAAACCTTACACTGGGACTCATCCCAAGTGTAATACATGCCATTACCATCACCTACCCACCACCGCATGCCGCCATTGCACCACTTGTAGTAACCAGAATGGTGAATACCGTTAACCAAAATTTCGGCGAGAGTATTCTACCTACGAAGCGTACGCTATGGCAAGTTCGCATGTTATAATCCAAGAAAGGAATCTCGCATGTTGAAAAAACCAAAGATCGCATGTTAAAAAAAAATCGCATGTTGCTGAAAAAACCCAAAATCGCATGTTCAAAAAAAAATCGCATGTTGATACTGCATCTCGTACGCAGCGTACGTTAAGGTAATTTGTACAATAACTGGCCTATATATATGTGTATATATATATATATATATAACATAACACTTAAGGGTCCGTCACATAATTAACTAGAACCGAAAGTGAATAGAGGATGGAATGAAACTAGCATCAAAATCTTCTGATCATAGGAGTATAAGTTTCAATGTTTCATTCTGATCGTTGATGGAAATTTTGAATTTATTAACTAGAACTCAAAAGCGAATAGAGGATGGAATTTCTAGTTATTATGTAACAGCTAACTCTTTATCTATTAGAAAAGAGATCATAGATTAGAAAGAGACTAAGTGCTTGAGTGTTGGTAATATCCTTTTGAACACTACAGATGTATGTTAATCCACGCTAAGATTAGAGGTAGGCATAAAGGTGATATTCACCCTTCACTAGAGAGAAGTAGTTGGTGATCACTGCCAGAGGCGACGTATAGAAGGACCCCCGAACTTTTCGCTCAGTAGTGTTACATATGTAGTTTTCGTATAGAAATTTTTGGGTATATACGTTTTCGACCCCTCGGTTCTATAGAATTTTTTGGGTATTACGTTTTCGACCCCCATGTCATTCGGGTCAAGCTTCGCCACTGATGAGTGCTAAATAATAACTAGAGATAAACTATTGGTACTATCTTAGTGGAAAGCTTTAGGTAGATTACTAGTGTTCAAATTTTACAAACCTAACCACTAACAGTAGCAAACCATTCGTCAAAAGCCATACAACATTTGAAGCCAACCAACCTAACCACTAACAGTAGCAAACCATGTTAATCGAAACTAACACATGATAACCATATTTGACACCATGTGGAGGAGGCCAGACGAGACAAAGACACAGCAAATTTGAAGTGATGATGTTGGAGAAGGCAAAGATGAAGGTTAGATTTGTTGGTGCTCTAGTTCTTCTACGACATTGTCTTGTCTCTTGATTTTTGATATCTAGTCTTTGATGCTAAGGTTCTTCGATGATGATGAAGACGAACCATTACACAAGGTGCAAAGACGGCTGGGGAATTGTGGGAAATTTAATATTTTTTCACTACAAATAATGTATCATATAAAATCACACTCACAGAATCGGGTCAGGGAAGGAGAGTAGGGTCAGGGATAGGTGAGATCGTAACAAACCATACATCTATCCCAAAAGACAGAGAGACTACTCCTAGAGAAACACCCGACTAAAAGACCATGTTTTTTTTCCGATACAGAAAAACAAGTAACATAGAGTATATATTGGTAGTAGAAGAGAAAAGAAATAAGATAGAAAGAGTATCACTAGCCACTAGATAGAGTAACTAGCACCGACACCTAGAAAGAAAAGGCAAACAAACAAGTAGGACAGTCTACTCATCCCGTAACAATTCGGGTCTGCCTCTACCCCTCCATTGTGAGGGTTTCTACACTTCATACAAGTGTCGTCATCTGTTTTCTCCGCACATGCCTAAACATCTCAATCTCATCCCGACCCTTATCTTATCTTAAATGTCACCTTCAATTTATCTTACAGAAAAAAATTCCTTATCCAGTGCAACCTTCTTTTATTGCAAATCCTTTCACAAATTTACAAACCAAAACACCACAAACTTCTATTAGAACTTTTACAAACCTAATATTATTCGCTAAGAGCTATACAGTAATGAACATGCAAACTCAAATTCCAATTCGATTACATTTCACAAAGCGAACACTACCTAAGTAGTCGAGTGTTTCGCTGTAATATCCTTTTAAACACTTAGGATGTATGTTGTGAGTGGTAACCCCTGCCAATATTAGAAGTAGCCATATTTGTGTTAATTGGTAATATCCCCATAACCATAAACTCCTTTCTTAATGTTCATTATCTAAGCTAGTTACAAGTGTTCAAGTTTTACAAGCCTAATATTCACTTGGAATTCAATAAATCTAAGTTAAATACCATGAATTTCTCTAACCTCTCAAACATCAGCATCTCTATACCCATTTCATGTGACACCTTATCCTCCGGCCATTCATCGAAAGCCATACAACATTCAAAGCCAACCAACCTAACCATAAATAGTAGCAAGCAAACCTTGTTAATCGAAACCAGCACATGAAAACTATATTCGTAGCCATGTGGAGAAGGCCAGACAAGACGAAGATAGAGCAAATTCAAAGGATGATGTTGGAGAAGGCCATATAGGATGAAGGTTGGATTTGTATATGCTCTCCGGTTCTTTTGCCTTTTGCGACATCGGCTTGTCTCTTGATTTGTGGTCATCTATCTTTGATGTAATGGTTCAATGATGAAGACGAATGACAAAGATGAACCTTTTCATAAGGTGTAAAGACGTCTCAGAGCCAAAATCGGAGTGGTGGCATAAAGGAACCAGCCATAACAACGATGAAGACACCGACTAGGTGTAATTGTGAAATTTGATTTAGGCTACTCTAAGGAAGACACCCGACCAAGATGCCATTTTTTTACATTAGTATCACAAACCACAAGATAAAGTAACAGATAAAGTAACTAATATCGCCACCAAGAAGAGGAGTGCAAACAAATGGGTAGGCCAATCTAAGAGACACCAAGACCAAGCTAAAACAAATCACCCACCCACCTACCACATACACCACCACCACTACGACACACCTAAAATCGCTAACCTTAATCTGATGTCTCCAAGAACTCCTATTACCAATCATGTTCTTTAAGAGATGTAAGTCTCACAAATCGTACTTAATATGCTCATTCCATGACAGTTCGGGTCTGCCTCTGCCCCTACCTCTCTATTGTGAGAGTTTTCATGCTTCCTACAAGTGTTGTCATCTGCCTCCTCCACGTATGCCCGAACCATCTCAATCTCTCATCTTATCCAAAATGCACGCCGCCTTGTTTATCTTAGGAAAACAAAATTCCTGGGCCAACCTTGTTTCATTAAAAAATCCTTACATAAATTACAAACTAAACACACTACAAACTTCTATTAAAATTAATTATAATTCCTTTGACACATTCCATCTCCTCCGAACCGGTCACCGCCTAAGACTCAACTTACATGTGTTGATTTTTTCTAAAATTTTTGCCTAAATATAAGACAAAAGAAATATAAAAGGAGCAATCAGATTGTCCACAAAAGAAAAGGTCACAACTTAACTTAAACTATGCAGTTTCAAAAGAACTGTACCAAATACCCTGCAAACCATTCATGTTCACAACATAACCAAAACAAACACCTTCATCTTTCTTAATCACCCAACTTATCACGGCTCGATGACTCACCAGCCGTCGGGTTCTCATTTCTCTGTGCTTCATCCATGCCAAGCCTCATCATCATCATCATCCTCAATCTCTTTGCATGATCAGACGCTCGGTTTGATGATTCACCACCCTGACCAGATCTCCTTCGCCCTCTAGCCTTGCTAGTAGAGCCAACCGCCACACCCTGCTTCGAGCTAGTTCTGGTCTTGGTGCAAGCCTCATGAGAATCAACCTCTGACAAACCATTCTCTAGTGCCCTAACCAAATTCTCGAAATAGGACCGAGTCACACTAGTCAAATCAGTTAACTTCACCCTAAAACTATTGAACTCTTCCTCAGTGGCTTCTCCATTTACAATGTAAGTTCGCAATTCCTTCTCTGCACAACCATGAAGCCGTTCTAAGCCGACTTCTGCTTCACCCTGCACATACTCAAAAAACAATCTTTTCGCATGTTCTATTTTGGGTATGTAATATCCATACGCGTATGTCCATTTCAGCACACGCCTGCATTCAACTATCTGCAGCCAAGCATCGATAATAAACCGCAGCTGCATCTCTGGTTGACAGTAAGTCGAACAAAGTTTTTTGAGATACACACTTTCAATCTTCTCCAAGCTTAAAAGGGCCTGTTTCCTCGACCTCTCATTCGCAGCCCATCGTTCATAGTAATGCGTGTACCTCTCAATCGCTTTCTTCGTCACCACCTTTTGTTTTTCAACTTCACTTTTTTTACTAAACCCGTTACAAGCTACGCCATCATGTCCGAAATACGGGCCAAGACATAACCAACAAAACTGATATCCACAAGGCGGGCCGCAAGTCATATGCATACACCCATTATTCTTCTCAATCGCTCGCTTACACTTCGGACAAGGCTTCGTATACGCAAATATCCAATTCGTATTCTCCGCCTCGGAGGTGTTCTTCAACACCCATTTCTCCACCGTCTCACAAACCAACGGACGATGCGCATCCTCCAAACACTTCCAACAAAACCCATGCTTACAAACACAAACCACATCATACCCACCCGTCTCAAAATCATCCTCGAACAAAACCGCACACTCGCACCCAGGCCCCGGGCACCATTTCATCTTCTTACTACTCTCAACATATGTCCTCAACACATAACCCTCGTATCGTTTCCTTTCCTTCTCATCAACCAACTCGTTAACCATACCCGGCCCAACCGCAGCCTCACAACCCGGCTTCGGACACCTCAAACTCAAACACCCCGGCCCATCCTGAACCGCCATACCTATATACCCCTTCCAACACACCTTACAAAACCTATGATCACACCCACACGACGCCGTTTCACTCACCCGAAACGACTCGAAACAAATCCCACAATCAACAACAACTCTTTCATCTGGTTTACGAAACTCAACACCCGGATCATCAACCGGATCATATAACCACCCGATACGCTTTCGGGTTTTATTCTCATCCTGAAACCAAGCTTCATAAACATTATTAACACTCCAATTGTAAGAGATTAACAGCATGCACGCAGATTCTTTGGGTATGGATAAAACAGTGGCTACTTTAGTGATGTCTTGTTGTTGCAGGTTGATCAGGTCGTTTTCTGTTAATACAGTGTAGGTTTTTTGGGTTGAAGGGTTGATACGGTTGATCAGAACGTTGTAGTCGTCGGAGATGTCATCTGGGTCGGAGCTGTCGTCATCGGCGATGGTGAAATTGTTGTTGTCGTAGAAAAAGTGACGGGTGGGATGATTAGTGAGTGTGTGTTGGGGTTGGGGTTGGGGTTGGGGTTGATGATCGGAATCCATTGGTTGCATGGAGGAAATGATCGAGCATCGGATTGATCGGAAATTAGGAGGAGATGTTTAGGGTTTTAAGAAGGGTAATTGAGGAAATGATTTGGGGATTTGGGGTGGGGTAGGTTGTACTGAACACTGATGATTATGTTAATTTAATGTGGAAAGTTGGAAGTACAAGACAGAAACAGAAACTGAGACTTAGGCATTAAGGTTTGACTATTTGACCATTTTTTTTTTGGACCCTGTTGGCCCAAAAGAAATGGTCCAGCTAGTGATGGTTCATGGGTTACAAATATTTGGGGATCTTCATTCTTCAAAGGCTTAGGTTCTTTTGTCAATTTGTAGGCTTAGGTCCAGCTATTTGACTATTTTTTTTGTTTTTGGAACCTGTTGACCCAAAAAAATGGTCCAGCTAGTGGTGGTTCAGGAGCCTGCACAGAGGGGATGTGGTCACCGTAGAGGTAGAGGCCCATGCAGAGGCCAGAGGCTTAGGTTCTTTTGACATTATATAAATTTGAGTTACTATACGTTTCAGCCTCGATGGGTAATAAAACTATAATAATAATAATAATAATAATAATAATAATAATAATAATAATAATAATAATAATAATAATAATAATAATAATAATAATAATAATAATTACTACTACTACTGCTACTGTTGCTGCTGCTGCTGCTCCTGCTACTGCTACTGCTGCTGCTACTACTGCTACTATGCTGCTGCTGCTACTGCTACTACTACTACTATGGCTTTCTTCTTCCTTCTTCTCTCCAGTAACTTCAAAACCCACCATTTTCAAAACCCACAATCTTCACTTTTTATCTCAATAATCACTACATTACAGTGCGATTTTCGTCAACAATCAATGATTCAAACACCCGATCAACGTGTTCTTCAGTTTTTTTGAAGAAAACCCAGTTTAATTACATACAAAATCTCGTTTTTCCGGTGATTTTGAAGATAATTACTCGATCAGTTCGATTCGATCGCTGATAAGTGTTTCAATCATTCAAATTTCGTCAATCGTTGAAGAAATCGGCTTCGATCCACATCAACCTTGAGAGGGAACAACTCCACCCAATCCAATTTCAAAATTCAATCAAAATTTTAACACCAAGAGGGAACAACCGAAGTACCGAACAACCCCACCAAGCACTGGTAGCAGCCACTGGCCCACCGCCGTTTGAAAAGACGAAACACTTTACATCTTATAGATATATCAAAGCACCGGTGGCTTAAAACCGTCGAGTGAATAAAGGGAGGACCCGAAATATATATCAAAGCACCTGTGGCTGCCGTTCATGATTAAATCGGAGGAATGACATGTGAGAATTTTTAATTGTTGATTGAATCGCGTGCACTTTTTGTTGCTCCACCATAAATTTACAGCTTGTAGATGCATATTAGGTGATGCCTCTTTTATGATGTAATCTCATTTGGTTTAAAATATGATTGATTATCTATGAATTTCGTTCTGGTGGACCAAAATAGTTGGCATATAATTGGATAAAACATGGATTTTGACAAACTAAATCAAACTAAAGCTACTTGTTAAAATCTATCACTAAATAAACACTTAGAATCTGTGATTTTGCAAGCCAGATTAGATTAAAAATGCTCTTGAATGTTGTTTTAAGCTGCACATAAGTTATTTGTAAGGTGTTTTATTGTTTTGATGTGTAGTGTAATGCAGCTACTATAGTTTGTTTTGTGATATTTATACATAAATTGTGGATTCATTCCGGATAGTATTGAATGAAGTTATGGTTTTATAGTAACACCAGAGAAAGAAGGCTAATCTTTTAGTTAGGTATGTTAAATTCACCAGTTTTTGGTCTTTGGTCTGGGACCTTGTTCTAGAGCAATTTTACATTATAAAAGTGTTTGTTGATGATGATGGCGTTGGTAGCAGAGGGTGCAAAAGCAGCTAGTGCTTTGATATATTTCGAGTCCTCCATTTACTCAACGGTTTTAAGCATCAATGTAGGCGAAATCTGAGGTAAAGTTTCTTTCAATTTTTAACTCAAATACTCAATAGAAGATAGATTTTGATATGAATTCGTTAGTTGTGATTTTTGTTTTTCATAGGATAGTTATTTTATTTGATACGAGCTTTAGCTCTAGGAATTTTAGTTTTTGTGAAACCTGAATTTTTGGGCTAATACTAATAGAAATTTGATATGAAATTTAGGTCTTTATTACGTTCCGTGACCCGACCCGACCCGGCCCGGCCCGAAAATTATAACGTATGGTTGTGAAAATTTGACCACCTAAAAAGGTGAACCCATAGAAAAAAAATCCTGGATCCACCACTGTTGACACCCACAGGTCATGTTACTAGCTTATTCTTACATTGCGAATTAGTCCCGCCCGATGCACTTTCCTTTAAGATATATATTTGTTTTCCTAAGATGAGTTTATGTGTGACAAACAACACATTATATGTTTACTTTTTTACATTCACTTTAATAGCAGTATTTTAATCTATAACTTTATAGATTATAGATTAATCTCCATACACAATATAAAAATATTGTCATTCTAGTTAGAAAAGGGAAAGATTCTTTAGGTGTCCGTTTGTTTTCTAAGAGGTAAAATGTATGTAGCAGACATCTATAGAAGAAGAAGAGATGGATCAAACCTCTGTAATCTCTAAGAAGAAGGCTGTTTGTTTTTTAACGTATGTAGACTTCTATAAAAAGAAGTGGCGGTGGACGTGGACAGTGGGTGGTAGTGGTGGACGGTGGTGGTGGTGATGAATGGTGGTGGGTTGTTTAATTTAGAACGAAAATTCTTGGAATAAAAATACACAATCAGAAAATTATTTGTTATTTCACCATGACTCTTCACATCAGCGCCATGTCATCCATCTCTAATCTACCATTCAAAACCACTACCTTAAGGGTGTGGTCATGACCCAAACCACTATCCCTTTATTTATTTTAATTTATTTTTTGTCTAAAGGAAAAAAGGAAAGGGGGCCCGCGGTTGCCGCGGTTTAATCCATGCAAACATGATGGATGAGATAAGGGGACGACGTAGCATTTAATTAATGGTCCTATGTGACAATTGATGACGCAACTCACATCACCAACACCCTTCAGCCTATTTATTCTCATCATCAGTTTCTTAATCTATAACATATTTTTTGGTTATCTAACTAAACTTGCTTATCTTTGCCCTAAAAAAAATAAAAGAAGTAAACTATAATTAATTTTGTCAAACAAGTTAAGTGAACTATGATGGTCACAATAATCAGTTTTTTTTTTATTACACTCAAGCATCTCATATAAAAGAAAATGTTCATACCACACAATATATGTGTGTGTGAATGTGGAATTGATGCCATTTTGATCAAAATAGGCATGTTTATGACAGTCACAATAATCAGTTTTATATTACACTCAAGCATCTCATTAGAAAAAAATTAGTTCATATTACACACATACACTCATGTGTGTGAATGTAGAATACATCAGAACAATGATGATATCACTTCAATCAAACTAGACATGTTTTACCCATTTAAGCATGGATTGGATTTCAAATTCTATTACCTAGAAATAAATTGTATAATTTAACAACCTCTATGATTAACACAATTTTTTCGGTACGATAAAAACGATAAAAACGAATCTCATGTTAAAAGTATAATCATATTTATATTAGTTTTAGTATACATGTATTACACGGGTTGAATAAAAAAATATCTCAAGTAAATGAAAAATGATAAAATACCATACAAAAATTGTTTAAAATCACACATGATCGGAAAAATGTTAAATTTCTTTCTTTGAAATTCAAAGAAAAATAGAATAATTTTGACATAAATTTACACAAACTAAAAAGGCCAATAAATCAAAGATACCTATTGCTAAGTTCAGCTCACCATTTACACAACTTAAGTTATAGAGAAATCTTTTACATATCTACAACTATAAAATATATGTTATTATATATTAATAATTAGATTAGATATTAAACTAGTTTATCTATTAATAATATTAACAATATTATTACTAAATTAATGGAGAAAATGTCACATAATATTAATTGAAATCTTTTATTATAAATTAAATAACATCTTCTTCGACCTAAGGGGCTGTTTGGCAACTTTTAAATGGTTAAGTGTTGAACCAGTAAGATGTCTGAACCATTAAAAGCCAGTATAATGCTTAACCTTTTAGAGGCAAATGTCTGATCAATTCAGATTAGATGTTTTAACCATTCAGACTCTGTATAATACTTAACCATTCAGAGGCAAATGTCTGAACCATTCAGACATCTGCCATCTCAAAAACAGTCTGAATCATTAAATAGTGAACCAGTAAGATGTCTAAACCATTAAGAGCCTTATTAAAAGATAAACGGCCCCTAAATCTTTATTTATTATAACAAATAATTCCCAAAGATTCTTAAATGTCACTGTTAGAATCACTCTACCATATTTATTTATTAAATTATAAGAGTGAATTTCAAGTTTTGTTCTTTATCTTTAGGCCACTTTGCAAGTTTTGTCCTTTATGTTTAAATTTGACGAGTTTTGTCCTTTATGTTTAAAAATCAAGCACGTTTTACCCTTTATGTTTAAAAATCAAACACGTTTTGTCCTTTATGTTTAAAAAATCAAGCACGTTTTGTCCTTAAAAATCAAGCATAAAGGACAAAACGTGCTTGATTTTTAAACATAAAGGACAAAACTCGTCAAATTTAAACATAAAGGACAAAACTTGCAAAGTGACCTAAAGATAAAGGACAAAACTTGAAATTCACTCTAATTTAAATATTATTATCTATATATTAAAACTACAATCAAATGAACATTAAAACTACTATATATTAAAAATAGAATAATATCACTACGGGATGAGCAAATGGTATCGGGTATCGGTACCGGTATCAAATTTATCAAACCGGGTGCGTTTTCAGTACCGGTTCTGCACTGGTATTCACCGATTTTTACCTTAAAAACCCGGTGCCGTACCGGTACCGAACCGTACCATACCAGGTGTATTCGGTACCGGTACCCACTTTTAGGGATTTCAGTAATGCTATATTCCGTATCGGTTAGTACCTAGCTCATCAAGTCATGTAGTAATGCAAGTAACTGCACCGTTTAGATTACTTTTCATACACACACACATATATATATATATATGTATATATTAAAAATAGAATCAAATGAATAGTAACATCACTAAGGGATGAGCAAATGGTATCGGGTACCGGTACCGGTATCAAATTTACCAAACCGGTCCGGCACTGATATTCACCGGATTTTACCCTCAAATACCTGTATTTATTGATTTTTACCTTCAATTACCATACCGTATTGTACCGAGCATTTTCGGTGCCGGTACCTAATTTCGAGGATTTTTTGGATCGGTACTTTCGGTGTCATACATATTTTAACGTATTAGCACCGTAATAACTGGACTGAAAACAACCGAATTTCCAACGTGTAGGACGTGTGGGTCCTATTATTATACATTAGGTTATTTAAAATCCCTTTTTTTGGACGGAATGATTATCCTTACCACGTCATTTTTATTTATGTTTTGATATTCAGTATCTATTTGCCGTTGGTGACACGCGTTTTGCAGACATTGGGTCCCCCCGCAACACGCGGGCGGAAAATAACTAGTTAACTTATATTCCCATGATGTATGGATATACATGTTAAATTTTACAGTTTGATCCAAATTTTCTTAAACTCCACATAAGCGGAAAAAATTAAAAGACTAATATTTAAGAGAAAAATATACTTGAAATAAACATACCTTCTAAACTATTATTATTATTATTATTATTATTATTATTATTATTATTATTATTATTATTATTATTATTTAAGGTTATAGTTTCATAAAGTTACAATACCACCTTTGAAAATTAATTTTCTCAAACTACTTAATTATAAATAACAAATTATGAAATTCAGAGTTTTGTTAATTCGAAACTTCACCATTACTATCACTAAATTGATCATTAATACATTCAACTATATTTTAGTTATATAATATTTTTCTCTGTCTCTATCTCTACACATAATAAACAAAAATCGTAAGAAGCACATAACACAATTCTAGTCAATTTTAATTTTTTTCCTGCCTAAATTGTATACTAATTTAACTTACACTTGAATCTTACCTGTTTCAAAGTTACCTGATTTCTTTTTCAATATAGTAAATTGGTAAAATCGTCCCTGAGGTTTGGGCATATTTGCCAGTTTCATCTAAAACAACTTTTTTGTACCATATTGCCTTTCACTTTTGGGATTTTTTGTCATTTTCATCCAAATGTCTAATTTGCTTTATATTTTCTGTTAGATGTTTGGTTGAAAATGACAAAAAAAACTCAAATCTCAGGAACGATTTTGGCAAAAAAGTTCGACGTTTAGATGAAAAAAGCAAAAAATCACAAAAGTGAGGGCAATATGGTACAAAAAAAGTTGTTTTGAATGAAATTGACAAATACGCCCAAACCTCAGGAATGATTGAAACAATTTACTCTTTTCAATATTACATAGTTTTTTAGTGAAATAAAAAATTGGACATAGCTTTTTTTTCTAAAAAAAATTACATTTAATACATTCTGAATCCGTCTCTTTGCTAAAAAATATTACATTTAATACATTCTTTCGTCTCTTTGGAAAAAGAATGTAACAAAGTCATTTCTCAACTACAATAAACAGTAAATTACCAAAATCGTTCATGAAGTTTAGGCATGTTTGTTAGTTTCATTCAAAACAATTTTTTTTTGTACCATATTGTCCTTCCATTTTGAGACTTTTTGCCATATCAACCAAATATCTAATTTGTTTTGTTTGGATGATGACCAAAAATCCCAAAACTCAATGACGATTTTGTCAAAAAAGTTAGACGTTTGGATGAAAATGACAACAATTCTCAAAAATAAAGAATAACATGGTATACAAAAATTGTTTTGCATGAAACTGACAAAATACCCAAACCTTAGAGACGATTTTAACAATTTACTCTAAATAAAAATATTTAAATAACACATGCCTTATAATAAATGATTACAACTATACATGTAAAATTTGGATTTACATAACCGTACCAACGTTTGTTTGCGTCGAAGTTGTTAGGTAGCATGAAAGCTTTGTGTTAACACGTGACGGGGTCCTACCGGCACACGCTCGCTCGCGAGCCACACACGCGCTAGCCGACGGCTAACAGACTGACTTCATTGAGTTTTTTATTATTCGGCTAAGCTGCCTAAAGCACGGCTCCCAATGAGTCCGGTTGCATTAAATTTTATTCTACAACTCTAGGGTCCACCAATTCTATCATTATACAATTTTGTTTTGTTTCTATCCTTTATTTTTAAATCATAGAAATGTGTCCAATATTATGAAAGTCACGTTTAAAAGGAAGAAAAATTACGGATGTTATTATAGTTTGGTGGTATCTTGCTGGTGGGATAAGGTTTATGATCATTAGGTCATGGGTTCGATTCCTATAAAGAGGGTTTTTCCCAGATTTATTGGGTTTTCTCCTAAATTGGTGTATAGACATTATTGTCTAGTTGAGATGAATATGATCGGGTGATTCTGCTGGTGGCACGATGATACCCCAGTGATCCAAATTTGCCGTTCAAAAAAAAAGGAAGAAAAAATATTTATTTTTTTAGAGATTGTTGTTAAAAGTTTATTTAAATGATTTTGAACTTGAGTTTAAAAAAAGACTTTTTTTTAATCGGATATGTAGTGCATGGTGGATTATTTCATAAGCTTCAAGCTAGTTTATGCTTAACAATTATCATTTTGTTACTAGTTGATTAGTGAAAGAGATGCAATATAAAAATTTGATAGTAAAGTAGCTTTTTCTATTTGTTAATATAGAGTGACGGATTTATAAAATCCACATAAGGGTAACATTTTAATAAAAAGGGTGACGAAATTGAAAAAACGTTAATTTTATTTCAAAATTTACAATACCTTCGGAGTGTCACCAAAGCGTCAAGGGGCAACGGAGGTTACCCATTCTATCACTCTAGTCCTCCCCTGTTAATATATATTTCCTTACGGAAGAAGTTGAATCTTAGGTTTATTTTTTTTCGACTGAGTAAATAACTTCTTTAACCATATAATTATTTAAAAGCACCTTTATATTATTTAAACGTGTGTTTAGGCTAAATGATGTGCATTCAAGCTCTTTGACGCCCCCTTTAAATAGATGAATCTCATTAGCCACCAAGACAACAAAATGAGGTCCCTCTTTCACGCCCACCATTGATCTCACGAGAGCCCCTTTGACACCTTCAAGACGATGTTAGAAACTTTATCAAGCTAATACGGAAGATGATACCATTTAATACCATATAGCCTTATAATATTCGAAAGGGTGCAACTATTCCAAGAGAAGCCATTTAAAAGAAACATATTGAAATAAATAATATGTAGAATGATGGGTTATGATTGGTGGACTAAAAATACGAAAAGGAAAGGATGATGTCAACATAATTATCACACGATAGAGATTTAAAGTGAAACACACTGGTCTCGTCAAGAAGGGTTAATCCCTTCCTCTCGGAGATCGCTGGCTGGGTCACCGGTGGATGATCTCCTGCACAAGGAAACAAGCCGTGACTCGTAACAAGGAGGATGGGGTGGGGGGTGCTCCTTGTTACCACTCTCCGGCGTGAGAATCAGTAGTTTGCTCGGGAAGCAAAGCAAGATAATCGTAGTAGTTAGAGAGTTGTGTAGAGATACCTCAAACCTGGTTTGGGGTCGGTATTTATAGCCGAGGAGTGAAGGAGGAGATTGATGGATGGGCTGACGACGAGCTGCACCGTTGCAGGTGTGTCAGTCTCGCCGGCCGTGGGGGTTACGCCACGTCAGCCCATTGCTTTAATAGCTCTGACAGGGGACTGTCGCCGGCGCCACTTGCCTCGTGGTGTCAGCCACTTGCCTGGCGTGTCAGTCCACTTGTTGGATATGCAGGGTGCGGTGCGAGCCGCATCGCTGCATGCGGTAACGTCTGAAGTTACCGCGTCTCCTACTTGTGATCAAGAAATACGCGAGATGCGGTGTTGGCCGCATCATCGTATGTGGAGACTATTTGCTCGCTTCCCTTGTCGTGACGAAAATGGCCATATGATGCGGTGCCAGCCGCATCGATATGCTCATCTTCTTTCGTACTTGGGTCAAGCTATTCATCTTCGAACCGAATGGGTTCGAAGGATGTGACCGCATGGGTGCGGTTTGCTTACTGGTAGGGGTTTGTTTGATGCGGGTAATGGTCGTTTTGGGACCATACCCCTTCAAAATGATGAAACAATGGTTAACCGGGCAGGGTTAACACACTGGTCTCGTCAAGAAGGGTTAATCCCTTCCTCTCGGAGATCGCTGGCTGGGTCACCGGTGGATGATCTCCTGCACAAGGAAACAAGCCGTGACTCGTAACAAGGAGGATGGGGTGGGGGGTGCTCCTTGTTACCACTCTCCGGCGTGAGAATCAGTAGTTTGCTCGGGAAGCAAAGCAAGATAATCGTAGTAGTTAGAGAGTTGTGTAGAGATACCTCAAACCTGGTTTGGGGTCGGTATTTATAGCCGAGGAGTGAAGGAGGAGATTGATGGATGGGCTGACGACGAGCTGCACCGTTGCAGGTGTGTCAGTCTCGCCGGCCGTGGGGGTTACGCCACGTCAGCCCATTGCTTTAATAGCTCTGACAGGGGACTGTCGCCGGCGCCACTTGCCTCGTGGTGTCAGCCACTTGCCTGGCGTGTCAGTCCACTTGTTGGATATGCAGGGTGCGGTGCGAGCCGCATCGCTGCATGCGGTAACGTCTGAAGTTACCGCGTCTCCTACTTGTGATCAAGAAATACGCGAGATGCGGTGTTGGCCGCATCATCGTATGTGGAGACTATTTGCTCGCTTCCCTTGTCGTGACGAAAATGGCCATATGATGCGGTGCCAGCCGCATCGATATGCTCATCTTCTTTCGTACTTGGGTCAAGCTATTCATCTTCGAACCGAATGGGTTCGAAGGATGTGACCGCATGGGTGCGGTTTGCTTACTGGTAGGGGTTTGTTTGATGCGGGTAATGGTCGTTTTGGGACCATACCCCTTCACATATGAACAATTGATTTTTCTCAACATGAGAATCGCTCACCTCTTTTGTTGAATTTATGGGGTACCGAAACACAAGGAATGATGTTTTAGTCGATACCCACTTATCACTTAAGGCTCATAAAAGAATTAATAAAACATTAGAAATCACATATCTTTCTAAAAAAGACTTACTAATAGACATGTAACAATTTTTTTATAGTAATACTAATTATAACACAACAAAAACAACCATTTTACTCTTTTTTAACTTAAATATGGTATTATTGTAGCTTTTATTAAAAAAAAAACATCCTATAGATAAACTGGTAATTGGGTACCTGTTAAGACACGATTAGACCTGTTTGACTGAAAAATACACCCTTTGACTTTTTTAATTTTTAAAATAATTAAAATTACAATATTAGAATCTATCATTTATTCATCTTTGTACATAAAACATAAAACTGTTTTATAAACATAAGATAGAAAGTAGTTAAATAGTCGTAATCATGTTTGAAACTTATATGTTATGCACGTCGTCAGAAACCTGTTAAACCTGTTAAGACACGATTTGCTAGCCGTAGATAAAACCATCAAAATTACATCCTCACCACTCAATCCTCTTTATATAAACCCACCCACATCTCCACCCATAAAAGAGAATCTTCACACCGATAAACGCAACCTCTCCTTCTTCCCAAATTACCCATCTCTCCCCACCATAAACCACCACTAACCCACCATGTCATCCGACCACCACCAACCCCTACTCCCCCCAGAATCCGCCTACGACCCAACAGAAAAAGTCCACATAGTCGGAGTAGTAGACGATGACGACGACTACACCACCACAACGCCACCCTTCTCCTGGCAAAAGCTCTGGCTCTTCACCGGACCCGGGTTCTTAATGAGCATAGCCTTCTTGGATCCGGGCAACTTGGAGGGTGATCTTCAGGCGGGTGCAATTGCCGGTTATTCACTGTTATGGTTGCTGTTATGGGCCACTGCTATTGGGCTGCTGGTCCAGCTTCTATCGGCTCGGCTTGGTGTAGCCACTGGGAGACACTTGGCTGAGCTGTGTAGAGAAGAGTATCCTAATTGGGCTGGGAAGTTGTTGTGGGTCATGGCTGAGTTGGCTCTTATTGGTGCTGATATTCAAGAGGTTATTGGTAGTGCTATTGCTTTGAAGATTTTGACTAATGGGTTTTTACCCCTTTGGGCTGGTGTTCTTATTACTGCCTTTGATTGGTAATTTTTTATTTTTTTTTTACTGTTTGGTGGTTATTTGTTGGTTTTTGACAGTCTTTGTTAGTTACTTATTTTGGGGGTGGGTGGGGGGTTTGGGGGGGGGGGTTAGATTTATCGGTTTTCTATCCATTTGGCGCTATCGCCCCTGACGCGGTGCGGTTCCTAAAGCGGGTTCAACAGGTGGTAAGCAGTAACACCGCACATGTTAAGGGGCAGAATTCTGTGTTTAGCAGGGTAGGGTTTACTATTCAGAAAGGGGTAGCGGCGTAGCTGGTTGCTTGTCTACCTGCCATTAGTTTGTAATCGTATTGAATAATATTTGTAGATTTATTTATGAATTATGATGTTTTTATATCCTAAATTGGATAGACATTATAGTCTAGCGGATATGGATATGATCGGGTAGTTTTGCTGGTGAGACGATGATACTCGAGTGGTCCGTAAGTGATCCAAATTTGCGGTTCAAGAAAGTTATTTGGGATTGATAGTGAATTTTAATTGGATTAAATATAAAAAAAAAGTTATTTGGGATTGATGGTGAACTTTAATTGGATTAGATTATTACAGTTTTTTTTTTTTTTTTTTTTTTTTTTACTGTTTGGAGGTTATTTGTTGGTTTTTGGCAGTCTTTGTATAGTTAGTTATATTAGATTCTTGTAGTTTGTGATAGGTTTTAGTGCATTTGACATAGAAAAGTGAGACTTTTGTTGTCTGGTGGAGATGGATATGATCGGGTGGTTTCGCTGGTGGCACGATGATACTCCAGTAGGCCGTCTGTGATCCAAATTTTCCGTTAAAAAAGTTAGTTATTTGGGGTTGATGGTGAACTTTAATTGGATTAGATTATTCTAGTTTGTGATAGGTTAAATTAGTATGGGTTTTTGTGCATTTAAGATTAAAAAAAAATGAGAATTTTATTGAAAATTGCTAGAGATGTTAATATGTTATATTAAATTTTTGTGATGTCAAAAAAGAAGAAATTTTTGTAGGGTTCTTGGGTTAAAAAGCAAGCTTCTTGATTGGTAAAAGGTTTTTTTTTTTTTTTTTTTTTTTTTTTTTTTTTTTTTTTTATACTGTTTGGTGATTATTGGTTGATTTTTTGACATTCTGTGTAAGTCATTTGGGAATAAATTAGATTCTTGTAGTTTGTGATAGGTGAGATTAGTATGGGTTTTAGTGCATTTCAGATTAAAAAAAAAAGATATCATTTAAGTTTTCAAGATATTGTTAGAAATATACCAGTTGTGATATCAAAAAGATTAAATTTTTAGGGTTCTCTTATTTGGGATTATTGCTGAACACTTGTTCTTGGGTTGAAAAGCAAGCTTCTTGATTGCATATTCATGTTTCTATTCCAGGGGTTTCTTCAAAATTTGATCTTTTATAAAAAAAAAGGAGTAAACTGCCATTTTGGTCCCTGTGGTTTGGTCACTTTTGCCACTTTAGTCCAGAACTCAAACGTTTTGCATCTGGGTCCCTGTGGTTTCAGTCTTATTGCCATTTTGGTCCAAAAATGAAATCAGGTCATATTTGTCTTATAAAATCCCACTATTTTGTCCCTTTTTCTCAGGGGCAAAATGGTCATTTCTTTTTTATAAATAAATACTATATTTTATAAGAAAAATATGACCTGATTTGCCCCTTAGGAAAATGACAAAATTGCAGGATTTTATAAGACAAATATGACCTGATTTCATTTTTGGACCAAAATGGCAATAAAACTGAAACCACAGGGACCCAGATGCAAAAGATTTGAGTTTTGGACTAAAGTGGCAAAAGTGACCAAACCACATGGACCAAAATGGCAGTTTACTCAAAAAAAAAAATTAGGGTTATTGCTCAAATTTTGATTTTGGGTTTTGTTCAAAATTGGATCTTTCACATTATATGGGTCAAGATTCATGGTTTCTGTTTTTGGTTCTGCAATAAAGATGGGTGCTTTATCTTGCTTTTTGTGAGAGACCATGCGTAGTGGTAAGGGTGAATAATGCCCCCACCCTTGGGCGTTTTACGCCATGTGGCAGTCCAGTCAGCAAGGGGCATTATTGGGCGTTTTTCTAAAATAGGTGTAGTGGGGATGTGTGTATTATGTTAAAAAGGGGTTTAAAAAATTAAATAAAACAAAAAAAGGGGATTGGTCAAGAAAAAGTGGGATACATCTGATTGGCCACACAAAACCCATTTGAGCGTGTTTTGAATAACGCTGGAGGGGGGATTTACGCAAGATCACGCCGGCGGGGGTGGGGCGGCGGCATTATTGGGCGTGTGGGGGGGGGGATAACGCCGGACATACTGCCCACTACGGGTGGTCTGATGGTTTGTTAAAAAGGTTGTCAAGTTCTGTTTTTCTGCTTGTTGAATGCATTTTTTATCTGATTTATTTTGTTTCTTTTGATGTTGGTTACAGTTTCATATTTCTGTTTCTTGAAAACTATGGTGTGAGGAAGTTAGAGGCCCTTTTCGCGTTTCTTATCGCGGTCATGGCCGTTTCATTCGCTTGGATGTTTGGTGAAACCAAGCCCAATGCTAAAGAGCTTCTTGTTGGTATGAAGTTTCTTTCCCTTTTTCTTGTTTCACAAACTTCACATCTTTTGTTTACAAAATTAACTAGGGTCGTAGTCACCCGCGCATTGCGCGGCGCGGGTAGGGCTGCAAACGAACCAAACGTTCGACGAATAGTTCGTGAACCGTTTAGCGGAAAGTTCGTTTGTGTTCGTTCATTTATTAAACAAACGAACACGAACAAGAAATTTCGTTCGTTTAGTTAAATGAACAAACACGAACAGAGGTCGTGAACGTTCGGTAACGTGTTCGTTTGTGTTTGATAGTTCATTAGTTTTTTAGTTTTTATATCTATTTAAATACTTCAAAATCCGACAAATTAAATATCTAATAAGTGTCAGTGTATTATATATTCTATTCATGAAACGATTGTTTGTGTTCGTTTGTTTCCATTTGTGTTCATGATCATTAGTTTGTGCTCATTTGTGTTCGTCAGCGTTCGTTTTTGTTCGTTGCCTAAAATTAACAAACAAACACAAACGAACACGAACAAGTTCATTTTCTTAACAAACGAACACGAACATAAAATATCGTTCGATAAGTGTTTGTGAACAGTTCGCGAACACTTATATTTCTTAACAAACGAACACGAACAAGGTCTTGTTCGTTCGGTTCTTTTACAACCCTATGCGCGGGGATGCGATTGGAATTTGCTACGTATCAGACATCATGACAACCCATGAATAAATTCGTAAAATTAAAGAAAATGATATTTAAATGTGTTAATGTTATTTGCGTCGTAGCTCGGCTCTGAATGTCAAAATAATAAGAAAAGATAAAAGAATAAGGTAAATAACAATGGTAAAAACAAAGGTAAACCGTAAACGTAAAAGAAAACAATAGGAACTCGGTCGGTTTCAGTGCACTCGTTATAGCAAACGAAAAAAAGTTAAAAAATATGTCCAAAAGGGTATCTGCGCGTGTTCAGTAAACGAAAAAGAGTTAAAAAATATGTCCAAAAGGGTATCTGCGCGTGTTCAGTAAACGAAAAAAAGTTGAAAAAATATGTCCAAAAGGGTATCTGCGCGTGTTCAGTTTGTTAAAAAAATTCGAAAGTTAAAAGCGGTATTTCCGTACCGGTGTCGGTTTTGTTTGTTAAAAAACTAAACAAGAATCTTTTTCTTGTTTCTAAAGGTCTTGTGGTTCCGAAACTCAACTCGAGAACAATACAACAAGCAGTGGGAGTCGTCGGCTGCATTATAATGCCACACAACGTGTTCTTACATTCCGCACTGGTACAGTCAAGAGAAGTTGACCCAACAAAAACGGGTCGGGTCCGTGAAGCTCTAAGATACTACTCCATTGAATCCACAATAGCACTCGCGGTCTCATTTGTCATCAATCTCTTCGTAACAACGGTTTTCGCAAAGGCGTTTTTTGGTACCGCCATTGCTGATACAATCGGGCTAGGGAACGCGGGTCAGTTTCTTGAAGAAAAGTTCGGTGGTGGGTTGGTACCGATTCTGTATATATGGGCTGTCGGGTTGCTTGCAGCTGGACAAAGTAGTACGATTACAGGTACTTATGCGGGCCAGTTTATCATGGGCGGTTTTCTTGATTTGAGATTGAAGAAATGGGCCCGAGCGTTGATTACACGAAGCTGTGCAATCGTTCCCACATTGATCGTTGCGTTGATCTTCGATAGTTCAGAGGACACGTTGGATGTCTTAAACGAATGGCTTAATGTGCTCCAATCGATTCAGATCCCTTTTGCGCTCATTCCGTTGCTATGTTTGGTGGCGAAAGAGGATCTCATGGGCGTTTTCGCAATTGGTCGAGTTCTAAAGGTTTGAGCTTTTAACTTTCACATAAATTTTGGCTATATCATCATCCCATAAATAATCCTAAAATGTAGGGGCGTTCATCGGATCGAACAATGCATTTTTGAATTACTCGAATCGAATGTTTTTTTGGAAAAATTACAAGTTTTGTCCTTTATCTTTATACCACTTTTCAGGCGGTGTCCTTTTAAACGAATGTTGACAGGCGGTGTCCTTTACTAGGTATTTTGTTGCAAGTTTAGTCCTTTACACCCAACCCAGTTAAAAAACCCTGTTAATTGTTGGGTGTAAAGGACTAAACTTGCAACAAAATACCTAGGTAAAGGACTAAACTTGCAACAAAATACCTAGTAAAGGACAGCGCCTGTCAACAATTAACAGGGTTTTTTAACTGGGTTGGGTGTAAAGGACTAAACTTGCAACAAAATACCTAGTAAAGGACACCGCCTATCAACATTCGTTTAAAAGGACACCGCCTGAAAAGTGGTATAAAGATAAAGGACAAAACTTGTAATTTTTCCAAAAAAAAATCCGATTCGAGTAATTCAAAAATGCATTGTTCGATCCGATGAACACCCCTACATTTTAGGATTATTGCAAGTTTAGTCCTTTACACCCAACCCAGTTAAAAAACCCTGTTAATTGTTGGGTGTAAAGGACTAAACTTGCAACAAAATACCTAGGTAAAGAACTAAACTTGCAACAAAATACCTAGTAAAGGACACCGCCTGTCAACAATTAACAGGGTTTTTTAACTGGGTTGGGTGTAAAGGACTAAACTTGCAACAAAATACCTAGTAAAAGGACACCGCCTGTCAACATTCGTTAAAAAGGACACCGCCTGAAAAATGGTATAAAGATAAAGGACAAAACTTGTAATTTTTCCTTTTTTTTGCTGGAATTTAAATTTGATTTAAAACTGGTCAGTTCATATTTGAATTATAACGCCAATTCGAATTCGATTAAAAATTCGAATAAATTTGTTTTGATTCGTGTTTGATTTGTATTCGATTTACTGGACTTGAATTCGAATTCTTGATAATCGAATCGAATTTCTTATTATATTTCTTGCTACGACTTGCAGACAGTCTCATGGCTAGTGGCTGCTTTAGTGATAGCGATAAACGGGTACCTATTACAACAGTTTTTCGCCGAAGAAGTAACTGGGGTCGCCTTTACTTCTGTAGTAATCGTTTTCACGGTTGCATACGTTGCATTCGTGGTATATCTTATCTGGCGGAGCATCACCGTTTCCACTTTTGGTTTCCTTAAGCTAAGAAGCCAAGCAGCGTAGCGACATCTTTTAGTCTTAGGAAAATCTCGAATGTTAGGAGACATGATGTAGTCATTATTCATTGTAATGACCGTTTATAGATGTGATATCCGCACACCTTCGTTAGAAAACGGGTGTGTTAGCCGTTTTCAAGATTGTTGTCGCTTCGACCATGTAATGTTGTGTATTTGCAGAGGTCGGATGGATGACGAGTGTATTACTCTGGATTTCGATTTATATTAAGTGAAATATTAGTCTCAAGAAAGGATGGGAAGGTGATTTGTACACAATGATGTATGTTGTGATTATTTTGTGTTCCTCAAAGGGTGCCAGTTTGACTGAAAAATACACCCTTTGACTTTTTTAAATTTTAAAATAATTAAAATTACAATGTTAGGATCTATCATTTATTCATCTTTCTACATAAAACATAAAACTGTTTTATAAACATGAGGTAGAAAGTAGTTAAACGAGTCGTAATCATGTTTGAAACTTATGTTGTGCGCGCCGTCAGAAACCTGTTAAGACACGATTTGCCAGCATTAGGTGCCTATGGTGTAAAGTTGCATCTTGTGAGCCATTGATGTCTTTGTAAGTTTGTTCTGTTAGAAAGTTTGCCCCTTTAATGAGTTACTCTTAGTTGAAACGAAAACAAGAAGCATGGGTTAGAGTAGTCGACATCAATCAACCCACGGCGCAAGAATTATTTTCTGGGGGTGCAGATAAGGGGTTTAACCATATTTTCAAGAGGCGCGATCGGTTTTTTTTTCCCTAAAAACACATTTTTTTTTCAAGTGATGCGTCCGCTCACCCAACCATCAACATGGGTCCGCCCCTGGTTGACATGGGTTCAAGCAGAGCCGCTCATGAGCTAGTTAAGACGTGATCTTGACAAGTTCAAATCAAGCTTAGGGGCCGAGCTTAATAAACACATTTAATAAAAGGAGCCAGAGCCCGAGCTTCATATACCAAGCTTGGCTAGGCCCGTAAGCCTATCATATCATATAAAAAATTATTTTTATTTAAATATATATTACATGAAAATATTAATAATATATATAAGTAAGATTTTTTGTATACATATTATTTATTATTATTTTTTATACATATAATATATATGAGTAAAGTATAGTTTCACAGTCCCTATGGTTTACAATCAATCACACGTTCAGCCCCCATTTGAAAAAGTTCAACAGTCTGGTCCCTGTGGTTGTCAATTGGAATCAATCAAATCCCTCTATCAAACGTCCATTAGATGAATGCTAGGATTTTGGTTAAAAGACCATAATGCCCTTTAGGGCTTGAAATTGCAATACGAATTACTTTTAAGTATATAACAAAAAGAATAGACTGACGATTGTAATATTCACTTCTCTCTCATTTTAACTATTAGTTGGGAGACAAATTAGAGAGAGTTACAAAAAAAAAAAAATAATAATAATAATAAAAACTTCTCGGTTAAACACCACGATTAACACTTAATATAGTTGGCCAAAGGGGTTATGTGTTTATCTTTTATCAACCATATCCCTAACATCCAAATAATCACATAAGACACCATCTAGAGTTCATGTTCCGCAACTATTCATTCGTTAATAACTATACTTTTTGGCTTAAACTATGTTGTTGATTACAATAAATATGGTTTAATGTTGGTATAAGTTAAAGTGGCGAATATCTTTTTTTTTTGAACGACAAATTTCTTTTATACCCTGCTGTCTGTGGAACTTGAACCCAAGACTTCCCCCTCTCTTAAGGTGTTTAAAGATTTTGTCTTTGCCAATGGACCACCACCCCATAATTGGTTGGCGAATATCTTGTGATTGAAGTTTATGGTGTTGCTTTGTTTTGGTAGCAATCTCACATGTTAAAAAGCAGATAGGTGGGACTCCCATTGACCCATTGCATTGTTTGAAAACAAAATTAGAGGTGGTTTAGTGCAATGTTGAGTCATTGATGTGAAGCATTTGAAAGTTGAAACTCACCTCAAAGTCAAAACTCAATTGCAAAATAAATGAAGTATTAGTCAATACTCAAGTCATAAAGTATGAACATTTATTGATAAAAATCTTTCAATAAAAAAAGACCGATATAAGATTTGCCTAATGTGTTACAATGGTCCATATTAATGTGTTTGGTATCGTTACATAATAAGTAGAAAACAAAGATAAACAAAAAGGAAATATACGTTAATAGTATAACAAATCTTACATAAATGGTTAGTGGTAGGCTATAGGAAGGAGATGAAGATGAGGTACTAATAATGTTTGTTGACGGAGAGATGTCGCTAGGTTGTTCATCGAACAAGGTTTCGTGTTATTTGAATCACTTTGAATTTGAAGCTGAATCTGAGTTCAATTTGAAATCGAATTAGAATTTAGAAAAACCCAAATTTACCTCGGAGACCAAATTTGGAATTCGGTCCGGACGCTAACCCAATTCGAAAATTCAAATGATTTTAAATTAGGTTCGTTAAAATTTTGAATTTTGAGTTTGATTCGAATAACGAACACTCTGAAACAAAAAGTGTGTTTACTATAGGAAGGGTGCTATTTGAGGTGCATTTTAACTGTGATCAAAGTAGAAAAGTATTGGTGTAATTGTGATTCACCAAAGACCAAATGAGAAATTAGAATAGACATTAATACAGGTTAAGATGTGCGAAGCGCATACTTTATCAAGACTCTTCTATTTCCTGATGCTAATACATATGTTCTTAAAGGCGAATTCTAAGGGTGTAAACATGCCCAGAGGCTCCAGGGCTACTTAATGTCGGCTCAGTTAAAAGCTCGAACAAGCCAAGCCTTAACAAGCCCAAGCTTGAAATACAACTTGTTTTGTTCTCGAGCCCGCAATACAAAGATCGTTTAAGCTCGCGAGCCTAGACTAGCTCAAACAAAATTTTAGTTTTTTTTATATATTTATCACAGTGATAATGATGATTATAACCTAATCCTAAAAAGCCCAAGTCAGTTTCAACTAATAACATTGGTTACCCAAGCTTTGACTCATTTAAACGATATCGAGCCGAGCTTTTAGTTCATTTCAGATTTTTCTCAAAATAGCTCAAACCGAGTCAACCCAGGCTCGAGCTTTGGATTTTTCTCATCAGCCGAGCTCAAGCTCAAACAAATAGACTTGAACCGAGCCGAGCCGAGCTGAGCTCAAGCTTCATAAAAACATAACGAGCCAAACTCGAGTAGTGGAAGGCTCGAGCTCGACCCGACCCGGTTATAGTCTTTGAAAAAAAACAAGAATTTCGTCGAAGTTGTTCGTGTGGGCAACGTCTTGTACCTCCAAACCTCAACCTACTCTTCTCTCTCTCTCTCTCTCTCTCTAAAACACTTCTAGAGAGAGAAACCCTTCATTTTCCATTTTCACTCAAACTCATCGATCGGTGATCACCCAACTATGCCGCAATTCACCGTCTTATCAATTTATGTAATACTCATATTTCTATCACAACTGTATGTTTCTGCTGTTGATGATCATCCGAACCACCCTGTTATTCTCCGGCCACCACACTCCGGCAGCAACCGCCACACCATGTTTCTACCTCTGTTCCCCTCTCCGCCTAACTCTTCTCGGATCTCCTCCGGCGATGCGATTTCCCGGCGTCACCTCCACAAGTCTGATGTTTCTCGTTCGAATGCTCGCATGGCTCTGCATGATGATCTCCTCCTCAACGGGTATTTCTAGATCTGTTTCACTTATTAGGGTGTTCTTCAGGTTTTTTTTTGGGGTTTCGGTGGAAAAAGTAACCCGGTAACTGACCCGTTCAACGTTCAGGTTGATCGGGTTCAGGTTGTTTCGGCTCAGGGTATTTTGGTCGGTTGTTCGGTTTTCGGGTTTAGATGATAAATGAATAGAGCTAGTTTTATGACCCGCGCCGGGGCGCTTGCCAGATATTTATCAACCAATTAAAACAAAACACTACCGTAATTTTATTAGATAAAAACTAAGGGGTTGTTTGTTTACCTCTTAATGAGGCTCTTAATGGTTCAGAGCCCTGGTTCAGCACTTAATGGTTCAGACTTTTTGTTTCACGAGCAGATTTCTGAATGGTTTAAACATTTGCCTCTGAATGGTTAAGATATATAGATGTCTGAATGGTTCAAACATTTGCCTTTGAATGGTTAAGATATATACAGAGTCTGAATGGTTAAGATCTCTAATCTGAATTGGTCAGACATTTGCTTCTGAACGGTTAAATATTATACAGGCTCTTAATGGTCCAGACCTCTTACTGGTTCAGCACTTAATGGTTCAGACCTCTTACTGGTTCAGCACTTAACCATTCAACTGTTGCCAAACAGCCCCTAAAACGAAGGCAAGACTATAATTTTGAGCTGGGGGCAAAACTGTAATTTGTCGGAACCAATGAGCGAGTGCTGGCACGAATTAAAATTACATCGAGTCAACCAATTAAAACAAAACAACATAGGTTTGCTAAAAGAAAAACTAAAATTTGAGCCGGGGGCAAAAGTGTAATTTGTCAGAACCAATGAGCGAGTGCCGGCATGAATTAAAATTACATCAAGTCAACCAATTAAAACAAAACACTACCGTAGGTTTGCTAAAAGAAAAACTAAAACAATGGAAGACTGTCGTACTCTTTACCAGGGTAAAATCGTAATTTGTCAAAAGCTAAAACAATGGCAAGATTGTAATCTATGCAGTTAAAGCGGTCTAAAATCGAATAGCGGTCAAGGTCCGCTATATGATATATAGGTTATAGCAGTGGTATAGCGGTGATATAGCGGTAATTTTTATACCATGCATAATTTATGTATTTATATATATATATGTATAAATATATCTTTGAAAAATATTAATAGTAATATCAGAACTCATAGTAATATCATTCCATTATCAAAAACCTGTTGCAAATCAAATACTAATAGTAACTTTGAAGTATTTAATTTAAGAATTAACACAATCAAACACCGTTACTGCTATAACCACTATAGGCCACCGCTATAGCACCGCTATAGTACCGCTATAGCGGTATTTAGTGCCGCTAATAGCGGAACCGCTATAGGTCACCGCTATTTGGACCGCTACACACCCTGAGGTCCGCTAACCGCTATAGCACCGCTATTGACTGCTTAGATTGTAATTTTGAACGAATGCAAAATTTGCCGGGGTAAAATCCATAGTTGTTAAAGGTGCTAGGTGCACTCAAGGCGCATAGGCCTCGCCTGGGGCCTAGACGCAAAGCGCAAAAAAAGCGAGGTTCTGAGAAAAATAAAGCGTATAATGAGAAAAAAAATAAAAAGTATATTATATATTAGAAAAGAATACTATTCTTCAAATAAAGTTAACAAAATCTATTATGTAACACTTTATATCATCTATTTAGTACCAAAAGTTCTAAAATATTAGTGTATAAAACTAGTTTTCCTTAGATAAAAGTAGAAATCTGGCTAGAATCTTGTCTGAATTTAGAGAATTTTGCTAGAAACTCTCCGCAATCTAGGAATCTCGCCGGAATGTGTGCCTGAACCATCACCTATAGAATTAAAGCGCAATTTCCTCGACTTAAAGCGCAACTGCCTCGCCTCGCCTAAAAATGGGCCTAGGCGCAAGAGGCGATGGCTTTTAACAACTATGGTAAAATCGTACTTCGTCAAAAGCTACAATGATCACAAGACTGTAATTTTGAGATAGGGGCAAAGTCGTAATTTTGAACTGGTGCAAAATCGTAATTATGAACATGGGATAAAATCGTAATTTATTCCTTTCAATGGGTAAGTGCCAAACAGCCGCCTGGCACTATTCCATCTCATGCTCTTTAAATTTAGAGTTAATTACTGTTTTCGTCCCTGTGGTTTGTCAAAAATCACTATTTCAGTCCATTAGTTTAAAAATTGTGATTTCAGTCCCTGTGGTTTCACTTTTGTAACCATTTCAATCCTTGTGGTTTCACTTTCGTAACCATTTCAATCCATTTATTCTGTTAGTACAGGGACTGAAATGGTTACGAGGTGGACTGAAATAGTTACGAAAGTGATACCACAGGGACTGAAATTGCAATTTTTAAACTAATGGACTGAAATAGTGATTTTTGACAAACCACAGGGACAAAAACAGTAATTAACTCTTAAATTTATGTATTCATTTTTAAATTTAATTACTATTTTCGTCCCTGTGGTTTGTCAAAAATCACTATTTCAGTCCATTAGTTTAAAAATTGTGATTTCAGTCCCTGTGGTTTCACTTTCGTAACCATTTCAGTCCCTGTGGTTTCACTTTCGTAACCATTTCATTCCATTTATTCTGTTAGTACAGGGACTGAAATGGTTACGAGGTGGACCGAAATGGTTACGAAAGTGAAACCACAGGGACTGAAATCGCAATTTTTAAACTAATGGACTGAAATAGTGATTTATGACAAACCACATGGACGAAAACAGTAATTAACTCTTTAAATTATTTATTAATTTTTTTTTTTTTTTGTGAAATTGTATTGATGTTTTTCAGGTACTACACCACTAGACTCTGGATTGGATCACCCCCTCAGAGGTTTGCACTTATTGTTGACACAGGGAGTACTGTTACATATGTCCCATGCTCCACCTGTCAACATTGTGGCAAGCATCAGGTATGTATAACAACTCATTTGGTTTATTACATAGAGTAAATTACGTTTTTGGCCCCTGTGGTTATATCACTTTTACTATATTAGCTCAAAATAAGAATTTTTAACATATATGCCCCCATGGTCTCTATAACTAACCATTTTGGCTCCTAAGTCTAACCATTTTGGCCCCCATGGTCTTTATAACTAACCATTTTGGCCCCCATGATCTCTAGACTTAGGGGCCAAAATGGTTAGTTATAGAGACCATGGGGGCATATATGTTAAAAATTCTTATTTTGGGCTAATATAGTAAAAGTGATATAACCACATGGGCCAAAAACGTAATTTACTTTATTACATATGACATTTAACTGTAAGTTGTTTTGTTTTCTCAACGGTTGATGAGCATAGTTGTTAATAGAGGCAATAGCGACCGCTATAACGTTTTGCGTAGCGATGCGATCGGTTGGCACAATCTGATTTTTTGTAAATTAAAAGGGCGAAAATAGGCACATTTAGTTTTTTTTTTTTTTTTTTTGTTTTAATATAAAGAGTTAACTTCCATTTTACCCTTGTGATTTGGTCATTTTAACGGTTTTGCCCCAATAGTTTAAAAATAGCTATTTTCCTCCCTAATTTTTCTAACTTATCGTCATTTTGCTCCCTGCCTCTAACTCCATCCAAAAAGTCCATTAACTAGAAGGGTATTTTGGTAATTTGATAGATAAAAGCAAGGGCATGTAAGTCTTTTCACCTAAATAAACCTATAACTTGTTTATTTACATGTATATAAGTAACTCTTTTTTGATCCCTTATCTTTCCAACCACTCTTTCTACCGGCCACCACCATCCACAACCATCCACCACCACCTGCAACTACCACCTACCAACCACGACTACCGCGACTTTTAACCAAACGTTTTAATTGAGTTAGAGCCAGGGAGTAAACTACCGAAATACCCATACTTTTAATTGAACGTTTTAACTGAGTTAGAGCCAGGAAGCAAAAGCAAACTGGCGACAAACTCCAAAGATCAGGGAGGAAAATGGCTATTTTTAAACTACTGGAGCAAAACCGTTAAAATGACCAAACCACAGGGAGCAAAACAAAAGTTAACTCTAATATAAATAGCGACTGAAATAAAAGCGTATTTAGGGTTTTTCGTTTCAAGATTGAAAAAAGAAGCGTATCTATATGCGTATTTTAGTTATTTTTGATTAAATATACATGTAAAAATATTTACTTTTCTTCTAGTTTATTTCTAAACATTATACATAGCATATAGGTAGCTTGTCGCTATTGTTCGCTATTGAAAGATGACGAAAATAAAGGTCTTTTATGTTCTTTTATTTTATTTTATTAAGTTTGATTTAGCAGATTCTAAAGATATAATTTTCGAGATGTATAGATCCTGTTCATGGATTAACAAATGTTCGAAAGCTCTATTTGCCTCGACTCCATGTACGATTAAAGTGATAAAAGGGGTAGTATTATAATAAATCATATAAAATCATTCTGTTCGTGGTAAAATCCCTTTATGATGTATTTTAGATTTTTGGTATAATTTTTGGCTGATATAGGGATCAAACGGTAGTTTTTTAATTTGCAGTGATATTTTTTTTTTTAATTATCAAACGGTATTTTAGATTTTTGGTATAATTTTTGGCTGAAAGGGATGGCGGCGCAGTTTGTTGCTCGTCTACCTGCTATCCTTATGTAATATGCCCTGATGATTGGAATGAAAATATTTTAGTTATTTAAAAAAAAAGAGTAAACTGCCATTTTGGTCCCTGTGGTTTGGTCAATTTTGCCACTTTAGTCCAAAACTCGAACTTTTTGCATCTGGGTCCCTGTGGTTTTAGTTTTATTGCCATTTTGGTCCAAAAATGAAATCAGGTCATATTTGTCTTATAAAATCCTGTTATTTTATCATTTTCTGCAGGGGCAAAATGATCATTTCTTTTTTATAAATAAATACCATATTTTATAAGACAAATATGACCTGATTTGCCCTTGAGGAAAATGACAAAATTGCAGGATTTTATAAGACAAGTATGACCTGATTTCATTTTTGGACCAAAATAGCAATAAAACTCAAACCACAGGGACCCAGATGCAAAAGGTTTGAGTTTTGGACTAAAGTGGCAAAAGTAACCAAATCTCAGGGACCAAAATGGCAGTTTACTCAAAAAAAAAAAAAAAAAAAAAAAACCCTTGGGAACAACTTAAATAAGAAAACAGTAATAAAATTTCACACATAAAATTCATCGATAAATCACCCGACATTGCTTATTGTACCTTGTTAATATCGATGCACCAGGACCCAAAGTTTGATCCCGACTCATCCAGCACGTACAAGCCGGTTAAATGCAACGTTGATTGCTCCTGTGATAATAACAGAGAACAATGCACCTACGAAAGGCAATACGCCGAAATGAGTTCCAGCAGTGGTGTTCTCGGTGAGGATATCGTATCTTTCGGCAACCAAAGCGATCTTCCACCTCAGCGTGCTGTTTTCGGGTGTGAAAATAGGGAAACCGGTGATCTGTACAGTCAGCACGCTGACGGAATTATGGGTTTGGGTCGCGGTGATTTGAGTATAGTTGATCAACTTGTTGACGGAGGCGTTATAAGTAATTCGTTTTCCTTGTGCTACGGTGGGATGGACGTCGGTGGCGGTGCCATGGTTCTCGGTGGAATTTCTCCGCCTTCGGATATCGTGTATTCTCGTTCGGACCCTAGACGCAGGTATGTTTTGTATCTATCAAACGTATAGATTCGAAAGTCGAGTGTTTTTTTATTTGGCAACAGCCCATATTACAATGTCAAGTTGAAGGAGTTGCATGTTGCGGGAAAGCGGTTGCCGTTACGCTCAAGTGTCTTTGATGGAAAGCATGGAACGATTTTAGACAGTGGTACAACTTACGCCTATCTACCTGAAGCAGCTTTCGTGGCGTTTAAACTTGCCGTAAGATGGCTCATTTATTTTTGGCAAATTGGATTTAAATAATCCTAACTTGCTCAATTTGGCCGATAATAATCCCAACTCAGTTATTGGCCGATAATAATCCGAACTGGTCCACTTTTGGCCGATAATAGTCCGCCGTTAGAAATAGCTTAACGGAGTTAAGCTTTTTTCCGAATTACAAACCGATGTTTTATGGATTTTGATCAGAACGAGGATACGAGTTGATTGATATAAAATTTACCTCGAAATAATGCCCCACGATGAAAACAGTGCTTCAATTCGGGTGTTTAAACTTCCAATTAACAAAAATCAAGTCTTTGAAGCACCGTTTCGAGGTAAGTTTTACATAAATCGAATCGTTTCCTCGTTCTAATCAAAATCCATAAAACATCAGTTTGTAATTCGGAAAAAAACTTAACTCCGTTAAGCTATTTTTAACGGCGGACTATTATCGGCCAAAAGTGGATCAGTTCGGATTATTATCGGCCAATAACTGAGTTGGGATTATTATCGGCCAAATTGAGCAAGTTGGGATTATTTAAATCTAATTTTGCCTTTATTTTTCGGGAATTGGCCTGTAATAATCCCACATAGACCTTATTGGCCATTAATAATCCCACCTCAGAATATTCCCCCCACTAGTCCCACCTTTCACCTATTTTTCCTACAATGGTCCCCCGTTAAAAAAACTTAACGGAGTTAAGCTTTTTTCCAAATTGCAAACAGATTTTTTAGGGCTTCTGATCAGAACAATGATACGAGTCCATTGATGTAAAACTTACTTCGAAATGGTGCTCCAAGTGACTTGATTTTGGTTAATTGGAAATTTAAACACCCGAATTGAAGCGCCGTTTTCATCGTCTGGAGCACCGTTTTGAGGCAAGTTTTACATCAATGGACTCGTATCGTTGTTCTGATCAAAAGCCCTAAAAAATCTGTTTGTAATTTGGAAAAAAACTTAACTCCGTTAAGTTTTTTTAACGGGGGACCATTGTAGGAAAAAAAAAATAGGTGAAAGGTGGGACTGGTTGGGGGGGGGGGGATATTTTGAGGTGGGATTATTGATGGCCAATAAGGTCTAGGTGGGATTATTACAGGCCAAAAGGGTCGTATTCATTATCAACTATCATGTTTGCAGATAATGAAAGAACTTCACGGTGTTCATCAGATTAAAGGTCCCGATCCAAGTTATAACGACATTTGCTTCGCAGGTGCCGGAAGGTATTTCTTTGTACTTTATACATGGACACTTACCGTATTGTAGAGATTGTTTATTGTATATAAAGTAGAAAATGATGTTAAATGTTAATCGGTTTTTCCAGTGATGTTTCACAACTCTCGAAAACCTTCCCGTCTGTTGAAATGGTTTTCGGGAAGGGACAAAAGTTGTTACTCGCCCCGGAGAACTACTTGTTCAGGGTAGAATTTACCATCCCTCATTCATTAACGTTATCTACTTGAAATATCTCCGAAACTGATTCATATGTTTTTCTTCTTTGTGAAGCATTCAAAGGTTAGTGGAGCGTATTGTCTTGGGGTTTTTCAGAACGGAAAGGATCCGACCACTCTTTTAGGAGGTCTTTCATGTCACCAATTTATACTGCTCTTTATATATATATATATATATATATATAGGGGAAGCTTCAAATGAAAACCACTAGTTATCGCGAAAACTAACTAAAAAAGCCTAAAACATACCAAAATTATTATTATTATTTTTTTTTGCATACCAATTTTCGCTATTTAAGTTGTATAAAAAAACTTTTTTTCAAAAAAAGAAAAATTTTGTAGTGCACATGTGTAATAGTACTACACATGTGAATTATTACACATTTGCACTACAATTTTTTTTTTTTTTTTGAAAAAAAAGTTTTTTTTTTTTATATATAAAAACTAGCGAATTTTGATAAAAAAAATTGGGAAATTGGCCCGTAATAATCCCACCTATACCTTATTGGCCATTAATAATCCCACCTCAAAATATTCCCCACACCAGTCCCACATTTCACCTATTTTTCCTACAATGGTCCCCCGTTAAAAAAACTTAACGGAGTTAAGCTTTTTTCCAAATTACAAACCGATTTTTTAGGGCTTTTGATTAGAACGACGATACGAGTCCATTGATATAAAACTTGCCTCGAAACGGTGCTCCAAACGATGAAAACGACGCTTCAATTCGGGTGTTTAAATTTCCAATTAACCAAAATCAAGTCACTTGAAGCACCATTTTGAAGCAAGTTTTACATCAATCAATGGACTCGTATCATCATTCTGATTAAAAACCCTAAAAAATCTGTTTGTAATTTGGAAAAAAGCTTAACTCCGTTAAGTTTTTTTAACGGAGGACCATTGTAGGAAAAATAGGTGAAAGGTGGGACTGGTGGGGGGAATATTCTTAGGTGGGATTATTAATGGCCAATAAGGTCTAGATGGGATTATTACAGGCCAATTCCCCAAAAAAATTTGGTGTGTTTTTTAGGCTTTTTTTAGTTTGTTTTCGAGTTTTCGCAATAAAAGTGGTTTTTATTTGAACCATCCCCTATATATATAGGGTTAGGGTAAAATGAAAACTACTACGAGTTGTGAGAACGTAGAGAACTCGGCCTTACGAAAGGTTTTTTAATAAATTTTTTTTACCAAAAATCCTAAAAAATCAGCTTTTCCAAAAAAAAAAATATAGTTTCTGTTAATTTACACCACTTGTAAAAACCCCGTACGGCTGTTGTAAATGCTGATGTCGGCAGCTTTTTACAGCAGCGTAAAAGGCTGAAAACGCCGCTTCGACTTTTTTTTACAGCCGTGTTTGTAACATTTTAATCTACGTGTGTGCAAAAATGGCGGCAAAACTCGCACAGGAAGTCGGAGTTCTCTAAACTCAAGGGGGTTTTCTCTTGATCTTGATCCTATGCTATGCATATCTGGTCGTCAGTCAGTAATGCTTTGATGTATATTTCCGCTACAGGCATCATTGTCCGTAACACATTTGTTACGTACGACCGTGAACACGAAAAGATTGGATTTTGGAAAACCAACTGTTCGGAAATATGGGAAACACTTCACGTTTCTGGCGGGCCCCCTCAATCATCTTCTCCACCAGATAAATCAAATCCCACTGCTGACGTCTCCCCTTCTTCGCCTCCAACGACATCCCCACAATATATTCCTCCAGGTGACATCAGCTGCCACGTAAGCGGTGCTATAATTTGTGTTGTAACTCTTTCTTATCTTATTATTATTATTATTTTTTTTTTCTGCAGGAGAAACAGAAGTTGGTAGTATTACATTTTATATGTCGGTCTCACTTAACGACACCGATGTGAAGTCCGAAATCACAGAGCTTGCTCCGCTAATTGCTCAGGAGTTGCATGTTAACAGTTCACAGGTAGTATTAACTTTCCGGTCCAACCGATTCGACTCAAAACGGGTCTGATACGGCATGGTTGCCAAAGTCGCTAGGCGCTCCCTAGTCGGTCGACCGGGGAGTTCAGGAGTTGAGAGTACTCGGTCTAGGCGGAGAATACTCGGGGAGTACTCGGACATGTTAAATTATAAAGAAATTAGTTTTCGGAAATTAAATATAGGCAAATTGGATTTAAATAATCTCAACTCATTGTTATTGGCCAATAATAATTCCAACTCATTTAATCACCAATAATAATCCGAACTATTCACTTTTGTTTGTAAAATACTCCCAGTTAAAAAAAACACTAACTAGGTTAAAAATTTGCTGATGTGGCATCTGATGTGGCCCTTTTAGCTGATGTGTCATATGACGTGGCAGTTGATGTGGCACTCTACGTGGCATTTTTGATGACGTGGCAGCTGATGTGGCAGTTGATGTGGCATTTTTTGATAACGTGGCAACTGATGTGGCAGGTGACGTGGCAAGCCACATCAGCAAAATTTTAACCTAGTTAATGTTTTTTTAACTGGGAGTATTTTACAAACAAAAGTGAATAGTTCGGATTATTTATTATTGGTGATTAAGTGAGTTGGGATTATTATTGGCCAATAACAGTGAGTTGGGATTATTTAAATCCAATTTTCCTTAAATATATGTTAAATAACATAGATTTACTAATATTTATAACAAAATGCGTGAAAATAATATTCATTCTTTAATATGACAGACGTAGAAATTATGTTTTATTTTATTTAAGTCAAACTCGGCCCGAGTTGACCTAATAGATCCGATTCTTGCCGATTTTGACTGCGTTTTATCGACTCAGAGTAATTAGGCGGAGTTGAAGAAAGTCGCCTCGGCAGCCTGCCTTGTAGCGACTACTCGGGGAGTACTCGGCCTTGGAAACCTTGTTCCGGTCCGGTTTTTAAAACATTGCTTCCGCATACAGATAACTTTATTTTTGAACTTTGTTTCAGGTTCACTTACTGAATTCTACGTCCGAAGGAAATGATTATGTTACAGAATGGTCCGTTACTCCACCAGAATCTGCCGACTTCATGTCTAATGCAACCGCGTCGGTGAGTTCTTGATCATATACATCTAGTGGTTAAATATTTCCTAAGGAGTAAATTACGTTTTTGGCCCCTGTGGTTATATCACTTTTACTATATTAGCCCAAAATAAGAATTTTTAACATATCTGCCCCTATGGTTTCTATAACTAACCGTTTTGGCCCCTAAGTCTAGAGATCATGGGGGCCAAAATGGTTAGTTATAGAGACCATGGGGGCAGATATGTTAAAATTTTTATTTTGGGCTAATATAGTAAAAGTGATATAACCACAGGGGCCAAAAACGTAATTTAATCTTTCCTAAGGTTATGGTTACGTGCTTATTATTATGTTATATCCGGTGCCAGAACATTATTTCTAGGATAGCTGAAGGTGGTGTACACCTTCCGAAGTTATACGGAAAATACCGATTATACAATTGGGATATTTACCCCCCAGCAAAAAGGTGCACTGGATCTTGCCTTATCTTCGATTATCTATTTATCCATTAGAGTTCGAAATATTATTTTTAAAAGGGTTATTGGATTTAAATATCCCCAACTTTCACCATTTGGCCGATAGCACTCCCAACGTTCAACTTTTTTTTTCCTCTGTCACCCCCAAACTAACTGAACCCTGACGTCAGATGCCACTTCATCAAAAAGCCACGTCAGATAATAGTTGTCAATGGTGGTCGCTGTGGTCGCTATAGCGAATAGCGTAGCGTATAGGTCGAAGGTCGCTACAGGGTATGTAACCATAAATAGCGGGATTTCAGTTTTTATTTTTTTGAATATATATAGCGATTAAATATAGCTGTAAAATAATTGGATTTTAGGAATTCGCTAAATATACATGTAAAATAGTGTATATACCAGGGTATTTTGATATTATATACGTATAATTTTTTTTAAATATACGTATTAAAAATTTTAAACTTTTTTTTAGTGTCTCGCTATTAAAAAATAGCGCTTGTTATTTAAATATACGTATTAAAAATAGGTCCTTTATCGCTATTTGTCGCTATTTGCCGTTAACAACGATGCGTCAGATGCCACGTCAGCAAAATGGCCACGTCATCAAAAAGGGCCACAGTCTGATGCCACGTCACTAAACAAGTGCCACATCAGCAAAAAAAAAACTAACTGATTAGGGTTCACAGTGGCGGATCTACGATTCGCGCCAAGCGGTAACGTTTTATAAATAAGCGGTAACGAAATCGAAAAAACGCCAAATTTTTCCAAAATTTACACTAATTTTACACTACCGCCGGAGCGCCAAGCCGTAGCGGACGTCACCCCTTACATACATGTACATCCGCCCCTGAGGGTTCAGTTAGTTTGGGAGTGCTAGAGGAAAATAATTTAAAAGTTGGGGGTGGCGTGGTACAGTTCGTAAGTTGGGAGTCCTATTTGCCTAACAGTGAAAGTTGGGGTTATTTTAAATCCAATAACCCTTTTTAAAAAAAAAATTATTTTAGATCTAAATTATTTTTTATACAGAAGCTGGAGGCATAAATATTACGTGGTTGGATTGGCGGTGTCGATGTTAGCGTTAGTAGTTGGATTATCGAGTATGGGAACATGGTGGTTTTGGAGACACAAGCAACACTCGAATTTGCAGTATAAACCGGTGGACTCAATGGTTGTGCCGGAGCAAGAACTTCAGCCACTGTGATTTCCGGTTAATACTGCACACCGACATCGTATTTTTAGTTTAGGCGAAAAACATTATAGGGGTCTTTTGTGCTTTGTTTATACAGGGGAAAGTTTACATGTTACAGTAGGAGTTTGATCGGTCAAAACGATTGGTCAAACGTCGGTCATCATGTCGAAATTCTACTTTCTTTTTGTTTATGGTAACAAAGTTCTGTATTGATTGATGATGTGTTTGTTCATTGTTTATTAGGGCTGCAAAAGAACTGCATTCACCGATTTGTTTGTGTTGGTGAACCGTTTGTGAACACGTTCATTTCCTTAATGAACGAACACGAACAGAAAATCTCGTTCGATAAGTGTTCATGAACCGTTCGTGCACATATTATTTTCTTAACGAATTCGGTTTGTTTACAGCCCTATTGTTGATGTTGATTTTTTTTTAAAAGAATGAAATTTGGAAATAGGTTGTTTTGGTATATGATGTTTGACTTTTGACCAACCAGGTTTGGTAGTTCATGTGATACTTATCAGTTGTTATCACTCATTCTTAACTATCTTAAAGCATAAACCGATACCCCACTTTTATACTTTGCTACAATCGCCTCCTTTACTCTGAATTTTCACAATTTATCCCTCGCCTTTCAAACTTTGCTATTATCACCCCTCTACTTTGCTTTTCCACCACCCCTCAACTTTTACGTATTTACGCCACCAACTCTTTACTTTTTCATTTATACTACCACCCCCTCATCTTTTATGCATTTCCGCCATCACCCCTCTACTTTTACACTTTGTCTTTTCTGCCACCACCCCTCAACGCTTTTCCGCCACCACCCCTCTACTTTTATACTTTCCATTTTTTACCCTTTTACTTTTATTTTCCCTCAAATTTTAGACTTTGCGTTTTTATCCCTTGCAATATTACTCCATTTTAACCCCTAAACTACTACTCTTACTTTGCACTGTGTTTTACGAAATGTCTTAGTCAATGTGTTTTACACTTCATGTCTACCTTTGTGTTTTACTCTTTTTTTTTTGTAATTGTGTTTTATGCATTATGTATTACATTTTTTAAAATTGTCTATTACACATTGTGTTTTACGAATCGTGTATTGCCTTACTACATGTTTCCACCCGTCGTGTGCCACCGCAACACGCGATAGGCAAAAATACTAGTTATTATATTATATAATAACAATTGAGGTATGTTCTTAGGAACAGTGCCTCTTTTGTTTTTAATGGTTTTTTTATCTTGTAGCAACTTGGGAATACTGACTCTTTTGTTTTTAATGGTTTTTTTTTATCTTGTAGCAAAGTTTATTTTAATTGTTTTTTAGTTAATTTAGTTAAAGTGGTTTATATAGTCCTCAAGTTTTGTCCTTTTTTTTCTTTAGGTTAAAGTTTTTTTTTTATAAATTCGATTTTGTCTACGTTTTATTCCAACTCACAGTATAAGTTTGTGTTTATATTTGTCTACGTTTTACGGCACGTAACGGTATAAATTCACGTGGCAATATAGATTAATGTTTTTGTTTTACAATTTGACCTTCGTTTGCTTACTACTTAGCGTGGTTTTACGACTCACGTGCCCGCAACGCGGGTTTTAAACACTAGTTTATATACACACAAAGAATGTATATATTAATTAAGAATAAGAGTTGATAGCACCAGGAAGTTGGTGTTTCAGCTCTCATCTTTCACTTTAGGATAAAAATATCCAAATTATGTTTTATAAGTTATGAATTTAATTATATTTACCTCAGACAAAATGTTTCTATCATAACTAAAAATAAATAAGATTGTATAATGTGTGAGATGTTATTTGGAAATTGTAATTTCGATTATGAAAAACCCGGTTAAGTTATTTTAGAACGGATTTACATCTTTTGTTTTTTCACATTACACAATATTTAAACACCTTGGTGGCACTAAGACAAATGCCCTTTGGTGAAAAAACTTCGTTAAGTAATGATAAAGTTAAGTAATGATAAAATTACAGGAATCGACACTAAGTTAGAGCATGTGTTGTGGTTCGCGAGATGGGTGCTAAGCCCAGACATGTACAAACCAATTATCTCCGCCTCACAATTTTTTTAAACCTTTTGTTACTCAACCTATCACATTTTACGCTCCTACTCATCTAGGTGAAAGGTGAAACCACCCTTATCCTTGCATACGTGGCACCTACGTAACAACATTTTTTTTTCACCTTTCACCTCACCACAATACATGGCCATATGGTTACGTGACACCTACGTGACACTTTTTTTCACCTTTCACCTCACCATAAATACATGGCCATATGGTTTAAAACGTTTTATATTTTAGTCTTAGTAAGCCGATAAAAAGAAAATTTATAGGAAAACGTCTATACGATGGTCAAATATTAAACATATATGTCGTTAAATGTCTTATATAAATATCATTTTTTAATTCAATAGTATTGCTTGAATTCGAAGTTCTGATATATTAGGTATTTAGATATTGGGTTCGATCCTTGAGTCAAACGGGTTTTATCGGTAATTTTACCGTCGTGCCTACGGACGGGTGGGTTACCGGGTTTCCCCTGGAATTTGTGGTGGACGACTCTCGGAGTACTCCGTTTGTCCAGTGGGTGTCTCGAGAATGCTCGGGATTAATTTGTTGACGGTTCAAAGAAAAAAAAAAAACAAGAAATCAAAAGACAATAAAAGTTGTTGTGAGTGTGAGTTATTCTTAACTCCTTACCTAACTAGCTTAACAAGGTGATTTTACTCTACTATTTTGCATTGAATATTAAAAATTCTTTTTTTTTTTTGCCTCAAGATTGATTTATGTCTTTAATCACCCTTCAAGTTTAGAATTTAGCATTTTAGATCCTCAAATCAGTTCACAAGTGTAATTGGTTGTCCAACACCACTCCAAATGCCAGCGAAATGATGTGTAGATTGGTTTGAAAAAACACAAAAACACACATATACATGTGTAATTAATTGGATCAAAAAGTTAATATTAAGCTATGAGGGACACTTTTTTTTTTTTAATAAATCAACATAGAGAAGATGTAAATAATTGGATACATCTTCCGTATCACCTTTTTAATCAAATTATATTTACTTTAGCGAAATGTATACGTACAAACACCTGAATTTTATTAGTGATCAACAAAGCGAAAACCTCGTTGGTGGTCAATGATATAGTTACTAAATATAAAACTTAGTCAGTGACACGTTAGATCCATGTCAGTTAGAGGGCTTTATCACGCCTTCTTTTAACTTGCAGGGTGTGGGATAACGCCTCCTATTAAACAAAATTAAAAAAAAAAATTATTGGATGAAATGATGTGGGCCCCACCTGCAACTCACCTTCTTCCTCGTTACCATGGTGAAGCCCCCATCAACGGCGCCCCTCCGTAAATGCGACGGTGTGGGGGTGGTGGCGCCATCAGGTGCTATAGACGGTGAGGTGGCATGGGTGGCGCCTCCACACCCTCCGGCCTAAGGGAAACCTCAAATTCGAAATTGGCTGTGGAAACCTATAACAAATTTTGAGCGGTGGGATGTAGTTCTTGAAGACAGGCAAATGTCAGTCATGAGAAACCTGATAACTTGAACTGTTGTTAAGGTGGTTCATGATTTATATAATATATAAAATATAAAATTTAAAATCCATTGTTGTGTATAAAGTAGAGTTTTTTTTCTAAAGTAGTGTTGGTGGAAAAACTATTTACCAAAATAGTGTTTTTTAAAAACTATTTACCAAAATAGTGTTTTTCAATTATCTTGTATTCATCTTTTCCTTTTTATATGAAAGAAAAAAAATCTTTTTTTATATAAATTGTCTACCCCGACGTTTCAGTCGCAGCAAAATCGAATCAGCCTTCCCTCGCTATGTCATTTACAACCGAATCATAATCTTTACGGTCGCCCCTTGAACCAGAATCCCTCTCTATTGCAGCTGAGTTAATTAAGAGTGGGTTTTGATGATCGAAACGTTTATTTTTTTTTTTATTTCAAATTAAGATTAATTTTTGAAAATCTCATAGTTTTAACAGGAGAATTTTGCCTCATAATCGATCGAAATTTTATATGGAACTGAACATCTTGGCTTAGAATTTTGTCTCAAATTGATTTTTGAAATTTCAGAATGAATTTTGCATCTGAAAGTATATTTTTACACTCACAGGTTATTTTTTTCTCAAAATAGATCTTTTGCAAATCGATTTCACAAATATTAGAAACAGAAAGAATAAAGGAAGGAGTTTGAAAATAAGCATAGTTTTATATGAATTTCGATTTCACATATATTGAGACTTGCTTTTGTGATTTCAGATATGATTAGAACATGAATAATCATAATCGATTGTATTTGTTTTACAGAATGATGTCATGAACCCAGTTAACGTAATATCACATATAATTTAAAATAGGGATTTTAATACCATCTCCAAAATTGATGGTGTGAATGATGATGTTAGATTAAATGAATGTAAAAAACTATAACAAAAGAAGTCTTATATGTTGTTTAAAAAATAAAGGTAGGTAAAAACACCATTTTAGTAAATAGTTTTTCCACAAACACTACTTTAGAAAAAAACTCGTATAAAGTATCTCGAAGGCCAAGGTTTATTTTCTCTCTCGTGCATGTTTGATTGTGCTAAGGAGGAAGGGATTATTAAAGGTATTTGTACCCCAAATGATGGGCCTATTATTACACATCTCTTGTATGCGGATGACGCTCTAGTTATGGGTGAATGGTCCAAAGAAGAAGTCGCAAATGTTGTATGAATTCTCAGGTGTTTTCATGTTTGTTCGGGCCTTAAAATTAACTTAGGTAAAGCTAATTTGTATGGCATAGGAGTGGGTATGGAAGAATGTAGCGAGTTCGCGATGGTGACGGGTTGCAAGTCGGACTCCTTGCCTTTCAAATATCTCAGTTTAAATGTGGGTGCCAACATGAACCGCATTTCCAATTGGCAACCGGTGTTCGACACGTTTCGATCTCGACTTGCTAATTGGAAGTCTAATCTTCTTTCGATCGGGGGAGGGTGGTTATCATTAAGTCGGTTTTGGAAAGCCTCCCGACTTACTATTTTCCCTCTATAAAGCTCCCAAGAAGGTTATTGCCGACTTAGAATCCATGATCAAGAAATTTCTTTGAGGAGGCTCCAGTGAAGAAAAAAAATGCATTGGGTTTCATGGGATCGGGTCTCTCGTCACAAAAAGGAGGGTGGTTTAGGTTTGAACAAGCTAAAGGAAGTGAACGTCTCTTTGTTATCTAAATGGGGTTGGTGCTACAAATCGGAAAAGGGCAATATGTGGAAGAGAATTATTGATGCGCTTCATTCTAGTCGGGTGGGATGGGAATGTATCCCGTTCAAGAAAGCTCTCGGTGGCGTTTGGAGCAATATTGCGAAGGTGTTCACTAATGTTAAAGCCGGGGGAGTGCCATTGCGGAACTACATCAAAGGTATTGTTGGAAATGGAAAGGAGATCTCGTTCTGGTTAGACCCGTGGATCATTAGTGAGCCCCTCAAAAACAGATTTCCTGATCTATTCCGACTTGAAGCCGTCAAAAAATGCAAAATTGCGGACCGGGTTACTTGTTCTGGATCGGATTCGACGCTGACTTGGGTGTGGAAATCGGCTCCGTCATCTGCGGAGGTGGTGAATGATCTCAACCAGCTTTCGGCCTTGCTGAATGATGTTCAACTTTCTGACCGCGAAGACAGATGGTTTTGGAGCTCGGGTTCTGCTGGTTCTTTTTCGGCCAGGAACGTTAAAAACCTTCATTTCGTTTAATCTACGGCTGATGTCCCCTTCATTATGAGTTGGTGTAGATGGCTTCCTGCGAAGTGCAACATCCACGTTTGGCGTATGGAACTGGATAAACTCCCAACCGGAGAGGCGTTAAGGAAAAGGAACATTATCATTGAAGACTCTAGTCCGTTGTGCCTATCGAGTAAAGAGACCGCTGACCACGTTTTCATCTCATGCTACGTTGCTTCAGTCATTTGGAATGCGATCAGCTGCTGGTGTAGGATTCTGAGCATATTCGCGTTATCGCTCAAGGATCTCCTCGGGTTCTACTCAAATCTTAGAGCGTCGGAAAAGAAAAAGGAAGCGGTGCAAGGTATTATCATGACTGTCTGCTGGAGTATTTGGAGAGCCCGGAACAATTTCAAGTTTTCAAATAAACCGATTAAGACTGATTGTATATTGAGTGAGGTTAAGGCGTTGAGTTTTCTTTGGTTTACGAATAGATCGAAATATAAAGATATAGATTGGGGGGAGTGGTGCTCTTTTGTAAATATGTAATAGGGTTTTGTTTGTTTGTTTTTCTGGCCTGGTTTAAGTCGGAGTTATGTTAATGAAGTTTACTTTTCGAAAAAAAAAAAAAAAACAAGTTATTAAAATATTAAAATCGAATCACGGAAAATGGAGTGAGAGATACTTGGAAATTGAAAAGTCCAAAGTTTATCCTCTTAAGATCACACAAATCTCAAGCTTTTTCCTTACGCATTTCATATGATTTAAAACATAAAAAAGCATCCAAAAGCAAAATTATTATTATTATTTTTCTGTATTTATTTTATCAAAATAATCCATATTCATAATTCTTAAAACTCATACAGCCCCTTTTTGCATAGTTATTTTCAAGTAAACTTCATAAATATGTATTTTTCATTTCACATAATACCTTATATTTCGCGTGTCTTTTCCTCTTACATAAGCGAAAATAAGTTTATTTCTACATATAACAACTTCACACCATTTAAAAAAACATATAACAACTTCATTACAATACGATATAAAAACCGAATTTTAAAACATTGTCGGCGCCGCAACGCACAAGGTATGATACTAATCCGAAATCATTACACATAAACAAGTATAGACTTGTATACATACAAATATAATATATCATAAGTAGTAGTCTTAAAAGTATACAAAAATAATATATCCAGTAGTCTTAAAAAGTAAATGAGTTAATTTCCGTTTTGCTCCTTGTGGTTTGGTCACTTTAACGGTTTTACCATCATTTAAAAACGACCATTTTCCTCCTTAATGTTTCGATCTTGTCGCCAGTTTGTTCCCTGGCTCTAACTCCATCCATATTGTATGTTAATTGGAAAGGTACTTTGGTAATTTCAAGTATAACATAAAGGTACTTGGATCTTGTATGTTAACTTTAAATTACAAAAATACTCTTTCAATTAACATATAATATGGATGAAGTTAGAGCCAGGGAGCAAACTGGTGACAAGATCGAAACATGAAGAAGGAAAATAACTGTTTTTAAATGACTGGGGCAAAACCGTTAAAGTGACCAAACCACAGCGAGCAAAACGGAAGTTAACTACTAATTATTCTTTTGATATTAAAATGAAAAAAAAATAAGAGTTAAATGTCATTTTAGTCCCTGTGGTTTGGATCATTTTGCTAGTTTAGTCCAAAGGTTTCATTTTTAACATGTGGGTCCAAAAAGGTTTCACAGTTGCCATTTTAGTCCACTTGGTTAACTTCATCCATTTTTTCAGTTAACGAGAAGGCCAATTTGGTCATTTTGTATGTAATTCTGTTAACTAAAAGGGCAATTCAGCCATATAAAATGACCGAATTGGTCTTCTCGTTAACAGAAAAAATGGATGAAGTTAACCAAGTGGACTAAAATGGCAACTGTGAAACATTTTTGGACCCACAGGTTAAAAATGAAACCTTTGGACTAAACTGGCAAAATGACCCAAACAACAGGGACTAAAATGGCATTTAACTCAAAAAATAATTATTTATTTTGGGACGGTCTATTTTGGGCACAAAAGAAAAGGAACAAATTCTGATTTTTAATCCATAAAAAAAAAGAATAAGAAAATAAAAAAGCCAATGAGAATAGAGGTGCTCCCATCCCAAATTCATCAAGCATCAAAATTTATTATACCTTCTGAACTTGTGTGCGAATTATTCAACAAAATATCTGCCGATCCGTCTGCATCCTTCTCCAGGTTATCTTTCTAGGGTTTCATTTCTTACTCATCCTATTTTACTAATTTCAACCCTTTTCAGTTCAATTATTAGGTTTAATCTTCATATGCTTGATGGGTTTCTGTGTTTGAATTCTGACATTAGTGCCTTTGATTTTGTGGGTTCAGTATTTGTTGATTGTTTGTGAATTGTAATGTGGTGGTGAATTTGGAAGGGTTTGAGAAGAGGGAGGGGGGGGGGGGTTAATTGGATACAAGATTGATTTGGTGTGGAGAAAGATTCAATTTTGTATCCCCTGTTGTATATGCTATAGGTTTATTTTATGCCTAGTTGTTTACATCTTAACGAGGCTCTTAATGGTTCAGACGTCTTACTGGTTCAGCACTTAATGGTTCAGACTGTTTGTTTCACGAGCAGATGTCTGAATGGTTCAGATATTTGTCTCTGAATGGTTAAGATTTATACAGAGTCTGAATGGTTAAGACCTCTAATCTGTATTGGTCAGACATTTGCCTCTGAACGGTTAAGCATTATACAGGCTCTTAATGGTTCAGACCTCTTACTGGTTCAACACTTAACCATTCAGATGTTGCCAAACAGCCGCTGATTCAAGCTGAAATGATCCATAGTTGTTGAAGGCGCAAAGGGCGAGCTTTCGGCGTGCTTTGGGCCTCACCGCAAGGTGATAAAACGAGGGCCTTTTTTAGCGAGGTGCATAGTGTAAAAATACCATTTTTAGGGGTTTTAGACTACGCTGTTAATATCGGTTCCCTAGTAAAATATTGGTGTCAAATATCGGTACCGATAATATCGGCGATATTGACCGATATATCACCGGCATTTGACCGAAACTGATATTTGACCGATATAACCGATATATCACTGAATTATTAGTGTTAAACTGCTATACATATAAATTCTTCATTATATTAAAATTACCGTTATACATGGGCGGAGCTTAAGTAGGGCGGGAGGGGGCAACTGACCCCCCCGAACTTTTCGCTCAGTAGTGTAGAGTATGTAGTTTTCATATAGAAATTTTTTGGTATATACGTTTTCGACCCCCCGGTTTTATAGAAATTTTTAGGTTCGGTGACTTCGGCCCCCCCGGTCGGAAATCTCAAACTTCGCCACTGCCGTTACACCACCGATATCTCACCGAGGTAACCTATATCTCAAATATCGGTCCTTGACTGACATCCGATATTTTACCGCATTAACAGAATAACAGCATAAGTTTTTGACTTGTTTGGGTTGATCATAGGTTTGTTTAGGGTTGGTATAATTGCTTCAGGTCTGTTCAGGCGATTTTCGGCTGGATATTGGCCTGAACAATGCCACCGAGGGCTTGAAAGTGGAGCTTTTGAAGCGAAGCGAGAAGGACGCGCTGGGCCTGGAAAGTGAGGTTAGGCGTGCGCCTGGGTGCACCTTGACAACAGAGAGTAGATCAATTTTGACGATGATATTTTGTCGATGTGCTGTTTGTCTTTGTTAAGAGCGAAGTTATGTTGGCGTAGGAGGTCGCAGGGAGCTAGGCGCAAGGCGCTTAAAAATCTAACGCTTTTTTAAGCAAAAAAATAAGTTTTTTTTTTTTTTTTTTTTTTTTTTTTTTTTTTTTTTGCATTTTCTAGGGTGTCAAAAAAATAATATCATCTATGGATTTTGATTTTTAAAGGAATCATCTATACGAGGAACCCTTTTTTTCAAATAAAGATCACAAGGTTGTAAACATAGGTTTGTGTACTTTTTATACGCAGGTGTGATGGAGATATCGCTGCTGTCGGTCCTCCTCAAAAATATTTCTAGTTTCTTCAATATGCAAAGCCATGAAAACCGAGCTTCTGAACTCGTTCAAATGTACCACCAAAAGGTTAAAGAAATACTCAAGATAATTAAGCCTGTACTCGAGTCTATTGTCGATGCGGAAGTGGCGTCTGATGAATCACTTCAAAAAGAATTTCCCGGCTTGAGTCAGTCTGTCGAAGACCTCAGGGAGCTTCTCGAAGATTGCCATCCATTGATGAGTAAAGTTTACTTTGTATGTCTTCGTCATCAACACTTCAAAGTTATATCTATATATATAGGGTAAGGTTCATGCGAGAACCGCGAGAACCAATGTGAACACAACCTAAAATAGCTAAAAAAACCCTAAAAAAACCTAACCCCCCACCCCAAAAGCTAAAATGCTAAAAACTAAACCCCCAAAAAACCTAAAAAAATCTATTTTTTTTTAATATTTTTTATGTTAAAATCGCTACTTTTAGTAGCCAAAAAAAAATTATTTAAATATTTTTTTTGGCTACTAAAAGTAGCGATTTTTTTATAAAAAATATTAAAAAAAAAATTGTGTGTTTTTTAGCTATTTTTAGGCATTTTTGGTTGTGTTCACATTGGTTCTCGCGGTTCTCGCAATAAAGGGTGGTTCCTAACGGATCTTTGTCCTATATATATATATATAGGTAAAGGATCCTGTAAAAAGTGCTCAAGTGTGAGAAGTGTATTATAACACTATATATAATACTATATAACACCATATAAACACCGTATAACAATATGTAACACCATATAATACCATATAACATTATGTAACACTATATATCATTATATAACAAATATAACACTATAGGTTGTCTGATAGCATGTCTATGATAGATGTATAGTGTTATATTTGTTATATAATGATATATAGTGTTACATAGTGTTATATGGTATTATATGGTGTTACATATTGTTATACAGTGTTTATATGGTGTTATATAGTATTATATATAGTGTTATAATACACTTTTCACACTTCTCACACTTAGAGCACTTTTTACACTATCCTTACCCTATATATATATATATATATATCTGTGTGTGTGTGTGTGTTGGAACTAGTTATCTTAACCAGGTACCTGCATTGTGTAGGTTATGCAAGTTGAATCCTTATTTGCAAAGGTTCGGGCTCAAAGCTTAGAGGTTTTCGAGCTTTTGAAATCTTCTCCCGAAGGACTTCCTGATGAATTGAGTTCTGCATCACTTGAGGTATGCCAAAAGATGACTTATCTTACCGGTGAACAATCTCACATCTTGTAAACTACGGGTGCAAACGAGCCGAGCCCGAGCTGGCTTCGGCTCGGTTTGAGCTTTGTTTTCAAAGCTCAAGCTCGGCTCGGGCTTGGATCGTTTATCATCTATTAGTTAATTTATTAAATAAAAATAATATAAATAATAGACGTTTAGGCTCGCGAGCTCGATAAGTGAAGCACGGGCTCGTGCCTAGGGCTGCAAACGAACCAAACGTTCAGCGAACAGTTTGTGAACCGTTTGGCAGGAAGTTTGTTTGTGTTCGTTCGTTTAATAAATGAACGAACACGAACAAGAAATTCCGTTTGTTTAGTTAAACAAACGAACATGAACAGAGGCCGTGTTCGTTCATTTATACTCGTGAACGTTCGATAACTTGTTCGTTTATGTTTGTGTTCGATAGTTCATTAGCATTTTTAACTTAAGGCCTTGTTTGTGTTCATTCGGTTCGTTTGCAGCCCTACCCATGCCCGTTTACTAAACAAGTTTATTTTTACGTTTAGGCTCGGCTGGTAAACAATTTTAAATAAGCTCGGCTCGGCTCGTTTACTAAACAACTTTTAATAAGGGGTAGATGTTAATAAATATTAATAAAACTAATATTACACTAAGGCTCAATGAGGCTCGACGAGCCTGACGAGATTTACATGCCAGGCTCAAGCTCGGCTCAGCTCAGCTCGTTTCGAGCTTTTCTTTCGAGCTGGTCGGCTCGTTTGCAGCCCTACTCGTGCCCGTTTACTAAACAAGTTTATTTTTAGGTTTAGGCTTGGCTGGTAAACAGTTTTAAATAAGCTCGGCTCGGCTCGTTTACTAAACAACTTTAAATAAGGGATAAATGTTATTAAATATTAATAAAACTAATATTACACTAAGGCTCGATGAGGCTCGACGAGCCTGACAAGCTTTACATGCCAGGCTCGAGCTCAGGCTCAATAAATAAACGAGCGTTGTTTTAGGCTCAAGCTCGGCTCGGGCTCGATAAGGCTCGGCTCGTTTCGAATTTATCTTATATTTGACACAACTGATTGCAGATTTGCATACAAAAAATTAAGCATATGGGATATGAAAAATCATCGGCGATTCTTTCAAAAGCTATACGGGATCAAGCAGAGGGTTCGGGACCTAACGCGGATAGCACGTCAAAGATCGCTGATTTTCTTAGCTTGAAGTCAAATCAAGAGCTTCTAATCGAGGCCGTTGCCCTTGAAAAGTTAAAAGAAAACGCCGAACAAGCGGAAAAAATGGGAGATTTAGAGTGCATCGAGGAAATGGTTGCTCTCGTTACCCACATGAACGATTGTTTAATCGAGGCGAAACAGTCGCAAAGCGCCAACCCGGTACCCATACCTCCCGATTTCTGTTGCCCGTTATCGCTTGAACTCATGACGGACCCGGTAATTGTAGCGTCGGGACAGACGTATGAGCGGAGTTATATCCGTAAATGGCTTGATCTCGGGCTTACGGTTTGCCCGAAGACTATGCAAACTCTGGCCCATACGAATCTTATACCTAATTACACCGTGAAGGCACTAATCGCAAATTGGTGTGAGTCAAACAATATTAAGCTCCCGGAACCTGTGAAAACGTTGAACGTGACTCAACCTCGGTCCCCCGAGTCGTCGGTGCGGGCCATAGGTTCGTCCGGTGGGACCAGCCGTCAAGACGGAACGTCTCCGGTGCATCACGTTCAATCATCTTACGAGGATTCTTTGCCGGAAAACGGGCATGATGTGACCGAATCCGGAGACCAAAGTCTTGATTCACGTGCGCAATCATCAGCTAACGAAAAGTTGACGGAGGGTCATCAGAGAACGGTTTCGACTTCCAGCACGCATTCCAACGCAAGCTTTTCTCAAGAGCTATCTCATGAAGCAAACGACGCGTCCGGAACACAGGCGGCAACAGCATATAGCAGTGACGCTTCAGGAGAAGTGGCACCGGCACCGGAACCTCAACCCGCTGCCGCCACTACCCCAACCGCTCCACGACGGGACCACGAGTTCTCCCCGCGGTTTGAAACCCGACCCAGAAATCAGTTATGGCGTAGGCCGTCAGATCGGTATGGCCCGAGAATCGTTTCTTCCCCGTCTACTGAAAACCGACCCGATCTTACCGGAGTCGAAACGCAAGTTAAAAAACTCGTCGAGGAATTGAGTAGCGATTCGGTTGATGTAGTAAGAAAAGCCACAGGTGAACTTCGGTTACTTGCTAGACATAATATGGATAACCGCATTGTTATCGCAAACTGTGGGGGCATCGGTTTATTAATCGGTCTACTCCGGTCAACCGACGAACAAGTCCAAGAAAACGCCGTCACCGCTCTTTTAAACTTATCGATAAACGACAACAACAAATCCGCGATTGCGAACGCGGACGCAATCGAACCGCTGATTCACGTGCTCGAAACTGGGAGCTCCGAGGCTAAAGAAAACTCTGCCGCAACTCTTTTTAGTCTCTCGGTTATCGAAGATAACAAGATAAGAATCGGGAGGTCGGGAGCGATTAGACCGTTGGTTGACTTATTGGGAAACGGAACGCCAAGGGGGAAAAAGGATGCGGCAACGGCGTTGTTTAACTTGTCAATATTTCACGAAAACAAGGCGCGTATTGTTCAGGCCGGTGCCGTAAGGTACCTTGTGGAGTTAATGGATCCGGCAGCTGGGATGGTTGACAAGGCGGTTGCGGTTTTATCGAATCTTGCAACGATTCCCGAGGGGAGAGCTGCTATTGGTCAAGAGGGTGGTATACCGGTCCTGGTTGAAGTTGTTGAGTTGGGTTCGGCTAGAGGGAAGGAGAATGCGGCAGCCGCGCTTCTACAGTTGTGCACAAACAGCAGTCGGTTTTGCAACATGGTCCTACAGGAGGGTGCGGTCCCACCGTTGGTTGCTTTGTCACAGTCGGGTACCCCACGAGCCAAGGAAAAGGTCCTTTTTTCCCCTTTTTTTTTTCTTTTTATGGTATGAGAGTTAGGGCTGCAGACGAACCGAACGAATACGGATTCTCTTTTCCCCTTGTTTTGTTCGTTTGTTAAGGAAATATACGTGTTCACGAACTGTTCATGAACACTTACCGAATGAGATTTTATGTTCGTGTACGTTTATTAAGGAAATGAACGTTTCATGTTCGTTTGTGTTCGTTTTAGGCAACACACGCAAACAAACGTTCATGAACACAAACTAATGTTCATGAACACAAATGAAAACGAACGGACACAAACAAGCGTTCATGAACAAAACATATAATACTATATAATACACGGATACTTATTAAATATTTTATTTGCCGGAATTTTGAAGTTTTTAAATAAAATATAAAAACTAAAAACACTAATGAACTATCGAACACAAGTGAACACGTTACCGAACGTTCGCGAACATAAATGAACCAACGCGCAGGGCTGGCAATTGGGTACCTGTTAAGACACGATTAGATCTGTTTGACTGAAAAATACACCCTTTGACTTTTTTAATTTTTAAAATAATTAAAATTACAATGTTAGGATCTATCATTTATTTATCTTTGTACATAAAACATAAAACTGTTTTATAAACATGAGGTAGAAAGTAGTTAAACGAGTCATAATCATGTTTGAAACTTATGTTGTGCGCGCCGTCAGAAACCTCTTAAGACACGATTTGCCAGCCTTACCAACGCGGGCTCTGTTAATGTTCGTTCATCTAACAAAACGAACACAAACGAACTTCCTGCCGCACGGTTCACGAACTGTTCGATGAACGTTTGGTTCGTTTGCAGCCCTGATGAGAGTTAATTGAACATATATGATTTTTACATTTGGGTGTCGGTAAATAAGAGTATATTGTGCTTCTTGCAGGCGCAGTCACTGCTTAGCTACTTTAGAAACCAGCGGCATGGTAACGGTGGGAGGGGATAAGGAGAGATGCGTTGACGATTTGTATACAATGTGCATCTATTGTCGTCTAATGTTGCAAATAATGCATATGGAGTTCTTGATTTGTTTCGAAAGGATGAAGCCAGAAGCCGAAAAGAGGACATAGATGGCCCGCGGGGGGGGGGGGGGGGGGGGGGTGTATGGATAATCTTTGTTTGTGAAGTTTATATCTTTGTGCTTATATTTGCAGCCTAGTGTAGTGTGAGTTTGTCTGTCACTGATTTTACATGTTTGTTCATTTCTTGTGTAGTATTCACCTACAGCATGCTTCATACAAAAGTATGTGTTTAAATTATTTATAAAAACAAACAAATAAAAAAATAATATAAAAACTAGTTATAAATAAGACACGTCGTCCCTTTTGGTTTACAAGGTTGACCCAATAGGGGTGTTCATCAAATCGAATAACGAATTTTCGAATTATTCGAATTTTTATTTTTTTTTACCTGAATTCGTATTTGATTCGATTAATATTTGAAACTCAAATTCGAATAAATCGATTTAGTTCAAATTCATCCTAAACAATAAATTATTTTAGATTTATTTTCTAAAACTACTACAAATAATTATATTCAGCATAAAATATAATATCTGCAGAATTAATTAACAATCAATATGCCGAAACACCAAAATTTAGAAGATAGGTTGGTTACCGGTAACGATTTTAGTTAGGTAAAATTTTTAGAAATAAGTAGTATTAGCTATTTGTCAGAGGTTTGTTAATGTTATGAATAATATACTTATCACTTGTGAAGGTTGTTCATACTTTGGCAAAGTTTAGAAGTTATATGTATGTGTACAGACATATTAAAAATATATATAAATTGAATTCGAATTTCAAATTGAATCGAATTGAAAATCATAAATTCGTATTCGATTCTAATTCGATGACCAGATTCGAATACGAATCAACTCGAATTCAAACCTTTTTAATCCGAATCGAATTTTGAATTTTTCGAATCCGAATCGAATTTTGAACACCCCTAGTAGGCAAGACAAGTAAAGCCCTTGCTTTGGCCTGAGTCAGCATCTTCACCCACCCCTTAGTTCATTTGCTGAATTGTGTTCTCCAAACTACAATATATCAACCCCATTTTTAGTTTTCGAAACACCCTTTGTTGATAATTGCCTAGAATAGTTCTTTAAAGTTGATGTGAACCCGTGAGTTTACCTATGTGAGTATTTTAAGATACCTTTTTTAACAACAAAACTTGTATATATAGATATAGAACCCAACAAGGATAGGATTTGTATGCATTTGCATCTATGTTAATGGCATGTTACTTTCCCCTCCATCAAATAAAGTCAACGACTTAAAAAATGCCTCAAATTTTAATAATTTCGCTTTAGACCCAACTAGAACAGGGCAGGCAACTCAGTCCAGAAATCATCCGATCCATGCAGTGTTTGTTGTCTTGGTATGAAAGCTGAGGTCAGGGTCTCACCATCACTTGCACCTCATCACACCCTATTAGGGGTGCCGGGGCACTCCGTTATACTATAACGGAAACAATCTTCCACGCGTGATGGGCCGCCGCCACTACAACTACAACGCGTTAATCTTCCACGCGTTAATCATTTTCGTGATGGTGACAACGCGTTATGGTTTATTTTTGTGAGGGTATTTGTTGGTTGGGGGGAAATTGTTGGGTGTGGTGGTGAGTGATGACCACCCCCACTAAAAATGGTTGTGAGTGATGGAAAAATGGTCAATGACATGGCAAAACTTGATTGGTGCTTGTGAGTGATAAATTCTATCACTAGTGAACCACCCCTAGTCCCCTTAGGGAGTGGGGGTGGTCACTAGTGATAGAATTCTATCACTCACAATATCCAATCAACTCCTGCCATGTTATCAGTCACTATTCTATCACTCACAAGCATTTTGTAGTGGCGGTGGTCATCACTAGTGATGGAATTCCATCACTCACAACTTTTTTTTTAAATTAGAAATTAACAATAAAACACTAAATTATAAATTTCATTAAAATTAAAAAATAAATTACATAGCAAAATAAAAAAAAACAACTAAACATTGGAAAAAAAAAAAACTTAAATTAAACGGGTGGCATCTCCCAACCCCACCTTTCAAAAATCTCGCGCTTTTGTTGAATTACAACCGACTTAAACGGTTCGTCGAGATGGACAATTAAAATTTATATAAAGATGAGGGACCTGAATTGAAATTAAAGGAAAGCTATTTAAAAATAGCTAACAAAACTTGAAGGGCTAATTTACACTTTTCATCAAACTTGCTATTAATTCAACATAAAAAGACAAAACAAAATTTGATGGGCAATTGTTTTCAACGCGTGAAGAATATAACGGAATTTCAATTTCACGCGTGGACATTTTCGGTGGCGGTGGAAGTTTTGTTTTTATCACGCGTTAATTTTGGCCATCACGGAAAAATAACGCTCCGCCCCCACTCCCTTTATAGTTTTTTTTGAAACGACTCATATGATATGATGTCTATATAATCTACTCCTAATTCTAATTAACAACCAGTGAAACTCAAACCGGTAAGCATGTTCGTTCGATAAATGATTTACTTTGTATAACCTTGAACTAAATTCAAATCTTAAAATTCTTCAGATTGATTAGAGAGAGAGAGAAAGTTACTTATATTATGTTTATATAAATTTCCTAGTAAATGAATCACCAAATAAAGTAAATGAATGCGAACATGATAATAATGTAGCACAGTACAATTATATACATCCAAACAAAGTACCACAATTAGGCAAATCAATAACGAAGACAACTCATAGTAAAAATAAATAAATAAATAAAATCATAAAAGCAAACAAAGAAATAAATTAATTAATTTAAAAAAAAAAAAAAAACTAGAACCAGCAGAATGCTGCCAATGCCACCGCCATCACAAACTGTACACTCTTCAATCTCTCAGCTCCACTCTGCAAATTTTCATTTCCATCACAAATCAGTAACAAACATATAACTTATAAATTTCTCCTGTTGTAGAAGCGTCGAAACTTAAGGTAACACGAATATATACCGTCTAATGAAAACGTATTATATTTGACTTGAAAAATTTTAAGTGGAAACTTAAGGAAATAGTGTTTTTTTGTAAGTTAAAGGATGGTACCGCGTTGCGGCGGAGTCGAAATGTAAATCATCTTGAATTTATACCGTATAATGAAAACATATTATTAGACCCTACTCGCTTTCGAACAGCATTAGCGTCAAAACGTAGCCCAACTGAAAACTGAAAACGTACATAAAAATATGCACAAAAACGTATTCTATTTGACTCGACAAAATTTACGTCGAATCATAAACCAACTTAAATTTATACCGACACGTGTATATATATGAAAATAAGCGCATAAAACTCGAATGGTTAAAAATGACATTTTATTTTAATAATATTTAGAATATAAGTCAAAATTATTGACCTAACAAGTCAAAATTGTTGAAATAAATAGTCAAACACGTAGGAATTACCTCATCGGCGACTTCAGCGGAGTCAGTGCTCGGTCCAGGAGCCTCAGTCGGAGCATCCGCCGGAGAAAGATCACCGGAAGCGGGAGCCGGCGACGGCGCATCATGCTTCTTCGCCTTAGTCTTCTTCTTACTCGGCGCCGGAGCAGCAGCTTCAGGAGTCGGAGCAGTCTCCGGTGCGGGAGAACTCACCGGTTCAGGCACCGGCGGCGATTCAACCGCCGGAGGAGAACTCACCGGCGCCGCAGCTGGCGGAGTACTTGCCGGAGGAGAACTCACCGGCGCCGCAGCAGGCGGAGTACTCGCCGGAGTCTCAGCAGTTGGCGGAGCTGTCACCGGAGCTTTCGCCGGAGGAGAACTCACAGGTGCTGCGGCAGGCGGTTTGACGGTTGTTGGAGGTGCATTCACCGGCGAAGATGCTGGTGCTTGAGCTCCGACGGCAGCAACAATGGCGAAGATGAAGGCGAGAACAACTGCTTTTTTCAGATCCATTGTTAGTTATTTTGTTATAGAGAGAGAAAGAGTGTGAGTGTTTAGATACAAAGAGAAAGTGGAAGTGAAGAGAGTTGAAGGTGCAGATGAGAGTATAAGTAGCCGTTAAGCTAAAATGAGCTTTGGTGTATTGTTACGTGTGGGACCCACAGTAACAATCATAACATGTATGACGTGTTCGTTTAGTGGGCCCGCGTAACGGCTTAATACAGCTGGATTAGTTTCACGTGGCCAGGCAAAAGTTTGTTGTTATTTTGAAATACTGAAATTAGTGTTTTTTTTTATTTAAAAAACACACGATAAAAAAAAATCTTGAGTTAAATGTCATTTTAGTACTTTTGGTTTTGTTTATTTTGCGAGTTTAGTCTAAACGGTCGAAACGTTACCATTTTAGTCCAAATAATTTCAAATGTTGTTATTTTAGTCCATTGAGTTAACTCCAAATAATGAATTTGGTGTTCTTTTTTATTTAAAAAAACACACAGTAAGAAAAAAATCTTGAGTTAAATGTCATTTTAGCTCTTGTGGTTTTCGTTATTTTGTTAGTTTAGTCTAAAGGTTTGAAACGTTATCATTTTAGTTCAAATAGTTTCAAATGTTGTCATTTTAGTCCACTGAGTTAACTCCAACCCTTTATTCTGTTAACTAAAAGGGCATTTCGGTCATTTTATATGTAATTCTGTTAACTAGAAGGACAATTCGACCATATAAAATGATTGGAGTATCCTTCTATCTAACAGAAAAAATGAAAGGAGTTAACCCTGTGGATTAAAATGACAACACTTGAAACTATTTGAACTAAAATGACAACGATTCACATCTTTTGACTAAACTGACAAAATGATCCAAATAAAAGGGACTAAAATCGTGTAATGTGTTGATTTTGGATACTTCAAATTTAAAATTTTATGGCAAATTAACAACTTTTTTATACATTTTGTAACATTTTAATTTTATTTTTCAATGTATAATAAAGTGTTGTTGCTTTTACCAAATCTCATGGGAGTGGTTTTGGACTTTTGGTGGTGTCTTGTAATAAAAGTGAAAATCCAGCTCAGAATCGCATAGTGTTTAGTTCATTAGTGACAAATAGTTGTTTTGATTTAACATATACTTCGCTTTATTAGCTGAAAAGGTATGTGACATTACAAGACTTAGCATGAGAGAATTGTTGTTAGAGAATTGTTGGATGCATATAATGATAGAAACTAAGGAGTACATATAGATCACACGTTTATAAAATGACTCTTGGACTATATTATAGATTGACATTACGGTACATAGTCCAATGCAAACTCGCAAGCTAAGGCTTGACAGAGTCCATTCTGCCACCCTCTTAGGAAGATGCTCTATGTCAGACACCGTCTCACCCGCAAACCTTTTGCTTTATGTGTTATATATGTATCAAACATAAAAGTGAAACTTGATATTTTTGGTTGATTATTACATGTATATACACTTACAAAGATAACTAAACATTTTTTCCAGACTTGAAAAGTATATAAATAAAATTAACAATGTCAAAATAATATAAAAATGAAGTATTAAGAAAAGTGAATATTTATCTATATAAATTGCTGCATAACCAGGTTTCTTCCTCTATATGCTCTTTGGTTTATCTGGTCGTGTGTGCATGTCCAGTAAGATAGTAGGGGTGTTCATAAACCGTTAGAGATCAACTGAACCTCCCAATCAAAGCAAGTAAGTCGATTTAGCTGATTTGAGATTTATAAGGTTCAGTTTTGACGGTTTGGTCAATGATTTGAAGCTAAACTAAATCGAAATTTAACCATTTTTGTATTGTTATTTTTTGTTCTTCTCTAAAATATGCATTTATTATTTTAAATTTAAATATATAATAACGTAAGGCCCATATACCTGTTAAGTTAAAGTCTCATAATTTTACAAACCAGCCTAGGATCCAAATCTCGGCCCATAAACAGACTCGCAGCCCGGTTTCTCGCGGGTCTTCTGTAATTGGCCCATATATCTATTAGTTTAAGGGGCTCTTTGTTTACCTCTTAATGAGACTCTTAATGGTTCAGACCTCTTACTGGTTCAGCACTTAATGGTTCAGACTGTTTGTTTCACGAACAGATGTCTGAATGGTTCAGACATTTGCCTCTAAATGGTTAAGCATTATACAGAGTCCGAATGGTTAAGACCTCTACTCTAAATTGGTCAGACATTTGTCTCTGAACGGTCAAGCATTATACAGGCTCTTAATGGTTCAGATCTCTTACTGATTCAACACTTAATGGTTCAGACCTCTTACTGGTTCAGCACTTAACCATTCAGATGTTGCCGAACAGCCCCTAAGTCCTATAATTTAATTGCTTTTAAAACCTTTCTGAGTAAAAAAAGTTTATTTCTATTATTTTATTTTTAAAGCCTTTCTGAGTAAAAATAAGTTTATTTCTAAATGAAAATAAATTTTGAAATTATCCAATTAATAAAATTAAACAGTACAAAAAAAATTTACCACGACTTTAAATATACAAATCGATCATTATGCCACACTACTTTTTATATATGTGATTGATGAGTTTATATTATATGACGCGTAAGGTCTAGTTTTTTATCTACCCAAGGACCCAATTTTTTATAACATTCTCGGAGACGAGCCTGCTTTCATACAGTGTAAACGAAACAAAAATAAAAACATGATAATAAATAAAGTTAAACACGTGCCTAATAGATTTTTCCTCATCGTTTTTTAAAAGTTAAACACATACCTAAAATTTGTACATATTCAATTACACATACCCTATTTACAATGGAGATTTGGAGGCGTTCGGCAATCGACAATGGGTCAATGGGAGGTGGAGTGGCGGCGTTCGACAATTGGCTGTAGGAGGCAGAGTGGCAAAGGGCAGAGCGGTGTTCAAAGTCAAATCATTTTGGACTTTTAAGTTTTAACGAACCATGTAGTTTTTTGTGTTTTAACTATGTGGGTTTTGTCTTTTAATTATAGTGGTCTTTTAACCGTTCGTTTATTGGGCTATTAATCATAAATTTGCGGTTAGAATTTCATTAAAAACCCATTTTTTTAGAGTTGGCCTAAAAAACACAGGGGTAACATAAAACTTTTTTCAGAAGTAACAAAATACAAAACAAGTTAAAAAAATTACACTATGTTGTAAAAGTCGAAAGGTATCATATCCTAATAAATTATGTTCACCCCTAATTGTAACAAACTTTCCATATTACATTTCTTAGAATTAAGATAAATTTTAAGGTATACATTACTCACGTAAGTCAATTAGAGCTCATTTTACAACATATTTCTTTCGGTTTACTAAGGTTAAAGTATTATGCTTAGTTTTCTGTATATCTTAAAGTTGATTTCACAATTGCTGGAAATTTAAAGGATCGAAATATTATTTTTGATATGTGATTCCCATACACCATATAAGAATACAGATTAAAGATCCTATACAAAGGGCTTAAAGTGTGAGAAATGTGACAAATATTATGAAAATGACATGTGTCCTTAATATAAATTAATTCAAAAGGGTAAACAAGTAATTTTCTTATTGATTCAATTAATTGATAACCTTCCATAACCGTCACCAGTTATTAGGCTACACGGTATGGTGATTGTCTTCCCTTGGAGGATGATCTGCCACATAAGCACCACGTAGGATGGGCATGAGGATGAGACAAAGAGGATGGAGGTATGGAAATAGGAGGATGGAGTTATGGAAATAGGATGATGGACCTAAAATCTATATGTATATATTGTATCTATAGGTGTGTGAGAGAGAGACGGTAGATTTTTGTCTTCTTGTGGATCATCTCCAACGTCCTAGACTCGACACCAAGGACGAAGCCGCGGGGGGGGGGGGGGGCACGGTGTTTGGGTCGGCGTCGTTTCGGAACTATCCGGGGACGGTCCCCATACCCAGAAGCCTTATAGGAATACGAATTTGTAATTTTTTTTTAAGATCCATTAAGATTCTGTGAGTTATCGTTCATCAATTATAATTTCTGAAGATCGCATAATGAAGGTTTTTATAGAGTTTTATATAATGATGGATGCAGAATGAAGGTTTTTATACAGTGTTATAGTTAGGGCTGTAAACGAACCGAACGAACACGAACGAGGCTTGTTCGTGTTCGTTCATTAAGGAAACAAATGTGTTCACGAACGGTTCATGAACACTTACCGAACATGATCTTATGTTCGTGTTCGTTCATTAAGGAAATGAGCGTGTTCACGAACGGTTCACGAACACAAGCGAACACAAATAAATTTGGCGAACGCGATGAATGATAAAGGTGGATGGCCCAGAGAGTAGCACTAGAACTTGGATCCCTTATTGTGGAACGGAGGTAGATCATATTCGTTGATGTAAATAATGAGAAAAAAAAAGAGAAATGGTGCATAAACAAGGTGAAAGAGGGTTTCCTAGTTTAGGGTAATGATATAAATAAAAGTTTAATAATATAAAAAGTATAGATAAATTATATGAAAGTATAATAATCTTTAATTAAAACACGAACATACGAACATAAACGAACGCAAATGAACGGATGTTCACGAACACCTTACCGAACGTTCACGAACACAATTGAACGAACGAGACCTTTGTTCATGTTCGTTCACTTAACTAATCGAACGGAATTTCTTGTTCATGTTCGTTCGTTTATTAAACGAACGAACATAAACGAATTTCTCGCCGAACGGTTCACGAACTGTTCGCTGAACGTTCGGTTCGTTTACAGCCCTAGTTATAGTGTTATATAGTGTTATATGGTGTTATATAGTGTTATATAATGTTACATGGTGTTATAATTTTCTGGTAGCAGTTACATGTGTCCGGATTCGTAGAATAACGATGAACAAGGATCGCTAGAATTTAGGGGAGGTTATCTTATTTGAAACATAGAAAAAGATACTATTATCCCTACAATTTTCAAATCAGTCAAAATTACTAAAACACAATTTACAATTTGGTCCTTATTGATCTCAACCATTAGATCAAAGATCTAATGATTTAAAACAATTCTTACACTTCTCACAATTTAGACCCTTTTTACACTATCCCCACATACATATCATTACTATTTAGTGTTTACAATTTGGTCCCTATTGATCTCAACCTTATTCATCATATTTGTCACGGACAATTTTCCTGACAAAAAATCTTTATCAATAATTTGTTAACGGCAAAAGACAACACAAGAGGAAGCATCTATATTATGACATGGAGTTAATCTTGTGGTACTAAAGTTAACTGAACCGTACAAGGTCACATATGACAATATCATAATAAATTTTCTTAAAGTTAAATTAGTGGTCATAATAATGTACTTCATTAACTTTTTTTGAATCACCTTCAATCCATAACCCCGCAATCCTATTTCTTCCGATGTGATTATTTACTATGGAGTGAAAAAATCTTGTGTTTTTCGTCGCCCAACTCCACCCATCTAAGCTTTGCCTTTTGTTGTAAATCTAGGGTCACCGCTTCATGCCAGTCTTTTATTCTGAGTTTACTTTCTTGCCAGGTTTTTAGTTCCTCAGCCGTTAAGATTCTACTCTCTGCCGCCACGTCAAGGGCTTTTACCTTCTCTTGTGCTTCCAACAGGGCTTTCTCATCTTCCTCCTTTTTTAATTTTCGCCATGATTTTAGTTCCTCCTTGATTGCCTTAAATTTTTCAGCTATTTCTTCATCTTTGAAATTTGTCTCACAAGTTATTGAAAGACCTCTGGGTATCTAATTCTAAGACCAAGCGTACTGGGGTGTGTTCCCCCCTTGATACCGCCCGAAAACGCCGGAAAACGCCCGGCCCCCCACTACGCTAGGCGTTTTGGGGCGTTTTTTTTGAAAAAAAATGAGTTTGGCGTTTTATTTATAACGCTGTGCACCCATTTCACAATCCAATCAGATGGAGACACCTGGAAATTGTGCCAGAAGGAGATGATTGTGCCGGAAATGGCTGTGTGGTTAGCCGGAAAACCTGCAACTTTGGTCCTGTAGCCGTTTACAAAGGAAGAAGAAGATAGGGTTTAAAAGGTTTGGTTTTGACAACTTTGGTCCCTGTAGTTTAGATATGGTTTTAAAGATGGAGATAACTTTTGAATTCTTTTTTAAGAAATTATGTGAAATGATAATTGGGAAATGATAACTTTTGAATTTTTTTATTTCTGGTATTGAATTTTTTTTTTAAATTTAATGAAGTATTTAAAGTATTGGCATAATGCCCCACTACGCCACTTTTGCTATAATGCCCCAACGCTGACTAGGATGCCACGTGTCGGATAACGCCCCATGGTGGGGGCATTATACCAACTTACCACTACACATGGTCTAATAAAAGAGTCCTATTAATGACACATGGCATTTTCTCATTCAAAAGTCCTACTAAAGCCATATGGCATTTCCTCATTCAATTCACTAATAATAGATATTTATATTTCATATGCATAAATATTATAATGCATAATAATAACAATAATAATCTAATCTAATACTAGTAAAAGAATCATGTTAGTGTTACATGACATTCTCTTCTTAAAATTATATCTTAATACCATGTCGCATTCTCTCCTTTCCTATTATTATTAATTCTTATTCTTATTATTATTTTTATTATAATATCATATTAATATACAATTTATTGATTTATACACAACAACAAATAAATAAATATTGTTATTATATCATATTAATATATCCAATTTATTAATCTATACATAAGTATAAATAAATACGTAATACATAAAAATATTTATCTTATACTATTGAAGTATTTTAATTATTTATTTTTATTTTCATATGTGACATTAGATTTTATTTTTTCAACATTGCTGATCAAACCAAATTAGGAATTTATCTAACCAAATAATTTATTTGCGAATAACTAAACACATGTATCTCTTAATTTAGCAATATTATTATTTTATTAATAATATATTAGATTAATATTCAGTTATTATTATTAGTATGTAACACATGTGGTGTCCGATACAAAAATAAAACTTTATTGCGAATATAACTCTTTATTCAACGAATTTTATACCACCATGCCAATAAACCTATAAAAACGAATATGGTATATAGTTTAAAATTTCAATTATATTTTATATAATTTAGATTATATTTTAATTTATTTTTGTAATTATCTATATATAATCTAAAATTTAGTTACATGTTCTGTTTTAAAATAAATAGAAGGTATTTACATAGCTTTTTAAGTTCACATTTAAGCGATGATATAAATTAATGGGGTGGGTTTTATTTGGATTAAGAAAACAATAAATTAAATAAGTAAAAAGACAAAAAATGCCCCTCATTAAACTGATTTTTTTTTGATGAAGTTAATGGGTTGGATGAAAATGACAAAAAGAATGCAAAACTCAGGAACTAATGAGAAAAAATGTTATTGCTCACTACTAGAAAATACACATATCTTGACACGCAAACAATGACACACGCTCATTTTATGACAATCGAACGCTTGTGTCATGAAAAAAATGTCATGGTTTACAAAATTCAATAAGTTTATGACATTCTTTTTTGTGTGTCATCTTTTTGTGTCATAAAGAAAAACAATATCTATCTTGACACGCAAACAATGACACACACTCATTTTATGACATTCGAAAGCGTGTGTCAAGAAAAAATTGTCATGGTTTTACAAAAATCAATAAATTTATGACACTCTTTTTTGTGTGTAATCTTTTAGCGTCATAAAAAATATCATGACACTGGTTTTTTGTCATCTTTAAAGCAATGTCATGTTGTATTTTCTACATTAAATTCCTCAATTAATTTAATTGATAAAGATAAATCTGATTAAATTCCACAAATTTCTAAATTTATATCATAATGTCGAGGAAAAAATATAATTGTATGCACATATTTTTTAGAGTTAGCAAACGTAATTTATTAGAAAAAAATACATACATTAAATGGGCTAAAGACGTGAATTATATATACTATAACAAAAAAGTCAATTAAGTTCTTATTAATGCACGACCTTCGAAGATTAATGAACACATGTTGGTACTGCTACCGAAGTTGTTCGAATGATATCGGCTTAGATCGTGAGGTATAAATTTAAATTATTAATAATATTTGACCAATTCTATTTTGAACAAAACTTTTGTAAAAATGTATATAGTAATATTTTGAACAAGACTTTTGTAAAAATGTATATAGTAATAAAGTGTCACAACTATATATTCAAACTTTTATAAAGGAACAATGCTTACATTATATCACTTAATAATTACATTATATTAAGTATATAAAAATTAAAGTACAATTAAAGGAACAATGACAATATAAAAGGGCTTGGGTTTGGTAATTATGTATATTAAGGCCCAAAATGATTCATTATATCATTTAACAGATTCATAAAGAGTCAACATCATTATTAAAACCCACTATGATTCATTAAGATATACATGATTCGATGGTGCCTCACTCTATCAAACATGACTTGCTACAACGCCTTATAACCCTTTCAACCAACATGAGACACTAAAACCAATCATGGCCTATTAAGAGTCTCATAGCCATTAGACCCAAAATGGTGAGTTAAGACGTGTATTAATGTCCATTATAGTATAGTATGGCTCACTACAATCCAACATAAGACTTTAAGATCCTAATATATATTCAAGTCAAATAGGTGCATCCTTTATCCTCCATTTCAGTTTCAGTAGTTTGTTTTCACCAAAAAAAAGACTACATCCAACCAAAAACTTTGCCCACCTGCTGATTCTCTTTTGGGATTTAAGGGTAACTATTAACTAAGGTAAGTAAATATATATCTATAATTGGGCGGGAATTACTTTTTTAGGATTTGGGACTAAATATATAATACATTATAACTTATAAAAAATTACATATTTATATGGAGTATGTTAACGGGTTAACGGGTATATAGAATCGGGTAAACGGGTATATATAATCGGGTAATCGGGTTGGGTAAACGGGTATAACACCAAATCCCATACCCGTCCCAAATTTTTAAAACAAATCCCATACCCGGTCCCATACCCGATTACCCGATCCCATACCCGTCCCGTATGCTTCGGATATCGGGTTTTCCCATCAGGTTCGGGTTTTGTTGCCATCCCTAGCTACATCCCATTTTTTAGATTATATATAACTATTTTTATTTAGTTTTCCCTCTCCAAATTTCAAACACATTCCTCTTCACCCAAAAGTTTTAGATTTCCCTCTCATTTTAAGACTTGACAGTTGGACATTCTATCTAGATCTGAATCTCAATTGATCGTATCCTCCGCTCAATTCCCATCGCCATCTTCCAGGTTCCACCCGCGATGGTCATCTCCTCTAATCGATGCCCGCTAGAGCGCCACTGATGATTCGCGGTTGAGTTACGGAAGAACCACCAGACAACCATCATCACTGCTGGAATCCTTGTCGGTCGACTCCTCTTCGCTTCAATCCTTATGTCAGCCATGGACAGGTATCGTTTTTTTCTCCTCCATCAGCCTTGCTTCAGTTTCATTTAGGGCTTTGATTAAAATATTCGATTTAGTTGTAAATTATAGGGTAGATGTGTGTTCGAAGTGGTATTTCATGTTAGGGTTCGATCCCTTTGTTATTAGATTTATTCAATTATATGAATTATGATATTGATTTTGTTGAAACTTGAGACTGATGTTATGATGGTTGTAGTACCTGTTTTGAGTTTTAATTTAGTGAAACAAACTAATTGCAAAACGAAATAAGCAATTCTAATAAGCAAATCAAACACCTTTAGTGGCGTCATTATGTACAGCAAGCAAATCAAACACCTTTAGTGGTGCCATTATGTATGGCCTTCGAATTGGCCTGGTGAGGTGTTATCCACCTACTCAACAATTTCGTAAAGATTTTTATGGTGTTTTGTTTGTTTGGTGATAAATTACATAATAATAATTGTCTTTTCGATAATCAGGCGTTTCAAAGTGCAGCGCTTTTTGATTCTTTAACGGTTCGGGATAATGTTGGTTTTCTTATGTAAGTTCCTTGTACTAATAAAACTCCTTTGAGTTGTTCCTCGTTTCTTATTTGTAATTTCTTCTTTGAGTTTAATAGGTATGAGCATTCAAGAATGCCCGAGGATAAAATTAAAGAACTTGTTGCAGAAACATTGGTTGCAGTTGGATTAAAGGTGAGTCATTTTTTTGTTTAAGCAAATCAAACACCTTTAGTGGCGTCATTTTTTTGTTTATACGATCACTAGGTGGGTAGTTGCACTACCATGTGGAGTTCATAAACTTACAAAGGCTTTCAAGCTAGATCTTGCTATATATTCCAGCTTACAAGTATGTTTGTTTGCTACTATCAATTGTTTTATCTTTTATGTCCCTAAGGTTTTCCGACTTCTTTTGATTAGTGTTCTAGTTGAGACTGTAATTTATGTGGTTTTCAGTTGGAATTGACGACTAATATTTCTATTTATTAATAAGAAGGATGCTAAACCTTGCGCACTGGTTGCACTGTGGAAGGCTAACACCTTTAGTGGAGCAATGAAGATTTTGAAGACCACTCACTTAAGGAACCATGTCGTATGGGTGTTTTTTTCTCATTAGGCTTGAAATTAAATATCCAAACAATGTTTAAATTCATAGATTCAGATTTAAATTCCGTTATTTAATTTAATTGTTGTCTCAGGTTGTGTGAAGAGTAGAGGAATACTCGGCGTTGGATATGGATGGCATTTGCGAAGAATGGTCGAGTTAGGCAACAACTTTTGTTTTTAAGTGACAAACTGTATTTTAGGTATCAGCGAATGTATTGTCAAACAATATTTTTGTTAATGTAAAAATATTTGTAGTATAATTGCAAATGATTATGCATGGGTTTTTTGGTATATATGTGTGTATTTTATTAAAAAATAAATCTTTTGGTTTGTTTATTATTTGTTTATGAGTCAAGGGTAAATTAGTAATTCTAAAGTTTTTTTAAAACAATTGAAAGCATGACAGACATAAACGAACGTCATAAACACGTGTCATAAAATGAGTGTCATGGATGCATGTCATTAAATGTGTGTCATAAACGTGTGTCATTAAATGTGTGTCATAAACGTATGTCATTAAATGTGTGTCATAAATGTGTCAAAAAAACATGACACACAAATGCATGTCATGTTAATTTTATGACTCCTCAATCAACGACTCGCATTTGCGTGTCATAAAGACCCTTTTAAGACACGCAATGCATGTCAACAAAGGTGTTTTTTCTAGTAGTGGCTATTGTTATTATTATCTATTCGTAATTATTAAATTATTATAATTATGAATTATTATTATCTAAGTCACTAGGTTATAGTGTATGCGTTACACGGGTTTACGTAACATATTGTCTTTATTCAACCCGTGTAATACGCGGGCCTATAAACTAGTGAGGTAATAAAAAGTTGTCTTGGCTATTCAAAAAAAAAAAAAAAATCAAAGCATAGACAAACAAGTTAATGAAGCTTTTTTTAGGTTTTATTTTTTTTATTTTCCTTTTTAGGCATTTTTTTTCTTTTTCTAAAATTTACGAAGTAGATATATTAAACTATTTTATATCCATAACAAATAAATAGCTTTTATATTATGTTACTTTTTATAATTAGTTTTATCTTATGTTATCTACGTTTTGATATAAACTTTGTTGAAATCGACACACTGCTATGCACTTATTTTTATTTTTTGTTAAAGTTTCAACGTGAATTTTTTCACGAGGTTAATACTAATGTAAAAGTCATGAAACCGGCTCTCGCCATGAATCGCGGGTTATATTTTGGGATATTATTTTTATATTAATATAAATGGGTCTAAATGTCTAATAGTATTTTTACTAAAATCAAACATAAAATTTAGTCGTCACTTCAAGGATCAATAGTATTAGCTGCAGGTAAACAATTAGACTATACGTGTAGTTTCTTATAATTAGGGCTAAAACATATAACTATAGTAATTAAAATTTCGAAATCAGTGATGAGCTTTCATTTAAAATTTCAAACACCAACGATTTAAGGCATTTCCAACGTTTTCCTACAGCCATTTCATGTTTGAAATCACTCACAATGGCTAGAGAAATGTTTTCCATTACATCCTGAAACTTTATTTTAATAATTTAATATCATATTTGAGATTATTACTTTAGATAGATGATGATGACTTTAGATATGAGTTGTGTGAACGATTATACTTTATTGTGTGTAAAAGTTTTAGAAAGTCAAATAAAATTAAACATGTGGTGTGAAATAAATCACGTTGCTTAATAAAAAGAAAAAAAATAAAGAGAGATTGGTGGGTAGTTAAGGTGACAGGAGAAAATTGGTGCTGAAAGTTATTAGGTTGCAAGTATTATTAACCATCTTGTTATTTTATTATCGCGGTGTACAACAGAAAATGGCATGAATTCGACAATAACTAATCGTCTAAACAAAGACCTGAATTCGACCAAACGAAACATAATAATTAATAAGGGTGTGAATGAGTGAATTCGACAAAAAAAAAAAAAAAAAAAAAAAAAAAAAAAAAAAAAAAACATAAGTGAAGTATTGAACAAGGGTCGATTGATGATTTGATGTTTACCTAAATACGTGAGCGTGAGACTGAATTCGTCGAACAGGCCCGTGGCTGCGTGCAAGACTGAAATCGAAGAAAAAAAGAATGCAGACTCTGTGAGTTCTTTGTCGAACCAGGTCTCCTACTCTCCTGCTATAGACGACGTTTCGATATCCAGGGTACTAGTTGCCGCCCAACATAGACGTATTGTTTTTTTATTAGTTTTGAAAATAATTTGGGTATTGGGCTCACTAACCTACTCCCAATGGGCTAACTAATCTAAGCCATATGATTTCTTTTGTAAGTGGGCCTATGTTAGTATTTGTTTGGCTAGGGTGGAAGTTGGCTACAAAGTTCATTTTTCCTACGAAGTGTACAAAGTCATAAAACACCACAATTTCAGCCATAAAACACACTCAAAACCCACAAATAACAAAATGGAGATTACTAAAACGCCATGTTTGTGGGTTTTGTGTTGTGTTTTGGATGATAAGGCTTTGATTTTCGAATAACTAGCATTGTGTTTTATGTTGATTATCATATTGTGTTTTATATTCATAGTTCTACGATGGTGTGTTTGAAGTTTTTATGGATTGTTAGGGTTTGGATATTGTATTTTAGTGATCTTCACTCTGTTATTTGTGGGTTTTGAATGTGTTTTCTGGCTGAAATTGTAGTGTTTTATGACTTTGTACACTTTGTAGGAAAAATGGACTTTGTAGCCGAACCCCACCCTGTTTGGCTATACCCTTTTAAAAAATTTACATATATAATATCCGATCTTTTTACAACTTACGTGCCTGATCGGAGTGTCGCGCTCCGGTCAAAGATAATATTTATATGCCCAAATTACCCTTAACAAATAGTTAGTGGTAGCAAGGGGTCGAACCACGAAGAGTATGTGGTTTGCGTGTGGATTCGATTGAATTAGAACAATTGTCACAGATTATGAAGCTTGCCAGGTATTTTTGTATTTTTGTTTAGTTGAAAAATGTGAATTTGAACTAATGGAATTGGTTTAAATGGTTAACAACTACTAATTAACAAATGCAAGAAAGATTGATTACTAAACAATAATAAGAAAAAGGGTTCACACCCGGTTTCGGTAATTGCCAACCTAGGGTTTCTACAAGTTTTTAGATTCAACTCAATTGTATATGATTAGCGGATTTAGTGTACCGTGACTTAGGTGCCAATAACTATCAACGTTCTAAAGAGCGGATAAGAATGCACTTTGTAATCAACACAAGTAAAACCTAACCAAGACAATGCATAACTACACATAACCATTTCGTAAAGTCATAACTTTTAACATCGTTCGACAATTTACGAATACGAAACAAATGTAAACTATTGTCAAAGGTTTCAAAAATCAATACAAGTTGTCACAAAGTTGAATCAAGAACAATTCAAAACCCTAAATTTAACAACTACCTACACCGGGGTGAAACCGAGATGATTAGCCGCTCATGGTTGAAGAAGCTTGATCACCGGATGATTGGAACTTGAAGGAAATCATCTTGAAGCTTGAATGATGGAGAATTGAGGAATGATGAAGGTTTGGTGAAGGATGATGGTGGAAAGATTGATGGTATGGAGAATTAGGGTTTAAGATGAATTGGGGATTATGAAGGATGGTTGATCATGATCTTGATGTGATTCGGATTATGATTCGGGTGATGATTGTTGTTCAAGATGGAATAGAGATGAATGGTGTGTGAATGGTAGGTGATTAGTGGCTCCAAGAATCAAGTTCAAACACCCAAGATCATGTAACTCCCGTCTTCAATGTTCCATGAACCAATAAGAATCGTTCCTATATCAAAGATACCCAATTTTCGTGTTTCAGGAAACCACAACTCGTCGCCGACGGGCTCCCCATTTGCTGAAATCACCCGACGGCTTGTTTGGTTGTTTACGAGCACCTTTTGACGACGGGACTTTCTAGAGCCCGTCGGCGACGGCCTAGAGCCCGTCCCCGACGGCCTCTAGTTTTTCCTGTTTTGTCCGAAACTGTTTTCTTCATAACTTCTTCTTTATAGCTCCGTTTTACTCACCGTTTTCGCCCACGTACTCGTAATTCAGCCCTCTATCATGCCATCTTCCAATATATTCATTTTAAACCCATTAACATTCCCAAAACACATCCAATCTTCGTGATTAACCCGGTTTTGTTCATTTCACATCCCCGGTTGATCCGATTCACGTCCCGGTGCTCCGTTTAGCTCCCGATTAGCTCCTTAAACTCTTTTAGACCTGTAAAACACGAATCCCATTAAAGTAGGCTATTCAAGATTAAAAGCTATGTAAAAAGATAAACTTAAGCACAAACGATAACCAGTTTTCGACCACGTATCAGTGCCGTACGAAATCACGGGCCCTGACCGGTAGTCCTCCCCGCCCACCTCCAGGGCCGGCCCTGTACATCACAATATAGTTTATTAGGATATATGTTATTTAAATACTAAATACACATTTCAAATGACAATACGCAAATACACATTTGACATAAATTTTCATGCGCGATTGATGGTTGTTGGTACAAAACTTAGTGCCTAGACGTTTAGGTTTTGCAACAATGCAATTGATTGTTGTGTATTGAATATTGATAGTATTTCTACTGCTTATATTGGTTTTAGACAAACCATACATTGTAATAGTTGTTTTTTGTGATTGACTAACTCACGCAATCTTTACCCCTACTCTTAAATCCACACATATATCAATCGCAACACTTGAAGTCTCAATCATATGGGATTGAACACATTTCCAACACACCTTAATACCGTTAAACCACAATCCCTTTGGTTGTTATAGTCGTTATGCTTCATTATGCTAGCTATTCATGATATACATGATCATGCTAGTTGTTGATATACATGAATGTTGTATATGTGCAAGTACTACATGAGTACATGTTCAAAGGTTAGTTGATGCTAGTTGATGTATTTAATGGATAATAAATGGATCACATGGGTTGATAGGTACTTTGGTTGTAATAATATCTAGTTAGATAAGGTGGGACGCTTCATTATGTGGTACCAAAACAAAGAAAAGACATATCATACACAATTACACACAAATTCCAAATTCACAAGAGAAGTTTTATCAACAACTTGTAGTTTAAATAACCAAATTAAACCAAACAACTAACCTAAACATAATTACACCGCGATATCACAACGGATGTGCCTAAGAAGCACCGGAATCACAATATCCGGTGAGCTCAACTGCGGGAGGTGACCATCAGTCGACATGACTTCAACGATGGACTCACCACCAAGGTTTTGGTGAAGGTACTCAGCGACCACCACAGGAACCGCGAGATCTTTCATGCTTTGGATAATATGACAAGGGACAACCACATGACACAACAAATGTCTCATGTCACATTGGAAGATGGTTTGTGCGACACTCAAGGCGATATCCGGTCTCATATTAAAAAGTGTCCGGCTAAACTCTTGAACCGCCACCGAGTCCATGTCCCCACCAACCGCCAATGGCGCGAAACCCGAACACCACGCCTTGTAATTCGATTGCATGGCTTCAAATAGCTGGTCCAGATCCTCTTGCTCAAATCCACCAAAGTAGTCCTTAGTGTTCAAATACCTACAAAAAAGACAAAATATAAAAAAAAATAATAATAACAAACCCTAAAAGGCAACATGAGAAAACTTACCAAATAAAGCAAGTCTATTTGTTAAATCAATAATTAAAAAATAATTACACCTCAAAACAGAAAGTTTCAACGTCTCCTAACCTAAGCCCTAAGCAATCATCTTCTTAAAATTAACGTTTTTTTTTTTGAAGATAGCCAACATACTATCCAAATATTAATATGGGTGTCTCCAAACGGGACACCCCCAAGCTAAAATGCTCTCCTCCACAACTAAAAAATTAGAAGTTTAAAAATCCCGTTGTAACTTGCAAGTATCAGTATATTTATCCTAGAAAATCTAGGAAAGGAATTGTCGTTTAAAAAAATATTAATAATTATCATCATCATACTCAGTAAATCTCACATATAGCAAAGCTAAGGTAGGGTCTGAGGAGAAGGGTAAGATCTAGACAGTCTTACCTCTACCACGGAGGAATAGAGAGACTGCTTTCAGTCATACCCGGGCTCGAAAAAAAATTATTAACAAGGGTGAGGGTAATCAACTAATCATACCCACTTTCCACTATAATATGCTTAACATAACATACCCCCTATATTTATCACACACTCTCATTTGTGGTTTTTATCAATAGAAACCGTAAGGTTATGACGATAAAATCGTGTTTTTGCCTGGTTAGTTTCTTGCTAGTCGGTGTTACAAATTCCAACCGTAAAAAAAGGTATGTTAAGCATATTTGTAACACCGGCCACCAAGAAACTAGCAACATAAAATCAACAAACCAACATAAAAAAAAATAATTCAACTAACCTCGGAGAAGCCGAAATCATAACAATTTTCGAAAACAAATCCGGACGAGTAATAGAAGCAACCGCACCAACCATAGCCGAAACCGAGTGACCAACAAAAACACACGACGAAATCTTAAGCTCTTCTAGAATGCTAATAACATCGTACGCATACCCTTCTAGAGTAGCATACCGACCAAAGTCAAAGTACTCCGGATTCGTCGTACCCGCACCCATATTATCGTACAAAACAACCTTGTAATCATCAACTAGATGCGGCACCAGATGCTTCCACACCGACTGGTCCGTACCGAATCCGTGCGCCAACACTATGGTACGGTCACCGGAGCCTAGGATCTTCACATTGTGAGCGGCTTCGACAACACCCATGATGAATGATTGATAGTTTGGGATTGTGTTTTGTAGATTGTGGTCGGAGGTGTGAAAAGGGTTGTGTTTTGTAAATTGTGTGTGTTTGTGTTGTGTGTATGGATGATAGCCACATGTATGTTTTGTGATTTTTTTTTTTTATTAAGAATCTTGGGGGTGATTGGGTAAGTGTGGAGTATGGTGGTTTGTGTGGGGGTGTTTGATCGGACGGTTGTGGGTGAGTATGGGAAATGGGAACTTGACTGCTAACTACCAACCAGAGATTGGGACACAGTGGGTTGGTGGCTATGGTGTATTGTGTATTTATTATTTTAGATAGAGTAAACTGCCATTTTGGTCCCTGTGGTTTGTATACTTTTGTCATTTTAGTCCAAATCTCAAACTTTTTAAATCTGGGTCCCTGTGGTTTCACTTTTATTGCCATTTTAGTCCAAAATTAAGAGTAAACTGCCATTTTGGTCCATGTGGTTTCACTTTTATTGTCATTTTAGTACAAATCTCAAACTTTTTGGAACAGTCAAAAAAAGGGATTTTTGAATTTTGGACTAAAATGGCAATAAAGATGAAACCACAGGGATCCAGATTTAAAAAGTTTGAGATTTGGACTAAAATGGCAAAAATGCCCAAACCACAGGGACCAAAATGGCAGTTTACTCTTTTAGATATTTTGTAGAGTATTTATCATTTATCAAACTAAATAAATATTGTATTTCTTTTGGGAAATATAGCTTTACGTCTCCAAAACAGAAAATGGGTTTAAATTATGTAGGAGATAAGTTATCTTGGAAAATCTAGAAATGATTGTTAAAGTAGAAATATAAAAGGAAATATGATCATAGAAATTAACTAGAGACTTAGGTAGTGTTGGTTTTAAGGAATAGAATTAATCTTGATAAAATTGGAATAGACTTAGATGAGTGCAATTCACTAAAGCCCATGGTACAACCCATGATACATTAAGTTGCAATTTAAACTCGCTCGAGTCGACTTAAAACTAAAATTAAGCAGGAATCTATAACTCGACCTTTACTAAATTAAAAATCGAGTTGGCTCACTCAAACATATGATATTTGCTAAAAGGTTAAAAATAAAACTATTCTTAGCCAAGTGACTAAGTAACTAAGTTACACAACGATTTAACTCTTTTTTAAGGGTGTGACTTGCTTTTATGGAATAGGTGATCCTTTTGTTACTTTATCAATGTGAGGCTAAGAAACAATGGGATAGAAGAATAAGAAAGCAATGGTCATTTTATAGTCGTTTCTTTCATCCACATTTGTTTTCTCACCCGATGTGAGATGAGCAAAAGTGCAAAAGTATCAAGAGTTCCAACTATAAGTAGAAGACTTATTAGATTTTAATAATCCTAAGTTCCACATGTTGGCCAATAATAATCCCAACTTTAAAAATTCTCTCCAACGATCCCAACTTGTAAAAATTTGCCCCAATTGATCATTTTCTAACATATAAGAATTTGGCATCCTCAATAGATTCAAGTGCACATGGAGCCTCTTGAATTGAATTAAGTGCACATACACTTAGAAAAAGATCGATGGGACCAAATTCTTACAAGTTGAGATCGTTGGAGGGAATTTTTAAAGCTGGAATTATTATCAGGCAACAGGTGAAACTTAGAATTATTAAAATCCAATAACTCTAAGTAGAAAGAGTAGTTTCACCATCATTTTAAGACACTAAACTTCCTTAAGTGTCTTAAAACAAAATTACTTTTTTTTTGTCCTAAAATGTTGTATTTTAAGATAGTAAATCTAGTATAGATAGATGTAATTTATGGAAGACAAATCTTATAGAATATAATTGCTTGTTATGATTTTCTTTGTTACAAAAAAGACAAATAATGGGTAGTTAGATGTTGGTAATTCAATTATTGTGATAACCAATGTTTTATAATCGGACTAGAGATTGAACTGGTCGTCTTACTGGTTCACTGGTCGGACCGGTGCAACCGGTCGAACCGGATTATAGAACCGGCTGACGTAATGAATAATATAAAATATGTAGCATATGATTATTGTTCTTTTATGGTTATAATTAAATTTTTTTCTCAACTCTAATAACACATAAGTATTATTTTTGTTAAGATTTCCTATAAATAATTGTTCTCATATAAAAAAACTAAAACTAATATTCATATAAATAACACATAATAAACTAGATATTAAATAAGTTGAAAATAAAATAAAAATACAATAAAAGATCACTAACTCTTCGTTTATCTTCAAAACATGAATTTACAATATCTTTTCCTTTTATTGCTTTATTGTAATATCTTCTGTCTACTATAATAAAAGAAACCAATTTTTGGACACGTGTCATTAATTGAATGCATTCTCAAGTATATAATTATCTTATATTAACTAAATAAATAAATAATAAATTAATATTAAATGTTATCATACTTTAATAAAATATTATCCTCTCTTTCCTATTTATCTTATATTAAATATAGAAATAATAAATTAATATTAAATGTTATCCTAATTTATTAAAAGTATAACTTTTTTTTTATTATTTGGTATACAATATTATATTTATTCAACTCGTGTAAAACGTGGGGTTTTTAAAAATTTAACTTTTATTATTTACTATACAAAGTTACATTTATATAACCCGTTTAATACACGAAGCTTTTAAAGATATAACTTTTTTTATCATTTGCTATGTAAAATTAGATTTATTCAACACGTGTGATACACGGGGTTTTTAAGGATATAATTTTTTTTTTATTATTGGTAGATTTTTCAACCCGACTATACACGGGTTTTTTAAAGATGTGACGTTTTTAGTATTTAATATACAAAATTACGTTTATTTAATCTGTGTAATACACATGGTTTTTAAAGATATTAACTCTTTTTTAGATCTATTTAACACTGTAATATACAAGGTTTTTAAGGATGTATTTTTTTTATCATTTGGTAGATTTATTCAACCCGATTATACACGGGTTTTTTAAGGATACGACGTTTTTAGTATTTAGTATACAAAATTACATTTTTTTAATCTGTGTACTACACATGGTTTTTAAAGATATAACTTTTTTTAATTATTTGATATATAAAACTATATTTATTTAACCCATACAATATGCGAGTTTCATAAAGATGTAACTTTTTATTATTTAATATATAAAACTAGATTATTACCCCGTGTATTACACGGGTTGAAAGAAATGTTATTTTACATACTAAATAATAAAACAATATATCTTTAAGGGACCTCATTTATTACACGGGTTGAATAAATGTAATTTTATATATTAAATAATAAAAATATTATATTTTTAAAAACATTGTGTATTGTAATTTATATACCAAATAATAAAAAATTAAATCTTTTAAAAACTCTATGTATTACACGAGTTGAATAAACGTAATTTTAGATTAATAGTATATTAAATAAATATAATTTTGGATAAAGTCTTATATATATTTTAAGCAGTGTTGTAAGAATCGCTAGGCGCTAGTCGGGCGGTAGGGTACCGCCTAGGGATTAATCGGAATTAATCGGATTGAGATTTTTATATGTAATTTTTAGTTACACATACACACACACATTTTTATATGTAGTTTTTTAAAGTAGACATGTTTTAACCCCTCATTAACCCATTTTTAAGTAATTGGAAGGAATTTATATGGTTTGGTCAAAATTTGGCTGGCATCTTGCCAAAATTTGGCCAGAATAGGACCGTCATTGACTGCCTAGCTATTAATCGGCCATTAATCGGTGAACCACCGATTAGTGATTAATCGGCGACTAATCGGAGACTAGTCGGGATTTTTACAACCATGATTTTAAGTAATCAATATATCTGATAAGGCTAGGAGTTGGCTAGAAAGTCCAAATTTCATAAAAAGTGTAGAAAGTCATAAAACACCACATTGTCAACCATAAAACACACCAAAAACCCACAAATAACAAAATGAAGATTAATAAAACATCATATATGTGGGTTGTGTTTTGTGTTTTGGATGATAAGGCTCTGATTATCGAATAACAAATATTATTGTGTTTTATGTTTATTAGCATGTTGTGTTTTATATTCATAGTTCTACGATTGTGTGTTTTAAGTTTTTATGAACTATTATGGTTTGAATATGGTGTTTTACTAATTTTCACTCTGTTATTTGTGGGTTTTATGTGTGTTTTATGGCTGAAATTAGAGTGTTTTATGACTTTTTACACTTTTTAGGAAATTTAGACTTTCTAGCCGAACCCCACCCTATCTGATAAATAATAGAAATATTAATAATAGTAAAAAATCTAATTTATATACTAAATAATAAATATAAAAGAAAGGCGGAAAACCCCTTTTTGTAGTGTTGTTTGTCACATTTGTAGCATTGGTTATAGATATAGACATAGATGTTCACATCACCGGTTGTTTCAATCAATAACATAATTTGTTTTCATATTATGGATCCATAGCCAACGCTACAAATGTGACAAACAACACTACAAAAAGGGAGGTGGATATGAAATACCGAGTATAAAGTTAACCGAATAGACTATAAAGAAATTGAACTAAAGTACAGTATATGGTCTAAATATGGAGTAAAGTTAAATAACAAAGTAAAGTGTGTATGGTCTAAATATGGAAGAGTGAAATAAGTCGTTTTATACTTAAGATTTATGAATATATAAAACTCACTGAAATTAAACTAATAGTATTTATCCATAAGATATTAAAGTAATAATATTTAGTAGGAGGATTATCTATAATATAATATATTAAACTAAATAATATTTAGTAAGACGATTATCTATAATTAATTAGAAAAGATTAAACTAAAATAATAATTATCTGTAAGAGATGGCCTAATATAATGATAAGTTTCCTTAAAGTGGTTTATTTTATTATATAGTATAGATTACATTTATTCAACCCGTGTAATACACGGGGTTCTAACCTAGTTTAGTTTATAAAACATTTCATGTCCGTTTGTCTGCTACTTTCCTATTTGCCAGTTTTTCTTGGGAAGTGGAGTAGTACCATTTAGTCGTTTATCTTTCAAAATGTTTATCTTTGCTTAAAAGTAAAAACACACTCAAATGCACCGTTTTTTCTCCTCTTCCTACTTCATTTCTATTTCACAGCAGGGGATGGTGAGAGCCGGTGGATGTAGGTGCGGCGCTGGATGGTGAACAGCGGTGGATGGTGCGGCTGTATGAAGTGTGAAGCAAACCGGTCCGACTCTTCTCTCACCGAGTTTCCGGTCTGGTCGCCGGCCATTGGTCCGGCCGGCCGGCCGAATGTAAAACGGGTTAACATAGTGAACCGGCCCGGAATAGACATCGAACCCCGGCCCGGCCGTGAAAACCTTGGTGATAACCCCTCCCAATTAGTAATTACTACAGGAAGCATGTTCGATGTCATCACGAGAGTATGATTAGGTTGAGTAGATGTTTAAAATCAGTCAATCATGTTATTACTCTTTCTATTTTTAGGGTGGAGGGAGTGGTTAATCACTTGTGAGTGTTTAAGTTATTTTCTAGCCAATAATATCATGCTACGTCAAGTTCCCACTCCACTCTCAATTTTGCATTCAATCACCGGTAATGGTCAAACACATGCAGAGTGGTAAATAATTTAAAAAAAATTGTGATTGGTTGAAAAAGGGTGAGACCCACTATTAACCCCCTCTCTCTCTTCTACCTTTCTCTTCCCGCATCGGTGAGTAGTCACCGTTTTAATCACTCACCAAACACCGAATGGGGAGTGGTGGCAATATCCCGATCGGCAAACTTGCTCCTCGCATCCAGTCACCGAAACCACATCAAGCACCCTTATGTCATTGTTATACTATTTTTTTCTACCGAATTGTAGATTGAATTGAAATTAATGTATTCATTAAACTATGAGTTCTCACATGGGAGAAATGTGGTCATACGCTTGACATTATTTGTTGAAAAATTAAATCGTTGGTTTTTGTAGTTTCTGTCAAATTTCAATGTTTGATACTAATAGTTTTTTATTGCAAAATCAGATATTAATGTTTTAATTTGTCCTTAGTACTCAACATTGTGACAAATTAAAATGTTAATACCTGATTTTGAAACAAAAAACTATTAGTATCCGACATTGAAATTTGGCAGAAACCACAAGTACCTACAGTGTAATTTTTTCTTAGTTGTTCTTTGTTTCATAAGCATATAAAGGAAATCCATTTAGTTTTTACATCGTAAATTACTTTATAAGCAAAGCTACATAATTTTTATGACAAATTATACAATTATACTGTATGTTAATTCACAAACGTTGTAAATAGTGTTTGGCATGTGGTGGCACTAGGTCGATGGACCACACTTTAGCTTGATTATCTCTCACATGTTTATGTGTTGGCCCCTCTACTTTCTTTCCACGCGTCTGTGTGAAGCCATCTGCCCCGCATTTTATGTCTCTGTATCCAGCACCTTGAAATACCACCTGTATCCATCGATTACTCAGCAGTCATCACCCATCACCCATCATTCTAAACCCTAATATTATCACCAATTTCCGTCGCATAACTTACAATGTGGTGATGATGGTGTGGCGAGTAGTTATATAAGAATTAAATAGGAAAAATATAATGTAAAGAGTGTTTTATATCTATTTATAACATGAAAAGGATGTCCATAACTTTACACCCTAATGACATCTTGGGGGGGGGGGGGGTTGAGATAAGACTTTGTGACCAATAGGTCTTGATTCTCACAAGGGGGTTTTTCCCATATTTATTAGGTTTCCTCCTAAATTGGTGTGTACGCGTTATGCCTAGTGGAGATGGATATGATCGGGTGGTTCTGTCGGTGGCACGATGATACTCCCGTGGTCCGTCAGTGATCCAAATTTGCCGTTAAAAAAAATAAATAAATAACCTGAAAAGGATTGAATCACATGGTCCATGTTGATTGGGCCTCTCTCCGGATCCTCAAGTCTTTGATGACTGTGAATCCCAATGTAAAGGGATCTCTAAAGGCCCAGTCCAAATCGAGGAACAGATCAAACTTTGTTCAACATGGGTAGACTGGCCCAATATAGTTTGGGCCTCTATGATCCAGATCCTCAGTGTTCGATGACCCATGGCTCAAAAGTCAAAACCTTGTCATGTTCCTCTAGTTCCCACTCCAGAAGCCCAATTTTATCCTCAAAACAAAATAATAATAATAATAATAATAATAATAATAATAATAATAATAATAATAATAATAATAATAATAATAATAATAAAATTATTAAGTTGTCTACAAAATAAAAAAATAAAAATGTATTCAAGAGACTATGTTAGTAGCTAGAAACCATTTCTATTTAAAGTTATGAAAGGTAAGGATGTAGATTTTATCCATAAAAAACAAGCAAGTGTGGGACTCTCTTGTGTATGAAGAAAAATCTTGCCTTAATTGTTGGAAAGAGACTTCTTTGTGGTGGGCAAAGGGGCTATAGTAGGTTGTAAGTGGAGATGTCAGCGATCATTATGTACATTGAGAGCAACTACTAGATATGAAAGATATTTAATAACTTACGTTGACCCGTGTAAAAGTAACATAATAACTTGTATAGATAGGGTAAGTGTGTTCGTATCCCTGAGAAGTATGTGGACAGTATTGATTACAAAGTAAATCCAGATACTGATAGTGAGTTTGATTATGAAAGCCCGCTAGAGTAAATTCAAATGAAAATACAAGACAACTTACATCTCGTAAAGATGTAAAACAAGCAATCACAACTGGTTTTAACTTTGATCAACGGTTATAAGTTAATATACTACATCAAATATGGGAATTGATTATGCCATACACCATTGATTGTTATATCACTAAGTATGTTACTATAAGGTGGATTCGGTATGTCTCTACACCTTTATTAGTGTTTGCTACATTAATATGCTTATTCTGATTGTTATTGTCTACCGCTAGATTGAGTTAAAACCTCAACCTCTTGGAGAGGGGCACCATTTTACACGCCTGAATACCCCTATACCAAACACACCCGGTAACAATTTATGTAAAACTCACAATTTAAATGTAAGAACAATGTTATACAAGTGAGACTTGTGAAAAAAGGACTTTTGGTGTGTGATCACTCTTCACAAAGATAATACCTCATCTCAATGGGTGTATGGTGATAAACCCATTTTGTACTCCATGTTAATCTCGAATCCTTCACAACGAATTTCATTTTTATGTGTAACCAATCTAATAAGACTTTAACTAGTATAATGCATACTCAAGTTATCCTAGTCCTAACATAAATACGATAAGGCATTTTAATTTTTAAAATGTTGGTTAAGCCTCAAAATTCCAATGAGTAAATGGTCCAGTTTGATCCGTTTTGACAAAAATTATCCGCCTAATCGTTAACTACGGTTTTAAGAACGGACAAACCTAATCGGCTAGGTTGGGTGGGTCAGGTGCACTGCCGGTTTTAGCAGTTTAACGACTCTATGGCGGTTTGAACCAATTGTTTAGTTTTTTTTTTTTTTTTGTTCAAAATCATTTCTTTGTCTTAAAATTTTAAATGATAAAAGTGGTTTATCGCTATAATACATATACATATAAATACATAATAAATATATATATAAACAATAAATGTTAAATGGCCGGGTCATTTTACATAGTCGGTGCCACGTTCCAAACCGAACTGAATCGTTTGAACGTACTACAAAACCACCAAAACCTAAACGTTTGGACTTCAAATTGATCAGATCAGCTAACTTGTTCCGGTTTAAACGGTTTAATTGGTTTCAACGATTTATAAACACGTTTCTAATTAATACTTACATACTTTGCTATCTTAACACATTTATTTTGTCAACATATACATACAAACATTACTTTTTTTTTATGATCTTACGAAGTGTTTTCATTTCGGTACTTTATTTGGAAGTCATGACTCATGATGGTGGTTATCCACAGGTAAGATAGCGCCTTGATCACATCAACTAAAAAGATATGAAATAATATATAACTTTTTTGGAAAAAAGCATAAGAAGCATTAGGACCATCCAGTTCTTTTCTTTCCTGAGATTACAAACTCTAAAATCTTCACTCGAACCTCCATCTTTCGACAGCTATGTATCTGCATCTTTACCCATGTTAATGTTGTCTAGTAACATTACCAAATCTGCCCATTGTTGCATATGTCCAGCCTGCGTTATGGGGTTTGAGCCGCCCCATAACCATATGACTTTATCATGAATGACGTTGTATCTTTGCGGCACCAAATAATATTTTTCTGTTTCGAGATTAAAGAGGTTCGGAAACAACTCGCCTAGGGTGTTGTTCCGTACCCATTTATCCAACCAGAAAAATACCTTGTCTCCGCGAACCATCTTTAGTTCTAGTCTATTTTTTGCATCCATTTTAGTACCATTCGGAGATCTACCCAAGTTGACAATGCTTTTCCATACCCCCCCCCCCCCAAATGTGCACAACGATAATGACCTTACTCCATAGATGAGATTTCTCGTTTTTGAACCTTACAATCCACTTGACCATTAAAGCCTTGTTAATCGAGTCAAGACTTTCGATACACAAACCCCCTTGTTCTTTTGGAGCGACAACCTTAAACCATGGCGCCCAACTTATTTTGTTTTTATCCATGCATCAACCCCACAAATTTTCGCCTTATCTTCTCCAATTGTTTTATCATTGTGTAGGTGCACCGTGCACTAAAAAGGGAGAAGTAAAAGGTGGTAAACTTCCTAGTACCACCATGATTAGTGTCATCCTATTCTCAAATGATAGTGTACGCGCTTTCCAAAATGATAATTTGTTTCAAAATCTCTCAATTATGGGTCGCCAATTTTTCACCAATCCCATATTTGCCCCGACCGGTAGGCCTAGAGAGGGAAACATGAAAGGTCCCGCCTTACAATTAAGTATATAGGCCATATTTGACACCATATCATAACCCTCCCCACACCAAACAATTGGATTTTAGAAAAGTTTACGTTTAGGCTCGAAGATAAGTTGAAACATCTAAGCAATCATGCTAAGTTATAAAAATTGTGGTCGGACTATTCTCCAACGAATAATGCGTCATCCGCATATAATAAGTGAGAAATTGTGGGAACCGAACCCGGAAATTCGACCCCTTTAAGAACGACTAGCCTCACCGCACTTACCGTTGCCACATGTAGCGCTGTCATTGCCAAGATGAAGAGTAGGGGAGAAAGCGGATCCCCTTGATGGACACCCCTTTGGATGTTCAACTCCAAGGTTGGTGACCCTTCACTAAAACTGATGTGCAAGCCGTAGAAAGAGTACCCATAACCCATTTACTCCAAAGAGCCGGAAAACCCACATATGCTAGTACCGAATCCAAGAAACCCCAATTTAGCGAGTCAAAGGCGTTCTCGAAGTCTACTTTGAAAAGCATCAACTTCTTTTTCGTTTTAGCTTTTTTTGGCACATCAGATGATTTCATTAACAATGAGGCCATCCGTAGTCATAAAGCCCCTTGTTGGGCGTTATGCGACACGTGTCGTGCCACGTCACACGGGGGCTTTATGGGGCGTTATATCACTAGAGCCCGTAGTCATAAAGCCCCTACCCATCATTACCTAATTCTTAATTTTCAATTTTATTAATTAATTATAAAAACCTTGCTTGTTTGTGATTGGTCCAATATTTGAAAACCTCCCCCATACCGCCGCTATATATCTCGCGCCCTCCCCCCAAATTGCATTCATAGCGCCGAGAGCTTTGGTGTTTCGGGCGTTTTGGCGGCGCGATGAACGGCATAGCGCCCCACTACGGATCGACTGAGGGGACCTTCCCTTTTCTTCTAAGATTTAAGTATCTACACGTGTTTTGTTTGGAATGCCTAATTTTTAATTTTTGTTTTAAGAAAACCTTTTTTGTACACAAACAAACCCATATATAGAAAAGTTAGGTCCGCCCTTACGTAGAAATATATTTTTTAGTTGAAAAGTGGGTCTTCCTAGCTAAAAAGTAATAAGAACAAAAGGCACTGATTAGCTAGGATAATTTTAACTAAATATGTGCTTATCAATAAAGCTAAATGACGTTGTATTTTTATTTTTGTAAATTATAAACTATTATTCAATGAATGGTCGGTCATCAGTGGCATGGCAGACTCGTAAGTTATTTTGTAGGATGCGAACAAAAGTTCAATAAAACTTTTAAGAGGAACTATCATGATTTTTGCACATAAAAATATAAAATAAAAATAAAAATTAGGAGGGCGTCCATCCACCCAAGCATACACATGGGCACGCCCCTGTGAACCATACACTTACAAAGTTTATTATCATATTAATCTTATTTTTCTCAAACCATTTTGCTACATGTCCTCTTATTTCAAAATAGCAAGTTTAGGTATATATTATTAGGGTAATGCTAGACAAAAAACCCTAAAAATTTTAGGAAACTCTGGAAACTCAAAGCTCCCGACTTTTTTTTTTGAAAAAAATAACACATGTAATATACATGTTTTTAAGAGTTTTGGGCCAAAAAAAAAAACGCCGAGTACTTTTTAAAAAAAAAAATAAACAAGTTCCAAAAACTTCGTTGACTAACATGTGTTAGACAAAAAATGCTGAAAGTTGCTGAAATTTGTTTTTTTTTTTAAAAAAACCCTTCGGCGCTTTTTTGATTTTTTTGGTCCAAAACTCTTAAAAACATGTATATTACATGTGTTATTTTTTTTTCAAAAAAAAAGTCGGGAGCTTTGAGTTTCCCAGGTTTCTTAAATATTTAGGGTTTTCTATATAGCCCAACCCTATATTATTATACATGAATATATATATATATATATATATATATATATATATATATATATATATATATATATGTTTGATAGAATAAACATATAATTACTAGTTTTCTTGATTTACATGTATTGCTAAAATAGTACAACAAATAACCTTAACTATGTTTTGAAACAGATCATATATGATCTCTTTTAATGAAAAAAAAAAACTACATACTTTATTGATTTAAAGTAAGCTCCCTAAAAATATATTAAAACATACAAAACAAAGTCACTAAAGCTAATTTTGTTATATTAAACTCCCTAAAATTTTTAAACATTCATATATGATAAAAAATAAACAGAATGAACAGTACATTTATTATTAAATTAATGATATCATGAATTTATTATTAAATTAATATTACAATTACATTATTAAATTAATATTAGAATTCATATATGATAAAAAAATAAACAGAATGAACAGTACATTTATTATTAAATTAATGATATCATGGATTTATTATTAAATTAATATTACAATTAGAATTATTTAAAATTCATATATGATTAAGAGATGAGCAAATGGTATTAGGTATAGGTACCCGGTCTTAAATTTTAAATATATGATTAAGAGATGAGCAAATGGTATTGGGTATAGGTACCCGGTCTTAAATTTACCAAACTAGTGTATTTTTGATACCGGTTCCGCACAGGTATTCACCGGTTTTTACCCTCAAATACCGGTGTCGTACCAATACCGACCTGTACCGAACCGTGCCATACTAGGTATATTCGGTAGCGGTGCCCACTTTTGGGGATTTCGGTACCAGTATTTGCGGTACCGGTTGGTAACGAGCTCATCAAATCCTGTGGCAACGCAGCAATGCAAGTAGCAAATGGTATTGGGTATAGGTACCGGTCTCAAATTTACCAAATCGGTGTATTTTGGTACCGGTTCCGCACAGGTATTCACCGGTTTTTACCCTCAAATACCGGTGCCGTACCAATACCGACCTGTACCGAACCATGCCATACTAGGTATATTCGGTACCGGTACCTACTTTTGGGGATTTCGATACCAGTATTTTCGGTACCGGTTGGTAACGAGCTCATCAAATCCAGTAGCAACGCAGCAACGCAAGTAATTGCACCGTTTAGATTACTTTTCATACACATAGTAAGTATACTGTATTTCGTTTGAATGAGGTTTTATAAACACAACAACTTATTTTGCTTTTTTTTTTTTTGTCTTTTTCTGTAATGAATGAATTGTAGCATGTAAAATTAACTTGAATATTTAGAATATTGATGAGCAAATCGTATCAAATCCTGTAAACGAACCGGTATCGTATCGGTACCAAATTTACTATACCAAATCATTTCCGGTACCAATTTGGTACCCACCTTTTGGCGTTTTCAGAATCGTTACTTTCGGTTCGACACCGGTCTAGCACCATACCTGTATTTATTGATTTCTACCTTCAAATACCATACCGTATTGTACCAAGCATTTTCGATGCCGGTACCTAATTTCGATGATTTTCTGGATCGGTACTTTCACTGCCGTTACCGGTACCGAGCTCATCCATGTTTTAACGTGTTATCACCGTAATAACTGAACTGAAAACAACCGAATTTCCAACGTGTAGGGCGTGTGAGTCATATTATTATATATTAGGTTATTTAAAATCGTTTTTTTATGACGGAGTGACTATCCTTACCATGTCATTTTATTTATGTTTTGATATTCGATATCTGTTTGCCGTTGCTGACACGCCTTTTGTAGTCATTGGGTCCCGCCGCAACGCGCGGGCGGCAAATATAACTAGTTTAACTAAATGATCAACATAAAATAAAATATTAAATGTTTGTGAATTTGACTTTCACTAGTTTAAAAAGTAACAAGTCATTTTCATTGTTTTCTAACAATTACATGCATTTGATCTCTTAATATTTATCAAGATAGCATAGTGGACTTTGTCTTGTATTTTCATGAAAATATATAGATACATGTTCGTTTTTCTTTGGTTAGAATACATAATCTTCTAAAAGTAGAAATCGTAGGTAGGGTATCAAACGGATTCCGGTTAAAGTTATTCAAACGACATTAGAATCCTCTAATCGAACTCTACGATATTAGATTTTAGGCTTCTTCCCTTTTAACTTTTAGCTTGTAAATTTTAGAATTTTTGTTTATATAATTGTGTCTTTTTATTTAGCATTGTGTCTTTTTTATATTTGTGTCATTGTGTCGTTTGTGACTCATTGTGTCTTTTTTACTTGACATTGTGTTATATTTCTCGTCATTGTGCTATATTTTGCTTGACATTGTATTATATTTTACGATATTATCGTGTCTGTACCTTTCTCATTTTGAAGAGACTTTGTAAGATAACTTTACCCTGTTTTTCGCATTTTCATGAAATAATGAATAATATTTTTTTCTTCAAAGAAAATTACAGATAAATTAGCAACGTTTTAGTTACAATGGTTTCTAAACAATATGGAATTAGAGATAAATTAGCAAAGTTTTAGTTACAATGATTTCTAAACAACATGTCATAATCCTAGCTTACATACATAAATCTCAATACCCACAAAACCATTAGAAAAAAAAAAGTTATATAAAGATTAAAAAAAAGTTATAAAAAGATATAAAAAAATCCCCAGAAAATGTCAAATTAATTTTCTAAAAAAAACTTGTCAAAAGAGAGATCAATGAATCATGATAACCAGTTAAGCATGCTCAACAATATCAATTAAGCTTCACTTGGAGCAGCTATTGAAAGCTGCTTTAACCACTCAAACGTCCGATGACGAGACGCCGTTTGTCTGCCGTTACCGTTACCGTTACCGACCATCGTACTTTCCTTCGGAGCTCTTTCTTTTATCGTACGTTCGATCGAATCAGCCGCACAATCACACCCACCCAAAAACACCCTCCGTTTCTTCTTCGTATTCTTCGTGTTCTTCCGTCTTTGTTTTTGGTTGTGGTTTTTATCCTTACCACTATTCATATTCATACCGCTACTATTATTGTTACTATTACTATTACTGCTACTATTAGTATTACTACTGTTACTGTTACTATTACTATTACTGCTACTGTTACTGTTATAACTTCCGGATCTCTTACTCCGGTTTTTCAAATCCGCCAACCCGATTTCTCGCGGTTTAACCAACCCCACTTGTAAAAAACTCAAAATCGACGTCGTTTTCGACGTCGACCGTGACAACGTCCGGAAACTTCGGGTACGGGTTCGGATTTGCGGTGACGGACTCGGGTGCGAATGGAACTGGTTTCGGATTTTCGTTTTCGGGTCGTTAACAACACTCATGGAACCAATTGAGTGGCGTAAGGGTAGAATCTGACCTTGGAAGAAGACTTGGTCCGCGGTGCACATGTTATCCGGTGACCGGAAGGTGGCGTTGGCGTGACCCGACCCGAATTCGAAGTCTTCTTGATCATTGTCTTGTGTGTTTGAACTTGTGTAGATTTGATGGTTGTTGGTTGGAAGATCAGAAAGAGATAATGTTTCTTCTTGTTCTTCGTGTTCATCTTCAAAACATTGATTTTCATGAGAATTGAATTGGACCCAATTATTGTTGTAACGAATTGTTGTCATTCTTTTTGATGGATGCTATTAACAAATGTTAACATATGATGAATGTTTGGTTTTTTATAGGAGAGTGAAGACACAAAGCACCAATGAGGTTGTTGCATTTACATAATTGGTCCTTTGGCTTTTGTTAGAAAGCTAGTTACAACTTACAAGTATAGTTCAACAATGTCATTGAAGCTATACTTGAGGGACTATTTTTGTAATTAGAGCGAGAGTCGCACAAATAGGGTTAAAACTTAAAACCAATTCGAGATGGTCAACAAAAAAAGGCAAAACAGGTCTCGGTTCAAACCGGTTCGGGTTGTATCGATTTTTTGACTGGGTTTGATTAGGTTTCAAACCAAATTTGATTGGTTCACTGGCCGATTCAGGAATTATTTCCTCGGGGACTGAATGAGCGGTTCAACCAAAATTTCAAAGGGTGCAATTGGGATTTTAACCTATAAGATACACTAAAGTTTTCTTTTTAAGGGTTGTGCCCGTCCACCCACCCAGGCTCTCAAGTGAGTCCACCCCTAGATTGGTTTTATTACATTTCAGTTCAAATTTGGGTTCAAAGTAAAGGGTTATAAACCAGTCTCAAACTTATGGGTCAATCAGGTTGGTGGTTCGGGTTCAAACCGGATCCTATTGGTCAACAAAAAGACAAAACAGGTTTCGGGATAACACTGGTTCGGGTTGTGTCGTTTTTTGACCGGGGTTGGTTCAGGTTCAAACCAGCTTAAACAAGTTTTTGATCGGTTTTCTATGGTTTGGTTTGGACTTGGGTTCAAATCTTCAATGAAGAGGATTACAAACCGGTCCCAAACCTTCAAGTTTCAACCGATCGGTACGGGTTAAAAAATGAGTTCGGGTTACAAACCGGGTTTTTTACCATTAATTTGAGGGGAAGAGTTTCTTACAAGTTAGATAAAGAGGACGGCCTGCCAAGGCCATATGTTCCGTTTTCATATCATCTTCATTTACCTCTATAATTAAAACTTATTTTAAATGAAGGTTTTAACTTCTAGTGAATGAAAATGTTCCAAGTTTGGGCAATCGGCAATCCCACATAAAACATTAAATCATTAATTATTCTATAAAAGATGAGCAATTTAGAGTAAATTACAACCGATGTTCTTTACGTTTGCATCAAATTACAACCGGTGTCCTTTAACTAAAGAAATTACAGGCTCTGTCCTTTATATTACAAGTTTTTAACACGTTATATCATTTACACCTAACCTAGTTAAGTTTTTTTAGTTAAGTCTTACTATGTGCCTCTCACATGAGGGCAACATGGTCTTTTCATCTCAATTTTATATTAAAAAGTCGAAATAAATAAATCTCTTTTATCCCCTTTATTTTTTCAGTCGATCGCAACTTTTTTAGTTAATCAAAACAAAAATATAATGCATGGTGTGGAATTTAAATTAAAAAAACAAAGTAAAATATTTAAAATTTTCAATTAATCCAAACAAAAATATAATTCGTGTAATTTGAGATGAAAAACCATGTTGCCCTCATGTGGGAGGTATATGGTAAGACTTAATTAAAAAACTTAACTAGGTTAGGGCTAAATGACATAACATGCTAAAAACTGGCAACATAAAGGACAGAGCCTGTAATTTCTTTAGTTAAAGGACCCTACTTGTAATTTGATACAAACGTAAAGGACACCGGTTGTAATTTATTCAGCAATTTATGAGCATACTAAAAATGTCATAGAAATTTGGATGATGTGCATACTCAAAATTTTCCTAATCACACTTTGTATGTGAAAACACAAATTTTGTATGATTAGGTTAAGTACAAACCTATAATTATTTTGATATAAAGAATAGCAATTTTATTTGTAGCCAAATTGTTGTAGTTGAAGAAACACTAAGCTAAACGGGTGCGATAATATTAGATATTTATGTGCACCATAAACTTAACAAAACTCTATAGCCCAAGGTTTTGAATTTGGGGATTAACATAATATATTAGGCTTTTACAACAAATTTATTTCAAAATTATTCTGTGTTTATTAAAATCTCAAAGAAAGAAATTCACATTTTTCTGATTATTGGTGGTTTTAAGCAATATCTTATATGGTGTTAATCATATTTTACTTACGTAAGATGCTTCCTTTATTCAATCCGTGTAATACACAGAACTATAATCTAGTAGATTATTGTTCTAAAGACAACACCAAACCAAATATGGATGTGGAATCACCTCAATTACTAGAAAAAAAAGTAAACTTAACCAAGATCTTTAATAGAAAACTCTTCCCCTTGAGAACAAAGGCAATGGTTAATAGAAACACATTAGTTATTTATAAAAACTTGAGTTAATTTGTTTTTATAAGTTCATTAAAGACTGATCATTTAAAATACTTGGTTTTGCTTCAACATAGATTATTTTTGGATCTTTAAATTTTCCTAGAGAATGGATAGTTGATCAACAATTGGATCGAACCATATATGTGCTGAGTATGTGCTTAAATAAGAACCATATAATAATTAGAAATCATAGAACCGTAAAGTTCATTGTCACATTTGGTTGTGAAGGAGATGAGAAGAAATAGTTGCTTAAAATTAATGAGGTAAAAGCGATATAATATAACTCTCCTTGTAGCTACAAATAGCTAGTTGTCTTTTATATATTTAAGAATCATTAACTTATTATAAAGTAAAGCATCTACCATTTAGTGTTGACATAATCAATAGAAAAAAACATAGTTAACTATTAAAATATAATCTTATATAAAAAAAATATTATTTATTTGGAGAGGTTGTGGAGAAGGTTGTCTTAAATGTGGTTTCATGGGGTGCTTGTGAAGGAGAAAATGACCCTCTATAAATGTTTAATTCTACATTGGAACCAGCCTGTTTGTATAACCATAACCTAATATTAATTATATTTCTTGTACACCACACAACACAAAAGTGGATTTCATGTGACACAACAATGGCATTCGCATGTATTCTAAAGCATCTTCTCTATATTTGTTAAATTAAACCATACTTAACTATATGTGTCATTTATATCATTTGAGTTATAACTTATAACTAGTGGGATTTAGGGGTTGTTTGTTTACCTCTTAATGAGACTTTTAATGGTTTAGACCTCTTGCTAGTTCAGTACTTAATAGTTCAGACTGTTTGTTTCATGAGCAGATGCTTGAATGGTTCAGACATTTGCCTCTGAATGGTTAAGTATTATACAGAGTCTGAATGGTTAAGACCTCTAATCTGAATTTGTCAGACATTTGCCTCTGAACGGGTTAAGCATTATACTGACTCTTAGTGGTTCATACCTCTTACCGATTGAGCACTTAATGGTTCAGACCTCTTACTGGTTCAGCACTTAACCAGTCAGAAGTTGCCAAACAACCCCTTACCCATGTTTCGTGGAGGAAATTTGGTATGTGTCGGCTCGGTTCGTTATTCGTTACAGTACTCGCACTTGATATAACAATCAAAAGAGAAAACATAAAAATAAAGTTGTGATAAAGGTACAAACACATATCTTTTACATCGATTGAATGGTTTTATTTGTAATATTTTCAAGAAAACTTAATGAACGCAAGTTATTAGAGAAAAAAACAAAGCAGATTAAAGACGCACACTATTTAAAGTATACGGGTGAGATTGAAACCTAAAAAAATTAAGCGGATTAAAAATGTGTATCATTTATTGTAAATCAATTAAAGTGAATACCGATACCGGTACCGTCAAAGTTTTATTCAAAATGATTTAAAAAAACTTAACGAACGGATGTTAATAAAGACAAAAATTAAATTATTAAAAATTAAAGGTGGTTAAAGACACAATTTTGTATACCGCCTTCTGCCACCTCACCCTCTTTGACACCTCATGGCCCACCTCCCCCATTTCATGGACGCTATGGGGGCGGTATGGGCAATTTCATTACTACAATGGCGAGCACTACACGGGTATGCATGTGGGACTCATTCCTTCCCACCAATCAGATACCTCCTCTTGATTTCCTTTTTCTTTTTTTTATATTGTTTAACATGGGTTTTAAAGAGGCGTTATCCCACACCATACAAGTTAATGATAAAGCCTTTCGCTTATATGGCGCACACGTAACGTGATAAAGCCCCTAAATACTTTATACCATACTACACAACGTAAGAGTGAGACTAAATTCTAAAAAAAAAGTTAAGTAGCTTAAAGATATTAAAAAAAATACAGAAAGTGTATAGGCAGTGGTTTCCTTCTCACAATCAAACTTTGATAAATGTTAAAATATAAGGTCCGTAAGTTTAAACGTGTGCAAAAAAAACTAAAATAATGTAAAGTTTTAAAGTTTAATGATGAAATGTTAAAGTCGGAGTTTTTATTTAGCTCAAATGATTTCATGTTGCCAATGATTTTGTATGTTTTTAAGAGCAGGGTGGACCTTGACGTGAGTGAACGGATGCACCTCACAGGAAAAAAAAGAGTTTTAAATTCTGCTGAAAATCCTGACCGCACCCTTTAAAAAGAAAATCTTATGAATTTATAAAAAAAAAATTTGTAAATATTGATTTTTATTAAAATATAAACTTATTTATATACTTATTCTTTAACCACTTTCACTTAACAATTTAACCCAATCACTTTCACTTAACAATTTAGCCCAATAAAGAATCCATTATAATTAACCCAAGCCCAAAACCAACCCAATCAAATTTGAAGTAAATAAAATAACCCAACCCAACCGCGCTTTCAAATTCATGGCTCCCGCTCGGTCCGATCCCCCAGCGAACGCAAACATCAGCAGCGACACAACCCCCTTTTTGCTGGAAAAGCTTGATTCCGGCCACGAAACCACCTGCAATCACCAGACATTGAAAACACACGGGTATGCTTCGTTTATTTATGTTCTTTTTGTTGTTTTATGTGGTATTTTAGGAGAAATAGAGATGTTAAAAGGGTTTGAAGTTTTATGTGTTTTGATGTTTTTAGGTCGTTTTTTACTTTAGTAGAGTGATTTTGTTGGTTTAGTTAAAGTTTTGTTTGTTTAAATGTTTAGTTACAATTAATCAATAGTTAAAACTAGGGCTTGAAAATTAAGAAATACTGTTGATGATTGTTTAAGACTTTAAGTATTTAGTGGTGTTTTAAATGGTTAGGTTGTTTTGTATTTGACAGGAAGTTGAGAACTGTGAGTAGGGAAGTTATGACAGATTTCTAAAGAGGAAAGAGGTTGAATCATCTTCCAAATTCGTTGATGTGGATACTCTTAGGAAAGTATATCTAAATGATGTTTTGGATAGATTTAAAAAAAAATGAAAACTCGTAGGGCACAATTTTAATTATGCTTGTAATGACGTCTGATATTTTTTTTATTATTATATAAATTTTAGTTTGATGTTCTTTTGTTTTACATGACCCGACCTGATCCAACTCGCTATGAACCGATTTTTTTATATAATTAGGAGGCTAAAATATTTTAATATATTCTATACCCCTAGGAAAAAAATTTAGAGAGAGGTTAAAAATTATTTGGAAGGGAACATATAGATTCCTTATATATGTCATGTTTATATGTGTCTTCAAAATCCTTTTTAAGTTTCAAAAGAACTATGAAAGGTATATCAAGAAAGATAGATATTATTTATGGGGTGGAGATACAATAGGAAGTTTATTTGGCTAGGAAGGATAGGAAGTGATCTTGACCATCCATTAAGTTAATCAAGGGCTAAGATTAAATCAGGGAAATTGAAAGGAAGAAAAGAGGCGCGTGAGTTTGTTTAAGGGCATTCTAGTCAATCCAAGCCAATAGTTTCTCTCTCCTCCAATTCCCCCCCATTTTTTAAACGTTAATAACTCTTTCATACGACATTATTTTTTTATAAAAATTGCACCAAAAAACGAGCGCTTTTTTATCTTTAAAACGAGTATACTATTGCTATATTTTAAAAAAAAAATTAAAACCCAGTTGCGTAAAACGCAATAGAAAAACCACCAGTTACGTAAAACGCAATGAAAAAAAAAAACCTAAAAAATGACATTTTTCTAAAACGCAATGCACCAAAAACACAAAGAAATGACTTATTTGTAAAACGCAATGGCCAGAAAACACACAGAAATGTCTTATTTGTAAAACGCAATGGCCAGAAAACACTTAAAAATGTGATTTACCTAAAACGCAATGCACTAAAAACACAAAGAAATGACTTATTTGTAAAACGCAATGGCCAGAATACACTTAAAATGTCTGTTTTCTAAAACGCAATGGACTGAAAACACATAAAAAAGTGTTTTACCTAAAACGCAATGCACCAAAAACACAAAGAAATGTCTTATATGTAAAACGCAATGGCCATAAAACACTTAAAAATGACTCATTCTAAAACGCAATGGACTGAAAACACCTAAAAAATGTGTTTTACCTAAAACGCAATGACTAAAAACACTTAAAAATGTGTTTTTTTCTAAAACGCAATAGCCAGAAACCACATAAAACTCTCTTATTTCTAAAACGCAATGGATACATAAAACTGTCTGTCACTGTGAACTGTCTGAATTGTCTACGAATTACTGTCTTCGAAATGAGCCAATTTATGGAAAATTAAATTTTCTGATGCGTTTTTAGTACAGCAATTCAACCCCAGCCAGGGGCTCTGCCCCTTGGACCCCGCCAGGGGCTGCCGCCCCTGGGACCCCGCTACCAGGGGCTGCCGCCCCCGGACCCCCGCAAAGATCGTAAAACGCAATGACGAAATCAAAAACCCAGATCATGAAAATGAAATAAGAATTTCTTACATGAATTGAAGCCGATTTCTTCATCAATTGACGAAATTTGAATGATAGAAACACTTATCAACGCTCGAATCGAGTGATTATCTCCAAAATCACCGGAAAAATCGAGATTTTTTTATGAAATTAAACTGGGTTTTCTTCAAAAAAAAAAAAGCTGAAGAACACGTTGATCGGGTTCTGAATCATTGATTGGTGATGAAAATCGCACTATAATGTAGTGATTATTGAGATAGAAAGTGAAGAAATAGTTGAAGATGGTGGGTTTTGAAAATGGTGGGTTTTTGAATTTACTGGGTTTTGAAAAAGAAAGAAGAAGGAGTTGGATTGACTAAAATACCCTTTCTCTTTATTTTAAGATTTGCCACATGTCATAATCCTATAGCTTCCTATCCTTTCTAGCGAAAATTAACTTCCTATTTGATCTTTTCCCATTATTTATGCTCATAATGATATAATGGGTGCAGGTACAAAACGGGAGTATGACCTCAATATTATTATTGAAGAGGTATGGTCCCAATTCCCTGCCTACATGGCAGGGACCACACCACTTTTTGTGCACACAAGGCATCCACATCATCTGGATCTTCTAGAAGCTTCCAGAAGACAACCGGATAAGGCCCGGCGGGCATCAAAGATGCCTCGCCCAACATCAAGGACAATACGTGGCACCATACACAAGAAGCCACATGGGCCTGCGACAATCCAGGGAGCAGGGCTGACATGACCAGTACGAGGTGCCCAACACCGTCGAATGCGGGGACGCCACGTGTACCACTACGCCGTCCCTGACAGAGCAGACCAAGAGGATATTCCCCTTGGTCGGACAGCTGGCGCACATCCACAGCTGGCACAGCTACTTCCTCCTTCTTCACCCTCCGGCTATAAATAGAACCCTTCATCATTCAGGTTAAGGAGCTTGGCTCTCTTTACTCACTCTATACACACACTGTTTTATTCATCTCGGAACAGTACTTATTCTCACGCCGGAGCCTGGTTAAGAGGGAAAACCTCTCTTTCCCCTCTTAACGAGACTAACGGTGTTTACTGTTTTGCAGATCTCGAGCCTTGGATACGAGCAAGAGAGGAGGTTGAACCCTATAAGTGAAACGACCCCCTTGGTTATCCTTTGTGTTAACCATTGTTTCAACATTGGCGCCATCCGCTTTTTTGCAAGACCACTCTCACCTCTTTTTCTCTTTTAGAAAAACTCGTAAAAATGGCAGACCAGAATCATTCACACCCAGCTGACGGAGAAATCTCTTCTTTTGAACTCGTTTCGGACACGGCACACGTCCAACGCAGTCAAAGGAACGAGACCATCCAGGAAAGCCAGCTGAACAACGAGTTCCCGTCCATTTTTGGAAGTGCGTCTAGGGCTGCTAGCCAGACCACAACTGGACCCATTTTCCAAACACCAACAAGAATTATCACTCAGACCACAAACGGGGCTGCTCTCCAACCTCCAACGGGGATGTTACATCAAACCCCACCGCCGACGCAGACTGTAGGCCATGGGCCAGGCCCTTCGGCACCATCGGAACAAGCACAACTCAACTATTCTGCACTTTTAGGGCTACCCGAAGGAAAAACTCTGGCTTCCTGGTATGCCGAACAGATGGCGTCTATAAACCTTGTCTATACGCAGCTCAGCGCACAACAAGCCTTACTCCAAGCACAGGCTAACCAATCAGCGTTCGTAACTCCACAACCAAGGTCTCTGAGTACACACACGGCTCAGCAGACAAACGCGTGGAATTTACGACCAGAAAGAGAACCAGTGCAACAGGTCAGAAGACCCAGCATACAAGACACGCGCGATACCTATGCTGAAACAGAGAGCAACTTCGTCCAAACTTCCAATCAGCAACGAAGACCGATCCAAACCCGCTTGGGCGCGCGAAACATGAATACAGAATGGGAAGAGGAGGAAGACGACCCAACGTACAAGGCAGAATCCACAGTGTTTAGCAGACTTCCTCCAGAGCATGAGGCTTACAAACCAACCAAGCGCGCGGGGTACAACCCCAAAGCAGAACACGACTTCACCTTAAGCTATCGTCCTGAGGACATGGCTGAAAATTCAAAATTTATTCCAGAGATCGCGTGCGCGGCCATCGACAAAACAAAGTTACCGCACAACGTAGGTAAATACAATGGGTTGACGGATCCAGATGATCACCTCCAGGTGTTCAAAGGCGCAGGAGCAACAGGTGGTTGGAACCTACCAACATGGTGTCACTTGTTTGCTCAAACTTTCGTTGGTGCGGCACGCATCTGGTTCGACAATTTACCAGCTGGAAAAATCAAGTCATGGGTCGACTTCCGAGAAAAATTCTTAGCACACTTTTCTCAACAGCGAAGACACGCCAGAGACCCAGGTGATTGTCTGAACATATACCGAAAAGACTACGAAAGCGTGGAGGATTTTATTACGAGGTACAACAAAGAATGTCTGGAAATTGGAGACATACCGGAAAAAATGATGCGCGCACACTTCATGCGAGCAGTTAAATGCGACGATCTGGTTAAAAGAATCAAAGGGCGTGACGGAGGACCCAAAGACTGGGAAACCTTCATTGAAGCAGCCAAAACCATTGCGCAGACAGATAGGCAACTGACCGGTGACGATCACCGTCAGCGCGCACACAACCACCACGATCGAAACAACAGAAGGGGTAGAAATCAACCCTGGAGGGCTTCCGGGAACAGAGAAAGAAGTCCCCCACGGGACGACGCACGCCATACGATCAATCAGATAGCCCATCGAAAAGAAGTAAAGCGCGAAAATAGAGAAAAGCAGTGGACTCCACTAACTAAAACACCTTCTGAAGTTTTAGCTACAGAGAACCATCAATTCAAGCCACCTTTGCAGATGCGCAACAAAAGGGGTCAAGACCCAAATCTCTTCTGTGAATTCCACAAAGACACGGGCCACCTGACCGATGATTGCTTCAGCTTGAAACAAGAAATCGAAAGAGCTCTAAGAGACGGCAAGCTCGGTCACTTAGTCAAAGGAGGAAAGCGCGATTACCGCCAGATACAACGAAGAGACGAAGGTCCAGACAACAAGAAGCTCAGAAAGCTAGAAACCCATATGGTGCAAGGAGGACCACGGCGACCAAGAAAAAACTACAACAAACGCGCGCAGGATGATTCATGGCGCGAGAAGCAAGTAGTATTCCCAGTTGTCAGGGGAGGTCCAAGAGAAAAGCGGCCAATAGTCATTCCAGGGGTGATCGGCCACTACCAAACAGATTACATCTTTATTGATCCAGGAAGCACCGCAGACATCATATATGAACAGTGCTTCAATCAATTCGACCAAGAGGATAAGGCGCGCCTGGAACCAGTTGACTACCCACTAACTGGATTCTGCAATGAGGCCGTCTTTCCCCTAGGACAAATATCTTTCCCAGTATTACTTTCTGATGGGAGAAATTCAAGAACTGAAGAAGTCACATTTATGGTGCTACCGGCACATTCAAGACATGACATCCTTTTAGGACGAGAATCCCAAGGAGATTTCAACATGATCTGTTCCGCACCACATTCTGCCATAGGTTTTCCAACCGAAACAGGCGTTGCGTTGATATACGCAAGCAAGGAAGTGCTAGCAACAGACGAAATCAGGCCGGCAAAAGCAAGCAAGCCCGCACCGCGCAGAGAGGCAGAAAAATGGGTATTGAACAGTGCATACCCAGAACAAACGGTCACTCTGGGACCCGCAATGTCTGACCTAACGCGTGCGGCGTTAAAGAAATTACTGCATGAAAACATGGATGTGTTCGCCTGGACACCAGCCGATATGGTTGGCGTTCCACGACACATTGCGGAACATCGGTTAAACGTCTCAGAGGATGCAAAGCCAGTAGTGCATGCTAAACGACACCTGGGGGACATCAAACATGATGCAATGAAGGAACAAGTGTTAGAACTGCTAAACGCAGGAATCATCAGGGAAGTCCGGTACCAAACGTGGGTGGCAAGCCCAGTCATGGTGAAGAAACCGAATGGTAGTTGGCGAATGTGCGTCGACTACAAGGATCTGAACAAAGCATGCCCCCGTGACTGCTATGCGTTGCCCGACATAGACGAGAAAATAGATTCTTTGGCAACGTTTCGGTGGAAATGCTTTCTGGATTGCTACAAGGGATACCACCAGGTCCAGATGGCTGTTCAAGACGAGGATAAAACCGCTTTCCGCACGCCAACGGGGCTATACTGCTACACCAAGATGCCGTTCGGCTTAAAGAATGCCGGTGCTACGTATCAACGATTGATGAACGAAACATTTAGTGACGCCATCGGTAAATACATCGAGGTATACATGGACGATCTGGTAATCATGAGCAGGGAGGAGAGCGCAATGCTGGTAAATATCCAGAAAACCTTCAACACGCTGCGAAGCGTGAGCATCAAACTGAATCCAGCAAAATGCTCATTTGGAATGGAGGAAGGAAAGTTTCTGGGATTCATAGTCACCAAAGACGGTTTTAAGGTGAACCCAGAAAAGGTCCAGGCCATAGAGAGGATGCCTTCACCAGCAAGCATCAAAGATATGCAAAAGCTCGCAGGACGATTGGCAGCCCTCAATCGATTCCTAGCAAATCACGCGGCAAAATCCTTCCCATTCATCAAGACCTTACGAAACTGCATGAAGAAAACCCAATTCCAATGGACTCCGGAAGCAGAAAGCGCGTTCCGCGAGATGAAAGACTGTCTCATCAAGCTGCCAACTCTAACCGCACCTAACAAAGGAGAACCTTTGGTTTTGTACCTCTCAGCTTCCGACAGGGCCGTCGGTGCCGTATTGCTGGTTGATCGACAAGGTGTCCAAACACCTGTGTATTATGTGTCCAGAACCCTAACCGACCCAGAAACAAGATACGCAATCATGGAAAAGCTTGTCCTTGCACTGATTCACGCGTCAAGAAGGCTACGCCGATATTTCGCCAATCACGTCATCCACGTGTTAACAAATTACAATATTGGGAATATCCTAGCAAGGCCAGAAATATCAGGAAGGTTGGCCAAATGGGCGATAGAGCTAGGGGACTCAACGTAGTCTTCAGACCACGACCGTCGATAAAAGGCCAAGTTTTGGCAGACTTCATGACGGAAGTCCCCGATGACAAAGACAGAGAATGCAAGGCGATGGAGAAGGCGGAGAAAAAACAAATCGAAGAACCATGGATGTTGTATACGGACGGCGCGTCCAACGAAGATGGGGCAGGTGCGGGGTTGCGGCTAGTGAGCCCAGACAAAAACGAGTTCACCTACGCCATACGTCTAGACTTCAAGAGCACAAATAACGAGGCAGAGTATGAAGCCTTTCTGGCCGGCTTGCGCTTAGCAATCAAAATGGGAGTCCGACATATTGAGGCACATGTGGACTCCATGCTAGTGGCAGGACAAATCAACGGTCAATACGAAGCCAAGGGCGACATCATGGCACTCTATCTCAACCAGGCAAAGACGTTGCTGCAAACTTTCTATTCTTACAAGGTGCACCACATAAACCGCAGCGAAAACAAGCCAGCAGACGCCTTAAGCAAGCTTGCGTCAACAAGTTTTCAGCACCTAGCCAAAGACGTACGAATAGAAGTCTTAAGCAACCCGTCTGTGCCACTCCGAGAAGTCAGCGTCATCCAAACAGGAACCACGTCATGGATGACACCCATCATCATGTACTTACAGTCCGGAATACTCCCAGAAAATAAAGCCGAGGCGCGGAAAATCCAATATAAATCAGAACATTATCAAATGGCGGATGGGATATTGTACCGAAAGTCATATCTCGGCCCTCTGTTGAGATGTGTCGACGCCGACGACGCAAATTATCTGATCCGGGAAGTACATGAGGGCATCTGCGGCATCCACGCCGGGCCACGCATGGTAGTGGCTAAAGTAATGAACGCCGGGTACTACTGGCCCGGAATGCACCTCGATGCCGTGAAAGAACTAAGGAAATGCAGCGGCTGCCAACGGCATGCACCAAAAACCATGCGTCCAAAAAATGCGTTGGTGCCTGTAACAACCGCATGGCCCTTTCAGCAATGGGGCATAGACATGGTGGGCCCCTTTCCAGAAGCTCCGGGGGCAGTCAAGTTTATCATCGTCGCGGTCGATTACTTCACCAAGTGGGTAGAAGCAAAAGCACTTGCGTCAACCACGTCAGCAGTCGTTAAACGCTTTATCTGGGAACAAATCATATGCCGTTTCGGCCTGCCACTCCGAATCATCACCGACAATGGTACAAACTTTGCAGCAGATGATCTCGAACGATGGTTCAAGGAACTAAACATCGAACATACCTTCTCGTCGGTCGCACATCCGCAAGGGAATGGGCAAGTTGAAGCGGTCAACAAGAGCATCGTCGATGGCATCAAAGCAAGGCTCGGTGAAAAAAGACGAGGGTGGGTCGACGAGCTACCAAGCATATTATGGGCCCATAGAACAATGCCCAAAACAAGCAATGGAGAAACACCCTTCAGCTTGGTCTATGGGTCCGAAGCTGTGATCCCAGCAGAAATCGGACTCCCATCTCCAAGAATGCTCTCCATGAATCTGATCAATAACGAAGAAGAACGGAGGATCGATCTAGACCTCCTAGAAGAACGAAGAGAGATGGCTGCAATCAATGAAGCCAAGTACAAATCAAAGCTTGAAAAGTATTACAATTCCCGAGTCCGGATCTGCACCTTCAACCCAGGCGATTATGTCTTAAGGGACAATGAAGCATCCAACACAGAAAAACCAGGGAAACTGGCTCCCAAATGGGAAGGCCCATACATCATTGATGCGGTCCTCGGCAAGGGAGCATACAAGCTACGCACCATGAACGACAAAGAGGTCCCGCGAACCTGGAACGCCCAACAGTTACGAAAATGCTACATATAAACATGTAATCGTATAAGGCGAATCGCCGACACATTTACTTAATACAAGAAGCGTTTGGCTACCTCTATTTCATGCAAAATTTTTGTCACAACTGCATTTATTACTTCGGGCGTACGCGAAAACATCAATGGCTCGACCATAGGAAACGTTGTAGACCTCCAAGGCTCGTCACAACCAAGTGAACAGCCGGGTCAGAAACACAACCAAAGCCTACAAAACGCCAAAAAACATAACTTCGTGCCCACATAAACACGAAAACATCGATAGCAAGGCAACTAAACATTGTAACGCTCCCAAGGCTGCAATCCCAGCCGAGCTCACACAATAACCTGCAACTCGATCACTTCGTATATCACATACAAGCGCGCATACTTAAACGACAGAATAAAAACGTTGTCATAACACAACATCACCTGTCAGCGCCATCATTCATTCGCGACACCTAATCAAAGTAATTAAAACATGCACATATTATGACGATTTCAAAATTTGCATAAACACAATCAGAGCAACAAACAATCGTCAAAGTACACAAAAGTACAAAGTAAGCAAATTGTCTTGAAACATCATTACAAGCCCATACAAGGCTGTACGCGGCGCACAGGCCGGAAATCCCAAACTAAGTGCGGCTGGAACCAGCACCACCCGCACCGCTAGCATCATCTTCTCCCAATGCCTTCTTCAACAAAGCTACCCCATCCGCTTTGAGGGCCAACTTACCAGCAGCCTTAACTACGGCAAAATCAAGCATTGCAAACTCTCGCCGTTTCTTCGCATACGCATTATCGCAATCAGCTTTATACAGCTCAAACTTATAATCCTTCTCATTGTTTGCAGCAGCACACCTGCCTTCAGCATATCCATTCTTGCGGCCACTATTATAACCTGCCCCACCCAACTCAAACATGTATTGGGCAAGCTCAGGAGAATTCAAGATACGATCAGCAAGCTACATGAAAAACAAGGTTGAATAAGATAGCAGAAAAAACTACACAAAAGTAGAACAGGCAAAGAACATTACCAATGGAACACCACGAGATAGCAGCCACCTACTATCAGCTGAAGCTTCCTCAGCAAGGAGCTCAGCGGCACGGCACTCCGCCGCCTTCTCATCAAGAAGACGCTGAGCAGCCTCACATTCCGAAGTCTTCGCCTGCACAAGAAGCTCCAGCTTATCTATCCGCGCAATGTACTCCTTTTCCTTCTTCTCCGCCGCAAGACGCGTTTGATGAGCTTCTTCCGCGAGAGCAGTCTTCTCACCAGACAGCCGCACAATAGCATCACGCTGCGACTGCATCTCCGCGTTCGTACGAGCACAGGCCGACTCCCAATCCTTTTGTTTTTGCTCGTTTAACTGTTTCTGCTCTTCAAATTTCCGCTCAGCCTCAGTAACCCGCCATTGAAGACCCTTCTGCTCTGTATTAAATTTTTCCTTCTCTTCAGCAAATGCCTTCTTGGCCTCCTCAAACGCCATAGTTTCTTCTCCCATAGAACGCCACTCACGAAGAATCTCCTGAGAGGTGGCAAAGAAGTTAACCCCAGCCGTAACATGATCATCTATAAGGGCAAATCGGCTGCGGTTTTTCTGAAACATCCTCTCGGCAGGAGGAAGGGATAATGAGAAGAACTCCTGACAGTTCTGCAAGTCATTCATGCGGGAGCCCTGAGTAAGGCCCCAACGGGGGACGTGCGGCAAATCATCGCAAGCCGGGTTACCCCAGGAATCACCAGGATTTTGTTCAAAGTGCGGACTCCGCACAAAGCCAGAAGTGGCTCCACCTTCAACGGGAGGACGTTTTGTGTAAATGGTTTGTTGTGGAGTAGTCTCACTAGACTCCATCTCCACCTCAATACCTTTACCCTTATCAACTCCACCAGCATCACCACCAGCAGCGTCACCTCCCTCAAATATACCTTCAAACCCTTCACCGCCCTTCACAGTTACATCAGCATCATCTCGAGGAGGGGTCAAGCCAACAGTCCTCGAAGGAGGAGAGGTAGGTGGCGTAATCTGCGAAATATCCACTGGCCGTGGCTTCTTGCTAGTCTTAGATTCTGCCACAAAATTACAATTAGCTAAAAAGACAAAATAAAAGATGACAAAAACATACACAGAAACTAAGTTACCAGGCCGGGGAGCAGAAGCCTCAAATATCTTCTCCAACAAATTCCCTCGACCCCCACTAAATACACCCAAATCAACCTCAGATTCAGAAGGGGCTGGGGGGGCATCCTTTTGAAGCTTGGCCCTCTTGGCCGCAAGAAGGGCAGCAGCTTGTTCATCAAGATGACGCTTATGATCATCAAGAGCCTTCTTCTTCATATGCTCAGTTAAAGTGGCTTTATCATCAAGATCTGACCCTTGACGCACCTCCCCAGGGCCTAAGCCAGACAACGTATCAGACACTACTACATAATCTAGATAAGAAAGAATGGAGGGTCGCTTACGAGAAGATCCGGCAGCTCCACCCTCAACTCCCTCTCCTTTCCTTCCAGACCCATCAATCCGAGCTTTCTTCCTCGTCTCCAACTGAGCAGACGGATCAATAGACGCTTCCACGTCATCATCATCATCTCCAACAACCTCGTGTACAGGTTCAGCATTGCCACCAGGCACGGTACCTGCACGCGCGGAACGAGACGTCAGATCCCCACCACTCCGACCAGAACTCCCACTGGAAACAACGATGACATCCTCTTGATCAGAGTTAACAAAGTCACCCAAAACATCCTCACCAAGAACCTCAGCAGCATATCGGTTCAAACTTTGCTCGGTAGGGTGCAAGAAGCGATCTTGTATTTGATCCAGCCACGTCGGGTTACCATCAGCCTGGATGGCTTCAACCATGGCACCAGCAGCCTTGGGGTCCAAAGCATTCAACAAGCTATAACCAACTGCAGAAAACAACAAAGATCAAAGCACAAAACAAGCCTAAAGGGAAGTAAACAACCGACAAAATAAGAAAGAATCATACATTTGCCCTTATGGCTGTATACAGGCTGACCCAAAGGATGCTTAGGCACCCATAACATGCTCATCCCAGCACCGACCAAGGCCATTTCATCCAGTTGAGAAATAGCAGTTGCCTTGGCCGTTATCCTCCCATACCATTCTTGGGCAGCAAAATTCTCCAACGGTTCCACCCTTGGAATCCCTTGATCGACCTGCCTATACGTCATCTCCGACGGAATCACTCCACGACGAATGTAGAAAAACTTCTGTTTCCAGTCATGAATACCCTTTATTGGGGCAGAACACACTGGGACAACCCCCGTCCTGGCTTGAAAAGAATAAAAACCACTAGAATATGTCACACTATAAAAAGTGTTGAACATCTGAAACGTTGGTTCAACCCGATAAGACCGGCAAACAAACTCGAAGTGAGTAATCCGGGGAAGCCCAATGGCATTTATCTGAGAGATATGAAGACCATAACCCCTCAAAACACCGGCAACAAACTTAGTAATGGGCAACCTAAAATTGCCCTCTCGGAAAAAAGCAGCATATAAAGTGATAAAACCGGGGGGGGCATCCAGTGCAGTAGATCCAGACGGAGGATATCGAGCCCCCCACTCAGGTCGAAAGTTATGCCCCCTAACGAGGTTATGAAATTCCTCCTCTTTCCAGTTAATGACGGCCTGATCCGGGCCAGGAGGACCCCTACTCCGTTGTTTCCTTTTCTTCTGAGAAGGATTTTTCTCCGCCATTAAGAAAAATCAAGAGTAAGATACTTCGGATTTGAAAAAATATGAAGGACAAGAAGAACAAAGGAGAAAGGAAGGGAGAGAATCACTTAGAAATTTCGAAGATATGGGAGAAGTGAATAACCGCTCTACTATTTATACTCATCGCATTAAATGCGAGAGATAGTGAAACGTCAGGAGGCAGGAAAAGTAACCAATAGATGGCCGACACGTCAGAGGAAAGAGAAGACGTCGGCTCATTTTTCGGGAAGCATGGGCAACAGGGTCTGCTGATGTGACAGAAAGTCACTGCAAAAGCAACTGTTCACCTCCGAAAAGACAGGGATGTCAGACGGTCACACCAAACGCTCCCCCATAACCACCAAACTTCAAACAGAAGAAAGCACGAAAGGGCCAAAACCCATGCGGCATGCGTCCATTTGGCTCACTTTTTTCAAAGGGCCAAAACCCATGCGGCATGCGTCCATTTGGCTCACTTTTTTCAAAGGGCCAAAACCCATGCGGCATGCGTCCATTTGGCTCACTTTTTCAAAGAGCCAAAACCCATGCGGCATGCGTCCATTTGGCTCACTTTTTTCAAAGGGCCAAAACCCATGCGGCATGCGTCCATTTGGCTCACTTTTTTCAAAGAGCCAAAACCCATGCGGCATGCGTCCATTTGGCTCACTTTTTTCAAAGAGCCAAAACCCATGCGGCATGCGTCCATTTGGCTCACTTTTTTCAAAGAGCCAAAACCCATGCGGCATGCGTCCATTTGGCTCACTTTTTTCAAAGAGCCAAAACCCATGCGGCATGCGTCCATTTGGCTCACTTTTTTCAAAAGGCCAAGACTCACGCGGCATGCGTCCACTCGGCTCAATTTATATTCACCAATTCCAACGCGATGCATAAAAAACCACAACTCTCATAAGTCCAGAATCCCTCCTAGACGATCAACTCAACTAGAAGGCACACTGGACTGGGGGGACTTGAAGAGGTATGGTCCCAATTCCCTGCCTACATGGCAGGGACCACACCACTTTTTGTGCACACAAGGCATCCACATCATCTGGATCTTCTAGAAGCTTCCAGAAGACAACCGGATAAGGCCCGGCGGGCATCAAAGATGCCTCGCCCAACATCAAGGACAATACGTGGCACCATACACAAGAAGCCACATGGGCCTGCGACAATCCAGGGAGCAGGGCTGACATGACCAGTACGAGGTGCCCAACACCGTCGAATGCGGGGACGCCACGTGTACCACTACGCCGTCCCTGACAGAGCAGACCAAGAGGATATTCCCCTTGGTCGGACAGCTGGCGCACATCCACAGCTGGCACAGCTACTTCCTCCTTCTTCACCCTCCGGCTATAAATAGAACCCTTCATCATTCAGGTTAAGGAGCTTGGCTCTCTTTACTCACTCTATACACACACTGTTTTATTCATCTCGGAACAGTACTTATTCTCACGCCGGAGCCTGGTTAAGAGGGAAAACCTCTCTTTCCCCTCTTAACGAGACTAACGGTGTTTACTGTTTTGCAGATCTCGAGCCTTGGATACGAGCAAGAGAGGAGGTTGAACCCTATAAGTGAAACGACCCCCTTGGTTATCCTTTGTGTTAACCATTGTTTCAACAATTATTAAAAAAATAAAGTTAAGTCAACGTGAATAATTGAATTTATACAAATGCTCGAAAGGGTAACAAACTCCAAAGATGCGAGAATCTACAATAAACCAAGGTTCTCTCGACCATTTGTGCATGTTTGTACACTTTGTGTTTTGTTATGCATTCTCCTTTTTTGAATTACTTCTTATTCCTTTATATATTATCTATATATATGTATTTGGACACCATTATATAATATTTGAACCTAAGGGTTTTTTTTTTTATCAATTTGTGTGTGTCAGACTGTCATCCTTGTGCAAAGGACACACTAATATTCTCTTCATCGTTCCATTTTATGAGATGTACCCAAAGGGACACAAAAACACTATGAGCTATCAAATGATCTGAATGTCAAAACATCGAAACCTACCAAATGATCCTAACATCACAACGTTCGGACCTATAAGGGGTTTGAACATAAATACACAATGATCGAACATCCCCCATCATTAGGAATTCAGACCTTGAAACTAGTGGATCCTTATTAATGTACTTTGCCACAATTGTGGCTGATTTCATGACAACGCTTGATAAACATATAGATGTTAGTGTATTCTCTATAGTGAAAACAACATTAAACACAACCTGACATTTGTGACCATGCGCACGAAGTGCGTTGTGGAGGTGTCGACTACTCAATCATAAATATGTATCATTCTCCACCTATAAATACAATCATCAACCCGAAGCCAGGGTAAGGTCGTAAACGTTTAGTGCAAACATTGGGCTACTCTCACACTTGCATTTAGTGGAAGCATTGGGCTATTGTCACACTTTTTGTCACTCTAAATCCAATGATTATTGTAAATTTGAATCATTGACGGACCACTGAAGTATAATCGTGCCATCAGAGTAATCACCCGATCATATCCATCTCCATAAGCTGTAATGCCTATACATCAATTCAGAAGTAAACCGAAACCCCCAATCGAACTCAAGACCTAATGGTCCTTAAGGTTTATCTCACCCTAAAGTTGCCACTTGCCACTAGTATCACATTTAATCTTAAAAATCTAATCCAAAATTGCGAGATAAAGTCACGTGTATTATCACTTTCTAAAATACTCGGACAGATAATAACTATTAACAGAAAATGTTGATCTAATTTTTTTTTTGGGTAAAGGGTTACCCCGGTGAATTTTATATCAAAAATAAAACCAAGTGTGAAGCAAAAGCACTTCACAGTTCTCCCAAGCGACATGATACAGGGGAGTTACAACTCGAAAACAAACGAGAACACAAGACTTACGAAAAGGACACACTCCAAACAAACAAGGAGGCCACTACAAATGAAAAAAACACAAACACAAGACACTAGCCGCAATCATCATCCGCTACCAGCAATCCACGGGGCAGCATCCATTGTTGTAACGCTCTTTCAGTCTGACTGGATGTTTTGAACCGCATTGTCTGAAGCTTCATCCTTACTGTGTTTAGGATGACATCCACAAGCTGATCTCTACTTCTCTTCCTAGCCGAAAAAAGTCTAGCATTCCTCTCATCCCATACAAAATAGGCAGCCGCACTAACCACCATTTTTGAAATGATGTGATTAGCTGATTTGGAAGTCGCTATATTCATTAGATAATCCAGAATCTGGCTCCAATGATGCTGGATCGACGCCATATTTGCACGATATTTCACCCCATCCCAAACTCTAGAAGCATACTCACACTCAAAGAACAAGTGATCATGTGAATCTGGGCCTCTCGTACATAGCGAGCAACACATAAGATTTAAATTTGCATTTCCTGATGCGTTCCATCTACTTATGATATCCTGTGTCTTTAATTTTGTATTAAGAATCAACCACATGAGAAAAGCGTGCCTTGGAATAGCTTGAGGAAACCACACAACCTTGGTCCATTGTACTTCAGCTTGCACTATCCTGAGATCATCCCAAACCGTGGAGGAAGTAAACCCGGTATCAACCCCTTGGCGAGTTATCCATATTATTTTGTCCTTGCGCAAGGGATCAGTTGAACGACTTGAACTTGTTGAAGCAAAGGAAACCGGCTCACCCATTCCATCGGCCATCTCCATTCACCATTAACTAGAATCTCCGCCAGCTTCGAGTTTAGCGTGAATCCCGCATTCGCTATCAATCTAGGAGTGATAAAGGAGCTAATCGGACATATCTCATGCCACTTATCAAACCAAATCATCGTGTCTGTACCATCTCCAACCTTAACCCATATGTAGTTACGTATAGTCGGTCTTAATTGAAGCAATTTTCTCCAACTCCAAGAAACATCATTCTTTAGAGGGATATCCCAAAAACTTCTATCTCTAATACGGTATGAATGGATCCATTTAACCCAAAGAGATTGTCTATTATTAACCAAGCTCCATATATGAGAAGCCATTAGGGCGGTGTTCATATCTTGCACTCTACGAATACCCAAACCCCCTTCACATCTCGGAAGACAAACCGTTTTCCATCTGACCTTCGCTTTGCCTTTAATCTTATTTCCTTGAGACCACAAAAAGCATCTCATCTTCTCCTCCAGCTCATCAATAACCCGTTTAGGTAATATGAAAACCGAAGCCCAATATATATGCATAGAAGCCAAGACCGAACGAATCAGCTGCACTCTACCCGCAAAAGACAAACATTTAGCTTTCCAGTCAGTGATTCTTGATTCCATACTCTCAATTAGCCTTTTACAGTCCTTATATTTCAGCCGAGTAGAAACAAGCGGAACCCCCAAGTAGCGAACTGGAAGAACCCCCTCCTCAAACGGCATAATACTAAGGATTCTCGCTTTCACCTGATCCTTAACATTCCCAAAGAAAACTGTACTCTTCACCATGCTAGGAACCAGACCCGACATAGACTTAAACATGTTGATAGCCGTCATTATGACCTGAGCGGATTTATAGTCTCCTCTAGCAAATATAAATAGATCATCCGCAAAACACAAGTTTATAATTCTTTGCTTTTCACATTTATTATGGAATTTGAAGTCATTAGATATCGATACCTGCCGGTTTAATATCAACGTAAGAACTTCCATAACCATCGTAAAAAGATACGGAGACATTGGATCTCCTTGTCGAAGACCTCGTTTCCCTTTGAAATACCCAAAAAGGTTACCGTTAATTGCTAGCGAAAAAGACGTAGATGAGACGCACGCCATCACCCACTTAATCATTTTAGCATGAAATCCAAACCCTTTCAAAGTGTTCTCCAAAAAATTCCATTCGACCGTATCATACGCCTTCTGGATATCTATCTTGAAAGCACATCTAGGAGGACCAAAGTTACGGTGATAGTTATGCATAAGCTCCTGTGTTAAAAGAATGTTATCCGAGATCCTTCTCCCCGGGACAAATGCGGACTGGTTAATACTAACGATGTCCGCCAACATTCTTATCAAATAATTAAAGTACATAATTTGTCCTTTAGTTTGATATTTATCAAATAACTATAAAAAATAATAAAATGAAAAAGCTGAATGATGAAATTATGTACTTTAATTTGATATTTATCAAATAATTATAAAAAATAAGAAAATGAAAAATATTGGTTTAAAGATCTATTTACAATTTTGGGAATTTTTTTATTTTAAACGATGATTGTGAAAATTTTGTTGTATTACAAAGATGGGTGTCAAGGTAGGTTAAAACAATATATATAGATTTAATATATAAAAAATTACTTAAATCGTTTGACACTGAAGAGAGTATTAATTTAACTAAGGAAGAAATTAAATTTGTTTTTTCGGCCAATAAAATTATAACCAGTTGGACTAAAAAATATTTTGGGGCTGAATGTTGGGCCACATGTGTTGGGCCGAAGATTAAGCATTTTGAAAATCAGTCACTACTATTAATTCATTCATAGGGGGACAAAGGATGGGCTGAATGTTGTATGCCATCTACCAATTCCATTTCTCCCTGCATATCAAACAATACCTTAGTCTTAGTGATCGATAGCGTGTGAGAAAAAAAAAAGGTATTAAACTTCATTCCTACATATCAAACACTACCTTAGTCTTAGTGAATGATAGCGTGTGAGAAAAAAAAATAATAAACGAGTATTAAACTTTACTTGAAAAAAATCAGAAATCAGGTATTAATAAACCCAGTCATACTTGACCTGGTTTCATACACGATCTTACCCATTGGGTATATATAGAGTTCCACACCCTATGATTTGAAATTGGCTCTATCCCGGCTATACCCTAACTCGAACCGGTCAAAACTCAAAAAACCTGGAACTAGAACCCAAAAAAGCTGATTACTTCCTTGCCAAAACCTAATTACATAGCCAACTCGGGTATTGCCATGCCCGGTTTCTTATCTTGTTGATCATACCCGGAACATTTCAACCTGGAACTAAGACTAAGTATGGCCCAATACCAATTTGTGCACCTAAACTGATAAATGTTGATGATGGTAACTGAGGAAATAGTTAAAATATATCTTACTCTCTTCAGACCCTAACTTAATTTTGCTATTGTTGTGATTTACTGAGTATAATGATAATGATGATTAACTGAATTTCAAAATCAATCCCCTCATAAACATTTTTAATTGCTTTATGTTAAAAACTGCTTGTAACATAATCAAAAACTCTAGTTATAATTCGTCAAATAAAACATTATTTATATTATTATCTTTATTTAAATTATATGTTGATAACATAAATAAATATTTGTCGTTACATATTTTCAAGTTGCATCTAATTTATTTGATCATGAACCAAACACTATAGACAAGGCAAATCTAAGATACAATATAATATTAATCACGACAAATGATCAATGTAGACTCCACTCGCATCATCATGCGATGAAAAATTCTTCATATCCCCTTTATTGTTTTTTATTAATATAAACTATTGGTGATGAATATTAACTACTTGATCCTTGCTGACGTCCATTCAGTGACGGATCTAGGATTTTTTTTTCTGGGGGTGCGGAATTTTTTTAAAGATTGTAGACCCCTAGCTATATAAAAAAAATCGGTTTATAGCGGGTCGGATCGGTTCGGTTCATGTAAAACAAGTAAAAACAAACAAACAAAGTTTCATAGCGGGTCGAATCAGATCGGGTTGGGTCCATTTCAATTCTCAAACAATCAAACCTTAGTTCCTAACTTCCTATCACATTAACAAACAAAAAAACATCAAAATTCAAACCATCCCTACTTTTATTTCTCTTAATCATTCAATAAAAGAACAAAAAAACTTATCTATAACATACTTTGTTTAACAAAACTAGTAGTTGGGTTGGGCTTGAATGGGTATTAAGTTATTTGGCTTGATGGATTGAATTTAAGTTTCATTAAAGATGTTAGTAGGCTAACTTGTTTACATAATTTGATCGGGTTTCAATCCGTGTTCACAATTTTTTTAAAATAAATTCCTAACATTTTTTTCTAAGGGGTGCGGTCGGAATTTTTCAAGGGGTGTGGACGAAAATTTCCAAGGGGTGCGGTCTGGATTTTTCGCGAAAAATACCACAAATTTTTTTTTTTCAAGGGGTGCGGCCGCCCACCCACCCTATAACTTGGGTCCGCCCCTGCGTCCATAAACTCTTGATGTCATTTTTTTACTATTTAAAGTTACGATTAAAAAGAAAATCTAGCTTACAAAACCCTAAGGTTGGACGGTATGGGGATCGCCCCGCCCCGTCGACGTGCCCCCTCTCCATTTCCCTCACTTCGTCGCCGTGTCTCCGTCATCGAGATCGTCAGGGGTGCGACGATTTGGACGGGTCTCCCCCTCTCTCACACACCTATACATACAACATATACATATATATTTTACGCCCACCCCCATTTCCTTAGGCCGTGTGATACAAACCTGTAGATTGACCCATATCTTGTGTGAAGCTCCAGTTGGATATTTGACCCGTTTAATTATTAGTGGGAATGGGTTTTGGGGGGAACAGTTTTAGGAGCAAGTAGTGGGGCAGTTTCTAGCAGTTAATTACCTTTTCTTTTTATGTTAAATAAGGCAGAATAGGGAATGTTTCAGATGTCGATGTTTATTATATAAAATTAGGGTTTTTATACCTTTGTCATGGAGATTTAATCCTTCTCGAATTGGATTATTCTATCAATTTTATCTTTCGATTTCAAGTTTCTATCAATGGTTCCATTGCCGGGAAATCGAATGACGCCCCGGGATTTAGCAGATCAACTAGCAATCATTGCAGCACGATTAGACGGCATTCTTGCATCTTTGAGAGATGATGTTGACGAAATTAAAGCTCAGGTGATTGAAGACGGTTGTAACTGTGAAGAACCAGACGAAGACGGTTGTAACTGTGAAGAACCAGACAAAGACGGTTGTAACAGTGAAGAAGTGGACAGTGAATTGAAGAACACGGTGGAGAAGGATGAAGGACCGAATGGTCTCAATGAAGAACTGATGAAGGCTAACGTGTTTATCCAGAAACCTAGAACCGAGTGTTATCTTGTTCGCCTTGCCCTAGAAAACGAGTCTAAGATCTGTTCATCTAAACCCAACAGAACTCTTGCATGGAGCCCAAGCCCAAAACCTATTTCAGATTATACTAAAAATGTCGCTCAGTATGTTACCCACAACCCTACACCCCAACGTCAGTTTTTCCACAAACTTAGCCTTGTCAACATCTTTAAGAAACTGTCATCTAGCTCTTGTGGACCTTATTGCATCATTCTGGTCTCCCATGTATCCTGGCTGAAACCTGCAAGGGTTCAAGTTCCCGCAACGCCTTTAGCCTCTCCACTGACTACCAAAGATCGGGAATTTGATTTTCAACCTCGGTCTATAATTGAATGGCTTATTGCTTGGCACAACAGTTCCCTTGTTTCCGACTTGAGGACAAGTCGGATTTTGGGGCAGGATGTATTGATACAAACCTGTAGATTGACCCATATCTTGTGTGAAGCTCCAGTTGGATATTTGACCCGTTTAATTATTAGTGGGAATGGGTTTTGGGGGGAACAGTTTTAGGAGCAAGTAGTGGGGCATTTTCTAGCAGTTAATTACCTTTTCTTTTTATGTTAAATAAGGCAGAATAGGGAATGTTTCAGGGGTCGATGTTTATTATATAAAATTAGGGTTTTTATACCTTTGGCATGGAGATTTAATCCTTCTCGAAGTGGAGATTTAATACCTTTGTCATTGATAGATAAAATTGATAGAATAATCCAATTCGAGAAGGATTAAATCTCCATGACAAAGGTATAAAAACCCTAATTTCATATAATAAACATCAACATCTGAAACATTCCCTATTCTGCCTTATTTAACATAAAAAGAAAAAGTAATTAACTGTTCCCCTCAAAACCCATTCCCACTAATAATTAAACGGGTCAAAATATCCAACTGGAGCTTCACACAAGATATGGGTCAATCTACAGGTTTGTATCACCGTGGGGTATGGGGCGGGACTTTTGGCGTGGGTTGGGGTAAAACGCCCAAGTCACCACCCCGGGTGGGCTTGGGTTTGTGGCGTGGCCCTTGGGGGTTGGGTTTCAAGCCGGGCGTGGGGCGGTTTGGCCAAGCGAGCTGGCGGACTCTGATTTGCTCACCCCGCCACGTCAGGCGGGTGTTTTAAATTTTGAAATTTAAAATTCAAATTGGTCCCCCCATCCCCCCATATTCTATAACCGCCACCCGGGTCACCCAAAGGCCCTATATATTGCAACCCCAACCCCACCGGTCCCCCATCCCACGAACCAAACACCCACTGTCGGTTACCCGCTACCCCGCTGGTCCCCCCATCCCACGAACCCAAAAAGAAATGGCATCCTGGACCCGTCAAGAAGAAATGGCACTCGTAACAAGCGTCGTCGACGCTATGAAGGGGCGGCCACCGGGCCAAACAAAATACTGGGCGGAAGCGTTTGCGGCCTACCGACAAAACGTCGGTAACGACCGCCACAACCTCAACGCGTGCCAACATAAATGGCGCGAGCTACGGTCCAAGCTCGAGCGTTTCAAGGCTTACTACGATGCGGTTCCTGGTGGCGAGTTAAGCCACGAGGACCGGGTGGCGGTGGCGAACATAGAGTTTCGAGGCAAGGAAAACAAGACGTTCAACAAGATCGACCTTTTTGAAATTTTTTTAACGCTTTAGGTTTTTTTATTTTGTAATTTTTAGAAATTATGTAATTTTTAGGATTATGTAATTTTTAAAATTTTAATAAAGTTGTAGGTTTTTTATAAATGTTGTGTGATTTTTTATAAATTTTTTGTATTTAAAAAAAAAAAACCATTTATGCCACGCGGTTCACCCAACCCAAGCCCAACCCACGCCCCGCCATATCCTGCGGACACGTAACCCGGCAGTGGGCTGGCTCCGCGGACACGTGTCACCAAATGCCCAACCCAAGTCCCAACCCCCGCCCCACCATACCCCACGGCCTTACCTCCATCCTCTTTGCCTCATCCTCACACCCGATCTACGTGGCGCTTACGTGACGGATCCTCCTCCAAGGATGAGTCTACCATACCGCATAGCCTAATAACAAAATTACTATGCAAAATCAGGATGGTAAATGGTATACAAGTGTTATCAAAGACTCAAAACCATTCACATAGACAAAGCATAATGATCATAAAGGATCTCAATAAGATAACTGTTCAAAAACACATTTTTAACATCAAGGTGATAAAAACAACAGTTGCGAACACATGAGAAAAATATATAAAATCAAACCTATATATGTGTACAAGTTCCATTGGGACAGGACGTTATAGGAAAAAAGAGAAAGAAAGGTGTCACACAAGAGAGACGATGAGGAAAGAGGGCCTTCAACTAACCAGGATTTGATGGCACATAGAGGGATAAAAAAAAAGTAAAAAGACAGGCAAGAACTCTTAGACTATATAGAATAACAGGTGTTGGTTACAGGACACAATGTTTTTAACTTAAAAAAGCGTAAAAAACAATGAGAATACGACACGTAATACATCAGATTTTTTATGGGTAAAAAGGGTAATTGAGTCAATTTACTAATTCCACCAATTTTCTTAAACTCAAATAATTTTTATACATAGTGCTGATATACGCCAAGTCTGAAATAGTTTTCCGATTATGAAATCTAAGGTGGTGTTACCTAACACAATTATCCGCACAATCATCCAGATCCTAACGCATCGACACCGCATAAATGGTACGATAAAACAACACAATTATATTCGCGGTTATCTAGACCAGGGCACATATCAACACCGTGTAAATGTACAACAACACAATTATATCTATAGCGTAATTATACTTTTTTTAAAGTATAAAAAGTATATCTATATATATAGAAAAAGGGTTTTTATGGTATTTTTTTAAAGTATGTCGTATTGAAAGTTACAAACATTTAGGGCTGTTCACGAGCCGAACCGAACCGATCAGACCTTTGCTCGTGCTCGGTTCGTTTACAAACCGATCCGAACCGAACCGAGCGTTTTTTCAACCGAGACAAAGTCGAGCGAGCGTCTTTCGATCCGAACATTTTTCGAACGAACGTCGAGCGAGTATCGAGCGTTGCAGAATAAACAAGGAAAGTGACGATGAGAGTGCTAGTTATTAGAATAAAGTGCAGTTTTCGTCTCTGATGTTTCGTCCAATAGAACACAAGTAAAAATTTAACAAATAACAAGGAATACAAAAACACTCAACTAGTTCTATCGAGATTAACTAAGCGGGAAGATAAATCGTCGACCATTGAAACATACCCTTGTTCTATCGGAAGTTTGAAATTGAATGGATCGATTGAAGCTAAACCCTTGCGAGTTGGCGTCTTGGCGAGTGGCAATGGAGAAATCGAATAACGATGGCCAATGGGGGTTTTGATTAGGGTCTTGCACTTCCGAATCAAATGGCGGGTTGAAACTTGAGTATTGATCGACGTTTCACATTTTAGTATTTGAAATTTTGACTCAATTACTCAAATGGACATTTAAGTATTGGATAATGGATTATTGGTATTGGATTTCAATTCTAATTACTTAAATGAGCTCTATTTGGATTTTGGAACAAACATTATTAATGGTGGTTTCTAGTCATTTCACTAAAAATGATACACACACAAACACAAATATATATGTATATATATATATTAAAAGATAAATCGAGTCAACCGAGTCGAACCGAACTGAGCGGACCGTTGCTCGTGCTCGGTTCGTTTTCAAACCGAGCAGATCCGAACCGAGCATTTTTTTAATCGAGCTGAATCGAACGAGCAAATTTCGAGCATTTTCCGAGCAAGAATCGAACGAGCGTCGAGCGCCGAACAATTTGAACAACCCTACAAACATTTAAATATATTTGGAAAACTTAATTTCAAGACGAAATACTATAAAATCGTAACAAATAAGCAACTCTATATATATATTACTAGGTTTTGGCCCCGTGTGTTATACGGGTTGATTAATGAAAATGATATAGTTTATTATTTGTAAATGCTTATTATTTTTAATCTACTCTTGATAGTTTTGATTGAACATACATGATAAATTCATAAGTTGTCATTAATAACAATGAATTTCACCGGACAAACCTCTTATTACATTGAATTTCATGGAATAAACCTCCTAAAATTATAAAATAAAAAACGAAGTCATCAAAATTCACAACAACAAAACTTGGGAAAACTTGAATTAAATAAAGGAATATTGGATTTTAATAATCCCAACTATTCGCCGTTAGCCGCTAACAGTTTCAATTTCAAAAAATAACCACTGGTTGTCCCGACTATTAACATATTGGCTTCCAATGAACCCTGACTAACAGAACCCTAATGTTGTTAGTCTCCGATCGCCAGAAAAACGTTTTTAGCTAGAAAAAGGTTTCTAAAGATCTGATCTAAAGTTACAAGAAGGTTTGGGACGAAAATGTTGAGTTTTCCAGCAAAAAACTTGAGTTTTCAAGACAAACAGAAGTTTTCCGACGATGAAAGAAGTTACGGAGACCTCATAATTGGGGCTTTTAGTAGAAAAAGGTTCCTAAAATAAGTAATAAGGTTACAAACAGGTTTGGGACAAAAAAATGAGTTTTGAGGCCAAAAAGGAGAGTAATAAGGTTACAAACAGGTTTGGGACAAAAAAATGAGTTTTGAGGCCAAAAAGGAGTTTTTTGGCCAAAAACACTTTTCCTGCGACCGGAGACTAACGGCGTTAGGGTTCTGTTAGTCAGGGTCCATTGGAGGTCAATATGTTAATAGTTGGGACTGCCAGCGGTTATTTTTTAAATTGGGACTGTTTGCAGTCAACGACGAATAATTGTTTTTATTGAAATCCAATATTCCCTAAATAAAGATGCAACTATTTTGATTCTTTTTTACTCACTTTTACTACTATCTATATATATTTGTTTATGATATATTCTTTATTTGAATTTTATTAACAAATATTATCTATATATCTATTTGTTTAGGGTAAAAGATAAAAAGATAAAATTTATTGTATAAAATTTATTTAAATCTTATTAACAAATATTATTTATATCTATTTGTTATATCTATTTGTTTAGGCGGGAAAAAATTGTTGAGATCACCTCATAGAGCGACATGTGTCCCCTATATGATTTACTTTATTATATGTATAGATTATCGTAACAAATAAGCATTCTGTAATTTAATTTCAAAACGGAATACTATAAATTCCCATATCCCTAAATCCTAATCGACCTGAATCCGATCTAAAATTCATTCAACAATCACCGCTTCTTCCATCCGGGTCGGGTCAAATCAACCCGAATTTCTCCATCACCGCAAAAAGCGTAAAATCCAGCAGCAGGGTCCAATCCATCCGTACAAACACACCATTTTTTCTCCATTTACACCTACAATTCCCGCCTACTTCCTGACATCCATCCCGTGATTATTGACCCTCAATCATCCACTCCACTGCAAACTTTTGACTTTGACCCGATCACCGCCGGTGAACATGAAATCCAGAGGAAAAATCACCGGCAGCTGGTCTAGTCTCGGTTTACCTGCTGTTTTCCTCTTATGCATCTTCTTCTTCTTTTTAGGCTTCTTCGGTTCCTCTTTGTTATCCCAACAGGTCTTCATTTTTTATTATTCTTATTGATCAAATCGATTTATAAATTATAATAGGTGTAATTTGCTTATTAGGAGGATGACTATTTATTATCTTAATTTTGTTATTAGTTTGATCAAATCGATTTATAAATTATTATTATATGTAATTTGCAGGTTGAAAATGATTATAGTTTGCATCGTAGACCTAGGGTTCTTAGTGAGAAAGAATACGAATATGATCCGTTGCCTCGGGGCGATTCCGGTGATGACTCCTTCACCACCATTCCTTTTCAGGTACCTGAATATGCTTGATTGATGTTAAACCTTTTGATTTGAAGTTATTTGAATCATAGTTATTAAAGGCGCTAGGCGCACTCAAGGCGCATAGGTCTTGCCTGCGTCCTAGGAGCAAAGCGCAAAAAAAGCGAGGGCCTGAGAAAAATAAAGCGGATAATGAAAAAAATATATATTATGTATTAGAAAAAGAGCACTATTCTTTAAATAATATAACCAAAATCTATTATATAACACTTTATATCATTTATTTAGTACAAAAAGTTCTAAAATATTAGTGTTGAAAAGTAGTTTTCCTTGGATAAAAGAAGAAATCTGGCCAGAATCTTGTCGGAATTTAGAGAATTTGGCTGGAAACTCTCCGGAATTTACGAATCTCACCGGAATGTGCGCCTAAACCATCACCTGGAAAATTAAAGCGCAATTTCTTCGACTTAAAGCGCAACTGACTCGCCTCGCCTGAAAAATGGGCCTAGGCGCAAGAGGCGATGGCTTTTAACAACTATGATTTGAATATGAATATGAGCTATGAGGGGGTTGGTTACGGTACAAACCATATTTATCCTACAAACCGTAAGAACAGATCCTTGCACTTAAAAAAGTTAAATTAACACGTATTAAAACAATACATACATAAAAGTAGCACTTTTGAATTATATTATCACATGAAAATTAATCAAGATAATTGATTTTAGAGTTAATTACTGTTTTCGTCCCTATAGTTTGTCAAAAATCACTACTTCAGTCCATTAGTTTAAAAATTGCGATTTCAGTCCTTGTGGTTTCACTTTCGTAACCATTTCACTCCCTGTGATTTCACTTTCGTAACTATTTCAATCCATATATTCTGTTAAGTACAGGGACTAAAATGGTTACGAGGTGGACTAAAATGGTTACGAAAGTGAAACCACAGGGACTAAAATGGCATTTAACTCTAATTGATTTTAGAGTTAATTACTGTTTTCGTCCCTATAGTTTGTCAAAAATCACTACTTCAATCCATTAGTTTAAAAATTGCGATTTCAGTCCCTGTGGTTTCACTTTCGTAACCATTTCACTCTCTGTGATTTCACTTTCGTAGCTATTTCAATCCATATATTCTGTTAAGTACAGGGACTAAAATGGTTACGAGGTGGACTGAAATGGTTACGAAAGTGAAACCATAGGGACTGAAATCGCAATTTTAAACTAATGGACTGAAATAGTGATTTTAGCACATATGTGAATGATATCAGCACTTTTCTTTACTAGCACATTGAAAACAAAAGAAAGATTCAAATAAAGAATTAATTGCTTGTTAGCATAACTATAGGGAATTCAATATTATTGATATTATTTACGTTATTATTTTACCATTTCTCTATAACTGGTTCGATGGCACATGACACTTTTTAAATGGTGTTCTTACAGTTTGTATACGAAATGTGGTTTGTATTTGATTCTACTCCTATGAGTTATTTGAAGTTTTGTTGTTAAATAGTTTTTTTTTTTTTTTGGAAAGTGGTTGTGTTGTTATGTGATGAATATGGTTATTAGGTATTAAGCTGGACGCCTCGAGCGCTATACTTTCCGGGATTTGCGACAGCGGAACAGTGTGAAGGTATAATCAAGATGGCGAAAGTAAAACTTGCGCCTTCAACTTTGGCTTTACGAAAGGGAGAAACGGCTGAAAATACCAAGGGGATTAGAACAAGGTATTGATATAGCGCGTAGGGGTGCAAACGAGCCGAGCCGAGCCCGAGCTCGGCCAGGCTCGAGCTCGAGCTCGATTAACTTATGAGGGCTCGGGCTCGAGCTCGGCTCGATTCGAGCTTTGTTTTCAAAGCTCGAGCTCGGCTCGTTTGTATTTTATCAAGCTCGAGCTCGGCTCGTTTATTATCTATTAATTAGTATATTAAATAAAAATAATATAAATAATAGACTTTTTAGGCTTGCGAGCTCGATAAGTAAAGCTCGGGCTCGGGCTCGTTTACTAAATAAGCTTATTTTTAGGTTCGAGGTCGGCTTGTAAACAAGTTTAAATAAGCTCGGCTCGACTCGGCTCGTTTACACTAAGGCTCGAGCTCGGGCTCGATAAACAAACGAGCTTTGTTTTGAGGCTCAAGCTCGGCTCGGGCTCGATAAGGCTCGGCTCGTTTCGAGCTTTTTCTCGAGCCGATCTCGAGTAGCTCGCGAGCCGCTCGGCTCGTTTGCAACCTTAAGCGCGTTACAGTAATTGTATGAGAAAAGCTAAATTAGAAAGTAATCAGAGATGGTATTTTTATTTTAGATGTGATGTACGTTCGTCTTTTTATTTTTTGTTTTTTAAATAAACCAGTTCGGGCATGTTCATAAGTGCATCCGAGGACAAAACGGGGATTTTGGATCAAATTGAGAAGAAAATAGAACGGGCTACAATGATCCCAAGAAGTCACGGAGAGGTATTCTTTCATTACCATCTCAATAACTTACAAGTTGAGTTTAGTTTAATCTTCATAGCGGTAACCACTGGTTTCCGCCAAGGTTTAAAAGAACGGAAACGAGTTTCGAGGCGTTTTCCCTTCGCCTCACGAGGCGAAATGAGGCGTAAGGCCGAGGCGGTATTAATAAATAAACATAAAAATTATATATATTATAAAAATAATAATACTAACTAATTTCATCATCAGATTCATCAAAATCATCAAAAACACACTTGAAAAAGACATGAAATGCTTGAAATTGACACAAAAAGTCAAAAACATAAAAAACAACTATCAAAATCCCCTGAGGCGCAGTATTCTTAGCGCCTCAGCTCCTCTGAGGCGCATATACATTAAAAACACCATGAGGCGCGCCTCAGACTCGTTTTTTGGCCGTTTCGCCTCGAGGCGCGCGCCTCAAACGTTTTTTAAAACCATGGTTTCCGCCTTAGCTCCATCGCAAGTTATGCTTTACCTGGTCCCATCGGGTGGGGCCCATGAAGTTTTTTGTTTAGAAGCACCAGTGGCCCTTGCGGGTTCTCATGGTAACAAAAAAAAAGTCGGGTTTAATCTTTGTATTTACAAAAAAAGGTGTTTCTGACTTTCCGTTCAGGACGTTAGGATTATCTTTCTGTTTCTGTTTACATCCGGATATGTAGATTACTCGTATGACTCATCTACTACCTGTTTGATGTAAAAATGTCGTTATTTTTCAGGCATTCAATGTTCTAAGGTATGAGATTGGGCAAAGATATAATTCACATTATGATGCTTTCAACCCTACCGAGTATGGTCCGCAAAAGAGCCAGCGGGTACGTGACTCGTTAAACCGTATTTCTATATGCATATATATATGTGTATATAAACTTTTTGTCTTTATGCTTTGTTAATTGGTAGCTCTTAAGGTTTCAGAATATTACAACGGTAACAATGCATCCCTTTGCGGTTCATGTATGGTTCAATATTCTAGCAAGAGTTAATTACTGTTTCCGTCCCTGTGGTTTGTCAAAAATCACTATTTAAGTCTATTAGTTTAAAAATTGCGATTTCAGTCCCTGTGGTTTCACTTTCGTGGTTTGTCAAAAATCACTATTTAAGTCTATTAGTTTAAAAATTGCGATTTCAGTCCCTGTGGTTTCACTTTTGTAACCATTTCAGTCCCTATGGTTTCACTTTCGTAACCATTTCAATCCATTTATTCTGTAACTACAGGGACTGAAATGGTTACGAAGTGGACTGAAATGGTTACGAAAGTGAAACCACAGGGACTGAAATCGTAATTTTTAAACTATTGGACTGAAATAGTGATTTTTGACAAACCACAGGGACGAAAACAGTAATTAACTCGTTTCAGAATATTACAACAGTAACCAATGCATCCCTTTGTGGTTCATGAATGGATCAATATTGATTTCGTCCCTGTGGTTTGTCAAAAATCACTATTTAAGTCCATTAGTTTAAAAATTGCGATTTCAGTCCCTGTGGTTCCACTTTTGTAACCATTTCAGTCCATGCGGTTTCACTTTCGTAACCATTTCAATCCAATATTCTGTTAAGTACAGGGACTGAAATGGTTATTAGGTGGACTGAAATGGTTACGAAAGTGGAACCATAGGGACTGAAATCGCAATTTTTAAACTAATGGACTGAAATAGTGATTTTTGACAAACCACAGGGACGAAAACAGTAATTAACTCTTCTAGCAATGTAGTTAACTATTTTTGTAAGTATGACAATGTAACCTTTAAGGGACTGGTGTTAAGTCCCTTTAGTGGAGGTCTTAGGTTCGAATCCAAATTTTACTAGTTTTTTGCTTTTCGCCTCTTGAATACGTGCCAAACGCTGCTTGCGTTTCTCATTGTTGGTCATCTAAGCGGTCAGGGCCGGTCCTAGGGGTGGGCGGGGAGGGCCACCAGCCAGGGCCCGATAGTTCGGAGGGCACGCTATTTTTAGAAAAAAACCTGATATGTATACGTAAAAATTTATTTTTTAATAGGGTATGCCTGTACAAACACCAACATAGGCCCACTTACAAAACTATTCTTATGCTTTAGATTAGTTATTAGCCCATTGGCATTAGGTTTAGACCTTTATTGAGCCTAATGCCCAATTTCGTTAAGGCCTAAGGGCACGTTTTTTGGAGCTCGAACAGGGTACACGAATTCTCAGGGCCGGCCCTGTAAGTGGTTATTGCTGTGATGATTGATTGCTTTTTTTTTTTTAAATCTACACCTATATTACTATTTTCTGCCAAATTACAAAAAAAAAAAACAAAAAAACAAAAAAAACAAAAACAAAACAAAACCAAAAAAAAAAAAAACAAAAACAAAACCAAAAAAAAAAAAAACAAAAACAAAACCAAAAAAAAAAAAACAAAAGAAGAGAAACTTGGTCAGGCACCCACACCCAACTATTGCAATTGCAATGACAAATTTTGTTTATATCATTAGCTCATGGAAGTGTATTATCGAAAGGTTGTTATATGTAGAAAGATCATAGCTTGGTTTTAAAAACGTGATGCACTCTGACGTGTTTTAAGCCCCAAAAGTCGACATGCGAGCCGTTGCACTATGTATAACAAACTAAGGTGCCGTTTGGTAACATCTGAATGGTTAAGTGCCGAACCAGTAAGAGGTCTGAACTATTAAGTGCCGAACCAGTAAGTAAGAGGTCTGAACCATTAACAACCAGTATAATACTTAACCGTTCAGAGGCAAATGTCTTACCAATTCAGATTACAGGTCTTAACCATTCAGACTCAATATAATGCTTAACCATTCAAAGGCAAATGTCTGAACCATTCAGACATCTGCTCGCGAAACAAACAGTCTGAACCATTAAGTGCTGAACCAGTAAGAGATCTGAACCACTAAGAGGTAAACAAACGGCCCGAAGCCTTATATAGGCCCAAAAACCACATCTCTCTCTCTCTCTCTCTCTCTCTCTCTCGCTCTCGTTCTATCTCTCTCTCTCGTATCTTTTACATATAAGCCTTTTTCATCAAGTAAAAATTCATAATCTCTTCATCCTTCTGGTTCTTTTTACGTATCAGCCTTTTCCAGACACTCTAATATTGACCGGTTTTTAGTTTTGACCCACATATGCAATAAGCGCGCCACCCTTATCTTGCATGCTATTTAAAACCACGAATGATAACATTTCTACAGTATTCTGATTAATATATTTCTGATAATCTTCTTTCTATGCAAATGCATGATCTACAGTTTGTTAAATTTAGACTAGAGTAAATTACGATTTTGCCCCCTGTGGGTATATCACTTTTACCCTTTTAGCCCAAAAAAGAATTTTTTAACATCTGAGCCCCCAACGTCTTTTTTTCTAACCCTTTTGGCCCCTAACGTCTTTTTTTCTAACCCTTTTGGCCCCTAACATTTAATGGATGGGGTTAGTGTTAGGGGCCAAAAGGGTTAGACAAAAAGATGTTGGGGGCTCAGATGTCAAAAAAAATCTTTTTTGGGCTAAAAGGGTAAAAGTGATATAACCACAGGGGCCAAAATCGTAATTTACTCTTTAGACTATAGTAATTATAACTTTAGTTTTGACTTGCTTACAGATTGCTTCTTTCTTGCTCTATTTATCCGATGTTGAAGTCGGTGGAGAAACCATGTTTCCGTTCGAGGTAAGTTTCACGATTACGAGTTGACCGCCTTTTTCTAATTTGTTAAAGGGATGTTATATCTATTGCTTTGATTTACAGAACGGCGAAAATACGGCTTCGAATTACGATTTTAGAAAATGTATTGGTTTGAAAGTGAAACCACGGAAGGGTGACGGGCTTTTGTTCTATTCCTTATACCCGAACGGTACCATCGACCCGGTTAGTTATTTATGGTTACCAGAGTCTGTTGAACTTTTCTTTATGGGCTCTATTAGGGCTGCAAACGAACCAAACGAACACGAACAAGATCTTGTTCGTGTTCGTTTGTTAAGAAATATATATGTTCGCGAACCGTTCACGAACACTTATCGAACGAGATTTTATGTTCGTGTTCGTTTGTGAAGAAAATGAATTTGTTCGTGTTCGTTTGTGTTTGTTTGTTAATTTTAGGTAACGAACATTGACGAACACAAATGAACACAAACTGATGTTCATCAACACAAATGGAAATAAACGAACACAGACAATCGTTCATGAACAGAATATGTAATACACCAACACTTATTAGATATTTAATTTGTCGGAATTTTGAAGTATTTAATTAAATATAAAAACTAAAAACACTAATGAAGTATCGAACACAAACGAACACTTACCGAACACTTACCGAACGTTCACGAACATAAACAAACGAACACGACCTCTGTTCATGTTTGTTCATCTAACTAAACGAACGAAATTTCTTGTTCGTGTTTGCTTGTTTAGTAAATGAACGAACACAAATGAACTTCCCGCCGAACGGTTCACGAACTGTTCTCCGAACGTTTGGTTCGTTTGCAGCCCTAGCTCTATATAATCAAGAACATTGTAATATAGTTTAATGGTTCCTGATTGCAGACGTCGCTTCATGGGAGCTGCCCGGTAGTCAAAGGACAGAAATGGGTGGCAACAAAATGGCTTCGGAACGAAGAAGAATTCGATTAAATTATTTTGTTGCTTATTCATCGTTTATTCGATGTTTTACCACATTGAGATTTGAACTATGGTAAATCTCACTACAAATTAGGTCAAAAAAGGTCGAAAACTTAACTCTCATGAGCCAATTCTTATGGTACAGCGCGTTGTTATTTAATTTGGGACAGACTGTTGAACGCGCTGAGTTGAACCAGCTTCAGCTCGAGCTTGAACACACACACACGAATAGTTAGCGTGTAGGTCAACACTGCGAAATAAGGTTCTTTCACTCTGAAATTTAAAACTGAATCAAACCAAGTTATGACTAACTGAGACCATGGGGTATGGTTCGGATAGTCCCCAAAGAGACTACCCAAGGGTGTAGGGGGACTACCCACTTTAATAAAAAAATCGATATATATTCAAGGGGAGAGAGAAACCTGAATGATTAATGAAGGGGGGCCCACAATTTTCAAACCTTTTGGTCCGTCTCCAACGTCTCGGAGAGGACGGAGAAGCCGCGACGGGCCTCAGGGGGCGGTGTGGGACGACCAACGACGAGGGGGACGGGCCGGGGACGGGCCGGCGACGTGCCCCATACCCGGTGGTCTGACTGTTTCATGTAAAATAAACTGTCCAAAAATGCATTAAAAGCTGTCAAAACAAGTTCAAAAATTAATTAAGCAACAAAATAACCATATATTAAATAATGAAAGAGCAATCTGAAGTATATAAAAAAAATCTACTGAATGCATCGAATAACATCAAAATAGATGTATAAATCAACATAGAGAAGTTATAGGTTGTGCAAACAAACCTTTGTTTAAACACATCTTGGTAATGGGCCAACTTCCCTAATATTTTATAAGTTGGTTTGAAGGTTATAAACAATTTAACATTTCAAAAATAAATCTTTGTTGTTTATTTTTCTAATTTCTGAATTGTTTTTGTGTAGAATAGAATCCTGAAACAACAAAAACCAATAGTAGACTATACTGGTGCACAAAAAATCCGGACCCGGAAAAAAAACCTGGAATCGGGTATTATAAAAACCGGGTTTTCTATACCCGAACCTACCCATAGGGTAGGGACCAGGTATTCATATCTGATCTAAAACCCGAAATCGGAACCGGGTTTTTTTATACCTGGTTTATACCCGAAACTCGGTTTTATAAATACCCGGAACCGGGTTTTTTTATACCCGGTTATATAGCTAAGAGGGCCTGCAGCCCTGCACTTGATGTGACATTTGTTACTGTACAAAAGTCTTTGAAGACATTTAAAAGAAACAGAGAGTGGTTGGAGAGGTTTGGTGTTATTATTTACTCAGAAACACGGCGGCAGAAGGGAGTGATTGTGCTCCAATTAATCTTGTTTAATTATTAGGTTTCTAATGATATTTGAAGTATTTGGTCATTAGGATAGGAGTTGGCCAGAAAGTCCAAATTTCCTAAAAAGTGTAAAAAGTCATAAAACACCATAATGTCAACCATAAAACACACCAAAAACCCACAAATAATATGATGAAGATTACTAAAACATCATGCATGTGGGTTTTGTGTTGTGTTTTAGATGTTAAGGCTCTGATTGTGGAATGACAAATATTATTGTGTTTTATGTTGTTTATTGTGTGTTTTATATTCATAGTTCTACGATGGTATGTTTGAAGTTTTTATGGACTATTAGAGTTTGAATATGGTGTTTTAGTAATATTCATTCTATTATTTGTGAGTTTTAGGTGTGTTTTATGCCTGAAGTTATTGTGTTTTATGACTTTTTACATTTTTTAGGAAAAACACACTTTCCGTAGGATCCCCACTCTTGGTCATTATTCCCCTCTATTTGCTAGAAAGATCCACTGATGTTTGTCTAATACAAAAAAAAATGAAAAATTGATGGAACTTGGTTAAAACATAACATAGCAAATAAAATATATTGTTGTTTATGTAATCCAAAAGGATTCAGATCAGGACCATTCCTTCGATCTAACACTATCGAATTTAAATTTAGAAATGTCATTAAAATTTCAATAGGCACCATCCACTAAAACATATAAAGAAACATTATGTAACGCCCTGCTCTTTGGTACTTTCCATTTATAGAAAGTTTTGTTCGTATTTCTATTTTTGGAAACTTTGTGTTCTTGTAATCGATCCTTTCTTTGTAATCATTATCAAACCGAGACTTGGATCATTAATGAAGCTTATATTTTGTTACATCTATGTTAAACGCATTCTATGTATACTCGTATGTTCGATTTGGTGAATCAAACTATGTTTAATCGTGATTCTTGGAAACTATGTGCGAAACTTGTAATTAAACTAAACTTATGCATGGAACGTGTTTTTGGTCGAGAATGACACTTGATTTGATACTTATACGTTTGATTATACTTGGTTTATACTCCTCGTGCTTAATCATAACCTAATCTATGCTTTTGTGGCGAAAATGGTCCTTAAAACACCTTAATTGCATCAAATAACAACTATAGGGGCCAAATATGTCAAAAATCAAACTTGTTTCCAAACCCCAAAGGGCTCACGCCCCGCGTGAACTTACCTGGATATCCCAGGCGGGCCGCGTGAGGTCCATGTTCAGCAGACTCTTGAAAGGTCGCGACCAGCTTCGTTTTTGGGCGGGATTCTTGAGTTTAAACCGAGTTTTGGCTCTTGTAATCACCTCTAATCAACCCTAATCACTCCCCTATAAGTACCCAAGCTCCCCCAAGCACTTGGACACTTTCACCACTCTCAAACTTCACCAAAACACTCCCAAATTCAAGCACAAAGCTGCATTTTCGGGCAGATTGATACACCTACACTAAAAGTGGTATAACTTGCTCATTTCTTAACGAAATTGCTTGATTCTTTTTCCTACTTGCTTGGTTAATCATGTAGTTTGATTCCTTGACTTCTCCTTGGAGAAATCAGACCTGAAATTGCTCCGAAATTGACCAAAAACTTTCTGTTTTGTTTCAAACTTATGCAAACTTCATCTAACTTGTGTGAAACACATCTCAAACCAATGTCCTAATGCTTACAACCCCTCTTATGGTTGGTTAGGCTTAAAAACATGGTTGAGACATTTAAATCAGAGGTTAAAACCTCACAAACTTTCTGTTTTTAATTAGGGTTTTACCCACAAGTAGTGTTCAAGTGTGAAACTTGATGTATGTGTGATGGTTGGTTTAGCCTAGGCTATCCTTCATAAGAATCCACTCATTACTTGATGTTTTTCTATAGATTAGTTGTTGTTATTGCCTTAATACTTGTATGTTCATGACCCTCCTTGTTGTTTATAACAACAAGTGTAGTGGTGAACAATAGAGGTGCCTAAATGGAAGCTTGTTCTTCCTACCTCATGTATGTATTCTGTGACACAAAGAGGTACCTAAATGGAGACATTAATCTCCTACCTCATGCTTGAATCATAAGACTTGTAAACTATATAATATCTAAGTTATTCTATATGTATACATCTAAGTAACTAAGACTTGATGATGACTTAATAGTTATTTGTTAAGTGGACGTTACATCATCTATGACCATGCCCTTGTTACGACTCTAATGGATCTTAGAATCCATGAAATCATACCAACTCTTTTGAGTTTCAATAGTGTCAAGAACAAGAGTTATGTGTGCAAGATGATTATTTTCACTTATGTTATTTTTATACATATTAAACTCCGAATCTATAATCTTCCGATTTCCCCCAAACTCACACACCTTTGCTTTCTCGTGTAGAAGGACAAGGTGCTCCAAACTAATCCATCCACCAACTTGCTCTCGGATTCTCAAGTTTAAAGACTTGCAAACCGTGAGTATACTCGTACTTTTCCCCTTTTTACCTTTACCACTTTTGGGGTGTAACATGTTTACCTATTGAAACTTACACGTGAACTTTTGTCTAAGCACATGAACATTCCTATAACATGCTTGTATATGTGATGGCTTGATACTTTAAATTTGGGTGATTCTTATGTGTTGAACTTATCATTAACTTCGTACGAGCCAAACCTTGACATATGTAGCGCTATAGGATTAACGACCCGCCACTACTGAAACTTTGGTTATGTCATGAGCAAGTTGCGTTTTCTTGGTTTGATATGTTAGACACATGCCATATTTAATGTTTATCTTGAATCGCATGCTTGCTATGAGGAATTGTTCACACTTTTATCTTATGCTATGTATGTACCAAACTTGTATACTCGCCTTTGCTTTTGCATTGAATTGTATTTTAAACATGTTACAGGTTGAGGATGATGAGACCATGAAATGAAGTAGGCTTGATGCCTAGATACACATATAGACGTTTAGGTTTAATGTTGTATCAATTTTGATTATGTTGTTATGTATTTCTTCGAACATGTTGTTATTTGTATTTCTTGTATTGTTGACAATCTACTATGGAAATGAAATTTGGATTATTAAATTATTGTCACAAATAGCGTTATGATGTCTCGAGCAATCTTCACACTTCGTCTCATCCCGATGTTTCCGCCATTGGTTGGGGTGTGACAGATTGGTATCAGAGCCATAACTATAGGGAATTAGGAAAATTGCCATGCTTTTGCCCTAGTCTATAATTTTAGGAACTTTGTCTCTTATTTGTTGTTTAAAACATTTGTACTCTACCTTGCATGCTTCCTAGCTACACTTCTTGTTATTAAACTTATGCGCCTTTCCTAAGGCTAACACGAATACACTTATGCTATTTTATACTCTTGTGACATCAACGAGACAACTTTACCAAAATAGGCGTGAAACCCACAATTTGGTAAACGACTCTCACTCTACCTTTAATCTATTTTTGCACGAAATTTCACCATTAAGCTAGGAGTGACATCCACAACTTAATGGTAATTTCCGTTTCAACTCTAGTGGACCCTTGTCAAAGTGTCAAAATTTTATTTTGGCCGACAAGTACCAACCACATTTAGGGTACGAAATCGTCAAGTTAGGGGTGAAACCCGCGTCTTGTCGATTAAGTCCCATTCCTTGATTTTTATTCTCGCCAAAGTCTCGAATGTTCCAATCATTTCGAGATGTGTAGTAACCGGAAGGGTAAGATACCGTTAATCGCTTCTCGGCGAGAGTATCTTACTTATAGGCCAAAGCACAATCTCTCTAAATCGCAAGGACTTTCGACCCACTTTGGAATTGTCGACGTTTCTCTACCCGAAACATTCCTATGTTTTATTGAGCCTCTCTTTTATGTATCTCAATTTATATGTGATTTTATACTTGAACGTTCATTTGTTTCGAAATGTCGTTTTAATCATTTCGCATGTTATCGCAATCACAAACAATAATAATCCCTAGTGAACAAACTAAATTTACAATGCTTTCGTTTATTCATGTTATGCTATATGGAATTCATGACTATGCTATATGAAACGTTTAAACTTTTATGCTATGCAAATCAACTTGAATCTTTATGCTATGTGATCAATTTCATCTTCTCAAACAAACATTATGACCAAGTCTCACCTATCCCCTCTTTACGAATTCGAATTATTTTTGGAATTTCACTTTTACACATATATCGTACAAATACTTTATCATACATTTATACATTATTCGCATACATGATTTCACATAATTTTATTTTTACCCCTTGTAACAATAAATGGAGCCACATCATCAAGATGAGGGTGATTTCCTTACCTTGACGACTAACTTCGTTTCTTTACTCGTCTTACAACGACCTCGCCAACGAATTAGGGGTGATTTCCCTTACCTAGGTGATCGTTACCAATATTTTCCTTAATAGACTATATTACGTAAACATGATCACGTTTATATCTAAATCGTTTATCATTAGCCAAATCCCTATTTATTTCAACATGCACTGTTTATATAAACGAATTTCTTATTCTACATTCTATTTTATATAGCTCATACACACAAAATTCTTAACCTTTACCATAAACGCTTATACCACGATTTTCAAAATTTACGAAATGCTACTATCAACCTGGTTGGTTTAATAAATCCATTGCCCATGAAATCTTGTAATCAATGTAACTATTGAAAAAGGCTCACCTCATATTCTTAAACTAGAGATTTTCTATTTTCAACTAGGAATCAAATCAACTTTTCGCAAGCACCTATGAAATACTACCAATGGTATTCAATCGTTTACTAAAATTTCTTTCAAAATCAGTAAAATGTTTTATTAAAGACGTTTTTTTTTTCAACAATCATTAAGATCGTATACCAAAATCCTTTTCTTAAGAATCGACGTTGTCACAAAAATCTCTAAACTTCGAATTTCTTCTCTAGTGCAAGACAATTTAAAACGATGCAAACTTATTTACTTCTAGAACCTTTTCAACCATTATTCAATACGTCAATTTAAAATGTGTGGGCAAGGAAACTTCATAAGAACCAACCATCTTCAACGAATGTAAATCCTTTTTAAAGCAAGAGTAGCAATCCCTTTCTTTCACAAAGTATAACACGCATAACTAATAAATATTTTACGCTCTCTTTACATTTATGAACTAGATTCTATATGTCATGTCAACTCAATCTATTTTGATTTTAATTAAACGTCACGCTTTGCTCAAAACAACTATATATGTATATCATTTTATGTGCTTAGGTTTATATCTCGTGACAATTACACTTATACCCTCATTTTTACCTTCATACTCAAGACTTCTTGGCCTTTCTTTTCATGCTTAAATTCGTATATTACGATTCATATCATAAACAAAATCATTACGTATTACACTCATATCCATATTCGTATTTCTACACCTTATGTCTACACCTATATTTATATTTACACATTTATGTTAATTTTCATAATCATATCTATATCCATACGTTTTATATTATACTCGTGTTCCCAAATTATACATTTACACTACACATATATCCAAGTTTATATTCATGTAATACAATTATACTTACACTCACAATTACGTTGCGCTAATATTCATATTCGTGTTTATACTCATATATTCTACTTGTACCTGTACCTATACAACTATGCTTAAACTTATATTCACATCCATATATTTTCCTCATACCAATACAATTATGTTTGTACTTAAATTCATAGTTATACTTGCATTTATACAATTTATGATAGACTCATACTTATATATATACTCTCATTTATACGATCTACATTTATGCTCACGCTCATTCGTTTATGCTCAAAAAAAAATTGTACTCACATATATACTCATACTTTTACTCATACTCCTGGCATGCGTTTTGTGTTTATACTCTCGTGCGTGTTCGTATTTAAACTTAGACTCATGCTTTTTACACAAAATTTATACTTTCGCACTATACGCGGGCGAAACCCGAGGGATTCGCTTACGTTGTTATACTATTTGAAACACAAGCGTGCTTATATGCTATGCCTCTATGCACGCAATCTTATTTTTAGAATTTATTTATACCTTAATTCATACGCAACTAGTACAAGTTATGCGGATCATGTGACGATCAATGTAATCGCGGGTGCACACGGGATTATAGTGATAGTCGTATGAGAACCATAGAGTGTACTATTGTGTATGGTAAGACACGGAACGTAACATGACACCGGATACGAAACGGACGTCACATGGTCAAAAGATGGTGGATACGCCACTGGTACTTCCTATATATAAGTGTTTTCACCATGTTACCAAAATTTCGTAAAACGTGCTATGAGAAATTCAGTGTTTTACAGACCATTTACACCTGTTATAACCTTAGACAACTCACAAACGCATTATATCCGATTATCCATGACGAGACCTCATCTTTTCCCTACGTCTTCCTAAATTTCGGGACGAAATTTCCTAAAGGAGGGGAGACTGTAACGCCCTGCTCTTTGGTACTTTCCATTTATAGAAAGTTTTGTTCGTATTTCTATTTTTGGAAACTTTGTGTTCTTGTAATCGATCCTTTCTTTGTAATCATTATCAAACCGAGACTTGGATCATTAATGAAGCTTATATTTTGTTACATCTATGTTAAACGCATTCTATGTATACTCGTATGTTCGATTTGGTGAATCAAACTATGTTTAATCGTGATTCTTGGAAACTATGTGCGAAACTTGTAATTAAACTAAACTTATGCATGGAACGTGTTTTTGGTCGAGAATGACACTTGATTTGATACTTATACGTTTGATTATACTTGGTTTATACTCCTCGTGCTTAATCATAACCTAATCTATGCTTTTGTGGCGAAAATGGTCCTTAAAACACCTTAATTGCATCAAATAACAACTATAGGGGCCAAATATGTCAAAAATCAAACTTGTTTCCAAACCCCAAAGGGCTCACGCCCCGCGTGAACTTACCTGGATATCCCAGGCGGGCCGCGTGAGGTCCATGTTCAGCAGACTCTTGAAAGGTCGCGACCAGCTTCGTTTTTGGGCGGGATTCTTGAGTTTAAACCGAGTTTTGGCTCTTGTAATCACCTCTAATCAACCCTAATCACTCCCCTATAAGTACCCAAGCTCCCCCAAGCACTTGGACACTTTCACCACTCTCAAACTTCACCAAAACACTCCCAAATTCAAGCACAAAGCTGCATTTTCGGGCAGATTGATACACCTACACTAAAAGTGGTATAACTTGCTCATTTCTTAACGAAATTGCTTGATTCTTTTTCCTACTTGCTTGGTTAATCATGTAGTTTGATTCCTTGACTTCTCCTTGGAGAAATCAGACCTGAAATTGCTCCGAAATTGACCAAAAACTTTCTGTTTTGTTTCAAACTTATGCAAACTTCATCTAACTTGTGTGAAACACATCTCAAACCAATGTCCTAATGCTTACAACCCCTCTTATGGTTGGTTAGGCTTAAAAACATGGTTGAGACATTTAAATCAGAGGTTAAAACCTCACAAACTTTCTGTTTTTAATTAGGGTTTTACCCACAAGTAGTGTTCAAGTGTGAAACTTGATGTATGTGTGATGGTTGGTTTAGCCTAGGCTATCCTTCATAAGAATCCACTCATTACTTGATGTTTTTCTATAGATTAGTTGTTGTTATTGCCTTAATACTTGTATGTTCATGACCCTCCTTGTTGTTTATAACAACAAGTGTAGTGGTGAACAATAGAGGTGCCTAAATGGAAGCTTGTTCTTCCTACCTCATGTATGTATTCTATGACACAAAGAGGTACCTAAATGGAGACATTAATCTCCTACCTCATGCTTGAATCATAAGACTTGTAAACTATATAATATCTAAGTTATTCTATATGTATACATCTAAGTAACTAAGACTTGATGATGACTTAATAGTTATTTGTTAAGTGGACGTTACATCATCTATGACCATGCCCTTGTTACGACTCTAATGGATCTTAGAATCCATGAAATCATACCAACTCTTTTGAGTTTCAATAGTGTCAAGAACAAGAGTTATGTGTGCAAGATGATTATTTTCACTTATGTTATTTTTATACATATTAAACTCCGAATCTATAATCTTCCGATTTCCCCCAAACTCACACACCTTTGCTTTCTCGTGTAGAAGGACAAGGTGCTCCAAACTAATCCATCCACCAACTTGCTCTCGGATTCTCAAGTTTAAAGACTTGCAAACCGTGAGTATACTCGTACTTTTCCCCTTTTCCCCTTTACCACTTTTGGGGTGTAACATGTTTACCTATTGAAACTTACACGTGAACTTTTGTCTAAGCACATGAACATTCCTATAACATGCTTGTATATGTGATGGCTTGATACTTTAAATTTGGGTGATTCTTATGTGTTGAACTTATCATTAACTTCGTACGAGCCAAACCTTGACATATGTAGCGCTATAGGATTAACGACCCGCCTCTACTGAAACTTTGGTTATGTCATGAGCAAGTTGCGTTTTCTTGGTTTGATATGTTAGACACATGCCATATTTAATGTTTATCTTGAATCGCATGCTTGCTATGAGGAATTGTTCACACTTTTATCTTATGCTATGTATGTACCAAACTTGTATACTCGCCTTTGCTTTTGCATTGAATTGTATTTTAAACATGTTACAGGTTGAGGATGATGAGACCATGAAATGAAGTAGGCTTGATGCCTAGATACACATATAGACGTTTAGGTTTAATGTTGTATCAATTTTGATTATGTTGTTATGTATTTCTTCGAACATGTTGTTATTTGTATTTCTTGTATTGTTGACAATCTACTATGGAAATGAAATTTGGATTATTAAATTATTGTCACAAATAGCGTTATGATGTCTCGAGCAATCTTCACACTTCGTCTCATCCCGATGTTTCCGCCATTGGTTGGGGTGTGACACATTAATACCCGGTCGGGTTTTTTTAATACCCGGTGCGGTTTTTTTCCAACCCGATGCATACCCGAACCCTACCCAATGAATACCCGAACCGGACCCGCTCAGAAATAGGGTATTATAATACCCGGGTTTTATAAAACCCTACCCGAACCCGGGTATATAGGGTATACATTTTTGGTAGAAAACCCGGAACCGGATCCGATCAAATTTTTAAAAAAACTCGATTTTGTAAAACCCAACCCTACCCAAACCGGTTCCATACCCAGAATCGGTTTTTTAAAAAACCTGATTTGTGCACCACTAGCAGACTAGCAGTTAATAACTTGAAGTGAAGTTTGAAATGATTGAATGCTTTTCACATAAAAAAATACAGTTGAATTAAAAAAAATAAAAGAGTTATATAAAAAAGCAAAAACATGCGACAAACTAGCAGTGGCGCATGCCTATCTAACAACCTGATCATCATTCATAAAGTTTCATTATAAAATCACAAAGTTGGAGATTCTATACCGATGTGTTTTAAACTTTAGAGTTGTTGTAAATCAAATAATATAGCACGTATTTATGATTTATAATTTTTAATTTCAAAAACAGATGAATCTCATATGTATATGTAGTAGGTTAAAATCTGATGTATTATACGAGTTAGAATAAATATCATTTTAAATACTAAATAATAAAACAATATATCTTTAAAAATCTTGTTTATTACACAAATTGAATAAATGTAATTTTATATATTAAATTATAAACAAGTTATATCTTTAAGAACTCTGTGTATTTTACGGGTTAAATAAATATAATTTTATATAGCAAATAACAAAAAAGTTATATTTTTAAAACCACGTGTATTGCATGACTTGAATGAATTTAATTTTGTATACTAAATAATAAAAAAAAAGTTATATCTTTAAAAACTCGTGTATTACACGTGTTGAATAAATCTAGTTTTATATACCAAACAATAAAAAAATTATATTTAAAAAGACTAACGGATATACTCGATACGTGTGATAGATAACGTGATTAAAAGAAGATATAATAGTTAAACACGTTATTCAAGAAGCAAATCATCACTCATTTAAGTGATAAATTTAAATTATATCTTTAAAAAAACCTTGTGTATTATAAGGGTTGAATAGATCTAATATTATATATCAAATAATATTGAAATTTTTATACAATTTAATTAATAAATTATGTAATAAAATCGATATAATAATTTTTTTAGTAACTAAAATAAAAATAAATAATATATTGTTAGGATCTGAGTTTGTATGATTGTGTTGTTTAATTAAGTGATTAATGTAAGAAGGTAAAACAGAGATGAATTGCAGCGGAAATAGAAAGTAGACTTTATAACACAATCAAAGAAGAATAGCTTTCAGCAAACATGATTTCATTAATCGAATGATTGTATGAATTACAAGGATTCAACTATGCATGCATGCAACACTAAACTCCCCCTCTCATAGTTAGTTCGTACAAGATGAATGATGAAAGAGAGCTAATAGAACAGTACATGTACTGTTCTATTTATAGTACAACCCTAACCACTGAGCATCTAATGCTGACGTCACCTAGACAGTGACATCTAACAAACTAACAACCTCTAAACACTGATACAAGAAAACACTGTTACAATAAACAACTGATAAGTAAAACACTCATACACCTATCCGTTGTTGATGCCCAAGCACTGATGTTGCAGATCAGTGCTTTCTTCAATGGTTGATCAGGCCTTTGAATCAGCAGTGTTTATTCTTCATCGGGTCTTTGACTATCAGCAGTTGTTAGGTCTTCAGTATTTATAATCAGCACTTCTTTGATGAGCAGTTGTTGAGAGGATCAGTACTTAGAGTAATCAGCTGATAGAAGCACTGCCATTCGAGGGAACTTAGAACATGCATTTGCTTATTGAGGATCAACTGTTGAGAACCGGTTTTGGCTTTCAGTATCATTTGTTCTTCTGGGTTTGATTACATGGGCCAACATATATCAATACAAAGTTTGGTTTTCATGATAAATAATTTGGTTTATTTAAAAATATCTTAAATTAACAATTTAAATCTTATGATCATATTTTGTTATAAGAATAGAAGAATTGTATTCAACATTTAAAGTAGGATATAATTTAATATTAATTTATTATTTATTTAATTAATTTAAGACATGTAGAAAAAAGAGATAGGAAACCCTTAAATAGATACGTCCAATAGATAATACATGTTAGGCTATAGGGTGTGGTCATGACCCATATGTCCACTATGACCCTCCAAATCATCACCATGTCACCCATCTCTAATCCACCATTTAAAACCACTACCCTAAGGGTGTGGTCATAACCCAAACATTATTCCCTTATTTATTTTAGTTAATTTTTGTCTAAAGAAAAAGGAAAGGAAATCATGAAATATGGAAACTAGGACCATGGTTGCCATGGTTTAATCCATGGGAACCATGGTGGATCAAGCAAGGGGGTGGTGTAGTATTCTATTCATGTTCCTACATGGCAAATCATGTCCCAACCATGACCCCCATACCCTTTAGCCTTATACATTGATTTCGTGTTATACATTGATTTCTTTTATTATATAGTATAGATATAGATTATCATTTCATAACACTAAAAAAGGATTAATTTAAAATGCATATGTATTATCGTTTCATAACACTAAACGAATACAATCAAAGAAAATCTTATTTGAACCCTTATATCATTCGATCATTAACTTAAAAACATTATAACTGATTAGACGATTAAACATTTACGTAGACATATTACTTCTCAGTTCGCTAAGTGCATACAATTATCCATGTGTGTAATATACTAATTTATAATTGTACACATATGTAAAATAATTTATAAACTTATATGAGTTTTTGTTTAGTTTATTGATTTGTTGTTAGTACCTTTCAAAGCCAAATTATTAATTTAGACTTTATATGCACACAATCATATGACTTACTATAAATATTTATCTTAGCTAATTCCCATCTTTGAACTTCTTAACAATCATTTAAAAAATGATTATCACACTAAATACCAAATTTTAAAATATAATATCAACATGTGTTTTCACAATCTTTTATTTGTCGATTATTGTACCAAGATGTGTTTTATAATAACAACAAATATTCACAATAAAATTTGGTTGCATAGATAAAATATTAAACATAGAGATTGTACAGGGTGTGTCACTCATACATAAGGGGAATCTAATGGGGATATAGTGGCAGACAAGATTTGAGGGCAACTCTCCGTAATGTTGGAGAAGCAATAATAATAAATAATATATAGTTAATCATCAATTTAGTTGGTGATATTTCAAGAATATTAGGTATTAGCTGGGTATGCTTATCCTTAAAATTAAATTAATAGATTGTATATAATACATGCTAAATTCGTATTTAACAATACAATCATATCAACTTAACATTGATTTCTTAATCTCCGATATTTTTAATTGTATATTCTGACGTGAATATGTTTTTTATATTATGTTACATGGTTGAATATATGTTAATTTGTGTCAACTTAAAATTTAAAGTTAGGGGCTGTTTGACAACTTCTAAATGGTTAAGTGCTAAACTAGTAAGAGGTCTGAATCATTAAGTGTTAAACAAGTAAGAGATCTAAACCATTAAGAGCCAGTGTAATGCTTCACCGTTCAGAGGCAAATGTCTGACCAATTTAGATCAGATGTTTTACCATTCAGACTTAGTATAATGCTTAACCATTCAGAGGCAATTGTCTGAACCACTTAGACATCTGCTCGCGAAACAAACAGTCTGAACTATTAAGTGTTGAATCAGTAAGATTTTGAATCATTAAGATCTTCGTTAAGAGCTAAACAAACGGCCCCTTAGTAATTAGTATGAGAATCAATGTTAAAAGTATGGCAATTTATGAAGTATAGAAAGATATATGTTTTAAACATTATTTGTAATGTAAGAGATTCTAAATATTTTCTAATACTCAATCAACCAATAAAATGAATATGTACTTGAAAGATGACATATTTTTTTGTCTTTGGATGTGATTCTTCCCCCCTTGCTTTCCCATTTGAGGTACTTAATTCAAAAGCAATCTAATAAGAAACTCTCCAACATGTCTCCATGATTTTAAAAAAAGGGAAACAATAATTGACTTCAGGCTTTATTTTCTATTTCTCCCTGGAAACACATGGAAGATGATGTCTTCTCAAACATGAAAACATTAAGTGTAATTAGCTGTTTGTTTCACCATTTTGGCCTTCTGGACACTCGATATAATACCAAGTATGAGTAATATAAGTTTGTTACACATTATCTATAGCTCAAGAGAACCTTTTAATCCCAAGAAAACCTCTTTAATATGGAATATTAATGGACGATTATAAACATGATTGAGTAAAAAGTAAACTGCCGAAATGGTCTGTGAGGTTTGGTCACTTTTACCATTTTAGTCTAAAACTCAAATTTTTTGAATCTGGGTGTGGTTTCAATTTTATTATCATTTTCATCTAAAAGCAAAATCTGGTCAGATTTTTCAGTTAACATCCAGTTTTTTGTGTTTTCCTCCCTTTTAATGAATGGCAAAATTGTTAGATTTTTTTTTTAATTTGTTATAATAAAACGTTAAAAAGACCATTTTGCCCTTTATTAAAACAAAAAAAAAAGGATGTTAACTTCAAAATCTAACCAAATTTTGATTTTGGATGAAAATAACAACAAAATTGAAATCACATGGACCCATATTCAAAAGGTTTGAATCTTGACCTAAAGTGGTAAAAGTGACCAAACCTCAGATACCATACTCTGGAATAAAAGTTAATACGGATTCCAGATTTTTTTTACAAGTGTTACTTTTTAAAAAGGCTTGGTAATAATCGGTGTTATTAATGGATACAATTAACATATAAAAACAAGTATCAGATATACTACGTAACATATAAACTAACTTTTTTTTACCATGTGACATGACACGAGCACAAGTGTTACCTCCTAGAAGTGAAGTAACAAGACGGATAAAAGGGTAAACGTTTTGACAAAAAATATCTTACAAGATTCATACAAATACCAATTCACAACCATACACAAACTAAACAAAAAATCTGGCCCTTTGGAAACTTATAGATTCCACTTATCCACAATGGTGACATCTTTTGTGTACTTGTGTAACATCATGAGATGTGGTTTTGAGTAGGGTCCCACCCACCATGGCCATGCATCATCAATTACTTTCATCAATAATATGAGAAAAAACGTAAACACTTGATGGACAAAAATATCTGTTGCGGATAACGCATGCTATGTGATCATATTACTTTATCACCATACATCAAAAAAGTTACCTTTTTTAAAAAAGATATGAAATGGGGTTTTCACACAAAAGATTAGAGAGACAACCATCATAGCAAAAGGCCATATTTATAAGTCAATGTACAAGTTTTAATACACTAGGTTTACAAGTTATAGTAGCATGATGAACAAGAGATATATATATATTTTTAATCTTAGTTCTAAAAGCTAAAACTCATTGAAAAGTAAAAAAAAAGAAAGAAAGCTAGAATATTATCACACAAACAAACAAGTAAGTTCATAAGTAGAAAAGTAAAACCCTAGAAATTATAGATCTTGAAAGAGTTAAATGTTATTTCAGTCCTTATGATTTGGACTATTTTGGCAGTTTAATTCAAAGATTTCATTTTTCGTACTCTGTAGATCTAAAAACGTTTCACCGTTGCCATTTTATTCCACTGGGTTAACTTCATCCATTTTTTGTGTTAACGAGAAGGGCAATTCGGTCAATTTATATGGCCGAATTGCCCTTCTAGTTAACAGACTTACATATAAAATGACCGAATTGCCCTTATCGTTAACAAAAAATGGATGAAGTTAACCCAGTGGACTAAAGTGGCAACGGCGAAACTTTTTTGGACCCACAGGTAAAAAATGAAACCTTTGTACTAAACTGATAAAATAAACCAAACCATACGGACTAAAATGGCATTCAACTCTTAAATATACCGATCATTTTCTTGATTTCAACTTTTTCTTTTTTTTTTTTTTGCTTATATTTTTTAATATCAAGTCATGTTTAAGCTTAGAACTTGATACATCCATGGAGGTTGTTTGAGTGATCTATCTGAAGAAGTGTTGGTTTTCCTGTTGCCACTCAAAAAGCTTGAATTTTCTCTTGTAACTATCTCTACCTTCTTTATATTATTCGACCCCGATGAAGACGAAGAATGGCCCGTTACCGAATCGGATGTTTCGGGCTTATTAGTCATGCTCCTCCTCCGGTTAAAACTTGTTGGGGCCAAAGTGAGCTCGATTTCGCAATCGTCTTCCTCAAAATCTTGATCATTGTTTAATGTTTGTGTAACATGATCATAATCTATTGTTGTTGTAGACTGTTCCAAATCAGTCTTGTTCTTCTGTTCTTGATAATTATTGAAGCATATGTTTTCTTTGTAATTATTTCTGCTGCTTTGTATGTTCTTCATTAGCATCTTCTGGATTTGATACAATCTATGAAGTTCATATACCTTAAAAAAATAAAAAGCCAATCAATACTCATTTTTTGATATTTTTTAATATTACAAATATTAGAAATAATCTTAAACTTTCACTCACTCATATATGTATGTATGCATACCTGCTCTTTGAAGGTTTCTTCATGCTTTAACATAGCCATTTTCATGCATTCTTTATCATATGGTTGAACAAACTTGTCCATTGTTTTCTTCTAAAATCCTCAATTTAAAACACTAAGAAAATTGAATTTTGTGATGCTAAGACCTGCATTTTTGTAGAGCATATAAATATTTACATATTTAGAAATTGCATGGCTCCAATGTAACCAAAAAAAAAAATAAAAAAAATTAAGAGAGAGTAAAGAGTTTAAACTTCATATTCTTTTTTTGGTTTGTTTTATTCATATGTTATTTTCACTGTGACAATTATCATGACAAAAAGAATTTTGTGAAAGATATAGAATAAAGTTTATGAACTCATCAAGTGTTATAGATTCATTTCTTGTAGCAAATGACTAACAAAGAACACAAAGGAGAATATTTAAGTTAATAAGATTACATATGCAAATTAAAGAAATTAAATTCAATCATAAGTTAGTGGAAAAACAAGTAATTATGTATAAACCAAGTTTTGAATTTTTGTAGAAAATAATTTGCAAAACTGGAGAAGAAAAAGATGAAGAAGAATTAGGGTTTCTAACCTTTGTGGAAGTAGCAAAGATTGAAGTAAGTTAGTAGTGAGAGGAGGTTTTCAATTTTCAACTTAAAAGAGTTTCTAGTGATTGTGTTGCAACAAGAAGAAGAAATAAAGGGGGTGAGTGGGGGTGGGGGTGGGGGTGGGGGGGTGAGGGTGGGGTAGGGATGTCTCTTTCTTTGTGTTGCTTACAACTCATATGTGTAATATAAAATAGCCACCAACAGCTAATCAGTTTGTTTGATACACATGATAGTAGCTTTCGGATGACTAATAGCGAACCTTGAGATTTTGGATCGGGGGTCGAAAATGTATATATCCAAGAATTTCTATAAAACTAGGGGGCAAAAACATATATACCCAAAAATTTCTACTACATACTCTTCACTACTGAGCGAAAAGTTCGAAGGGTCGGCCGCCCCCTACTATACTACGCCCATGCGGGTGACATCTTACAATCCTCATGTTAAAATTTTTTATTTTTCTATATTTAAGGTAGCTAGCAAATATGTTATTACAATTATAATGATGGGTCTGATTAGCTATTTATTTACCACGGGTGATTTAGTGTTATTGTTATATCCATAGCTAAACTATTTATTCACAACCGAATGGTTTAACCATAACCGATCGGTTTTTCGGTTATGATCAGTTTCGGTTAAAGGTTCAGTTTTCGATTATGGTTCAGTTCTTGCACAGTCCTAGCTTCTTTTAATAATTAGCATCAAATCTGTTTTTTTTTTTTTTTTTTTTTTTTTGAACGGAACTGTCCCATTTTTTGTTCTCAGTTTTTCTTTTCTACACATGTGAAATTATATATTGGTATAAAACAAATATTGTTGTCTGAAGCGATAACCATGAGTGACAAAGCCAAACTGGATCCAGTTTTGACCAAATTATATTAGTACTTAAATTAGACAACCGATTAGTACACCAAATATTTAATTATTTAATTATCCATTTTAATTGTTATTAGATAAGTTAATGGCGTAACGACAAATTAATACTTCAACGCCTATGCATAATTTTTCGAATCTTTTGAAATTACATATACAATCTTTGTTTTTATTTGAAAACAGTAGAATAATAAAGTTATTAAAATATGTATATATTATTTATTAAGGTTTAGAGTGCACAGAAAATCAAGATCATGCACAACAAATCTTACACCTTTGTCCAGTCCCATTCATGTTTTGTTCAACCCCAGCCCCCACCTCATTTTTTCTCTCTGTTAAATACAAACACTGGAATACTATTTCTATTTCTATTTCTATACTATACAAACTAGTCTTAATCGCCGGTGTTGCGGGGAGGGAGGCGTAACACTCTGCTACCAACGTTGCGGAACCAAGGGCATACAATCGTTTTAAGTAGCAACCAAACAACGATCAAAAGCGGAAAAACGTAAAAAAACACGAATTTATAACAACCAATGACTCACGTGACGTAAAAAGTAGACGAAGTTGAATTTATACCGACACGTATTAGAAAGTCGAGAGAGTAAAAAAAAACCCGAGAGACCAAATATTACCACAAAACACCGTACTAAGTAGCAATCAAACGACGACAAAGTTGAAGGAAAAACGTAGATAAAAATTAATAAAAAAACTAAACTCATTTAATTTTTGTAGCAAAAATACAAAATTAATTTAAAAAAAAAAGTATAATGCTTAAAAAAAATACAAACGTAAAAAAATAATTATTATTCATTTGTATGCTTAAAATTAATATATAAGTAACATTTTTTTCTCAATTTATGAGGGATTAAAAGTGTCAAAGTGAAGAAGTCATGTGCCAAAGTCAACAAATCCAAACATTACTATTGCTCATGATGTTATGGATTAATACTATACTATATATCAATTACAAGAAGGTGTCTGACACTTCCCTAATGTTCTAGTCAAATTATAATTTTACCCTTTTTAAATTTATAGTTTTATCATTAGTTTTGTTTTTTTTTCCCTCTCAGCCAAATTTCAATTTTGCTTTCAGTTCAAATATACAGTTTTGCTATAGCTTTTGTTTTTTTCCCAGTCAAATTACGATTTTGCTCCAGTGTAAAATTACAGTCATTCCATCATCTTAGTGTTTTTTTTGACAAAAGTATGGTAGTGTTTTATTTTAATTGGTTGATTCGGTGTAATTTTTATTCGTACCAAGCGGCTGCCAGGCACACGCTCATATGTCCTTGAAAAATTACAATTTTACTCCCAGTTTAAAGCACAATACTATGATTAGAACTCCACTTGCACTTGTAGCAATTCACGAAAGACTTGAGATCTTCAGTCTCCATCTTCGCCTCTCTTGGTAATTTCGTCATGTTCAATTTCCATAATAAGTTTTTAGTTTCAGCCCACTCAATGTGAATTCTTTGAGAAATGCAACAAATTTTATATGACTCCAACTCATAAGACTATGGGGTGTACGTGGGGCGTCGGTTTTGGCGTTAAAGGGGGTTTAACGCCAGCTACACCACCCCGGCACGGCGTTGGACTTGGCGTTGGCCGCTTGGCGTGGCTATTCTGCCTGGCGTGGGGCGGGGGGTTGGGTGACATGACAGGCTGTGGTTGGCTGGTTCAAAGTAGCTGTTGGGGGTAGCTGTTGTCAAACGGCTAGTTTAAAAAAATTATTTACATATTAAACAAATATATAAATGCCAATCATTTTTTTACAAATTTTACAACTTCTCTACTTGTTTGCATTGTTGGGATGTATGTAGGTACGCTTCGAAATGGGTGAGAGTCCCTCCTGTTAGCGACTCAACCTCATCAAAAAGGGCAAGAACACCTCGTCTCAAGCTCAGTCTGATGCTCGTGATAAAGAGTTTGATCTTAATTTGGATGATTTTGATGATTCTCCTACCCGCCCACCCGGTAGAGACACGTCAAAAAAGCGGCTTCAAAGACCGATATCGGGTTCGACCTCGTGTTCAGCCCCGGGTTCGACCTCGGGTAAAGGGTTGTACACCGAGCAGTTGGAAGATCTTTGTCACACCCTGGCTTTGCGGAAGCGTGGTTAATTTGGCGTGACTTCTTAATACCATAGCTTAATCATAACAAAGCTATATGAATTAAAACATGCAAGAATCATCCATTAAGTTTTAAAAACCAAATACAGTATCATTGTTTAAAACGGGATCACGCCCTAACAACCATAACCTTGTTCAACAAACATTACAACTTAAACATAACATAAACACAGTTTAAGGACTGTGACTTGTCCAGGAAAGAGTCACATTCCCTAAACCCCGGATGACCTTGGAAACTAGTGCAGCGGGAAAACGTGCCATACCGTGCCAGATCTTTAATTCCCTGAAATACATGTAAGTTGAAAATTCAACAATAATGTTGAGCGAGTTCATGTGTAAGTGAGTAAATAAACCTTTGTATTTATCAAAAATCCTGGTATGTAGCAAATAAGGAAAAAGAGATCACCAATGGTTTGCAAGGCCATTGATATGTGTGAAGTGCAAGTAGGAAGACTCAAACCTAGCGGATTTTGCGTTGGGCACAAAGTCACCCCGAGGTCCGTTATGCTGGGCTCGCTACACCCAGATAGATCTACCGCTACTGTCCCTCGGTCCTACAATGAGGATTAATGGCCTCAAGTTGCGCCTACCCACTCACATGATCTAAGTAGTAACCCTCCTTACGCTAACCATACCATGTGTAAAAGTACTCGTAATCATAGTAACATGTATTTCACCCCCGCAGTTTAGAAAACTGAAAACAGTTAAGAGAAAAGGGGGACATGAACTCACAGTCGGTGCGTCTCTACCAAGTACTCCAAATCGGGCAGCTGTGCAACGACCTACATGTGCTAATTCTATTAGACGGACGGCCGTGCCTTAGCTTTAAAGTTTAAGTTTTTGGAAAATAGTTAGACAACTATTTCGTGTTTGCATTTTGCATGTACTTGGTAGTTAATCTCCTTCCCAAGGATGGGGGATTTAATACATGTGCGTTCAATTTATAATATTAAGTCTCACTTAATATATTTTCATTTCTAATTCCAAATATAAATATTTTTCTCAAAAATATTATATTTCCATTTCACATAATTTTTCCCCAAAAATAATACGTTGATAAAATATACGTTCATAATCATTTTCGTATAATGCGTAAGTTACGTTTTAGTAATCGTGTGGTAATAATAATTACCGTTGTAACTTATATGTTTATCGTGAAAGCGTTTGTATTATTTTGGATTCGTCAACGTTTGTAAATATTATTTTTACTCTAAAAATAATATTTGTGTACTTTCACAAAATAATCATAAACAGTGTTGTGAAAAATTATATTTACCAAATATATATTTATCACGTTTAATTTTGTGAAAATCCCACCTCCGAATATTTATAAATAAACTCATGGCGAAATATATTTTGAAAACATATCAAAAATAATTCTAACACTTGTAAATAATTCTAAGTGTTATGTTTTTAGAAAAAATTCGCCAGAGTTTCCCCTGTAACTGGAGGTGGCCACGCTTTCAAGCGTATCATTTTCTTTTACAAAATCATTTCAACAACTTCTTGATTCAATCAAACAATTTCCGACACATCAAACTAGTCGACAAGTATGTAAATCGCATGATCACATGAACTTGTAGTTTTTCCGAAAACTATAGTGTAGATCCCGTTATATTTGGTGGATCTTTATATAGAGTAGCTTAATCTCGTAAAAACCTCGTTTTTAGAATAAATATATCTTTACAACTTCCCGTCATCTTTCACAAAGATTGTTATTTTGTCGAAACTTTTCATTTCACAAGTGTTTATACACTTGTGGTTTGTAAAAATCATACTTGTTAGTGTGTCATCCGACTTTTAGAAAACATGATTTTCTCGACACTTGGTCCTTTGAAAATACCACTTGCAGATACGTAGATCCGCTAGTTTTAAACACTATTTTACAAGTAAAAATACTTTTACACAAGTTCATGTTTCTCGTGTGGTAGAGTTTCACCTTTTAACCCTTGTACCGTCCGAAACAATCTTATGTCAAGATCCATGATCTTAACCAAACCGGGTTAAATGGTGATCCGAGCTACCACAACGTAGATCGGGCTTAAATATTCACAACTTTCAAATACTACAACTTTTACACAACTATTATGCTTTTAACCAACAAGATTCATGTTTTTAGTAGACTTTAAAGCTTCAAAGCGCAAGTTTCCGAGTTTTAATCGTTACAAATCTTATTAACCACCTTAGATTAGTTCGAGGGAGTGTTTTAAGTGTTATACCTCTAGATCGGGGCTAGGGAAGAATCTATGCGAAGAAGAGGTGGATAAAAGCAAAGTAGAAAGGTCCTTCGCCTTCCGTTAGCTCCAAGACTCCTCGTATGCGACCTTGAACACTTGAATGAACTTGGAATGTAATGTTTGAAGTTGGATGATGGATGGAAGTGTGGGTGCTCGGCCGAGAGTTGAGCAAGAGGGAGAGAGAGAGCTTTGAGTGAGGTGTGTAATGATAATGATCTCTTGTGTTTAGTGTAGATTTTATAGGAAAAATCAAGTTCACGATCCAATGGTCCATGTGTTGTCTAGAAACTAGACAACATACATTATTTTAATCAAGACTTGTACAATTGTGTCCCCTCTAGTTTGGGGCCGGTTACAAGGGGGGGGGGGGGTCTTGGTTCGATCTCAACTAGATTAGTTGGTGTTTAGTTAGTTTAACTAGGTTAGATTAGGGGTTAACTCGGTTAGTGGTGTGATGTGTTCTAATGCGGGTGTTAGGGTATTCAGGGACCCTAACTGGCTCAGAAAAAGACCAATATTGCTAATGTCAATATTTTTATGTTCCGGGTAAAGTCCGGTTGTTCGGTTGGATAGTAATCCGTTAAAGTGCTTAAGTAAGCTTTTAAGTGTCGTTAATAATATTTTTAGTGACACAACTTATTCTACAAAGTGTCAGGAATATTTTCCTCATGTTTTGGCACTTTATTAGTTAGCCAGAAGCTGAATGGTAAATTAAAGTGCTGTGTTTTGTGCTTAGAGTACGTTTTAGGCACATCCAGTCATCGTAACTTATTCCTAGAGACGCAGTTCTACAACCCTTGTATCCCTACACTCACTATGGGTGTAGTAAAATATTTCTGGCTCATACAGGCCTTAGAGGCAGTGTCTGCCTGATGCTGGCTTTATCAGCATGTTCAATAGGTTATCCGCTCATAGTGCTACTGTGCTTTTGTGCATCATGTTTGTCACTAGAGTTCAGTATGTAAATAATGTAGTGACGGTATGTAAAGTATAATGCAGATATGTACAAGTATCAACAGTCAAGTAGCAGTTCATTCACAATTTCAGTTAAGCACAGTAATTAAGCAGCAATTAATTATTAATTAAATCGTACGGATACCTGGTTTAGTGAGGGTTGTCACATTCTCCCCCCGTTAGAAAAATTTCGTCCCGAAATTTTAAGTTCTGCTTGTGGAAGCAGGGTTCTTAGGAAATAGGTGGGGGTATTTCTCTTTCATTCGGTCCTCACGCTCCCAGGTGAATTCAGGACCATGTCGAGCATTCCAACGAACTTTGACGAGCTTGACACTGCTCCGGCGTGTCTTGTTTACTTTCCAGTCCGTGACCTCAACAGGTTCTTCAACAAAATGGAGCGTGTCGTCAACGTGAATTTCGTCGGTAGGAATGACAACGGTATCTTGCGTTGGACTTCTCTTCAGATTGGATACATGAAATGTATCGTGAACACCATTCAGTTCGGCAGGTAGGTCCAACTTGTATGCTACAGTCCCAATTCTTTCCAAAATCTTGAACGGTCCAATATACCTTGGATTCAACTTCCCACGCTTCCCAAAACGTGCCACACCCTTCCAGGGTGATACCTTCAACAAAACCATATCACCAACCTCAAACTCTAGAGGTTTCCTGCTTCGATCTGCGTAGGCTTTCTGCCGGTCACGAGCCGCACTGATGCGATCTCGTATCTGTGCGATCTTATCTGTGGTTTCCTGTACCATGTCAGGACCAACCAACTGTCTATCACCTGCGTCAGACCAACAGAGCGGTGATCTGCATTTGCGCCCATATAACGCTTTAAATGGCGCGGCACCAATACTGGTGTGGTAGCTGTTGTTGTATGAAAACTCAACCAGAGGCAAATGTTTATCCCAGCTACCGCCCAAATCCATCACACATGCTCTCAGCATGTCTTCTAGCGTCTGTATCGTCCGCTCACTTTGGCCGTCGGTTTGCGGGTGAAAAGCAGTGCTCAGATTCAACTTTGAGCCAAAAGCTTCCTGGAAGGATTGCCATATCCTCGATACGAACCTTCCGTCTCTATCGGAGATGATTGAGAGAGGTACTCCATGGCGTGTAACAATCTCTCTCATGTAAATTTCGGCCAGTTTGCTCGTATTATCCTTCTCTCGGATAGGTAGGAAGTGTGCTGACTTCGTTAAGCGGTCCACTATTACCCAAATAGTGTCATGGCCTCTTGGCGTTCTTGGCAACTTCGTAATAAAATCCATAGAGATTTGTTCCCATTTCCACTTGGGAATCTCTGGTTGCTGCAGAAGTCCCGAAGGCTTCTGGTATTCCGCCTTAACTTTGGCGCATGTTAAACATTTGCTCACATAAATAGCAACATCGCCTTTCGTCCTAGGCCACCAATAGTAATCCTAAAGATCCTGGTACATCTTATCCGCTCCAGGATGGATAGAGTACCGCGACTTGTGAGCTTCATCGAAAATAACCTTCCTTAAACCACCAAACAGAGGAACCCAAATCCTTTTCTCAAAACACAACGTTCCTTCCTTGTTTGGTACCAATAACTTCTCCATCCCACGGAGATACTCTTCTTCAAGGTTTCTCTCCTTGAGAGCTTCTCTCTGCGCGGCACGAATGCGCAGAGGAAAATCGGTTCGAATAACCATCTCCAAAGCCCTAACCCTTATGGGCTTGATTCTCTCTTTTCGACTTAGGGCATCGGCGACCACATTCGCCTTCCCTGGATGATACTTTATCTCGCAGTCGTAATCGTTCAACAGTTATACCCATCGTCTTTGCCTCATATTCAACTCCTTCTGGTTGAATATGTGCTGGAGGCTCTTGTGATCTGTGAAGATTGTGCACTTCGTACCATAAAGGTAGTGTCTCTAGATCTTTAAAGCAAAAACCATTGCGCCAAGCTCCAAATCATGCGTGGTATAGTTCTTTTCATGTATCTTCAGTTGGCATGATGCTTAGGCAATAACCTTTTGGCGTTGCATCAACACACAACCCAATCCTTGACGCGATGCGTCGCAGTATACCACAAAATCATCTGTGCCTTCCGGTAGGGCTAAGATTGGCGCGTTGCAAAGCTTATCTTTCAATATATGAAATGCTTCTTCCTGTTTGATTCCCCAATCAAACTTCTTGTCCTTCTGAGTAAGGAGCGTCAATGGTTGAGCGATCTTCGAAAAGTTCTCGATGAACCTTCGGTAATAGCCAGCCAAACCCAAGAATTGCCGAATCTCGGTTGGCGTCTTTGGCGTTTCCCAATCCTTGATCGCCTCGATCTTGGTGGGATCCACGTGGATTCCATCTCCATTCACCACGTGCCCAAGGAATTGCACTTCTCTTAGCCAAAACTCGCACTTAGAGAATTTGGCGTATAGCTGTTCCTTCTTTAGTAGCTCCAGGATGGCTCTTAAATGCTGCTCGTGCTCAGCCTTCGTCTTTGAATAAATCAAAATATCATCGATGAATACAATCACGAATTTATCCAAGTACGGCTTACAAACTCGATTCATCAAATCCATGAACACTGCAGGTGCGTTTGTCAACCCAAACGGCATAACGAGGAACTCGTAGTGTCCATATCGAGTTCTGAAGGCTGTCTTTGGGATACTCTCCTCCTGTATCCATAGCTGATGGTATCCAGATCGAAGATCGATCTTTGAATAAAAGCTTGAACCTTGTAGTTGGTCAAACAGATCATCGATTCTTGGCAGGGGATACCTATTCTTGATCGTCAGCTTGTTCAACTCTCTGTAGTCAATGCACATACGGAAACTACCGTCCTTCTTCTTGACAAACAAAACTGTAGCTCCCCAAGGCGAGAAGCTTGGTCGGATAAATCCCTTGTCTAACAACTCTTGAAGTTGTGTCGACAGTTCTTGCATCTCAGACGGAGCAAGTCTGTAGGGTGCCTTAGCCACAGGCGCGGCGCCTGGAACTAAGTCAATGCGAAATTCCACTTGTCTCTGAGGCGGCAACCCAGGCAAGTCCTCTGGGAAGACTTCTGGATATTCCCTCACGACAGGGATGTCTTCGATCTTTGGCTCAGCAGCCTTCTTATCCACAATGTGTGCCAGAAAAGCAACACATCCTTTCTGCAAACACCTTCGTGCTTTCAAGCAGCTGATAATCCTCAACGGCGTCTCACGCTTCTCTCCGTGAACAACAATGGTCTCACCATCTTCATTCGGAATACGAACGACCTTCTCATGACAAACTATCTCGGCCTTGTTACTCGATAACCAATCCATCCCTACTACCACGTCGAAGCTTCCCAACTGGACTGGTAGTAGATCTAGAGCGAACTCACGCTCTCCCAATTCGATTACGCAGCCTCGAATCACCTCATTAGCTTCTACTAACTTCCCATTCGCCAATTCAATCGAGTACGGAATATCTAACTTACTAGCGGCTAAACCAAGCATATTCTTAAATTCTAACGACACGAAGCTATAATCGGCGCCAGTATCAAATAAAACGGATGCATAGCGTTGGTTTACAAGGAACGTACCAGTGACAACATTGGGATCCTGGCGCGCTTCCCTTGCTTCTATGTTGAAAACCCTTCCGCGGGCTTGGTTCAACTCCGGGCAATTTCTTTTGTAATGCCCAAGATCACCACAATTGAAACATCCGGGCCTCTGCCCGTTTCCACCATCGTTTCCAGCTTGATTGTTTCTCTGATTACGATTCATGGCGCCCGCTTGGTTTGCATTATTGACCCGATTCCCATCACCTCCATTGTTTCCTTGTGGGCGGTTCCCAGTACCACCACGGTTATTTCTATTCCCAAATCCTCCTTGGCCTCCCCGGCCAGCGCTAGCCCAACAAGAATCCTTTGAATGGCCGGTCTTTCCACAAGCTTCACATACTTTCAGCCCGCAACGACCAGAGTGATGTCTTTGGAATGAGTTAGACTTGGGATGTGTACCCATATATCCCTTACCTTTCCTCCTACTACTAGCTGTATCCTGTGCTGGCGCATTTGATTCCCCTTTCTTAACCACCACCCCTGTGCCCTGCTTGAAGTTTGAAAACTTCCGCTTGTTACCACCTGACGACTCCACATGAGTCTCTTTCTTCTTAGGCTCCACTTCATCAAACCTGTTCAAACGAATTGCCTCCTCTGTGAGAGCCACGCTCAAATCAATGGCTTCAGTGATAGTCGCAGGTTTGGAGGAGGTCACCATACTTATGATTTGAGGAGCTAGTCCCCAAATGAAACGTTCAATTCTCTTGAACTCAGGAGTGACCATATAGGGTACCACATGCGACAAGTCGTGGAATCTCTGAACATATTCCGCTATCTTTGGGCCTTCCGTTTTCAAATGCCAGAACTCGGTCTCCAATCTCTGGATTTCAGCGTGGGAACAATACTTTTTGCGCATGAGTTCCTTCAGTTCGGTCCAGGTCAGCGCGTAGGCAGCAGCTTCGCCAAGTGTTTGTACTTACAAGTTCCACCAGGATAGGGCTCCATCCAAAAATAGCCCAGAGATATAAGTGACTTGCTGATCCAATGCGCATTTGCTCATGCGAAGAACGGATTCTGTTTTCTCAGCCCAGCGGACAAAGGCGACAGCACCTCCTGTGCCATCAAAGTTTACGGGCTTGCAGTCCAAGAACTGTTTGTAGGTGCACCCATGAGGTGGATTGTTGTTGTTGCCAGTGTTGCCAGAGTTGCTTCCACTCATTCCTCCTTGAGAGGCAGCATATTGAGCAATAGCAGCAGCAATGACTTGCTGTAGTTCGGCCTGGGTCGTAGGCATTTGCTGTTGTTGACGTCTTGGCGGCATCTTCTAAAGATGTGTTTACGTCGGTCAGGCCATAGTAAAGCGTACGTATATAGTAATAGTAATAGCACATAACATCTCATGTTATCAATACTTCACAAATACTAATCACACAACATCCTATGTCACAAATATTATACACACAACATCCCATGTCATAAGTATTATACACACAACATCCCATGTCATAAAAATATAAATAAGTAATCAAGCAAATCAAATATGATGAGAATACTGCGATTGCCATATATGTCGAGACCACAACGTAAGTGTATCAGTACATCATTGTGTCATACAATCATCAATCAACTAGGGGCTACATCACCCCTGTCCAAAAACTATATCAAGTCAGTGTCAAATACATCAAATACATCAAATACATCAAGTATATGTCAAAAGTCAGAATCATCATGTAGTCTCCAAAATGTTGTGCAATCAAAATCAATCGCGGTCCTCTCACCAACGTCTACACAAGCAGTACTGATGAGCTCTATACAGATGGCGGTGGAGGAGGGGGAAAGTAAGTGTAAAGCAAGCGACGTAACTGGAGTCAGTCCTCCTCCATAGCTCGCTGAGTACGGATGACAGAAGCAACCTGCTGCTCTAGTGTAAAGAGGCGAGCAGCATAATCTGGGGGTAATGATCGACATGGCTGAAGAGGAGAGTGTGTCTGACCATGGCATGAACATGGTGGCAGCTGAGCTCTCTCAAGCTCCTGGAGACGCTGCGTGTGTGACTCGTGCTGAAAAACGAAGGACATCAAAACATCCTCTATAGTGTGTCCCACATGGAACGGATGGTAAGGGTCAGTAGGTGGCATGACTGGTGGTGTCGACCAAAGCAAAGGCTCACTGGTGGGGTCAAACGGTGCCACATGAAATGGTGAAGTAGACGGTGTAACAGGTGGGAACTGTGGCAGGACAGAAACAGATGTCGGCACATGCCCAAATGGATGGGCCGACGAACCCTCTCCAGGTCTCGCTGGAGGTACAAACTGTGGAACCTGAAAAGTGAAATCAACATGTCATGTAACAGGGATCTGAGGGGGCAAAGGTGGAACATCCTCATCAGCAGGTATCCAACCGTGCTGTGCATGCTCATCCGGTGGATCCATGTGGTCTGCAAACAGTGCGTGCTCAGGCTCAAGTGGAACGGGATCAAATGGGGGAGCAACAACAGGGTGAACAGGTGCAATGTGCTCAACAGGATGGTCAACAGGTATATCAATAACAGGTAGAGGAACAACAGGGTCAGCAACAACGTCATGATCGCCCTCCAAATGATCATCAACGGGCGGGTCAGCTAGAACAGGCTCAACAGGGATGCCAGCATGTACGGGGTCATGCTCAAGCATAGGGTCTAGAGCGGCTGCCTGCTCAGGAGCCAAGGCAGGCTCAGGGTCATCAAAAGCCATCTCGAAATCAAACTCGGGATCAATAGGATCAACTGGATCAGCGGGATCCTCCATGGGCTGGTCCATCAGGATAAACTCAATATCATGATCCGGGTCGAATCCCGGAGGAAAGATAGGATCAGAATCCTCTATGTCATCATGGTCAAATGCAAAGCTGGGAATAGGTGCGGCAGAGGATGCCTGGTCAGGATCCGAATCGTGTGCAAAGTGCTGTGCGCTCACCTCGTGAGAAGGTGCGGATGCCACAGACTCAAAGGAGTCTGGGACCGGTGAATGTGCGGGTGAGTCCTCGGCAGGAGCATCAGCGATCATCAGAAGATCGCCAGCAGGAAGTAGGGCTGCGTCCGGGATCTCATCCTCGATAGGCTCATCCTCAAACAGATCGATATCGCCGTCAGCCTCGGCGTCAAGAAGTAAGTCATATGCTAGATAAACGGCTAAAGGTATAGGAGCCGGAATCACTACTAGAGGTAGGTACTCAGCAGGAGGGCCATCTGCAGGCTCATCAGCACCCTCGGGTAGTGCGAAGGGCTGGAAACCATCCTCGTCCGTGCTGGTAGAATCAGAAGTGTGCACCTCGTGCTCGGAGGACGTGAGGTCATCAGATACGATAGGTCTGGGTCCAGTGGTGTCCGAATCACCAGTACCGGCTGAGTCCATGAGTCTGTAACATAGACACAAGTATGCACAAATAATCAGTCATACAATCAAATAATCACATAAGTCACCAAGTAAGATATCACATAATTCTCCTAGTCCCACTAGCCTCCCAGCCTCTCAGACTGCTCTTCCTAGTCCCACTAGCCTCCCAGTCTCTCAGACTGACGTTCCTAGTCCCACTAGCCAATTCTCCCAGCCTCCCAGACTGACTCCCTAGTCCCACTAGACAATTCTCCCAGCCTCCCAGACTGACTCCCTATTCCTACTAGTCAATTCTCCCAGCCTCCCAGACTGACTCCCTAGTCCCACTAGACAACTACCTCGATCCATTGGATCGAGCCTCGGCCTCCCAGACCAAGCCTCAGCCTCCCAGACTGAGCCTAAAAAGAAAAATAATAAATAAAATGTGCTCAACATTTGTTTATAAAAACGTTTTGGATCTGGACTTAAGTGGTATGCAGTAAAAATGTTTTCGTGAGAGCCCTAGTGATCATAGTCTAGACTCGAGAAGGAATCCTAGTTCGCTATGATCAGAGCTCTGATACCAAGCTGTCACACCCTGGCTTTGCGGAAGCGTGGTTAATTTGGTGTGACTTCTTAATACCATAGCTTAATCATAACAAAGCTATATGAATTAAAACATGCAAGAATCATCCATTAAGTTTTAAAAACCAAATACAGTATCATTGTTTAAAACGGGATCACGCCCTAACAACCATAACCTTGTTCAACAAACATTACAACTTAAACATAACATAAACACAGTTTAAGGACTGTGACTTGTCCAGGAAAGAGTCACATTCCCTAAACCCCGGATGACCTTGGAAACTAGTGCAGCGGGAAAACGTGCCATACCGTGCCAGATCTTTAATTCCCTGAAATACATGTAAGTTGAAAATTCAACAATAATGTTGAGCGAGTTCATGTGTAAGTGAGTAAATAAACCTTTGTATTTATCAAAAATCCTGGTATGTAGCAAATAAGGAAAAAGAGATCACCAATGGTTTGCAAGGCCATTGATATGTGTGAAGTGCAAGTAGGAAGACTCAAACCTAGCGAATTTTGCGTTGGGCACAAAGTCACCCCGAGGTCCGTTATGCTGGGCTCGCTACACCCAGATAGATCTACCGCTACTGTCCCTCGGTCCTACAATGAGGATTAATGGCCTCAAGTTGCGCCTACCCACTCACATGATCTAAGTAGTAACCCTCCTTACGCTAACCATACCATGTGTAAAAGTACTCGTAATCATAGTAACATGTATTTCACCCCCGCAGTTTAGAAAACTGAAAACAATTAAGAGAAAAGGGGGACATGAACTCACAGTCGGTGCGTCTCTACCAAGTACTCCAAATCGGGCAGCTGTGCAACGACCTACATGTGCTAATTCTATTGACGGACGGCCGTGCCTTAGCTTTAAAGTTTAAGGTTTTGGGAAATAGTTAGACAACTATTTCGTGTTTGCATTTTGCATGTACTTGGTAGTTAATCTCCTTCCCAAGGATGGGGGATTTAATACGTGTGCGTTCAATTTATAATATTAAGTCTCACTTAATATATTTTCATTTCTAATTCCAAATATAAATATTTTTCTCAAAAATATTATATTTCCATTTCACATAATTTTTCCCCAAAAATAATACGTTGATAAAATATACGTTCATAATCATTTCCGTATAATGCGTAAGTTACGTTTTAGTAATCGTGTGGTAATAATAATTACCGTTGTAACTTATATGTTTATCGTGAAAGCGTTTGTATTATTTTGGATTCGTCAACGTTTGTAAATATTATTTTTACTCTAAAAATAATATTTGTGTACTTTCACAAAATAATCATAAACAGTGTTGTGAAAAATTATATTTACCAAATATATATTTATCACGTTTAATTTTGTGAAAATCCCACCTCCGAATATTTGTAAATAAAGTCATGGCGAAATATATTTTGAAAACATATCAAAAATAATTCTAACACTTGTAAATAATTCTAAGTGTTATGTTTTTAGAAAAATTTCGCCAGAGTTTCCCCTGTAACTGGAGGTGGCCACGCTTTCAAGCGTATCATTTTCTTTTACAAAATCATTTCAACAACTTCTTGATTCAATCAAACAATTTCCGACACATCAAACTAGTCGACAAGTATGTAAATCGCATGATCACATGAACTTGTAGTTTTTCCGAAAACTATAGTGTAGATCCCGTTATATTTGGTGGATCTTTATATAGAGTAGCTTAATCTCGTAAAAACCTCGTTTTTAGAATAAATCTATCTTTACAACTTCCCGTCATCTTTCACAAAGATTGTTATTTTGTCGAAACTTTTCATTTCACAAGTGTTTATACACTTGTGGTTTGTAAAAATCATACTTGTTACTGTGTCATCCGACTTTTAGAAAACATGATTTCCTCGACACTTGGTCCTTTGAAAATACCACTTGCAGATACGTAGATCCGCTAGTTTTAAACACTATTTTACAAGTAAAAATACTTTTACACAAGTTCATGTTTCTCGTGTGGTAGAGTTTCACCTTTTAACCCTTGTACCGTCCGAAACAAGCTTATGTCAAGATCCATGATCTTAACCAAACCGGGTTAAATGGTGATCCGAGCTACCACAACGTAGATCGGGCTTAAATATTCACAACTTTCAAATACTACAACTTTTACACAACTATTATGCTTTTAACCAACAAGATTCATGTTTTTAGTAGACTTTAAAGCTTCAAAGCGCAAGTTTCCGAGTTTTAACCGTTACAAATCTTATTAACCACCTTAGATTAGTTCGAGGGAGTGTTTTAAGTGTTATACCTCTAGCTCGGGGCTAGGGAAGAATCTATGCGAAGAAGAGGTGGATAAAAGCAAAGTAGAAAGGTCCTTCGCCTTCCGTTAGCTCCAAGACTCCTCGTATGCGACCTTGAACACTTGAATGAACTTGGAATGTAATGTTTGAAGTTGGATGATGGATGGATGGAAGTGTGGGTGCTCGGCCGAGAGTTGAGCAAGAGGGAGAGAGAGAGAGCTTTGAGTGAGGTGTGTAATGATAATGATCTCTTGTGTTTAGTGTAGATTTTATAGGCAAAATCAAGTTCACGATCCAATGGTCCATGTGTTGTCTAGATACTAGACAAGATACATTATTTTAATCAAGACTTGTACAATTGTGTCCCCTCTAGTTTGGGGCCGGTTACAAGGGGGGGGGGGGTTCTTGGTTCGATCTCAACTAGATTAGTTGGTGTTTAGTTAGTTTAACTAGGTTAGATTAGGGGTTAACTCGGTTAGTGGTGTGATGTGTTCTAATGCGGGTGTTAGGGTATTCAGGGACCCTAACTGGCTCAGAAAAAGACCAATATTGCTAATGTCAATATTTTTATGTTCCGGGTAAAGTCCGGTTGTTCGGTTGGATAGTAATCCGTTAAAGTGCTTAAGTAAGCTTTTAAGTGTCGTTAATAATATTTTTAGTGACACAACTTATTCTACAAAGTGTCAGGAATATTTTCCTCATGTTTTGGCACTTTATTAGTTAGCCAGAAGCTGAATGGTAAATTAAAGTGCTGTGTTTTGTGCTTAGAGTACGTTTTAGGCACATCCAGTCATCGTAACTTATTCATAGAGACGCAGTTCTACAACCCTTGTATCCCTACACTCACTATGGGTGTAGTAAAATATTTCTGGCTCATACAGGCCTTAGAGGCAGTGTCTGCCTGATGCTGGCTTTATCAGCATGTTCATTAGGTTATCCGCTCATAGTGCTACTGTGCTTTTGTGCATCATGTTTGTCACTAGAGTTCAGTATGTAAATAATGTAGTGACGGTATGTAAAGTATGATGCAGATATGTACAAGTATCAACAGTCAAGTAGCAGTTCATTCACAATTTCAGTTAAGCACAGTAATTAAGCAGCAATTAATTATTAATTAAATCGTACGGATACCTGGTTTAGTAAGGGTTGTCACAATCTTAATACCAAACTACAAGCCCTTTAGCTTATAAGTTAGGGGGAGAGGGTGGTTATCACTTGCAAAAATTCCATCACTCACAATATTCAATCAAGTTTCGCCATGTCATCAACCATTATTCTATCACTCACAACCTTTTTTAGTGGCAATGGTCATCAATCACAACACCCAACAATACCCATCACTCACAACACTCAACAACCCTTCAACGCGTGAAGAAATCAACACATTTATTTTTCCACGCGTGATATTATATGGTGGCGGCGGTGTGCAAAGTGCCATCACTAGTGATGGGCTTCCATCACGGATCCACCCCCACTCCCCTTATAACCAAGGTTGTTGGTAATTTTTATTATGGTTATTAACGAAGCCCTACAATGGTTAAACTTTTCTTAGGGGCTGTTTGGCAACTTCTGAATGGTTAAGTGCTGAACTAGTAAAATGTCTGAACCATTAAGTGTTGAACTAGTAAGAGGTCTGAACTATTAAGAGCCAATATAATGCTTAACCATTCAAAGGCAAATGTCTGACCAATTCAGATTAGATGTCTTAACCATTCAAACTTAGTATAATGCTTAACTATTCAGAGGCAAATGTCTGAACCATTCAGACCATCTGCTCACGAAACAAACAATCTGAACCATCAAGTGTTGAACCAGTAAGATGTCTGAACAATTAAGACCCATATTAAGAGCTAAACAAACATCCCTTTGTAAATTTCACTATGTATATTAGCACATGTAATTTAGTAATATATGTAAGACCCTAATACGTATTTGACTAAAAGTCGCAGCGGAAGTTCAAGTCATAAACTTTCTTTCATTATAAACACCTTAACTTATTTAAAAATTAACTTTAACATAACTCTTTCACATAAATCCATCAATCGACTTATTTACTAAGTAAAAACATAGCTTATGTTTACTACATTATATACATCAACGTTCCCGTACAATCTCACTAGTGACTCGATCCTCGATCTCTATTCCTTGATGATCCTCATGACTCGTACTACCTGCGCTCACCACATAAAATTCATAACATTAGTACGCATTATAAACATACAAGATTTATTCACGTTTACTTTTTATTCTGTTAACTCTTTACATCCCAGCTTTCCATCTGATCGTACAATCCGTGGTGAGACTTTCTCATTGTACCTGCGTTACACTTCGTTCACAAGGCACACTATTATTATCGTCAATACTCAATTTCATTGAATACTTGCGTATATACTTTCATACATACTTACATATATGCATCCGTTCACACATAACTACTTACAAACCTACGTACCTACATTCATACGTACGTTCCTACATACGTGCATACCTACATACATACATACATACATGTCTACATACATACATGTCTACATACATACCTATTACATGCCTTCTCACAACCCTACATATATGCACACATTCGTACATACTCACTTGGATATATATATATACACATACACATACTACCTACATACACACCTACATACGTACATACATTCAATAGGATCCCACATTTAGGTACCATTTTACTATATATTCCTTAGGATCCCACATTTAGGTACCATTTTACTATATATTCCTTAGGATCCCACATTTAGGTACCATATTACTATGTATTCTTTAGAATCCCACATTTAGGTACCTTATTACTACATATTCTTTAGGATCCCACATTTAGGTACCTTATTACTACATATTCTTTAGGATCCCACATTTAGGTACCATATTACTATGTATTCTTTAGAATCCCACATTTAGGTACCTTATTACTACATATTCTTTAGGATCCCACATTTAGGTACCATATTACTACATATTCCCTAGGATCCCACATTTAGGTACCTTATTGCCACATATTCTTTAGGATCCCACATTTAGGTACCTTATTACTACATATTCTTTAGGATCCCACATTTAGGTACCATATTACTACATATTCCTTAGGATCCCACATTTAGGTACCTTATTGCTACATATTCTTTAGGATCCCACATTTAGGTACCGTATTACTACATATTCCTTACATGCTTGTAAATTCACATCCTATCAAATGAACTTAAAATCCCATAACCGCCTTAAGGAAAATCTTAACTTACACGCTATCGGCTTATTACCCTCTTACCCACAATTCGACCCGTTCATGCATTATTCAACGTAACTTGTTTGTTTTACCATAAACTCTTATAAACCTAATAATACCAGTGACATCTATCATAAAATAATAAGTTCTTAGACATTTTGCATCCTCTTAACACATTATCGTTCATATACTTAGTTTTGACCCGTTAAGGGTATTTGCGCGTTAATGGTTTATGACATACCAAGACCATACTCTTCGCTTCCATACTTGTCCAAGACATTACACTAATCAATAACTTGCTTCTAAACTACTTATTAAGATCGTTTGCCCAAAATACCCATCAAGGGCATTTTGGTCAACTTTAATCCCGTCATTTACGACGAAAGACTTTCCTACATATTTAACCTCAAACGTCATGTTTAATTAATTTCAACACTTTATTACTTACTTGAACTAAGAAGTGATTACGGAAATCACTTACCTTGTGCATCCGTGTTCATAACCGCTTCCTTGCCTCATCTTGACCCGTTAGCCTTCCATGCTTGGTCCATGCTAGTGTGGTTCCTATTCTTTCATGCCGTCATGCCATAATAATGTTAGTATTTATACTTATTCATATTAACATACATTTTTCCAACTCTTATCTACATTGACTTCCACTAACACGCATACGACATGATTTGTCAACCACTTAGATCATATTAATGACATCATATTAATTTCATACATAATGTCGTATAACACATACAACTATATGATCGCCTAGTCGCTTACACAATATACACATACTTATGCTTTCTTAACTCTACATTCGACAACCGCATTGTTCGACATCCGCACAATCAAATTATCATCTTACATATGTACACGACATAATTCCAACATTATCACTTATCAATAAACTACGCATCACATATTCGTACACATTTGCTCTCAATCACCATGAATCAAATGCATAAAGTATATGGCGAGCATTACATCATTGGGACATAAGGTACAAGTTCCTAATGCATAATTTTACCAAACCATACATTCAAATCCGAATTCTCATAATGACTCCACCTTAAGCATACTTAACTTATTATTTTGCTAACGGCTACACCATAAGCACCTTCTACATAACTTTCATACAATTTCACAAATTTTGCTCTCTTAGGCATTTTATCGAACACTTGGCGGGTGTACTACTAACAAAACATTATGTACAAGCATTCTTTGCAAATTCTTACTAACTCATATCAAGATCATCAAATTCCACTAGAATCATGTAATTTTCATACTATACCCAAATTAACTGACCATTACTCATTACATACAACATCATACATCAATCTTACACAACTAATGAACATGCATGATTATCCATATCATCATCTTCACTACCTGTAAGGTCCGCTTTTCCATAAAAAGATAAACTACTTATAAAAAGAATTTTAAAGACATCAACATACCAAATTTAATACATAACGAAATTCTTACAAAAATTGGGCATGACCCGTTCGTAAAACGAGCATGCCACCTGTTTTTAATATATTAAACTAACGAAAATCTACGACCCATTTAACTTTAAACTTCCCAAAACGAAGACAACAAGTTTTTAAGTGTATGACTTCTAACAAGATTAAACAAAATAACAAGACATGGACCCAAAAAGTGTGCATATAACTAGCGGAAGCGCTTGGTATAATAAAGCATGGACACGTGCTCGCTCCGTATCTCCAAATCGCCTAAGTGGAGTTTTACCTACATTAACAACCAAATTTTAAAAGGTTAGTTATCACATTTGTTAAATCATAATTCTATCGTTTTAACTCTATACATACAAGAAATTTCATTCTTTTGCGCATACGACTACCCAAGTAATTGGGTTTAGCATAAACACTCTCATTGAGAGTTAAGCATACACGTTCGACCCGTTTAATTGGGTTTGGCATAAACACCCTCATTGAGAGTTAAGCATACACATTCGACCCGTTTAATTGGGTTTGGCATAAACACCCTCATTGAGAGTTAAGCATACACATTCGACCCGTTTAATTGGGTTTGGCATAAACACTCTCATTGAGAGTTAAGCATACACATTCGACCCGTTTAATTGGGTTTGGCATAAACACTCTCATTGAGAGTTAAGCATACACATTCGACCCGCTTAATTGGGTTATTTGCTTTCAACTTTACTCTTTATTCTATTCGCATAACGGATTAAGCTTTCAACATTCAATTTGGCATTCGAAGCTACCCATTCAAACGGATGGCATTCATCTCTACTTGACACGATAAATTTTAAATCGGTCAAAATGTATAGCTTAACACAACTTTCGTTAGCATACCCAAATCCACATGGGATTTGTTATTTACATACTATCAACCACAATTGTCATACAAGGTTAGTTCTACATCAAGTTAAGTAAAAGAGAATTTAACAAAGATTTGTATGCAACGGAACATACCTCGATCTTGCGTGCTTCCCGTTTTCCTAGTGCTTGTACCTTCTTCCTTCACGCCTACATTACAACATTCATTCATTTACTTAGTCCATCAATTTCATTCAGCCATTTTCCCATATTACACATATATTCTTCTCATAAGCATTTCATCGAACACTTGGTAGGCATCATAATTTAAGCATAAGGTACAAGTATATAAAGCATGTCTTTACTAGTGCATCTTCATATAACATCAACAATCATTCTAGTTTACATAATTCCTTTATCCTACATCAATTTACTTATCATTCATGTATCACAAAACAAGCTTATACTTCTAGATTTCACATGTATGATTCTACTTGATCATCCTACTTATACTAACTTCTATCAAGTGGGTTTTTGCTACAATCTTATCAAATCACCAAAATCGAACATCATTCCTGTTCTATTTCGTAATTATGACTTCCAATCACACAAAAGTATTACATCAACTCATGATTGGGTGAAACCCATTTCCTACAATTCACCAAATCAAGAAATTTGACTTACCACTTTACTGAGTATGTTAAGATGATCGAAAAATTGAAGTCATGCAACTGATTAGCCTTGGATCTCCTTGTCAATTGAATGAATTTTGCATAAACAAGGGTTTCCCTTGTTTCCCCCTGTTCTTGGTCGAACCCAACACACCAGAGTGTGTGATTTTTGAGTTTTATTTTTATTAATACCTTCAATTAACATTTTTACATAATTACCCCCTCTAGTTATGCATTTGTTTTATTTAGGCATCTATTATCACTTAGCTAGTTACTTAACACATTTTACCAACTAAGTTAAATTTTTAATTCAATTTAACTTATTCTCTTAATAAATATTTTTGGGGTGTTACAAGTCTACCCCACTTAAAGGAGGTTTCGTCCCCGAAACCTTTCTCAACTCAACTAGACCAATTCTACTATTACTTTTTCATTTATTCATTCACGATGCTTACTACAACATAGATGCATTCGGGATATTGGCAAAAATTCATTCATGCATAAACATATTTGTACGCATTACCCCTCCATTCTTAAATTAAGTAAACTACCTTCATAATCACATATAAGTCAGAATCTGATCCAGAGCTCTTATTAGTGTCTCTCTTCTCTCTCTTTTTTTTTTTTTTTTTTTTTTTTTTTTTTTTTTACTTTATAACGCTAGTTCCTAGCATACATCACCGCTAGCGGTTCTTTCATTGAAATTTATTCCAAATGTATACTATCGGTCGTACAAGCCTATGTTTACAGCTTGTTTCTATCTTTCTAATTATGCATAAAATATTCATACATTTGCTAATAAAAAAAAAACTAAATCGATTTATTTCACCCCACTCACGTATCATACACGATATAATTCATTATTGTAACCATGAGAAAACCCCATTATCCCATTACTAACGTTCTTCTAATTACTTTCTTATTCATATAAGGGCTTAGCATATCATTATACGCATACTATAAACATTTAATGACTTAGTAGTATTAAACAAAGCTACCCTCTTCCTAATTACTTTTTCATACTTACTACGAGCAAAAAGCGTCATTCTACGGTTACTACTATTACTTGAACTAATTACAATTTTTGAGTCTAGCCTCAAATTTAATCTTTCGCAACACTTTATTAGTAGCTCTTTTGCATGAACTACTTATTATACTAACCAGGTATGTTGTGCAAGAGCATCATACGAGCGCTTAACCAAATCAGTTCAATTTTTCATTTAAGACCTTTAGATCTTCTTCTTAATGGCATACATACTTTCTTATGCTGACCATTACAAGTCGATTCTTGCATACCATACCATAATTATCCTACCATTCATTTTATTCACTTACAATAAATCTACAGATTCTTAATCATCAATCAAGAATTAAACAGTTTACTAACCTCGCCTTCATTGCATAAATCAGTTATCCGCGTGCCGGATCGATCCGTTTCTTTATATGTACCTTTCGTACCAGAATTGGTCTCATTCATTCATGAAATATGCTCCCACTCGTGAGCATCCTTCCACCAGCTTTATTACTATCATCACAGTAAGAATTCCATCATTCTTATCTATAAATAAATGGTTAGCACATAACCTTTTATAATTGCACCCTACATGGTGTTTGTTCGCCTATGTCTCTTTCATGAATTTCTTACGTACTTGCTGAAACATATCATACATTCCATTTCTTACTTACAATCCTTTCATTTTATTGGTCATTTGGTCAACCTTCGCAGTTTGACCTTTCAAGGTCAGACTGACACCTCTTACTTATGGTGGATGTACCGAGGCAGACGTTCGTACTTTTTGCTCTTCTTTTTTTTTAATTCTTGCATGCTTGCAAGGACTTCAATTTACTTCGTTTGACTTTTCGGAAGTCTAATTGTATATACATTCTTACATATGTGTATCAGTTGCCCTATTCTGACACATCCCTCTCTAGTCGAGCCCTAAGCTCCTATAAAAAAAATATAGCCTTTTATACATACCTGGCGCGGGTCAAATCTCTCGACTTGTTTTCCATACTTTGCGACAGTTATTTCTTTCCAAACTATAAAAATGCATGCCCATACATTATGCTCACCTATAAGTACAAAGCTTGACAAATCAAACATTAAATATCGGGTTCAAATGGCGATCGCCATTTGACCCGTATGACTCATTTGTCCTTTCAACTATTCTTGCATACAAACATATAAAGATTTAAAACATAACTTAGATAATATCCGCTTTCAAGAATATTGACTCATTTGAGTTTCGTTCTTGCTTTTTAATCTTACTTGTTTAATTCGCCTTCACTTACGGATTCAAACTTTAATTTATTACCTTTCATTCTTACTGGTTTGATCCATGTTTGCTTACGGATCCAACCTTTCATTCTTCTGTTTGATTCACATCCAATCGTAAGCTTAAACTTTTCATTCTTATCTTTCTTTCTTACATTTGATCCGATCCTTTAAGAATCGTTAGACCCCTTTTTACTAGTTTGACCGGACATAAGTGAGATGATTCTCGCGTTTTCTCGAGCTTCGGTTAATACATAACCATCCCTTAATATACTATTTTCATTTGTTCATTCACTGTATTTGGTGTTAATTCTTCTACGTTCTCTCACATATCCCTTACTAATGAGTATCATACATTACACATTGCATTTCTTACGTAATACTTCCAAAATTTATAAATAATTATTATTTACTGACTTCTGCAATTTAACCTTTTAAAGTCAATCACCACTTAGAACTTATTATGTATATAAGTATCGTGGTATGCGTTGTACTTACTTTCAATTCGAACATACTTACAAAATGTCTTTAGTTACATCTTAAGTAATATTCTTTCCATGCCTTTCTTCAATATTACCAAGTTCTCATTTCCGTCTTAAAACTTCTTAGCTAAAATTTATGACCGGTCTACCCCTATAATGAGGTCTTGTCGGTTTAACAATCTGCCAACCATTTCAACAAAACCTACATTAACATTTCTCACTTATTTATACGTTTCACTTTGATTTCGAATATATTCAAACACGTATACATCTTCTTGTAAATAAATTCGAAGTGATTGCGAAATCACTTACCTTTAGCGTCCATGTTCATGCTTGCCTCATTGCTTCCCCCGTTTTTTTTTTTTTATTCATACGTTGATTGACTTCCGTTAGTCAAATTTCGTATAAATGAGACATTTATTATTAATAGTTATCTCATTTCCAATCCATACAACTAAACTATCATCAAGCATTACACGTAAATCACTTAATACATAACACATAACACATCAACTCTTTATTTTAGCATTTGTGTCTAATGATTATTTCATAATATCCCTATGCTGTTGACTTTTAGATAGTCAACTGTCTTGCTTACACACTTTAAACTTTTGAACATGTATTCATCTAAATATGGTAGACCATAATATTAATATCCTACGCATTTCGTACTCGTATTGTATGATATATACCATTTACGTGATCTTCTAAACAATACACATATACATTCACATACACGTATTTTCACATGCTAATGCTCCATGATTCTACAATTAGCGAATTTCATTCGAAACAACTATATAACATAATTTCAACATAACCTTTACTAATTAGCTTGTATGATTCACATTTAGCACATATTCGTCTCTTGATCATACTAAAGCAAATCATTAAATATACATAAGCATCACGCTATTCATGTACAAGATACAAGCCTCTAATGCATAATTCTATCATAGCATACATTCATCCAAATTTTCATACGAATTCCAATTCCACTTTATACATTCGTCATTCATTTCATGCCATTCCATACGTTACATTCGACTTTTATAAATCTTACTTTATCGCCGACGATCTACATAACTTGACAGGAACATAAAACGGGCATTTCTGAGAAGTATGGGAACTTAAATCATAATTCACAAGCTTTTAGTATATCATAGTTCATTAGTCCGTGTTTACTTCATTCGCATTTTTATATTGTAGGCTTCACTCGCTTTTTAAGCTTTCATCATTCGTTCGTGTCATTCGACACATTACCTTTGACTCTACCGAGCCCATCCCATCGTAACCACTAATTGTGGTTACATACCTCTATTAGGCCTTATATGGACTTTATGTAATAATTAAATAGGCTTTCATATAATGCGGAAACTTAAAATGCGAAAAACTATACAAATCAGCGGGCTAAATTTTTGCTAGCCGTCGGCGACGGCAAGGAAGCCCGTCGGCGACGGCTTCTAAATATGTGCGTCGAGTGAAAACCCCGTAGACAGTGGGTTAGGGCGTCGGCCCAAATGAGGGCGTCGGCGACGGGCAGGTGAGGCGTCGGCGACGGCCTCCCCTTGATCACTTCGCTGCAGATTTCAATTTTTGTATTTTAATTCTTTTTCGGGTCCGTTTCCAGCCGTACGGTCGCTAGAACTCATCATTTTGCCCTCCATATTTACCCCTTCGCATACTTAACTTAACTTAACTTTACAAGCACATTACACATACTTGCGTTTATTAAAAAAAATTTAAATTGTTACCTCATTGGCGATCTTGGAGCGAGCATGCTTTTGAACGAGCCGTCGGTTTGAGTTTAAGCATCACCTCGAATGCTCGAATCCCTCAAACCTTGGCTCTGATACCAACTTGTAAGGTCCGCTTTTCCATAAAAAGATAAACTACTTATAAAAAGAATTTTAAAGACATCAACATACCAAATTTAATACATAACGAAATTCTTACAAAAATTGGGCATGACCCGTTCGTAAAACGAGCATGCCACCTGTTTTTAATATATTAAACTAACGAAAATCTACGACCCATTTAACTTTAAACTTCCCAAAACGAAGACAACAAGTTTTTAAGTGTATGACTTCTAACAAGATTAAACAAAATAACAAGACATGGACCCAAAAAGTGTGCATATAACTAGCGGAAGCGCTTGGTATAATAAAGCATGGACACGTGCTCGCTCCGTATCTCCAAATCGCCTAAGTGGAGTTTTACCTACATTAACAACCAAATTTTAAAAGGTTAGTTATCACATTTGTTAAATCATAATTCTATCGTTTTAACTCTATACATACAAGAAATTTCATTCTTTTGCGCATACGACTACCCAAGTAATTGGGTTTAGCATAAACACTCTCATTGAGAGTTAAGCATACACGTTCGACCCGTTTAATTGGGTTTGGCATAAACACCCTCATTGAGAGTTAAGCATACACATTCGACCCGTTTAATTGGGTTTGGCATAAACACCCTCATTGAGAGTTAAGCATACACATTCGACCCGTTTAATTGGGTTTGGCATAAACACTCTCATTGAGAGTTAAGCATACACATTCGACCCGTTTAATTGGGTTTGGCATAAACACTCTCATTGAGAGTTAAGCATACACATTCGACCCGCTTAATTGGGTTATTTGCTTTCAACTTTACTCTTTATTCTATTCGCATAACGGATTAAGCTTTCAACATTCAATTTGGCATTCGAAGCTACCCATTCAAACGGATGGCATTCATCTCTACTTGACACGATAAATTTTAAATCGGTCAAAATGTATAGCTTAACACAACTTTCGTTAGCATACCCAAATCCACATGGGATTTGTTATTTACATACTATCAACCACAATTGTCATACAAGGTTAGTTCTACATCAAGTTAAGTAAAAGAGAATTTAACAAAGATTTGTATGCAACGGAACATACCTCGATCTTGCGTGCTTCCCGTTTTCCTAGTGCTTGTACCTTCTTCCTTCACGCCTACATTACAACATTCATTCATTTACTTAGTCCATCAATTTCATTCAGCCATTTTCCCATATTACACATATATTCTTCTCATAAGCATTTCATCGAACACTTGGTAGGCATCATAATTTAAGCATAAGGTACAAGTATATAAAGCATGTCTTTACTAGTGCATCTTCATATAACATCAACAATCATTCTAGTTTACATAATTCCTTTATCCTACATCAATTTACTTATCATTCATGTATCACAAAACAAGCTTATACTTCTAGATTTCACATGTATGATTCTACTTGATCATCCTACTTATACTAACTTCTATCAAGTGGGTTTTTGCTACAATCTTATCAAATCACCAAAATCGAACATCATTCCTGTTCTATTTCGTAATTATGACTTCCAATCACACAAAAGTATTACATCAACTCATGATTGGGTGAAACCCATTTCCTACAATTCACCAAATCAAGAAATTTGACTTACCACTTTACTGAGTATGTTAAGATGATCGAAAAATTGAAGTCATGCAACTGATTAGCCTTGGATCTCCTTGTCAATTGAATGAATTTTGCATAAACAAGGGTTTCCCTTGTTTCCCCCTGTTCTTGGTCGAACCCAACACACCAGAGTGTGTGATTTTTGAGTTTTATTTTTATTAATACCTTCAATTAACATTTTTACATAATTACCCCCTCTAGTTATGCATTTGTTTTATTTAGGCATCTATTATCACTTAGCTAGTTACTTAACACATTTTACCAACTAAGTTAAATTTTTAATTCAATTTAACTTATTCTCTTAATAAATATTTTTGGGGTGTTACACTACCACAAGTGGGTTTCATCCAAAATCATCAAATTACTTAGAATCTTGCATAGTTCATGTTCTATAATGTGATTCTAACACATCTACATGATCAATTTCATACAATTTCATGGATTGACCATAACCCACTTCATAGCAAGATCATCAAATCATAAAATACAACTTACCACATGTTTGTTAGGGCTAGATCATCAAGAAAACGAGTTCATGCATCGGATTTGAGCCTAATTTCCTTGTCAATTTGAAGCTTTCTTGAGAACTAGGGTTTCACCCCTTTTTCTTTTCTCCTGCCCGATCTCACGCACCCTTGTGTGGGTGTGTGTGTGATTTTTGTTTTAGTAAACCAAACTTCCAAGTTTGGCACTCCAAGTCCCTCAAGTTTAACTTACTATCATATATGCCACAAGTTTCATCATTTAGCTTATCTAATAGGCATTTAACTAGGTTTATTAACCTAGTTATTGTATCTCGTTTTATTAAACATGGCAACATGCTAACGAATTTAATAATTCGAATTTTGGGGTGTTACAAGTCTACCCCCCTTAAAGAAGGTTTCGTCCCCGAAACCTTTCTCATTCAAACTAGACCGATTCTACTCTTACCCCTTTCAGGTTGCTTCATTCACAATACTTACTACCACCTAAACGCATTCGGGATCTTGGCAAAGGTGTTATTCATACATGAACGTAATTGTACACATCGCTCCTATGCCCTCATATTACTTATATTACTTTCATAGTTATACTTATGTTAGACTATGCTCCAGAGCTCTTATTAGTGTCTTTTACTTTATAATACTAGCTCTTAACACATATCATCACTAACGTTTCTTCTACTTACATTCATATTCATAAAAAGGTCGACGTATCATTATAGGCATATCATAGACTTTCGATATACCAATTCTTACTTATAATCACCCTTCTTAAACCCACTTATCCATACTTAACACGAAAATTAGGCATTAATTCCATGGTCACTTTTGTTATTTATGCCATGCGTATCTTTTCTACAATGTCTTGTTCAAATGAACATGGCCAACAAGCCGAGCATCATGGTTAGTATTTCTTAACTATACTTGTCGTCTCTATTCTCGAAAGTGCATCCAAAGACCTAGTCGTGCTGTTCATACATTGTTGACTTTCAGAAAGTCAATCAGCTTACCTACATACTTTCGTCATATGATCATGTGCTCATCAAAACCTAGTCGGCCATACCAATGATACCATTTACATTTCATTATCATGGTGAAAGACATTCATATACATAAGTACATGATCAACTAATTACATATATGCACATGTATCACCATTTCAACTCATACTAACATATTCGAAACACTATAGTTGACAATCATATTCAAAAACTAGAATTTTGACATAATCTCAACACCATTCTCTACTAGTAAGTCCATATTTCTCATACTTTACCTTCAACTTACCTCATTTGTTTCACATTACTAACCTCTTATTTCGGGTCTTACTTATTTTGCATAAGCATACGTGTCGTGCAATTTATTTCATGAGAGTTTAACCAATACTCGAACTTTTCACTCAAAACCTTTGAGATTCGCTTCTTGATGACATAGTTTTCTTCTTATGTCAACTAAAAAAAATCAAACTTCCCATATTATACCATACCCATCCCATCATTCATTTCGTAGGTCGTACCCAATTAACCAATTCATACTCATCTAACATAAGTTAAACTTTTTACTGACCTCATCTCATATCATCAATCGACGATCCGCAACCCAGATCGATCCGCATTCTTCACGAGTACTAGCCATACCAGGCTAGATTTCATTCATCCGCGTAATGCGCTTTCGCTCGTGCACATCCTTCCACCAATTCGTTTGGTTTCATCACATCAAGAGTTCCTAACATTATAATCTACAATTTTAGCGGTTAGCACATTTCATTCAAGCATTCATTATACTAGGTGATTACTCACCTATATTTCCTTTTTCAACGTCCTGCGTACAAACTTTAACACATTCCGCATTTCATTCCTTACCTGCAATTCTTTTAGTCTAGTTCCTCATTTCATCAACCTTTGCAGTTTGACCTTTCCAGGTCAGACTGTCATTTCTTACTTACCATAGATGTATTGAGGTACTCTTCGTACTTCTTTCCATTCATGCTTACTTGCAAAGACATTCATTACATCATTTCGGTATTCTTAACAAAACTTACCTGTTCGTACTTAAATCATTGTCCGGGTCGTAGCCCGTCATTCATTATGACTCCTAAGAGTCCATTACTAACACATTTAACACATAACTTGTTCGAACTTCTTTCTTTCGCTTTAAAATTTAGGTTTGCATGCCCATTACGATCATTCTTTTGTTTATTACTTTACATTTACCCGTATGACTCGTTTGACACAACCATGGTCAAACTGTCGACACATTGTGATGTGGATTAATTTCATCCCTTTTTATATTTTAAATCCGTCCCGCGAACTCAAACGTCACATTCATGCCTTTCATTGCTTTCATGTTTTGAATCCGTCTAGCGGTTCCAAACATACTATTCATACATTTTCTTCCTTTCGTGCTTTGAATCCTTTTCGCGGATTCAAACATTTCATTTACATTACCCATTCACATCTTTCATTCATTACATGTGCTGAATCCGTCTCACAGATTCAAACATATCATTTTCTGCATTTCATTCCTACATAGTACTCTCAATTTCCCGAGAGCCTTACTACCCACTTCACCCGCACGCCCACCTGCTACCCAATTCTACAGATATACCTGCGATAATTACCACGGTCTCACGAACGTCATATGCTTCTTGCGTACTGGCCAGGTGCGCAATTCACATACTAATTCCGTGCCTTCAGGTAATCATCGCCTTATGTCCGCATTAGTGGGTCTCAGTTCGTGCTACATTTTTACAATTTTACCAAGACAATATCGTTGTCTTCCGTTTAGTACTTACCCTCCCAAGGAGACTTCTTCCTTTTTCTTTTAACAACGGTACCCATACATGTCAACATCGTGTACCTGGGGTCCGTCTGTCCATTCGCATCCTTGCCTGCCTTAGCATCCACCTTAGACTGCATTCACGGATCATCCTCTCCAAACTTTTAAGCTTACCTTGCACATAGCAAACCGTTAGCTTCTTCATATGAATACATACATACACGTTTTCATACCATTTCTACCTTTAGATCTTGATCGAGTCATGGATTGTACAGGTTCCTTATCACAAGAGCACATAGGTTTGAGTTCAAGTACCTACCTTCTCGTACTTGATTCCCTCAAACCAGGGCTCTGATACCAACTTGTAAGACCCTAATACGTATTTGACTAAAAGTCGCAGCGGAAGTTCAAGTCATAAACTTTCTTTCATTATAAACACCTTAACTTATTTAAAAATTAACTTTAACATAACTCTTTCACATAAATCCATCAATCGACTTATTTACTAAGTAAAAACATAGCTTATGTTTACTACATTATATACATCAACGTTCCCGTACAATCTCACTAGTGACTCGATCCTCGATCTCTATTCCTTGATGATCCTCATGACTCGTACTACCTGCGCTCACCACATAAAATTCATAACATTAGTACGCATTATAAACATACAAGATTTATTCACGTTTACTTTTTATTCCGTTAACTCTTTACATCCCAGCTTTCCATCTGATCGTACAATCCGTGGTGAGACTTTCTCATTGTACCTGCGTTACACTTCGTTCACAAGGCACACTATTATTATCGTCAATACTCAATTTCATTGAATACTTGCGTATATACTTTCATACATACTTACATATATGCATCCGTTCACACATAACTACTTACAAACCTACGTACCTACATTCATACGTACGTTCCTACATACGTGCATACCTACATACATACATACATACATGTCTACATACATACATGTCTACATACATACCTATTACATGCCTTCTCACAACCCTACATATATGCACACATTCGTACATACTCACTTGGATATATATATATACACATACACATACTACCTACATACACACCTACATACGTACATACATTCAATAGGATCCCACATTTAGGTACCATTTTACTATATATTCCTTAGGATCCCACATTTAGGTACCATTTTACTATATATTCCTTAGGATCCCACATTTAGGTACCATATTACTATGTATTCTTTAGAATCCCATATTTAGGTGTTAGGGCTGGATTTTTATTATAGGTGATCCTTACACGTGATCCTAACCAGTGATCCTTGTTTCTTTGGCAGATAGTGATCCTCAGCAGGACTTCAGGATCAGGATCATGGGACATTATAGGATCCTCATACTAACGATCATCTTCGCTTAATGCAATATTATTTTTACAGGAATATCTAGCAGGATACGCTCTAAGCATCATGATCAAGGGACGCGTCTTCACAATTATGGCAAGAGCTTAATCGGAGATAGACGTTGCACAGGATATGGAAACATGGCTTGATTTATGGGCGGCAATTTAGGCTAGATTGTCTTTTATTTCTAAAGGGGTAATGAGCTGATAATTAGTCCTTTTACCTAAAATAGGTCACCTACACTTGTATAAATACCACTCTCCATCATTTGGAAGAGGACACACGACATACAACGCAACTCTCACACACTTAGACACTCGAAACAATAGTGATCCTTGTACTCAGCTCATTACTATCCGAAGTTGTAATCATATTTTTCTTATATTGAAGTTTGGTGATCGGTAGTTGCCATCACCCGAGGTTTTTTATGCCGGAGATTATACATTGATCAAGGGCTTTTTCCTCGTATAAATCATTGTGTCTTTGCATCTTTATCACAGAAGTGATCCTTTACTTTCATAATTAGCCAAGCATCATACCCCGTTTACATAAAGTTTGGTTACATTATCCTTGTGTGATTTTTTTACCAAAACAGTTTGGCGCCTACCGTGGGGCAATTGGTGCTTCATTCATAAGAAAACTTTCTGTTCGAAATCGTTTCAAAGAATTACATGGCTTCATCATTGAAAAACATGTCCACGGCAATATCTGCAGTCACCTCGTCCCAGAACATTCTGCCACCTCCACCGGCAGGATCCCAGAAGAATGCTGAGAAGAGACAAACTCCTACTAATTCTAAAACTCCATCTCCTTCTGCTATGAATTCTTATATTCCCAGTACTAGTGGTGTATTTACTTTGATTTTGCAGATGAAGGATCGTATGCAGCGGCAGGATGAAACTAACGAACGGATCCTCAGGGAAATTGGAGATCTCAAAAGACAAAAGAAAGCGGCAGAGGATCATTCTCCACTGATGCCCAAATCCTTGAGCTTTGATACTCCAATGATTACTTCTCAGCCATCAGGAATTCCAGACGTGCAAATCATGGGAGAATCAAGAGGATTGCACCACGGATCGACAGCAATGACTCAGGCATTAGGCTCACACTTCCAGCCGGCAGGATCCTACCCCCAGCATTTGGGATCCTTCGTGAATCCGGGAGCCTATCCGGGGGCACAGCAGTTTCAAGGATCCTACTTTGTTCCAGGATCATTCCAGGGCCAAGGATCCTCCTTTGTTCCAGGATCATCCCAGGTTCAAGGATCCTCCTTCGTTCCAGGATCATCCCAGACACCAGGATCCTTCCAGATGCCAGGATCCCTAAAAAGTTTGCAAACAGGAAGTCTAGATGTCCATCAAGGGGACTTCATTCCAATGCAGACCATTGCTTCCACTGGTCCCTCCGTTGTTCCAGAATCCCAGCAATATGGATTCCCTAACTTGAACCCAATGGGAGGTAACACTTTAAATAATTATCCTATCACTAACCATGGATTCATGCAGGATACAGGTACCAATCATGCTATGGCCAGGGAGTTGCAGAAGCTAAAAGATATGATCTCAAGTGTTCCAGGGGTAGTCAAGCCTATCCCAGAGATTGCAGATGGAAGCCACAAGGTATCTCGCTTTGCACCACCAATTTGTGATGCAGAGGTACCCAAAAGGTTCCATATCCCTACTATGAAGCTGTATGATGGTACAACGGATCCAGAGGAGCACATAGCACAATACAGGGAAAGGATGGAGATCAATCCTATCCCAGAAAAGTTGAAGGAAGCATGCCTATGTAAAGGATTTGGATCCACTCTTACCGGATCAGCTCTTAAGTGGCTGCTAAGTCTTCCCCCCTACTCTATTACTTCATTTGCTAATTTAGTTAATTTATTCAATAACCAATTCTCTTGCAGTAGAAAATTTGAAAGATTAACTAGTGATTTGTACAGGATAACTCAAAATCATAATGAATCATTAAGGGATTATATAACTAAATTTAGTAAAGAATCCTTGGACATTCCCAACTTGGATATGGCTACGGCTGTTGAAGCCTTCAAAATGGGACTGCTTAAGGATTCATTATTCTATGATGATCTTGTTATGACATCATGCAGGAATCTAGATGAAGTAAGAATTCGAGCACTCAGGTTCATCCGACTAGAGGATGACAAGAGGATCCAGGAGAGACAAGTAGGATCCTCAAAACAGGAGAAGCAAGGATCCTCCTTCAAGAACAACAAATTCAAATCCTACCATAGAAATGAGAACAAGAATGTGCATGCTGTTGACCAAGAAGAGGATGATGAAGATTATCCTCCAATCTCAGAATATTGTTTTTCCGTTGATAATCATGAACTGATCCTTGCAATGCAGAATCTAGGTGAAAAAGCTAGATGGCCCAGGAAGAATGATAAACCATCCGGGACTAAAGACAAGTCAAAATGGTGTGCATACCATGAGGATTTCGGGCATCTAACTGAAGATTGCATAGCCTTAAGAAAAGAGATTGGATATCTGTTAAGCAAGGGGCACCTAAAAGAATTATTGGGAAGAAAAAAGCAAAGGACTCAGGATCCTGAAAGGATCCCTGAAAAGGCTCCAGCACCTCCGGCAAACGCACAAGTGATCAACTTTATTTCCGGAGGATCAGACATCTGTGGTACATCCTTCTCGGCGGCCAAAAGACATGCAAAGGAGTCAAAAATGGATAATGGGGAAAGGCCTATTAGAACATCAAGTGTCTCAGAAGGGAAGATGATAACGTTTGATGAGGATGATCGCATTAACATTCAGGATCCTCATCATGATAGTTTAGTTATCACTCTCTTTATCTCTAACCATTTTGTCCGCAGGATCCTTATCGATGGAGGAAGCTCAGTGAACATTATCCAGCTTGATGTTCTGAAGAAAATGGGAATCCCAGAATCAGACATCACACCAAGATCCTCCGTGCTTGTAGGATTCAGTGGAGAAACGAAGAAAACTCTGGGGGACATCAAACTCCCAATCTACGTGGAGGGATTACATAATTATCAGAAATTTTGTGTCATTGACTGTTTATCTTGTTGCAATGTTATCCTTGGCAGGCCTTGGATACATGATATGAAAGCAGTCCCATCCACCTACCATCAATGTGTGAAGCTCCCTAGCCCATGGGGGATAATCAAGATCGACAGTGATCAGCAGGAGGCTAAGGATTGTTATACCTCATCCATGAAGCCAACCTCGAAGCCAAGGGAGCAATAGCAATTACAGTATCCTCCGAGGAATGTCTTGGAGGCAAGGGAACAAGATGTGGACGAAATCCTCTTGGATCCTAGTGATCCTGAATCAAAAATCTATATCGGATCAGGGATCCTTGGCAAGATGAAAGAAGACATGATATCCTTCCTCAAAAGAAGAAAATCTACCTTTGCTTGGAAACATGAAGATATGACAGGTATATCTAAGGATATTATTACTCACAAACTTGGCATTGACAGGTCTATCAATCCAATCCATCAAAAAAGGAGGAAGTTTGCACCAGAAAGGAATGCCATTATCCAAGAAGAAGTAGAGAGACTACTTCGAGCAGGTATGATCAGAGAGGTAAAGTATCCAAAATGGTTAGCCAATGTGGTTGTTGTCCAAAAGAAAAATGGAAAGTGGAGGGTATGTGTCGATTTCACTGATCTGAATAAGGCATGTCCCAAGGATCCTTTCCCATTACCCCACATTGACTCCATGGTGGATGCAACAGCGGGGCATGAACTGTTGACCTTTATGGATGCATCATCTGGATTCCAACAAATTCAGATGGAACCATCTGACCAAGAGGATACAGCCTTTATGACCCCAACAGGTTTGTATTGTTATATTGCCATGCCTTTCGGATTAAGAAATGCAGGTGCAACATATCAAAGGCTGGTGAATATGATGTTCAAAGACTGACAGGCAGGATAGCAGCTTTGAACAGGTTCATATCGAAATCCTCAGAAAAATGCAAAGAATTCTACGATATCCTAAGGAAGAATAAGAAGTTTGAATGGACTGAGAAGCATGAGAACGCTTTACAAGCCCTTAAAGAATATATGTCCTCAGCACCAGCATTAGCAAAACCGGAAAAAGGAGATGTGTTATCCTTATACCTGGCGGTATCCTCAACCGCTGTAAGTGCTGTCCTTGTCAAGGATCATGAAGGTACACAATATCCTATCTACTATGTAAGTAAAAGTTTACTTGATGCCGAATCCAGGTACTCACACCTCGAAAAACTTATTCTTGCATTAATCATGGCATCCACTAAGTTAAGGCATTATTTTGAAACCCATACTATTGTTGTTAAAACTAATTTTCCAATTAAGAATGTCCTCAGGAAACCGGAGATGTCAGGGAGAATGGCTAAGTGGGCAGTGAAGCTTAGTGCCCATGATATAAGATATGAACCAAGAACAGCCATTAAATCACAAGCCCTAGCCGACTTTGTGGCTGATTTCAGTAGTGATCTACAAAGAGAAGCAGAATTGGAGGTCCAACAGCTGGATGAGACCAAGGATCCTTGGATATTACACACTGACGGATCCTCAAATGTCAAGGGTACAGGGCTCGGGATCCTACTAAAATCGCCACAGGGGGACATAATACCCCACTCCATAGCCTGTGAGTTCCAAGCAACTAACAATGAGGCTGAGTATGAAGCCTTGATTGCTGGCTTGCAAATTGCTAAGGATATGGGGGTAAAATATCTTAAAGTATATGTAGACTCATTATTGATCACCAATCACTTTAATGGATCCTATGCTGTTAAAGGTGAAAAACTAACCAAATATTTAGAGATAGTCAAAGAATTGGCACTCTCTTTTGTTTCCTTCAGCTTAACACAGGTACCAAGGGAGGATAACACGGAAGCTGATGCATTGGCCAACCTAGGATCATCCTTGAAGATTCCAGAAGACATAAGTATCCCTATCATCCACATCCTGGCTCCTGCTATTGAAAGTCAAGTGGCCATGGAAATAGAAGAGGATACTGCAGTAATCCCTAGTGAAGAAGCTCAATCTTATGCAGGATCATGGGTCTCACCAATCATGAAATACTTGCAAGACGGAGAGATTCCAATGGGAGAAAATCCTAGAGCTTTCAGGATCAAGGTATCTCAATTTACGATCTTAAATAATGTGCTATATAAACGATCCCTTGCAGGACCATATTTAAGATGTATTGAGGATCCTGAAATTGAAGAAGTGTTGAGAGACTTCCATGAAGGAGATTGTGGAAACCACACTGGGGGCAGGGCATTATTCTCAAGGATCCTTAGAACAGGATACTACTGGCCAACCATGAAAAGGGATGCTGTAGAATATGCTAGGAAATGTGATCCTTGTCAAAGACACAGCAATATCCTTCATCAACCAGCTGAATTGCTACACCCCATACCATCCTCTTGGCCATTCATGAGATGGGGGATGGATATAGTTGGCAAGCTTCCTAAAGCACCTGGTGGAAAAGTATTTATGCTTGCCATGACTGACTACTTCTCTAAGTGGATAGAGGCTGAAGCTTTTGCTCAAGTCAGAGAAAAAGAAGTCATATCCTTCATCAAAAGGAACATTATAACTAGATTTGGCATTCCCTCTGAAATTGTATATGTTAATGGTTCCCAATTCATTGGAAGCAGAACTACTAACTTTTGTGACAGTTGGGGAATCAAGATGATAACATCAACACCAGTTCATCCACAAGCCAATGGCCAAGCAGAATCATCCAACAAGATCATCATCAACAATCTGAAGAAGAAGCTAGGATCCAAGAAGGGAAAATGGGCAGAGGAGTTACCTTATGTGCTATGGGCTGATAGAACAACTCCCAAGAATGCCACTGGTCAAACACCTTTCTCTTTAGTATTTGGGGCAGAAGCAGTGATCCCAACAGAAATGGTGATCCCAACTGCTAGAACAAGTACTCGTGATCCTGAAGAAAATGCTACAATTCTAGCTCAGGATTTGGATACTATTGAAGAAATTGTTAGGGCTGGATTTTTATCATATGTGATCCTTACACGTGATCCTAACCAGTGATCCTTGTTTCTTTGGCAGACAGTGATCCTCAGCAGAACTTCAGGATCAGGATCATAGACCTTTGGAAGGATTCTCATGCTAATAGTTACCTTCGTGTAATACAACATTACTTTGCAGGAACATCCAGCAGGATATGCTCTTAACATCATGATCCAGGGACGCGTCTTCACAATTATGGCAAGAGCTTAATTAAAGAAAGACGTTGCACAGGATATGGAAACATGGCTTGATTCATGGGCAGCAATTTAGGCTAGATTGTCTTTATTTCTAAAGGAGTAATGAGCTGATAATTAGTCATTTTACCTAAAATAGGTCACCTGCACATGTATAAATACCACTCTTCTTCATTCGGAAGAACACACACGACATACGACACAACTCTCAAACACTTAGACACTCAGTGATCCTTGTACTCAGCTCATTATCATCCAAAGTTGTAATCATATTTTTGTTATATTGAAGTTGGTGATCGGTAGTTGCCATCACCCGAGGTTTTTTATGCCGGAGATCATTCATTGATCAAGGGCTTTTTCCTCGTATAAATCATCGTGTCTTTGCATCTTTATCACAGAAGTGATCCTTTACTTTCGTAATTAACCAAGCATCATACCCTGTTTTCATAAAGTTTGGTTACATTATCCTTGTGTGATTTTTGACCAAAACAGTTTGGCGCCCACCGTGGGGCAATTGGTGCTTCATTCATAAGAAAATCTTTTGTTCGAAATCATTTCAGAGAGTTACATGGCTTCATCATTGAAGAACACGTCCACGGCGATGTCTGCGGTCACTTCATCACAGATCACCTTGCCTCCTCCACCGGCAGGATCTCAGAAAAATACTGAGAAGAGATCAACTCCCACTTTTTCTAAACCTCTATCTTCTTCTGCTATGAATTCTTCTATTCCCAGTACTAGTGATGTATTTGCTTTAATTTTGCAGATAAAGGATCGTATGCAGCGGCAAGATGAAACTAACGAAAGGATCCTCAGGGAAATTGGAGATCTCAAAAGACAAAAGAAAGCGGCAGAGGATCATTCTCCACTGATGCCCAAATCCTTGAGTTTTGATACTCCAATGATCACTTCCCAGCCATCAGGGATCCCGGACGTGCAAATCATAGGGGAGTCAAGAGGATCACATCTCAACTCGGCAGCAATGACTCAGACGTCAGGCTCACATTTTCAGCCTGTAGGATCCTATCCTCAGTACATGGGATCCTTCAGGAATTTGGGAGCCTATCCGGAGACACAGCAGTTTCCAGGATCCTCCTTTGTTCCAGGATCATCCCAGGTTCAAGGATCCTCCTTCGTTCCAGGATCATCCCAGATACCAGGATCCTTACAGATGCCAGGATCCCTAAAAAGTTTGCAAACAGGAAGTCTAGATGTCCATCAAGGGGACTTCATTCCAATGCAGACCATTGCTTCCACTGGTCCCTCCGTTGTTCCAGAATCCCAGCAATATGGATTCCCTAACTTGAACCCAATGGGAGGTAACACTTTAAATAATTATCCTACTACTAACCTTGGATTCATGCAGGATACAGGTACCAATCATGCTATGGCCAGGGAATTACAGAAACTAAAGGACATGATCTCAAGTGTTCCAGGGGTAGTCAAGCCTATCCCAGAGATTGCGGATGGAAGCCACAAGGTATCCCGTTTTGCACCACCAATTTGTGACGCAGAGGTACCCAAAAGGTTCCATATCCCTACCATGAAGTTGTATGATGGCACAACGGATCCGGAGGAGCATATAGCACAATACAGGGAGAGGATGGAGATCAATCCTATCCCAGAAAAATTGAAGGAAGCATGCCTATGTAAAGGATTTGGATCTACTCTTACTGGATCAGCTCTTAAGTGGCTGCTAAGTCTTCCCCCTTACTCTATTACTTCATTTGCCAATTTAGTTAATTTATTCAATAACCAATTCTCTTGTAGTAGAAAATTTGAAAAATTAACTAGTGATTTGTACAGGATAACTCAAAATCATAACGAATCATTAAGGGATTATATAACTAAATTTAGTAAAGAATCCTTGGACATTCCCAACTTGGATATGGCTACGGCTGTTGAAGCCTTCAAAATGGGACTGCTTAAGGATTCATTATTCTATGATGATCTTGTTATGACACCATGCAGGAATTTAGATGAAGTAAGAACTCGAGCACTCAGGTTTATCCGGCTAGAGGACGACAAGAGGATCCAGGAAAGACAAGTAGGATCCTCAAAACAAGATAAGCAAGGATCCTCCTTCAAAAGCAACAAGTTCAAATCCTACCATAGAAACGAGAACAAGAATGTGCATGCTGTTGACCAAGAAGAGGATGATGAAGAATATCCTCCAATCTCAGAATATTGTTTTTCCGTTGAAAATCATGAACTGATCCTTGCAATGCAGAATCTAGGAGAAAAAGCCAGATGGCCCAGGAAGAATGATAAACCATCCGGGACTAAGGATAAGTCCAAATGGTGTGCATACCATGAGGATTTCGGGCATCTAACTGAAGATTGCATAGCCTTAAGAAAAGAAATTGGATACCTGCTAAGCAGGGGGCATCTAAAAGAGTTGTTGGGGAGAAAAAAGCAAAGGACCCAGGATCCTGAAAGGATCCCTGAAAAGGCTCCAGCACCTCCGGCAAACGCACAAGTGATTAACTTCATATCCGGAGGATCAGACATTTGTGGTACATCCTTTTCAGCGGCCAAAAGACATGCTAAAGAATCAAAAATGGATAATGGAGAAAGGCCTATTAGAACCTCAAGTGTCTCAGAAGGGAAGATGATAACATTTGATGAGGATGATCGCATTAACGTTCAGGATCCTCACCATGATAGCTTAGTTATCACTCTCTTTATCTCTAATCATTTTGTCCGCAGGATCCTTATTGACGGAGGGAGCTCAGTGAACATTATCCAGCTTGATGTCTTGAAGAAGATGGGAATCCCAGAATCAGACATCATACCAAGATCCTCCGTGCTTGTTGGATTCAGTGGGGAAACGAAGAAAACTCTGGGGGACATCAAACTCCCAATCTACGTGGAAGGATTACATAATTACCAAAAATTTTGTGTTATTGACTGTTTATCCTGTTGCAACGTTATCCTTGGCAGGCCTTGGATACATGACATGAAAGCAGTTCCATCTACCTACCATCAATGTGTGAAGCTCCCTAGCCCATGGGGGATAATCAAGATCGACAGTGATCAGCAAGAGGCTAAGGATTGTTATACCTCATCTATGAAGCCAACCTCGAAGCCAAGGGAGCAATAGCAATTACAGTATCCTCCAAGGAATGTCTTGGAGGCAAGGGAACAGGATGTAGATGAAATCCTCTTGGATCCTAGTGATCCTGAATCAAAAATCTATATCGGATCAGGGATCCTTGGCAAGATGAAAGAAGACATGATATCCTTCCTCAAAAGAAGAAAATCTACCTTTGCTTGGAAACATGAAGATATGACAGGTATATCTAAGGATATTATTACTCACAAACTTGGCATTGACAGGTCTATCAAGCCAATCCATCAAAAAAGGAGGAAGTTTGCACCAGAAAGGAATGCCATTATCCAAGAAGAAGTAGAGAGACTACTTCGAGCAGGTATGATCAGAGAGGTAAAGTATCCAAAATGGTTAGCCAATGTGGTTGTTGTCCAAAAGAAAAACGGAAAGTGGAGGGTATGTGTCGATTTCACTGATTTGAATAAGGCATGTCCCAAGGATCCTTTCCCATTACCCCACATTGACTCTATGGTGGATGCAACAGCGGGGCATGAACTGTTAACTTTTATGGATGCATCATCTGGATTCCAACAAATCCAGATGGAACCATCTGACCAAGAGGATACAGCCTTTATGACCCCAACCGGTTTATATTGTTATATTGCCATGCCTTTTGGACTAAGAAATGCAGGTGCAACATATCAAAGGCTGGTAAATATGATGTTCAAGGATCAAATTGGAAAAACTATGGAGGTGTACATAGATGATATGGTGGTCAAGTCAAAGAAAGCTGAGGATCACCTAAGGAACTTGGAAGAAGCATTCGATATCCTTGATAGTTACAACATGAAACTTAATCCTTCAAAATGCCATTTTGGTGTTAAGGCAGGAAATTCTTAGGGTACATGGTAACCCAGAGGGGCATTGAAGCAAGCCCGGAACAAATCAAAGCATTAATAAATATCAAATCTCCTGCCAATGCCAAGGATGTTCAAAGATTGACAGGCAGGATAGCAGCTTTGAACAGGTTCATATCGAAATCCTCAGAAAAATGCAGAGAATTTTACGATATCCTAAGGAAGAATAAGAAGTTCGAATGGACCGAGAAGCATGAGAATGCTTTACAAGACCTAAAAGAGTATATGTCCTCAGCACCAGCATTAGCAAAACCGGAAAAAGGAGATGTGTTATCCTTATATCTAGCGGTATCCTCAACCGCTGTAAGTGCTGTCCTTGTTAAGGATCACGAAGGTACACAATATCCTATCTACTATGTAAGTAAAAGTCTACTTGATGCCGAATCCAGGTACTCACACCTCGAAAAACTTATCCTTGCATTAATCATGGCATCGACTAAGTTAAGGCATTATTTTGAAACCCATACTATTGTTGTTAAAACTAATTTTCCAATTAAGAATGTCCTCAGGAAACCGGATATGTCAGGGAGAATGGCTAAGTGGGCAGTGAAGCTTAGTGCCCATGATATAAGATACGAACCAAGAACAGCCATTAAATCTCAAGCACTAGCTGACTTTGTGGCTGATTTCAGTAGTGATCTACAAAAGGAAGCAGAATTGGAGGTCCAGCAGCTGGATGAGACCAAGGATCCTTGGATCCTACACACTGACGGATCCTCAAATATCAAAGGCACAGGGCTAGGGATCCTACTAAAATCGCCACAGGGGGACATAATACCCCACTCCATAGCCTGTGAGTTCCAAGCAACTAACAATGAGGCTGAGTATGAAGCCCTAATTGCTGGCTTACAAATCGCTAAGGATATGGGGGTAAAGTATCTTAACGTATATGTAGATTCATTATTGATCACCAATCACTTTAATGGATCCTATGCTGTTAAAGGTGAAAAACTAACCAAATATTTAGAGATAGTCAAAGAATTGGCACTCTCTTTTGTTTCTTTTAGCTTAACACAGGTACCAAGGGAGGATAACACGGAAGCTGATGCATTGGTCAACCTAGGATCATCCTTGAAGATTCCAGAAGATATAAGTATCCCTATCATCCATATCCTGGCTCCTGCTATTGAAAATCAGGTGGCCATGGAAATAGTAGAGGATACTGCAGTAATCCCTAGTGAAGAAGCTCAATCTTATTCAGGATCATGGATCCCACCAATCATGAAATACTTGCAAAACGGAGAGATTCCAATGGGAGAAAATCCTAGAGCTTTCAGGATCAAGGTATCTCAATTTACAATCTTGAATAATGTGCTATATAAACGATCCCTTGCAGGACCATATTTAAGATGTATTGAGGATCCTGAAATTGAAGAAGTGTTGAGAGACTTCCATGAAGGAGATTGTGGAAACCACACTGGGGGCAGGGCATTATTCTCAAGGATCCTTAGAACAGGATACTACTGGCCAACCATGAAAAGGGATGCTATAGAATATGCTAAGAGGTGTGATCCTTGCCAAAGACATAGCAATATCCTTCACCAACCAGCTGAATTACTACACCCCATACCATCCTCTTGGCCATTCATGAGATGGGGAATGGATATAGTTGGCAAGCTCCCTAAAGCACCTGGTGGAAAAGTATTTATGCTTGCCATGACTGACTATTTTTCCAAGTGGATAGAAGCTGAAGCCTTCGCTCAAGTCAGAGAAAAGGAAGTCATATCCTTCATTAAAAGAAACATTATAACTAGATTTGGCATTCCCTCTGAAATTGTATGTGATAATGGCTCCCAATTCATTGGAAGCAGAACCACTAACTTTTGTGACAGTTGGGGAATCAAGATGATCACATCAACACCAGTTCACCCACAAGCCAATGGTCAAGCAGAATCATCCAACAAGATCATCATCAACAATCTGAAGAAGAAGCTAGGATCCAAGAAAGGGAAATGGGCAGAAGAGTTACCTTATGTGCTATGGGCTGATAGGACAACTCCCAAGAATGCCACCGGTCAGACACCCTTCTCTTTAGTATTTGGGGCAGAAGCAGTGATCCCAACAGAGATGGTGATCCCAACTGCTAGAACAAGTGCTCGTGATCCTGAAGAAAATGCTACAATCCTGGCTCAGGATTTGGATACTATTGAGGAAAACAGGGATCTAGCCAGGATAAGGATGGCAAGCTACCAACAAAGGATGGCTGGTGCCTACAACAAGAATGTCAGGATAAGGAAGTTCCAAGTCGGAGATATGGTGTTGAGAAAAGCATTTCAAAATACTATCAATCCTGCTGACGGGAAGCTAGCACCAAAATGGGAAGGTCCCTACTTGATTGAAGCTGAAGCAGGAAAGGGGGCATACAGGTTGCTAACCATGGAAGGGAACTTGTTACCAAGAGCCTGGAATGCTGTTCACTTAAAGAAATATTTCATGTGAACATGATCCTTCCTGCATGTGATCCTTACATTGAAGTATCCTTGAAGGATCCTGGAGATATCGGTGATCCTTACTCTGGTAATATGCTTATCCTAAAACTATTGCATTTTCTTACTTTTTGCCTAAGGATAAGGATCATGTATCCTTCATCCTCTACTCACAAACCATTTGAGTTATGATAGTTCAGGTATCTTCAGCAAATCATCAAAGATCTCCAAAAGCACCAAAGATCCTTGGGTACAACCCCAGTTATCCTTGGGATTATCCCCAGTTTCCGCCAGCAGCGCACGATGATCCTGGTATAGTTCACGTCTTTGGGACCAGTACCCACTTTCGGGGCTGACAACCTCATCGTACTGGCTATATTTGGGATCCTACGTATAATGGTGGACGCACCATACATCCGTTCCTAAGGTTTCTAACGTTTTCACGTTAGCTAAGGTTTTGACATTTTCATGTCACTAAGTTTGGATAGTTGCCAGAAAGGGCCATACTCCAGTTTACATACGATCCTTTGGGCTTGTCCCCAGTTATCCTATGGGCTTGTCCCCAGTGATCCTCCGGGATCGTCCCCAGTTATCCTTTGGGCTTGTCCCCAGTGATCCTCTGGGATCATTCTCAGTTATCCTTTGGGCTTGTCCCCAGTTACTAACTTATCTTTTATATTGGCTTAGTCCCAAGTTATGTTCCATTTCTCAGGTTTCGAAGTTAAACAATTAAGGATCCTTAATCCTTATTATCCATTAAAGTCTTACCTATGGTTGTTCCGATTAAAGGATAGGATCCTAACGTGGATCCTCAGGTATGATCCTTGACTATTTTTGATTATACTCTTTATCCTAACCAACCCTTATACTTTGACAACCGAACCTATGATCCTTGAACTAAAACGCTTTGAGAATTTTCAATATGAGGATATTTGATCCAGGATCATATCCTAAGTTCATTAAACACTTTGTCAACTCTTGTTATTTTAACAAATATAGCAATTGAGAAATAAGAGGATTATTGAAGGATAACAACACAAGATAAGCCAAAAAGTTAAGTTATATTATTAAACAAAAGGATCATTAACCCTTTCAAAAGATTGTCAAAATTGCCAACCCACATTTCTACCAGCAAAACGTGGCCCGTCCACATGGGTTGGCAAAGGGTGTCCATTGTCTATGCGGTCTTAGCATTTTTGCAGGAAAGTAAAAGCGGCAGGATCACAAAGGCTTCATCCCCCAAACAGAGGATCCCTCCACCTTTAGCAATCCTACCATTGTTCAAAGGATCCAGGATCCTTAACCCTAAGAAACTATTGTTCAGAAATTACAAACCATAATTGTTCACAAACACCACTACCACAAAAACCACTACCAATCCTAAAAAATTGGGCTCCGGCCTAGTCTCGAAATATCCATCATCGCCCAATCATGCAGCCTACACCTTCGCTGCTTCATCACCACCAGCATCTCCACCTTGATCCTTCTCAGCATCACCACCTTCCAGCATGGGGATCTCCTCAGCCTCATCCTCGTCCTCCAGGTCTGCCAGCCTTGCCTTCCAACCTTCAACATCCCACGAGCCTTTGTCAAAGGTAGGATCCTGAGCCTCCTCGGCCATCTGAAGTTGAATCTTATACATAGCAATTGCCGCGGAGACCTTAGCATCTTGGGTGATCTCCTGCTTCTCGTTATCCATATCAATCAACCTCTGAGCAGCCTCAGCCTTCATGACCCGGAGTTCCTTCTCAAGATCTCCTATCTTGAGATCCTTAAGCACGCCCATTTGTTGAAGGTCAGCAATCTGGCTCTCCTGGTCCTCAACATTGCCAAGATAAGTTTCAATCTCAGCAAGTTTCTGCAAACAAGAGAATAAAGACAAGCTCAGACTCAGGTGATCCTCAAGAAAAGCAGGATACACAAACAGGATATGATAGGCGGATAACCTACAGGGGCAGTGATCCTTACCTCATTCACATAGTCAAGGAATTGCTGACGGAGGAGGGGAAATCCTTGTAGATCTTCAGTAGTCTTCCTCTTCTTCCCCTTGCCCCGGATAGACGCTTTGGGAGCTGAGACTGAAGGACTGGCAGCAGGAGCCTTCTTCTTTGAAGACGTGACATTGGCAAGATCACTGATCCCAAATTTGGAGGCTGATTTAACGGACCTGGCAGATTTTCCAGCACCTACACAATCAAAAAAACAAGATAAGTTGCTTTATTAATCAAACAATCCTACATATAATTTATTTTCTGTAAGGATACTTACTTGACATAGTGGCAGATGCAGAGGATACTTCTTGAGAATCTTGGATGGTGACTTGGAAGCTTCTGACTTCAGGATCAAGCTTTTTAAAAGCTAACACTCTTTCTCTGGCAGCAGGGGTCAATTTAAGTGAGCAACGGAGATAGCTGCATAAAAAAGACAAAAGAAAAAAGACATCAGTGATCCTCATCATATGAGAACAGGACTGATAGTGATCCTTCGAGGATCCTCTACCCTACCATGAGTGGCCCATTCCTTGGGCAGATCCTTCCCATCCGGGATGGAATCCCTCTTAACAAAGAAAAACCGACGTTTCCAGTTTGTATCATTCTTGGTAACTTTGAAGATAGGGTGATCCTCCCCAGCTTTCCGTTTCAGCAGATACCGATGTGATCCAAACGTAGTAAGATCATAGAGCTCAGCTAGCTCCGCCATCCCCAGATCAATTCCTTCCTGCTCAATGATCCTCTCGAAGGTATAAAGAACCCTCCAGATCATCGGCATAGCTTGGATGTAAGAGATGCCGGTTAAGGAAAAGAAAGACTGGGTAAAGTCTGGAAAAGGATATGAGTAACCTATAGCAAACGGAGTAGCAGGAAAAGCCACCCAGACATCTGAGACAAAGTCGCTCAAAGCAGTAGGATCAAAGGATTTAAAAACGGCATTCGCCGGAAAGCAGTGACGAATTTTGTCTACGTGAGCATCACTAAAGCAACACCTCTCCGTAGGAGATCCTTGATAATCCCCTGGCTTTTTAAGGGACTATCCTTCTTGGAATCCTGTGTGGAGAATTCCGGAGCAACATGTTTTGTGACGGAATAGAAACAGAGACGGAGTAGAAAAAACAGAGTAAAGAAAGGAAGAAGGGAAAGAGAGAAGAAGAGGATACCTGATAACCTTCGTGCAGAATATAAGGGGAGTGTATCTTGAATTTAAATACAAACTGATCCTGACCCTATCTCCTATTTATAATGATGATTTGCAGGGATTGTCACATCTGTGACGTAAATGATCATAACGGCTAGTCCATGTGTAAACGGCTAGTTATCGGAATCGCCCGTTAGAGATAAGATCATAACAAAATATAACTCGTCTATTTACAATTAACTCCTTATATTTTGGGGGCAATTGTTAGGGCTGGATTTTTACTATAAGTGATCCTTATACGTGATCCTAACCAGTGATCCTTGTTTCTTTGGCAGGCAGTGATCCTCAGCCGGACTTCAAGATCAGGATCATGGGACGTTATGGTGATCCTTATACTAACGGTCACCTTTCGCTTACTTACAATATTGTTTTGCAGGAACATCTAGCAGATATGCTCTAAGATCATGATCCAGGGACGCGTCTTCACAAATATGGCAAGAGCTTAATCAGAGATAGACGTTGCACAGGATATGGAAACTAGGCTTGATTTATGGGCAGCAATTTAGGCTAGATTATCTTTATTTCTAAAGGGGTAATGAGCTGATATCTAGTCATTTTACCTAAAATAGGTCACCCTACACATGTATAAGTACCACTCTTCTTCATTCGGAAGAACACACACGACATACGACACAACTCTCAAACACTTAGACACTCAGTGATCCTTGTACTCAGCTCATTATCATCCAAAGTTGTAATCATATTTTTGTTATATGGAAGTTGGTGATCGGTAGTTGCCATCACCCGAGGTTTTTTATGCCGGAGATCATTCATTGATCAAGGGCTTTTTCCTCGTATAAATCATTGTGTCTTTGCATCTTAATCACAGATGATCCTTTACTTTCATAGTTAACCAAGCATCATACCCCGTTTTCATAAAGTTTGGTTACATTATCCTTGTGTGATTTTTGACCAAAACAGTTACCATGTATCCTAAGAACTTTCCTGCCTTAACACCAAAATGGCATTTCGAAGGATTAAGTTTCATGTTGTAACTATCAAGGATATCGAATGCTTCTTCTAAATCCCTTAGGTGATCCTCAGCTTTCTTTGACTTGACCACCATGTCATCTATGTACACTTCCATAGTTTTTCCAATTTGATCTTTGAACATCATATTCACCAGCCTTTGATATGTTGCACCTGCATTTCTTAGTCCAAAAGGCATGGCAATATATAACAATATAAACCGGTTGGGGTCATAAAGGCTGTATCCTCTTGGTCAGATGGTTCCATCTGAATTTGTTGGAATCCAGATGATGCATCCATAAAGGTCAACAGTTCATGCCCCGCTGTTGCATCCACCATGGAGTCAATGTGGGGTAATGGGAAAGGATCCTTGGGACATGCCTTATTCAGATCAGTGAAATCGACACATACCCTCCACTTTCCATTTTTCTTTTGGACAACAACCATATTGGCTAACCATTTTGGATACTTTACCTCTCTGATCATACCTGCTCGAAGTAGTCTCTCTACTTCTTCTTGGATAATGGCATTCCTTTCTGGTGCAAACTTCCTCCTTTTTTGATGGATTGGTTTGATAGACCTGTCAATGCCAAGTTTGTGAGTAATAATATCCTTAGATATACCTGTCATATCTTCATGTTTCCAAGCAAAGGTAGATTTTCTTCTTTTGAGGAAGGATATCATGTCTTCTTTCATCTTGCCAAGGATCCCTGATCCGATATAGATTTTTGATTCAGGATCACTAGGATCCAAGAGGATTTCATCCACATCTTGTTCCCTGCCTCCAAGACATTCCTTGGAGGATACTGTAATTGCTATTGCTCCCTTGGCTTCGAGGTTGGTTTCATGGATGAGGTATAACAATCCTTAGCCTCCTGCTGATCACTATCGATCTTGATTATCCCCCATGGGCTAGGGAGCTTCACACATTGATGGTAGGTAGATGGGACTGCTTTCATATCATGTATCCAAGGCCTGCCAAGGATAACGTTGCAACAAGATAAACAGTCAATAACACAAAATTTTTGGTAATTATGTAATCCTTCCACGTAGATTGGGAGTTTGATGTCCCCCAGAGTTTTCTTCGTTTCCCCACTGAATCCTACAAGCACGGAGGATCTTGGTGTGATGTCTGATTCTGGGATTCCCATTTCTTCAGGACATCAAGCTGGATAATGTTCACTGAGCTCCCTCCATCAATAAGGATCCTGCGGACAAAATGGTTAGAGATAAAGAGAGTGATAACTAAACTATCATGGTGAGGATCCTGAATGTTAATGCGATCATCCTCATCAAATGTTATCATCTTCCCTTCTGAGACACTTGAGGTTCTAATAGGCCTTTCTCCATTATCCATTTTTGATTCTTTTGCATGTCTTTTGGCCGCCGAGAAGGATGTACCACAGATGTCTGATCCTCCGGATATAAAGTTGATCACTTGTGCGTTTGCCGGAGGTGCTGGAGCTTTTCAGGGATCCTTTCAGGATCCTGGGTCCTTTGCTTTTTTCTCCCAATAATTCTTTTAGATGCCCCTTGCTTAGCAGGTATCCAATTTCTTTCTTAAGGCTATGCAATTCTTCAGTTAGATGCCCGAAATCCTCATGGTATGCACACCATTTGACTTGTCTTTAGTCCCGGATGGTTTATCATTCTTCCTGGGCCACCTAGCTTTTTCACCTAGATTCTGCATTGCAAGGATTAGTTCATGATTATCAACGGAAAAACAATATTCTGAGATTGGAGGATATTCTTCATCATCCTCTTCTTGGTCAACAGCATGCACATTCTTGTTCTCATTTCTATGGTAGGATTTGAATTTGTTGCTCTTGAAGGAGGATCCTTGCTTATCCTGTTTTGAGGATCCTACTTGTCTCTCCTGGATCCTCTTGTCATCCTCTAGCCGGATGAACCTGAGTGCTCGAGTTCTTACTTCATCTAGATTCCTGCATGGTGTCATAACAAGATCATCATAGAATAATGAATCCTTAAGCAGTCCCATTTTGAAGGCTTCAACAGCCGTAGCCATATCCAAGTTGGGAATGTCCAAGGATTCTTTACTAAATTTAGTTATATAATCCCTTAATGATTCATTATGATTTTGAGTTATCCTGTACAAATCACTAGTTAATTTTTCAAATTTTCTGCTACAAGAGAATTGGTTATTGAATAAATTAACTAAATTAGCAAATGAAGTAATAGAGTAAGGGGGGAAGACTTAGCAGCCATTTAAGAGCTGATCCAGTAAGAGTGGATCCAAATCCTTTACATAGGCATGCTTCCTTCAACTTTTCTGGGATAGGATTGATCTCCATCCTCTCCCTGTATTGTGCTATATGCTCCTCTGGATCCGTTGTACCATCATACAGCTTCATGGTAGGGATATGGAACCTTTTGGGTACCTCTGCATCACAAATTGGTGGTGCAAAGCGAGATACCTTGTGGCTTCCATCTGCAATCTCTGGGATAGGCTTGACTACCCCTGGAACACTTGAGATCATGTCCTTTAGCTTCTGTAATTCCCTGGCCATAGCATGATTGGTACCTGTATCCTGCATGAATCCATGGTTAGTGGTAGGATAATATTTAAAGTGTTACCTCCCATTGGGTTCAAGTTTGGGAATCCATATTGCTGGGATTCTGGAACAATGGAGGGACCAGTGGAAGCAATGGTCTGCATTGGAATGAAGTCCCCTTGATGGACATCTAGACTTCCTGCTTGCAAACTTTTTAGGGATCCTGGCATTGAAAGGATCCTGGTATCTGGATGACGTTCTGGAACGAAGGAGGATCCTTGAACCTGGATGATCCTGAACAAAGGAGGATCCTTGAACCTGGGATGGTCCGGGACAAAATAGGATCCTTGAAAGTTTGCTGTGTTCCCCGGATAGGCTCCTGATCCATGAACGGTCCATGTACTTGAGGATAGGATCCTATTGGCTGAAAATGTGAGCCTGATGTCTGAGTCATTGCTGCCGAGTTGAGATGTGATCCTCTTGACTCCCCTATGATTTGCACGTCCGGGGATCCCTGATGGCTGGGAATGATCATTGGAGTATCGAAGCTCAAAGGATTTGGGGCATCAGTGGAGAATGATCCTCTGCCGCTTTCTTTTGTCTTTGAGATCTCCAATTTCCCTGAGAATCCTTCTCGTTAGTTTCATCCTTGCCGCTGCATACGATCCTTCATCTGCAAAATTAAAGCAAATACATCACTAGTACTGGGAATAGAAGAATTCATAGCAGAAGAAGATAGAGGTTTAGAGAAAGTGGGAGTTGATCTCTTCTCAGTATTTTCTGAGATCCTGCCGGTGGAGGAGGCAAGGTGATCTGTGATGAGGTGACTGCAGACATCGCCGTGGACGTGTTCTTCAATGATGAAGCCATGTAACTCTTTGAAATGATTTCGAACAAAAGATTTTCTTATGAATGAAGCACCAATTGCCCCACGGTGGGCGCCAAACTGTTTTGGTCAAAAATCACACAAGGATAATGTAACCAAACTTTATGAAACGGGGTATGATGCTTGGTTAATTATGAAAGTAAAGGATCACTTCTGTGATAAAGATGCAAAGACACAATGATTTATACGAGGAAAAAGCCCTTGATCAATGAATGATCTCCGGCATAAAAAACCTCGGGTGATGGCAACTACCGATCACCAACTTCAATATAACAAAAATATGATTACAACTTTGGATGATAATGAGCTGAGTACAAGGATCACTTGAGTGTCTAAGTGTTTGAGAGTTGTGTCGTATGTCGTGTGTGTTCTTCCGAATGAGGAAGAGTGATATTTATACTAGTGTAGGTGACCTATTTAAGGTAGGTAAACTATTAATCAGCTTCATTACCCTTTAGAAATAAAGATAATCTAGCCTAAATTGCTGCCCATAGATCAAGCCCAAGTTTCCATATCCGGTACAACGTCTATCTTCAATTTAGCTCTTGCCATAATTGTGAAAACGCGTCCCTTGATCATGATGCCTAGAGCATATCCTGCTAGATGTTCCTGCAAAAAATATTGTATAAGCGAAAGTGACCGTTAGTATAAGGATCACCATAACGTCCATGATCCTGATCCTGAAGTCCGGCTGAGGATCACTGTCTGCCAAAGAAACAAGGATCACTGGTTAGGATCACTATAAGGATCACTATAGTAAAAATCCAGCCCTAACACTTACCAACACTATACTACGTCCACGATGGGTGCACTTGCCCATATGTGTGTTTAGTGTTAGTAAATATCGTGTTTTATAAATTTAAAATTTGGCTAAAAGTGTAAAAAGGGCTTAAATATACATCTAAAATTAATTACACTTCGCACACAAAAAGTTTTTGGCGCCGTTGCCGGGGACACAAGGATTTTAAGAAAGTTAGGAATCAACGGCCTAATCATATTTTTATTTTTCTTTTTAAATTTTTAGGATTTTCTTAGTTTTTCAGCTTCTGCAGAGCTCAGCACGGGTCGTGCCCGCTGAACACGCCCCCATGCTCAATCATTGGAACTGGCAATCCTGTTTTAAGTCAGACAGTAAGCTGAACACGGGGCCGTGCCCAATCAACACGCCCCCGTGCCCAAGAGTCACTTACTGAAAACAGAACCGTTAGATCCCGGCGGTTGGTAATCTCTGACATAAACATGAGTGATAGTAATTCTTTTTACTTTCGGCACTCTCATGGTACGTGGTGTCAATTATGTGGAGGCGAACATGAAGAATTAAAATGCTACTTTCTAAATTATAGGCCCCACTACATAGACCAACCAATTCCTTATAACCTTAAGAGGGGCGAAAGTAAAAGAAGCACTATCTCTCCCTCGAATGCGCCCAACCAGATATTCTAGGGGAAATGCTCCTTGACGAGTTATTTCAACTAGAAGAGCTAATTCTAAATTGGTCAAAAGAACTTAGGAAGGATTTTATTGATCCGCCCCAAGATGATGACCATGAAGAAATATTGGAACCACATTCCGACAACCTCGTTGCTCCCAAAAATACCTTCATACCTAGCGAAGACCTGGACGATAATCGTCCCTGTGCCGATTGTGCCGTGAAGGACTCTCCATCGACTTCGTTCGGTGCATACATAGACCTGAGCGATTCGGCATACACCTTCTTTAACGAGAGCCCGGGAATGGGTTGGACTTGTCCACCTAGAATGAAAATAGGAATTACCCTCACCGACAACCTCTTGCGTTCTCGCCTTAGTCTAGGACAATTAAGGTATCTTAGGCACTTTGGGGTTGTTCCAACCAATCAAGAGCCACCCGATACTGGTAAGTTCCTTGAAAAAACTAGACAACTTCAAAAAATAGTCCCTCGACACGGGTCCGTGTCCAGCCAACACGCCCCTTGTCCACCAAAAGATTCCCTTCTGATCAGCACGTCAGAATACGGACAAACTGTGTCAGAACTCCACCTGCACACGGGGCCGTGTCCAACGAACACGGGGCCGTGTCCAGGATGCTGTCGTTT